>NC_053037.3:202223000-203594714 GCF_002575655.3 Aegilops tauschii subsp. strangulata | reverse complement strand
CAAAAAACCAATCTAGAGCCCATTCCGGTACCCTGTCGGAGGGGGCAATCATAACCGGTGGCCATCTTCATCGTCCCGGCGGCCACCATGATGAGGAGGGAGTAGTCCACCCTCGGGGCTGAGGGTTTGTACCAGTAGCTATGTGTTTAATATTTCTCTCTTATGTTCTTGAGATGTCATGATCTTGTTGTATCGCGGGCTTTTTTAATATAGTTGGATCATATGGTGTTTTCCCCTCTCTATCTTGTTGTGATGAATTGAGTTTTCCCTTTGAGATTTCATTCTATCGGATTGGATACTTTTATGGATTTGAGAGCACTTGATATGTGTCTTGCATATGGATACCCATGGTGTCAATGGGGTATTATATTGATTCACTTGATATATGTTTTGGCACTCAACTCATGGATTCCCGAGGTGACATTGGGGTAATCTATGCATAGGGGTTGATGCACGTTCTTGTCTTTGTTTCTTCGGTAGAAATCTTGTGGCACTCTTTGAGGTTATTTGTGTTGGATTGAGTATTATGAATCTGAAATTATTTGGTGTTATTTTAGTACGAACTCTTGGATAGATCGATCGGAAAGAATAGCTTCGAGGTGGTTTCGTACCCTAAAAACAATTTCTTCTTATGTTCTCCGCTAGATAGGAACTCTGGAGTGATTCTTCATTGCACTTTCAGGGATGGTTATATGATCCAGTTATATTAGCATTGTTGAGAGATAGTACTAGCGAAAGTACGAACCCTAGGCCTAATTTTCAAGCATTGCAATACCGTTTGTGCTCCATTTTATCAATTGCTACCTTGCTGTTTTATTGTTCTTATTACAAAAACCAATATCTACTATCCATATTACACTTGTATCACCATCTCTTCGCCGAACTAGTGCACCTATACAAATTACCAATATTTTTGGTGTGTTGGGGACACAAAAGACTTGTTATAATTTGGTTGCAGGGTTGTTTGAGAGAGACTATCTTCATCCTACACCTCCCACGGATTGATAAACCTTAGGTCATCCACTTGAGGGAAAATTTCTACTGTCCTACAAAACTCTGCGCTTGGAGGCCCAACACGAGTCTACAAGAATAAAGTTGCGTAGTAGACATCAAGTAACACCTTAAGCAAGATGACATGATGTAGACAAAGCAAAATCGCGCATGAATAAACCCCATCTTTTTATCCTTAATTGCAACAATACACATACGTGTCATGTCCCTTTCTATCACTGGGATTGAGCACCACAAGATCGAACCCATCAGAAAGCAACTCTCCCATTGTAAGAAAAATCAATCTAGTTGGCCAAACCAAATCCATAGATCGGAGAGAAATACAAGGCTATAGTAATCATGCATAAATGAGTTCAGAGAAGATTCAAATAATATTCATGGTTATTCTGATCATAAACTCAGAATTCATCGGATCCCAACAAACACACTACGAAAATTGATTACATCGAATAGAACTCCAGGAACATCGAGGTGAACATTGTATTGAAGATCAAAGAGAGAGAGAAGTCCATCTAGATGCTAACTATGGACCCTTAGGTCTGTGGTAAACTACTCACACATCATCAGAAGGGCAACAAGGTTGATGTAGTGCCCCTCCGTGATTGATTCCCCCTCCAGCAGAGCGCCGGAAAAGGCCTCCAGACGGGATCTCATGAGAACAGGAACTTCCGGCGGCGAAAAAAGTATTTTGGCTGCCTCCCTGTTGGTTTCCTGATTTTAGTGAATTTATAGAGGCGGAATTAGGCCAAATGGAGCAAAGGTGGGCCCACGAGGCACCAGGGCGCGCCTACCCCCCTCACAAAAAAAGACACATCCATGACATTTTGGGCCGAACCAATATTTTTTCTGTCATGCTTATGACACTTCTATGACGATAATTGTGATGAAACCCGGTATCATCATAAATGTGGTGGGATCCTACTTCTATGACAAAACATCATGACATAAAATGGGCTTTTCATCCTTGGCGGGCCGGAGACACAGCTGCATGACATTCTTTGGGTCGTCCATGACGAAAAAATCATGGTTGAAGCGAGGGCAAGGAAAATATCGGGGAGTTCCCGTTTACGGTTGGTGGTCGGGGCCGAGCGATGCATCGAGGGATTGCATGTTTCTCTTGTACACATACACGCGTGGGTGCGAGGCGTTGGGCTCTAACTGAACCTGAGCGAGACGTTCGCTTACTGAACCCAAGCAATTGCACTGGCTACGCGTTACTGAACCCGAGTGATCGATCGATCCCTGGCTGTTAACTGAACCCGGTTGAGGGATTCCTTCGCTACTGCTGCTAACTGAAGCCAATCAAACCTGCTGCCTCTTGATGAACAGTGGGCGTTGTTGGGGGTTGGATGAACAGTTCCTAGTGGGGGTTGGATGAACAGGACCCCGTGGTTGTAGAGGCCGTTGCCGCTAGATGAACATGACCCTGATCGAGAGGAGGCCGCCACACACCTGAGCCGGTTGGGGCTGGATGAACAGGACCCCGTGGAGGGCTGGTTGAATAGGACCCCGTGTGGAGGGCTGGTTGAAAACTAGCCGGTGGAGGCTGGATGAACAGGACCCCGTGGTGAATAGTAGCTGGTGGAGGCTGGAGGAAGTCGACAGTGGATGAACAGTAACAGGTGGAGGCTAGAGGAAGTCGACGGCGGATGAACAGTAGCCCGTGGAGGTTGGAGCGAGGCAATCGATGGTGGATGAACAGTAGCCCATGGAGTCCCGTTTTGTGATATGCCACACCCCTCCCGATGAACAGGACCCTGTTTCGACCATAGGCGCTCCAACACAAGTCTGTTTCCTCCGTTTTGCGGTACGCCACACTCCTCCCGATCAATAGCACCCCATTTCGATCGTAGGAGCTCGAACACAAGTCCGTTTCCGCCGTTTTCTGGTACGCCAGACCCTTCCCGATGAACAGGACCCCATTTCGACCGTACGCGGTCGAACAAAAGGCCGTTTTCCTCCGTTTTGCGATACACCAGACCTCGTTCCGGCTGTTCTGTCCAAGACAGTTGGCTCCCATTGAACACGACCCATTCCGACCCAGTTTGTTGCCTCCCCATGAACAAGATGCGTTCCGACCCAGTCACTTGGCTCCTGGTGAACACAACGCTGTTTCCTCCGTTCCGACCCAACCGGTTAGCTGCCGATGAACAGGACAACATAGCTGTCGTCCGTTGCCTCTCCATGTACATGAGCCCTGGCCATCCATATGCGTGAGTACGTGTTTCGAGACCCCGCTCGTACGTACGTACATGGCTGTATTTTTTTGCGTGTCGTTGTATGTATGTGTACACGGTTTAAACGGGACAACCTGAACTGCTATGTGGGGGGCTCTACTATGACATGTGCCGTTACTTACTCGGCCACGGTTCATCGTTGTAGAGCAACCGACCGACCATTATGTACATACACATTCGCGACAAGACAGACAACACGAGGTACGCTTCGACCGGGTGGGTCCTAGCTGTCAGGGAGGATAAGGACACACTTCCTTGCGTGCGAAGATATAGCTGCTGGGTTCAAGCTGTCAGGGGGAGGAATCATTTTTTTGCCCGTAATAAGGACGCACTTCCTTGTGTGCAAAGATGTAGCTGGTGGGTCCCAGATGTCAGGGGGAGAAAACATTACTTTTCAGGGTAAAAAGGATGGAGTTGCATGCATGCATCCATGGGCATGGTGCGTCCCCACTGTCAGCCTCTCACGTACAAGCATCTTCCGATGACTCTCGTTTGTTGACCATGTTGACCACAACGTGCCGAGCGCACCAAGGCAAGTGGACGATGGCGAGGTCATAGACTGGAATGGCCCAGAGATGGGGAAGACGCACAGTGGAGTCGCAGATGCAGAGGAGTGTGAAACTTGACAGGTTCGGGTGCACGGCAGCACTGCTGCCCATGGGAGATAGGAGCAAGAACAGAGGTTGAAGAAGCAGCACGGCTGTTGGATTAACATCCAACGGTCCAACTGCTAGAATCATTTGTTAATTAAGTTGACAAAGCCCTACGTACGCGTCATCTTAGTAGGCCCAGAAGTCAGCCACCAAATCTGTTGGGTCCCAGCTATCATCGGGAGGAATAGTTGTTTTCGCATAACAAGGAGGCACTTCCTTCCGTGCGAAGATACAGCCGGCGGGTCCCAACTGTCACGGGGACGAAACATTCCTTTCCAGCTTAATAAGGAGAAACTTTCCTTGCGTGCGACCATGGACCTCATGGGTCCTAGCTGCCAGGCTCTCCACGTATAGTCCTCTTCCGATGACTGTCGCTTGTTGACCCCGCCGCACCGAGCGCAGCAAGGCGGTGGACGACGGCGAGGCCTCGGACGGGAACGACCCAGAGATGGGAAGACGCGGCAATGGAGTCACAGATTGAGAGGAGTACAAGGGTTATAATGGGTTCTGGTACAACGTGGGGCTGCAGTCGGTGGAGAATAACAGGAGGTGTGGAGGGGTGGAGGGATAGTCTGGCTGATGGTGGGGTAGCGCTTCGCAGCGATGCGTGCTAAGCAGAGCCGCTAGCCGCCGGAGGTCGGAGTAGGCGGTCCTGGCAACACTGGAGGAAGAAGACGAGAGATTGAAGGTGCATGCCGGCTGTTGGATATAATCCAATGGTTGTGGATGTCACAATCATTTGTTGACTAAGTTGGAAACGCCTTGCGTAGGCTTCGACGTATTGGCCCACATGTTAGTCTGCAGAAATGTGGCATATATTTAACCCATGTTTTATAGAAATTACAGTCCATTTGCTGGGCTGGGTGAACAAATAATTTCGCATCAATGCGGCCCATTTAATATTTTCTAAGAAATCCCAGCCCATTTGGACTTTCTTGAAATACACGGATTAGTTGGGCTTGTTCTATATTTAATGTTAGGTTAGAAGCAGCAATTAATATCAAAAAATAAACCAGAGCGACACATTTTATTATATATAAAATTCACAAATTAGCAAGTTATTTCTCAAAAGAAAAATGAGCGCATTATTATTACATTGGTCCTTAAAATCTCCGCAAGCTTTTGTATGCAATCACCAGGATTTTCCTTGCTTGTGAGTCAAAAACAACCAAGATTTTCCTTGCCAATTTCTGTTAAACATTTACTTTTATAAGTTAATAAGACGTGGGATGTTTTATAATATATATATATGTCTCTATTAAAAATACGATAATAGTAATAATATAAATATATATACTTTGGTTAGAAGGGAAAACATAAATTGGACACTACATTATTATTCTTATATATAGATAAATAGAACACAGATCTGCATTTTATTAAAAAAATACATTGGGCTACCTATGTTTAAGAAAAAGTAAAACCTATGCTGGGAGGCCCATAGGCCGGTACATACATGAGGGACCTCAAAACATAAGTTGAAACCACTGTCTCGGTATGTCGTGGGCTACGCATGTTAAAAACAAAACCTAGGCCTAGCTGATACTTGTTCGCCCTCTGAAAAAAATGATACCAGCTAGATCCTTGATACCCCTTTCCCGCAAAAAAGAAGATCCTCGATACCCCTGAAAAAAGCTCCCCGATTACAGTCATCGTCGGAAATTTATTTCGTTTATTGACTAGGTTGACAAACCCGTGGGCCCCAACGTTAGTATACAATTAGGAGGAAGGTATTTTTTTTTCCAATGAGGCACTTGCTTGCGTACGGCTTGGACCTGGTGGGTCCCCACTGTCAGCCTCCCAGCGTATAGTCCTCTCCGGATTCCTCTCATTTGTTGAGCAAGTTGACAACGGCATACGGCGGTGGCATGGCGAGCGCACACAGACGGGAAAGAACCGGAGCCGGGGAAGACGCCTTCATTCTCTCAAACATACCGCACTAGCCCGGTGGCTGCAGCCCTCTCAGCCAAAAGTTGTACTACCCGGGTTTGATTCCAACTAGTGCAGTTGAAAAATATCTAACACTTAACAGAATTTCGCCCCTAGTTTACCCAGTTTTTCGCACACTCAACATTGTCTTGCCATTTTGAAAATAACATATCTTTTAGATTTTTGATCATATGAAGATGTGCTATACATGAATGTTGATCAGCACGATGTTAACTTGTTGTTAGTTCCATTTTTTACCATGAATAAAATTTCCAACATTCTGTTATCCATGTTTGAAAAGTGTGTGTTGATTTAAATGCTCAGCCTCTGAAACATGCAGTTTCTTATCTGAAAATCACTTGGACAAGCAGCCATTGCCGGTGTTGGATTCGGTGTCGTGCTTCTTCAATCCCCCGGCAGCGCGAGGGGGAAACAAACTTCCGTCCTGTGCTGCCGGTTGGGGAATGGAGCGAATTGGATTAAAGAGGGGGCCGGTGACGCGACCGAAGAAGCACATCAGACGCAGATTTTTTTAAGTGGATGGCTCTCGATGGTGTTTTTTACTTGCCTCTACACCATACAACTTTTATTTTTAGCCTACAGAAAGCAACACTTTATTTTTCATCAAGGCCCGAAAACAACGCAGTACTATATTTGTTTTGAGGCTGAAAACATTACGGGAGGGGTTGAGCGGGGGAGGGGGAAGCAAGAGCGAGAATATAAAAAAGAGTTGATGCACCATTGCTACCCTAATAAGCAGGTGCAATTCTTCTTGGGAATAAGGTGTGCCATTGACACCCACACGTCACAATCCCACAGTAGACATTCGAACAAGTTCACACACAAGTACAACAGAAAAGGTAAACATTCGTATCAAACTCAGGTTCACAGGACACGTTCATATTCATAGCCAACATTCACAATCAACAACTCAAAAGATTCATATATACACAAGTCCAACATGTCTATGCATCCAAATGATTGATAGATCACAAGACAATATTCATAGATAATTCACAAAATGATTCAGATATACACATGTTCAACATGTTTATGCATCCAAATGATTGAGATCACATCCAATATCATCCATGGACAAACTTTAATTACATAGGGTACATACTGGTAAATGGTGTTCACTCGGTGGTACTTCTTGCTAAAATTAATGCTTGTACGAGTAAACTTTCGATTGCATAAGAGGCAGCACAGGCAATCTGAACTTTGCTTGTAGGTTTATCCTCGAGATAGTGGCCTCGATGCCGAGGGAGGTTTGAACAACTTGGCCACTACTTTCATCCAACTAGTTTACTGGCTCATCTTGGTCCTGTAGCTCGCCAAAATTCTACATTGCAGACAAGAAAGGAGGCAGTTGATAAAATGAACCAGCCAAATTTTGTGTGCAGTTCAACTGAAATGGAGCATCCCTGGAGTGCAGACTGAGTAAGTGCCAGATGAATATACGCGTCAACCAACTTGTCTGGAATCTTTAGACTCCATGACATACGGTTCGCTACCATATGAGCTGATAACCAAAAGGCACAAGTTGGGACCAAAGACTGGACTGCATTTTTCTGGGCTATGCGCCAAGCAATATTGTTCGCGTTCACTCTGGCACTTCTTCTTGTCAACATCGATGCTTGTCTGAGTGAACTTTGGAGTACATAGCAGCAGCATAAGTATCTGTCCATCTGATCTTTTCGTAAAGTTCTACTGAAATCGCCCAATGTAATGATTTGCCTGCGAGTTCAGGCTCCAAGTTACTCCTTTATGAAATCGGCAAACAATAGCACAATACCAAATTACCAATACATATGACAAGCACAATAATCAGGATAAAGACCGGTACCAATCTGTGTGAGGTAGCATATCAATTACTGTTTCCTTTGACTGGAAGCCGAGATAAGCGACTAACAGGAAAGGAAGGATGCAGTCGAGGCAATGAAGCACCCAAAGTTTTTGTGTAGTTCCACTAATATCGAGCATCCCTGTTGGCACATATATTGAGAGAGTGAGATTAGTGTAATAGTGGTACTAGTTGATGAAACATACACTAACAAATAGAAGCACCCTCATTATATTAATGGGTAAAGTTAGCAACATAGTAGTCTTTCTTAAAGAGAGGTATTAGTTTATTTAATTAGTGACAATTAGCTCAACACTCAAATCATTGCCATGTATCATAGGTTGAAAACTTTAACATGCAAAGATAAAGGAGTTTCTCATGACAATAGCAACACAGTAGCACGATACAAATAGAGATGAGAGCAATAATATGGATGAAGGCCTTAGGCCGGTACCAACCTGAGCGAAAAAGCTTATTCAAGTAGCCCTAGAAGAGATGATAAAGTACTCACTAGAATCACTCAATAGTATATTTTTATGCGCTTCAAATGTATGGTTGACATCACTCTTGTTTACCAGTGGTGAGATTATATCGAAAGATTATCAAGAACTTCCAGTAGAGTTAAAGCACTGGTTGGGATACAGTTCATTGTATTCTTTTGTGCAGTTCCACTAAAATGTATGATTGGCACAACATGATCCATGTTTGCACAAGTAGGAACAAGGTGAAACCTTCATTAGCTTCGTGAGAAAGGACAGAAAGACATTAGCATATTACTTTAATAGTAGCATCAAATTCATGATGGACAATACACAAAACATTGCCTCATTGAACCAATGTCAATAAATTAACATGCAAAACAATAGCATTGTTATGTCACGATACTACCAAGATTCCCTCCCTGCTCCACCACATGATTCACCTCCACAGACACACATACACACGTGCATGATTCATCATAGGGTGCTACTAAAGATTTGATTAACTCTGACAGGAAAATTAGGCAGAAATAAATTAGTGCTACTTAAGTACTACCAATTTATTAAGTGTCCCTGCAGGAGAGACAACAGAAGTGGAAGGTCCCCTGGAGGATCATCTCACATGTAAGGGAGACGTAGCCGGAGCCCTTTAATGGCCTCGACTAAGGCCTGGGCTTCAACAAGATCACCTTGGCACGGTTGATCATGTAGTGCTGGGTCACACATGCATCCAGAATCCAGTTAATTAGTATGATGTGTCATCAAGCCAAGTAATACTCTGCTGCATTTCTCTATCTATCTCTACTCTTATAAAAACAGAGTTGGTGATGATGGTGTGCCTGCCATCCTGCAATATAGGCCGTCCGATTTATATCTGATGGATAGGAAGGAAACTATGGCAATTTTGCAAAAGGATACCCATACCCGTCTCCACATTTGCAAATA
Organism: Aegilops tauschii subsp. strangulata; assembly: GCF_002575655.3. Taxonomy (NCBI): domain Eukaryota; kingdom Viridiplantae; phylum Streptophyta; class Magnoliopsida; order Poales; family Poaceae; genus Aegilops; species Aegilops tauschii. The sequence goes on along the minus strand of NC_053037.3, from coordinate 203,585,617 downwards.
AGGCCTTCCCTCATTCATCCTTTTTTCTCACAAGATAAAATACTCATACAAATGCATCTTGATGTTACGTGCAATGCACGGGCATCTTGCTAGTCTCACAAGTAAATTAAGACTAGTAGCAGCACAACAATAAAAGACCACTATCAAGATGTCAAGATAACATAGGACGATACCATCGTGTGATCTTCTTCATTTCCTCCTTCTTCTTCGTCTTCCTCTTCATGCTCTATTTCTCTTTCTCCTCACCAGTTGGTGAAACCAAGTACATGACTAACCTTCTATTTTAGAATTGGTTTTGTCAGTGAGGGAGTACAAGTGTACTAGTAAACAATAGCATTATTTTTTCATGGCTGTCGCAAAATAGAGGTGAACACATGCGATAAATATCATTCTTACCTAAAGGAAGGTTATGGTGCCAATAAGGAGGATGAAGATTGGAACACAGATCTCCCATTGTGCAGTTGCACCGAAATGAATGAACGGTCCATTCTGACATTCCAGTTAAACAACACAAAAGTCACTTCTTTTAAGAAGTGTTTTGTGCAGTGCACCAAAAGGTCGCAATAGCAACAAGGTGAAATGGATATCCCTGTTTGCACAAAAAGCTACAGAGGAAACAGTCAGAGTCTCAAACAATTACTGGCAAAAACAACTAGTTAAACTTGTCATGGCTTATAACAGTGACATGGCTTCATTTTACCAGGGGCATTAGATTAAGAACAGCTAAATATATGCTATAAGGGCATGGGATAAAGGGTGCACCAGCAGTCCAACACCATGTACCTAAACCGGAGTATAAAGTGGTGATTCAGAGTTTGTTGCCCCGAGAAACAAACATCCAAGAAACATATCTGGGTTGGTCCCATTTTTGTTCAATCTAGCCACCTACTCCTATGTGTGGATGGAAATTCTAGTCCTGGTCATACCACTATGTATAGCGTTTCCCCTATATTTCCGTTTTTGACAAAGAGACCGGTTGGATGACCAGTTTGTACTACTTTCACCCCTTTCTTTCCTGTTTGTACCAAGTCCGATGTACATACTAAATTTCCCCCTTTATTTCTTGTTTGAACCAAGTACAAGATTGGAATCCATGAAGTAGCTTTACCTCTAACAATAGAGAAAAGGTGACGTTGGATCATCCGATCGAACTTAGCTACGATGGGGGCTGAGAGGTAGAAAATGATGCACATGTAGTGAGGTAGCGAGATGGGGAAGAAGAGCTAGGCCGGTTTCGAAGGAGGATATACCTGAAGGTCATCGGGGTGTGGGTAGGTGGGCGGCAGGAGGCCGGATCCGCCAACACTAGGGCATCGAAGAAGGGATGAGAGGACCTCCCGCGCCGGCGCTCAACCAGAGATAATGGTGCGGCAGGCAGTGGGTCTCCTTCCTCGCTGTCGACGACGGCCTAAACGCTGCCCCTCCTTCCCTTCACCGGCGGAGGGGGATACGTCCGAATCTGTAACCAGCGGTGAAGATAGAAAGACATTCATCGGAGGATGATGATCTCAACGTCTTTATGGTCTTCAAGACCTTCTCTTCAAATAATCGACGCAAAAGGGCGCTCCGCGACCTCGCCGAAGTCAACCAAGTAACCGCAATGAGCCCTTGGAGTGATGCGGCCATAACTTTCACCGCCAACGACGAACCAAGGGCCCGATCAGTCCGAGGACCAGCCGCCTTGGTCTTAAACCCGATTGTGGATGGCTTTCGACTCACCAAAGTGCTCATGGACGGTGGTAGTGGATTTAACCTCATTTATGAGGACACCCTAAACAAAATGCAAATTGACAAGACCCGCATCAAGCAAAGCAGTACCACCTTTCGAGGCATCATCCCCATTCGAGAAGTACGATGTTCGGGGAAAATCAAACTCGATGTAGTATTCGGCACACCTGCGAATTATAGATCTGAAGAGTTGCTCTTCCACGTGGCCCCCTTCAATAGCGGATATCATGCCCTTTTGGGGTAGGACGCCTTCTCACGCTTGCAAGCCATACCCCATTACGGGTACATGAAGCTCAAAATGTCGGGGCCTAACGGAATAATCACAATCGCCAGTGATCCGGATATAGTACTCCATGCTGAAAACAGAACCCCATCCTTAGCCCTCGAGGCACTATCTGAAGCCCTTGCGGTCGAAGAACTGACCACCTTGAAATCCACGGTGGACAAGGACGACGTGATCCTCAATAAGAGGCCCAAATCTACCTCCTTTAAACCAGCAGATGAAATAGTTAAATTTCAAGTGCACCCGACGGATGCCAACAAAACAGCATCTATTGGAGCACAGCTGCAACGGTCAATGCCGCTTTATAAGCATTCCTGCACGAAAGTTGCGACATCTTTGCCTGGCACCCTTTGGACATGCCCGGGATCCCACGCAGATTGGCCAAACATAGCCTCAATATAATCAAGGGGTTTAAACCGGTCAAGAAAATGCTACGGTGATTTTCTGAACCCAAACGACAAGCTATGGGGGAGGAGCTAGCTAAGTTACTCAAGGCCGGGTTCATCAGAGAAATCAAACACCCGGATTGGCTAGCCAACTTGGCCATGCTGCCAAAGAAGGATAAATCCTGGTGCCTCTGTGTCGTTTAAAGTCCTCAATAAGGCCTGCCCCAAGGACCCTTTCCCGTTGCCCTGCATTGACCAGATCATCGACGCAACCGTAGGACATGACTCATTGTGTTTCCTCGATGCTTACTCCGGATACCATCAGATTAAGATGAAGGAGCCCGACCAGGCCGCAACGGCGTTCATTACCCCGTACGGGACTTTTTGTTTCAACACTATGCCTTTTGGGCTCAAAAAATCCGGTGCCACTTACCAACGCATGATTCAAACATGTTTGGAAAAACAAATCGGCAAGACAGTGGAAGCATATGTGGACGACGTGGTCATCAAGACTAAACACGTCGAATCATTGGTGGATGATTTACGCCTCACATTGGACAACCTCCGAACATATGACATACGACTCAATCTAGAAAAATGTGTTTTCGGCGTTCCACCCGGGAAACTTCTCGGGTTTATTGTTTCCAATAGAGGAATCGAAGCGAAACCAGCCAAAATCCGAGCCCTATCACAATTGGCCATGCCAACAGACTTAAAGCAGGTCCAAAAACTAGCTGGGTGCATGGTAGCCTTAAGCCTCTTCATCTCTAGATTGTGAGAAAAGACATTTCCACTTTATCGAATGCTCTGATGCACTGATCACTTTGAATAGATGGATGTGCTATAGCCGGATTGGAAGAAATAAAAACCATGTTAGCAGGCAACCCAATCCTAGCCGCCCGAGGTGTTGGCGAGCCTATGTTGCTCTATATATCCGCGACTCACCAGGTTGTGAGCGCTGTACTCGTCGTCGAACGAGAGGAAGAGGGACACAAATTCCCCATCCAGAAACCAGTATACTACGTATCGGTGGTCCTTACACCATGCAAATCCCGACACCCTCACTATCAGAAGATAGCTTATGTGGTCTTTATGGCATCCCAAAAGCTGCGGCACTATTTTCAAGAGTGTTCGATCATGGTGGCATCCGAAGTACCACTCAATGACATCATATGCCACATCCCTAGTCTAGTATGCTCTAGGCTAGCTAATGGTGTTTGCATCATGTTTAAATTTTCAAATGAATTTGAAATGGGGATTGTTAAGCCATGGCATCAAATGAAATTCTACTAGGTTCAAATTTAAATAATTTCAATCAAGCCAAAATGCCCTTCACGAAAGTTCATCCTTTTTTAATTGGTCTAGAACCTCTGCCAAAAATGGTGCACATTTTTCTAGGCCATTCTAGATTTTGAGCTAAATCCTATTGTTTTTTAATTGGAGCATTTAATGACTATAAATAAATATTTTAAATGCTTCAATAATTCTAAAAATAATTGAGGGCTGTTGGAAATAATTCAAAAGATGTCCACAATTATTTTCAGGAGTTATGGAAATGTTTTAGTATTTTTGCTAAATCAGAAACAAAGACAAAAAATAAAAAACAGTAATTAAAAGAGAAAATCAGAAAGAAAGAAAGAAATCTTACCTGGCACAGCCACCTGGCCCAGGACAGGAGGCCTAGCCCACAAGGGTATCCTCGTCTTCTACCCCTGCCAGGAGGCAGAGGCGAACCAGAGCACGATGTCGGCCGTGCCAGCTCCTGCTTCATGCTGGCGAGCTCCCCTTCATTCCAATCGCGCCTGGAGAATGCCCTGCCCCTCTCGTTGTTCCGTCCTCTCTATGGACCTCCCTCCCCTCTCCGCTCTCTCTCCCATGCGACCACCGAAAGCAGCCGGAGCCCGCCACTCACCGTAGCCGTGGCCACCGGCCACCGCACCCCCTGCCAACATGCCCATTGACACCGCCGTGATGCCTCGCGCCTCCAAGCAGAAGAACGCAAGCCCGGACGGCCTTCTTCCCCGCCAACGCCGCCATCCTCGACCTCGGGTGCCGGTGATCCGCGTCGTCGATTCATTGGACCCCGTGCCTCCCCTGCCTTGCCAGCAGCACCAGCAGACCCGCGGTGAGCCGCTGCTTCTTTTCCCCCTACTCCCATGTTCGCCTGCATCCTCTATGTCGTAGTTGCAGAGACGCAGAAGCTCCCCGCCGCCATGCCTCATCGTTGCCGCACCACCAGCAGCCGCAGCTCACGTCCGAGCACCGTCGTGCGCTCAGCATGCTCCAGGAGCCGAGTGCATCCACCTGTTCGCCCTGCCGTGCACAATAGCGCTGAACCCGACCTTGCTGAGCTCCGGCCGCCGCAAAGCTCGACGCCATCGACGCTGTAGACCACCCCAGACACTACTGCTTGCTCCGTTGGATGGGGATGAGCACCAGCTCCACGCAGAGCCCCTCCGCCACTCGTTTGGTCGCCGGAGGAGCAAACCCGACGCCTCCGTCGTGGCCTGTGGTCGCCGGCGATTAGCCACCGGCTAAACGCATCATTAGGCCCAATTAACCACCCCAATCAGTCGCTGACAGATGGGCCCCACGACCTAATTAACCCAGGTTTTATTTCGCTTTAGATTAGTTTATAACTCTATGGGACCCAATCGTCAGAGTTCACTCTGCTGACGTGTCCGTTGACCGGACCCACCTGTCTGTGGCAGTAAATGACACTAGGTCACTGACCAACGGGCCCCACTGGTCAGGTTTGACCTGGACCGGCCCTGTTGACTGGCTGACGTCACTATGACGCAGTGATGATATCATAAATGTTTTCTGGATTTTAAATAAATCTAAAGGATTTATATATTTCAGAAAATATCCTAAACTTCTAAATTCATAGAAATTAAACCGTAACTCCAAATGAAATAAATTATATATGAAAAATGATCAGAAAATCCAATCTTTCCATCTGTACCATTTTCATGCATGTTAGAACAACTTATGGCTGCTGTTTAGGACAAATCATATAAATGGCATTTGAATTTCACATATGGAGTTTGGATTTGAACCTTGGGTTCAAACCAACTTCATTTAAATCATTGCTAGCTGCATTAGCTCAAACCACAACACATTGCCAAGTCATGATCATGCATCATATTGTTGCATTGCATTGATTGTGTTCCTTCTGTGTTGCTGGTATTTGTTCCCCCTCAGTAGAGCGGTTCCGACGATGTGATCGATGACACTGATGAAGACACAATGCTATCTTCAGAAGTGCCAGGCAAGCAAAACCCCCTTGTTCACTCCGATACAATCCCACTCTCTTGCTCCTGCTCTCTTTTACTGCATTAGGACAACAACGATTCAACTGTTACCTACTGTGGTAGTTGAACCCCTTCCCTCTGCATGACCTATCATTGCCACAGTAAATAGATGAAACCTACTAGCATGAGTAGGAGTTGTTTGAGCCCTGATGTGCCTACTCATTCATGCTTGTTGTCACGCCTGCTACTGCTTAGATTTGAGTCAGGTCTGATTCATAGGGGATGAATTGGAATGTGGTGAACATGTCCTACTGTTGAGAGCTAAGTGTGTGAACACGATTTGGTAAAGGTAGCGGTGAGAGGCCATGTAGGAGTACATGGTGGGTTGTCTCATTGAAACCGTCCTCAGGAACTGAGTTCTGTGTTTGTGATCCATGAACAGTTACTACCACGCATTGGAATGCCTAAGTGCCCCTCTCGACTTATTAATCGCCTTGATCTCTGTCCAGGAGTTGCAACTAGTTTCTGGTGTTTGTAGGATATGTGTGGGGGGCCGTGCGTAGCGCTGACCCTAGGGGTGGGCTATGATTCGGTAGAGACACGAGGCACGGTGTACCGGGACGCCCGTTTGGTGCCTTGGGAAATCTGCTCTCATCGTTTGGGGCCGTGAGTGAAACCTCGGCCGGATCTCCTTGTGGATGGAACCCGAATAGGCGATAAACCTAGACTAGAGACTTGTGTGGTTAGTCAGGTCGTGGCTGACACCCTCGCTGGGCTTTCGCTTGAAGGTTGCCGAGTACATGCCGTGTAAACGACGACAAGTGGTGAGAGCGTGTGTGAAGAAGTACACCCCTGCAGGGTTAAGATGATCTATTCGAATAGCCGCGTCCGCGGTAAAGGACTTCTGGGTTGCCTATACAGTTCATAGACAAGTGAAAGTGGATACTCTAAAATGCACAAGATAAGCGTGAGTGCTATGGATGGCGTTCTTGTAGGGACACGGGAGCGGATCCATAGTGGTGTATTGATATGGTGAATATGTGGACTCGTGTGCGCCACCGCAAAAGAGTTACTTGCAGACGTAGTTCAGGATAGCCACTGATTCAAAGCTGGCTTCTTGCAGTTAAACTCCACCACCCCTTTGTTGATACTGATGCATATGTAGTTAGTTCTGATGTAAGTCGTGCTGGGTACATTTGTACTCATGTTTTCTTAATTTATGTTTTGCAGAGAGACTTCAGTCTCACTAGTAGTTTCGTGTGGACTTCGACGTTTAGCTTGTTACCTCAGCTACGATCTTGTGCCCTCGGCAGGGTCTTATAGATAGTCAGGCTTCTCAGCTTTTTTCATTTGTAGTTGTCTGTACTCAGACAAGTTAAGCTTCCGCATGTGCTTGTTGCTTGTATGACTTGAATGCTAGGTCATCAGACCCATGTTTGTAATATCTAGCTCTTAAGAGCCTAATGAATAATTACTTTGAGTCATAGAGTTTTGTTGTGATACCATGTTGTATTTGCACATATCGAGCATATTGTGTGTATGTTATTGAAATGCTTGGTATGTGTGGGATCGGACAACCTAGTTGTTTATTCTTGGTAGCCTCTCTTATAGGGAAATGTCTCCTATTGCTTCCACCGAGCCAGGGTAGCTTGCTACTGCTCCGGAACACTTAGGCTGGCCGGCATGTGTCCTTCTTCATTCCTGTGTCTGTCCCTTCGGGGAAATGTCACGCGTTGTTCCTTTAAGTCCTTGTAGCTTGCTACGACATGGGTTCATACGTTGATGACCGACATGTTCGTTGCTGGGTCATGTATGTCTGTCCCTGTAAGTTAGTGCCACTTTGGATTCACGACTAGTCATGTCGGCCCGGGTTCTCTGTCATATGGATGCTAGCGACACTATCATATACATGAACCAAAAGGCGCAAACGGTCCCGGGCCAGGTAAGGTGGCACCCGTGGGAATACCGTGCGTGAGGCCGCAAAGTGATATGATGTATTACATGCTAGATTGGTGTGACTTAGGATTGGGGTCCCGACATCATAAATGATTGGGATGCCACCGACCGCATAGCCAAATGGGCCATCAAGCTCTTACCATTTGAAATAACATACAAGCCGTGCCCAGCCCTGAAATCTCAGGTGCTGGCCGACTTCGTCGCCGAGTGGATTGAAGCCGAGCTCCCTAAAGAATACAGTATGTACTCCAATTGGATCATGTACTTTGACGGCTCTAAAATGCTAGCCAGACTGGGGGCCGCTGTCATTTTGACATCCCCTACGGGGGACACAGTCTGCTACGTGCTGCAAATCATGTATACGGACTACAATAATGCAGCCGAATATGAGGCTCTTTTACATGGCCTCCGAATGGCTGTCTGAAGGAAATGTGCCCTAGAGGCAATAATAAAGTTGTTATTTATATGTCCTTATATCATGATAAATGTTTATTATTCATGCTTGAATTGTATTAACCGGAAACTTAGTACATGTGTGAATACATAGATAAACAGAGTGTCCCTAGTATGCCTCTACTAGACCAGCTCATTAATCAAAGATGGTTAAGTTTCCTAGCCATAGACATGTGTTGTGATTTGATGATCGCGATCACATCATTAGAGAATGATGTGATGGACAGGACCCATCCGTTAGCTTAGCAATATGATCATTTAGTTTATTGCTATTGCTTTCTTCATGACTTATACATGTTCCTATGACTATGAGATTATGGAACTCCCGAATACCGGAGGAACACTTAGTGTGCTATCAAACATCACAACGTAACTGGGTGATTATAAAGATGCTCTACAGGTGTCTCTGATGGTGTTTGTTGAGTTGGCATAGATCAAGATTAGGATTTGTCACTCCGATTGTCGGAGAGGTATCTCTAGGCCCTCTCGGTAATGCACATCACTATAAGCCCTGCAAGCAATGTGACTAATGAGTTAGTTGCGGGATGATGCATTACGGAACGAGTAAAGAGACTTGCCGGTAACGAGATTGAACTAGATATGTGGATACCGACGATCGAATTTTGGCCAAGTAACATACTGATGACAAAGGGAACAAAGTATGTTGTTATGCGGTTTGACCGATAAAGATCTTCGTAGAATATGTAGGAGCCAATATGGGAATCCAGGTTCCGCTATTGGTTATTTACTGGAGAGGTGTCTTGGTCATGTCTATATAGTTCTCGAACCCGTAGGGTCCGCACGCTTAACGTTCGATGACGATTTGTATTATGAGTTATGTGATTTGACGTACCGAAGTTTGTTCGGAGTCCCGGATGAGAACACGGACATAACAAGGAGTCGCAAAATGGTCGAGACATAAAGATCGATATATTGGAAGGTTATATTTGGACACCGGAATGGTTCCGAAGTGTTTCAGGTATTTCGGAGTACCAGGAGGTTACCGGAACCCCCTGGGAGAGTAATGGGCCTTAGTGGGCTTTAGGGGAAAGGACAGAGGGGCCTCAAGGGGTGGCCGCGCGCCCCCCCATGGGCTGGTCTGAATTGGACTAGGAGGGGGCGGCTCCCCCCTCCTTCCTTCTCCCCTCCTTCCCATTCCCTCGTGCTCCTACTTGGAATAGGAAAGGGGGTGCGAATCCTACTTGGACCGGGAGTCCAAGTAGGACTCCTCTCTATGGCGCGCCCCCCTTGGCCGGCACTCTCCTCCTCCCCCCTTTATATACATGGGAGGGAGGCACCCCAAAGTCACAAAAGTTGATGTTTTTAGCCGTGTGCGGTGCCCCCTCCACAGATACACACCTCGGTCATATCGTCGTAGTGCTTAGGCGAAGCCCTGCGCCGGTAACTTCATCATCACTATCACCACACTGTTCGAGGGACGTCACCGAGCTGAATGTGTGCAGATCGCGGAGGTGCCGTACGTTCGGTACTTGGATCGATTGGATCATGAAGACGTTTGACTACATCAACCGCGTTACTAAACGCTTCCGCTTTTTGTCTACGAGGGTACGTGGACACACTGTCCCCGCTTGTTGCTACGCATCTCCTAGATAGATCTTGCGTGATCGTAGGTAATTTTTTTGAATTACTGTCAGGACCCCGATTCCAAGTCACATCGACCTAGCCGGTAACACCTCATATCACTTTGCGGCCTCATGCACGGTATTCCCACGGGTGTCGCCTTACCATGGCCCGGGACCGTTTGCGCCTTTTGGCTCACGTATATGATAACGTCGCTAGCATCCATATGACAAAGAACCCGGGCCGACATGGCTAGTCGTGAACCTAAAGCGGCACTAACTTACGGGGACAGGCATACATGAATCAACATCGAACATGTCGGTCAGCAGCGTGTGAATCCAGGCTGTAGCACTGGGCTAACAGGACTCTGGGAACCCGGTTGTAGTAGGCTAGGCAGGACTCCGGATGTCACCGCGTGACATTTCCCCGAAGGGATAGACACAGGAACAAAGTGAAACACATGCCGGCCAGTCAAGTGTCCAGAGCAGTAGTGCTGGGCTAGCAGGACTCCGGTGAACCGGGCTGTAGCGGACTACTATGGATCATGGAAGCACTAGACTACATTTCCCCATAAGAGGCTGCCAAGGATAAACAACTAGATTTTCGGATCCCACACATACCAAGCATTTCAATCATACACACAATATGCTCGATATGTGTAAATACAACATGGCATCACAACAAAACTCTACAACTCAAAGTACTTTATTTAAAACTCCAGAGAGCCATACATAACATGTTCATATAGATAGGGGTCACATGACCCGACACTCAAGTCATACAAACATACAAGCACATGCGGAAGCAAACTTGTCTGAGTACAGACAACTAGAAAGAAAGAAGGCTTGACGAAGCCTGTCTATCTACATAGGCCCTTCACAAGCTCAGATCACCACCTGGGTGGCAAGTCACTCGTCAATGTCGAGATCTACATAGAACCCATCGGAAAAGGCGGTGTTGTCATCTGAAAACAGTAATTAAAGCAACATGAGTACAAAGGTACTCAGCAAGTCTTACAATAGATCCTACTATACATGGACATTCTCAAGAAGGTGGTGGAGTTATTGCAGCAAGCCAGCTTTGACTCTTGGCTAAGCTATCCTACGAGACACCACTTGTAAAATAGTTTTCGCACACGAGTCCACTAATCACCATCTCAATACTCTACCGTGGATCCTCCCTCGTCATCCCGCGAGAGAGCCATCCGCGGTACTCACACTTATCTTGAGTCTTTTAGTAGTAACCATTAACTTGTCTATGAACTGCATAAGCGACCAAGTAGTCCTTTACCGCGGACGCGGCTATTCGAATAGTTTTATACCCTGCAGGGGTGTACTTCTTCACACACGCTTCCACCACTTATTGCCGCTACACGACATGTACTCGGCAACCTTCAAGCGGAAGCCCAGCGAGGGAGTCGGCCACGACCTGACTAAACACACGAGTCCCTAGTCCAGGTTTATCACCTATTCGGGTTCCATCCGCAAGGAAATCCGGCCGGGGTGTCCTCAACGGCCCCAAACGATGTGTGTAGGGTTCCCGAGACACCAAACGGGCGACTCGGTACACCGTGCCATGAGCCTACCGCATCACAGCCCACCCCTAAGGTCAGTGCTGCGCACGGCCTCTAGCAACTACAAACACCAGAAACTACTTGCAACTCCTGGACAGAGGACGGGGGTGGTTAATAAGTCAAGAGAGTCAATTAAGGATCCCAATGTGTGGTAGTAGCTGAATCTTAAATCACGCATACAGATCTCAGTTCTTAAGGACGGCCTCAATGAAACAACCCACCATGTACTCCTACATGGCCTCTCATCGATACATTTACCAAATCATGTTCAACACTTCACTCTCATTATCGACACAACCATTCACTCTAGTTCATCACCCTGATGAGCCAGACCTGACACGACTCTAGGCATAGCAAGCATAGCATGGTAGGAAACACAAATATGGCTCAATCAACTCCTACACATGCTAGTGGGTTTCATCTAGTTACTGTGGCAATGACACGTCATGTAGAGGAAGTGGGTTCAACTACCGCAACACACAGCAGTTTGAAACGCGTTGTCTTAATGCAGTAAACGAGAGCAGAAGTGAGAAGTTGGGTTTGTATCGAAATGATCCATGGGTTGCTTGCCTTGCGGGTCCGTGGACTGGTATTGCTCCTCGTTTGGATACTCGCGATACCCTTCGGGGGCAGAACCTGCCGCAGAGAGCACCGATATACAATCAACACCAAACAAAGTGCAACAACATGATGCATGCATGAGACATGGCAAAATGAGTGTATTGGGCTAATGCAACTAAGACCAGATGGGTTTGAACCATTTTGAATCAAAGATTCAAATTCCAAGCTCATAAATGGCCCTTAATAGTGCTTTATCTTGTTCTGCAGTAAACAGCAGGTTAGCTTGCTTAAACATGCATGAAACCAGTGCAGATAGATAGATTGGATTTTTCTGATCATTTTTCATATATAAATCTTTTCATTTGGAGCTACAGATTAATTTCTATGATTTTTTGAAGTTTGTGGTATTTTCTAGAATTTCCTGTATAAGAATAATTCTAGTAATTAAATTGCTGCGTTAGCATTGCGTCAGGGTGACGTCAGCAAGTCAACTGGGCGGTCCAGGTCAAACCTGGTCGGTGGGGCCCGTGTGTCAGTGTCTCTGTTAGTTAATTAAGTTAATTAGGATTAGTTTAAAACTAACCCAGGTTTGACCAGACGGCAGGGCCCACATGTCAGTGACTCTGGGGAGTCAAACCCGTGGTCAAACCACGCTGACTCGCCGGCGTTTAGCCGCCTGCGACGTCCAGATGCGGCGGAGGCTGCGGAATCCGTGCTTCGGTGACCAAAAGAGCGGCGGAGGCTATCTACGCGCAGCTGGGAACGAGCCGCGTCCAGTGGTGGTGGTGGTTGGGCTCGGAGTCGCCGGAAACAACGCCGGCGACGAGTTTGGCGGCGGCCAGAGCTCGGGTGGGCTCGGGCTCGTCGCTAATAGGCACGGCGAGGCGCGTGGAGCGGGGCTACGGCCTCCTGGGAGTGCGGTGAGGTTAGCGGGCAAGGTGGCGTGGTCGTTGCATGGCCGGAGCCTCGTCGGCGACGAGCTCGGCGGCGGTGGGTGCGGGTGAGCTTCGCGCAGTCACTACGGGGCTCGAGAGGGAGAACAGAGAGGATAGGGAGGTGGCCAGGCTCACGGTGGTTGCGACGGAGCAGACGGCGAGGTCGGGGATGAGCTGCTACAGCGGCGACGACGAGATGGATCTCCGGCGGTGATCGACGACGACGGGGTCGGTGGAGGCGGTGCAGAGCGTGCGAGCGCTCGGGGCTCGGCTGGCTCGGCGTAGCGGACAAAGGCGGAGCTTGTGGACACGGTGGAGCGGCGCGAGGACAACGGTGGGCGCGGCTACGTCGGCGGGACGACGGCGGCTGCTTCGGCCATGGCGAGAGAGAGAGCGAGGGAGAGGTGCAGGGGGGCGAATGGGTGTCCAGGGGCTTGGAGCGGCGCCAAGGAGGCCCTTCGAGGCGTCGCGCTGGCGCGGCGACGCAGGCAGGCAGGGAGGTGGCGTGGCGAGCTCGGTGGCATCGCGGTGTCCCTCCTCTGCCTACTAGCAGAGGTGGGTGTTGACTGGCACGGGCCAGATGGGCCGGCCCGGCCAGGTAAGTGGCCTCCTGGCCTTTCTCTCTCTCTCTTTTTATTTAATTTGCTTTTCTATTTTTCTGTAAGTGTAGGGCTTTATTAAAAATACTAAAACGTTTCCAAAAATCTGCAAATAATTGTGGGCTCTGTTGGGATTATTCCTAACAGCCCTCACTTAAATCCAGAATTATTTGGGCATTTGAATTATTTTATAGCATTTAAATGCCCAAATGCAAATAGATAAAGAATTAATCCAGTGACCTTATGTGTCCTAGAAAATTGTGAACCCATTTTGTCAGAGGTCCTAACCCAAGACAAAAAGGGTGGACTTTTTAGAAGGGCATTTCAGGTTCATTGAAAATAATTTTAGTAAACCCTAGTTGTTTTCAGGGGGTGCTGGGGTTTCTGTCATCCCCATTTCAAGTTTCTGGAAAAAGTAAACATGATGCAACACTCTAATGCATGAACTAGCTAGGATGTGACAACTAATTAGTTCCCGAACAATGGCATCCGAGCCAGGTCTATGCGTAGATGTTATATGCACGAGTAGAACACAAAGAGTTGTGGGCGATAATAGTCATACTGCTTACTAGCATGTCATACTTTGATTCGGCGGTATTGTTGGATGAAGCGGCCCAGACCGACATTACATGACCGCGTTCATGAGACTGGTTCTTCCGCCGTGCTTCGCACACAAGTGGCTATTGGGTGTTTGTTTCTCCAACTTTAGTTGAATCGAGTGTGACTACGCCCGTTCCTTGTTGAAGGTTAAAAAACACACTTGACAAAAAATCGTTGTGGTTTTGGTGCGTAGGTAAGAACAGTTCTTGCTAAGCCCATAGCAGCCAAGTAAAACTTGCAACAACAAAGTAGAGGACGTCTAACTTGTTTTTGCAGGGCTTGCTGTGATGTGATATGGTCAAGACGTGATGATATATAAATTGTTGTATGAGACGATCATGTTTTGTAAAAGTTATCGGCAACTGGCAGGAGCCTTATGGTTGTCGCTTTATTGTAAGAAATTCAACCGCCATGTAATTGCTTTACTTTATCACTAAGCGGTAGCGACAGTCGTAGAAGCAATAGTTGGCGAGACGACAACGATGCTTCGATGGAGATCAAGGTGTCAAGCCGGTGACGATGGTGATCATGACGGTGCTTTGGAGATGGAGATCAAAGGCACAAGATGATGATGGCCATATCATATCACTTATATTGATTGCATGTGATGTTTATCCTTTATGCATCTTAGTTTGCTTAGTTTGGCGGTAGCATTATAAGATGATCTCTCACTAAATTTCAAGGTACAAGTGTTCTCCTTGAGTATGCACCATTGCTACAGTTCGTTGTGCCGAGACACCACGTGATGATCGGGTGTGATAAGCTCTACGTTCACATACAATGGGTGCAAGCTAGTTTTGCACACGCAGAATACTCGGGTTAAACTTGACGAGCCGAGCATATGCAGATATGGCCACAGAACACTGAGATCGAAACGTCGAGCGTGAATCATATAGTAGATATGATCAACATAGTGATGTTCACCATTGAAAACTACTCCATCTCATGTGATGATCGGACATGGTTTAGTTGATATGGATCACATGATCACTTAGATGACTGGAGGGATGTCTATCTAAGTGAGAGTTCTTAAGTATTAATTGAACTTAAATTTATCATGAACTTAGTACCTGATACTATTTTGCATGCCTATGTTATTGTAGATTAATGGCCCGTGCTACTCTTCCTTTGAATTTTAATGCGTTCCTAGAGAAAGCTAAGTTGAAAGATGATGATAGCAACTACACGGACTGGGTCCGTAACTTGAGGATTATCCTCATTGCTGCACAGAAGAATTACGTCCTGTAAGCACCGCTAGGTGCAAGACCCGTTGTAGGAGCAACGCCGGACGTTATGAACGCATGGCAAAGCAAAGCTGATGACTACTCGATAGTTCACTGTGCCATGCTTTACGGCTTAGAACCGGGACTTCAACGCCGTTTTGAATGTCATGGAGCATATGAGATGTTCCAGGAGTTGAAGTTAATATTTCAAGAAAATGCCCAAATTGAGAGATATGAAGTCTCCAATAAGTTCTACAGTTGCAAAATGGAGGAGAATAGTTCTGTCAATGAACATATACTCAGAATGTCTCGGTACCACAATCACTTGACTCAACTGGGAGTTAATCTTCTGGTTGATAGTGTCATTGACAGAGTTCTTCAATCACTGCCACCAAGCTACAAAAGCTTCATGATGAACTATCATATGCAAGGGATGGATAAGACGATTCCCAAGCTCTTCGCGATGCTAAAGGCTGCGGAGGTAGAAATCAAGAAGGAGCATCAAGTGGTCAACAAGACCATTAGTTTCAAGAAAAAGGTCAAAGGGAAGAAGGGGAACTTCAAGAATAACGGCAAGCAAGTTGCTGCTCAAGTGAAGAATCCTAAGTCTGGACCTAAGCCTGAGACTGAGTGCTTCTACTGCAAAGGGACTGGTCACTGGAAGCGGAACTGCCCCAAGTATTTGGCGGATAAGAAGGATGACAAAGTGAAAGGTATATTTGATATACATGTTATTGATGCGTACCTTACTAATGCTCGTAGTAGCACCTGGGTATTTGATACTGGTTCTGTTGCTCATATTTGCAACTCGAAACAGGGGCTACGGATTAAGTGAAGATTGGCTAAGGACAAGGTGACGATGCACGTGGGAAATGGTTCCAAAGTCGATGTGATCGCTGGCGGCACGCTACCTCTACATCTACCTTCGGGATTAGTTTTAGACCTGAATAATAGTTATTTGGTGCCAGCGTTAAGCATGAACATTATATCTGGATCTTGTTTGATGCAAGAGGGTTATTCATTTAAATCAGAGAATAATGGTTGTCCTATTTATATGAGTAATATCGTTTATGGTCATGCACCCTTGATGAGTGGTCTATTTTTGTTGAATCTCGATAGTAGTGATACACATATTCATAGTATTGAAGCCAAAAGATATAAGCTTAATAATGATAGTGCAACTTATTTGTGGCACTGCCGTTTAGGTCATATTGGTGTAAAGCACATGAAGAAACTCCATGCTGGTGGGCTTTTGGAATCACTTGATTATGATTCACTTGATGCTTGCGAACCATGCCTCATGGGTAAGATGACTAAGACTCCGTTCTCCGGAACTATGGAGCGAGCAACAGACTTATTGGAAATAATACATACTGATGTATGCGGTCCGATGAGTGTTGAGGCTCCGGCGGGTATCGTTATTTTCTGGCCTTCACACATGATTTGCGCAGATATGGGTATATCTAGTTGATGAAACATAAGTCTGAAACATTTGGGAAGTTCAAAGAATTTCAGAGTGAAGTGGAAAATTATCGTAACAAGAAAATAAATTTTCTACGATCTGATCATGGAGGTGAATATTTGAGTTACGAGTTTGGCCTTCATTTGAAACAATGCGGAATAGTTTCACAACTCACGCCACCCGGAACACCACATCGTAATGGTGTGTCCGAACGTCGTAACCACACTTTATTAGATATGGTGCGATCTATGATGTCTCTTACTCATTCACCGCTATCGTTTTGGGGTTATGCTTTAGAGACGGTTGCATTCACGTTAAATAGGTCACCATCTAAATCCGTTGAGACGACACCATATGAACTGTGGTTTGGCAAGAAACCCAAGTTGTCGTTTCTTAAAGTTTGGGGCTGCGATGCTTATGTGAAAAAGCTTCAACCTGATAATCTCGAACCCAAATCAGAGAAATGTGTCTTCATAGGATACCCAAAGGAGATCTGTTGGGTACACCTTTTATCACAGATCTGAAGGCAAGATATTCGTTGCTAAGAATGGATCCTTTCTAGAGAAGGAGTTTCTCTCGAAAGAAGTGAGTGGGAGGAAAGTATAATTGATGAGGTAATTGTACCTGCTCCCTCATTGGAAAGTAGCTGAGCATAGAAATCAGTTCCAGTGATTCCTACACCAATTAGTGAGAAAGCTAATGATGATGATCATGAAGCTTCTGATCAACTTACTACTGAACCTCGTAGGTCAACCAGAGTAAGATCCGCACCAGACTGGTACGGTAATCCTGTTTTGGACATCATGTTACTAGACCATGACGTACCTATGAACTATGAGGATGCAATGATGAGTCCAGATTCCGTGAAATGGCTTGAGGCCATGAAATCTGAGATGGGATCCATGTATGAGAACAAAGTATGGACTTTGATTGACTTGCCCGATGATCGTCAAGCCATAGAGAATAAATGGATCTTCAAGAAGAAGACTGACGCTGACGGTAATGTTGTTGTCTACAAAGCTCGACTTGTTGCGAAAGGTTTTCGACAAGTTCAAGGAGTTGACTACAATGAGACCATCTCACCTGTAGCGATGCTTAAGTCAGTCCGAATCATGTTAGCAATTGCCGCATTTTATGATTATGAAATTTGGCAAATGGACGTCAAAACTGCATTCCTGAATGGAGTTCTAGAAGAAGAGTTGTATATGATGCAACCAGAAGGTTTTGTCGATCCAAAGGGTGCTAACAAAGTGTGCAAGCTCCAGCAATCCATTTATGGACTGGTGCAAGCCTCTCGGAGTTGGAATAAATGTTTTGATATTGTGACCAAAGCATATGGTTTTATACAGACTTTTGGAGAAGCCTGTATTTACAAGAAAGTGACTGGGAGCTCTGTAGCATTTCTAATCTTATATGTGGATGACATATTGTTGATTGGAAATGATATATAATTTCTGGATAGCATAAAAGGATACTTGAATAAGAGTTTATCTATGAAAGACCTCGGTGAAGCTGCTTACATATTGGGCATCAAGATCTACTGAGATAGATCAAGATGCTTAATTGGACTTTCAGAAAGTACATACCTTGATAAGATTTTGAAGAAGTTCAAAATGGATCAGTCAAAGAAAGGGTTCTTTCCTGTGTTACAAGGTGTGAAGTTGAGTGAGACTCAATGCCCGACCAGTGCAGAAGATAGAGAGAAAATGAAAGTCATTCCCTATGCCTCAGCCATAGGTTATATCATGTATGCAATGCTGTGTACCAGACCTGATGTGTGCCTTGCTATAAGTATAGTTGGGAGGTACCAAAGTAATCCAGGAGTGGATCACTTGACAGCTATCAAGAACATCCTGAAATACCTGAAGAGGACTAAGGATATGTTTCTCGTTTATGGAGGTGACAAAGAGCTCGTCATAAATGGTTACGTCGATGCAAGCTTTGATACTGATCCAAATGACTCCAAGTCACAAACCAGATATGTATTTATGTTGAACGATGGAGCTGTCAGTTAGTGTACTTCTAAGCAAAGTGTGATGATGGGATCTACGTGTGAAGCGGAGTACGTAGCTGCTTCGGAAGCAGCAAATGAAGGAGTCTGGATGAAGGAGTTCATATCCGATCTAGGTGTCATACCAAGTGCATCGGGTCCAATCAAAATCTTTTGTGAAAATACTGGTGCAATTGCCTTGGCAAAGGAATCCAGATTTCACAAGAGAACCAAGCACATCAAGAGAGGCTTCAATTCCATCCGTGATCAAGTCAAGGAGGGAGATATAGAGATTTGCAGGATACATACGGATCTGAATGTTGCAGACCCGTTGACTAAGCCTCTCTCACGAGCAAAACATGATCAGCACCAAGACTCCATGGGTGTTAGAATCATTACTATGTAATCTAGATTATTGACTCTAGTGCAACTGGGAGACTGAAGGAAATATGCCCTAGAGGCAATAATAAAGTTGTTATTTATATTTCCTTATATCATGATAAATGTTTATTATTCATGCTAGAATTGTATTAACCAGAAACTTAGTACATGTGTGAATACATAGACAAACAGAGTGTCCCTAGTATGCCTCTACTAGACTAGCTCGTTAATCAAAGATGCTTAAGTTTCCTAGCCATAGACATGTGTTGTTATTTGATGAACAGGATCACATCATTAGAGAATGATGTGATGGACAAGACCCATCCGTTAGCTTAGCACTATGATTGTTTAGTTTATTGCTATTGCTTTCTTCATGACTTATACATGTTCCTATGACTATGAGATTATGCAACTCCCGAATACCATAGGAACACTTAGTGTGCTATCAAACATCACAACGTAACTGGGTGATTATAAAGATGCTCTATAGGTGTCTCCGATGGTGTTTGTTGAGTTGGCAGAGATCGAGGATAGGATTTGTCACTCCGATTGTCGGAGAGGTATCTCTGGGCCCTCTCGGTAATGCACATCACTATAAGCCTTGCAAGCAATGTGACTAACGAGTTAGTTGCGGGATGATGCATTACGGAACGAGTAAAGAGACTTGCTGGTAACGAGATTGAACTAGGTATGTGGATACCGATGATCGAATCTCGGGCAAGTAACATACCGATGACAAAGGGAACAACGTATGTTGTTACGCGGTTTGACCTACAAAAATCTTCGTAGAATATGTAGGAGCCAATATGAGCATGCAGGTTCCGCTATTGGTTATTGACCGGAGAGGTGTCTCGGTCATGTCTACATAGTCCTCAAACCCGTAGGGTCTGCACGCTTAACGTTCGATGACGATTTGTATTATGAGTTATGTGATTTGATGTACCGAAGGTTGTTCGGAGTCCCGAATGAGATCACGGACATAACGAGGAGTCCCAAAATGGTCGAGACATAAAGATCGATATATTGGAAGGTTATATTCGGACACCGGAATGGTTCCGAAGTGTTTCGGGTATTTTTCGGAGTACCGGGAGGTTACCGGAACCCCCCGGGAGAGTAATGGGCCTCAGTGGGCTTTGGGGGAAAGGAGAGAGGGGCCTCAAGGGGTGGCCGCGCTCGCCCCATGGGCTGGTCCGAATTGGACTAGGAGGGGGCGGCGCCCCCCTTCTTCCTTCTCCCCTCCTTCCCCTTCCCTCCTTCTCCTACTTGGAATAGGAAAGGGGCGGGGGGAGAATCCTAATTGGACCTGGAGTCCAAGTAGGACTCCTCTCTATGGCGCGCCCCCCTTGGCCGGCCCTCTCCTCCTCCCCCCTTTATATACATGGGAGGGGCACCCCAAAGACACACAAGTTGATCTTTTAGCTGTGTGCGGTGCTCCCCTCCACAGATACACACCTCGGTCATATCGTCGTAGTGCTTAGGCGAAGCCCTGCGCCGGTAACTTCATCATCACCGTCACCACGCCATCGTGCTGACGGAACTCTCCCTCGACCTCAACTGGATCAAGGGTTCGAGGGACGTCACCGAGCTGAACGTGTGCAGATCGTGGAGGTGCCGTACATTCGGTACTTGGATCGGTTAGATCGCGAAGATGTTTGACTACATCAGTCGCGTTACTAACTGCTTCCGCTTTTGGTCTACGGGGGTAAGTGGACACACTCTCCCCGCTCATCGCTATGCATCTCCTAGATAGATCTTGCGTGATCGTAGGTAATTTTTTTGAAATACTGCGTTCCCCAACGCTGTCTCCATGGGCATACATCGCCTAGAGGTGCGTGCAAATTCAAACCTCGTGATATCCCAAATAAAGGGAGAGTTCGATGCAAAAGATCCGAAAATGGCAGCATATCGAAATGCCGTACTCAAAATATCGGCTCGGTTCGAGGGGCTCGAGTTCCATCATGTTGCTCGAGATAGTAACCAAGCAGCGGACATCCTCGCTCGAATGGGCGCCAAACGCGATCCCGTCCCGCCTAACACCTTTGTGGAAAGGCTCTTTAAGCCATCCGTGGTATGGCAGGACGTGAGTGGCAATACTAGTCCGGACCCGATCATACCCCCAGCAACCGAACTCAGTACAGATATCATCGGGGGTTCGGATAGCAAAATAACACCTTCTGCCCATGTAATCATGGTCGTATTGCTCCATGGACCGGACCCTTCCTGGCCTACCTCAATAGGCAGGAGCTTCCTGATGATCAAAATGAGGCCCGTCGCATAGTTTGGCGTTCTAAAGCCTATAAAGTTCACGAAGGTGAACTATACAAGAAAAGTACTACTGGAGTCCTTCAAAGGTGCATCTCTGAAGAGGAGGGACGGCAGCTCTTGGCTGAAATACATGCTGGTCTAGGTGGCCATCACGCCGCAGCTCGGGCCCTTGTAAGCAAGGCCTTCAAGACAGGTTTTTTCTGGCCAACAGCCCGAGCAGACGCACAAGCCCTTATGCAATGTGCGTAGGATGTCAGCTTTTTGCCAGTCAAACTCACATGCCTCCCACTGCCTTACGAACAATCCCCATCACTTGGCTTTTTGCGGTCTGGGGGCTAGACATGGTTGGACCCCTTAAAGGGGTAGGCCACAAAAAGAAATATTTACTCGTCATGGAGGATAAATTCACTAAATGGATAGAGGCCAAACCAGTAAAAACGGCTAAAGAAGGGCCAGTGATTGACTTTATATCTGGCGTGGTACACCGTTATGGCATCCCGCACAACATCATCACTGCTAACGGCTCCAATTTCACGGCCGATGAGCTGAAAAACTAGTGCGCCAATTTGGGCATTAAGCTCGATTATGCATCCATATACCACCCTCAAACAAACGGACAGGTTCAACGGACTAATGTCCTCATAATGAGCAGCATTAAACCCAGACTGGTGCGCTCCCTACGGGAGTCTGATAAACACTGGGTTGAGGAACTCGATTCCGTGCTCTGGGGGCTACGAACTACGCCTAATCGCATGACCAGATACACAGCTTTGTTTATGGTGTACGGCGCAGAAGCTGTCTTGCCCTGTGACATTATTCATGACTCACCTCGAGTGCGCATATATGAATAGAGAGCTGCTAAGCTCGATCGGCAGGACGACTTGGACAGCCTTGAAGAGGAGCACGATATTGCGCGAGCCCGTTCCGCATTTTATCAACAACAGGCCAGAAGATACCAAAGCAGAGAACTGTGGGCCAAGACTTATAATGTCGGCGAACTTGTTCTGTGCCTCCCTGAGAAGAAGAATTATAAGCTCAAACCAAAATGGGAGGACCCGTTCATCAAATACGAAGTTCTCACAGGAGGAGCCTATCGCCTTCGTAATGCATCGGACAATCGCCTCGAGCCGAATCCTTGGAACGCTGCTCGGCTCCGAAGATTCTACGCATAGTTCGGCCACATCCTTTTCTTTGTCCTTTTGTTTTCTTTCTCTTTCTCTTTTCTTCTTTTTTCTTTTTTCCTATATCCTTCCCAGTGTATGTTCGGATATGCCGAACTATTAGGGGTACACATCTTTAAATGTATACACCCCACTATGACTGGGGGCTTCTTTGACGAAGCTTATTATTAAAAGCTTGGAGCTTACATTAAATATGTCATTTTTTATATACACCTTTTGCCATTATATGCACCTTTATGACTTAAGTTTTTGCCAAGCTGGGTTGCCTCTCTCCTGTGTTTATACCCTACGTTCCCGATTGTTCAGCTAGGGTGTAAAGGGAGCACCTCTGCGATTGTTACAACCGGGTAATACGGACCTGTACCTCAGACGGGTGCAGCCGAAAGCTAGCGTTCTTAAGAGAATAATTGGTCGGCAAGCAACGACACATCGTATACATCTCTGTAACTCTTCTCGGAAGGGAAAATATATGGGTTTGGCTCCCCGTAATTCGGATCAAAGCTTAGGCACGCATAATTAAGCATGCCAACCCAAGGAAATGAACCCCTAACGGAACTATTTTTCTTGGAAGGTGTTTCTTATGATAAATAAAGTAATATAACATAACTCCCCGAACATAAATTGATCTATTTGAGCAATTTGGCCGGATTGCCTGGTTTCTGCACACAGAGTGCATGTTTTTTTGCATTCCTACATAATATCCGAAAACACTCCACCTTCCTGGTTCGGAGGTTAAAGCCGAAGTCCTGCGATGACAATTTTTGACATGTTCGGCTGAAGATAAGGTTGATCATAAAAGTACATTGATACATTGAATCAAATGCCTACTCCTTATCTATATCATCTATAAGACTGTCTAAACTACAGTCTTCTTGTGAATATTTCGCAGCTATCATTACTTGGTCATACACCAAGTTCACTGGAATTTCTTTCCCGGCTGGTCCCTGCGGTCCCACTCGGGCCATATGACTCGGATCTAGCTTGGTAAAACATGCTTTCACCATCGCCCAGGCTTCTCATGCACCTTCACGACATGCAGACGCCTTCCATAGCTCAAAGCGGCGCCGGACACCTTTGAACAGGCTCGCCAAACTCTCCATGCTTTGTGGAGGGGTATCGGATGGCCATAAATCCTTGGCCATACTTCTCATTGCTTTCCGGGCCCGCTCATGCACAACGGACATCTCCTTCAGCACGTCACCTCAAAATCTGGATACTTCTTCCTCAGGCCGACCAGTTAAAAGACCTGTAGCAACAGAGTTATGACAATCCGAATTATGGAATAATATGAGTCTCTAATGGTTCTAAAGGTCATACTGAATATGCCGCCCTTCAACTTCTCATTTTCTTTCCGTGCGGCCGATAACTGAGCCTTTAAGCTCTTTATCTCGTCAGATTGTTTGTCTTTTTCCTCCTCATGTTTGTTCTTCTGAGTAGTTCTCATGGCGGCCTTTTTCATCTCTGCAAGTTCAGCGGTGATGGCATTCAGCTATGTTTGGTTTGTTTTCAGTTCCTGGCTCAGCGCGCTGTTCTGTTCCTTGAGAACATGCAGGTCATATCGATCCTTAAATCGGCTGGCCGAACCGCTTCAAGTCTCGGGGGCTACTGACATATATCTATTGAATTTGCATAAATCCTTACCTGCATATCCTTGGAGAACAGTTGAGTAACTCTGGCAAGTCCGTCTCGAGCGGCTTGAATATATGCATCCACGGAGCTGAGTGCGGTAAATTCTTGCTCAAAAAAGCTGGAGCACGCATGGCCTCCTTTAGCCGACGGTGATTCATCACGCTCTCCACCTGGAATTCGTGACAGATACGACATCCGAATCCTCATGAGGGGGTGGATCTGGCGCTGCATCAACCCTCATCCTGGTCGACGAGTCCGACGCCGGATTGGCTAACATTCGGCTGCCAGGGCATTTTCCCACTGTGTGCCGCGTGCTCCTCCTGAAACAAAGGTAGAGGAGAAATTTAACAATACGAACTCATGCTCAGGCACATATCAATGGTCATACCTCTTTGAGGACGGAGGGGGCTCTACAGCACACCTGGTCTCCTTTCATTTTGAACGATTACCCTGTGTAGAGGCCGCCCTTGAGGTAGTGCGGCTTGCCGAGCGCCGGTCCTATGAAGTACAGTTTAGTACAAAGGATGAGGTTCGAGTATGGGGTTCCTCTTAAAGAAGCTTTTTGAATAGTTATGATGGAGAAGGAATAAGGGCGGGGGTAGTCGACCATAATAGCCACTTCCAAGCTGTCAAGGCTCCCCTGATTAAATACTCCATCGTCGAACTCTATGTATATATCCGGATCTTCGCAGAAGCCAGGGTCTTCGTTGTGATTATGATCCTCTGGCTGTGGGGCAGGACAGTGAACGTCCTCGATCATCTTCCTCCTTGACTATTTTAAGACAACAAAGAACCATTTGATTAGTATGCCACGATAGCAGTAAAGCAACACTGATAATCAAAATCTTACCCATTGAATGGGTTTGTACATGGAATAGCCTTCTCGGCAGTTTAAGTGGAGGAAGTCTTCTTTTTCCCCCTTATACAGATCGGCCAGGACCATGGCCTGTTCGGCTGGGGTATCCAGACCCTTGCGTCAATAACGAGATGCGTCGTACTCTCCGTTGTAACACCATAAAGGAGTTACTCTGGATTGAAGGGGCTGAACACATCATTTTATGGCAATAGCCATAACCTCGATTATCGAGAGCTCGGTGTGAGCTAGTAATCTGACCTTGCTGACCAACCTTTTTATTTTCGCACTGTCTTCCTCCTTGTGTCCCCAGGGATGCCAGTTGAGGCATTTCTTCAAAGGAGCACTAGAAAATTTGGGCAGGCCGCGCCGAACTGGGTCCAGAAGCAGGACGTCATCAATATAAAACCACTCCCAAGACCATTCCTGGGAAACCTCCTTGGGACTTCCGGTTGGGTAGCCTGATCCGACTATACGCCATACTTCGGCGCCACCCACTTCGAATATGGAACCCCCTCGATGGCGAGGGATGAGGCAAAAGAACTTTCTCAATAGTTCAAAATGAGCCCTGCAGCCCAGAAACAGTTCACAGAGCGCGACAAAGCCTGAGATGTGTAGAATCGAACCTGGGATGAGGTCATGCAGTTGGATCCCGTAAAAATACAGCAAACCCCTGAGAAAAGGAAGGACCGGGAATCGTAAGCCCCGCAAGAGAAACGGAATGAAGTACACTCTCTCCTCCTTATTGGGGTTGGGGAAATTCTCTGCTAATGCGTCGTTGCCAATCGAAGCCAACCCTGCTCGCACAGATACTAGATCCGCGAGGGGGAGATATCCCTGCGTCTAGAGATGGCTCAACTGAAGATGAGATATTGAGCAGCTTTGCGAGTCGCCCTCTGGAGGGCCATGAGGGCGCGAAGAAGAGCCAGGGGCACTGTCCATGCTTTGGAGTTTTTGTGGCTGGTTCTGACGTTTTCTGCGCGATGTGGATTGCATTTAGAGCATCTAGCTTCTTTATATAGGCGCTGTCCTTGTATGGTGAGGGGTGTATTTGTAAAAATTTATTTTGGACCGTTCGCATTAGACCGGTGCATGGAAATCAAGGCAACGACGGGGAAGGGGTCATAAAAGAAAAATATGAAGGTCGATGCTGGACTGTCATCCGTCTGAAGTATGATGAAGAACCTTCCTTGCAAAGCCGAAGACACAAAGCCGGATACTGCATCGTCATTGAAGGAAAGTTCGCGGGCTATTGAGGGAGTCCTAGACTAGGGGGTCCTCGGGTGTCCAGGCTATTTGATATGGACCGGACTGATGGGCCGTGAAGATACAAGCAGAAGACTTTTCACCCGTGTCCGGGTAGGACTCCTGTATGCGTAAATAGCAAGGTTGGTGTCCGGATATGTTGTTTCCTTCCCCCACGAACCGACTATGTACGAACCTAGGTCCCCCCGATGTGTATATAAACTGAAGGGTTTAGTCCATAGGGGGCATCAGAATTCTCATAGGCTAGACAACTAGGGTTTAGCCATTATGATCTCGAGGTAGATAAACTCTTGTAACCCCTATACTCATCAAATACAATCAATTAGGATGTAGGGTTTTACCTCCATTAAGAGGTCCCGAACCTGGGTAAACATTGTGTCCCACTCGTCCCTCGTTACCATCAATCCTCAGATGCAGAGTTCGGGCCCCCTACCCAAGATCTGTCGGTTTTGACACCGACAGTTGTTTCTTCGGAAAGTGTACCATATGCTCATTACCATTAACATGAAAAGTGACATTCCCTTTTTCGCCTTCAATAACAGCCCCTGCAGTATGCAAACAGGGTCTACCAAGGATAAGCGACATACTGTCGTCCTCGGGAATATCAAGAATAACAAAGTTCGTTAAGATTGTAATGTTTGCAACCACAACAGGCACATCCTCACAAATACCGATAGGTATAGTAGTTGGTTTATCAGCCATTTGCAAAGAAATTTCAGTAGGTGTCAACTTATTCAAATCAAGTCTACGATATATAGAGAAAGGCATAACACTAACACCGGCTCCAAGATCACATAAAGCAGTTTTAACATAGTTTCTTTTAATGGAGCATGGTATAGTTGTACTCCTGGGTTTCCTAGTTTCTTTGGTATTCCACCCTTAAAAGTATAATTAGAAAGCATGGTGGAAATTTTCAGCTTCCAGTTTCTTTCTTTTATTTGTAACAATATCTTTCATATACTTAGCATAAGGAGACATTTTAAGAATATCAATCAAATGCATACGCAAAAAGATAGGTTTAATCATTTCAGCAAAGCGCTCAAAATCCTCATCATCCTTTTTCTTGGATGGTTTAGGAGGAAAGGGAAAGGGTTTCTGAACCCATGGTTCTCTTTCTTTACCATGTTTCCTAGCAATGAAGTCTCTCTTATCATAACGTTGATTCTTTGATTGTGGGTTGTCAAGATAAACAACAGGTTTTATCTCAACATCATTATCATTACTAGGTTTAGCATGAACATGAACATCATCATTAACATTGTTACTAGGTTCATGTTCATTACCAGATTGTGTTTCAGCATCAAAAATAGAAATATCATTAGGATTCTCAGGTGTGTCCATAACAAGTTCACTAGAAGCATGCAAAGTCCTATCAGTTTTATTTTTATTTTTATTAGGACTAGGTGCATCAATATTAATTCTCTGAGAATCTTGCTCAATTTTCTTTGAATTGCCCTCAGGATACAAAGGTTCCTAGGTCATTTTACCACCTCTAGTCATAACCCTAACATCATTATCGTTATTCTTACTATTCAACTCATTAAGCAAATCATCATGTGCCTTAAGTACTTGTTCTACTTGAGTTGTAACCGTGCATGTTTACTAATAACTTAAGATCATTAACAGTTCTACTCATATAATCACCCAAGTAGTCAAGCATTATATTTCAATTGTCTACTGACATAAGCATTGAAGTTTTCTTGTTTAACAATAAAATTATCAAACTCATCCAAACATTGACTAGCAGACTTATTATGAGGAATATCACCTTCATCAAATCTACAAAGAGAGTTTACCTCTACTACCTGTGTCGGGTTATCAAGACCATGTATTTCTTCAATAGGTGGTAGATTTTAACATCTTCAGCTTTAATACCTTTTTTTCATAGATTTTTTTGCTTCTTGCATATCTTCAGGATTGAGAAATAGAATACCTCTTTTCTTAGGAGTTGGCTTAGGAGTTGGTTCAGGAAGTGTCCAATCATTGTCATTACTCAATATATTATTCAATAGCAATTCATCTTGCTCACCAGTTCTTTCCCTGAAAACACAACCAGCACAACTATCCAGGTGGTGTCTGGAAGCATCAGTTAGTCCATTATAAAAGATATCAAGTATTTCATTTTTCTTGAGAGGATGATCAGGCAAAGCATTAAGTAATTGGAGAAGCCTCCCCCAAGCTTGCGGGAGACTCCCTTCTTCAATTTGCACAAAGTTAAATATTTCCTTTAAAGCAGCTTGTTTCTTATGAGTAGGGAAATATTTTTCAGAGAAGTAGTAAATACTATTCTGGCGACTACGCACACAACCAGGAGCAAGAGAATTAAACCATAATTTAGCATCACCCTTTAATGAGAAAGGAAGCAACTTAAGAATATAGTAATAGCGAATTTTTTCCTCATGAGCAAATAGGGTGGCTATATCATTAAATTTAGTAAGATGAGCCACAACAGTTTTAGATTCATAACCATAGAAAGGATCAGATTCAACCAAAGTAATTAACTCAGGATCGACAGAGAATTCATAATCCTTATCAGTAACAAAGATAGGTGAAGTAGAAAACATAGGATCATATTGCATTCTAGCACTCAAAGACTTTTCTTTCAGCTTAGCTAACAGTTTCTTAAGATCATCTCTATCATTACAAGCTAAGAAGTCTCTAGCAGCTTCTTCATCCATAATATAACCCTCAGGTACAATAGGAAATTAATATCTAGGGGGAGAATCATAATTTTCAGTTTCAATAATATCTTCAGTTTCAGTAATTTCATTCTCTCTAATCCTAGCAAGTTGTTCATCAAGAAATTCACCTAGTGGCACAGTATTATCAAGCAGAGAAGTAGTTTCATCATAAGCATCATGCATAGTAGAAGCATCATCATCAATAACATGCGACATATCAGAATCAATAGCAGGTGTAGGTGTCGCAAGTTTGCTCAAGACAGAAGGTGAATCAAGTGCAGAGCTAGATGGCAGTTCCTTACCTCCCCTCGTAGTTGAGGGAAAAATCTTAGTTCCTTGATCTTTCAAATTCCTCATAGTAATCAACCAATATAAATCCCAAGTGACTCAGAGAATAGAGCTATGCTCCCCGGCAACGGCGCCAGAAAAAGCTCTTGATAACCCACAAGTATAGGGAATCGCAAAAAATTTCGAGGGTAGAGTATTCAACCCAAATTTATTGATTCGACACAAGGGGAGCCAAAGAATATTCTTAAGTATTAGCAGCCGAGTTATCAATTCGACCACACCTGAAAGACTTAATATCTACAGCAAAGTAGTATGGAAGTTACGATAACGATGGCAAAAGTAACAGTAGCAGTTTTGTAGCAATCGTAACAGTAGCAACGAAAAAGAAATGAAGCGAAGATCAATATGAAATGAGCTTGTAGGCAATATATCAATGATGGATAATTATGTCGGATGGCAATCCTCATTTAACAGTTATAACATGGGGTGACACAGAACTATCTCCAATTCATCAATTTAATGTAGGCATGCATTCCGAATATAGTCATACGTGCTTATGGAAAATAACTTGCATGACATCTTTTGTCGTACCCTCCCGTGGTAGTGGGGTCCTATTGGAAAGTAAGGATATTAAGGCCTCCTTTTAATAGACTATCGGACCAAGGCATTAGCACTTAGTGAATACATGAACTCCTCAAACTATGGTCACCACCAGGAAGTGTCCCGACTATTGTCACTCCGGGGTTGCCGGATCATAACACGTAGTAGGTGACTATAACTTGCAAGATAGGATCAAGAACACAAATATATTCATGAAAACATAATAGGTTCATATCTGAAATCATGGCACTCGGGCCCTAGTGACAAGCGTTGAGCATAGCAAAGTCATAGCAACATCAATATTTGAACATAGTGGATACTAGGGATCAAACCCTAACAAAACTAACTCGATTACATGGTAAATCTCATACAACCCATCACCGTCCATGTCGGGACCCCGATTCTAAGTCACACCGATCTAGCATGTAACACCTCATATCACTTTGCGGCCTCACGCACGGTATTCCCACGTGTGTCGCCTTATCATGGCCCGGGACCGTTTGCGCCTTTTGGCTCACGTATATGATAGTGTCGCTAGCATCCATATGACAGAGAACCCGGGCCAACACGACTAGTCGTGAACCCAAAGTGGCACTAACTTATGGGGACAGGCATACATGAAACAACATCGAGCATGTCGGTCAGCAGCGTGTGAATCCGGGCTGTAGCAACTGGTCTAACAAGACTGCGGGAACACGGGCTGTAGCAGGCTAGGCAGGACTCTGGATGTCACCGCGTGACATTTCCTCGAAGGGACTGACACAGGAACGAAGTGAATCACATGCCGGCCAGTCTAAGTGTTTCGGAGCAGTAGTGCTGGGCTAGCAGGACTCCGGTAAACCGGGTTGTAGCGGACTACCATGGCTCGGTGGAAGCACTAGACTACATTTCCCCATAAGAGAGGCTACCAAGGATAGACAACTAGGTTGTCGGATCCCACACATAGCAATACACGTTACACGTACGCATAACATGCAAGTATGTGCTGTACAACATGGCATCACAACATAACGCAAACTCATATAGATAAAGGCCCAGAAGAGCCACATCGCATTAACTACAAACATGGGTCACATGACCCATCATTCAGAGCATACAAGCAACGGAAGCATTACATGTCTGAGTACAGACAACTACAAAGAAAAAAGGTTGAGAAGCCTGACTATCTACAAGACCCTCCCAAGGGTACAAGATCGTAGCTGAGGTAACAAGCTAGTCGTCGAAGTCCATGCAGAACTACTATTGAGACAGAAGTCTCATCTGCAAAACATAAATTAAGCAATGTGAGTACAAAGGTACTCAGCAAGACTTACATCAGATCCTATCATACATGCATTAGTATCAAGGAGGCAATGTGGGGTTCAGTTGCAGCAAGCCAGCTTTGACTCAGTGGCTATCCTGTTCTATGACCACAAGTAACTTCTTTGAGGTGGGAAAGCGCACACGAGTCCACTAATCACCACATCAATACACTACTATGGATTCATTCCCGTCTTACTACGAGAAGCCATCCATAGCACTCACACTTATCTTGAGCATTTTAGAGTATCCACTTCAAGTTGTCTATGTACCACGTAAGCATCCAAGAAGTCCATAACCGCGGACCCGGCTATTCGAATAGATGATGTTAACCCTGCAGGGGTGTACTTGTTCACACACGCTCTCACCACTTATCACCATGTACACGTCGTGTATCTCGGCAACCTTCAACCGGAAGCCTGGCGAGGGTGCCGGCCACGACCTAACTAACCACACAAGACTCTAGTCCAGGTTTATCGCCTATTCGGGTTCCATCCGCAAGGAGATCCGGCCGGGGTTTCGCTCACGGCCCCAAACGATGTGTACAGGGTTCCCGAGCCCACCATCCGGGTGCCACTCGGTACACCGGGCCACGTGTGCCTAGTCTGTCCCAAGCCCACTCTACTGGGTGCCACTTGGTAGAAAAATAACACTACCTACAAACACCAGAAACTAGTTGCGACTCCTGGACAGAGACCAAGTTGGTTAATAAGTCGAGAGGGGCACTTAAGCATTCCAATGCATGGTAGTAGCTAGTCATTGGACAACATACACAGAACTCAGTGCTTAAGGACGGTTCCAGTGAGACAACCCACCATGTACTCCTACATGGCCTCTCACCGCTACCTATACCAAATCGTGTGCACACACTTAACTCCCTGTATCAGAACATATCATAACACTCCAATCCATTCCCAATGAACCAGACCTGACACAACTCTAAGCAATAGCAGGCATGGCATGGTAGGAACACAACATGGCTCAATCAACTCCTACACATGCTATTGGGTTTCAACTATTTACTGTGGCAATGACAGGTCATGCAGAGGAATGGGTTCAACTACCGCAATATAAAGTAGCAGTTGAATCGTTATTGTCCTAATGCAATAAAAGAGAGCAGGAGCGAGAGAGTGGGATTGTATCGGAATGAACAAGGGGGTTTGCTTGCCTGGTAGATCAACAGGGTGGCACTGCTCCTCAGACAGGTACTCTGGAACAGTCTCCGGAGCAGGACCTATCGAGAAGGAACGGTGTCGACAATCAATATACAAGCATATGCAACAATATGATAAATGAACATGGCATGAAGATGTGATGTTGTTTGAGCTAATGCATCTAACATTCATTTGGTTGAAGTCCATTTGAACCAAAGATTCAAATGCAACTCCAAGATAAGCTCTTATAAATGCCATTTATGTGTTTTCACATATACAGCAGGTATAAGTTGGTTTTTCATGCATGAAACTTGTACAGATGTATAGATTGCATTTTTCTGATGATTTTTCATATATCAATTTTTTCAATTTGAGCTACGGTTGAATTTCTATGAATTTTTGAAGTTTATATCATTTTCTGGAATTTCCTAATTAAATTAAAATCCAGAAAATGATTAATTACGTCAGCACTGCGTCATGCTTGCGTCAGCAGGTCAACGACGCTCACCAGGTCAAACCAGACGTGTGGGGTCCACACGTTAGTGTCACAGGTTAAACATGTTGTTTAACTTATCCTAAATACAGGGTTAGTGGCACTGGGGCCCACTGGTCAGTGTCAGGGGCTAGGTTAGGTGGTGATTAGCACTAAGCTAATCACCTGGCAGGTCGGGCCCGCACGTCAGGCCGGCGAGGTCATCGCCGGCGACCTCTGGACGCGGCGGTGTCCGTGATTCAGGCCACGGGGGCGGCGACTAAGGGCACCGGGGCATTGCCCGGGCTCTCGCGCATCCAGGGGAGGTGACGGAAGGACGCGCGTGGCCGGAGCTCGCCGGAGCGGAGCTCGGGGCGGCGGCCGGAGCACGGCTACGGGCGGGAGCGGGCTGCGGGGCACGGGGAGGCCACCCGAGGGGTTCTGCGGCACCCTCGTGGCACCAGGAGCACGGTGAGGTGCTCGGGGCGAGCTGCGGTGGCTCTGGCCACGACGGTGACATGATCGGCGGCGAGGCACTCGCGGGCACGTCGGCTAGCACGGCTACGGCGCGAATTCGAGTGCGGGGACGGAGGGGAAATGGAGGAGAGCTCACAGAGGTTCGGCGGGCGTGCTCAGCGGATCGGGGGAGGCTCTGGAGTCGCCGGAGCGGCGACGGTGATCTCCGGTGCTGGAGGTTGAATACGACGGCGATTGCGGCGATGCAGCGCGTCCGGCGCCGTGCGTCTCGACGAGGACGCGTAGCCCACAGCGGCGGGGCGCGTGGGCACGACGGCGAGGCGAGAGGGAGGCTGTGGCCGCGTCGGCGTGCGGCGGCGCTTTCCGGTGCGTTCGGGCATCGCGGGAGAGAGCGAGAGAGAGGAGGGGAAGGAACGAGAGAGGGTGAGAGAGGTGCGGGGTGGCGCGTGGCGACGTTCGCGACGGCTAGGGCGTCGAGGAAGAGGCCAGGCAGGCAGGTGGCGTGGCGGCACGGCGGTGCGCGCGCGTCGGCCACACGCCCCTGACCTCCTGGCGGGAGGTGGAGGACGACTGGCACTGGCCAGTCGGCTGGGCCGGCACAGAGGCAGGCCAGCAAGTGGCCCAGGTAAGTCCAGGTAAGGGTTTTTTCCCTTTTGTTTCTTTCTATTTTGTTTTGTTTTCTATTTTCTGATATTTGTTCTGATTTAGTAAAATACTAAATCATTTTATTTTCTTCTGGCAATTGTTGCAGGGACCTAAGGGATTATTCCAAAGCCCCTCACCAAAATTCAGAAATATTGGACAATATTTTGTATATATAAAAATATTTATCCAACACAAATAAATATTGGATTAATTCCAAATGGCCAAAATAAATGTTTGTGAGCTCCTGAAAATATTGGTTTGAATTTTAACTCTGACCAATATTTTCAGAGAGTAGCATGAACATTTTCTTGGACCTCCTTGGAGCAGTTTTTATCTGGGTCATTTCCTGAAATAATTTCTGAGGGTTTCACAAATCCCCATTTCAAATTTAAATGAAATTTAAACATGATGCACACATGACTAGCTAGTCTAGGTCATACCAGATCTAGGGATGTGACAACTCGCCCCCACTTGAAAGAATCTTGTCCCGAGATTCAGGGGTCGATGGAAAGAAGGTGGGGTACTCCAGTCGAAGACGATCTTCTCGCTCCCAAGTAGCTTCTCTCTCAGAATGATGAGACCACTGAACCTTGAGAAACTTGATGTTCTGACGTCGGGTAACACGCTCTGCTAGATCAAGAATGCGAACCGGATACTCTCAATAAGTGAGGTTATCTTGGAGATCAAGCGTTTCGTGGTCCACTCCACGGATGGGATCCGAGAAGCAACGCCTGAGTTGAGAGACGTGGAAGACATCATGGACTCGAGAAAGATGTGGGGGTAGTTCCAACTGGTAGGCAACCTCTCCTCGTTTAGTGAGAATGCTAAAAGGACCAATGTAACGAGGAGACAACTTGCCCTTGATACCGAAACGATGGGTACCCTTCAAAGGAGTAACCCGAAGGTAATCCTTGTTGCCAACTTCATAAGCCACTTCCTTATGACGACGGTCATACTGGCTCTTTTGACGAGACTGGGTTGTTTTCAAATTCTCACGAATGATGCGAACTTGCTCTTCTGCTTCCTGGATCATGTCCGGTCCAAAGAATTGTCTTTCACCGGTTTCTGACCAGTTCAAAGGTGTTCGACATCTTCGTCCATATAGAATCTCGAAAGGAGCTTTCTTGAGACTGGATTGATAGCTATTGTTATAAGCAAACTCGGCGAAAGGTAGGCACTTCTCCCAATCCATACCGAATGAGATAACGCAAGCTCTGAGCATGTCTTCGAGAATTTGGTTGACCCGTTCCACCTGATCACTTGACTGAGGGTGGAAAGCGGTACTGAAGGAAAGATGGGTGCCCATGGCAGTTTGGAAACTCTCCCAGAAATGAGAAGTGAAAATACTACCACGGTCTAAATTGATCTCTAGTGAAACACCATGAAGTGACACTATTCGAGAAATGTATAAGTCAGCGAGCTGACTAGCAGTGATACTCTCCCGGACAGGTAGGAAGTGAGCCACTTTGGACAGACGATCAATGACTATGAAGATAGCATTATTCCCTTTCTTGGTCCTGGGAAAGCCGGTGATGAAGTCCATACCAACTTTATCCCATTTCCACTCGGGAATGGCTAAAGGCTGAAGGGTGCCAGCAGGCCTTTGATGCTCTGCCTTAACGCGACGACAAACGTCACAATTAGCAATGAAGTCGGCAATTTCTCTCTTCATCCTAGTCCACCAGAACCTCTGGCGTAGGTCCTGATACATCTTAGTACTACCGGGATGAATCGTGAGAGGAGATTCATGGGCCTCCTTAAGGATCAATTGTCACAGATGTTGATTCTTGGGAACCACCAAGCGATTCTCAAAGAAAACAACACCTCGATCATC
Source organism: Aegilops tauschii subsp. strangulata (assembly GCF_002575655.3). Taxonomy (NCBI): domain Eukaryota; kingdom Viridiplantae; phylum Streptophyta; class Magnoliopsida; order Poales; family Poaceae; genus Aegilops; species Aegilops tauschii. The sequence continues at coordinate 203,550,008 of NC_053037.3, read as the reverse complement.
CATAGAGAAACATCCACCAACTCCCTTCTTAATGTTTCTCTTGATGCGGATAACACCCCTATCAAACTTCTGGTCAGAAATGATCTGATCCTCAAGGGTAGGTTTCGCCACCAAGGTAGAAAGGAATCCGTGAGGGGCAATGTGAAGATTAAGCTTACAGAATTACTCATGGAGAAGTGGTTGGCCCTGCTGCAACATAAGATTGCTGCAATAGGACTTACGACTTAGCGCATCAGCCATGACATTGCCCTTGCCTGGGGTGTAGGTAATCCCTAAGTCGTAATCTGAGATCAACTCCAACCAACGTCTTTGCCTAAGGTTCAAATCTGGTTGGGTGAAGATATACTTGAGACTCTCGTGATCGGTGTAAATCTCGCAACGTTTACCGAGAAGGTAATGTCGCCAAGTCTTAAGTGCATAGACTACGGCTGCAAGCTCTAAATCATGTGTAGGATAATTCTCCTCATGTGGATGCAACTGTCGAGATGCATAGGCAATCACATGGCGATCCTGCATAAGAATGCAACCTAGTCCCTGTCGTGAGGCGTCGCAATAGATAACAAAGTCCTTAGTGAAATCCGGTGGCACAAGTATGGGGGCAGAAGTCAGGCGTCTTTTCAGTTCCTGAAAACTGTATTCACACTGTGGGGACCACTCAAACTTTTTATCCTTCTTGAGAAGTTCCGTGAGAGGTTTGGCCACTTTGGAGAAGTTCTCAACAAAGCGGCGACAATAACTGGCTAGACCAAGAAAACTCCTAACTTGTTTAACTGTTTCAGGTGGAGTCCAATCAAGAACGGCCTGAACTCTCTCGGGATTGACAGCAATGCCCTTACCAGAGATCACGTGGCCTAGGTAGGTCACTTCTGGCAACCAAAATTCGCACTTGGAGAACTTGGCATAAAGGCGATGCTCTCTGAGTTTTTCTAACACAAGTCTAAGATGTTCGGCATGCTCTTCCTCGTTCTTTGAGTAAATAAGGATATCATCGAGGTCAACCACGACGAACTTATCTAAGTACTCCATGAAGATCGAGTTCATCAAGCGGGAGAATGTAGCTGGAGCATTGGTTAGACCAAAGGACACGCCGGTGTATTCATACTGGCCATAACGGGTGACAAAAGCCGTCTTGGGAATGTCCCCGTTTCTAATCTTGATTTGATGGTAGCCTAACCTCAAATCCATCTTGGAAAAGACTGAGGATCCAGCGAGCTGATCATACAGGTCGTTGATCCTGGGGAGCGGATACTTGTTCTTTATCGTGACCAAATTAACGGGACGATAATCTACAACCATCCGGTCCGTACCATCCTTCTTCCTGACGAAGAGGACGGAGCAAGCCCAGGGAGAAGAACTAGGACGGATGAAACCCTTTTGCAAGGACTCATCAAGTTGTTTCTTAAGCTCAGCTAGTTCTAAGGGTGCCATCTTGTAAGGTCTCCTAGAGATTGGGGTGGTTCCTGGGATAAGATCTATGACAAACTCTACATCTCTGTCAGGTGGAATACCTGGCAGTTCCTCTGGAAAGACATCCGGAAAGTCTCGGATACCGGGATATCTTCAAGGTCTGGAAGAGGGCTGGCATTAAGAGAATAGAGTTGGCGCTTTGCAACTCGAGTGGAGACAGTGACTATCTTGCCAGATGGATCTGTAAGTTGAACAGACCTGGTGTAACAATCAATCTTGGCATAATGAGCTTTCATCCAGTCCATACCCAAGATGATGTTAATATCTGTAGACTTGAGGGCTATAAGTGATGCAAGGAATACAAGTCTGTCAACAAGGATTTCATTACCATGGCTTATTCTGGTCGTTTGCCATCTAGACCCTGGAGTTTGCATTTCAAGCGGAGTTGGCATATCACAAAATGACATGTCGTGCAAATGAGCATATCCTTCACAGATGAAGGAGTGAGATGCTCTAGTATGGAATAGAACCGAAGCTGGATGGCAATTGACAAGGAGTGTACCAAGAACGACATCCGGATCATCATGAGCGTCTTTAGTTGAGACGTGATGCACACGTCCACGCTCAGTGGGAGCTAACTTGACACTGATCATCTTGCGTCATGGCTTACCACTGCCAACAGACTTCTCAGGCAGGGGTGGGGCATAGTTGGTTTGAGAGCAGTCACGTGCATAGTGTCCTGGCTCTCCGCATGTGAAGCAAGTCCCTGAAGTTGGACGTGGACCCGCATTGACAGGCGGTCTACCAACAGGCTTGGGTGGAGCACACTGCTGAACTGGGTGAGGCGCCACATAAGATGGCCTTGGTGCATATCCAGGTGGAAGAGCGGAGTTTGGAACCCAAATCCGGCGCTTCTGAGAACTAGAACCGGAGGAAGAAACCAAATCACGGGTGTGCTTACGAGACTCCTCATAAGTGAGCTGAGATGTCTCCGCATTAATGGCCTTGTTCACAAGAGCCTGGAATGTATTGCAATGGTGCAGGTGGAGGTCTCGACGCAACTTGGGGTTGAGAACCTTCCGGAACATAGCCTGCTTCTTAGCGTCCGTGGACACTTCTTCTGTAGCATAGCGAGTGAGGTTCTCAAACTCTCTACTGTAAGCATCAACAGCCATCTTATCCTGGGCAAAACTACAGAATCTTCTCTCTTGCGGTCAATGAGAGCCTGAGGAATGTGATGTTCGCGAAAAGCCTCGGTGAAATCTCTCCAGGTCGGTATCTGGCCAGCTGGAAGCATAGCCTCATAGTTCTGCCACCAAAGACTAGCAGGACCTTCCAGGTGATATGCAGCATAGGTGACCTTGTCACCTTCAGCTACGTTCGCAGAATCCAGCTTGTGTCTGATACTACGGAGCCAGTCATCTGCATTGAGTGGTTCAATGGAATGATGGAAGGTAGGTGGTTTCAAACCAATGAAATCATAGATGGTCGCTGACTCTTTGCACTGAGGTGCGGTGTTCTCCTCGATACGTGCTAACAAGCGGTTAGACTCATGCTTGTTCCTCTCCATCTCTAACATAAACTCTGCCAACGAAGGCTGGTCGGGAGGATCCTCCTCATCCCTAACACCTCCGTGGTTCAGGCAACGAGCAACAGAACTTCGGTTAACTGACGTCATCCTGAGAAGCGGAACCAAGGACGAGGTCAACAACAACTATAGGATGCAACATGTAGCACAAGGAAATTAGTATCTCTCGAACTCCTAGGACAATTCCGGCAGCATAACGGCAGTAAAATACTCAAAATGAGACATTCTGCAAAAGACGGGGTAGCACCATACTCACCATCATCACTCAAGGTTCTAAGATATTACTAAACAGGCTACACCGGAGGTACTCGAACTGGGATATGACTCTGATCAACCAATCCTAAGAGACTACGGAGTAGTAACACGTGATCCTGATAGACAGAAGAGGAAGCCTAGTTCCTTAACCCTATAGGAAAGATAGGATGAATTAGATCAGAAAGGCATGAGGTAAAAGGAGTAAAAGAGCCTTACATTCCCTTCCACAATCAATTCCCTTACATAACTAAAGAATTTCTAGACTCAACTTCGACCAGGTTGGCTTGGAAATCCTACAGGCAGTCAGGCTCTGATACCAAAACTGTCGGGACCCCGTTTCTAAGTCACACCGATCTAGCATGTAACACCTCATATCTCTTTGCGGCCTCACGCACGGTATTCCCACGGGTGTCGCCTTACCATGGCCCGGGACCGTTTGCGCCTTTTGGCTCACGTATATGATAGTGTCGCTAGCATCCATATGACAGAGAACCCGGGCCAACATGACTAGTCGTGAACCCAAAGTGGCACTAACTTATGGGGACAGGCATACATGAAACAACATCGAGCATGTCGGTCAGCAGCGTGTGAATCCGGGCTGTAGCAACTGGGCTAACAGGACTCCGGGAACCCGGGCTGTAGCAGGCTAGGCAGGACTCCGGATGTCACCGCATGACATTTCCCCGAAGGGACTGACACAGGAACGAAGTGAATCACATGCCGGCCAGTCTAAGTGTTCCGGAGCAGTAGTGCTGGGCTAGCAGGACTCCGGTAAACCGGGCTGTAGCGGACTACCATGGCTCGGTGGAAGCACTAGACTACATTTCCCCATAAGAGAGGCTACCAAGGATAGACAACTAGGTTGTCGGATCCCACACATAGCAATACACGTTACACATACACATAACATGCAAGTATGTGCTGTACAACATGGCATCACAACATAACGCAAACTCATATAGATAAAGGCCCAGAAGAGCCACATAGCATTAACTACAAACAGGGGTCACATGACCCATCATTCAGAGCATACAAGCAACGGAAGCATTACATGTCTGAGTACAGACAACTACAAAGGAAAAAGGTACTCAGCAAGACTTACATCAGATCCTATCATACATGCATTAGTATCAAGGAGGCAATGTGGGGTTCAGTTGCAGCAAGCCAGCTTTGACTCAGTGGCTATCCTGTTCTATGACCACAAGTAACTTCTTTGAGGTGGGAAAGCGCGCACGAGTCCACTAATCACCACATCAATACACTACTATGGATTCATTCCCGTGTTACTACGAGAAGCCATCCATAGCACTCACACTTATCCTGAGCATTTTAGAGCATCCACTTCAAGTTGTCTATGTACCACGTAAGCATCCAAGAAGTCCATAACCGCGGACCCGGCTATTCGAATAGATCATGTTAACCCTACAGGGGTGTACTTGTTCACACATGCTCTCACCACTTATCACCATGTACACGTCATGTATCTCGGCAACCTTCAACCGGAAGCCTGGCGAGGGTGTCGGCCACGACCTAACTAACCACACAAGACTCTAGTCCAGGTTTATCGCCTATTCGGGTTCCATCCGCAAGGAGATCCGGCCGGGGTTTCGCTCACGGCCCCAAACAATGTGTACAGGGTTCCCGAGCCCACCATCCAGGTGCCACTCGGTACACCGGGCCACGTGTGCCTAGTCTGTCCCAAGCCCACTCTACTGGGTGCCACTTGGTAGAAAAATAACACTACCTACAAACACCAGAAACTAGTTGCGACTCCTGGACAGAGACCAAGTTGGTTAATAAGTCGAGAGGGGCACTTAAGCATTCCAATGCATGGTAGTAGCTAGTCATTGGACAACATACACAGAACTCAGTGCTTAAGGACGGTTCCAATGAGACAACCCACCTGGTACTCCTACATGGCCTCTCACCGCTACCTATACCAAATCGTGTTCACACACTTAACTCCCAGTATCAGAACATATCATAACACTCCAATCCATTCCCAATGAACCAGACCTGACACAACTCTAAGCAATAGCAGACATGGCATGGTAGGAACACAACATGGCTCAATCAACTCCTACACATGCTAGTGGGTTTCAACTATTTACTATGGCAATGACAGGTCATGCAGAGGAATGGGTTCAACTACCGCAGCATAAAGTAGCAGTTGAATCGTTGTTGTCCTAATGCAATAAAAGAGAGCAGGAGCGAGAGAGTGGGATTGTATCGGGTTTGCTTGCCTGGTAGATCAACAGGGTGGCACTGCTCCTCAGACAGGTACTCTGGAACACTCTCCGGAGCAAGACCTATCGAGAAGGAACGGTGTCGACAATCAATATACAAGCATATGCAACAATATGATGCATGAACATGGCATGAAGATGTTATGTTGTTTGAGCTAATGCATCTAACATTCATTTGGTTGAAGTCCATTTGAACCAAAGATTCAAATGCAACTCCAAGATAAGCTCTGATAAATGCCATTTATGTGTTTTCACATATACAGCAGGTATAAGTTGGTTTTTCATGCATGAAACTGGTACAAATGTATATATTGCATTTTTCTGATGATTTTTCATATATCAATTATTTCAATCTGAGCTACGGTTGAATTTCTATGAATTTTTGAAGTTTATATCATTTTCTGGAATTTCCTAATTAAATTAAAATCCAGAAAATGATTAATTACGTCAGCACTATGTCATGCTTGCGGCAGCAGGTCAACGGCGCTCACCAGGTCAAACCTGACGTGTGGGGTCCACACGTTAGTGTCACAGGTTAAACAGGGAGTTTAACTTATCCTAAATACAGGGTTAGTGGCGCTGGGGCCCACTGGTCAGTGTCAGGGGCAAGGTTAGGTGGTGATTAGCGCTAAGCTAATCACCTGGCAGGTCGGGCCCGCATGTCAGGCCGGCGAGGTCATCGCCGGCGACCTCTGGACGCGGCGGTGTCCGCGATTCAGGCCACGGGGGCGGCGGCTAAGGGCACCGGGGCGTTGCCCGGGCTCTCGCGCATCCAGGGGAGGTGACGGAAGGACGCGGGGTGGTCGGAGCACGTCTACGGGCGGGAGCGGGCTGCGGGGCACGGGGAGGCCACCCGAGGGGCTCTGCGGCACCCTCGTGGCACCAGGAGCACGGTGAGGTGCTCGGGGCGAGCTGCGGTGGCTCTGGCCACGACGATGACATGGTCGGCGGCGAGGCGCTCACGGGCACGTCGGCTAGCACGGCTACAGCATGAATTCGAGCGCGGGGATGGAGGGGAAGTGGAGGAGAGCTCACGGAGGTTCGGCGGGCGTGCTCAACGGATCGGGGGAGGCTCTGGAGTCGACGGAGCGGCGACGGCGATCTCCGGTGCTGGAGGTTGAAGACGACGACGATTGCGGCAATGCAGCGCATCCGGCGCCGTGCGTCTCGACGAGGAGGCGTATCCCACAGCGGCGGGGCGCGTGGGCACGACGGCGAGGCGAGAGGGAGGCTGTGGCCGCGTCGGCGTGCGGCGGCGCTTTCCGGTGCGTTCGGGCGTCGCGGGAGAGAGCGAGAGAGAGGAGGGGAAGGAATGACAGAGAGTGAGAGAGGTGCGGGGCGGCGCGTGGCGACGTTCGCGACGGCCAGGGCGTCGAGGAAGAGGCCAGGCAGGCAGGTGGCGTGGCGGCACGGCGGTGCGCGCGCGTCGGCCACACGCCCCTGACCTCCTGGCGGGAGTTGGAGGACGACTGGCACTGGCCAGTCGGCTGGGCCGGCACAGAGCGAGGCCAGCAAGTGGCCCAGGTAAGTCCAGGTAAGGGTTTTTTCTCCTTTTGTTTCTTTCTATTTTGTTTTGTTTTCTATTTTCTGACATTTGTTCTGATTTAGTAAAATACTAAATCATTTTATTTTCTTCTGGCAATTGTTGCAGGGACCTAAGGGATTATTCCAAAGCCCCTCACCAAAATTCAGAAATATTGGACAATATTTTGTATATATAAAAATATTTATCCAACGCAAATAAATATTGGATTAATTCCAAATGGCCAAAATAAATGTTTGTGAGCTCCTGAAAATATTGGTTTGAATTTTAACTCTGACCAATATTTTCAGAGAGTAGCATGAACATTTTCTTGGACCTCCTTGGAGCAATTTTTATCTGGGTCATTTCCAGAAATGATTTCTGAGGGTTTCACAAATCCCCATTTCAAATTTAAATGAAATTTAAACATGATGCACACATGACTAGCTAGTCTAGGTCATACCAGATCTAGGGATGTGACAGTCCAGCAAACCTATGATGGGATTACTCATGCACGGAGGTGAGCATCATGAAATTGGTGATGGAGGATGGTTGATGATGATGATGGCGACAATTTCCCCTCCCCGGAGCCCCGAACGGACTCTAGATCCGCCCTCCCGAGGAAGAATAGGAGGTGGCGGCGGCTCCGTATTGTAAAACGAGATGAAGCCTTCTCTCTGATTTTTTCTCCCTGAACGTGAATATATGGAGTTGGAGTTGAGGTCGGTGGAGCTTCTTGGGACCCACAAGACAGGGGGGCGCGCCCATGGGGGTAGGGCGCGCCCCCACCCTTGTGGACAGGGTGTGGGTGCCCTCTAGTTGATTCTTTTGCCCATATTTCTTATTTATTCCAAAAATAATCTCCGTGAAGTTTCAGGTCATTCCGAGAACTTTTATTTCTGCACAAAAATAAAACCATGGCAATTCTGCTGAAAACAACATTAGTACGAGTTAGTTCCATTCAAATCATGCAAATTAGAGTCCAAAACAAGGGCAAAAAGATTTTGGAAAAGTAGATACAATGGAGACGTATCAATGGCTCCCATCGAGGAGATGGCCCCCGGAGGGATGGGATCCCCCGGTGAGCTGCACAAGGTAAAAAAATGGCTTACCGTAGTTGTGGTTTTTGATTATTTGCAATGTGCTTGCTAATATGTTAGGGTTGTGTAGGTGCCGGTGGACGTCCTTGATGATTTCGATGTCGCGGTCCATCCTATGGATAACGCCCCAGAGATCGTTTTCGATGTCGCGGTCCGTCCCGTGGACATCGCCCCAGAGATCGATTCTGATGCCGTTGTCCGTCCCATGGACATCACCCGAGAGATCGATTATGATGTCACGGTCTGTCCTGTGGACACCACCCCAGAGATCGATTCCCATGCCGATGTTCGTGTTGTGGTCATTTCCCGAGAGACCGATGAAAATAAATAGTTGGTCGCGCTAATCCTTCAGGGTAGTTTGCATTGTGTTTAATTACTAGAGCGATGCGTGTTATCAAACCATGTTAGGGCTAGTGCACTGTCTTGTGTGGGTGGTACTTGCTACTTTTGTTTGATAGTGAATCATGTGAACCCTCTCTGAGTTATGGAAATAGATGTATCCTCACCAACTTTCACTACAAAAAAAAGACACATATGTGACATTTTGGGCCGAACGATTTTTTTCTGTCATGCTTATGACAATTCTATCACGATAATTGTGACAAAACCCCGTATCATCATAGATGTGTTGGGCTCCTACTTCTATGACAAAAAATCATGACAGAAAATGGGCTTTTCGTCCTGGGCGGGCCAGAGACGCACCTGCATGACATTCTTTGGGCGTCCATGACGGGAAAAATCGTCGTAGAAGAAAGGGCAAGGAAAATTTTGGGGAGTTCCCGGTTACGGTGGGTGGTCGGGACCGAGTGATGCACGGAGGGATTGCGCGTTTCTCTCGTACATGTACAGGCAAGTGTGCGATGCGTTGGGCTCTAACTGAACCCGAGCGAGGCGTTCGCTTACTAAACCCGAGCGATCGATCGATCCCTGGCTGTTAACTGAACCCGATCGAGGGATTCCTTCGCTACTACTTCTAACTGAAGCCGATCGAACGTGCTGCCTCTTGATGAACAGTGAACGTGGGGGTTGGTTGAATGAGTCGAGACGTACATGGTTGGGGTTGGATGAACAGTTCCCGGTGGTGGTTGGATGAACAGGACCCGTGGTAGTAGTAGTCTGCCGTTGCCGCTGGATGAACAGGACCCCGAGAAGGGGCCACCACAGCCGAGTAGCTGGTTGGGGGTGGATGAACAGGACCTCGTGGAGGGCTGGTTGAACAGTAGCTGGTGGAGGGCTAGATGAACAGTAGCCCGTGGATGAATAGTAGCTGGTGGAGGCAGCATGAAGACGCAGTGGATGACCAGTGCAGGTGGAGGCTGAAGGAAGTCCACGGTGGGTGAACAGTAGCATGTGGAGTCCCATTTTGCGGTAGGCCACACCTCTCCGATGAACAGGACCCCCGTTTCAACCGTAGTGCTACAACACAAGTCTGTTTCCTCCGTTTTGTAGTAAGCCACACCCCTCCCGATGAACAGGACCCCCGTTTCGACCGTAGCGCTCCAACACAAGTCCATTTCCTCCATTTTGCGGTACGCCACACCCCTCCCGATGAACAGGACCCCCGTTGTGACCGTAGCCGGTCAAACAGAAGGCCGTTTCCTCCGTACTACAGTACGCCAGGCCCTATTTCGGTTGTTCCATCCAAGCCGGTTGGCTCCCGTTGAACAGGATGCATTTCGACCCAATCTATTGCCTCTCGAGGAACAGAATGTTGTTTCTCCGTTCCGACCTAGCCGGTTGGCTGCCCGATGAACAGGACGCCGTTGCTGCCATCCATTGCCTCTCCATATACACGAGCGCTGGTCATACGTATGCGCGAGTACGCGTTCAAGATCCCCCCGTATGTATGTACATGGCCGTATTTTTTGGCATGTGGCTGTACGTATGTGTACATGGTTTAGAAGGGACTACCTGAACTGCTATGTCGGGGGCTCTACTACTACATGTGCTGCTGGTTGCTTGGCCATGGTTCATTGTTGCAGAGAGATCGATCGACCAGTATGTACGTACACGTTCGCGACCAGAATGACAATTCTATGTATGCTTCGACCAGGTGGGTCCCGGCTGTCTGGGAAGATAAGGAGGCACTTCCTTGCATGCGAAGTTATTGATGGTGGGTCCGAGCTGTCAGGGGGAGGATTCGTTTTTTTCTCTCTCCTAATATGGAGGCACTTCCTTGCGTGCGAAGATGTAGCTGGTGGGTCCATCTATCAGCCTCACCGCGTACACTACTCTTCCGATGGCTATCGTTCATTGACCACGTTGACCACGCCGTGCGGACAGCACCCAGGCGTTGGACGACGGCAAAGCCTTGGAAGGGAACGACGCTGAGCCAGGGAAGACGAGGCCGGTGGATGCCCACGCGGAGGGGAGTATGAGGGTTCACTGGTTCGGCTGCGGTGTAAGGCTGTCATTGCCGGAGAATAACGGGGGCTGTGCGTGAGTAGAGGGAAGGCCTGGCCAGTAGTAGTATGGTTGGGCGGTGAGGCTTGCGCGACAGCACAGCCAGCCATAGGAGGCTGGAGCAGGCGGTATGGCGGGCATAGGTTTGGGCGGCTGGAGCAAGAAGACCAGAGGTTGAAGACGCAGCTTGGCCATTGGATTAACATCCAACGGTCAGTGCAGCTAGAATCGTTTATTGACTAAGTTGACAAAGCTCTGCATACATGTTAACTTAGTAGTCCCACAAGTCAGCCTCCAAATCTGGTGGGTGCCAGCTAGCAGGGGGAATCAAATTTTTTTCCGTGTAATAAGATGGCACTTCCTTGCGTGCGAAGATATTTTCTGGTTTTTTAATTTCTTATTTTTTGAGTTAGAATAAAAAGAAAACAATTTAGTATCCTCGGTACAATCTATATTTTCACGAAATGGATCATAATAAAGCTGGAGGGTCCCAGCTGTCAGGGAGAGGAAACTTTTTATTTCCGCGTAATAAAGGAAGCACGTCCTTGCATGCGAAGATGTAGCTGGTGGGTCAAACCTATCAGGGGGATAAATCATTTGTTTTCGCATATACGGGGGCACTTGCTGCGTGCGGCCATGGGCCATGTGGGTCCCTACTGTCAGCCACTCCACGTACATGCCTCTTCCGTTGGCTGTCGTTTGTTGACAAAGTTGACCACGCCGCGCCGAGAGAACTAAGAAAGTGAACGATGGCGAGTCCTAAAAAGGGAATGACCCGGAGCCGGCGAAGACATAGCAGTGGATGCCCATGCGGAGGTGGGTACGAGGGTTCACTGGTTCAGCTGCGGTGTGAGACTGCTGTCGTCGGAGAAGAACATGAGGTGTTGGTGAGTAGAGGAATGGCCTAGATGGCGTTTGGGAGTAGGGTGGGCCGGTGAAGCCTACGCAGCAGCACAACCGGCCACGGGAGGCGGTAGCAGGCGGTACCGTCGGTGGTGGTTTGGGCGACTGAAGCAAGAATATCCGAGATTGAATAAGCACTACAGCCTTTGGATGGACATCCAACGACCACTGTTGCAAGAATCGTGTCTTGACTATAAGTTGATAAAGCCTTCCGTATGCCTTAGTAGGCCCACAAGCCTTCCGTACGCGTCACTGACTATAATTCTCAAAAAAATAGTAGGCCCACAAGTGAGCATCACATATGTTTTTTTTTACTGAACACTGTAGGGAAAACTCCCACAGCCTTTTATTAAATAAAGGAGAACAAAAATTACAAGGGCTATGAGGAGTAACCAAAGAAAGAAAGATCTAACTATGCACAACTACAAAGAGAGAAAAGTACAATTATGGAGGGAGAAAGGAGACCCATCTAAGCAAGTGTTGGGGAACGTAGTAATTTCAAAAAAATTCCTACGCACACGCATGATCATGGTGATGCATAGCAATGAGAGGGGAGAGTGTTGTCCACGTACCCTCGTAGACCGACAGCGGAAGCGTTATCACAACGCGGTTGATGTAGTCGTACGTCTTCACGATCCGACCGATCAAGTACCGAACGCACGGCACCTCCGAGTTCAGCACACGTTCAGCTCGACGATGTCCCTCGAACTCCGATCCAGCCGAGTGTTGAGGGAGAGTTTCGGCAACACGACGGCGTGGTGACGATGATGATGTTCCACCGACGCAGGGCTCCGCCTAAGCTCCACAACGGTATTATCGAGGTGTAATATGGTGGAGGGGGGCACCGCACACGGCTAAAATATCGTATATCAAGTGTGTTGAGAGGTGCCCCCTTGCCCCCGTATATAAAGGAGCAAGGAGGAGAGGGCCGGCCAAGGGGAGGTGGCGCGCCCAAGGGGGGAGTCCTACTCCCACCGGGAGTAGGACTCCCCCTTTCCTTGTGGGAGTAGGAGAAGGGAAGGGGGAAGGAGAAAGAAGAAGGGGGCGCCCCCCCTCCCTAGTCCAATTCGGACTAGCCCATGGGGAGGGGTGCGGCCACCCTTTGGGGCCTTTCTCTCCTTTCCCGTATGGCCCATTAAGGCCCAATACGAATTCCCGTAACTCTCCGGTACTCCGAAAAATACCCGAATCACTCGGAACCTTTCCGAAGTCCGAAGATAGTCATCCAATATATCGATCTTTACGTCTCGGCCATTTCAAGACTCCTCGTCATGTCCCCGATCTCATCCGGGAGTCCGAGCTCCTTCGGTACATCAACATACATAAACTCATAATAAAACTGTCATCGTAACGTTAAGCGTGCGGACCCTACGGGTTCGAGAACTATGTAGACATGACCGAGACACCTCTCCGGTCAATAACCAATAGCGGAACCTAGATGCTCATATTGGCTCCCACATATTCTACGAAGATCTTTATCGGTCAAACCGCATAACAACATACGTTGTTCCCTTTGTCATCGGTATGTTACTTGCCCGAGATTCGATCGTCGGTATCTCGATACCTAGTTCAATCTCGTTACCGGCAAGTCTCTTTACTCGTTCCGTAATACATCATCCCGCAACTAACTCATTAGTCACAATGCTTGCAAGGCTTATAGTGATGTGCATTACCGAGTGGGCCCAGAGATACCTCTCCGACAATCGGAGTGACAAATCCTAATCTCGAAATACGCCAACCCAACAAGTACCTTTGGAGACACCTGTAGAGCACCTTTATAATCACCCAGTTACGTTGTGACGTTTGGTAGCACACAAAGTGTTCCTCCGGTAAACGGGAGTTGCATAATCTCATAGTCATAGGAACATGTATAAGTCATGAAGAAAGCAATAGCAACATACTGAATGATCGAGTGCTAAGCTAACGGAATGGGTCATGTCAATCACGTCATTCTCCTAATGAGGTGATCCCGTTAATCAAATGACAACTCATGTCTATGGCTAGGAAACATAACCATCTTTGATTAACGAGCTAGTCAAGTAGAGGCATACTAGTGACACTCTGTTTGTCTATGTATTCACACATGTATTATGTTTTCGGTTAATACAATTCTAGCATGAATAATAAACATTTATCATGATATAAGGAAATAAATAATAACTTTATTATTGCCTCTAGGGCATATTTCCTTCAGTCTCCCACTTGCACTAGAGTCAATAATCTAGTTCACATCGCCATGTGATTTAACATCAATAATTCACATCACCATGTGATTAACACCCATAGTTCACATCTCTATGTGACCAACACTCAAAGGGTTTACTAGAGTCAATAATCTAGTTCACATCGCTATGCGATTAACACCCAAAGAGTACTAAGGTGTGATCATGTTTTGATTGTGAGATAATTTTAGTCAACGGGTCTGTCACATTCAGATCCGTAAGTATTTTGCAATTTCTATGTCTACAATGCTCTGCACGGAGCTACTCTAGCTAATTGCTCCCACTTTCAATATGTATCTAGACCGAGACTTAGAGTCATCTAGATTTAGTGTCAAAACTTGCATCGACGTAACCCTTTACGACGAACCTTTTGTCACTTCCATAATCGAGAAACATATCCTTATTCCACTAAGGATAATTTTGACCGCTGTCCAGTGATCTACTCCTATATCACTATTGTACTCCCTTGCCAAAATCGGTGTAGGGTATACAATAGATCTGGTACACAGCATGGCATACTTTATAGAACCTATGGCCAAGGCATAGGGAATGACTTTCATTCTCTTCCTATCTTTTGCCGTGGTCGGGCTTTGAGTCTTTACTCAATTTCACACCTGGTAACACAGGCAAGAACTCTTTCTTTGACTATTCTATTTTGAACTACTTCAAAATCTTGTTAAGGTATGTACTCATTGAAAAACTTATCAAGCGTCTTCATCTATCTCTATAGATCTTGATGCTCAATATGTAAGCTGCTTCACCGAGGTCTTTCTTTGAAAAACTCCTTTCAAACACTCCTTTATGCTTTGCAGAATAATTCTACATTATTTCCGATCAACAATATGTCATTCACATATACTTATCAGAAATGGTGTAGTGCTCCCACTCACTTTCTTATAAATACAGGCTTCATCGCAAGTCTGTATAAAACTATATCCTTTGATCAACTTATCAAAGCGTATATTCCAACTCCGAGATGCTTGCACCAGTCCACAGATGGATTGCTGGAGCTTGCAATTTTTGTTAGCACCTTTAGGATTGACAAAACCTTCTGGTTGCATCATATACAACTCTTCTTTATTAAATCCATTAAGGAATGCAGTTTTGTTTATCCATTTACCAGATTTTATAAAATGCGGCAATTGCTAACATGATTCGGACAGACTTAAGCATAGATATGAGTGAGAAACTCTCATCGTAGTCAACACCTTGAACTTTGTCAAAAACCTTTTTCAGACAATTCTAGCTTTGTAGATAGTAACACTACTATCAGCGTCCGTCTTCCTCTTGAAGATCCATTTAATCTCATTGGCTCGCCGATCATTGGGCAAGTCAATCAAAGTCCATACTTTGTTCTCATACATGGATCTCATCTCAGATTTCATGGCCTCAAGCCATTTTGCGGAATCTGGGGTCACCATCGCTTCTTCATAGTTCGTAGGTTCGTCATGGTCAAATAACATGACTTCCAGAATAGGATTACCGTACCACTCTGGTGTGGATCTCACTCTGGTTTACCTACGAGGTTTGGTAGTAACTTGATCTGAAGTTACATGATCATCATCATTAACTTCCTCACTAATTGGTGTAGGAGTCACAGGAATAGATTTCTGTGATGAACTACTTTCCAATAAGGGAGCAGGTACAGTTACCTCAACAAGTTCTACTTTCCTCCCACTCACTTCTTTCGAGAGAAAACTCCTTCTCTAGAAAGGATACATTTTTAGCAACAAATGTCTTGCCTTCGGATCTGTGATAGAAGGTGTACCCAACTGTCTCCTTTGGGTATCCTATGAAGACACATTTCTCCGATTTGGGTTTGAGCTTATCAGGATGAAACTTTTTCACATGAGCATCGCAACCCCAAACTTTAAGAAACGACAACTTTGGTTTCTTGCCAAACCACAGTTCATAAGGCGTCGTCTCAACGGATTTTGATGGTGCCCTATTTAATGTGAATGTAGCTGTCTCTAATGCATAACCCCAAAACGATAGTGGTAAATTGGTAAGAGACATCATAGATTGCACTATATCCAATAAAGTACGGTTATGAGGTTCGGACACACCATTATGCTGTGGTGTTCCAGGTGGCATAAATTTGTGAAACTATTCCACATTGTTTTAATTGAAGACCAAACTCGTAACTCAAATATTTGTCTCCGCGATCAGATCATAGAAACTTTATTTTCTTGTCACGATGATTTTCCACTTCACTCTGAAATTCTTTGAACTTTTCAAATGTTTCAGACTTATGTTTCATCAAGTAGATATACCCATATCTGCTCAAATCATCTGTGCAGGTGAGAAATAACGATATCCGCCACGAGCCTCAATATTCATTGGACCACATACATCTGTATGTATGACTTCCAACAAATCTGTTGCTCTCTCCATAGTTCCGGAGAATGGCGTTTTAGTCATCTTGCCCATGAGGCATGGTTCGCAAGCATCAAGTGATTCATAATCAATTGATTCCAAAATCCCATCAATATGGAGTTTCTTCATGCGCTTTACACCAATATGACCTAAATGGCAGTGCCACAAATAAGTTGCACTATCATTATTAACTTTGCATCTTTTGGCTTCAATATTATGAATATGTGTATCACTACGATCGAGATCCAACAAACCATTTTCGTTGGTGTGTATGACCATAGAAGGTTTTTATTCATGTAAACAGAACAACAATTGTTCTCTAACTTAAATGAATAACCGTATTGCAATAAACATGATCAAATCATATTCATGCTCAACGCAAACACCAAATAACACTTATTTAGTTTCAATACTAATCCCGAAAGTACAGGGAGTGTGCGATAATGATCATTTCAATCTTGGAACTACTTCCAACACACATCATCACCTCGCCTTTTTACTAGTCTCTGTTTATTCTGCAACTCCCGTTTCGACTTACTACTCTGAGCAACTGAACCAGTATCAAATACCGAGGGGTTGCTATAAACACTAGTAAGTAGACAGCAATAACATGTATATCCAATATACCTTTGTTCACTTTGCCATCCTTCTTATCCACCAAATACTTGGGGCAGTTCCGCTTCCAGTGACCAGTCCCTTTGCAGTAGAAGCACTTAGTCTCAGGCTTAGGTACAGACTTGGGCTTCTTCACTTGAGTAGCAACTTGCTTGCCGTTCTTTTGAAGTTCCCCTTCTATCCCTTTGCCCTTTTCTTGAAACTAGTGGTCTTGTTAACCATCAACACTTGATGCTCTATCTTGATTTCTACCTTCGTCGATTTCAGCATCGCGAAGAGCTCGGGAATTACTTTCGTCATCCCTTACATACTATAGTTCATCACGAAGTTCTACTAACTTGGTGATGGTGACTAGAGAATTCTGTCAATTACTATTTTATCTGGAAGATTAACTCCCACTTGATTCAAGCGATTGTAGTACCCAGACAATCTGAGCACATGCTCACTAGTTGAGCGATTCTCCTCCATCTTTTAGCTATAGAACTTGTTGGAGACTTCATATCTCTCAACTCGGGTATTTGATTGAAATATTAACTTCAACTCCTGGAACATCTCATATGGTCCATGACGTTCAAAACGTCTTTGAAGTCTCGATTCTAAACCGTTAAGCATGGTGCACTAAACTATCAAGTAGTCATCATATTGAGCTAGCCAAACGTTCATAACGTCTGTATCTGCTCCTGCAATAGGTCTGTCACTTAGCGGTGCATCAAGGACATAATTTTTCTGTGCAACAATGAGGATAATCCTCAGATCACGGATCCAATCCGCATCTTTGCTACTAACATCTTTCAACATAATTTATTTTCTCTAGGAACATATCAAAAATAAACACAGGGAAGCAACAACGCGAGCTATTGATCTATAACATAATTTTCAAAATACTATCAGGACTAAGTTCATGATAAATTTAAGTTCAATCAATCATATTACTTAAGAACTCCCACTTAGATAGACATCCCTCTAATCATCTAAGTGATTACGTGATCCAAATCAACTAAACCATGTCCGATTAACACGTGAGATGGAGTAGTTTCAATGGTGAACATCACTATGTTGATCATATCTACTATATGATTCACGCTCGACCTTTCGGTCTCTGTGTTCCGAGGCCATATCTGTATATGCTAGGCTCGTCAAGTTTAACCTAAGTATTCCGCGTGTGCAACTGTTTTGCACCTGTTGTATTTGAACGTAGAGCCTATCACACCCGATTAACACGTGGTGTCTCAGCACGAAGAACTTTCGCAACGGTGCATACTCAGGGAGAACACTTTATCTTGAAATTTTAGTGAGAGATCATTTTATAATGCTACCTTCAATCAAAGCAAGTTAAGATGCATAAAGGATTAACATCACATGCAATCAATATAAGTGATATGATATGGCCATCATTATCTTGTGCTTGTGATCTCCATCTCCGAAGCACCGTGCTTGTGATCTCCATCTCCAAAGCACCGTTATGATCACCATCGTCACCGGCACGACACCTTGATCTCCATCGTAGTATCGTTGTCGTCTCGCGAACTTATTGCTTTTACGACTATCGCTACCGCTTAGTGATAAAGTAAAACTATTACATGGCGATTGCATTTCATACAATAAAGCGACAATCATATGGCTCCTGCCAGTTGCCGATAACTCGGTTACAAAACATGATCATCTCATACAACAAATTATATCACATCATGTCTTGACCATATCACATCACAACATGCCCTGCAAAAACAAGTTAGACGTCCTCTATTTTGTTGTTGCAAGTTTTACGTGGCTGCTACGGGCTTAGCAAGAACCGTTCTTACCTACGCATCAAAACCACAAGGATAGTTTGTCAAGTTGGTGCTGTTTTAACCTTCGCAAGGACCGGGCGTAGCCACACTCGGTTCAACTAAAGTGAGAGAGACAGACACCCGCCAGTCACCTTTAAGCAACAAGTGCTCCCAACGGTGAAACTAGTCTCGCGTAAGTGTACGCATAATGTCGGTCCGGGCCGCTTCATCTCACAATACCGCTGAACCAAAGTATGACATGCTGGTAAGCAGTATGACTTATATCACCCACAACTCACTTGTGTTCTACTCGTGCATAGCATCAACGCATAAAACCTGGCTCGGATGCCACTGTTGGGGAACGTAGTAATTTCAAAAAAATTCCTACGCACACGCATGATCATGGTGATGCATAGCAACGAGATGGGAGAGTGTTGTCCACGTACCCTCGTAGATCGACAGCGGAAGCGTTATCACAACGCGGTTGATGTAGTCGTACGTCTTCACGATCCGACCGATCAAGTACCGAACGCACGGCACCTCCGAGTTCAGCACACGTTCAGCTCGATGACGTCCCTCGAACTCTGATCGAGCCGAGTGTTGAGGGAGAGTTTCGTCAGCACGACGGCGTGGTGACGATGATGATGTTCCACCGACGCAGGGCTTCGCCTAAGCTCCGCAACGGTATTATCGAGGTGTAATATGGTGGAGGGGGGCACCGCACACGGCTAAAATATCATATATCAAGTGTGTTGAGAGGTGCCCCCTTGCCCCCGTATATAAAGGAGCAAGGAGGAGAGGGCCGGCCAAGGGGAGGTGGCGCGCCCAAGGGGAGAGTCCTACTCCCACCGGGAGTAGGACTCCTCCTGTCCTTGTGGGAGTAGGAGAAGGGAAGGGGGAAGGAGAAAGAAGGAAGGGGGCGCCCCCCTCCCTAGTCCAATTCGGACTAGCACATGGGGAGGGATGCGGCCACCCTTTGGGGCCTTTCTCTCCTTTCCCGTATGGCCCATTAAGGCCCAATACGAATTCCCGTAACTCTCCGGTACTCCGAAAAATACCCGAATCACTCGGAACCTTTCCGAAGTCCGAATATATTCGTCCAATATATCGATCTTCACGTCTCGGCCATTTCGAGACTCCTCGTCATGTCCCCGATCTCATCCGGGACTCCGAACTCCTTCGATACATCAACATACATAAACTCATAATAAAACTGTCATCGTAACGTTAAGCGTGCGGACCCTACGGGTTCGAGAACTATGTAGACATGACCGAGACACCTCTCCGGTCAATAACCAATAGCGGAACCTGGATGCTCATATTGGCTCCCACATATTCTACGAAGATCTTTATCGGTCAAACCGCATAACAACATACGTTGTTCCCTTTGTCATCGGTATGTTACTTGCCCGAGATTCGATCGTCGGTATCTCGATACCTAGTTCAATCTCGTTACCGGCAACTCGTTCCATAATACATCATCCCGCAACAAACTCATTAGTCACAATGCTTGCAAGGCTTATAGTGATGTGCATTACCGAGTGGGCCCAGAGATACTTCTCCGACAATCGGAGTGCCAAATCCTAATCTCGAAATACGCCAACCCAACAAGTACCTTTGGAGACACCTGTAGAGCACCTTTATAATCACCCAGTTACGTTGTGACGTTTGGTAGCACACAAAGTGTTCCTCCGGTAACGGGAGTTGCATAATCTCATAGTCATAGGAACATGTATAAGTCATGAAGAAAGCAATAGCAACATACTGAACGATCGAGTGCTAAGCTAACGGAATGGGTCATGTCAATCACGTCATTCTCCTAATGAGGTGATCCCGTTAATCAAATGACAACTCATGTCTATGGCTAGGAAACATAACCATCTTTGATTAACGAGCTAGTCAAGTAGAGGCATACTAGTGACACTCTGTTTGTCTATGTATTCACACATGTATTATGTTTCCGGTTAATACAATTCTAGCATGAATAATAAACATTTATCATGATATAAGGAAATAAATAATAACTTTATTATTGCCTCTAGGGCATATTTCCTTCAGTCTCCCACTTGCACTAGAGTCAATAATCTAGTTCACATCGCCATGTGATTTAACATCAATAATTCACATCACCATGTGATTAACACCCATAGTTCACATCTCTATGTGACCAACACTCAAAGGGTTTACTAGAGTCAATAATCTAGTTCACATCGCTATGCGATTAACACCCAAAGAGTACTAAGGTGTGATCATGTTTTGATTGTGAGATAATTTTAGTCAACGGGTCTGTCACATTCAGATCCGTAAGTATTTTGCAAATTTCTATGTCTACAATGCTCTGCACGGAGCTACTCTAGCTAATTGCTCCCACTTTCAATATGTATCTAGACCGAGACTTAGAGTCATCTAGATTTAGTGTCAAAACTTGCATCGACGTAACCCTTTACGACGAACCTGTTGTCACTTCCATAATCGAGAAACATATCCTTATTCCACTAAGGATAATTTTGACCGCTGTCCAGTGATGTACTCCTAGATCACTATTGTACTCCCTTGCCAAAATCGGTGTAGGGTATACAATAGATCTGGTACACAGCATGGCATACTTTATAGAACCTATGGCCAAGGCATAGGGAATGACTTTCATTCTCTTTCTATCTTTTGCCGTGGTCGGGCTTTGAGTCTTTACTCAATTTCACACCTTGTAACACAGGCAAGAACTCTTTCTTTGACTATTCTATTTTGAACTACTTCAAAATCTTGTTAAGGTATGTACTCATTGAAAAACTTATCAAGCGTCTTCATCTATCTCTATAGATCTTGATGCTCAATATGTAAGCAGCTTCACCGAGGTCTTTCTTTGAAAAACTCCTTTCAAACACTCCTTTATGCTTTGCAGAATAATTCTACATTATTTCTGATCAACAATATGTCATTCACATATACTTATCAGAAATGCTGTAGTGCTCCCACTCACTTTCTTGTAAATACAGGCTTCATCGCAAGTCTGTATAAAACTATATCCTTTGATCAACTTATCAAAGCGTATATTCCAACTCCGAGATGCTTGCACCAGTCCACAGATGGATTGCTGGAGCTTGCATATTTTGTTAGCACCTTTAGGATTGACAAAACCTTCTGGTTGCATCATATACAACTGTTCTTTAATAAATCCGTTAAGGAATGCAGTTTTGTTTATCCATTTACCAGATTTCATAAAATGCGGCAATTGCTAACATG
Source organism: Aegilops tauschii subsp. strangulata (assembly GCF_002575655.3). Taxonomy (NCBI): domain Eukaryota; kingdom Viridiplantae; phylum Streptophyta; class Magnoliopsida; order Poales; family Poaceae; genus Aegilops; species Aegilops tauschii. The sequence continues at coordinate 203,528,362 of NC_053037.3, read as the reverse complement.
ATTCGGACAAAATTAAGCATAGATACGAGTGAGAAACTCTCATCGTAGTCAACACCTTGAACTTTGTCAAAAACCTTTTTCCGACAATTCTAGCTTTGTAGATAGTAACACTACTATCAGCGTCCGTCTTCCTCTTGAAGATCCATTTAATCTCATTGGCTCGCCGATCATTGGCCAAGTCAATCAAAGTCCATACTTTGTTCTCATACATGGATCTCATCTCAGATTTCATGGCCTCAAGCCATTTTGCGGAATCTGGGCTCACCATCGCTTCTTCATAGTTCGTAGGTTCGTCATGGTCAAATAACATGACCTCCAGAACAGGATTACCGTACCACTCTGGTGTGGATCTCACTTCTGGTTTACCTACGAGGTTTGGTAGTAACTTGATCTGAAGTTACATGATCATCATCATTAACTTCCTCACTAATTGGTGTAGGAGTCACAGGAACAGATTTTTGTGATGAACTACTTTCCAATAAGGGAGCAGGTACAGTTATCTCATCAAGTTCTACTTTCCTCCCACTCACTTCTTTCGAGAGAAAACTCCTTCTCTAGAAAGGATACATTTTTAGCAACAAATGTCTTGCCTTCGGATCTGTGATAGAAGGTGTACCCAACTGTCTCCTTTGGGTATCCTATGAAGACACATTTCTCCGATTTGGGTTTGAGCTTATCAGGATGAAACTTTTTCACATGAGCATCGCAACCCCAAACTTTAAGAAACGACAACTTTGGTTTCTTGCCAAACCACAGTTCATAAGGCGTCGTCTCAACGGATTTTGATGGTGCCCTATTTAATCTGAATGTAGCTGTCTCTAATGCATAACCCCAAAACGATAGTGGTAAATTGGTAAGAGACATCATAGATTGCACTATATCCAATAAAGTACGGTTATGAGGTTCGGACACACCATTATGCTGTGGTGTTCCAGGTGGCATAAATTTGTGAAACTATTCCACATTGTTTTAATTGAAGACCAAACTCGTAACTCAAATATTTGTCTCCGCGATCAGATCATAGAAACTTTATTTTCTTGTCACGATGATTTTCCACTTCACTCTGAAATTCTTTGAACTTTTCAAATGTTTCAGACTTATGTTTCATCAAGTAGATATACCCATATCTGCTCAAATCATCTGTGCAGGTGAGAAAATAATGATATCCGCCACGAGCCTCAATATTCATTGGACCACATACATCTGTATGTATGACTTCCAACAAATATGTTGCTCTCTCACTAGTTCCGGAGAACGGCGTTTTAGTCATCTTGCCCATGAGGCATGGTTCGCAAGCATCAAGTGATTCATAATCAATTGATTCCAAAATCCCATCAATATGGAGTTTATTCATGCGCTTTACACCAATATGACCTAAACGGCAGTGCCACAAATAAGTTGCACTATCATTATTAACTTTGCATCTTTTGGCTTCAATATTATGAATATGTGTATCACTACGATCGAGATCCAACAAACCATTTTCGTTGGTGTGTATGACCATAGAAGGTTTTTATTCATGTAAATAGAACAACAATTTTTCTCTAACTTAAATGAATAACCGTATTGCAATAAACATGATCAAATCATATTCATGCTCAACGCAAACACCAAATAACACTTATTTAGTTTCAACACTAATCCTGAAAGTACAGGGAGTGTGCGATGATGATCATATCAATCTTGGAACTACTTCCAACACACATCGTCACCTCGCCTTTTTACTAGTCTCTGTTTATTCTGCAACTCCCGTTTCGAGTTACTACTCTGAGCAACTGAACCAGTATCAAATACCGAGGGGTTGCTATAAACACTAGTAAGTACACAGCAATAACATGTATATCCAATATACCTTTGTTCACTTTGCCATCCTTCTTATCCACCAAATACTTGGGGCAGTTCCGCTTCCAGTGACCAGTCCCTTTGCAGTAGAAGCACTTAGTCTCAGGCTTAGGTACAGACTTGGGCTTCTTCACTTGAGTAGCAACTTGCTTGCCGTTCTTTTGAAGTTCCCCTTCTATCCCTTTGCCCTTTTCTTGAAACTAGTGGTCTTGTTAACCATCAACACTTGATGCTCTATCTTGATTTCTACCTTCGTCGATTTCAGCATCGCGAAGAGCTCGGGAATTACTTTCGTCATCCCTTACATACTATAGTTCATCACGAAGTTCTACTAACTTGGTGATGGTGACTAGAGAATTCTGTCAATTACTATTTTATCTGGAAGATTAACTCCCACTTGATTCAAGCGCTTGTAGTACCCAGCCAATCTGAGCACATGCTCACTAGTTGAGCGATTCTCCTCCATCTTTTAGCTATAGAACTTGTTGGAGACTTCATATCGCTCAACTCGGGTATTTGCTTGAAATATTAACTTCAACTCCTGGAACATCTGATATGGTCCATGACGTTCAAAACGTCTTTGAAGTCCCGATTCTAAACCATTAAGCATGGTGCACTAAACTATCAAGTAGTAATCATATTGAGCTAGCCAAACGTTCATAACGTCTGTATCTGCTCCTGCAATAGGTCTGTCACTTAGCGGTGCATCAAGGACATAATTTTTCTGTGCAGCAATGAGGATAATCCTCAGATCACGGATCCAATCCGCATGCTACTAACATCTTTCAACATAATTTATTTTCTCTAGGAACATATCAAAAATAAACACAGGGAAGCAACAACGCAAGCTATTGATCTATAACATAATTTTCGAAATACTATGGTGGCTCTCGATCGGGTTGGATCAAGCTAAGATGAGATTGCCCTACTATGGTGGCTAGCTCTACTTATATAGGACCTGGTCCTCTTCCCAAATATCGAGCGGGAAGGGAGCCAACAACGGCGGGCAAATTTGAAGGGGACAGCTAGTACAAGCTATCCTGACAAAAGTAGTCTTCGCCTGCGAAAAGCTCTGGTGGTGACACCGTCTTGGGCTCCACAATGACCTCCGTCTTGCCGTCCTCCCGGTCTTGGTCTCGTTGCACCAATATAGCAACCTTTGCTTGATGCCTCGGTACTCTTCGCCTGCGCTGGCCTACTTAGCACCAAAGAGGAAATAAGGACGCTGTGCGCGCTGGCGCCCGCCTGGTGTTGTTTGTCTTGGCTCACGTCACGAGAGCCTCGTGAGGTTTGCTACGCCTTGACATCTCCGCTCCTCGTGAGCCTACCTGGCTAGGCCACTCCAGAGGAGGTCTTGCGTCGTCCCCCTCGCAAGGCTTGGACCCTCGCGAGGGTCTTGGATGCCTTGTTGATGAAGATGGGTCGTACGGCCTGCTGGCATAGCCATGCTGTGGGCCGCAGGCAGGCAAGTCTGGGGACCCCCGTTCCCAGAACGCCGATAGTACCCCCCGGGCCCAAGGTGTGCTCGGGCATGGCTTCGCGGCGAAGCCAAGGGTCAAGTTCGGAGCACCGCGGGCCCCAAAATCATGCGGCCTCGGTTGACGCGTGGCGGTTGATTGGATGTGAGCGTCTCCGCTTCCCCACGCTGCCTCGACAACTGCACGACTTGACAAGTCCCTGCGACATGCAAGGAAAACCATCATTACCTGCGATCGTGGGAGACGCTGGTTGGCCTTCTCTTGCTATAAATGGGGAGGGGGGCAGAGCCCCCATCGCCCATGTCTTCCTTGCTTGTTTCCTCCTCCCCGCTCCACTGCTGACAACAATGGTGCCTATCAGAAGGTTTTCTGCCGAAGAGAAAGGAAAAGCTCCCCGTGATGATTCGGGGCCACGTCCGCCGAAGAAGAGGTCGACCCATCGCCGTGATGAAGCGGCGATGCAGGTGGTGTCGAGGCCTTGGTGCGAGCGGCCTCCTCTGGGGTACCCGCTACCCTTGTACGCCCGAGCCGAGGGCTCGGGAGGATGGAGTGACGAGCAACGCCGCCCACGCCGTGTCCGGGGCCGCCGCACCACAGCGACGCGTGCCGTCGCCCCTGGGATCCACGCCGCGGACTCCTCGCGCGAGTTGGTGCTGTGGGCGCCGATGCCTCCAAGCTCCTGGATCCGCTTCCCGCGGTTCTTCTCCGACGTGATGCCGCTGAGGGGGCCTCTCGAGCTCTGGTTGCAGCATGCCGACTGCAGCGCTGCCGCGACCGGAGCGGAGATCGAAGCGGTTCCCACCGGCAAGATCTTCATGACCCGCGGCTGGGGGGAGATCGCACGGGTCTGCCGTGCGAGGGGCGCCCTCGCCATCCACTTCGAGTACGACGGCGCTTCCACGCTCTTCTTCAAGGTCTTCGACGCCGAGGGCCGCCGCCTGGAGTGCTGCTCCGGAGAGGAGCGCCAAACTGACGCGCGCTCCGCTAACGGCTGCTCTAGCAGCAGCAGACCTTGGGAGTCCAGCAGCTCTCCTAAGCTTTACAAGACTCCGGAGATGAGTGATGACAGCTATGTGCCCCCGAGCTCTCGCCGCGCTCGGAGCAGAGCTGCGGCATCCGGCCGTCGCCGCCGCTGATCTGAATGGGGTTGGCGCCGACCCCCCGTGGCCCACTGTTGATGATGGCGTCCGCCACGGAAGGGTGCAGATAGGATTCCCCTTAGTATCAGCTTTTGTTTCCTGCGAAGAATCATGAATCACCCCGTGGGGGGCATGTAAGGATCTGCAATGTCTTTTGTACTTATCTTCCTTGTTATGAAAACTTAGCGAATGTGTGTACCGTTAAGGCTGGTCCCCCCTTTCTTTCCTCGCGATGGCTTGTTGCTCTGCGCTGACAGGTCCCGGTCCCCAGGCGTCTACAGCCGTCACTGGTATGCCAGGTCGCGTGCCGTGGTCAAGGCCAGGAGGTGTGCGGCCCGAGGTCCAGTAAGAGCCCCTAAGACGCGATGCTCAGGAGGTCCCCCTTAGCGCTCAAGCAGCCATGGTAAGGCAAGAGAGGGAGTTGACGTGGCCGCAACGGGGTCGCGGCAAGGCGAGGGTGACCATCAGGCTCCAACATTTGGCCGATCCAAGAGCGGGACTTATCTTGTCGACTTTGCAGTGACTCCCGACGTCGCGCTAGGGCTGCGCGCCAACTCATGCGACATAGCTAGGCCGGCCCATACAAGTTTCCCTCCCCTCATGCTCTCCTTAGTACTCTACGTCCTCAGGTCCTGGCCCTCGAGCGAGCTCAGCCACCGCTGGTATGCCAGGTCGCGATGCCATGGTCAAGGCCAGGGGGTGAGGGTTGGAGAGCCAATAAGAGCTCCTGAGTGGCGATGCTCAGGAGCCCCCCCTTTAACGTGCAAGCGAATTGCACGAGAGAAAAGGAGACTCGAGGTGCCGCTTGCTATCCTTCCCACGGGATCCCTGTCAACTGGCACAAGAAGAAACACGGTTTGCCGTTACAGCTGGCAGCTTGCCGCTGGTTGCTCTGGATGAGGTGAAGGCACTGAGGGCCTGGTGAGGTGCCGTGCGCGGGGTGTGCCGTGAGCCAGAGCTCGACCGCTCAGGTTTGTCGACGTGACAGGGACGGACCCATGCACCAGTGCCGTGCCTGTGTGGAGGCCCCGGGGAGGCGATGTCGAGCTGGTGATAGTAGTTGGCAGGTTAAGCATGGAGAGCAGATCAAGATGGATAAATGCAGGAAGATACATGCCACTGGGTCCGGCCCGAGCGGCTTGGGGATGATGCAGCCCGAGGGGCGCCCCCAGCAAGGTAAGCTAAAGACATAAGCAAAAGGGATACATGCCACAGGGACGGACCCACGCGGCCTAGGAATAATGCAGCTCGAGGGGCGCTCCCAGCTAAACAAGCTTGGAAGATGTCACCTGGTTCTGTAGACGAAGTAGAGTTGGTGCAGCTGAAGACGTGCGTTGAAGAAATGACTCCTCATGAGCCGCCGGAGCCCTGAGCCTCGGGAGGCTCTGGGGCTCGGGAGGTTCCCTGAAGACCGTCTCCATCTCCTCCAGGACGGCGTGGTACCTGGCCTCCTGAGCCGCCAGGACACGCCACATGTTGCGCTGATAGGCCGACGCCATGCCCGGCAAGCCGAAGGGCATGCGAACGTAGTTGTGCGGCGCCCTCGCAGCGGCCCACACGCGAAGGCCAGAAGCACTCCTGAGATGCGGCCCGGTTGAGCCCTGGGACGTCGATGCAGACACGCAGCCCTGCATCCTCGACAGGATGGGGAGCTGCGCCTCGTGAGCGGCGGTCGCCGCGCATGGCTCTCGCGTCTTGCAGTTCCTGGGTGGTCTTGGTGATGAACTCCTGGGTGGTGGGCACTCCTTGCCCCGTGCTCTCCTGAGGAACATGTGCCGCGAAGCACGCTTCCAGGTAGTGCCGAAGCGCCTCCCTCATGAGGTTGGCAAGGTCTGAGGCCCTCCAGAAGAGAGCCCCCGAGCCCTGCCCGAGGAGGGCGCCGGGCGCGCTTTCCTATGCGATGGAAGGAGGCGCCCCTGGGACAGACGCTGATCCTGATGAGACTCCTGCCGCGACGCAATCCTCCTGAGGTCCTGCGCGGCGCAACTGCTTCTTCCTGGGAATTGTCTTTGGAGGGCGTTCACTTCTGCTGTCGGGGTCGTCGATTGCTGCGGCTTGAAAGGCGCGCTCGAGGGAGCACACTGCATCCCTCTCTTCACATGGGACCGTGATGATCCCTCTGCTTCATGGCATCTTGAGAACGTTGTAGCTGTGATGGGTGACTGCCATGAACTTGGCCAGGGCTGGATACCCGAGGATGGCATTGTACAGCAGGCGGATGTGCGCGACGTCGAAGTCGATGAGCTCGGTGCGGTAGTTCTTGTGCTCCCCGAAGGTGACAGGCAGGCGGACCTGCCCTATCGGTGTGGTGGAACCGTCGGTCACTCCTGAGAAAGGCTTGGTGGGCTGGAGCTGTCCATATGGCATTTGGAGGTTGTCGAACGTGTCGACGGACAGGACATTGAGCCCTGCGTCGCCGTCCATGAGGGTCTTGGTAACCTGCACATTGCTGATGACTGGGGAACACAGCATAGGGAGGGTGCCAGCGGTGGCTACGCACTTGAGCTGATCTGCCGAGTTGAAAGCGATGGCGCACTAGGACCACTTGAGCGGGCGCGTGGCCTCGAGCTTGGGGAGCACCGCGTTCACCTCACGAGCGAACTGTTTGAAGATGCGCTGAGAGGCTGGGGCCTGGGCGCCACTCAAGATGCAGGCGATTGCACGTGGCTCCTGAAAGCCCCCAGCCCCCTCGTCCTGGTGGTGGTCGTCGTTCCTTCTTGGTGGCGGCAGCGGGGAAGACCGGTGTTGCCCTAGGGGTGATCCTCACGAGGCGGGTCCCTCCAGGAGCCCTTGTGAGGTTGGTCCTTCCAGGGATCCTCACGAGGCCGGTCGCGCCACTCCTGGTGCGGGCCACGGTCGTCCCAGCATCTGCCTCCACGTCCTCCTCCCCGGCCGGAGCCCCGGTCGCTGCGCTCGGGGCGTCGACCAAAGCGTCCTTCTCGTATGGCTCTGAGCTCTTGACAGTCACTGGTGTTGTGGGTGTTCAGGTTGTGGAAGGCGCAGAACGGTCGGCTGTTCTTGGAAGACTCGGGTTGATCTCTGCCCCGCTTGGTGTCGGGCTCCGCTGCGAGCACATCTGCCTCCTTGCGCTTAACGTCCTTGGCCTTGGTTTTCTTCTCCTCTGCGCCCACGGCCGGCAGCTCAAGGAGAGAGAGGCGCCCCTCCTCAGCTCTTGCGCACTTGGTCGCCAGGTTGAACAACTCCTGAGAGGTGCAGAGCTCCTCGTGGATGGTGAGCTCTTCCTTCATCTTGACGTCACGGACGCCATCTGAGAACGGGGAGATGATGGCTTCGTCCGTGACCTTGGGGATCTTGAGGCGGGTATTGTTGAAGCGCTGGATGTACTTCTGGAGGGTCTCTCATGGTTGTTGCTTGATGCGGCGTAGATCACCCGCGGCCGGCCGGCGGTCGCGAGTGCCCTGGAAGTTGGCGATGAAGCGGTCGCGCATTTCGTCCCAAGAGGAGATTGAGCCGTGCTGCAGGTTCAGGAGCCAGGAGCGGGCTCCATCCTTGAGAGCCATGGGAAAACAGTTCGCCATGGCTTTTTCGTCGCCATTGGCCGCTTCGATGCTCAGCTCATAGAGCTGCAGGAATTCCGCGGGGTCGGCGGTGTCGTCGTAGCGAGGAGGCAGATCCGGCTTGAACTTGCCTGGCCAAGCGACGCTACGCAGCTCGGTGGTGAAGGCGCGGCAGCCAGCCGTGGTTGCCGGGGCCCGCTTCGGAGGTGGAGCTTGGTCTTGACAAGGTGGTGCGAGGAGCGCAGGTGCAGCTTCTCGCGGCCGCGGGATTTCTTGGCAGCTTTCTCTACTCGCGTGCGGGCACGGGGCGTGGTGGATCACGTCGCGGAGCCACGCGCCTTGGTGCCAAGGCACCGTCTTGGGGCAGAGGTGGTGGAGGCACGCCATGAGCCTCATCGCCCATGGCTGGTTGAGGGGGAGTTTGAGAGAGGGACGGCGCTGGGGAGCCCCCTGCGGCGCGGACGTGGTCGAGCCACTCCTCATAGAGGTCGTCGACGGGGCGGTAGCGCAGGAGTTCGTTTGCCGCGAGGAGCGCGGCCCGCACCTCCATGGGAGCACGGCGCGTGAGACGAAGAACCGGCAGGGGTCAGCGATGGAGTGGCGGTGCGGCCGTCCTGCCGCACCGAAGGATGCAGCGAGGACGCCTGCTGCTCGTTCCCCGCTGGACCGGTGGCAGTGTTGGCGGCAGGATACGGAGAACGACGAGGTGGCCCGCCGACGGTAGCCGTCTGAGCGACGCGTGCCGTGAGGGCAGCCCGACGCTCAGCCCGAGCACGGCGAGCGTCCGCCATGGAGACGACGGAGCGACGGAGTGACAACTGATGGAAGGGAAGCTACGGCGCACCCCTACCTGGTGTGCCAAATGTCGGATGTGGGGTTTCGGCAAACCCTTAAGGTTCGAACACTGGGGTGCGCGCAAAGTCTTTCCCTCCTACCGATCTACGCCCTAGCTCGCTAAGATCTCACGGACGAACTCGACGAACTCGCAACACAGAAAGACACGAGTTTTATACTGGTTCGGGCCACCGTTGTGGTGTAATACCCTACTCCAGTGTGGTGGTGTTGGATTTCCTCTAGGGCTGATGATGAACAGTACAAGGGAAGAACAGCCTCCTGAGGTTGAGATGTTCTTGTGGCTAGGGTAGGCTCTCGATCGGGTTGGATCAAGCTAAGATGAGATTGCCCTACTATGGTGGCTAGCTCTACTTACATAGGCCCTAGTCCTCTTCCCAAATATCGAGCGGGAAGGGAGCCAACAACGGTGGGCAAATTTGAAGGGGGACAGCTAGTACAAGCTATCCTGACAAAAGTGGTCTTCGCCTGCGAAAAGCTCAGGTGGTGACGCCGTCTTGGGCTCCACGATGACCTCCATCTTGCCGTCCTCCTGGTCTTGGTCTCGTTGCATCAATATAGCAACCTTTGCCTGATGCCTCGGTACTCTTCGCCTGCGCTGGCCTCCTTAGCACCAAAGAGGAAATAAAGACGCTACGTGCGCTGGCACCCGCCTGGTGTCGTTCGTCATGGCTCACGTCACGAGATCCTTGTGAGGTTTGCCCCACCTTGATATCTCCGCTCCTCGTGAGCCTGGCTGGCTAGGCCAGTCCAGAGGAGGTTTTGCGTCGTCTGCCTCGCGAGGGTTTTGGATGCCTTGTTGATGAAGATGGGCCGTACGGCCTGCTAGCTTAGCCATGCTGTGGGCCGTAGGCAGGCAAGTCTGGGGACCCCCGTTCCCAGAACACCGACAATCAATATGCCAATGCCTTCTTTCTACCATATCCTTGGTGTTAAGTCTATCCATAATGAGCATCCAGGCAAAGACTTTTATTTTCATGGTGCAGCAACTTTTCCAAATCCATAGCAACAGAGGATTGAAGGTATGGTTGGCAAACCTGGAGATGTAAAACTACTTAGGAGTATAAGGTTTATTAGAACCATGCCAGGACCAAACATCATTTAACTCAGGATTTCTCTCATGACTTTCTAGCAGATTTTGCATCACCTGAAGCTCTTGATGGGCTTGCCTAGAAAGAGGCAAGTGAAACCATGACAGTAGGTTAGGATTATTGAAACCATCCTTCACTAAAACCAGAGTATCTTTGGCATAGGAAAATAACCATGGAAATCTGTACTGTAGAGGCAAAACAGAATTACAAACCTGCCATTTATCCTGCCAAAAAAGAGCAGTATCACCTTCATTGACATTAACCCAAGAGATTTCTCTAAATTGATCCAGCAGTTTAAGAATATCCTTCCACCAAAAAGACCCACAAGGTGTTGTTCCTTGAGGTACAACCTCATGGTAATAAGAATTCCAAATGAGTTGACCCCAGGGAATATCAGCTTTGTTGAGGAACTTGTTGACATGTTTCAAGAGCAAAGCCACATTTTGAAAACCAAGATCAAGGATGCCAAGCCCTCCTTTATTCTTGGGTCTACAAATCAAATCCCAAGCAGCCAAAGATGGAGCAGGTTCTTGCCTGTTTTTCCTCCACAGACATTGCCTCTAAATTCTTTGGAGTTGCTTCAGAATACCAGGAGGGATGAACAAACTACAGAGAAAGAAAATTGGCAAGGAGGATAAAGCAGAATTAATATATTGTAGTCTGCCCCCCTAAGCTAGAAAAGATGAACTAGTTGTCATTCTCCTCTCCATGCAAGTTACCAGAGGCAACAAATCAAACATTGTAGGTCTGGTAGTTCCCACAGGCAAGCCCAAATATGTAAAAGGCATCTTTCCCACTTGACAACCAAAAATGGAGGATAATCTCCCAGTTTCCTCCTGGGAAACATTAATTGGGACCATAGAAGATTTATGGTAATTGACATCAAGCCCGGTTGACTGAGAGAAGACTAACAACATTCTCTTAAGGGCCAATAGTGGGTTTTCATCAGCTGGGACAATTATCAAAGTGTCATAAGCATATTGCACAATTGTGTAGTCCTTGTCATGACAAGGAATTGGTAATTGAAGTTCCCCTCTGTGATGCATATCATTTACCACTAATTGTAATAAATCTGCAGTCAGGACGAAAAGAAGTGGTGAAACATGATCCCCTTGCCTCACACCTTTTTTACAGACAAATTGCTTGCCAGGCACACCATTCAGAAGAACTGCGGAAGTCCCAGAAGTCAAAAGATCCTTAACCCAACTGATCCATTTGGCATTAAACCCTTTGTGCTTCATAATCACAAAAACAGCTTCATGCTCAATGGAATCAAAAGCCTTCTCAAAATTGTAAGTGCATCTAGTGCCCCTTAGTGATTTTGGTGTATTGAAGACTTATAGGTTAAGGGACTAATGTGTTTATAAGTGTACACAGGTCTATAAGTCTATAAGGAGTTTGATATTTACAGAGAAAGTCGACCCCTAAAAATGAAGTTCTTCGACTGAAGACTTTCTGAAGACTTTGAAAGAGAAGAAATTGGTGTGAGCTTGAATACTTGGTATTCATTTGAGGAACATTAAGCGTGAAGACTTTTGTTTTCGTAGTTTCATTTTCTCTTTCTTGAGTCATAGGAAACACCGTACTGTTAAAGGGGGTCGAGGAAATACTAAGGAAAAATTTCCATGTGATGCTCAACTCAAAATCCTACACCTACCAATCCCTTTGAGTGAAGCCATTGGAAATCTCATACAGTTCAGTCATATTCTTCAGTTACACAGACGAAGTTCTTCTAGTCTCTCAGGAATTTGTTCTGACTGAGGAGTTAGGAATTCGCCAGTGCGGATTGCCTACACAGTGAGGAACATGATAGCCCTGAGGAATTTCATAATCAGATTCATCAGAACAAGGTCTTCACTCAACTACATAGCTACGTGAGGAACATGTCACCATTTGAGTTGAAGCCTTATGCTCCGTGGATTATGAGATTCACCAGAACAAGGTCTTCACTCAACTACAAAGCTGATACAGTGAACCATTGCAACTACTTGCCCCCGATTGAAGTCCTGAAACGGACATTTTCCTCAGCTGATGAAAAGGGCAAGGCTACTGCTGATGAAGGCATTCGTCCATTGGATGGTCAATTTCGCAAGGCTGCATCCTAATCCACCAATGATGACTCTGCCACCCATGACTCTGCCGCGAACGCACCCACGCAAAATCCTCAAGGCATAGCTCCCAGGGTGATGACTGACCGTGAGCTTCTCCTCAGTCTTCACCAGAAGGTTGATCGCAATCACAAATGGGTCAAGTGTCAGTTTGGTTCAATTCTTCACGACATGACTGCTACCCACAATGAAGTGAAGAAAAACCATTACTACCTTCATGAAACCCTCAACCGCACCTGGGCTGTTCTGTCGCACATATGGTGAAGAAGATCTGAAGAAAAAGGGTCTCAAGGAAGGTTTTGACTGGGCTGCACCTCCTCCGAAGAAGTACAAGAAGGTCAAGGTTCCTTCCTTGGTGGCCAGCTCCTATTCTTCATCACGTGACACTGATGAACATGAAGACTTGGACGACACTGCGGCAGGCCCTACTCCATCAAACGACCCCAACAACGCTGACGCTCCTTCATCAACTTGATATTCTTCAGGGGCGTTAGTCCTCATTTTCGAACCTTTTGGTCATTCGATGACAAAGGGGGAGAAATTTGAGTTAGTCTTCAAGCGGGTCTATCTTATATGGGCGTTTTTTTAAGTTACAACTCTCGTTCTTCTGATGACTTTGTTGGATCGAGTTGTAAACTTAAAACTCTATGGTGGCCTGATACTTTTGCTGTTTCTTCTGTAATCTTATTCCTCGTTAATGTTATTGCACGCATGCTGAATTACATCAGTCACCATATTTCATCATGCATTTCAAATTCTTCATATTATATGTCAAATGCGTGTATGAATTACAAGATATAGGGGGGATCTCCATGATTCAACTCTTCAAGTGTGCATTGCTTCAATTCCTCACTATGCACATCTTCCGGGGGAGTTCTTCTATATCTTGCAATCAAATTCCTCAATATCAGTATTTACACCTCATATGTATATCCCCGTTGAAAACTTAACCTATATTGTCATCAATCACCAAAAAGAGGGAGACTGTAAGTGCATCTAGTGCCCCTTAGTGATTTTGGTGTATTGAAGACTTATAGGTTAAGGGACTAATGTGTTTATAAGTTTACACAGGTCTATAAGTCTATGAGGAGTTTGATATTTACAGAGAAAGTTGACCCCTAAAAATGAAGTTCTTTGACTGAAGACTTTGGATTTCTGAAGACTTTGAAAGTGAAGAAATTGGTGTGACCTTGAAGACTTGGTATTCATTTGGAACATGAAGCGTGAAGACTTTTGTTTTCGTAGTTTCATTTTCTCTTTCTTGAGTCATAGGAAACACCGTACTGTTGAAGGGGGTCGAGGAAATACTAAGGAAAAATTTCCATGTGATGCTCAACTCAAAATCCTACACCTACCAATCCCTTCGAGTGAAGCCATTGGAAATCTCCTACAGTTCAGTCATATTCTTCAGTGACAGAGATGAAGTTCTTCTGGTCTCTGAGGAATTTGTTCTGACTGAGGAGTTACGAATTCACCAGTGTGGATTGCCTACATAGTGAGGAACATGATAGCCCTGAGGAATTTGATAATCAGATTTCCGACCGTTGCTATGCTATGCGCCAGTTGTCCCAAAATATCTACCCACCTAACGGTCATATCACTGAAGGGCATTTATGTCTTATCATGACGGGCTGCTCCCTAGGCTATAAATAGCCAACCCCTACAACCACTAGCTGGTTGGCTGCTCCGAGAGAAACTGACACTTGTCAATTGAGAGCATCCCATCCTCCGAGGACTTTGAGCGAAAATCATCAAGTGAGGAAAACCCAAACCCAAACACCTACAAACCCCAAGTGATTGAGCATCACTGAAGAGATTGATCCTGCGTGGATCCGACGCTTGTTACCTTTGAAGACTGTGCTTCTTCCAGACGGTTAGGCGTCATGGTCTAGAGCATCCAAGAGGAAATTGTGGATCGCCGAGTGACCGAGTTTGTGAAGGTTTGGAAGTCACCTGAAGACTTACCATGAGTGATTGGGCGAGGTCTGTGTGACCTTAGCTTAAGGAGAATACTGTGAGGACTGTGTGTCCTCGGGTTTAAATACCTAACCGCTCCAACCAGACGTACAACTGAGACAGCAGTTGGAACTAGTGTACCAAATCATTGTCTTCACCAAGCCTACTGGTTCTATTCCCTCAACTCTTTCATTTCCTCATTACTGTGTTGTGCACTTGTTCATATCTGTGTTTGAAGACTTTGACTGAAGACTTTCTCAATTTCCTTAGTTCAATTTCTTTATTCTATTTGTCTTCATCCTGTGTTATCCTGTGTTTATGCTTTCGGTACTCTGTTCTTGTCTCCATTTCATCATGATGACTATGCTTGTGTTCTACTATGCATACTTTTGAGTACTTATTCCGCGGCAAGTAGTTCTTCGCTAAGGAATTTCCTCACCCACAAATTCCTCAATGAAGAATTCATAAAAATCGCCTATTCACCCCCCTCTAGTCGATATAACGCACTTTCAATTGGTATCAGAGCAAGGTACTCCCTTGTTCTGTGTGATTTTGGTTTAACCGCCTGGAGTTTTAGTTATGTCGACCGCAGGTATGATCAAGGTCTCTGCTGGGTGTCCTACCTTCGATGGGACGGACTACCCTTACTGGAAGAATAAGATGCGAATGCATCTTGAGGCAATTAATAACAATCTCTGGTATATTGTGGAAAATGGTGTTCCCTCTGTCTCACCCTCACTGAACGCTACTGATGTGAAGAGATTCTAGCAACTCGATTCTCAAGCAAAGAATATCATATGTGGCCATCTGAGCAAAGGACAGTATGGAAGAGTGAGTGCTTTGGAAACTGCTAAGCTTATCTGGGATAGGCTGTCCAAAGTAAATGAAGGGGTCTCAACTCAGCGTGACTCCCGAGTTGATGTTCTTCGCAATCTCTTCAACCGCTTCAAAAGACTCGACAATGAAAATGTTCAACAAACCTTCGATCGCCTCAATGACATCTCAAATGAGCTTCAAGCGCTCGGTGCCACTGACATCATCGACCATGAGGTGGTGAAGAAACTGCTGAGATCGCATGATTCCTCATTTGATACTCTAGCATTGATGATACAAGAGCGTGCTGATTACAAGTCACTTGATCCCGCTGATATCCTTGAGAGGCTAAATACTCATGAGTTCCAGCTTGCTGAAAAGAGAGATCTTTATGGTTCGAGCTATGGCAGATCACGTGCACTGAAGGCCAAGGTAGTTTCTGAGTCTGAAGATGAAGACTCTGACAGCAGCCTTGATGATCCTGAAGAACTGAGCCATGATCTAGCACTGCCCGTGAAGAAATTCCAGAAGTTCTCAAGACATGGTCGCTTTGGAAGACCCTCAAGGAGCAATGATTCCTCATCCAGTGACTACAAGAAGATGCTTTGTCACAAATGCAAGAAACCAGGACACTACATTCAAGATTGTCCTCAGTGGGAAAAGGAATCAAAGAAGAAGAAATACAAGGATTACAGTTCTGATGATGTGAAGAAAAAGAAGAAATCCTCAAAATCTTCATCATCAAAATCCTCAAAGTCTTCATCTCACAAGAAGAGCAGCTCCAAGAAGCCTCGGGCATTCATTGGCAAGGAAATGGACTCTGAGGCTGAATTTGAAGAAAATGAGGAAGAGGAGGCATCTCAAGATTCCGAATCCGGTGTGGCGAGCCTAGCCCTCACTACTTCATTCGTCAGTAAGTCTATCTTCAACGCTGAAGAAAATGACCTCACCAACAAGGCTGATGAAGGCAATGATGACTACGCTCCCACCTATTGCTTCATGGCAAAGGGTACCAAGGTACTCAAACATACCTCCTCTAAATCAAGTGAGAATGAATCTGCTGAAAACCTCAAGCCCAGCTACCCTAAACTTGCTAAGATTGCTGTGAAACAACAAAGGGCTTTGAAAAGGTTGAAAACATGCTAGACAAAAGTGATGATATGTTGGGTGAAGAAATGGATCGCACTAAAACCTTGACTGAAAATCTTCAGAGACTTCAGACTAGGTTTGACAACCTTCAAGGTCATCATAACACTCTCTTATCTGATCATGAGAACCTTTCTTATGAATGTCTTCAAAGAAAGCAAGATCTTGAGAAGCTAAGAGTGAGTTATGAAGATCTTCAGAAGGAGCGCGATTCATTACTTGCTCAACAAATCGGCACTGCTTAGGAAGAATTTGTTCCTCCATGTTTGAAATGCATTGAACGTGAATCTGCTAATTCGTCACCTGAATGTTCAAATGCTTCTAATGCTACAAATTCTTCAACTGTCTCTACTGTCACTAATTCCTCATCTGAGGACATTGCTAGTATCACTGACGATGCAGGGCTGAAGGAATTGTACATGAGAGGCATGTACAATAGCCTCAAAGGGCATCAGACTCTTTGTGATGTGCTTAAAAAGAAGATCCTTAATAGGAACCCTAGGAAAGAGGGTATTGCCTTTGAGAGGAAACTCAATGTTGATGGTACATATTGGAAGCCTGAGCAGTACCCCAAAACCTCATGGGTTGCTGCAAAGGGACCTCCAGTTGATCCATCTAATTTATCTGGCTTTACATGTGAATCTTCTCATTCTTCTGATGAGTCATTTGACTCGAACTATAAACTGTTTAAAATTCAGAATGGTGAAGTATTTGCTAGATACGTTGGCACTAACTGCAGGAACGGTTCTCCTATGAAGAAAATCTGGGTTCCCAAAAGGTGCCTTGAAAGTCTTCAGGTGAATGTCCTCATGACACCACCTGTGAAGAATAGGAACCCGAGATCAAATTCTTCATATGGACCAAATTCTTCATATGGATCCAAGTCCTCATACGGACCAAATTCCTCACATGGATCAAATTCCTCAAAAGGATCAAAGTCCTCATATGAACATCATCGTGCTAATAACTCTGTTTCGCAGGGAAGAACTAAGGGCTATGAATATGAGCATTATTCTTCTAATCATTATGTTCATAAGTCCTCGAAGAATTTCTCTGCTTATTCATATGCTTACCCTAACTCCTCTTATGTGAAACGGAATGGATTTGCTTCTATGCCACCTTTCTCGTATGGAGCTCGCAGAGTGATGAACTCTTTGCCACCCCTTCAGATGTGGGTGGTGAAGAAAAAGAACTAATCTCTTATACAAGGTCACATCTCCAGACATGCTCAAACGTCTGAAGAATTTGCTGGAGACCTGAAGTGTGCCTGAAAGGACGCAGGCTAATCATGAAGAAGTGAACTTTCATTTCTCACGTCCTCATACCATTTTTAACTGTTGCATTGCTTGATGAAATTGGTCTAATGAATTGTGATGTCATATTCTTCACTGATGAAGTATATGAAGTTCATAAGCTGCACTAATTCATCTGCAGGATGATCAACACAAAGCCACTGAGTGGGTCCTCGATAGTGGATGTACAAATCACATGACTGGTGACAAGAATCTATTGATAGATGCTCCCTTCTCACCATCGCATCTGAAGCATATCATCTTCGCTGACAAAGGCAAAAGTCATGTATTGGGTCTAGGTAAGGTTGCGATCACAAAGGATTGACACATGGACAAAGTCATGCTTGTCGAGTCCTTCGGATACAACCTCATGTCTGTCTCAATGCTTTGTGATCTTGATATGGTTGTTGTCTTTGGCAAGTATCGTTGTGTTGTGGTTATGGAAGCTGACAATTCCAAAGTCTTCGAAGGCTTTAGGAGAGGAGACTTGTATATTGTTGATTTCTCTACAGGAACACAACCAACCGTGTGCCTACTTGCAAAAGCTTCAGAAGGCTGGCTATGGCATCAACGACTTGGTCATGCAGGCATGAGGAATTTGCACACGCTTGCGAAGAAGAAGCATGTCATTGGCATTGAGAATGTCAAATTCCTCAAGGATCACTTGTGCGGAGCCTGTGAAGCTAGAAAGATGACCAAGGCTAAGCATTCAGCGAAGACTATCATGACCACTACTCGACCATTCGAATTGCTTCACATGGACCTCTTTGGTCCTAATCATTACTCAGCTATCACAAATGATGCATCTCTCTATGGCTTTGTTATTGTTGATGATTACTCTCGATACACATGGGTACACATTGTTACTTACAAACATGAAGTGCAGGAAGTCTTCAAACGATTTTCCTCGAGGGCTTCAACAAACTTTGGTGTGAAGATCAAGCACATCAGAAGTGACAATGGAACTGAGTTCAAGAATTCTGGTCTCGATGACTATCTTGATGAACTTGGTATTACTCATGAGTTATCTGCTCCTTACACTCCTCAGCAGAATGGCATCGTGGAGCGCAAGAACAGAACGCTTGTTGAGATGGCTCGCACTATGCTTGATGAGTACAAGACGCCTCGTCACTTCTGGATTGAGGCAATTTATACTGTGTGCCATATCATCAACAGGGTATATCTTCACAAATTCTTCAAGAAGACTGCCTATGAACTATTCACTGACAAGAAACCCAATGTGAGATATTTCAAAGTTTTCGGTGCTAAATGTTGGATTAGAGATCCTCATCACAATGCTAAATTTGCACCGAAAGCACATGAAGGTTTGATGCTTGGTTACGGAAAGGACTCGCACACCTACAGAGTCTTCAACAACGTTCTTCACAAGGTTGTTGAAACTGTAGATGTGCGGTTCGATGAAACTAATGGCTCGCAAAGAGAGCACCTACCCTCTGTGATAGAAGAACCAGCACCTGAGATGTCATTCCTACTGAAGAATCTGCTGAAGAATTCATTCCAGAATGTGAAGAACGTCGAGCTAATGCACCTGAAGAAAATGCTGAAGAAAATGGTGTTGAAGAAAATGCTGATCAAATTCCTCGACGACAACCTACTCATCCTCGCATTGCAAAAGAAGTGCAAGTTGAAAAGATCATCGATGACATTAAAGCACCAGGTCCTCTCACACGCACAAAAGCTTCACATTTATCTAACTTTTGTGGGCACTATGCTTTTGTCTCTATCACAGAGCCTACTAAGGTAGATGAAGCATTTCTGGAGCTTGAGTGGATTCAGGCCATGCAAGAAGAATTACATAGATTTGAGCTCAACAACATCTGGGAACTGGTTACACCTCCAGATCCTCGCAAGCACAATATAATTGGCACAAAGTGGACCTAGCGCAACAAGCAAGATGAAAATGGCCTTCTGGTGAGGAATAAGGCACGGCTTGTGAAAGTGCGTTATATCGACTAGAGGGGGGTGAATAGGCGATTTTTATAAATTCTTCACTGAGGAATTTGTGGGTGAGGAAATTCCTTAGTGAAGAACTACTTGCAGCGGAATAAGTACTCAAAAGTATGCATAGCAGAACACAAGCATAGTCATCATGACGAAATGAAAACAAGCACAGAGTACAGAAAGCGTAAACACAGGATAACACAGGATGAAGACAAACAGACCGAGGAAATTGAACTGAGGAAATTGAGAAAGTCTTCAGTCAAAGTCTTCAAACACAGATATGAACAATTGCACAACACAGGAATGAGGAAATGAAAGAGTTGAGGAAATAGAACCAGTTGGCTTGGTGAAGACAATGATTTGGTAGACCAGTTCCAACTGCTGTCTCAGTTGTACGTCTGGTTGGAGCGCCTAGGTATTTAAACCTGAGGACACCCAGTCCCGGACACACAGTCCTCACTGTATTCTCCTTGAACTAAGGTCACAATGACCTCGTCCAATCACTCGTGGTTAGTCTTGAGGTGACTTCCAAACCTTCACAAACTCGGTCACTCGGCGATCCAGAATTTCCTCTTGGATGCTCTAGACCATGACGCCTAACCGTCTGGAAGAAGCACAGTCTTCAAAGGTGACAAGCATCGGATACACACAGGATCAATCTCTTCAGTGATGCTCAATCACTTTGGGTTTGTTGGTGTTTGGGTTTGGGGTTTTTCCTCACTTGATGAATTTCGCTCACAGTCCTCGCAGGATGGGATGCTCTCAATTGACAGGTGTCAGTTTCTCTCGGAGCAGCCAACCAGCTAGTGGTTGTAGCGGGCGGCTATTCATAGCCTAGGGAGCAGCTCGACATGATAAGACATAAATGCCCTTCAATGATATGACCGTTAGGTGGGTAGATATTTTGGGACAGCCGGCGCATAGCACAGCAACGGTCGGAAATTTGAGTATCAAATTCCTCAGGGCTATCATGTTCCTCACTGTGTAGGCAATGCGCACTGGCGAATTCCTAACTCCTCAGTGAGAACAAATTCCTCAGAGACCAGAAGAACTTCATCTCTGTCACTGAAGAATATGACTGAACTGTATGAGATTTCCAATGGCTTCACTCGAAGGGATTGGTAGGTGTAGGATTTTGAGTTGAGCATCACATGGAAATTTTTCCTTAGTATTTCCTCGACCCCCTTTAACAGTACGGTGTTTCCTATGACTCAAGAAAGAGAAAATGAAACTACGAAAACAAAAGTCTTTACGCTTCATGTTCCTCAAATGAATACCAAGTCTTCAAGGTCACACCAATTTCTTCACTTTCAAAGTCTTCATAAGTCCAAAGTCTTCAGTCGAAGAACTTAATTTTTAGGGGTCGACTTTCTCTGTAAATATCAAACTCCTCATAGACTTATAGACCTGTGTACACTCATAAACACATTAGTCCCTTAACCTATAAGTCTTCGATACACCAAAATCACTAAGGGGCACTAGATGCACTTACAATCTTCCCCTTTTTGGTGATTGATGACAATATAGGTTAAGTTTTCAACGGGCATAAACATATGAATTGTAAACACTGATATCGAGGAATTTGATTGCAAGATATAGAAGAACTCCCCCTGAAGATGTGCACAGTGAGGAATTTGCTTTTGAAGCAATGCACACTTGAAGAGTTGAATCATGGAGATCTCCCCCTATATCTTGTAATTCATACACGCATTTGACATAATATATGAAGAATTTGAAATGCATGATGAAATATGGTGACTGATGTAATTCAGCATGCGTGCAATAACATTAACGAGGAATAAGCATGAAGAAGAAACAGCAAAAGTATCAGGTCACCATATAGTTTAAGTTTACAACTCGATCCAGCAAAGTCTTCAAAAGAACAAGAGTTGCAACTTAGAAAAAAACGCCCATATAAGATAGACCCGCTTGAAGACTAACTCAAATTTCTCCCCCTTTGTCATCAAATGACCAAAAGGGTCGAAAATGAGGACTAACGCCCCTGAAGAATATCAAGGTGATGAAGGAGCGTCAGCGTTGTTGGGGTCGTTTGTTGGAGTAGGGCCTGCCGCAGTGTTGTCCAAATCTTCATGTTCATCAGTGTCACGTGATGAAGAATAGGAGCTGGCCACCAAGGAAGGAACCTTGACCTTCTTGTACTTCTTCGGAGGAGGTGCAGCCCAGTCAAAATCTTCCTTGAGACCCATTTTCTTCAGATCTTTTCACTATAGACTTGAGACAGGACAGCCCAGGTGCGGTTGAGGGTTTCATGAAGGTAGTAGTGGTTTTTCTTCACTGCATTGTGGGTTGCAGTCATGTTGTGAAGAATTGAACCAAACTGACGCTTGACCCATTTATGATTGCGATCAACCTTCTGGTGAAGACTGAGGAGAAGTTCACGGTCAGTCATCACCCTGGGTGCTGTGCCTTGAGGATTTTGCTTGGGTGCGTTGGCGGCAGAGTCATGGGTGGTAGAGTCACCATTGGTGAAGTAGGATGCAGCCTTGCGAAATTGTCCATCCAATGGCGAATGCCTTCATCAATTACAGCAGTAGCCTTGCCCTTTTCATCAGCTGAGGAATATGTCCGTTTGAGGACTTCAATTGGGGGCAAGTAGCTGCAATGGTTCAGTGTATTAGCTTTATAGTAGAGTGAAGACCTTGTCCTGATGAATCTCAGAATCCAAGGTCCATAAGGCTTCAACTCAAATGGTGTCATGGCGACATTGGCCAGAGTCCTCATGAAGAAATCATGGAAGTTTATGGGAATGCCATGAATGATATTGAAGAGCAGATTCTTCATGATGCCAACGACTTCTTCTTCATTCGAGTCGTGGCCCTTGATTGGACTCAATGTCTTCGTCAGAATGCGATAGACAGTCCGAGGCACATACAACAATTCTTCACAAGGAATTTTGTTCTTGGGGTCTGACCAGGCTTCAAAGGCTTCATCAGCACTTGCATGTAGTGATCGGTTAGCTCAGGTTCATTGTAGACGCAACAAGCACCTTCAAGGAATGGACTGAAAGGTAAGGCACGAAGCAATTCAGTAGCTGGTGCCTTGTAGTGAGTGTTTTCAGACATCCAGTCCAGCACCCATGAATTCACATCTTCAGAATTTCCAGTGATGTGCAGCGTTGCATGGAATTTAAGAATAAGTTCTTCATTCCAATCACAGATGTCAGTGCAGAAATTTAACAATCCAGCGTCGTGAAGAACACTGAGGACTGGCTAGAAGCACGGCGGAGATTCCATATCCACGTGAGGAATGTGCTCATGATCGAAGACTTTGTCTTTGTTGAACATCACTGAGGAATAGAAATTTGCCTGGCTGGCAGTCCAGAAACACCTCTTCCTTATGCGAGCAGAGTCATAAGGGTTGTAATCAGTGAAGAATACATGCTCGCCAAAGAAGGCATCAGTCTTGAATTTCTGCTTCCTGGAGAATGGATCCTCTGGCTTGGGCAGAGGGGTTTCGGTGAGTTGCATCACAACCTCAGGAATTGCAATCTCAGGTTCTTCAGGCCGAGGAATTTCTGGTTCCTCTTCAGTGGAAGCCTGGTTCTTGAATTCTTCATTTTCAGTTTCTTCAGCACTAGCGGCTCTTCATGAGCTTCATCAGATCCCATTTGAACTGTAGTGACTGGGGACTGAGGAATTTGCTGCAGTGGAGTGAAGAGTGGAGAATTGGGGTGCTGACTTTCCCGAAAGTCATAATTCATCACAGGTGTGGTACAACCAATGTCCACATCTTCATCTTCATCTACAATTTCTTCAACGCCGGCCTCTTCGGCAGTAAACTGAGGCATAGGCGAGGAAACAACTGGGGTTGAAGGGATTTCATCCACTTCAATTTCTTCATCCATCTGCTCTGACGTAGCAGCAGAAGGAGTTTCTTCATCAGATCCGCTAGGGATCACATATTCTTCATCAAAAGGAACAAGGTCCTTTGATGGCATGGTTGAGATTGGAACATCATCAATCGGGTTTGCAAAAGAGCTGGTCATAGGCTTCATTTTCTTCGGAGAAGAAGAATCTGAAGAAGCTGATGCTTTCCTTTTCTTCATAGCTGCACGCTCTGCAGCCTTGGTCTTCTTCACATCTGATGCATATGGAAGGATTGGAGTTGGAGTAGGCGCAGGAGGAGCAGAGGTATTTGGTTGATTTTCTTCAGGCACAACTGATGCAGTTGCCCTGACCTCTTCATTTTCTTCAGGCGCACCACTAGTGGGAGCCCTGGGAATTTCTTCAGTGGCTGGAATGCAGTCATCAGCCTTGGAACTCACATTATCTTCAGCAGCCTAATTGTCATCAGCGGTGCTGGCATGTTCTTCAGTTTGCTGAGCAGATGCTTCAGCCGGAGTGACTTCAATATGCACAGGGGCAGCGGCACTTGAAGTGAGTGTCTTCGTCAGATTGACGAACCTGACCTTGGCTCCTTTCCAATCAGCATAGTAAGCGTTGAAATCATAGCTGAGGACTTTGATTTCAGACTGGATCTTTACGAGTTCGTCAGTTGTCATAGAGACAACGTTGTTCTTCAGGAACTTCTCCTTCCTGTACTGTGCTTTCTTGAGTTGCCTGGCCTTCTCATATTTCCATTTTTCTTCACTGATGAAATGGGTCAGCATGTGACTTTAGCCAGGTGTCAACTTGAAATCAGGCATAGGAGTGTTTGGGTCCTTGTGCCAGAGATCAATATAGTCGAGGATCAACTTAGGATCCAAAAGCAGTGGCACATTTGTGCCCTTAGCTCTAGCGGCCCTGACTTGCCTGTCTCTGATGATCTCAGCAAGTTCTTCATCATCAGCTTCGTCTTCTTCTGACGGTACTTGGAAGGCAACCTACTTCTTCTGAGGACTTGGCGAGAGCCTCGTCCAGCAGTGGTCTTAGTCTTCAGCAGAGAGGGTCCTGTTGAAGAATTTGGTGCAGCTGAGGAACTAGCTGAAGCTCCTGAGGCAATGGAGATGCCTGTAGTCCTTTGGCACGTGGCAAGATGCACAGGTGCTGAGGATTTTGTCGGAGCAGCTGAGGACTTTGGAGGAGCAGGAGCGGCTTGAGGAATTGGCCGTGAGGGCTTGGCTGAGGAAATTGGCCGTGAGGGCATTGAAGACGAGGCACATGGCTTGTGTGCAGGCTTCTTTGCCATGGATTTCTTCGGCCTTACAGAGGCCTCAGCAGCAGCAGCAGTTGAGTCTTCATTTAATTTCCTCACTGCATCTTTTGCCCGTTTGGCCAACTTGGCCTGGCGCTTGGCCCATTCTTCAGGAAATTCCTCACCGTGCTTGATGCTAGTGGGATCTGCCTCTTGGCCAGGTGCCAATGGAGGTCTTGAGCATGGAGGAGTAACAGCGAATTTCTTCATGTATTTTGGAGTCACATACCTGTACTCCCTCCACTCTTTTGCCCATCTCCTTTCTATCCTCTAAATGCGCACCTTGCACAGATTTTTATCTTCCTCAGGGGGTGTGCAGTACCCAGCATAAATGTCCTCAGGGATTTCAAAGGCAGTATTGACCTCAGGCCTCTTTCCTCCTTTCTGTGGCTTCTTTTCATTAGCCATTTTCTTCAGTTGAGGAATTTGAACAATTGAACTCTCTGAAGAAGTATGCAACTTTTCTTCAAGGAACACTGCAAATGAGTTAAGTTGATGAGAACCTAGTGATTCAGCAGCGGACATGAGTACCTATGAACAGAGTATAGTTGCGAGGAATTTGGAGAGGTCATATGCATTCTCAGAAGGTTTTTCAATAAGAACAAGTTTGAGGAATTTGACCAGATGAGTCTTGAAGAATTTCACTAAGCGTTCTTTGTCTTTGGTTCCAGAGTTGTATAGATCGAAGATCCACACAATTGAGGAATCTTGGAGAAAATGATGCTAAAAGAAACGAATCAAGAACAGATGACAAGTGAGGTGTTCAGTGTGTGAAAAATTTGAGGAATAAACACCTTTGAAGATTTTGTAGAAGTCATTTGAATCAAAGAGGGCAGTAAAAGTAACTTTTAATTACCCTGAACGAAGAACACGACGAACTGGGATGTGGAGAAGTGAAGCTCGTCTGTGCAGATCTTCCACGCCCTAACTTGGCAGAGGAAGACGGCTACGGCGGCGGCAGAGTGAAGATTTCCGCGGCCGGCGTGAGTACGGCGGTGACGAGGTCGAGGCAGTGAAGCTCTTCCTCACCGGCGACGATGATGTAGCGGCGGCGCTAGGGTTTGAGAAGCTCGAGCTTGGAGAGAGGTTGAGCGGAGTAAAAGAAGTGAGGAAGGGGAGAGGGGGTATTTATAGCCACGGTGAAAAACGGTGCGCCCGAAGAAATTGGACGAACGTGCCCCTGACCCTTCTCATCTGCATGTCATGTGTCACCCACGTACTGAGAAGTGGAGATCGTGTTAGATCGTGGGTGAATAGAGAAGTATATCATGGGAAGCGGAGCGGTTTGAGCGGCAAAGCCGAAAATTTGGATAAGATAAGTTAAAAGTTCCGTTCGCAAATTCTTCAGCTGACAAGGACACAGTGAAGATTTTGAACGAGTTTCAAATAGAACGCACATGAAGAATTTGTGAATAGATTGGGTTGAGTATAGCATAGAGGGGGAAGGGTCCGATCACATTCACTTAGCAGAAAAACCAACTTGAAGAATTAGCCATAAGTGAATGCTGTTGAGGACATAAACTCATATATATATATAGCTAATGAAGAAAAACGACGGAAACAATGAAGATTTTGCAAAGTTGAAGAATATGAACAACTGGGGAATTTCAAAACTGAGGAACAACTCAAATTGAGGATTTTCAACTTTTGTGGTGGCGTGACCCACCGAATAAGAATGATGATTTCAGACACCGCATACAATTGACGTAGGGTTCTGAGAATCAAATTCTTCACACTTAGAGTGTTATTCTTCATTGATTGAAGAAAAACGTTTCTTCATGTGTTGCACATCTAAGTCATCAATTTTGCATAAGTGTTAGGATGAGTGTCCTTTTCAAAGAACATTCGAAGATTCTAAGATATTTAGCTCACACCGCAACTTGCTAAATCTGTTCTCATCCAAGGGCTTTGTGAAGATATCGCCTAGCTGTTCTTCAGTCTTCACATGCTCAATAGAAATGTCGCCCTTCAACACAGGATCGCGAAGAAAATGATGATGAATCTGAATGTGCTTTGTCTCCGAGTGCTGAACTAGGTTGTGAGCAATCTTGATGGCACTCTCATTGTCACAGAAGAGAGGCACATTCTTCACGTTGACGCCGTAGTCCTTGAGAGTTTGCTTCATCCACATCAATTGAGCACAGCAAGAACCAGCAGCAATGTACTCAGCTTCAGCAGTAGACAGTGATACGCAGTTCTGCTTCTTCGAGGACCAACAGACCAAAGATCGTCCGAGGAAATGACATGTACCAGATGTTGACTTGCGATCCACATGATCACCAGCATAGTCAGAGTCAGAATATCCAACGAGATCAAAAGCCGAGCCCTTGGGGTAACATAATCCTAGTGTTGGTGTGTGAGCTAGATATCGAAGAATATGCTTCACAGCCTTATGGTGTGATTCCTTCGGTGTAGCTTGAAATCAGGCACACATGCAAACACTAAGCATAATATCTGGCCTAGATGCACATAAGTACAATAAAGAACCAATCATGGAGCGGTATACCTTTTGATAGAAGTCAATACCATTTTCATCAGTGCACAGATGGCCATTTGTGGGCATAGGAATTTTGACGCCTTTGCAATCTTGCATGCCGAATTTCCTCAGTACATCCTTGAGGTATTTCTCATGAGATATGAATATGCCATTGCGCTGTTGACGAATTTGAAGACCTAAGAAGAATTTCAACTCTCCCACCATAGACATTTGATATTCTTCACTCATCATATAGGCAAATTCATCACTATAACGTTGGTCAGTACAACCAAAGATGATATCATCAACATATATTCGGCATACAAACAATTCATCATCATATGATTTAGTGAAAAAAGTAGGGTCGAGTGAACCGGGTTTGAAGCCTGTCTTCATGAGGAATTCCTTCAAAGTATCATACCACGCCCGAGGGGCCTGCTTGAGGCCATAGAGGGCCTTATTTAGTCTGAAGACTTTGTCAGGATGCTTAGGATCTTCAAAACCTGGGGGTTGAGCAACATATACTTCTTCCTCAAGCTTACCATTGAGGAATGCACTTTTCACATCCATTTGATATAAAGTGATATCATGATGGTTAGCATAAGCATGTAATATGCGAATAGCTTCAAGTCTAGCAACAAGTGCAAAAGTTTCATCGAAATCAATTCCTTCAACCTGTGTGTAGCCTTGAGCTACTAGCCGTGCCTTATTCCTCACCACAAGGCCATTTTCATCTTGCTTGTTGCAGTAGATCCACTTTGTGCTAATGATATTGTGTTTGCGAGGATCTGGACGATTGACCAGTTCCCAAACGTTGTTGAGCTCGAACTGATGTAATTCTTCTTGCATGGCCTGAATCCACTCAGGCTCCAGAAATGCTTCATCTACCTTAGTGGGCTCTGAGAAAGAGACAAAAGCATAGTGCCTACAAAAGTTAGATAAATGTGAAGCTTTTGAGCGTGTGAGAGGACCTGGTGCTTCAATGTCATCGATGATCTTCTCAACTTGCACTTCTTTTGCAACGCGAGGATGAGTACGTTGTCGTCGAGGAATTTGATCAGCATTTTCTTCAGGACCATTTTCTTCAGCAATTTCTTCAGGTGCATTAGCTCGACGTTCTTCACGTTCTGGAATGAATTCTTCAGCAGATTCTTCGGTAGGAATGACATCCTCAGTAGCCTTGAACTTGATAGTTTCCTCAGGTGCTGGTTCATCTATCACAGAGGGTAGGTGCTCTCTTTGCGAGCCATTAGTTTCATCGAACTGCACATCTACAGTTTCAACAACCTTGTGAAGAACGGTGTTGAAGACTCTGTAGGTGTGCGAGTCCTTTCCGTAACCAAGCATAAAACCTTCATGTGCTTTCGGTGCAAATTTAGCATTGTGATGAGGATCTCTAATCCAACATTTAGCATCGAAGACTTCAAAATAACTCACATTGGGTTTCTTGTTAGTGAGGAGTTCATAGGCAGTCTTCTTGAAGAATTTGTGAAGATATACCCTGTTGATGATGTGGCATGCAGTATAAATTGCCACAATCCAGAAGTGACGAGGCGTCTTGTACTCATCAAGCATAGTGCGAGCCATCTCAACAAGAGTTCTGTTCTTGCACTCCACGACGCCATTTTGCTGAGGAGTGTAAGGAGCAGATAACTCATGAGTAATACCAAGTTCATCAAGATAGTCATCAAGACCAGAATTCTTGAACTCAGTTCCATTGTCGCTTCTGATGTGCTTGATCTTCACACCAAAGTTTGTTGAAGCCCTCGAGGAAAATCGTTTCAAGACTTCCTGCACTTCATGTTTGTAAGCAACAATGTGTACCCATGTGTAACGAGAGTAATCATCAACAATAACAAGGCCATAGAGAGATGCGTCATTTGTGACAGCTGAGTAATGATTAGGACCAAAGAGGTCCATGTGAAGCAATTCGAATGGTCGAGTAGTGGTCATGATAGTCTTCGCTGGATGCTTAGCCTTGGTCATCTTTCCAGCTTCACAAGCTCCACACAAGTGATCCTTGAGGAATTTGACATTCTCAATGCCAATGACATGCTTCTTCTTCGCAAGCGTGTGCAAATTCCTCATGCCTGCGTGACCAAGTCGTCGATGCCATAGCCACCCTTCTGAAGCTTTTGCAAGTAGGCACACGGCTGGTTGCAGTCCTGTAGAGAAATCAACAATATACAAGCTCCTCTCCAAAAGACTTCGAAGACTTTGGAATTGTCAGATTCCATAACCACAACACAACGATACTTTCCAAAGACAACTACCATATCAAGATCACAAAGCATTGAGACAGACATGAGGTTGTATCCTAAGGACTCGACAAGCATGACTTTGTCCATGTGTCGATCCTTTGTGATCGCAACCTTACCTAGACCCAATACCTAACTTTTGCCTTTGTCAGCGAAGATGATATGCTCCAGATGCGATGGTGATAAGGGAGCATCAATCAATAGATTCTTGTCACCAGTCACGTGATTTGTACATCCACTATCGAGGACCCACTCAGTGGCTTTGGGTTGATCATCCTGCACATGAATTAGTGCTACTTACGAACTTCATATACTTCATCAGTGAAGAATATGACATCAATTCATCAGATCAATTTCATCAAGCAATAGAACAGATAAAGCAGTATGAGGACGTGGGAAATCAAAATTCATTTCTTCATGATTAGCCTGCATCCTTTCAGGCACACTTCAGGTCTCCAGCAAATTCTTCAGACGTTCAAGTACGTCTGGAGACCTGACCCTGCAGAAGAGATTAGTTCTTTTTCTTCAACACCCACATCTGAAGGGGTGGCAAAGAGTTCATCACTCTGCGAGCTCCATATGAGAAAGGTGGCATAGTAGCCAATCCGTTTCGTTTCAAATAAGAGAAGTTAGGGTAAGCATATGAATAAGCAGAGAAATTCTTCGAGGACATATGAACATAATGATTAGAAGAATAATGCTCATATTCATAGCCCTTGGCTCTTCCCTGCGAAACAAAGTTGTTAGCACGATGATGTTCATATGAGGACTTTGATCCTCTTGAGGAATTTGATCCATGTGAGGAATTTGGTCCGTATGAGGACTTGGATCCCTATGAAGAATTTGGTCCATCTGAAGAATTTGATCTGGGGTTCCTATTCCTCACAGGTGGTGTCATGAGGACATTCACCTGAAGACTTTCAAGGCATCTTTTGGGAACCTAGATTTTCTTCATAGGAGAACCGTTCCTGTAGTTAGTGCCATCATATCTAGCAAATACATCACCATTCTGATTTTTAAACAGTTTATAGTTGGAGTCAAATGACTCATCAGAAGAATGAGGAGATTCACATGTAAAGCCAGATAAGTTAGATGGATCAACTGAAGGTCCCTTTGCAGCAACCCATGAGATTTTGGGTTACTGCTCAGGCTTCCAATATGTACCATCAGCATTGAGTTTCCTCACAAAGGCAATACCCTCTTTCCTAGGGTTCCTGTTGAGGATATGCTTTTTAAGCACATCACAAAGAGTCTGATGCCCTTTGAGGCTTTTGTACATGCCTGTCATGTACAATTCCTTCAGCCCTGCATCGTTAGTGATACTAGCAATGTCCTCAGATGAGGAATTAATGATAGCAGAGACATTTGAGGAATTTGTAGCATTAGAAGCATTTGAACATTCAGGTGAAGAATTAGCAGATTCACGTTTAATGCATTTCAAACATGGAGGAACAAATTCTTCCTGAGCAGCGCTGATTTGTTGAGCAAGTAATGAATCGCGCTCCTTCTGAAGATCTTCATAACTCACTTTTAGCTTCTCTAGATCTTGCTTTCTTTGAAGAAATTCATAAGAAAGCTTCTCATGATCAGATAAGAGAGTGTTATGATGACTTTGAAGGTTGTCAAACTTAGACTGAAGTCTCTGAAGATTTTCAGTCAAAGTTTTGGTGCGATGCATTTCTTCAGCCAACATATCATCGCTCTTGTCTAGCATGTTTTGAACCTTTTTCAAGGCTTTTTGTTGTTTAGTGGCAATACAAACAAGCTTGGTATAGCTAGGTCCAAAATCATCATCACATTCATCATCACTAGACTCGGATGAGGAACATTCGGTTACCTTGGCACCTTTTGTCATGAGGCATGGTGCAGAAGATGATGGTTCAGGTTCGAAAGTCATCGTTTTGAGTGATTCCTTGAAATCCTCAAACCAGGGATCATGACAAGTTCGATGACCTTCATAGACGTCACAGATGCGGTCCCAGATAAGCTTCGCATTGCAAAGATGCATAATGCGCCTGAATTCATCTCTGGATAGGCAGGAACAGATTATGTCCTTCGCCATGATGTCAAGTCGAGTGTACTTGCGAATATCATCAGTGTCCGCCATCTTGCATAGATCAGTAAGACCAATCTCAGTGACGGTCCACAGCTCGCTGTTCATCGCCATGAGGCGCTTCCTCATCATGGCCTTCCACTTGGGATAATCATGACTGTCAAAGATGGGTCATGTCACTTTCTTCATACCTGCGGTCGACATAACTAAAACTCCAGGCGGTTAAACCAAAATCACACAGAACAAGGGAGTACCTTGCTCTGATACTAATTGAAAGTGCGTTATATCGACTAGAGGGGGGGTGAATAGGCGATTTTTATAAATTCTTCACTGAGGAATTTGTGGGTGAGGAAATTCCTTAGCGAAGAACTACTTGCAGCGGAATAAGTACTCAAAAGTATGCATAGCATAACACAAGCATAGTCATCATGATGAAATGAAAACAAGCACAAAGTACAGAAAGCGTAAACACAGGATAACACAGGATGAAGACAAACAGACTGAGGAAATTGAACTGAGGAAATTGAGAAAGTCTTCAGTCAAAGTCTTCGAACACATATATGAACAATTACACAACACATGAATGAGGAAATGAAAGAGTTGAGGAAATAGAACCAGTTGGCTTGGTGAAGAAAATGATTTGGTAGACCAGTTCCAACTGTTGTCTTAGTTGTACGTCTGGTTGGAGCGGCTAGGTATTTAAACCTGAGGACACCCAGTCCCAGACACACAGTCCTCACCGTATTCTCCTTGAACTAAGGTCACACAGACCTCGTCCAATCACTCGTGGTAAGTCTTCAGGTGACTTCCAAACCTTCACAAACTCGGTCACTCGGCGATCCACAATTTCCTCTTTGATGCTCTAGACCATGACGCCTAACCGTCTGGAAGAAGCATAGTCTTAAAAGGAAACATGCGTCGGATCCACGCAGCATCAATCTCTTCAGTGATGCTCAATCACTTTGGGTTTGTAGGTGTTTGAGTTTGGGGTTTTTCCTCACTTGATGATTTTCGCTCACAGTCCTCGGAGGATGGGATGCTCTCAATTTACAGGTGTCAGTTTCTCTCGGAGCAGCCAACCAGCTAGTGGTTGTAGGGGGCGGCTATTTATAGCCTAGGGAGCAGCCCGACATGATAAGACATAAATGCCCTTCAATGATACGACCGTTAGGTGGGTAGATATTGTGGGACAGCCGGCGCATAGCATAGCAACGGTCGGAAATTTGAGTATCAAATTCCTCAGGGCTATCATGTTCCTCACTGTGTAGGCAATCCGCACTGGCGAATTCCTAACTCCTCAGTCAGAACAAATTCCTCAGAGACCAGAAGAACTTCGTCTCTGTCACTGAAGAATATGATTGAACTGTATGAGATTTCCAATGGCTTCACTCGAAGGGATTGGTAGGTGTAGGATTTGGAGTTGAGCATCACATGGAAATTTTTCCTTAGTATTTTCTCGACCCCCTTTAACAGTACGGTGTTTCCTATGACTCAAGAAAGAGAAAATGAAACTACGAAAACAAAAGTCTTCACGCTTCATGTTCCTCAAATGAATACCAAGTCTTCAAGGTCACACCAATTTCTTCACTTTCAAAGTCTTCAGAAAGTCTTCAGAAATCCAAAGTCTTCAGTCGAAGAACTTCAGTTTTAGGGGTCGACTTTCTCTGTAAATATCAAACTCCTCATAGACTTATAGACATGTGTACACTCATAAACACATTAGTACCTTAACCTATAAGTCTTCAACACACCAAAAGCACTAAGGGGCACTAGATGCACTTACAGCTTGTAGCTCAAGGCTACACACAGGTTGAAGGAATTGATTTCGATGAAACTTTTGCACCTGTTGCTAGACATGAGGCTATTCGCATATTACTTGCTTATGCTAACCATCATGATATCACTTTATATCAAATGGATGTGGAAAGTGCATTCCTCAATGGTAAGCTTGAGGAAGAAGTATATGTTGCTCAACCCCCAGGTTTTGAAGATCCTAAGCATCGTGACAAAGTCTTCAGACTCAATAAGGCCCTCTATGGCCTCAAGCAGGCCCCTCGGGCATGGTATGATACTTTGAAGGAATTCTTCATGAAGAAAGGCTTCAAACCCGGTTCACTCGACCCTACTCTTTTCACTAAATCTTATGATGGTGAATTGTTTGTGTGCCAAATATATGTTGATGATATTATCTTTGGCTGTACTGACCAACGATATAGTGATGAATTTGCCTATATGATGAGTGAAGAATATCAAATGTCTATGATGGGAGAGTTGAAATTATTCTTAGGTCTTCAAATTCGTCAACAACGCAATGGCATATTCATATCTCACGAGAAATACCTCAAGGATGTACTAAGGAAATTCGGCATGCAAGATTGCAAAGGCGTCGATATTCCGATGCCCACAAATGGCCATCTGTGCACTGATGAAAATGGTATTGACTTCGATCAAAAGGTATACCGCTCCATGATTGGTTCTTTATTGTATTTATGTGCATCTAGGCCAGATATTATGCTTAGTGTTTGCATGTGTGCCCGATTTCAGGCTAAACCGAAGGAATCACACCATAAGGCTGTGAAACATATTCTTCGATATCTAGCTCACACACCAACACTTGGATTATGGTACCCCAAGGGCTCGGCTTTTGATCTCATTGGATATTCTGACTCTGACTATGCTGGTGATCGTGTGGATCGCAAGTCATCATCTGGTACATGTCATTTCCTCGGATGATCTTTGGTCTGTTGGTCCTCAATGAAACAGAACTGTGTATCACTGTTTACTGCTGAAGCTGAGTACATTGCTGCTGGTTCTTGTTGTGCTTAATTGCCGTGGATGAAGCAAACTCTCAAGGACTACGGCGTTAACGTGAAGAATGTGCCTCTCTTCTGTGACAACGAGAGTGCCATCAAGAATGCTCACGACCCAGTTCAGCACTTGAAGACAAAGCACATTCAGATTCGTCATCATTTTCTTCGCGATCATGTGTTGAAGGGCGACATTTCTATTGAGCATGTGAAGACTGAAGAACAGCTAGCCGATATCTTCACAAAGCCCTTAGATGAGAACAGATTTAGCAAGTTGCGGTGTCAGCTAAATATCTTAGAATCTTCGAATGTTCTTTGAAAAGGACACTCATCCTAACACTTATGCAAAATTGATGACTTAGATGTGCAACACATGAAGAAACGTTTTTCTTCAATCAATGAAGAATAACACTCTAAGTGTGAAGAAATTAATGAAGAATTTGAATCTCAGAGCCCTACGACAATTGTATGCGGTGTCTGAAATCATCATTCTTATACGGTGGGTCACGCCACCACAAAAGTTGAAAATCTTCAATTTGAGTTTTTCCTCAGTTTTTGAAATTCCTCAGTTGTTCACATTCTTCAACTTTGCATTGTCTTCACCTTTTCCGTCGTTTTTCTTCAATGACTATATATATATATGAGTTTATTTCCTCTACAGCATTCAATTATGGCTAATTCTTCAAGTTGGTTTTTCTGCTATGTGAATGTGATCGGACCCTTCCCCCTCTATGCTATACTCAACCCAATCTATTCACAAATTATTCATGTGCGTTCTATTTGAAACTCGTTCAAAATCTTCACTGTGTCCTTGTCAGCTGAAGAATTTGCGAACGGAATTTTTAACTTATCTTATCCAAATTTTCGGGTTTGCCGCTCAAACCGTTCCGCATCCCACGATATACTTATCTATTCACCCACGATCTAACACGATATCCACTTCTCAGTACGTGGGTGACACATGTCAAGCGAATGAGAAAGGTTAGGGGCACGTTCGTCCAATTTCTTCGGGCAAACAGTTTTTCACCGTGGCTATAAATACCCCCTCTCCCCTTCCTCACTTCTTTTACTCTGCTCGACCTCTCTCCCGCTCGAGCATCTCAAACCCTAGCTCCGCCGCTACTTCATCGTCGCCGATGAGGAAGAGCTTCACTGCCTCGACCTCGTCGCCGCCGTACTCGCGCCGGCTGCGGAAATCTTCTCTCCGCCGCCGCCGTAGCTGTCTTCCTCCACCGAGTTAGGGCGTGGAAGATCTGCACAGACGAACTTCACTTCTCCACCTCACATTTCGTCGTGTTCTTCGTCCAGGGTAATTAAAAGTTACTTTTACTGCGCGCTTTGATTCAAATGATTTGTACAAAATCTTCAAAGGTGTTTATTCTTCAAATTTTTCATACACTAAACACCTCACATGTCATCTGTTCTTGATTCGTTTCTCTAAGCAACATTTTTCTTCAAGATTCCTCAATTGTGTGGATCTTCAATCTATACAACTCTGGAACCTAAGACAAAGGACGCTTAGTGAAATTCTTCAAGACTCATCTGGTCAAATTCCTCAAACTTGTTCTTCTTGAAAAACCTTCTGAGAACGCATATGAGCTCTCCAAATTCCTCGCAACTATACTCTATTCACAGGTACTCATGTCCGCTGCTGAATCACTAGGTTCTCATCAACTTAACTCATTTGCAGCGTTCCTCAAAGAAAAGTTGCATACTTCTTCAGAGAGTTCAATTGTTCAAATTCCTCAACTGAAGAAAATGGCTGATGGAAAGAAGCCACAAAAAGGAGGAAAGAGGCCTGAAATCAATACTGCCTTCGAAATCCCTGAGGACATTTATGCTGGGTACTGCACACCCCCTGAGGAAGATAAAAATCAGCGCAAGGTGCGCATTCAGAGGATAGAAAGGAGATGGGCAAAAGAGTGGAGGGAGTACAGGTATGTGACTCCAAAATACATGAAGAAATTCGATGTTACTCCTCCATGCTCAAGACCACCATTGGCACCTGGCCAAGAAGCAGATCCCACTAGCATCAAGCGCGGTGAGGATTTTCCTGAAGTATGGGCCAAGCGCCAGGCCAAGTTGGCCAAACAGGCAAAAGATGCAGTGAAGAAATTCAACGAAGACTCTACTGCCACTGCTGCTGAGGCCTCTTTAAGGCTGAAGAAATCCATGGCAATGAAGCCTGTGCACAAGCCAAGTGCCTCTTCTTCAATGCCCTCATGGCCAATTTCCTCAGCTAAGCCCTCACGGCCAATTCCTCATGCCGCTCCTGCTCCTCCAAAGTCCTCAGCTGCTCCGACAAAATCCTCAGCACCTGTGCATCTCGCCACGTGCCAAAGGACTACAGGCAGCTCTATTGCCTCAGGAGCTTCAGCTAGTTCCTCAGCTGCACGAAATTCTTCAACAGGACCCTCTCTGCTGAAGACAAAGACCACTGCTGGACGAGGCTCTCGCCCAAGTCCTCATAAGAAGCAGGTCGCCTTCCAAGTGTCGTCCGAAGAAGACGAAGCTGATGATGAAGAACATGCTGAGATCATCAGAGATAGGCAAGTCAGGGCCGCTAGAGCCAAGGGCACAAATGTGCCTTTGCTTTTGGATCCAAAGTTGATCCTCGACTACATTGATCTCTGGCACAAGGACCCAAACACTCCTATGCTTGACTTCAAGCTGACTCCTGGTCAAAGTCATATGCTGACTACCTTCATCCAAGAAGAGAAATGGAAATTTGAGAAGGCGAGGCAGCTCAAGAAAGCGCAATACAGGAAGGAGAAATTCCTGAAGAACAACGTTGTCTCTATGACAACTGATGAACTTGTGAAGATCCAGTCTGAAATCAAAGTCCTCAACGATGATTTCAATGCTTACTATGCCGATTGGAAAGGAGCCAAGGTCAGGTTTGTCAAACTGACTAAGATGTTCACCTCAAATGTTGCAGCCCCATCGCGTTCATGGCGTTCCCGTCAAATCACGTTCATGGCGTTCCTGTCAACTTCCATGATTTCTTCATGAGGACTCTGGCCAATGTCGCAATGTCACCATTTGAGTTGAAGCCTTATGCTCCATGGATTATGAGATTCATCAGAACAAGGTCTTCACTTAACTACAAAGCTGATACACTGAACCATTGCAGCTACTTGCCCCCGATTGAAGTCCTCAAACGGACATTTTCCTCGGCTGATGAAAAGGGCAAGGCTACTGCTGATGAAGGCATTCGTCCATTGGATGGTCAATTTCGCAAGGCTGCATCCTACTCCACCAATGATGACTCTGCCACCCATGACTCTGCCGCCAATGCACCCAAGCAAAATCCTCAAGGCACAGCTCCGAGGGTGATGACTGACCGTGAGCTTCTCCTCAGTCTTCACCAGAAGGTTGATCGCAATCACAAATGGGTCAAGCATCAGTTTGGTTCAATTCTTCATAACATGACTCCTACCCACAATGCAGTGAAGAAAAACCATTACTACCTTCATGAAACCCTCAACCGCACCTGGGCTGTTCTGTCGCACATATATTGTGAAGAAGATCTGAAGAAAATGGGTCTCAAGGAAGATTTTGACTGGGCTGCACCTCCTCCGAAGAAGTACAAGAAGGTCAAGGTTCCTTCCTTGGTGGCCAGCTCCTATTCTTCATCATGTGACGCTGATGAACATGAAGACTTGGACGACACTGCGGCAGGCCCTACTCCATCAAACGACCCCAACAACGCTGACGCTCCTTCATCAACTTGATATTCTTCAGGGGTGTTAGTCCTCATTTTCGAACCTTTTGGTCATTCCATGACAAAGGGGGAGAAATTTGAGTTAGTCTTCAAGCGGATCTATCTTATATGGGCATTTTTTTCAAAGTTACAACTCTCGTTCTTCTGATGACTTTGTTGGATCGAGTTGTAAACTTAAAACTCTATGGTGGCCTGATACTTTTGCTGTTTCTTCTGCATGCTTATTCCTCATTAATGTTATTGCACGCATGCTGAATTACATCAGTCACCATATTTCATCATGCATTTCAAATCTTCATATTATATGTCAAATGCGTGTATGAATTACAAGATATAGGGGGAGATCTCCATGATTCAACTCTTCAAGTGTGCATTGCTTCAATTCGTCACTGTGCACATCTTCAGGGGGAGTTCTTCTATATCTTGCAATCAAATTCCTCAATATCAGTATTTACACCTCATATTTTTATCCCCGTTGAAAACTTAACCTATATTGTCATCAATCACCAAAAAGGGGGAGATTGTAAGTGCATGTAGTGCCCCTTAGTGATTTTGGTGTATTGAAGACTTATAGGTTAAGCAACTAATGTGTTTATAAGTGTACACAGGTCTATAATTCTATGAGGAGTTTGATATTTACAAAGAAAGTTGACCCCTAAAAATGAAGTTCTTCGACTGAAGACTTTGAAAGTGAAGAAATTGGTGTGACCTTGAAGACTTGGTATTCATTTGAGGAACATGAAGCGTGAAGACTTTTGTTTTTGTAGTTTCATTTTATCTTTCTTGAGTCATAGGAAACACCGTACTGTTAAAGGGGGTCGAGGAAATACTAAGGAAAAATTTCCATGTGATGCTCAACTCAAAATCCTGCACCTACCAATCCCTTCGAGTGAAGCCATTGGAAATCTCATACAGTTCAGTCATATTCTTCAGTGACAGAGACGAAGTTCTTCTGGTCTCTGAGGAATTTGTTCTGACTGAGGAGTTAGGAATTCGCCAGTGCAGATTGCCTACATAGTGAGGAACATGATAGCCCTGAGGAATTTGATACTCAAATTTCCGACCGTTGTTGTGCTATGCGCCAGCTGTCCCAAAATATCTACCCACCTAACGGTCATATCATTGAAGGGCATTTATGTCTTATCATGATGGGCTGCTCCCTAGGCTATAAATAGCCGGCCCCTACAACCACTAGCTGGTTGGCTGCTCCGAGAGAAACTGACACTTGTCAATTGAGAGCATCCCATCCTCCGAGAACTTTGAGCGAAAATCATCAAGTGAGGAAAACCCAAACCCAAACACCTACAAACCCCAAGTGATTGAGCATCACTGAAGAGATTGATCCTGCGTGGATCCGACGCTTGTTACCTTTGAAGACTGTGCTTCTTCCAGACGGTTAGGCGTCATGGTCTAGAGCATCCAAGAGGAAATTGTGGATCGCCGAGTGACCGAGTTTGTGAAGGTTTGGAAGTCACCTGAAGACTTACCACGAGTGATTGGGCGAGGTCTGTGTGACCTTAGCTCAAGGAGAATACAGTGAGGACTGTGTGTCTGGGACTGCTGTCCTCAGGTTTAAATACCTAGCCGCTCCAACCAGACGTACAAGTGAGACAGCAGTTGGAACTGGTCTACCAAATCATTGTCTTCACCAAGCCTACTGGTTTTATTTCCTCAACTCTTTCATTTCCTCATTACTGTGTTGTGCACTTGTTCATATCTGTGTTTGAAGACTTTGACTGAAGACTTTCTCAATTTCCTCAGTTCAATTTCTTCTGTCTGTTTGTCTTCATCCTGTGTTATCCTGTGTTTACGCTTTCTGTACTCTGTGCTTGTCTCCATTTCATCATGATGACTATGCTTGTGTTCTGCTATGCATACTTTTGAGTACTTATTCCACTGCAAGTAGTTCTTCGCTAAGGAATTTCCTCACCCACAAATTCCTCAGTGAAGAATTCATAAAAATCGCCTATTCACCCCCCTCTAGTCGATATAACGCACTTTCAAAAATCAAGCTTAAGAATTAGGATGGGCCTCTTAGACTGATGACATTGATGCATATACTCTAAGGTCCAGCCAATACAGTCCTGAATGGTCCTGGATTTAATAAAGCCATATTGATTTTTATGAATGCACATCATTATCAACTCCTGGAACCTATTAGCAGCCATTTTGGACAGAAATTTAACCCCCATACCAGTCAAAGATATTGGCCTGTAATCCCCAACCACTTCAGGCGAGAGCTTCTTAGGTATGAGAGTAATGAAGGACCCATTGATATTTTCCAATTTAGCTCTGCCTTCATAAAATTCCTGAGCCAAAGCATAGAATTCATGTTTAATGATGTGCCAACATTTGAAACCATCTAGTCCAGGAGCCTTATCAATGGGCATATGCTTAACAACCAAGTCCATTTCCTCCATAGTAAAAGGCTTGGTTAAGTCATCCAAACCAGGCAAATGCTTGAGCAGAGTAGACAAATCAAAACCCATGACAATGCCTCTGGAAACCCCCATCCTCCCTTTAAAAGCACTCCAAATCATTCCTTCCATTTGTGAGTGTTCAGAAATAACTGTACCATCAGGCTGCTGCAAGCTAGCAATGGAATTTCTTCTATACCTTTCTGTGGCCATGGCATGGAAAAATTTGGTATTTTCCTCACCCACTTTGATGTATCTGGTAGTACACCTCTTCTTCCAGTACAGATATTGCAAGTGGAGCAACTTTTCCAAATGCAGTTTAACAATTTTCCTGAAGTTGAATTCCTGCCTAAACAAAGGCCTAATCTCCTCCAAGTTGTCCAGCAACAAAATGACCTTAATGCAATTAGAAATAAGCACCTTCATCCTTGATAAACTAGTTTGCCACTTCTTTAGATCTTGCTTGAGGGTTTTAAGCTTATCAGCAATAATTGCAGAAGAATGAGACTTATAAGATGGTTTGCTCCATGATTTCTACACACACTCAAGGAATCCTTCCATTTGAACCCCATAATTCTGAAATCTAAAGATTTTGCACTTTGGAAGAGTGGTTCTGATCACCACAACATAGGGCACATGATCTGAAGCTGTCCTAGCTAAAGGAAGACCCTCAGTGATAGGATAAACAGAAATTCAATTAGTGGAAGTAAAAATCTAGTCCAATTGTTCAACAAAGGAGAGTTCTACATGTTAGTCCAGGTAAAAGGTCTCCCCTTAAGAGGCAACTCAAGGAGACCAAGATGTCCAATGATTTCATTAAAGATAAATATATCATTTATATCTCCCCCTGGAAAATTTCTGTTTTTCAGAGGATTTGATGAAGTTAAAATCCCCAATGATCAACCAGTTGTCATCAACTGGGATATTTAAATTATATAGCCAGGACACAAAGTTATCTCTGGCCTCCCCCTGACATGGCCCATAAACAGACACCAAAGACCATTGTTCATTGTTTTGCCTAGAGGTAAAACGAACAACCACAGCATAAGGTTGCACCTCCACCAACAAACCAGATAACACAGAAGAGTTTGAGACCACAAGTATCCCTCCTGAGGCACCCACAGATGGTACAAAAGCAAATGTATCAAATTGTTTGGGACAGAAAGCCATGATTTCTCTGATGTCAAAGTTTTCACATTTATTTTCTTGAAAACATGCTACCACACATTGGCTCTCATCAATTTTTTGTTTGACAACACGTTTTCTAGCAGGAGAATTAAGCCCCCTCACATTCCAACACAG
The DNA here is from genome assembly GCF_002575655.3 of Aegilops tauschii subsp. strangulata. Lineage (NCBI taxonomy): Eukaryota > Viridiplantae > Streptophyta > Magnoliopsida > Poales > Poaceae > Aegilops > Aegilops tauschii. The sequence continues at coordinate 203,486,974 of NC_053037.3, read as the reverse complement.
CACACTCCATCTCTTGTAGCTATTCATACTCATAATAAACCATAATTTGAAAGTAACAAAAGACCACTACATAGCAGCACTTCAGATAGTTCAACCCCAAAACACAGGAAGGTTCCAGCCCTAAATTATTACAAGGATGATAAAAAGCCAGCTGGCAAAGTAAAAACATGGCCACATTATGGGCATGGCAAACCCATAAGATCATAGAGAAGCTAATCATCACCACCCGACAACTTGTCTTCCTTGGGATTAGCCATAAGATTATCCACAGTTAGCTGCTCATCGGTTATCCGAAGATCGCGGCCAATCTCTTGAATCAGCCTAATAGGTGTTGGGGGTGGCCCTACATTTGGATTATCCGTACCAGGATGTTCTTCAGACAGAGATGGAGTGAGAGTCTTGCATTTAGGCTTCTTCTTCTTGGGCTACTGCTGTAGTTCCTGGAAGACATGCTTGAAACCATCCCTCTTAACAGAACCGCGAGTGCATCTTTGAACTTCAATATCCACAATGGGTGTAGGAGCTAGAGTCTTGTGACAGCGAGACTTCTTTCTATCACATTGCATAGAGAATGAGAAAACCTCATCAAACTGGGTCATTTGTGGCGCCTCAAGCGTGATCTGACTGTTAACCAATGGCTCGGAAAGAGAACTATCAGAAATTTTTGGTTCAGATAACAGAGCTCTAGCAACAGGCCTAGGCTTGTGGGTAACCTGAGCCCTCCTCCACTGAAGTCGCGAGAGGACTTGAACATCATCAAAAGCAAAGGCCCAGCTCCTCTTAGACAGCACAATGGGCTTTAGATCAACCACTGGCATCTGTTGAGGAATATCGTACCTAGGACAGAACCGCTTAAGAGATTCAAACGAACGTTTCCAAGCCATCTCAGGCGGCAGGACAGGCCCATAAACAAGCTTTACAGAGGCAATAACAATTGTGTCATACTGAATTGTAGGTGGCTGATATGGCACAATGGCCCAATCATTGACATCAAAAAATTGCTGGGGGGGGGGCTCTTCCAACTGAACTTCAGACTCAGACTGCATTGAGTTGTCAATTACAATAGATTCTTGGTCTTTAGCAGGTTGGACATTGGGGTTTTGGTCATCATGCTGATCAATACCATCTCCACCCCACTGAGCATGGCCCCAATTATTAGGGTTCGCCTGATTATGCATTGGAGGAGGCACTGTCGGAAGATCATTCCAGCCAATAGCCGAATAGGGAGGCAGAACAAAGTTGTGCATGTCTGGGAACAGAGCACCTGGCAAGGGATGCGGATTACCGTCAATTGGCATTGGGTCTTCATCCTCAATCATTTGGTCAACAAAATTTGCACCTAAAATGTAACAAGGTGCTATCCATGAGACCTTGGCGCCACCATAAGCAGTGTAATCAGTAAAAACCACATCCCTCGGGACCAAGATATCCTCCGGGAAAGACACAAACACAATCGATCTGACCATATAAGGATCATCATCTACCCAATGCTAAAACTTGCCAAAAGTTTTGATAGCGGCGCGGATGTTCTCTGTGTTGCGAAGATCAAGAGGAATACCTAGAAACATCAAACAACCATAATGAAAACCATGAGCTCCCCTAAAACCGACACCCTCATCATGCTTATGGAAATGAACAAAAGTATCATTACCCAATAGCTGAGGTGGCAATTGCAGAACAGGGAAACGAACTCCAGCATCTCGCAGCTGAAACAAGCCCACACCGCAAACCCAAGGCTGAGCAGACCAAACCTGAACTCCTCTGTGCTCCAAGAAATCCAGCACAGCTTCACGCGCAGGCCCCACTTGATTCGGTGGTAGCAATGGCATCACCTCCGCCACCACGTACTCCTCATGCCGCTTCACAATCGGGGACGGCGGCGAGACAAAGGTCCCGGGCACGCGATTGGCACCACCATCAATAATATGGTGGCCCGCAGGCACATACCACAGAGGATCAATGGCAAAGACCGCCATGGGCTCAGCTAAGCAAGCCGACGCCTGAGAAGAAGCTGGTGGTGGAGGAGTCGCCGGAGGGCTGGTTGCAGGGGTTTTTGGTGCAGAAGTTAATGGACTAGACGGGAAGGCCCTGACAGAGGAGGTGGCGGCAGACTCGAGACCGGTATTAGGAACTTGAGGAGCCGGCTGATATTTGGTCTCCAAAAATAAACCCTGTTTGGTTGCAATATTTTCACAATCCCGCTCACTATGGCCCACACGTGAGCATGCCAAACACACGATATTGAGGGGGCAATATTTTACAAAATGAACAGATAAAGAACACTTTGGGCAAGTCAATATTTCCTCAACCATATTATCAATCATGGATTTGAAAGCAAAGTGAGCCTCTTGAGATTCTGGAACTTCCTGATGAGAGCTAGCTGGACTCGGCCCAATCAGAGCATTTGAGTGATCTGTAATGGGCAAAATGGGCCTAGGAGCAGAGGGCCCAACATGAGCATTCAAAGAAAGATCACGCATCCCATGCAGGGTACGTTCCGAAAAAACAGGAGAAGGATCACAGATATCACATAGATCACGACGCTGTTGAATCATCGACGAGTCCACCGATCCAAAAACGATCGGGGGCGATGCTACTGTCCATTGTAGATCAATGGGCTGAGGTGGATGAATGACCACACGTTCCTTGTCAGGAATATGATCACCAGCAAACTCAGTGGCGGTGATGCAATCATCCGAAGCATGATAACGATAGACTTTGCAAACAGTGTAGTTTTGAAATGCAGCAAAAGCTAACTTCTTACGAAAAGAAGGATCAGATTCAAGGGCTGACTTGGCAAGATGATTATGCATATCTAAGAGACCCAAAGCTGCCCTGCACGTGGAAGTGTTAACTAAAATCCACTCTGCATCACACTCCTTCCAAATTTTTGAACTCACGAACCCAATTTGGTCCCCCATTGCCCCACAGGTGAAAGTAGCATTTGAATTGAGGGCAGGAGAAAGATCGTGTGTCCACAATGTAAAACCCAACATCCTTACAAGAAACATTAAAACTGAATACCTTATTACCAATGGTTGAGACCAAGAAATCGATGGCAGAACCTCCCAACATAGATTCAAGAACTGCGGCCACAGAATCTTCCGTGAGGCGAAAATCATGCCTACTGAATGAAACCACTAGGGTGAAAGATCCCATATTCTCCATAGGATAAATTGTGAGGCGCCAGGCATTGTAGATCTCATCAGCAAAAACTCTACCCTTGGAGAAATCCAAGCCAAGAGTAGATCCAGAAGAAGAACCCATAACAAAGGGTATGGGAGAAGAGATCAGAGGACGCTGAAGAAGATGATCGAAGCCAATCACCAAGTCACCGGAGGAGTGTGAAGATCGCCGGCGGGCTAGGGTTTAGGGGTGGGTGGGTGGGAGCACCATCCGTTCTTAGAAATATTACTTTCTAGGCCCTCCATCTTCAACCCAACTCCATCCTCCTCTTGTCCATCTGCGCCTTCTACTGCGAGGCCTTCGTGGGTGTGAGGCCTTCCGTGCCGCTCTTCCGCCACTTCTTTTGCCTGCGGCTGCATGATCAGACTCAGTGCTCCGGTTGCGTGTCTTTCGTCGTGGTCCACAAGGGCAACGTGATCCTAAAGGCTGGCAAGAAGGAGCAACACATCTGTGGCAGAGAACATATAGCCCATTTGCGATTTGTTATAATGTACATACCATTTTTGAATTCTAATTGAATTAACTGTCGGCATTCTTGGAACAGGGGTACCTAGACTCGCCTACTTGCAGCACACGGCGTGGCTCCATCGACGGCCTGGTACGACCCATCTTCAGCACCAACAACACAAGACCCTCGCGAGGGGCCAAGCCTCGTGAGGCGGATGACTTCGAGACCTCCAGAAGGAGCGGCCACTTTAGGCTGGCTCCTGAGGAGCGGATATTTCCATGCGAGCCCTCACCTCGTGAGGTTCGTTTGACGCAAGCCATGAGGACCAAGGTCAGGCGGGCACCAGCGGACTAAGTGCGGTAGGTTTCCTCTTTGGTGCTAAAGAGGCAAGCGCAGGCGCGGAGTCCAGAGGAATCAGCCAAAGGTTTCCATTTCCATGCAACAAGACCAAGACCGCCAGGACGGAGGTCATCACCGAGCCCACCATGACGTCATGACCAGAGGCTTTGCAGGCGCAAACCGCCTTTCGTCAGGATAAGATGTACTAGTTGTCTTTCTTTGAATTTGGTCGTTGTGGGATCCCTTCCCGCCTACATTTTGGGGGAAGAGGACCAAGGCCACTATAAGTATAGCCTAGCCGCCACCATAGACGGGGGGGAGAGCATTTGGACCATCCACACTCTCACACGCACAAGAACACACCTCCTGATGTTGTTCTTCCACTATACTAGTTCATCCTCAACCCACCTTGAGGCTAATCCACCACAAAGCAGGAGTAGGGTATTACACCGCAAGTTGGCCCAAACCTGAGTAAACTACCTTGTCCCATTTCCTTCTAGTTCATCGAGCTAGGCCATGAGATTGACGAGTTGGCAGACTGGGGAGGTTGAGTTATTCGCACGCACCCCAGAGTTCTAATCTATCTAAGGTCCGCGGAGCCCCGAATCCGTCATTTGGCGCGCGAGGTAGGAGTGCGTCGAAGATTCACCTCTTCGCCTGCTGTACCCCGCCCGCGCCGTTCGGCTCTCATGGTGGGGGTCGCTCCACCGACCGGACCGCCGAGTGCGTTCATAGGTGCCATGGGCCTCCGGGCTTTCACACCCGCCTTGTGGCGAGTGCAGTGGCCGCCCAAGTTCAAGCCGGAGCTGCCGCCTCGATACGAAGGCGTGGCGGATCCGACAGGATTTCTCCAGCCGTATATGGAGGCTCTTTGTGCGGCCGGTGATACATCTCCGTCGTATCTATAATTTTTGATTGTTCCATGCCAATATTATTCAACTTTCATATACTTTTTGGCAACTTTTTATACTATTTTTGGGATTAACATATTGATCCAGTGCCCAGTGTCAGTTCCTGTTTGTTGCATGTTTTATGTTTCGCAGAATATCCATACAAACAGAATCCAAACGGGATAAAAATGGATGGAGCTTATTTTTGGAATATTTGGAAAATTCCAGAAGAAAAATCCACGCGAGACGGTGCCCGAGGTGGCCACGAGGTAGGGGACGCCCCTGCCCCCTGGGCGCGCCCCTGACTCTCGTGGGCCACCCGTAAGGCGGTTGATGCTCTTCTTCGGCCGCAAGAAAGCTAATTTTTGGTAAAAAATCACGGCGAAGGTTTCAGTCCAATCGGAGTTACGGATCTCCATATATATACGAAACGGTGAAAGGGCAGCAGACAGAACGCAGAAACCAAGAGAGACAGAGAGACAGATCCAATTTCGGAGGGGCTCTCGCCCCTCCCACACCATGGTGGCCAAGGACCAGAGCGGAAACCCTTCTCCCATCTAGGGAGGAGGTCAAGGAAGAAGAAGACGAAGGGCCCCCCTCTCCCCTTCTCTTCCGGTGGCGCCGGAACGCTGCCGTGGCCATCATCATCACCGCAATCTTCACCAACAACTTCACTGCCATCATCACCAACTGTTCCCCCCTCTATGCAGCGGTGTAACCTCTCTCTTACCCGCTGTAATCTCTACTTAAACATGGTGCTCAACGCTATATATTATTTCCCAATGATGTATGGCTATCCTATGATGTTTGAGTAGATCCGTTTTGTCCTATGGGCTATTTGATGATCAAGATTGGTTTGAGTTGCATGTTTTATTATTGTTGCTGTCCTATGGTGCTCTCCGTGTCGCGCAAGCGTGAGGGATTCCCGCTATAGGGTTTGCAATATGTTCATGATTTGCTTATGGTGGGTGGCGTGAGTGATAGAAGCACAGACCCGAGTAAGTAGGTTGTTTGCGTATGGGATAAAGAGGACTTGATGCTTTAATGCTATGGTTGGGTTTTACCTTAATGATCTTTAGTAGTTGCGGATGCTTGCTAGAGTTCCAATCATAAGTGCATATGATCCAAGTAGAGAAAGTATGTTAGCTTATGCCTCTCCCTCAAATAAAATTGGAATAATGATTACCGGTCTAGTTATCGATTGCCTAGGGACAAATAACTTTCTCGTGACAACAAACTCTTTACTAAAACTAATTTAGTTGTGTCTTTATCTAAGCAACCCCTAGATTTTATTTACACGCTCTTTATTACCTTGCAACCTATCCGTAAACACCTACAAAGTACTTCTAGTTTTATACTTGTTTTAGGTAAAGCGAACGTTAAGCGTGCGTAGAGTTGTATCGGTGGTCGATAGAACTTGAGGGAATATTTGTTCTACCTTTAGCTCCTCGTTGGGTTCGACACTCTTACTTCTCGAAAACTATTGCGATCCCCTATACTTGTGGATTATCAGCCGGCGATGACGACAAGGCCATGGTGAGTTGGCTACCCATGGCCCTTATGGGTGTGCCACGCGCCTGGCTCCTGGGCTTGCCGGAGTCTTCAGTGGCCTCCAAGGAGGAGTTGTGCGGCCTCTTCATCGCGCGCTTCGTGGCGCCGGCGCCCCACACCGTCACGCCCTCCTTGGCGGTTCGCAGGCGCCGGCCTCGGACCGCCACGGCAAGCAGTTCTTCCGCCAGATGGGCGCCGCCCACGTGCAGTGGGGAGCTCCTCCGGGTTGGGCGGCGCCTAAGGCCGACCTCACCTTCGACTCAAGGGACCACCCCACGACCACGGCCGGCACCAGCGCGCTCCCGATGCTCTGCACCCCCACCATCTGCCACGTAGCGGTCACCAGGACCATCATCGACGGTGGCGCCGGTCTCAATGTCCTCTCCGTGGAAGCATTCGGCCTGCTTCACATGCCCCACGGCCGGCTCCGCCCCAGCAAGCCTTTCTTCGGGGTCTTTTATGGCTCCACCTACCCCCGGGGTAGATCTGCCTCCCTGTCACCTTCGGTAGCCGCGACAACTACCGCACCGAGCTCATCGACTTCGACATTGCTCGGATCGGCCTCCCGTAGAACGCCATTCTTAGGTACCCGGCCTTGGCTAAGTTCATGGCGGCAACCCATCCTGGCTACAACCTCATGAAGATGCCAGGAAGCAGCGGCGTCCTCACCGTGGTGGGGGACACCAAGGATGCGCTCTTGGCCCTTAAGCTCGCCTTCAGGGCCGCGGTGGCGGCGTGACCAAGTAGGGAGGGAGCTCGGGAGGGCCCACGGGCTGCACCAGCAAAGAAAAAGCAGTTGTTCTCTCAAGATCGGGCCGAAACGAAGCAGGTGCCGGTCAATGAAGACGGGGGATCGGGCTCTTCCTTCACCATAGGCGACGGCCTCCCTCCAGACTAAGAAGAGGCGCTGGTCAGCTTCCTCCATGCGAACAAGGACATGTTTGCATGGGAGGCAGCGGACCTGGCCGGGGTTCCACGTGGAGTAATTGAGTACCACTTGATGGTGTGCCCCAACACACGACCAGTAAAGCAGAAGGCACGGCGGCAAGCCCCGGAGAAGCAGTCGTTCATCATCCAGGAGACCCGCAAGCTGCAGGAGGCCGGCGTCATACGAGAAGTGCGGCTCCCAGACTGTCTCGCAAACCCGGTCATCGTCCCCGAGAAGGGTGGGAAAGAGCACATGTGCGTCGATTTCATCAACCTCAACAAGTCCTATCCTCAGGACCCTTTCCCTCTTCCACGCATCGACTAGATCATCGACTCCACCGCCGAGTGCGATCTACTGTGCTTCCTGGACGCCTTCTCGAGCTATCATCAAATCAAGATGGCAGTGCAAGATGTTGAGAAGACAGCCTTTCTAACCCCGTGCGGGGTGTACTGCTACACCTGCATGCCATTTGGGTTGTGCAATGCGGGAGGAACCTTCTAGCGGCTAATGCGAATCGCCTTGGGCTAGTATCTCGAGAGGAACGCCGAGGCGTATGTCAATGACATAGTGGTGAAATCTCGGGAGGCGAGAACACTTATCGAGGACCTGGAGGAGATTTTCGCCAGCCTGCGCAAGATAAACATGCGGCTCAACCCAGAGAAATGTGTATTCGGTGCCCCGTCTGGAAAGCTGCTGGTGAGGGAGTCCTGGATTAGGGGGTCCTCGGGTGTCCGGGTTGTGTGATATGGGCCAGACTGATGGGCCGTGAAGATACAAGGCAGAAGACCTTCCCCCCTGTCCGGATAGGACTCAGCTATGTGTGGATGGCAATATTGGTGTCTGGAGATGTAATTTCCTTCCTCGAAGAATCGACTCTGTACAACCCCAGGCCCATCCGGTGAGTATATAAACCAGAGTGTTTAGTCTGTAGAGGCTATTAGAATTTACATAGGGTTTAGCCATTATGATCTCGAAGTAGATCAACTCTTGTAACCCCTATACTCATCAAAGACAATCAAGCAGGAAGTAGGGTCTTACCTCCTTCAAGAGGGCCCAAACCTGGGTAAACATCGTGTCCCCTTTGTCTCTTGTTACCTTCGATCCTCAGATGCACAGTTCGGGACCCCTACTCGAGATCGGCCGGTTTTGACACCAACATTGGTGCTTTCATTGAGAGTTCCACTGTGTCATCGATAGAAGGTTCGATGGCTCGTTCGATCATCAACAACGATGCTGTTTCCGGGGAAACTTTCCTCCCTGGTCAACTTTTTGTGTTTGGCAGCTTCGTTCCTCATGCCAATTCAACTGGTCACCTTGAATAGATCGACAACTACGCCCCTGGTCGTCAGATCAGGTTTGGAAGCCTGAACTATGTCGCTGATATCCGAGGAGACTTGATCTTCGAAGGGTTCATGGCCTCAACCGCTATTCCTCATCTGCAAGAAGGAAACCCGTCCAAATCACCATCAGGCACCATTCAATGATCAAATATTGTTCCTGCCCTGGACGGGAGTTTCAACCCCACCGGACCCGCTCCTACTACGGAGCTCCTTGTCGGAGACCCAGAGGCGGCCATATTATCGGCGGACCTGAACTCAAATAGGGATCTCCCTGTCATCAGAAAGTCGAACTCACCTTTGGATGTTAACTCCGAACTCTCGAGGTCCGCGTCCATTGGGCACAGCCAAGCAGCATTCATCAGGCCCAGCTCCGCAGATCCTCAGCCACCCGTCCAGTTTTCACTTCTAAGCGAAGCTCTGGACTTAATGTGATCTCTCGCCATCACCGAAGCGTCACTGCCAAACTATGCCCAGCCCGAACTAGGGGCTGAGTGCTAGGAATTTTGCATCCCACCTACCACCCACTTGGTAGCCACTGTCGAGGACTTAACCGACATGCTCGACCATTCCTCCGAAGACGTCGATGCCGGAGCCGACCGAGGTCAAAATCTGCCTATCACCGGGCGTTGGACGACCACCTCTACATACGACGTGTATATGGTAGATACACCTAAAAAGACGACGATGACGACACGCAGGACCCGATTGAGGACAACCCTGTCGAAGCACCACCAAAGCGCCGACGTCAGCGGCGTCGCTCAAAATCGCGTCGCGAAAAGGAAAGCTATACCGGCACCAGAGATAACAACACTCCGGATGACGCCGAAGACCCCGTCGAGCCTGCATCCGAGCAGGATGAATGGGAAGAGGGACAAGTTAATCCCAATGAACCTGTCGAGAATGAGGATTCGGAAGATAGTTACTATCTGCAGTCTCCGAGGAGGATGTCAGCCTCGGCAATGAAGTCTTCATCGTGCTAGAGGAACCCCTTGAGCAAGAGCGCTTCAAGCGACGGCTAATCGCTATAGCGAGGAGCCTAAAAAAGAAACAAGAACAACTTCAAGCCGAACAGGATACACTCAACGAAAGATGGACCAAGGTCCTGGCTGCTGAAGAATACGGCCTCGAGAAGCCAACAAAGAGTTATCCGAAACGTCGGCTACTACCAGAATTCGACAACGAGGCCCTTGAGCCAATATCGTCAAGATATAATCACGCTGACGAACCAGACCGACCACCACGTGGACGGGACAAAGCGACTGCTTATGTCGAACACCAGCCCGCGCCACCTCGCCGTCAGGGCAAGGAGGTAGTGGCTCCGGGCTACACCTACGACTTACGTCAGGACCTGGACAATAGAGCCAGTCAGACTAGATCAATCTACGGATCAAGGGGACTTGCTCCAACAAGAGATGATGGCCATCAAGCTTGGCGAGATAAGCATAACCAAACTTGGGCTGAAAACTGAACACAGATGTCATCCGAAGTCCGTCGTGACGTTTCCCGATACAGAGGCGCTGCACACCCCTTGTGCTTTACCGATGAGGTAATGCAGCACCAGTTTCCAGAAGGGTTTAAACCCATAAACATTGAATCATACGATGGAACAACAGATCCCGCTGTATGGATTGAAGACTTTCTTCTCCACATTTACATGGCTCGGAGTGATGACCTCCACACCATCAAATAGCTCCCCTAAAGCTAAAGGGACCAGCACGACACTGGTTAAACAGCCTCCCAGAGAACTCTATAGGTAGCTGGGAAGATTCGGAGGTTGCCTTTCGAGACAACTTCCAAGGTACTTATGTCCGGCCACTGGACACCGATGACCTTAGTCACATAGTTCAGCAACCCGGATAGTCAGCCTGCAAACTCTGGACTCTGTTCTTAATTAAAAAGAACCAAATCGTCGATTGTCCAGACACCGAAGCCCTAGCAGCCTTTAAACATAGCGTCCGCGATGAATGGCTCGCCCGACACCTCGGTCAAGAAAAACCAAAGTCTATGGCTACTCTTACCGCGCTCATGACCCGCTTCTGCGCGGGAGAAGATAGTTTGTTAGCTCATAGAAGCAACAGTACCAGCGACCCTTGCACCTCCGAAGCCAGGGAGGGCAACGGACGACCATGACGTAACAAACATAAGCATCGGAACAACAATGAAGAAACTAAAGATACAATGGTCAACGCCGGATTGAGTGGCTGTAAACCCGGTCAGCGGAAGAAGCCATTCAAAGCAAATAGGGTCGGTCCATCTAATTTGGACAAAATACTCGATCGGCCTTGCCAGATCCATGGCACCCACGACAAGCCTGCAAATCATTCCAACAGAAACGGTTGGGTCTTTAAACATCCCAGTAAGTTAAATACCGAACATAAGGGGAAAGGGCCGCCAAGCGAGGACGATGATGAGCCCTGCCGACCGAACACATGGGGACAGAAGAAATTTCCCCCTGAGGGGAAAACAGTGAATATGATATATGTCACGCATATCACCAAAAGGGAGCGCAAGCGCGCACTAAGGGACGTCTACGCCGTAGATCCTATCGCTCCAAAATTCAACCCAAGTTTGGCTTGTCCGATCACCTTCGATCGCAGGGACCACCCAACCAGTATATGATACGTCTCCAACGTATCTATAATTTTTGATTGCTTCATGCTATATTATATTCTGTTTTGGATGACTAATGGGCTTTGTTATACACTTTAATATTATTTTTGGGACTAACCTATTAACCAGAGGCCCAGCCAAAATTGCTGTTTTTTGCCAATTTCAGAGTTTCGCAGAAAAAGAATATCAAAGGAGTCCAAACGGAATGAAACCTTCGGGAACGTGATTTTCGGAACAAACGTGATCCAGAGGACGTGGAGTCTACGTCAAGAAATCAACCAGGAGAGCACGAGGCAGGGGGGCGTGCCTACCCCCCTGGGCGCGCCCTCCACCCTCGTGGGGCCCATGTTGCTCCACCGACGTACTTCTTCCTCCTATATATACCTACGTACCCCCAAACCAACAGAAGCATCCACAAAAACCTAATTCCACCGCCGCAACCTTTTGTACCCGTGAGATCCCATCTTGGGGCCTTTTCCAGCGTCCTGCCGGAGGGGGCATTGATCACGGAGGGCTTCTACATCAACACCATAGCCTCTCTGATGATGTGTGAGTAGTTTACCTCAGACCTTCGGGTCCATAGTTATTAGCTAGATGGCTTCTTCTCTCTCTTTGGATCTCAATACAAAGTTCTCCACGATTCTCATGGAGATCTATTTGATGTAATCTTCTTTTGCGGTGTGTTTGTTGAGACCGATGAATTGTGCGTTTATGATCAAGTTTATCTATGAACAATATTTGAATCTTCTCTGAATTCTTTTATGTATGATTGGTTATCTTTGCAAGTCTCTTCGAATTATCAGTTTGGTTTGGCCTACCAGATTGATCTGTCTTGCAATGGGAGAAGTGCTTAGCTTTGGGTTCAATCTTGCAGTGTCCCTTCCCAGTGACAGCAGGGGCAGCAAGGCACGTATTGTATTGTTGCCATCGAGGATAACAAGATGGGGTTTATATCATATTGCATGAGTTTATCCCTCTACATCATGTCATCTTACTTAAAGCATTACTCTGTTCTTTTGAACTTAATACTCTAGATGCATGCTGGATAGCGGTCGATCTGTGGAGTAATAGTAGTAGATCCAGGCAGGAGTCGGTCTACTTGTCACGGACGTGATGCCTATATACAAGATCATACCTAGATATTCTCATAACTATGCTCAATTCTATCAATTGCTCTACAGTAATTTGTTCACCCACCGTAACTACTGATGCTCTTGAGAGAAGCCACTAGTGAAACCTATGGCCCCCGGGTCTATTTTCCATCATATTAATGTTCCAACACTTAGCTATTTTTATTGCCTTTTATTTTTCTTTGCATCTTTATTATAAAAATACAAAAAATATTATCTTATCATATCTATCAGATCTCACTTTTGTAAGTGACCGTGAAGGGATTGACAACCCCTTTATTGCGTTGGTTGCGAGGTTTTTATTTGTTTGTGTAGGTGCGAGGGACTGGAGTGTGGCCTCCTACTGGATTGATACCTTGGTTCTCAAAAACTGAGGGGAAATACTTACGCTACTTTACTGCATCACCCTTTCCTCTTCAAGGGAAAACCAACACAGTGCTCAAGAGGTAGCAAGAAGGATTTCTGTCACCGTTGTTGGGGAGGCTACGCAAAAGTCAACATACCAAGTACCCATCACAAACTCTTATCTCCCGCATTACATTATTTGCCATTTGGCTCTCGTTTTCCTCTCCCCCACTTCACCATTGCAGTTTTATTCGCCCTCTCTCCGTTCGCCTCGTTCGCTTGCTCCCTGTATTTTCTGTCGTTATGTCTGAAATTGGGGAAATTATTGTCGATATGGAAAAGGGGTTACTCAAGATTTCTTTACTTGTGCCGGTGCTTTGCCTTCTATGGGTAGTACTATTCTCCATAGAACTAGTAGTCTTGCGGACGCTATCGCCATGCTTGTGGTTGAACTTGAAAGATAATTTATGCACATGCATCCTTGCATACAAAGGATTTTCTTAGAATTTTCTAATATTGATCATTCTTCTGTTAAGCGTGCCGCTACTATTTTCTTGGCTCATGAATTCAAATTTATAATAATAGAGGCCAAAGAAATCTTTGCGCACTATAGGGTGGACGCTGGCCGTCCTCCCATAGAGGCAATCCTCTTTGATCAAGAGGAAATAATGCGTTTTCAATCTCTAGACTATGTTGATTTTAATGAAAACCTTAGAAAAAGGGTTCCTACCAAAAATGGCAATACCTAGATCTATCCTTGCTTTTATGCCTAGCTAGGGGCGTTAAACGATAGCGCTTGTTGGGAGGCAACCCAAATTTTTTTTTTTTGCTTTTTGCTTCTGTTTAGGAATAAATCTATTACCTAGCCTCTGGTTAGATTTTTCTTATGTTTTAGTGTTTGTGCCAAGTTAAACTTATAGGATCTTCTTGGATGATAGTTATTTGATCTTGCTGAAAATTCCAGAAACTTTCTGTTCACGAAAACAATTGTTAAAAATCACCAGAACATGATAAAATATTGGTTCCAATTTCAGAAGATCAATAAACAAATTGTCTAGGTCTTCCTATTTTGGTAGATTTTTTGGAGTTCCAGAAGTTTGCGTTAGTTACAGATTAATACAGACTGTTCTGTTTTTGACAGATTCTGTTTTTCGTGTGTTGTTTGCTTATTTTGATGAATCTATGGGTAGTAAAATAGTTTATAAACCATAGAGAAGTTGGAATACAGTAGGTTTAACACCAATATAAATAAAGAATGAGTTCATTACAGTACCTTGAAGTGGTGTTTTGTTTTCTTTCGCTAACGGAGCTCACGAGATTTTCTGTTACGTTTTGTGTTGTGAAGTTTTCAAGTTTTGGGTAAAAGATTTGATGGATTATGGAACAAGGAGTGGCAAGAGCCTAAGCTTGGGGATGCCCATGGCACCCCAAGATAATCTAAGGACACCAAAAAGCCAAAGCTTGGGGATGCCCCGGAAGGCATCACCTCTTTCGTCTACTTCCATCGGTAACTTTACTTGGAGCTATGTGTTTTGCTTGGATCATCTTATATGATTTGAGTCTTTGTTTTTAGTTTACCACAATCATCTTTGCTGTACACACCTTTTGAGAGAGACACACATGATTTGGAATTTATTAGAATACTCTATGTGCTTCGCTTATATCTTTTGAGCTATATAATTTTTGCTCTAGTGCTTCACTTATATCTTTTAGAGCACGGCGGTGGTTTTGTTCTATAGAAACTATTATTCTCTCCTGCTTCACTTATATTATTTTGAGAGTCTTAAACAGCATGGTAATTTTCTTAAATAGGAAAATTAATCCTAATATGCTAAGTATTCAAGACTAGTAAAAACTTTCTTATGAGTGTGCTGAATACTAAGAGAAGTTTGATGCTTGATGATTGTTTTGAGATATTTAGTTAGTAATATTAAAGTTGTGCTAGTTGAGTAGTTGTGAAATTGAGAAATACTTGTGTTGAAGTTTGCAAGTCCCGTAGCATGCATGTATGGTAAACGTTATGTAACAAATTTGAAACATGAGGTGTTCTTTGATTGTCTTCCTTATGAGTGGCGGTCGGGGACGAGCGATGGCCTTTTCCAACCAATCTATCCCCCTAGGAGCATGCGCGTAATGCTTGGTTTTTGATGACTTGTAGATTTTTGCAATAAGTATGTGAGTTGTTTATGACTAATGTTGAGTCCATGGATTATACACACTCTTACCCTTCCATCATTGCTAGCCTCTTCGGTACCGTGCATTGCCCTTTCTCACATTGAGCGTTGGTGCAAACTTCGCCAGTGCATCCAAACCCCGTGATATGATACGCTCTGTCACACATAAACCTCCTTATATCTTCCTCAAAACAGCCACCATACCTACCTATTAAGGCATTTCCATAGCCATTCCGAGATATATTGTCATGCAACTTTCCACCGTTCCGTTTATCTTGACACGTTCATCATTGTCATATTGCTTTGCATGATCATGTAGTTGACATCATATTTGTGGCAAAGCCACCATTCATAATTTTTCATGCATGTCACTCTTGATTCATTGCCTATCCCGGTATACCGCCGGAGGCATTCATATAGAGTCATACCTTGTTCTAGTATCGAGTTGTAATCATTGAGTTGTAAATAAATAGAAGTGTGATGATCATCATTCATAGAGCATTGTCCCAATAAAAAAAGAGAAAGGTAAAATAAAAAAAGGGAGGCCCAAAAAAATATAAATAAAAAGGGACAATGCTACTACCCTTTTTTTCCACACTTGTGCTTCAAAGTAGCACCATGATTTTCATGATAGAGAGTTTCTTGTTTTGTCACTTTCATACTAGTGGGAAATTTTCATTATAGAACTTGGCTTGTATATCCCAACAATGGGCTTCCTCAAATGCCCTAGGCCTTCATGAGCAAGCAAGTTGGATGCACACCCACTTAGTTTCTTTTGTTGAGCTTTCATGCATTTATAGCTCTAGTGCATCCGTTGCATGGCAATCCATACTCCTTGCATTACCATCAATCGATGGGCACCTCCATAGCCCGTTGATTAGCCGCATTGATGTGAGACTTTCTCCTTTTTTGTCTTTTCCACATAACCCCCATCATTATATTCTATTCCACCCATAGTGCTATATCCATGGCTCACGCTCATGTATTGCGTGAAGGTTGAAAAAGTTTGAGATTACTAAAGTATGAAACAATTGCTTGGCTTGTCATCGGGGTTGTGCATGATGAGAGCATTCTTGTGTGACGAAAATAGATCATGACTAAACTATATGATTTTGTAGGGATGAACTTTCTTTGGCCATGTTATTTTGAGAAGACATAATTGCTTAGTTAGTATGCTTGAAGTATTATTGCTTTTATGTCAATATTAAACTTTTATCTTGAATCTTTCGGATCTGAATATTCATACCACAATTAAGAGGGTTACATTAAAAAATTATGCCAAGTAGCATTCCGCATCAAAAATTCTGTTTGAATCATTTACCTACTCGAGGACGAGCAGGAATTAAGCTTGGGGATGCTTGATACGTCTCCAATGTATCTATAATTTTTGATTGCTTCATGCTATATTCTATTCTGTTTTGGATGATTAATGGGCTTTGTTATACACTTTTATATTATTTTTGGGACTAACCTATTAACTAGAGGCCCAACCAAAATTGCTGTTTTTTTGCCTATTTCAGAGTTTTGCACAAAAAGAATATCAAACGGAGTCCAAACGGAATGAAACCTTCGGGAACGTGATTTTTGGAACAAATGTGATCCAGAGGACTTGGAGTCTACGTCAAGAAATCAACCAGGCGAGCACGAGGCAGAGGGGTGCGCCTACCCCCTGGGCGCGCCTTCCAACATCGTGGGGACCACGTTGCTCCACGGACGTACTTCTTCCTCCTATATATACCTATGTACCCCCAAACCAACAGAAGCATCCACGAAAACCTAATTCCACTTCCGCAACCTTCTGTACCCGTGAGATCCCATCTTGGGGCCTTTTCCGGCATCCTGCCGGAGGGGGCATTGATCACGGAGGGCTTCTACATCAACACCATAGCCTCTCCGATGATGTGTGTGTGGTTTACCTCAAACCTTCGGGTCCATAGTTATTAGCTAGATGGCTTCTTCTCTCTCTTTGGATCTCAATACAAAGTTCTCCACGATTCTCGTTGAGATCTATTCGATGTAATCTTCTTTTGCGGTGTGTTTGTTGAGACCGATGAATTGTGGGTTTATGATCAAGTTTATCAATGAACAATATTTGAACCTTCTCTGAATTCTTTATTTATGATTGGTTATCTTTGCAAGTCTCTTCGAATTATCAGTTTTGTTTGGCCTACTAGATTGATCTTTCTTGCAATGGGAGAAGTGCTTAGCTTTGGGTTCAATCTTGCGGTGTCCTTTCCCAGTGACAGCAGGGGCAGCAAGGCACGTATTATATTGTTGCCATCGAGGATAACAAGATGGGGTTTATATCATATTGTATGAGTTTATCCCTCTACATCATGTCATCTTACTTAAAGCATTACTCTGTTATTTTGAACCTAATACTCTAGATGCATGCTGGATAGCGGTCGATGTGTGGAGTAATAGTAGTAGATGCAGGCAGGAGTCGGTCTACTTGTCATGGACGTGATGCCTATATACATGATCATACCTAGATATTCTCATAACTATGCTCAATTCTATCAATTGCTCAACAGTAATTTGTTCACCCACCGTAATACTTATGCTCTTGAGAGAAGCCACTAGTGAAACCTATGGCCCCGGGGTCTATTTTCCATCATATTAATCTTCCAACACTCAGCTATTTTTATTGCCTTGTATTTTACTTTGCATCTTTATTATAAAAATATCAAAAAGATTATCTTATCATATCTATCAGATCTCACTTTCGTAAGTGACCGTGAAGGGATTGACAACCCCTTTATTGCGTTGGTTGCGAGATTTTTATTTGTTTGTGTAGGTCCGAGGGACTTGAGCGTGGCCTCCTACTGGATTGATACCTTGGTTCTCAAAAACTGAGGGAAATACATACGCTACTTTACTGCATCACCCTTTCCTCTTCAAGGGAAAACCAACGTAGTGCTCAAGAGGTAGCAGTATACGTCATGGAGGTTCGGCAGCTCTGGTCCTCGATCCAATCATTGATGGATACCATCTCACTCGAGTCCTTATGGACGGCGGCAGCAGTCTTAACCTGATCTATCTAGGCACTGCTCGTAAAATGGGTATTGACCCGTCAAGAATCAAGCCTAGTAACACCACCTTTAAAAGCGTGATACCGGACGTAGAGGCCCGTTGCACGGGTTCATTGACATTGGAAGTAGTCTTCGGTTCACTAGATAACCTCCGAAGCGAAAACTTGATCTTCGACATTATCCCCTTTCGCAGTGGTTATCACGCACTGCTCGGACGAACTGCCTTTGCCCGTTTCAACACAGTCCCGCACTATGCTTACTTAAAGCTCAAAATGCCAGGACCACATGGCGTTATCACAGTCAATGGAAACATGGAGTGCTCCCTGCGTACTGAGGAGCACACCGCGGCCCTCGCAGCCGAGGCGCAGAGTGGCCTCATCAAGTGCAACACTTCATCGGCCATCAAGACCCCGGACACTACTAAGCGAGTCCGGTCTACTCTACAGAACGACAGCTCGGCAGATCCAGAGCTGGACTAGCAGTTCCGCCTTCTCCGATCGCCCCATAAAACTGCGGCATATGTACCGCGTGTGCATAACTACGCACTTAAAATACCCCGGCCAACAACGAAGGCACACTGCGGACAAGGTCTATAGTTCGGCTCGACCCTATTTGGACCCTAACCTTTTTCCTTCCTTTTTCTTCTCTCTCATATTCAAGGTTCATTAAAACCTATAGTCACCCCACGGTCGTGCAACGGCTCTTTTCCAAGCCAATTTTGTATAAACGATCATCCACTACTCCTCTCAAAGGATCGTTTACCAAGGCGAAATGGCGCAGAAGTGCAGCAGGGCATCAATGGGATCTTGAAGACTAGATTTTCTTTATAGGCCCTGTATACAACTTCCCCTTGAGTACAAATTCTCGGCATGTAAAATAGCCTTGATTTTTTTGGCATTATCTGTAATAGCACGTCTTGACGTATTAATCAGAGCATAAAGGAAATAGTTTAGTGCCAACCCCTGGTTGGTATTGGTTTATCTCACCAAATGTATTCCTTCCTTGCTTCAGATTGCCAAATATACATTGGCCCGGCCTAAATGTCGGGGGCTCTATTCGGCCACGTATATTTTCAAAAGTCCGAACACTCCTAGGGTATAATTCAGCGTCCTGAATATTGCATTATATGCATGAGCTCCAAACCATGTCTTTGGTCAATAATTGGGTTGCCCGGCTCCTGTGATTACCACCTTATGTTCCACTAGTTCGGCTAAGGTAGTAAAGGGAGAACTACTGCGATTGCGTTTCTGGTTCGTCCGGTCAAACCCCTCAGTAGAGAAAGCTGAAAACTGACTGTCATGATATGGCGAGAGCTGGTCAGCGATTCGGTGACTTGCTACAAATCTTTTGTGATTTATTCCGTATTACACGAAGGGTTGACCTTCCCTCAGTCATGCGCCAAAGGCATCCTAGTTCGGACGGCTGCATACGCACCAAGGGCAACGTAGCCCCACCGTTAAACTCCTTTGGCTAAGTGAAAGTAATAAAGCAGTATAGTCTGATTGTCTGGTTTGCTGCGCAGACACCTCCTTTACAGACCAAGATGTTGGGTCAAGTGTGACCGTGCGCTATACCGAACACCCCAGTAGCATCTACCTGGGGGCTAAAGCCGATGGCTGGCAAACATTTCAGAATTGACACGGCCGCACAGGAGGAAAATAATTTCAGATAAAGGCATAAATATATTACAAGCCTTGGTTCATAAAACAAAGTCTGGACAGCCCTGATACATTCACTCCAACATAACACCCTTTGAGCATTGGCACACTACTATTCGGGCACCCGCTAAGACATCCTAAGTATCGCTCCGGCTTGCGGTGGTCCTTGCCTTCGGGCGGGCCTTCGGTTGCGACGACAATGGCCTTCATCTTCGCCCAGTGCATCTTGACATAGGCAAAGGCCATCCGCGCACCCTCTGTGCACGCCGGGCGCTTCACAGCTTCAACTCGGGGCAGCACATCGACGAGTCACCTTACCAAGCAGAAGTAGCTGCTAGGAATGGATTCGGCTGGCCAAAGCCGTACTATGATGTCCTTCATGGCCAGGCCGGACATCCTATGCAGCTCTGACAGTTGCATCATCTGGTAGTTCAATAGCGCCGGACGCTCTGGCGCCAGGAACTGTGACCAGAAGAGCTTCTCTGTCATGTTCCCCTCCTGGGCTCGGAAGAACTACGCGGCGTCGGCATCACTCTTCGGAAGATCTACAAAGGCGTCTGGAGTACTCCACATTCGAGTGAGCAAGGCATATTTTAACCCCCAAATATACTCTGCAAAAGAAAGTGCTTACCAGCCGCTATCTGTTCGGCCTGCCGGATCTCTTCACGAGCACTCCAGGACGCAGTCCATGCCTCCTTGGCCTCATTGAGGGCCTTGGCGAGTTCGGCTTCTTGGGCCATAGTCATCTCCTCCAAAGCCTCGCATTTGCCGATGGCATCCTTCAGCTCTTGCTCCACTTCAGCCACCCTCTCTTCGTGCTGGTGGCGGGTGACCTGTTCGGTCTTCAATTCCGCAGCCGCTTTGTCAACATGCCGCTTTGCTTGCCTTCGCCTCCTCCTTGGCTTGGGCAAGGGCGCTCTTGAGGGTCTCGACCTTGGCCGCGCTACCTGCACCCATAATCACAGCAGTACATGAGTTATACTCTGAATTTGCATATCACTTCAGATATATGATCAAACTCTTTTAAAGTACCCACATACCTTGCGCCTCATCGAACCGCTTGTTAACGCGGTCGATCTCATCATCGACCAGCTTTAGTTTCCTATTGAGTTCGGAAAGTTCAGCGGCCTGGGCGGTTGCCGCCAGCAGGGAAGCCTGTTATAAATAGAAAAGTATGTCACCTCTTCCGAATACTATGTGATTCTCTGTTCAGATTTTTCAAAAACCGGACAGAGTCTCGGGGGCTACTAGCTATATACAGGTATACTTCCTTCATATGAAAAAATTCTAGAGTATTACGTCGCATACCTCGAAGCCTGTTAGTAGGCTGGTGAAGGCTTCTTTTAGCCCGCTCTTGGTGGACTGAACCTTCTTAAACACCACACCCATCAGGGTGCGGTGCTCCTCCACGATGGAAGCACGTCATAGTGCTTCCACCAGAGGATTCGGCGCCTCCGGATTGGTGGAGGTCGCTATCGGAGCTGATGCTCCCCCCTCCTTTAAGGGGGCTACTCGCCAATTCCGGAGCCACATGGGTCTTTGGAATGATATCCGACTGGGGGCCGGACTGGTCAGGGCCCTCACAGTCGGTCGCCATGGGGATCACACCCCCCATGTCTTCAGGAGTCGAGGTATTACCCTTGGGCGCCTTTTCGGTAGCCTCGCCCACCCCTCCGCGGCCTGGAGAGGTCCTTCGGGACAACACCTTGGTGTCATCCGCGATGGTTGGCGGAGAGGCTCGCGGAGGCGTCTCGCTCTCTGCCATCTCGGGCGGCAGAGAACTCCCCTCATATAATGAAGGGTTGGGGAGGTCGCGAGCAGGGCTGAAAGGCACACGGTGTAATATGTTATAGTATAAAGACATAAAGGGCCGAAGACATACAATAAATCATTTGATACTTACGATTTGGCCACGGGCTTCACCCTGGGGATTCTCTTAGGGATGGGTTCGGTTTCCAAATCCGAACCATCCGAGAGGGCCATCTTCCCCCTCTTGGGCGCCTCCTCCTCCGGGTCTGCGGAGGCTGCCCTCTTCTTCTTCATCCCCTTAAGAGGGGAGTCGCGTTCCGCCTCCTCCTCCTCCTCCTCGTCTTCATCTTCCTCGTGGGAGGAGGGGATTTTGGTCTCTCCGGACACTGCGTCCGAAGGACCCTTGGAGCGGAGGTCGCCCTTGGCCTCCTTGCCCTTCTTCTTCTTGGCCTTGTTCTCCGGCGCCTGATAGGGCGCTGGGACCAGCATCTTCGTCAGCTGTGCTTCGGCCGGATCTTCAGGTAGAGGTGTCGGACACTTGATCTGCTCCGCCTTTGCTATCGAGCCCTGTACGAGGAACGGAAAACTCATTATGCACAAAAACTTATTGATCCAGCCTTCGGGACTAACACACTTACCAGTGTTGCCGGATTCTCGCTGTCAAGACCGATGTCTTCGGTCTTCTTCGGCCATGTTTTCTGGGCCTTGAAGAGCATCTTCCAGATGTCTTCGTGCGTTGTGCCAAAGAAGTGCTTGAAGATCCGCGGATCTTCCGGATTGAACTCACACATGTGGGTGGGCCAGAGCTGGCAGGGAAGGATCCGGCGGAAGAGCATCACCTGAATCACGTTAGTGAGACTGGTGTTCTTGCCTATCATGTTTGTGATGCTCTTTTGTAGTATCGACACTTCCGCCGTGGATCCCCGGTCTAGACCCTTGGTGGTCCAGGAGGTGAGCTGCATAGGGGGTCCGGATCTGAACTCAGGAGTGGCCGCCCACTTGGCGTCACGGGGTTCGGTGATGTAGAACCACTCCTGCTGCCACACCTTGACAGTCTCCGCGAAGGCCCCTTAGGCCAACCAGCGTTGGGGAGCTTGCTCGCCATGGTGCCGCCGCAGTCTGCATGCTGCTCGTCGACCACCTTCGGCTTCACATTGAAGACTTTTAGCCATAGGCCGAAGTGTGGGGGAATGCGGAGTAGCGCCTCACACACGACGATGAACGCCGAGATGTGGAGGAAAGAATTTGGGGCTATATCATGTAAATCGAGCGTGTAGTAGAACATAAGGCCGCGGACGAAGGGGTGGAGGGGAAACCCAAGCCCGCGGAGGAAGTGGGAGATGAATACCACCCATTCGCCGGGCTCCGGAGTGCGGATGCCTTGATCCTTGGCTGGGAGCCTGTGTGCGATGTCCACAGAAAAATATCCCGCCTCCTGGAGCTCCTTGATGTCCTTCTCCGTGACGGAGCAGGCCTCCCACTTGCCCTTTGAACCAGATCCGCAAATGGCTGGAGAGGTTGGTAGCGGTGGAAAGATTGAAGTTTGGGCACTAGAGCTTGAAGATGGGAAAGCAAAAGAAGGAACAAGGCGTGGGAAGAAAGGAGGAATCTTTATCCTCTTATTTAGGCAGTGAATATCAAACGCCCCCCTCAAGCCTTAAAACTCGCATGTTCCCAAGGGTTCGTGCGAATGGCACAGTTGGACTACCCAAAACCGTATTGATGAGGATCCCACGATAAGTGGACACGATCTCTGTTTTGACAAGATGTGTCAATAGAGGCTGTGCCTCGAAACGTGAAGTGGGAGGCGAAAAAATAGTTCGAAATGTTAAGAGGCCAGACATGACGCTTCACCGAAAAGTTCCAGTTGACAGACATTATTTTGATTAAATATCTTGCCTTCATGGCTAAGGGTTGTGACTATTATACAGCGCCAGATATAGTTCTTTTTTTAGAAGATTGCTTTGAAGTACTCAGGAGGAGGAACCCGCCTTGCAATGCCGAAGACAACCCGCATGCCGAATATATCATCATTGAAGACTGGTTCAGGAGCTACTGAGGGAGTCCTGGATTAGGGGGTCCTCGGGTGTTCGGGCTGTGTGATATGGGACGGACTAATGGTCCTTGAAGATACAAGGCAGAAGACCTTCCCCCCGTGTCCGTATTGGACTCTCCTATGCGTGGATGGCAAGACTGGTGTCCGGATATGTAATTTCCTTCCTCTGTGAACCGACTCTATACAACCCTAGGCCCCTCCGGTGAGCATATAAACCGGAGGGTTTAGTCCGTAGAGGCTATCAGAATTTACATAGGCTAGCTAGGGTTTAGCCATTACGATCTCGAGGAAGATCAACTCTTGTAACCCCTATACTCATCAAAGATAATCAAGCTGGAAGTATGGTTTTACCTCCTTCAAGAGGGCCCGAACCTGGGTAACATCGTGTCCCCTTTGTCTCCTGTTACCTCCGATCCTTAGACAGATAGTACGGGACCCCCTACCCGAGATCGGCCGGTTCTGACACCGACAGCTGGGATTCCTGGTGTTGCACATAGGGATTGAGGCCAACCGAGAGAAATTCAAGGCCATAGAAAGGATGAGTCCGCCGCAAACCCTCAAGGAGATGCATAAGCTGGCAAGCTGCGTAACCTCACTCGGGCGCTTCATCTCCAAGCTGGCGGAGCGCGCACTCCCTTCTTCAAGATGATGAAAAAGAAGGGCCCACTCGAGTGGACTCCGGAGGCTGACGCAGCCTTCCAAGACCTCAAGAAGTACCTCACCAGCCCGCCGGTGATGGTAGCGTCGCGCCCCCTTGAACCTTTGGTGCTCTACCTGGATGCCACGCCTCATTCTGCCAGTGCAGCGCTGGTGGCGGTCCGCGAGGAGCGCCCGACCAAGGGCTCGCGGGGCAGCACCTCACGCCCGATTGAGGCGTCGTGGCCTCAGGTTGACATTTCTGAGGCCTCAGCCGCCCCACCGGTCGGCGGGGCTCCTGAGGATGACGCCCTCTAGGCCATGGCAGCCTCGACAAATGACAAGGCTTCGGAGGCCCCCCAGCCTCAAGAGGAGCAGGACCCCGCCAATGCCTCCATCCTCATCGAACACCTTGTGTACTTCGTCAGCATGGTGTTGCGTGATGCGCGGGTGCGCTACCCCATGCCATAGAAGCTGTTGCTCGCGCTCCTCATCGCCTCCTGAAAGCTACGCCACTACTTCCAAGGCCACCCCATCAAGGTTGTCTTAGCTTACCCCCTAGAGAGGGTGCTCCGGAGCCCTAACGCCATGGAACATTGAACTGCAGGCATTCCAGTTGGAATTCAGCATCACCAGGATCATCAAGGGTGCGACCCTTGCTGACTTCTTGTCGAAATGGACTGCCGTCCGCGACCGAGAAATGGGCGAGGACCGTTCCCTCTCGCCCGGAAATGAAGCACCTGATGGTTGGGTCATGTAATTGGATGGTGCATTCGCGCGTCAGGGCGCGGGGGCTGGAGCTGTGCTCATTCGCCCACCCAGGACAAGCTCTACTACGCTGTGTAGCTCTACTTCCAACAAGGTGAGAAGGTCTCCAACAACATCGGGAATACAAAGGCCCTATCGCCAGCCTCAAGGCTGCAGCAGCTTTGGGGGTGAGGCGCCTCACCATCAGGGGCGACTCCCAACTCCTCGTCAACTTCTCCAACAAAGCATACAAGCCAAAGGATGAGCACATGGAGGCATACCTTGAGGAGGTACGCAAAATTGAGAAATGATTCTTGGGCCTAGAATTGCAGCACGTGCCACGCGGAATGAACAAGGAGGTGGACGACATCCCCAAGAGGGCATCTCGGCGTCTACCTCAGGAGCCTGGCGTCTGTGATGAACAGCTTTTCAAGCCATCGGCAGTTCCCCCCGCTGCGGGACTAGCACCGCCTCAAGAGGAGGTTCCTCCAGCACCCCCCTCAGGCGCCCCAGCTTGTGGCCCGACCTCGGGAACCCCTGCTCTTCGCGCTTGAGCCTCAGGAGGGGTGCCGGACTACAGAGCGTGTGGCCCGCCAGGCCACTGTGTACTGCATCCAGTATGGTGAGCTCTACCGAAAACAGCTAAACGATGTTTCTTTATGATGCATCTCCAGGGAGCAGGGATGCCAGCTGCTGGCCGACATACGTGGCGGGGACTGCGGGCATCACTCTTCATTGCGCACCCTCGTGGGCAAGGCATTCCGCAGTGGATTTTACTGGCCCACAACGCTCAATGATGCCACCGAGCTGGTAAGATCCTATGATGCATGTCACTTGCATGCCAAGTAGATCCACCAGCCCGCTCAGGGCCTCCAGAACATCCTGCTCTCGTGGCCGTTCGTGGTCTGGGGGCTGGACATCCTGGGCACGTTCCCTCGAGCACCCAGGGTTACCGCTACCTCTATGTTGCCATCGACAAGTTCACCAAGTGGACCAAGGTAGAGGCCGTCTACACCATCCCGGCCAGCTCGGCCGGCAAGTTCATAAAGGGCCTCATGAGCGGTTTCGGGGTTCCTAATTGCATCATCACCGACAATGGCCCGCAGTTCACCAGCAACCTTTTCAAAACATATTGTGCTAACCTAGGAACGCAGATATGCTACGCTTTGGTGACACATCCTCGGAGCAACGGCCAGGCTGAGCGCGCCATCGCAGAGGCCCTGAGAGGCCTCAAGGCAAGGAACTTCAAGAAGAAGCTGGAGACCCGCAGCAGGGGCTGGCTCGATGAGCTCCAGTCAGTGTTGTGGTCCATCCGCACCACCGCAACCAAGCGAACGGGCGAAACTCCATTCTTCCTCGTCTACAGAGCTGAAGCGGTTCTCCCTCACGAGGTCAGGCAGCGCTTCGCGCGGCTCTTGGCGTTTGACGAGGCACGCAAGGATGCCTCGTGGGGGATAGACCTCGTGCTGGGGGAGGAACGCCACCGCCAAGCCTCGCTCCGAGCAACGAGGTACCAGCAGGCGTTGTGGCGGTACCTGTCGGCGTTCTGGGAACGGGGGTCCCCAGACATGCCTGCCTGCGGCCCACGGCGTGGCTCTGCGAGTGGGCCCGTACGGCCCATCTTCACCAACAAGCACTCAAGACACTCGCGGGGGCCAAGCTTCGCGAGGCGGACGACGCAAGACCTCCTCAGGAGCGGCCTGACCAGGCTGGCTCGCGAGGGGTGGAGAGATCAAGGCAAGGCAAAGCTCGTGAGGTTCTCTTGACGTGAGCCATGACGATCGAGACAAGGCAGGCGCCAGGCGGGCGCCAGCGCGTGCAGTGCCCTTGTTTCCTCTTTGGTGCTAAGGAGCCAAGCACAGGTGAGGAGTACCGAGGCGTCAGGCAAAGGTTTCCATATCGGTGCATTGAGACCAAGACCAGCAGGACGGCTGGACGGAGGTCACCGTGGAGCCGAAGACGGTGTCACCCCCAGAGCCTTTGGAAGGCGAAGACCACTTTTGTCAGGATAAGCTGTACTAGCTGTCCCCTTTCAAATTGGCCGTTGTGGAATCCCTTCCCGCTCAATATTTGGGAAGAGGACCAGGGCCTCCATAAATAGGACTAGACACCACAGTAGGAGGGATCGGATCCTCACACCCTCAAGTTCACCAGGCACAAGAACACCTCTCCTCAGGAGGCTTTTCTTCCCCTTGTACTGTTCATCCTCAGCCCAAGAGGCAATCCACCACCACACACTGGAGTAGGGTATTACACCACAACGGTGGCCCGAACCAGTATAAATCTTGTGTCCCTTGTGTTGCGAGTTCGTCGTGCTTGCCTAGAGATCGCGAAGCGTGTGAGGGCGTGATCTGTGAGGGAGAGATCTTCGCGCGCACCCCAGAGTTCGAACCTTAAGGGTTTTGCCGGAACCCGAGATCCGACATTTGGCGCGCTAGGTAGGGGTGCGCCGGAGCCTCTTCCCCGCTAGTTGATCCACCAACGCTCCGCGGTTCCGATGTCCGGCAACCCAAGGACCGACGCCGACCGCTAGGCAGCCTGGCCAGCCCGGGCGGCGCCGCCTGCCCAAGAAAACCTCAACCCCGCGCTCCAGGCGGCACGAGCGCCACCTAACGCTGATGGGCGCAGGCGGCGCGGCCAGGCGCCGTCCACCCTTACTCCACGACAAGCGTGAGCTGCTGCAAGGGCCACAAGCCACGCTGAGCCAACGGCGCCACACACCCGGCGGGAGCAGGCGAACATGCGGCTGCACTCATGGTGGCGAGGGAGCTGCTGCGGTGCTGACTGATGGAGAGCGGCCGGGATGCGCTGCTGGAACGCGTCGCCGAGCTACTGGACGCAGCGGCCACGGGAGCGCCGCCCTTCTGCTACCAGCTCATGCCTCAGGCGGCGGCCGGATCTCACGGCAGGCCTCGCCGCGCCCGCGTGCTTCCGAGTGCGCCCGGGGATCTCGTCGACATCAACGCAATCCCCGGTGGAGGGCGCCCCGTCGCGCCTGCACCACCCCAGATGGGTGCGGGCACGAGCGTTGCCGCACATGGCCCCATTGGAGCACTGCCCTACCATCCTTAGGACGACGTGACGGGTCAGGCGACATGGAGCGTGGGGCACTTCGGCGAGGTCTTCGGGGCAGCAGCCTCGAAGGCCTACATGCCCCGCATGATGGACCAGGAGTACACGCCGGAGGACGACCCCGGCTCGTTCCTCGAACCAGGTTGGGAGGAGGAGGCGTTAGGAGCTAAGGCCTTCCAGGAGCCGCCAGAGAGCCCCACCAACCGCGCCGTCGACGACAGATACAGGGTACCACTAATCTCTCAGGGGCAAGCTTACGCTAACCATGAGTCGCAAGTGAATCAGGTCACAGCACCAGCCGATGGTTCCGGCACGGCGATATCCGCCTCACCAGGAGAGACCCATCGGGGGCTGCGCGGGAGGAGCCAGGAGCAAGGCCCCTCTCCGCATCGCGCGGAGCAAGGTGTCTCCCAGAGGTAGGCCCTCTGCCGGGGAGGCGCCGGCGAGCCTTCCCCCGGCAGAGGACCCGTGGTTGCCGAGGGCGCCGCTGGCGTCCCCTCTGCTCCCTTTGGTGTCATCCTGGCTTCCGGTCGTCCCAACGGTGGTAGAGGGTGGCGCAAGGTGGGGCCCTCGTCTGGCGATATGAAGTAAGGCTCACGCCTATGAAGGTCTCCGCTTGTGACACTCTCATGTAATAATGAGTGGGGCTGTACACGCCCCGGAGCCTCAGGAGTGCCGCCCTTGGGCCTCGGGGGATCCCTCCCACGTCCTAGTGGCTGCACTTAGCTCCGCGCTGGTGAGAAGACTCGAAGACATGAAGACTAGACTAGGCACCGGACGCGGCCATTTGCTTTGGATCCCTTTTCTGTGTCACAGCCCTAGAATACCTGAGTGTATTAGTTGCATCAAGCATCCATGCATCATTTTAATTTCAAGGAAATTGAATTGAGGGAATTTTCAAAGCCTCAGAATCCTTTAAAAAAATTGATCACCATTTTAATATTTTCAAATGAGCCCAAGAAAATGTTCATGTTAAACCTTCAAAAATATTGGCAAGAATAAAAAGCTGTCAGGACCCCGATTCTAAGTCACACCGATCTAGCCTGTAACACCTCATATCACTTTGCGGCCTCACGCACGGTATTCCCACGGGTGTCGCCTTACCATGGCCCAGGACCGTTTGCGCCTTTTGGCTCACGTATATGATAGTGTCGCTAGCATCCATATGATAGAGAACCCGGGCCGACATGACTAGTCGTGAACCCAAAGTGGCACTAACTTACGGGGACAGGCATACATGAATCAACATCGAGCATGTCGGTCAGCAGTGTGCGAATCCAGGCTGTAGCACTGGGCTAACAGGACTCCGGGCACCCGGGCTGTAGCAGGCTAGGCAGGACTCTGGATGTCACCATGTGACATTTCCCCGAAGGGACTGACACAGGAACGAAGTGAATCACATGCCGGCCAGTCAACTGTTCCGGAGCAGTAGTGCTGGGCTAGCAGGACTCCGGTGAACCGGGCTGTAGCGGACTACTATGGCTCATGGAAGCACAAGACTACATTCCCCCATAAGAGAGGCTACCAAGGATAAACAACTAGGTTGTCGGATCCCACACATACCAAGCATTTCAATCATACACACAATATGCTCGATATGTGTAAATACAACATGGCATCACAACATAACTCTACGACTCAAGTATTTATTCATTAGGCTCCGAGGAGCCAAGTATTACAAACATGGGTCTCATGACCCCCAACATACAGAGCATACAAACAACAAGCACATGCGGAAGCTTAACTTGTCTGAGTACAGACAACTACAAATGAAGAAGGCTGAGAAGCCTGACTATCTACAAGACCCTGCCGAGGGCACAAGATCGTAGCTGAGGTAACAAGCTAAACGTCGAAGTCCACGAGGAACTACTAGCGAGACTGACGTCTCTCTGAAAAACAATAAAATGGGCAAACGTGAGTACAAATGTACCCAGCAAGACTTACATCAGAACTAGCTACATATGCATCGGTATCAATAAAGGGGGGTGGAGTTTGACTGCAGCAAGCCAGCTTTGACTCGGTGGCTATCCTAAACTACGACTGCAAATAACTCTTTTGAGATGGCGCACACGAGTTCACATATTCACCATATCAATACAGCACGATGGATCCGCTCCCGTCTACCTACGAGAACGCTATCCATAGCACTCTCTCTTATCTTGCGCATTTTAAAGTATCCACTTTCACTTGTCTATGAACTATTATAGGCAACCCAGAAGTCCTTTACCATGGACGCGGCTATTCGAATAGATCATTTATAACCCTGCAGGGGTGTACTTCTTCACACATGTTTCCACCACTTAGCATCTGCACATGACGTGTGCTCGGCAGACTTCAAGCGAAAGCCGACGTGGGCGTAGACCACGACCTGACTAACCACACAAGTCTCTAGTCCAGGTTTATCACCTATTCGGGTTCCATCCGCGAGGAGATCCGGCCGGAGTTTCGCTCACAGCCCCAAACGATGTGTGCAGGGTTCGGAGACACCAAACGGGCGCTCGGTACACTGTGCCACATGCCTACTGCATCATAGCCCACCCCTCGGGCCAGCGCTGCGCATGGCCTCCAGCATACTACAAACACCAGAAACTACTTGCAACTCCTGGACAGAGGACAAGGGGTGTTAATAAGTCGAGCGGGGTCATATTTCAGGGCCCAACATGTGGTAGTAGCTGTTCATGGATCACAAACACAGAACTCAGTTCCTGAGGATGGCTGCAATGAGACAACCCACCATGTACTCCTACAAGGCCTCTCACCGCTACCTTTACCAAATCGTGTTCACACACTTAGCTCACACACAGTAGGAAATGTTCATCACAATTCCAATTCATCCCCGATGAATCAGACATGACTCAACTCTAAGCAGTAGCAGGCATGACAAATAAGCATGAATGAGTAGGCACAGCAGGGCTCAAACAACTCCTACTCATGCTAGTGGGTTTCATCTATTTACTGTGGCAATGACAGGTCATGCATAGGATAAGGGGTTCAACTGCCGCAGTAAGTAACAGATGAACCATTGTTGTCCTAATGCAGTACAAGAGAGCAGGAGCGAGAGAGTGAGATTGTATCAGAATGAACAAGGGGGTTTTTCTTGCCTGGTACTTCTGAAGATAATATAGTTCTTCATCGGTGTCATCGAACTCATCGTCGGAACCATGTCTACTGAGAGGGGACAAATACCGGCAAATAAAGAAGAACACAATCAATGCAATGCAACAATTATGATGCATGATAATGACATGGCAATATGAGGTGATTTGAGCTAATGCAGCTAGCAACAGAAGGGTTTGAGTTGATTTGAACCAAAGGTTCAAATTCAAATTCAAACTAAGAACTTATAAAGTGCATTATCATGTTTTGATCTAAACAGCAAGGTTAAGTTGTTTAAACATGCATGAAAATGGTACGGATGGATAGATTGGATTTTTCTGATCATTTTTGATATATAAATCTTTTCAATCTGAGTTATAGATTATCTTCTATGATTTTTAGAAGTTTTGGACATTTTCTGGAATTTCTGAATTATCTTAAATACAGAAACTAATTACTGCGTCAGCATGACATCAGCATTGCGTTAGCAGGTCAACGGGGCACGGTCCAGGTCAAACCCGACGTGTGGGGGCCACACGTCAGTGCCACAGGGCTGTTTAGCTCGCTGACCCGTGGGCCAGGTCAACGGCCACGTCAGCAGGGTCAACTCTGATGCGTGGGTCCCGCTGGGTTAATCTAAACTAAATAGGAAATAAAACCCGGGGTTAATTAGGGCGTGGGGCCCACGTGTCAGTGGCTGTGGGGTTGGTTAGCGGGGTTATTAGCAGGTGGTTAGGTCCTAATGACGGCGCCACGTCGGCCTCGCCAGAGTTCGGCCGGCGGTGACCAAACCCTCGGCGGCAATTCGCCGGACCTACGCTACAGGCGGCAGATGGATGTGCGGAGACCACCATGATGAAGCCCAGGCTCGGCAGCATCCAGGGGAGGCGACGGATCGACGCGGGGTGGTCGGAGCTCGCCGGAACGGGGCTCGCGGCGTCGCCGGAGTTCGGGTGTTTGCGGCGTTGGTCCTACGGTGCACGGGAGGGCGAGCTGGTGGGCGTTCTCGGCTCCTGGGAGCACGGTGAGTTCGGTGACACGCTCGAATGTGAGCACCAATGACTGTGGCTGTGGCGGCGACATGGACGGCAGCCGGAAACTCACGGCTCCGGCGATTGGCGTGGCTAGAGCGAGCAAAAACGCGCGGGGAGAGAGGGGAATCGAAGAGGATCTCACGTTGGCGTCAGAGGTGGGGATGAGGATGGAAGAGAGTGAGCGAGGGGTTAGGGGGGTGCGTGGCGTCTCAAGGGCGTCCCAGGGAAGTGACAAGCAGGAGCTGGCAGAGAGCGGGCGCGCGCGGGGCGACCACGCGCCCAGTCCTTCTGGCAGAGGAGGAAGATGACAAGGGGGGCGATGGTGGGCTGGGCTGGCCACTTGGGCGGCAGGTAAGCGCCAGGTAATTCCTCTGCCTCTTTTTTTTCAAATTGTTACTGTTTTCCATTTTTGTTCTGTTTGTTTTGATTTAGTAGGAGTACTAAACAAATTTATTTGCTTCTGTAAATTATTGTATGGACTAGAGATATTATTCTAGAGCCTCACAATAATTTCCAAAATTATTGGGCATGTATTTCTTTTATAACAGAAATAAAGCCAATTCAAATACATTATGATTTAACTCAAAGGCCCAAAATAAATATTTTTAAGCCTCCAAAAATATTGGTTTGAATTTTATTCTTGCCAATACTTTTCAAGGTTTAACATGAACATTTTCTTGGGCTCATTTGAAAATATTTAAATGTTGATCAATTTTTTTACAGGATTCTGAGGCTTTGAAAATTCCCTCAATTCAATTTCCTTGAAATTAAAATGATGCATGGATGCTTGATGCAACTAATACACTCAGGTATTCGAGGGCTGTGACATTCTGTAGCCCTACCTTCTGGATTTGAATTTAAGTTGAAGTTGAATTTTCATTGATGCGTGCGGGGGGTGCCTTTTCTCGATTTCTTGCTATCTGGTTCTTGCCTTAATTCAGAGTTCGCGCTTATTGCTTTCCCTTCGCGAGCCCCTCGCAAGAGGGGCTGGGCATGGCACACGCGCGCCACACACATGCCCTATCACGGCTGGCGCTTGCTCCTTGCGAAGCCCTCTCGGGCGGATCGACAGGCGCCTCAGGAGCTACTCAGGAACTCACAACCTGGTGAGTCAGTTCGGAACCTGCCCAGGTCAAGGTAAATTACAACAACAAACTCGCCACGGGACTCTTGAGCATACGAAGGCACATGTTCATCTTGGCTCAAAAATAGGGATAGTAATCTGTTTACATGAGGGGATCCCCCTCCCAAAATGCTCTTACAACCTGTATGGCCGCGCCCGAGCTTTGTGTGTAGGATAAACAGCAGGGGAACACGGGATCTGTCGGACAAATCGCTCGCCGCGTCCCCTGGGTCGCCCTCAGGCGCGTCGCTGGCGTTGCTGTCATCATCGCTAGCCTCACCATCACCTTCACCAGCGCCACCGTCACCATCGTCAACCACATCGCCTTCATCTGCCGCGACCACCACCGCCTCGTCCTCAGAAGCGAAGGCCCTGACCAGCGCGTCCACATTTTCCTCCACCCACCGTGCCAGGTCATCCCGGATGGCCTCCGGAATGGGGGCAATGGCAGCGTCAAAATCAAAGTTGGGGTAGGTGTTTGGGAGATGGCTGAAGACTCGGGAGAACGCGCGCCTTAGCAGACCGCGGCTCCTCTCTTCAACAAACTGGCGAGACCTCTCGGAATGATTCTCCAGGCGCCTCACCACGTCGGTGAAGAAGCGGAGATGGCTGGCATAGTCGGTCGTGCGGGGATGAGGGGCTTTCTCATCGCAGATGTGGCCCAGCGCCGGGTTGGCCCTGTTCCCGAGGCCCTCAAGCATGGGGGCGTGCACGCGCTCCAGTGTCCGCCGCTGGAGCACTTCCTCCCTGTTCTGCCGCGCAACAGACTTGGCGTCAACGAGCCGCTGCTGAAGAGAGAGCAGCTCGGCGCGGGCGGAGGCCAGTTCCGCCTGCGCCGAGACCAGGGCGGCTGCGGTGGCCTCCTTGCGCCGCTCCACCTCCGCTAACCTGGGCCTAAGGGCAGCAGTCCTACCTGCAGCCTCAGCTTCCGCAAGCTTCAACTTCAGGTCGTGCCTACCCTCAAGATCCGCGCGGGCCTCGGCCACCCGGCGATCGATCTCCTCCTGGGCCTTGGCCTCGCGCGTGCCAACGGCATCTTCCGCTTGGGCAACTTGACGCTCCCTCGTCTCCAGTCGCTCGAGCTCGAGGCAACGCTCCACGGCTTCCAATGCCAACGCCTCCTCGCCCTTCCGGATCTCTTCTTCTTCGGGGGGCGTCCCCCTCAACGACGCAAGGGCGGCCCTGTGCTCCTCCACTTGCCGCTCGAAGGAGGCGCCCCGGGCTTGGAGATCCCACGCGCGCTTCTCCGCGGCCTCGCGACGGCGGTCAGCTTCTCGGGCCTCTTCCTGAGCTCGAGAGCAGGCCTCACGCGAGGCTATGAGAGAGGCCTCGGCCTTCGCATTATCAAGCTCGCGCTGGTAGCGCCCGAGGTTGATAGCCAACTTCAGCTTGTGCCGCTCCTCCGCCAGACGAACACCCACGGCCACAAGGCGCACGTCCACATCCACGAGCTCTTCACCAAGCCGGTTCATCGCGCCAATCGCCTCCTGAAAGAGCTCATGGCGGACGACATTCTTCTCTTGTGCAGACATGGGCATGCCGCTGACTCCGTCCTCCGTCGCGGGGGACGCGGACGGGGCCCGAAGCGGTACGCCCCATAGCAGCGGCGGGCTGGGGGCTGGTGCCTGCCCGGCTGCCGGTCCAGCCGCACGAGGGGCCCAGACGAGCGAAGATCCTCCGCCTGAAGAGGACCCCAGGATCGAAGCCAACCAACCGCCGTCCAAGACTAGGGGAGGGGCCCTTGGCACACTGGCCGCGCTCCAAGCAAGACCGACAAGAGGAGGTGACGAAGGCGTGAGCTCAAGGCACCCCGCTAGCGGGCTGGCTTCCCCGGCTGGTCCCACGCCGGGGGCGGCGTGCGGGCTCGCAGTGCTCAAGTCTAGCAGGGAAGACGAGGCGAGAGGAGGCCGCTTCTCAGGAGATTCCGCGGCCCTGGCGGAAGAGATCCTGAAGAGCCATCGTCAGGAAGAGAAGCAGCACTCAAAGAATCACAAAGATAAGGTACTTACTCATTAATGGCGATATACTTCCTCCGCTTCAACGGCCCGAAGGCGCCACTGCTGCAGCTCGGAGATTCCTTCCTCTTGCGGAGCTTCTCGAAGTCCATGCGGAGCCGGCCGAAACGGTGAACATGGAGACCATCTTGGGGCGCAACTGGAAAAGCGCCCAAGGAGGCCTCAGGGACGCCAAGCTGGGGAAAGCTGTCGGGCTCCGCCTCGCAGCAACCTGCTGAGGCCTCAGGGGCTTCGACCTCAGGAAGTGTGGGCTGCATCGCCCCTTCAGCTGCCGCCCCAGCGTGGGGATCACGGGTTCCTGAGGATGACGCCTCGGGAGCCTCAGGCTACGTCGACACATCTTGCGCCAGCGCCCCCGGCCTCCAACGATACTTGCCCCCCAGCGTCCACTCTTAGGGTAGGATCAGGGATGATGGCAAGGAGAGGGACCATAATGATGGGGTTATCACGAGGCCCCACAAGGCCGACTGGACGCAGCCCCCACTCATCGAAGGAGGGCATGTGCTCCACAAATTGCACCTTGCTCAAGCAGCGGTACAGAAGACAACTCTTCCCTGGCATGTCGTCAGGCAACGGGATGCCTGTCAGGACCTCGAGCACCGTTCGCCGCGCCTCAAGGGGGAGCCCGGACTCGTGAAGTCTCATGTGGTCATTGCTTCTGAGCAAGGCCCACATCGGTCGAGAGTGTCGCTGAAGTGGAACAACTCGGCGCTGGACGAACTCCTGCACCACCATAGGCGTAGTCACGCCGCGGTCCTTCAGCCTCTTGAGCCAGAGCCAGACGGGGACAAGGCAAGGATCGGCGAGCCTTTGGTGGCACCAACCGGAGTTGGGAATGGCGGGCGCCGACGGAGAAGTGTAACATCCCAAATTTTCAATTTGGAATGTTATACATAGGTCATTCTTGCATATCATATTTATTGCATTTTTGTTTTGCGATCCTCGAAATTCCGAGCAAGTCAAGGACCCTCGGAGAGAGTTCGGGATTTCACGTTTTTCATATTTGAAATTTTATCAAATATTGAAACAAGGATCACGTTGGTTTTAATTTATTTTTCTCTCCGAAAATATTTCATATTAAAATATATGAGAGGAGATAATATGACTTCTCAAAAATAAATGAAATATTGGAGGAAAATGTTAAAATCAAATATTTGATTTTATTCGGATTTTATTGCTATTTTATTTGCATAGGAAAAATATGCGTTTTTCAAATATGCATTATAGGCCCAAATAAATGTTCACCTTGTCCGGAATATTTTTAGAGGACGGGGAAAATTTATTTTGGGATTTTTGGAGTCGGTTTATTATTTCTTTTCTTTCTTTTTCTGCACGTCGGATTGTTAAAAAAAAGTGTAACCGACTCCGGGCCGTACCCGGCCAGGACACCCTAGGCCGGCCTTTTTAAGCCGCGACCCCGGGACCCCGCCAGCCCAGCCGCCCTGCACCCCCTCGCAAACACTAGCCCGAGCCGCCGCGCCGCCACCTGCCGCCCGCGAGCCGCCCTGCCGGAGCCCGCCGCCGCCTCGCTGCCTCGCCGGAATCCCGCCGGACTCGAGAGAGCCGCCGCCGGTTTTTCTTTTAAAACCGTTTGGTTTTTTAAACCCTAGTTCATTTTTTAGATCGGTTCGTCGGTTTTCTCGGTTTAGTTTATTTAGAGGACGTTCGTCTGTACGTTCATTTTAACGAACGGTTTTCGCCCGTTAGTCGCAGACAGCGAATGTTCATTCGTTAGCCTATTCGTCAGTTTTTCTTTTTCTCGTGTTTTCACGATTATTTTCGACCGCGATTTCTGATCCGATTTTTGTTTTAGTTTATCGGAATCAGGCGATTCAAGCGCCTAAATCTTCGTATCGAAGCCCTCTTTCTGCTTAACCAACTTGAACAAGATTTTGATAACGTAAAATTTGACTTTAGTCCAGATTAGTAAACGGATCTTGTTTCTTTCGCAGTTTGAGTTTCGTTGCTCCGTTTGATTTGATTCTTTTTGCAAACCGGAGTTCTTAAGTTGAACTTTCTGGTTAGATTTTCTTATTCGAGTTTTACCCACGTATCATTGCTTGATTTCTTATGTATGCTATTGTTTGTTTGCGATAGAATTCCCGGAGTGCGAAGCGTGCTACTACGAGTCTCTAGGTTTTGCGGATCGTCAGCAAGGCAAGTAACACATTGATCATACTCTTTTCATACCCAGTTTTTATGCATTAGTTCCAATACTCAAACACTGCATGATTAGGATGTGATTTACTTGTGGGTTGGGAAGTAGTTGATGAGGTAGAACCTATTACCTGTTTTATTATCAAACCCTCGGGAGTTACTTCTATGTTATGCTTATATTGCCATGCTATGCTCGTAGACGTGGATTGGGTTGAGTGTATCCATGACAGATGTGAGTTGTTAACTAATGGTTCAACTTAAGGTGGATACTTTAATACACATCTGGGTGGATTGCTTGTTTGGGCACGTTGGGAATCCAGTGTTGTCCTAGGAGATCCCGGGGCATCCGTGTGATCATCCTACGGTCCGCCACCCAGGCTCAAAGGGATCCTAAGATTATTCATGCTAGAAACTTCCGTGTGCAGCCACAAGCTATTATGAGCTCTAGCATAGTTGAGTATGTTGCATGACCTCTTCCAGTGGTAGGCTAGCAGATGTAGAGGGATGTAGGTTGGTACTATCTACCCGGGGTTAGAGTTAATGCTTCTGAAAGACTGTGTCTCGGTCATCCGTTTCTCAAACACCGTGTAGTGCGAGAAATCCAACGGAGGAGATCGAGTCTTGTGGGGAAAAGTGTGCAAACCTCTGCAGAGTGTACAATCTAATCATGGTTAGCCATGTTCCCGGTTATGGACATCTTGAGTATCTAGTACTTTGATTATCCTATCGTATCTCATCACTCTAAATTAATTTGTTGGGTTAATGATTACTTTAATTGGGATTGAGATGGGGGTACCATTCTCAATGTTTCAACTACCATGATGGTTAAATAAAATTTATTCCTTTGTTGTAGGAAAAAATTTGCTTTTCACAAAAACCATATAACCATAGAGCCTCCACCAGCCAAATATGCATGTAGTGATAGCATTTATTCTATTCATTGCTCTACTATGTTACATTGCCAGCATATTCCATGTGCTAACCCATTTTCGAGCTGCAACGTATTATGTTGCAGACTTTTCAGACGAGGAGTAAGGTTCGCTAGGTCGTTGTCGTGCAGCTCAGCTATGCCGTTGGAGTTGATGGACTCACTTTATCTTCCAAGCCTTCCGTTGTTATCGTATTAGATGGACTTAAGCCATATTTATATTAATAAGTTCTCTTCTAAGATATTCGATGTAATAAGTGTGTGATTGCCACTCTGTTATAAATCCTTCGAGTACTGTGTGTGTCAGCATTACCGATCCAGGGATGACACTGAAGCACAGAGACTTGACCGTTTGAGGTCGGGTCGCTACAAGATGGTATCAGAGCACACGCTGAGTGTAGGACACGACCACTAATATAAGCCATAGGTCACTCTTCTCTACTCATTTCTGACTCCTCTCCATTTCTACTCTTTAGGATGGCGGATTCGAGGAACAAGTTTGCACAACCAGATGAAGACACACCCTTTGGAAGAGACTTGAAGGAAGTTACTAGATACCTGAATATCGCAATACCAAGCTTCACCGGGACATACAACGCCACTTTACCAGAAGAGGAGCGCTGGATGATACGAGTTCAAGTCCCAGGAAGGACATTCACACTACTCACAGAGCCCATAGAGTTTTCCTTTGATGCACCAACCTGGAGTCTCGGCAAGAGCATGGCAGCTCACATCGCCATGGGACGCATCGGCGAAGTTTAACACTAGGATCTCAAGGATACTATCTACCAGATATGTGGGCGCCGAGATGAGCAATGGGAGATAGTCAGCACCAAGAAGGACAAGTCCATTGCAGCATTCATCCAGGAGTTAAACCAGCGCATTCGACGCCAGCAGAATCAGATGTGTGCAGACATGATAGATTTGAAGAAGGCGATGACAAGGATCACCGAGCTAGAAGAAGAACTCAAGTCTACACGCGATGGATATGAGGAGGAAATCGTGACACTATTGGAGAAGAACGACGACCTGATAAAGAAGATCGGAGTATTCATGGGAGACCCCGCGCCAGGAGGAGAAGACGACGATTCTACTTGCCCGAATAACTACATCATCATCGATGACACTGACTCCGACCCCGATGATAGTGATGATAATTTTGAAGACGAAGCTGGAGCGGATATCATGGAATCTTCCACCGATCAAAATTTCTAGATGACCACCAAATGATTAGTAATATTCCCCCATGTATATAGTAGTAGTCCGAGCACTTTTAACGATAGTTCTAGACCGTTTGTATGCCTTGCTTGATTGATTGAGTGATATGATTCTGTTTGTCTCTTGTGCATATGGGTAGTGTTTTCTCACTAGACCCCTTTTCTATTCTAATCTCTCCCCTCTAAATCCATCAGATGCCTCCGAGACGTGACACCGGATTTGTCTTCCCACCGGAGATCACCCAGTTGATCCAGTAGCAAAATGCCTTGATGCAGATACTAGTCCGGAACCAAGGCAACAACAACAACAACAACAACCCGCCTCCAGTTGACAACTTAGCTCGTTTTCTGAGGTCACAACCGCCGGTGTCTTCCAGTAGCACCGAGCCAATAATTGCGGATGACTGGCTACGCAGGATTGGAAGGGAGTTGACCACCACTGGTTGCACAGATGCAGAGAAGGTGCGTTTCGCCGCACATCAGTTGGATGGACTAGCAGCCTCATGGTGGGAGAATTACACAACCACTTTCCCCATAGCCAATGTTACATGGGACCAGTTTCAGCAAGCATTCCGCACAGCCCATGTCTCAACTGGAGCTATGAGCATGAAGAAGCGTGAGTTTCACAACTTACGCCAGGGAAACCGTATTGTAGCTCAATACGTGGATGAGTTTAGCAAGCTATCCCGTTATGCCCCTGATGATGTGGCCATAGATGTTGCAAAGCAGGAGAAGTTTATGGAAGGGCTTAATGATGAGATGAGCATGCAGTTGATGGCGGCAACATTTGCTAACTACCAGGAGTTGGTAGGCAAGGCTCTTATGATGGAAGGGAAGCAGCAGCAGATTGAGAGCCGCAAGAGGAAGTATGGGCAAGGAAAGTACAATTCTGGAGTTCAGCAGAAGCCTCGTCTAACCCCGAACTCGGGAGGACGTATCCATAATCATGGACGCCACACTCACAATGGAGGACGTTCCCATAATCACAGTGGCCCCAGGAATGGAAATGGGAATGGAACAGGCAGCAATCAGAACCGTTCTAACCCAGCCACACCCGCCAAGAAGGACCAAAGTCACATTACTTGTTTCAAGTGCGGGAAGACTGGGCACTATGCCAATGACTGTCCAGAATTGAAGAACGGCAATGGTAATGGAAGTGCTGGGAAGAAGCCCAACCCTTTCAATAGGGGACAAGTGAACCACGTGAATGTGGAGGAGGTTGAGGAGCAGCCTGATGCAGTTATCGGTAAGTTTTTGGTTAAGTCTTTTACCGCTCTTGTTCTTTTCGATACTGGTGCATCGCATTCATACATATCGAGGGGATTCGTGGATAAGTTTAAGTTGCCAACCCAAGCCCTTAGGACGCTCCTGTTAGTAAGTTCACCTGGAGCAGAGTATATGGCCAGCCGATGGTGCGACCGGATACCCTTAACCATTGGTAGCCATGTTTTCCCGTCAGACCTAATAATTTTGGAGTCACAAGGATTGGATGTGATATTAGGTATGGACTGGATGTCGAAGTATGGAGGAAGAATTGATTGTGCTAGTAAGTCAATTCTGCTTACCACCCCGGAGGGAAAAAGGATCAAGTATGTATCCAAGCATTCGTCAAGGAGAACCCGGGTAAATTCCCTCTTAGGAGTTGTTCAGGAGGAAGTGCCTGTTGTGAAGGATTACCCGGATATGTTTCCAGAGGAATTACCCCGCATGCTACCAGATAGGGACATTGAGTTCTTAATAGAACTGTTGCCAGGCACCGGACCGATATCGAAGAGACCATACCGGATGCCCGTAAATGATTTGGAGGAGATTAAGAAGCAGATTAAGGAGTTATTAGAGAAAGTTTACATCCGACGAAGTTCATCACCATGGGGAGCCCCAGGGCTTTTGGTGTTTTTGTACAGGAAACAGTAGGGAAGGCTCCTACTGTATTGTATTAAGAGGTGTCACCACTGTACATAGTATATTTACATCAGATTGGGGGGGAGAGAAGCCATACGCTTTTGGTGTACGGGGGGGGGGGAGATAAAACAAAAGGAGCTAAGTAAGAGAGGCTACGAAGTCTAGCACCAAAGGCCTACACGCCTCCTTAACTTTGTGCTGGAGCAAAGAAAAATCAGTAATAAACCTAGCTAGCCAGGTTTGCAACATGGGGTCTACAGCTCTAAAGTGCTTGTTGTTCCTTTCTTTCCATAAGCTCCAAGCGGCGAGGAGGAACTTTTCCAGAAGCATCTTCGTGGCACGGCTCTCTTTTTGTCTTGAATGGCTTGGAACCTGTTGGCAAATGGCTCCAAGTTGAGATTAAGGCGTGCCCAACAATGACGGCTGAAGGAGCAGGTGAAGATCATGTGGTCAACCGTTTCTTCAACATCAAGACCACATAAAAGACATGTATGATCATCACCAATGTCGTAGTGCCTCCTCTTCAACATATTGCGCGTGTTGAGCCTATCATTGAAGAGTAGCCAACCAAAAACCTTTATTTTCATTGTACACATGGATTTCCAAATCCACTGGAAGATCGGATGTGCCTGGATGTCTCGGAAGTAGTGATTGTAGTAATCAGTAGACTTGAAAATTTCCTTGCCCCAGACATAGTGCCACACATCAGAGGCAGCCGAAGAGGGTTGAAACTGGGTTGTTTTGGTTTGGATGTCTTGAATCTCAGCATGCGCCTGCGGGGACAAAGGGAGGTGGAAGGCCTCATGGAGCGACGTGATACACAAGAAATCCTTGACCGAGGCATCCTCTTGAGTCATGTAGGAGAAAGCCCGAGGATGTGAAAGCATGAGAGTTTATTGGGCCCAAAGGTCTTTCCAGAAAAGAGTGGTGGATCCACAAACCACGTTGACCATCGAGACCCCCCTAAACATGGGAGCCCCAGGGCTTTTGGTTGAGAAGAAGGATGGATCCTTAAGGATGGTTGTTGCTTATCATGCACTAAATGAGGTGACGATCAAGAACAAGTACCCATTGCCGATGATCAATGATTTGTTTGACTAGCTGCAAGGAGCTAAAGTGTTTTCGAAGATCGATTTGCGATCAGGATATCACCAGCTGAAGATTCGAGAGAAGGATATACCAAAAACAGCATTCACCACAAGGTACGGGTTATATGAGTATACGGTCATGTCATTTGGACTGACTAACGCCCCTGCCTATTTCATGAGTATGATGAATAAGGTGTTCATGGAATTTTTGGATAAATTTGTGGTGGTGTTCATTGATGATATAATGGTCTACTCGAAGAATGAGGAGGAACACAAGGAGCATTTGCATTTAGTCCTCGAGAAACTCAGGGAACATCAGTTGTATGCCAAGTTCAGCAAATGTGAGTTTTGGTTGAAGGAAGTTGGATTCCATGGACATGTTATATCAGGAGAAGGTATAGCCGTAGACCCCACCAAGGTTCAGTCAGTCACCGAGTGGTTGGCACCCACCTCAGTTAGCGAGATCTGCAGTTTTCTTGGACTCGCGGGATACTATCGGAGATTCATTGAGAATTTCTCCAAGATTGCGAAGCCAATGAAGGCATTGTTGAAGAAGGATACCAAATTCAAATGAACGGAGGAATGTGAGGCAAGTTTTCAGGAGTTGAAGAAACATTTGACTACAGCCCCAGTGCTGATTCTGCCAGATATACGCAAGGACTTCCAAGTATATTGCGATGCTTCACGCTCAGGACTTGGAGGTGTACTTATGTAGGACGGAAGAGCTGTTTCGTATGCATCCCGACAGCTTCGACCGCATGAGTTGAATTATGCTACCCATGATTTGAAGTTAGCAGCCGTAGTGCATGCGCTCAAGACTTGGAGATATTACCTTATCGGAAACCGTTGTGATGTGTACACGGATCATAAGAGTTTGAAGTACATTTTCACACAGAAGGAGATGAACCTCACGCAGAGGAGATGGTTGGAGATTATAAAGGATTATGATATGAAGTTGCATTATCATCCAGGAAAGGCCAATGTCGTAGCAGACTCTTTAAGCCGGAAGAATTATGTTAACACTCTCGTTAGTGGAGGGATGCAAAAGGAGTTAGCAGAGGATCTCAGGGAACTACGTTTGGAGATTGTTCCTAGAGGTTTTGTTGCAGCTATGGAAGTTCAATCTACCTTGTTGGGAAAGATTCGAGACGCACAGAAGGATGATAAAGAGATTGCCGAGATAAAAGAGAGAATGAGCAAAGGAAAGGCCAAAGGTTTTCATGAGGATGAGCACGACACCTTATGGTTTGAGGACCGCGTTTATGTGCCCAATAATGCGGAGATCAGGAAGTTGATACTTCAGGAGGCTCACGACTCACCAGACTCGATACACCCTGGAAACACCGAGATGTATTTGGATTTGAAGGAGCGTTTCTGGTGGACTGGTATGAACAAGGATATTGCTGAGTATGTAGCCATATGTGATGTATGTCAGAGAGTAAAGGCAGAACATCAGAAGCCAGTAGGATTAATGCAGCCTATTGCGATACCCGAATGGAAGTGGGAGAAACTTGGCATGGATTTCATCACCGGATTGCCCAGGACTCGATCAGGATATGATTCCATCTGGGTAGTAGTTGATCACTTGACCAAGGTGGCTCACTTTATTCTAGTGAAAACCACGTATACCAGTGCGAAGTTGGCCAAGATATATATGACCAGGACCGTATGTCCGCACGGAGTTCCGAGGACCATGCTATCAGATAGAGGAACACAGTTTACTTCAAAGTTTTGGCACCAGCTGCACCAGACTTTGGGTACGAGGCTAGAGTTCAGTACATCATTTCATCCGCAGACAGATGGACAGACCGAGAGAGTCAACCAGATTCTGGAGGATATGTTAAGAGCTTGCTCTACGCGGAGTTCTCATACAACAATAGCTACCAGGCCAGTTTGAAGATGGCACCGTTCGAAGCCCTGTATGGACAAAGGTGCAGAACACCGTTGATGTGGGATGAAGTGGGAGACCGACAATTGTTTGGACCAGATTTGATCAAAGAGTCCGAAGAGAAGGTTAAGTTGATTCGAGATAGAATGAAGGTAGCCCAGTCCAGGCAGAAGAGTTATGCAGATTCGAAACGCAAGGAGGTAGCCTATGAAATCGGAGACAGAGCATATCTTTGTGTATCACCACTCCGAGGGGTGAAATGTTTTGGAGTTAAGGGAAAGTTAGCCCCGAGATTTGTAGGACCATACCGAGTTCTGGAACGTATGGGAGAGGTTGCCTACAAGTTGGAATTACCTGAAGGATTGTCAGGAGTTCATGATGTGTTCCACATTTCTCAGTTGAAGAAGTGCCACGCAGAGATGGCCGGTGTACCGCTAAGAGATACAATGCCCCTGGAAGCAATTCAGTTGGACAGTGATCTGACCTATGAGGAGAAGCCGGTCAAGATTCTTGAGTTTGCCAGCCGAGTTACACGCAGCAAGGTTATCAAGTTTTGCAAAGTTCAGTGGAGCCACCATACCGAGGATGAAGCCACCTGGGAACGAGAGGATGATCTTCGCAACGACCACCCACACCTATTTTCTA
This sequence comes from Aegilops tauschii subsp. strangulata, assembly GCF_002575655.3. NCBI lineage: Eukaryota > Viridiplantae > Streptophyta > Magnoliopsida > Poales > Poaceae > Aegilops > Aegilops tauschii. The sequence continues at coordinate 203,441,990 of NC_053037.3, read as the reverse complement.
GCCAACCCGAATCTCGAGGGCAAGATTCATCTTAAGGGGGGTAGGTTTGTAACATCCCAAATTTTCAATTTGGAATGTCATACATAGGTCATTCTTTCATATCATATTTATTGCATTTTTGTTTTGTGATCCTCGAAATTCCGAGCAACTCAAGGACCCTCGGAGAGAGTTGGGGATTTCACGTTTTTCATATTTGAAATTTTATCAAATATTGAAACAAGGATCACGTTGGCTTCAATTTATTTTTCTCTCTGAAAATATTTCATATTAAAATATATGAGAGGAGATAATATGACTTCTCCAAAATAAATGAAATATTGGAGGAAAATGTTAAAGTCAAATATTTGATTTTATTCGGATTTTATTGCTATTTTATTTGCATAGGAAAAATATGCGTTTTTCAAATATGCATTATAGGCCCAAATAAATGTTCACCTTGTCCGGCATATTTTTAGAGGACGGGGAAAATTTATTTCGGGATTTTTGGAGTCTGTTTATTATTTCTTTTGTTTCTTTTTCCGCACGTCGGATTGTTAAAAAAAAGTGTAACCGACTCCGGGCCGTACCCGGCCAGGACACATCAGGCCGGCCTTTTTAAGCCGCGACCCCGGGACCCCGCCAGCCCACCCGCCCTGCGCCCCCTCGCAAACACTAGCCCGAGCCGCCGCGCCGCCACCCGCCGCCCGCGAGCCGCCCTGCCGGAGCCCGCCGCCGCCTCACTGCCTCGCCGGAATCCCGCCGGACTCGAGATAGCCGCCGCCGGTTTTTCTTTTAAAACCATTCGGTTTTTTTAAAACCTAGTTCATTTTTTAGATTGGTTCGTCAGTTTTCTCGGTTTAGTTTATTTAGAGGACGTTCGTCCGTACGTTCATTTTAACGAACGGTTTTCGCCCGTTAGTCACAGACAGCGAATGTTCATTCGTTAGCCTATTCGTCAGTTTTTCTTTTTCTCGTGTTTTCACGATTATTTTCGACCGCGATTTCTGATCCGATTTTTGTTTTAGTTTATTTTTTTGCTCGTTTATCGGAATTAGGCGATTCAAGCGCCTAGATCTTCGTATCGAAGCCCTCTTTCTGCTTAACCAACTTGAACAAGATTTTCATAACGTAAAATTTGACTTTAGTCCAGATTAGTAAACGGATCTTGTTTCTTTCGCAGTTTGAGTTTCGTTGCTCCGTTTGATTTGATTCTTTTTGCAAACCGGAGTTCTTAAGTTGAACTTTCTGGTTAGATTTTCTTATTCGAGTTTTACCCATGTATCATTGCTTGATTTCTTATGTATGCTATTGTTTGTTTGCGATAGAATTCCCGGAGTGCGAAGCGTGCTACTACGAGTCTCTAGGTTTTGCGGATCATCAACAAGGCAAGTAACACATTGATCATACTCTTTTCATACCCAGTTTTTATGCATTAGTTACAATCCTCAAACACTGCATGATTAGGATGTGATTAACTTGTGGGTTGGGAAGTAGTTGATGAGGTAGAACCTATTACCTGTTTTATTATCAAACCCTCGGGAGTTACTTCCATGTTATTCTTATATTGCCATGCTATGCTCGTAGATGTGGATTGGGTTGAGTGTATCCATGACAGATGTGAGTTGTTAACTAATGGTTCAACTTAAGGTGGCTACTTTAATACACATCTTGGTGGATTGCTTGTTTGGGCACCTTGGGAATCCAGTGTTGTCCTAAGAGATCCCGGGGCATCCATGTGATCATCCTACGGTCCGCCACCCAGGCTCAAAGGGATCGTGAGATTATTCATGCTAGAAAATTCCGTGTGTAGCCACAAGCTATTATGGGCTCTAGCATAGTTGAGTATGTTGCATGACCTCTTCCAGTGGTAGGCTAGCAGATGTAGAGGGATGTAGGTTGGTACTGTCTACCCGGGGTTAGAGTTAACGCTTCTGAAAGACTGTGTCTCGGTCATCCGTTTCTCAAACACCATGTAGTGCGAGAAATCGAACGGAGGAGATCAAGTCTTGTGGGGAAAAGTGCGCAAACCTCTGCAGAGTGTACAATCTAATCATGGTTAGCCGTGTCCCCGGTTATGGACATCTTGAGTATCTAGTACTTGGATTATCCTATCGTGGCTCATCACTCTAATTTAATTTGTTGGGTTAATGATTACCTTAATTGGGATTGAGATGGGGGTACCATTCTCAATGTTTCAACTACCATGATAGTTAAATAAAATTTATTCCTTTATTGTAGGGAAAAATTTGCTTTTCTCAAAATCCATATAACCATAGAGCCTCCACCAGCCAAATATGCATGTAGTGATAGCATTTATTCTGTTCATTGCTCTACTATGTTACATTGCCAGCATATTCCATGTGCTGACCCATTTTCTAGCTGCAACATATTATGTTGCAGACTTTTCAGACGAGGAGTAAGGTTCGCTAGGTCGTTGTCGTGCAGCTCAGCTATGCCGTTGGAGTTGATGGACTCACTTTATCTTCCAAGCCTTCCGCTGTTATCGTATTAGATAGCCTTAAGCCATATTTATTGTAATAAGTTCTCTTCTGAGATATTCGATGTAATAAGTGTGTGATTGCCACTCTGTTATAAATCCTTCGAGTACTGTGTGTGTCAGCATTACCGATCCAGGGATGACACTGAAGCACAGAGACTTGACTGTTTGAGGTCGGGTCACTACAAGAAGAGAGCAGGGGGCTGCGCATTCTGACATCGACAAATACCCACCGTGTCTGAAACTCGCTCGTGGATGGCGGAAGCTCAAAGTAAATCCCCGCGCCGGCCATCGCCACCACGGCCTGGAAGCTCAGGCATCCCGAGGTCTGTCGGGAATCAGTCAAGTGAAACGAGAAGAAGTGGCGGAGGAGTGACACGGAAGGAGCAATGCCCACCATGGCCTCGCAAACAAAGGCAAAGACGGCGAGAAGAGTCACGGATTGAGGATCGAAGTGCAGCATGTGGATCTGATAATGGACAAGCACTGTATTGTGGAAGGCAGAAAAGGGAGGAACCAGGCCGTCCCAGAGGGCATCGATGAAAAATGGGACCTCGCTGGCCGTCCTGTCGGCACGAGCTCGAGACGCAGGCCAGGCCACCGGTTTCCCCCACTCATTGAAGCTGGAGGTGAGCATGGGGCGCACCTTGTCCATGGCTTCTTGGTTGAGCACCAGCGACCTACCAACGGCGGGCTCAATGGACGGATGTAGTTCGGCGGAGGACAGGGGCTCCTTCCCTTTCTCTGTATGATCCGGCGCCATGGCGATGGGAGAGATCAGCTCAGATCGGATTGGGAGAAGGAGGTGAGCTTCGAGAAAGTGGAAGAATTGGGGGAGCGCGCTGCAACGAGGGGAAGGAAACTGTGTAGACTGCGGTGGCCACCTAGCCAGGCGGGTATCAAGGCACCATGGGGAAGCGGAGACGCCCACGTCCAATCAACCACCACGCGTCGACCAAGGCCGCAGGCTGTGGGGGCCCGCGGCGCTCCACACTTGCCCTTTGGCTTCGCCTCAAAGCCAAGTCCGAGCGCGCCTTGGGCCCGGGGGCTACTATCGGTGTTCTAGGAACGGGGGTCCCCAGACTTGCCTGCCTGCGGCCCACGGCGTGGCTCTGCGAACGGGCCTGTACGACCCATCTTCACCAACGAGCACTCAAGACCCTCGCGAGGGGCCAAGCCTCGCAAGGCGGACGACGCAAGACCTCCTCGGGAGCGGCCTGACCAGGATGGCTCGCGAGGGGCGGAGAGATCAAGGCAAGGCAAACCTCGCGAGGTTCTCGTGACGTGAGCCATGACGATCGAGACCAGGCGGGCGGCAGCGCGTCAAGTGTCCTTGTTTCCTCTTTAGTGCTAAGGAGGCAAGCGCAGGCGAGGAGTACCGAGGCGTCAGGCAAAGGTTTCCACATCGGTGCAACGAGACCAAGACCAGCAGGACGGCAGGATGGAGGTCACCGTGGAGCCCAAGACGGCGTCACCACCAAAGCCTTTGGCAGGCGAAGACCACTTTTGTCAGGATCATCTGTACTAGTTGTCCCCTTTCAAATTGGTCGTTGTGGAATCCCTTCCTGCACAATATTTGGGAAGAGGACTAGGGCCTCCATAAATAGGACTAGCCACCACAGTAGGAGGGATCGGATCCTCACACCCTCAAGTTCACCAAGCACAGGAACACCTCTCCTCAGGAGGCTGTTCTTCCCCTTGTACTGTTCATCCTCAGCCCAAGAGGCAATCCACCACCACACACTGGAGTAGGTTATTATACCACAACGGTGGCCGGAACCAGTATAAATGTTGTGTCCCTTATGTTGCGAGTTCGTCGTGCTAGCCTAGAGATCGCGAAGCGTGTGAGCGCGTGATCTGTGAGGGAGAGATCTTCGCGCGCACCCCAGAGTTCGAACCTTAATGGTTTTGCTGGAACCCGAGATCTGACAGTACCATTGCTGGAGCATCCGCTCCAGGACGCTCGAGGTGGGTGATCTCGTCCTGAGGCGGGTGCTCTCCACGGAAGGGCTGCATAAGCTCTCGCCCATGTGGGAGGGCCCATTCAGGATCGCCCGTGTCTCCAGGCCTGGCGCCGCGCGCCTGGAGACACAGGACGAGATCCTCATCCAGAACTCCTGGAACATCCAACAGCTCTGGAAGTTCTACCCATGAAGCAAGGTGTCACGCATGTGAAAGTCTCCGCTCATGTGATAACCCACAAGTATAGGGGATCACAACAGTTTTCGAGGGTAGAGTATTCAACCCAAATTTATTGATTCGACACAAGGGGAGCCAAAGAATATTCTCAAGTATTAGCAGTTGAGTTGTCAATTCAACCACACCTGGAAAACTTAATATCTGCAGCAAAGTATTTAGTAGCAAAGTAGTATGGAACTAACGGTAACAGTGGCAGCAGAAAAGTAACTAAGCAAAGATCAATATGTGAAAAGCTCGTAGGCATTGGATCAGTGATGGATAATTATGTCGGATGCGATTCTTCATGCAACAGTTATAACATAGGGTGACACAGAACTAGCTCCAGTTCATCAATGTAATGTAGGCATGTATTCCGAATATAGTCATAAGTGCTTATGGAAAACAACTTGCATGACATCTTTTGTCCTACCCTCCCGTGGCAGCGGGGTCCTATTGGAAAACTAAGGGATATTAAGGCCTCCTTTTAATAGAGTACCGGACCAAAGCATTAACACTTAGTGAATACATGAACTCCTCAAACTACAGTCATCACCGGGAGTGGTCCCGGTTATTGTCACTTAGGGGTTACCGGATCATAACACATAGTAGGTGACTATTGACTTGCAATGTAGGATCAAGAACTCACATATATTCATGAAAACATAATAGGTTCAGATCAGAAATCATGGCACTCGGGCCCTAGTGACAAGCATTAAACATAGCAAAGTCATAGCAACATCAATCTCAGAACATAGTGGATACTAGGGATCAAACCCTAATAAAACTAACTCGATTACATGATAAATCTCATCCAATCCGTCACCGTCCAGCAAGCCTATAATGGAATTACTCACACACGGCGATGAGCATCATGAAATTGGTGATGGAGGATGGTTGATGATGACGACGGCGATGGATTCCTCTCTCCGGAACCCCGAACGGACTCCAGATCAGCCCTCCCAAGAGAGTTTAGGGCTTGGCGGCGGCTCCGTATCGTAAAACGCGATGAATCCTTCTCTCTGATTTTTTTCTCCCCGAACGTGAATATATAGAGTTGGAGTTGAGGTCGGTGGAGCACCAGGGGGCCCACGAGGCAGGGGGCACGCCCAGGGGGCAGGCGCACCCCCACCCTCATGGACAAGGTGTGGGCCCCCTGGTCTTGATTCTTTCGCCAATATTTTTTATAAATTCCAAAAATATTCTCCGTGAATTTTCAGGTCATTCCAAGAACTTTTATTTCTGCACGAAAATAACACCTTGGCAATTCTGCTGAAAACGGCGTCAGTCCGGGTTAGTTCCACTCAAATCATGCAAGTTAGAGTCCAAAACAAGGGCAAAAGTGTTTGGAAAAGTAGATATGATGGATACGTATCAACTCCCCCAAGCTTAAACCTTTGCTTATCCTCAAGCAATTCAGTTGATAAACTGAAAGTGATAAAGAAAAACTTTTACAAACTCTGTTTGCTCTTGTTTATGTAAATATGTAAAGCCAGCATTCAAGTTTTCAGCAAAGATTATGAACTAACCATATTCACAATAACATTTAGGTCACATGTTTACTCATATCAATGGCATAATCAACTAGCAAGCAATAATAATAAATCTCGGATAACAACACTTTCTCAAAACAATCATAATATGATATAACAAGATGGTATCTCGCTAGCCCTTTCTGAGACTGCAAAACATAAATGCAGAGCACCTATGAAGATCATGGACTGACTAAACATTGTAATTCATGGTAAAAGAGATCTAGTCATAGTCATACTCAATGTAAATTAATAGTAATGGATGCAAATGCCAGCGGTGCTCTCCAACTGGTGCTTTTTCAAAAGAGGATGATGACTCAACATAAAAGTAAATAGATAGTCCCTTTGCAAAGGGAAGCAGGGATTTGTAGAGGTGCGAGAGCTCGATTTTTGGAAATAGAGATAAATAATATTTTGAGCGGCATAATTTCATTGTCAACATAACAACCGAGAGATCTCGATATCCTCCATGCTACACACATTATAGGGGGTTCCCAAGCAGAATGGTAATGTTTATACTCCCCCACCACCAACAAGCATCAATCCATGGCTTTCCCGAAACAACGGGTGCCTCCAACTAACAACAGTCCAGGGGGAGTTTTGTTTGCAATTATTTTGATTTTGTTTGAGCATGGGACTGGGCATCCCGGTGACCAGCCATTTTCTCGTGAATGAGGAGCGGAGTCCACTCCTCTTGAGAATAAGCTGCCTAACAGACAGCCCTTGTTGATACATGAGCTATTCGAGCATACAAAACCTAATTTTCTTTGAAGGTTTAGAGTTTGGCGCATACAAATTACTTGGAACGGCAGGTAGATACCGCATATAGGAAGGTATGGTGGACTCATATGGAATAACTTTGGGGTTTATGGAAGTGGATGCACAAGCAGTATTCCCGCTTAGTACAAGTGAAGGCTAGAAAAAGACTGGGAAGCGACAAACTAGAGAGCGACAACAGTCATGAACATGCATTAAAATTAATAAACGTTGAGTGCAAGCATGAGTAGGATATAATCCACCATGAACATAAATATTGTGGAGGCTATGTTGATTTTGTTTCAACTACATGCGTGAACATGTGCCAAGTCAAGCCACTCGAATTGTTCAAAGGAGGATACCATCCTATCATACCACATCACAACCATTTTAATAGCATGTTGGCACGCAAGGTAATTAAGCATGGCATAAGCAACTATAATCTCTAATTGTCATTCCAAACATGTTTCATTCATAATAGGTTGAATCAGGAACGATGAACTGATCATATTTACAAAAACAAGAGAGGTTGAGTTCATACCAGCTTCTCTCATCTCAATCAGTCCATCATATATCGTCATTATTGCCTTTCACTTGCACGACCGAATGGTGTGGATAATAATAATAGTGCACGTGCATTTGGACTAAGCTGGAATCTGCAAGCATTTAATTCAAGGGAGAAGACAAGGTAACATGGGCTCCTGGTTAAATCAACGATAATGCATATAAGAGCCACTTCAACATTTTCATTATGGTCTTCTCTTCTCGACCCCCAAAGAAAAGAAAGGAAAACTATTTTCATGGCAAAACTCCCTACAAGCAAAAGAAGAACGAGAAATCTTTTTGGGTTTTCTTTTAATTATTACTACTACAGGCATGGAAAGTAAACTAGCTAAAAGCTACAACTAATTTTTTGGGTTTTTCTTAAGGTTTTTCAAACTCACAAGAAGAAAGCAAGAAAAGAAAATAAACTATCATGGATAGTACAATGAAAGAGTATGAGCACCGACAACTAGAGTGAGTGTGTGAACATGAATGTAATGTCGGTGAGAAATACATACTCCCCCAAGCTTAGGCTTTTGGCCTAAGTTGGTCTATGCCCAAGGATCGAAGCTGCTCTCTCCGGGGTACCGAGGAGTGTCCTCTGGGTGCCACTGTTTGGCGATCTCCTCCGGATCCCACTGATAAACTGACTGCCGATAAGGGTCAAGTGGTGGCTCAGGCTCAGGAGCAGGTGTCGCGCTCAAGTACGCGTGAATGGCCTCCGGCAAAATGAGGTACATGCCTAAAAATATGTTAAACAAACATGGCGCAGGCAAGGTAATAAACTCACAATAATTATTATCAAATATCAAATTAAACTTAAGCAGTTTCTTCTTATTTTTCACAATAAAATCATGTGCTACCATACTCTTATAATATAGAGAAACAGGCGCAACGACTTTTCTTCTTTCTCATAATGCCTAATAGGTACATTAAAGTGTGCATCAAGGTGCGAAGCAAAGATACCTCCAAGAATGGGGCCCTTTGTAAGGTTTAGACTCAACCGCTTAGCAACCATAGCGCCTAAACTGAAGGTTCTATCACGGAGTAAAGCATGGCCCAAGATGGCGAGGTCAGGGGCACTGAGGCCCCCACTGTTCCCGCAACCAATTAAACATCTACTAGCAAATATTGCAAAGTAGCGTAGAACAGGAAAATGTATGCTAGTGATTCTTGCATCGGAGACCTTCCTCGTTTCCCCTACAACAATTTCATTAATAAATCCCTCTACATCATTATGGTGTGGTTCCTCTATGCTGCCCTCAAAAGGTATCTTGCATACCCGACAAAAATCATACAGTGACATCTCCTTAAACTCATCATATAAATAAAAAATCCACCGAAGGTGGCGATCTCTGTCAGGACCCCGATTCTAAGCCACACTGATCTAGCATGTAACACATCATATCACTTTGCGGCCTCACGCACGGTATTCGCACGGGTGCCACCTTACCTGGCCCGGGACCGTTTGCGCCTTTTTGCTCACGTATATGATAGTGTTGCTAGCATCCATATGACCGAGAACCCGGGCCGACATGACTAGTCTTGAACCCAAAGTGGCACTAACTTCCGGGGACAGGCATACATGACCCAGCAATGAACGTGTTGGTCATCAGCGAGTGAATCCGGGCTACAACAGTTGGGCTAACAGGACTCCGGGATCCCGGGCGGTAGTAGGCTAGCAAGACTCCGGTAGACACCGCGTGACATTTCCCCGAAGGGATAGACACAGGAACAAAGAAGGACACATGCCGGCCAGTCTAAGTGTTCCGGAGCGGTAGCAACTGGGCTAGCAGGACTCCGGTAATCCGGGCTGTAGCAGACTACCATGGCTCAGTGGAAGCACTACATTTCCCCATAAGAGAGGCTGCCGAGGATAGACAACTAGGTTGTCGGATCCCACACATACCAAGCATTTCTAATCATACACACAATATGCTCGATATGTGCAAATACAACATGGCATCACAACAAAACTCTACCACTCAATTACTTTGTTCATTAGGCTCCGAAGAGCCAGATATTACAAACATGGGTCTGATGACCCAGCATTCAAGTCATACAAGCAACAAGCACAAGCAGAAGCTTAACTTGTCTAAGTACAGACAACTACAAATGAAAAGGCCGAGGGCACAAGATCATTGCTGAGGTAACAAGCTAAACGTCGAAGTCCGTCGGAACTACTAGTGAGACTGAAGTCTCTTTGCCAAAACATAAATTAAGCAAACGTGAGTACATATGTACCCAGCAAGACTTACATCAAAACTAGCTACATATGCATCGGTATCAACAACGGGTGGTGGAGTTTAACTGCAGCAAGCCAGCTTTTACTCAGTGGCTATCCTAAACTATGACTGCAAGCAACTCTTTTGAGGTGGCGCACACGAGTCCACATATTCACAATATCAATACACCACTATGGATCCGCTCCCGTCTCCCTACGAGAACGCCATGCATAGCACTCACGCTTATCTTGCGCATTTTAGAGTATCCACTTTCACTTGTCTATGAACTGTATAGGCAACCCAGAAGTCCTTTACCGCGGACGCGGCTATTTGAATAGATGATGTTAACCCTGCAGGGGTGTACTTCTTCACACACGCTCTCGCCACTTACCACCATGTACACGTCGTGTATCTCGGCAACCTTCAAGCGGAAGCCTGGCAAGGGAGTCGGCCACGACCTGACTAACAACACAAGCCTCTAGTCCAGGTTTATCGCCTATTCGGGTTCCATCCGCAAGGAGATCCGGCCTGGGTGTCGCTCACGGCCCCGAACGATGTGAGCAGGGTTCCCAAGCCCACCATCCGGGTGCCACTTGGTACACCATGCCACTGTGCCTAGTCTGTCCCAAGCCCACCTGGCCGGGTGCCACTTGGTAGACTACTAACACTACCTACAAACACCAGAAACCAATTGCAACTCCTGGACAGAGATCAGGGTGATTAATAAGCCGAGAGGGGTCGAGTTACCGGAACCCAATGTGTGGTAGTAACTGTTCATGGATCAGAAACACAGAACTCAGTTCCTGAGGACGGCTTCAATGAGACAACCCACCATGTACTCCTACATGGCCTCTCGCCGATACCTTTACGAAATCGTGTTCACACACTTAGCTCCCCGATGAATCAGACCTGACACAACTCTAAGCTGTAGCAAGCATGACAAACAAGCATGAATGAGTAGGCACATCGGGGCTCAAACAACTCCTACCCATGCTAGTGGGTTTCATCTATTTACTGTGGCAATGACAGGTCATGCAGAGGAAAGGGGTTCAGCTACCGCAGCATGTAACAGATGAATCTTTGTTGTCCTAATGGAGTAAGAGAGACCAGGAGCGAGAGAGTGGGATTGTATCGGAATGAACAATGGGGTTTTGCTTGCCTGGAACTTCTAAAGATAGTATAACTCTTCATCGGTGTCATCGAACTCATCGTGGGAAGCACGTCTACTGAGGGGGAACAAATACCGGCAATAGAGAAGAAACACAATTAATGCAATGCAACAATATGATGCATGATCATGACATGGCAACATGCTGGTATTTTGAGCTAATGCAACTAGCAACAAAGTTAAATGAAGTTGGTTTGAACCAAAGGTTCAAATTCAAACTCCATATGTGATTATTTAAATGCTAAACATATTATTTGCCCTATTAAGCAACTATAAGTTGTTTCAATATACATGAAAATGGTACAGATGGATAGATTGCATTTTTCTAATAATTTTTCATATATAAATTATTTCATTCTGAGCTACGGCTGAATTTCTATGAGTTTTAGAAGTTTAGGACATTTTCCTAAATTCCCTGAATTAAATTAAATCCAGAAAATAGTTTATTGCGTCAGCATGACATCAGTGTGACATCAGCACATCAACACGCCAGGTCTAGGTCAAACCTGACCAGTGGGTCCCACTGGCCAGTCTCACAGTGATGGCTAGGGTCACAGACATGTGGGCCCGGTCAAAGGCCACGTCAGGAAGGTCAATGCTGACGCGTGGGTCCACTAATTTTATTAATTAACCTAATTATTTTGGTTAACCAGTAACCTAACAAAGTGGGTCCAACTGTCAGTGCCTAATGTTAATCCAAAAGGGTAGTTAGCCCCTAATCTAATGACGGCCACGTCGGCTAACCGATGATTAGCCGCCGACGGTAAGCAGGGCACGGCGGAGGTCCTCATCCGGCCGTTTCGGCGACGAGAGGTCGTGCGGATGGGTTCTACGGGACCGGCACAACGAGGCGCGTCGGATAGTGGCAACGACGGGTGTTAGGGTGGCCGGAGTTGACACCGGCGAGCTCGGCTGCGGCGGCCGGTGCCTGAGCGTGCACGGGGTCGATATTGCGGTGCGCAAATGATTGAAGCAAGGCGCTAGCGAGGCTCTACGCGCGGCGGTGAGCAGGTTGGTCGCACGCCCAGGACCAAATGGTCACCAGAGCGTCATCGGCGACGAGCGCAGGCGGTGGCGGGTGCGGTCGAGCTTGGTGCAGTCGCTACGGCGGGCGAGGAAGAGAACAGAGAGGGGTAGAATGGCCAGTAGCTCACAGTGGTCACGATGAGCGGGTCGGCGAGGTCGGGGAGGAACTGGAGCGGTCGGGGAGGCGAAGGGGATCTCCGGTGACGCGAGGTCGGAGATGGTTCGGTGAAGGCGGTGCAGGATGTTCGAGCGCTCGGGGCTCGGCCTGCTCGTTAAAGTGGACGACGGTGGAGCTCTTAGACACGGCGAGGCGACGAGAGGACGAAGGTGGCTACGACTACGGCGAGCGGTGGCGGCGACCGCGCTCGATGGTTCTGCGGGAAGAGAGCAGAGTAGGCGGAGGGGGTCCAGAGAGAGAGGGACGGTCAGGGCGGTGTCGTGGCGCTCGGGGCCGTCTCCAGCAGCAGCGGCAAGCAGGAGCTAGCGAGCGCGTGCGCGTGCGCCGCGGCCACACGCCCTCCTGTCTACAGGCAGGAGGTTAGGGGTGACTGGCGTCTGGGCCTCGTGGGTTTGCTGTCCACTGGGCCGGCCAGGTAAGTCCAGGTAATTCTCTCTCTCTTATCTGTTTTCTATTTCCTTTTCTGCAATTTGTTTTCGGTTTAGTTTTAACACCAAACCATTTTATAAAATCCTGAAAATAATTATGTGGCTAGAACTAAAATATCCAGAACCACATAAAATGTTCCAGAATTATTGGACATATATTAATTATATAAAAACATATCCAATGCAAATAGTTATTGAATTAATTCAAAGGCCCAAAATAAATGTTTCTGAGATACCAAAAATATTGGTTTGAATTTTACCTCTTGCCAATATTTTCAGAGACTAAGAGGAACATTTTCTTGGACTTCTTTGAAGAGATTTTAATTTTGATTATTTCTGAAATGATTTCTGAGGGTTTCAACTAACCTCAATTCAAATTTCATAAACATAACTATGATGATGACATGAGAGATGCAAAGACAAACAAGGCTAATCTAGGGCTGTGACAATCTCCTAGCATGGAAATGAAAATTTTGCACGAAAATATCAGTGAGGAGGAGATACTGTTCGTGCTGGTCGCGGAGGAAGTCGGTGAGGCCTGCATTCTCAGCCAAATAATAAAAATCATCATGAATCCTAGCTGCCTTCAAGAAACTCATCGCAAGGCCATTCACACGGACGAACTTCCGCGGTGCGAGGAAGATTATATTTGAGCTTCTTATTCTCTTCACTTTGCTTATCCTTCGAGCATCGGCTCGAAGAGCCTCTCAACAATCTCTTCATCATTTTCTTTCTCTGAAATTTTTAGTAACTCAAAATAAAAGTGAACTAAAATCAACAAAGTTGATAGCAACTACTCCCACAAGTGCCTAGAGACCATATCATGCATTAGAACTACTTGGGACCAAATAAATTTGACATGCAAGCTCAAGAACAGGGTGACCTAAGCAGCCAAAATTTGCAATGAATAAAGCACTAGAACAAAAACTAATTGGACCATTGGAGGAGTCACATACCGATGAACAATCCCCCAAAGCAGTTTTGTGAGTGGAGCTTTGAGCAACGAGATCGAAAATCGCAGCAAAACGAGCTAGAACACGAGTTTGAGCTGTGTGTGGATTTTTTCTGGAGGAAGACGAAATGTGTGGGTGCTGGAATAAGTGGAGGGGGCCACGTGGGGCCCACAAGGCAGGGGGCGCACCCAGGGGGTGGGCGCGCCCTACACCCTCGTGGCCAGGTGGTTGCCCCCTCTGGTGTGTTCTCAGTGCCAGATATTCTTAAATATTCTCGAAAAAATCATATTTCAATTTCAGGGCATTTGGAGAACTTTTATTTTCGGGGTATTTTTTTATTGCAAGGATAACTCAGAAAACGGACAGAAAATACTAATTTTGCTTCATTTAATCTAAATAATAGAAAGTAAAAAGAGGGTACAGAGAGTTGTGCTTTCTAACTTCATCCATCTCATGCTCATCAAAAGGAATCCACTAACAATGTTGATCAAGTCTTGTTAACAAACTCATTCCGAATCGCATGTAACCGAAGAATTTTCGAATAGCACTAGGTTACCTCAACGAGGATATGCACATCCCCAACAATAAGAATATCATATTTCTTTTTGACAGTAGGAAGAGGAAATTCAAAACCTCCAATAGTAATAGTTGGAATTTTTCCAATAGAATTTATAATGTGGACTTGAGGTTGTTTCCTCGGAAAGTGTACCGTATGCTCATTACCATTAGCATGAAAAGTGACATTGCCTTTGTTGCAATCGATAACAGCACCTTCAGTATTCAAAAAGGGTCTACCAAGGATAATCGACATACTATCGTCCTCGGGAATATCAAGAATAACAAAGTCCGTTAAAATAGTAACGTTTGCAACTACAACATGCACATCCTCACAAATACCGACAGGTATAGCGGTTGATTTATCGGCCATTTGCAAAGATATTTCAGTAGGTGTCAACTTATTCAAATCAAGTCTTCGATATAAAGAGAGAGGCATAACACTAACACCGACTCCAAGATCACATAAAGCAGTTTTAACATAGTTTCTTTTAATGGAGCATGGTATAGTTGGTACTCCTGGATCTCCAAGTTTCTTTGGTATTCCACCCTTAAAAGTATAATTAGCAAGCATGGTGGAAATTTCAGCTTCTGGTATCTTTCTCTTATTTGTAACAATTTCTTTCATATACTTAGCATAAGGATTCATTTTAGGCATATCAGTCAAACGCATACGCAAAAAGATAGGTCTAATCATTTCAGCAAAGCGCTCAAAATCCTCATCATCCTATTTCTTGGATGGTTTAGGAGGAAAAGGCATGGGTTTCTGAACCCATGGTTCTCTTTCTTTACCGTGCTTCCTAGCAACGAAGTCTCTCTTATCATAAAATCTTTGATTGTGCGTTATCAAGATCAACAGCAGGTGCAATTTCTACATCATTGTTATTGCTAGGTTGAGCATCAACATGAACATCATCATTAACATTATCACTAGGTTCATGTTCATCACCAGATCGTGTTTCAGCATCAGAAATAGAAATATCGTTGGGATTCTCAGGTGTGTCAACAACAGGTTCACTAGAAGCATGCAAGGTCCTGTCATTTTTATTTTTCTTCCTCTTAGATGGACTAGGTGCATCAACATTAGTTCTCTGAGAATCTTGCTCAACTCTCTTAGGGTGGCCCTCAGGATACAAAGGTTCCTGAGTCATTCTACCCCTCTAGTCACAACTCTAATAGCATTATCATTTTTCTTATTATTTAATTCACTGAGCAAATCATTTTGAGCTTTAAGCACTTGTTCTACTTGAGTGGTAACCATAGAAGCATGTTTACTAATAAGTTTGAGTTCACCTTTAACTCTAGACATATAATCACTCAAGTGTTCAATCATATAAGCATTGCGTTTCAATTGCCTACCAACATAAGCATTGAAGTTTTCTTGTTTAACAATAAAATTATCAAACTCATCTAAGCATTGGCTAGCAGACTTATAACGAGGAATATGACCTTCATCAAATATATAGAGAGAATTTACCTTTACTACCTGTGTCGGGTTATCAAGACCATGTATTTCTTCAATAGGCGGTAAATTCTTAACATCTTCAGCTTTAATACCCTTTTTCTTTCATAGATTTCTTTGCCTCTTGCATATCTTCAGGACTGAGAAATAGAATACCCCCTTTCTTCGGAATTGGCTTAGGAGTTGGTTCAGGAAGTTTCCAATTGTTTTCATTAGTCAACATATTATTCAATAGCAATTTAGCTTGATCAATAGTTCTTTCCCTGAAAACACAACCAGCACAACTATCCAGGTGGTCTCTGGAAGCATCGGTTAGTCCATTATAAAAGATATCAAGTATTTCATTTTTCTTGAGAGGATGATCAGGCAAAGCATTAAGTAATTGGAGAAGCCTCCCCCAAGCTTGTGGGAGACTCTCTTCTTCAATTTGCACAAAATTATATATTTCTCTTAAAGCAGCTTGTTTCTTATGAGTGGGGAAATATTTAGCGGAGAAGTAATAAATCATATCCTCGGGACTACGCACACAACCAGGATCAAGAAAATTAAACCATGTTTTAGCATCACCCTTTAATGAGAACGGAAATAATTTAAGGATATAGTAGTAGCGAGTTTTATCATCATTAGTGAATAGGGTTGCTATATCATTTAATTTAGTAAGATGTGCGACAACAGTTTCAGATTCATAGCCATAGAAAGGATTAGATTCAACCAAAGTAATTATATCAGGATCAACAGAGAAATCATAATCCTTATTAGTAATGCACATAGGTGAAGTACAAAAGCAGGGTCATATTTCATTCTAGCATTCAAAGATTTTTCCTTCACCTTAGCTAATAATTTCTTAAGATCATATCTATCATTGCAAGCAAGAAAATCTCTAGCAGTTTCTTCATCCATAACATAACCCTCAGGCACAACAGGCAATTCATATCTAGGGGGAGAATCTTCATCATCACTTTCATCAATATATGAGTTTCAATAATTTCATTCTCTCTAGCCCTAGCAAGTTGTTCATCAAGAAATTCACCTAGTGGCATAGTATTATCAAGCATAGAAATAGTTTCATCATAAGAATCATGCATAGCAAAAGTGGCATCATCAATAACATGCGACATATCAGAATTAATAGCAGAAGCAGGTTTAGGTGTCGCAAGTTTACTCAAAACAGAAGGTGAATCAAGTGTAGAGCTAGATGGCAGTTCCTTACCTCCCCTCGTAGTTGATGGATAAATTTTGGTTTTCTCGTCTTTCAAGTTCCTCATAGTGACCAGCAGATACAAATCCCAAGTGACTCAAAGAATAGAGCTATGCTCCCCGGCAACGGCGCCAGAAAATAGTCTTCATAGCCCACAAGTATAGGGGATCGCAACAGTTTTCGAGGGTAGAGTATTCAACCCAAATTTATTGATTTGACACAAGGGGAGCCAAAGAATATTCTCAAGTATTAGGAGTTGAGTTGTCAATTCAACCACACATGGAACACTTAATATCTGCAGCAAAGTATTTAGTAGGAAAGTAGTATGGAAGTAACGGTAACAGTGGCAACGAAAAGTAACTAAGGAAAGATCAATATGTGAAAAGCTCGTAGGCATTGGATCAGTGATGGATAATTATGTCGGATGCGATTCTTCATGCAACAGTTATAACATAGGGTGACACGGAACTAGCTCCAGTTCATCAATGTAATGTAGGCATGTATTCCGAATATAGTCATACGTGCTTATGGAAAAGAACTTGCATGACATCTTTTGTCCTACCCTCCCGTGGCAGCGGGTTCCCATTGGAAACTAAGGCATATTAAGGCCTCCTTTTAATAGAGTACTGGACCAACGCATTAACACTTAGTGAATACATGAACTCCTCAAACTACGGTCATCACCGGGAGTGGTCCCGATTATTGTCACTTCGGGGTTACCGGATTATAACACATAGTAGTTGACTATTGGCTTGCAAGATAGGATCAAGAACTCACATATATTCATGAAAACATAATAGGTTCAGATCTGAAATCATGGCAATCGGGCCCTAGTGACAAGCATTAAACATAGCAAAGTCATAACAACATCAATCTCAGAACATAGTGGATACTAGGGATCAAACCCTAACAAAACTAACTCGATTACATGATAAATCTCATCCAACCCATCACCATCAGCGGTGAGCATCATGAAATTGGTGATGGAGGATGGTTGATGATGACGACGGCGACGGATTCCCCTCTCCGGAGCCCCGAACGGAATCCAGATCAGCCCTCCCGAGAGAGTTTAGGGCTTGGCGGCGGCTCCGTATCGTAAAACGCGATG
This sequence comes from Aegilops tauschii subsp. strangulata, assembly GCF_002575655.3. Lineage (NCBI taxonomy): Eukaryota > Viridiplantae > Streptophyta > Magnoliopsida > Poales > Poaceae > Aegilops > Aegilops tauschii. The sequence continues at coordinate 203,424,207 of NC_053037.3, read as the reverse complement.
AACCCTTCTCTCTAATTTTTTCTCCTCGAACGTGAATATATAGAGTTGGAGTTGAGGTCGGTGGAGCACCAGGGGGCCCACGAGGCAGGGGCGCGCCCAAGGGGCAGGTGCGCCCCCACCCTCGTGGACAGGGTGTGGGCCCCTAGTCTTGATTCTTTCGCCAATATTTTTTATAAATTCCAAAAATAATCTCCGTGAAGTTTCAGGTCATTCCAAGAACTTTTATTTCTGCACAAAAATAACACCATGCAATTCTGCTGAAAATAGCGTCAGTCCAGGTTAGTTCGATTCAAATCATGCAAGTTAGAGTCAAAAACAAGGGCAAAAGTGTTTGGAAAAGTAGATACGATGGAGACGAAGCATCGTGACACTCTCATGTAATAATGAGTTGGGGTTGTACACGCCCTGGAGTCTCCTGAGTGCCGCCCATGGGCTTCACGGGGGCTCCCACCCATGTCCTAGTGGAGGCCCCATGGTCCGCGTTGGTGGGAAGACAAGAAGACTAGTGTAGGTGCCGGATGCGACTATTCTTTTGCTTGCTTTCTGTAGCTAGTTTGCAACTTCTTGAATGAAATTTGGAGCTTTCGTGTCTTTCGTTCACCAGGGTTGGAAATTTTCTCTCTTTTTGTTTTTGTTCGCCTTTCCAACTGCGTCTCAAGAGGAGTGGTAGTTGCCCGTCGCTCTTCCTCGCGCATCCCGCGCATGGGGGCTAGGTACAGTGTGCGCGCCTGGGCTCACCCGCGACCACACCTCACCGACGCCTTACCACCCCAGCTTTGGTGCCCTTAATCCTCGCTAGACGCCCTCGAACGAGCTTGTGGACATGCGCGCCCCTCTTAAGTCCATGCCTCCGAGCATCGCGACGTGGTGCGCTAGCCACAACCAATCCACGCTCGGGAGCTTGTCCGAAGTAGGATGAGACGCCCCATGAGACTTCTAACCCTGCAGCTACACAATGTCTCCTGAGGCTCAACGACTCTCGGGTCCTCAAGAAGGAAGCTCTGGAAGATGCCCCTGGAAAGGCATGCCCTCGCGACATAAGAGTCGACTGCAAGCACATCAAGCTAAGTTACCATAACCGCACCTAGTAGAAACACAGGTATCACGGCATAATATAAAATTAACGAGCATAGCATAATGGCGCAAGCACCACGGTTCATTACTTGCCCCAACAGGGCCCTCTAACTTTTTTGATGCAGGAGAAGAGAGGAAACAAAAGCAAGATGCACGACTACGGAGTCTCTTGATGCTCGGCCTCGGCAACGCTCGAGCTCAGTCGGAGTCTTCCTCGTGCTTCACCGGGGTGCGCCGGCGATGCGGTTCATCGCCCTCCTAGGTCCGAGTCCGGCGGTGCGGCGGCTTGTCGTAGCCCACATCTCTCCTACTCCGCCCTGAGGACGAGCCCCCGGAGCTGGAGCCGGCGCGGCCGTCGCCAAGGGCAAGCTCACCAGCAGCGGCACCGTCGCCGTCATCACTGTCGTTCTCTGGGCTGCACCCCAGGCATCGGCTGCCTTCCTCGAAGAGCCTCACATAGAGGGTCGCGACGCTGTTGTACCTGAAATGGAGGGTGCACCTCCCATGCAGGCCATGCGCACGGGCAAACAGCTGCCACCCGCGGTTCAGGAACACATTGCCAGCGGCGGTGACCTCAACATCCACCCACGAGGCCCTGCTGCTGCAGCCGTCGCCCTGTAGCCAGAGGCCACCAGGCCATCCTGCCGGTAGCGTACTCGCGAAGGAGCATGGGAGCTAGAGCCAGATGCCCACTGGCCTCTCCGACCAAACGAGGAACTCCGGAGGCGCGTCGGCTGAGTGGGAGTGCGATCGCGGTGGCCGGATGATCGCCGCACGCCTCCCCCCATCACCGAGGTCACCCCGTCCACGGCAGCCCCCGCCATGGGAGGAAGCTCCACCGCGGCTGCCGGAGGCAGCGCCGTCCATTGAAGAAGCCCTCCAACGCCCCGAGGGGCCACTGCCAGAGTCGCCGCGTCCTTTTGGGGTCCTACACGGCCTCTCTTGGGCGGCGACGAGCCTGGCCCCTCCTTGTGGGCCTTCCCTTTCTCCGCCGTGGAAAACCTCCTCGTCAGCGTCATGGGTGTTGTGACGAGACAGCAAGACAAGAAGGAGGAAGAAGGAGCAAGCAGCGAGAAGATGGAGATGAGCAGGGGGCTCTGCCCCTCCCCTCATTTATAGCCAGAGGGAGGCCAACCGCCGGCCTCCATGATCCCTAGTAATGATGATCTTTTTGCATGCAAGAGGCTCTTGTCAAGTCGAACGGTTGCCAAGGGAGTGTGGGGAAGTAGAGACGCCCACGTCCTATCAAGCACCACGCGTCGACCGAGTCTGCAGGTGGTTGGGGCCCGCGGCACTTCACCCTTACCCTTTGGCTTCGCCTCAAAGCCAAGTCTGAACGCGCCTTAGGCACAGGAGCTACTGTCGGCATTCTCGGAACCAGGGTACCCAGACTTGCCTGCCTGCGGCCCATGGAGTGGCTCCATCAATGGCTTGGTATGGCCCATCTTCAGCACCAACAAGACAACACCCTCGCGAGGGGCCAAGCCTCGCGAGGCGGATCACGCCGAGAACTCCAGAAAAAGCGGCCACTTTAGGCTGGCTCCTGAGGAGCAGAGATTTCCAGCGAGCCCTCACCTCGTGAGGTTCGGATGACGCAAGCCATGACGACCAAGGTCAGGCGGGCGCCAGCGGACGCAAAGCGATAGGTTTCCTCTTTCGTGCTAAAGAGGCAAGCGCAGTCGCGGAGTCCCGAGGAATCAGCCAAAGGTTTATATTTCCATGCAACAAGACAAAGACCGCCAGGACGGCAGGAGAGAGATCAATGCCGAGCCCACCATGACGTCACGACCAGAGGCTTTGCAGGCGCAGACCACCTTTCGTTAGGATAAGATGTACTAGTTGTCTCCCTTTGAATTTGGCCGTTGTGGGATCCCTTCCCGCCTTCATTTTGGGGGAAGAGGACCAAGGCCACTATAAGTATAGCCTAGCTGCCACCATAGACTGGGGAAGAGCATTCGGACCATCCGCACTCTCACACGCACAAGAACACACCTCCTGAGGTTGTTCTTCCACTGTACTAGTTCATCCTCAGCCCACCTCGAGGCTAATCCACCAAGCAGGAGTAGGGTATTAAACCACAAGGTGGCCCGAACCTAGGTAAACTGCCTTGTCCCATTTCCTTCCAGTACATCGAGCTTGGCTATGAGATAGGCGAGTTGGCAGACTGGGGAGGTTGAGTTCTCCGCACGCACCCCAGAGTTCGAATCTATCTAGGGTCTGCGGAGCCCCGAATCCGACATATACTACAACCCATTTACAGTTTGTTAAAATTACAACCCATTTTCTAGCTAGGACAACGATTAATAATTTCAACCAACCGCTCAAAATAGAATTCAACCAAAAATCCCACATTTTGATGGGATCCAAAATATAATTTCAAAATGAATTTGAATTTGGTAAAAATCTAACGAAATATTGCACGTGAAATAAGTAATGAAATTAAAATTTTCAAATTCAAAAAATAATATTTTTGAAATTAATTACCTGTTTTGTGCGTTTTTGTATATTTACATCCCAATTTTTATAATTACATCCCTTATATTATTTATTAAAGCCCATTTTCTTGTTAGTCCTAATGCATCCCACCTAGGAAAGATTTTCAGCCTAGCGGGGCGGAGAATAACAAGTTGACCTGGGTTGGGTATTCCACAAAAAAAGTATAGCTGCGCTAGCCATTTTCACCTGGAGAAATTAATATCTAGGCTGGATATTTAGTCAACGTAAAATAATAGCCTGGGGTAGACGGGCCACAGCCCGCCCAGTTGATACCCTGCTCCTCTGAACAACAACAAAAACATCGCTCAAGAAAAACTCCGCTTACACCTCAAAAAACAAATACTGCTCGAACTGTCAGGTCCCAGCTGTTGGCCGCTCCTTGTGCATTCTCTCGTTTATTGACTACTAGTCAATGTGTACGTGTAATGCACGTTAATTTGGAAGTATATTAAGTGCATGCGGATATTAAGTAGGATATTATTTGCGTGTTATTAAGTGATTAACACTATTTTTGGCATGAAAGAATTAACTGCACGCTAAACGCGTTGAGCGCTCGACATTGAAGTAGTCTAGGTCGTTGGATTGATATGATTTGATGGCCAAGATTAATTGGATCTGCCCCTTTGGGTCTTTTTATATTGTTATATATATATATATATATATATAGATATAGGTTGACAATGGTGTGGGACCGTGACGACAGGAAACTAGGAGGAAGCAAAAAATTATAGTTGTATATAATAAGGAGGAACTTGCGTACGTACGGCTATGGCCCTGGTGGGTCCCTACTGTCATCCTCTCCAAGTAAATTCATCTCCTGATTCCTCATGTTCGTTGACCATGATGACAACGCTCGGTGCCACGGCAAGCAGAACAACCCGAAGGACGACAAAGAGGGCCTCGCGGGCCCTATGGATGGTCTGATATAGCGCCCGCTGCTCATTCAGGAAGCCAGGATCATCGTACACCTATGAGCACCTTCAAGAGACTGAGCCATCATGAAACGGAAGATGAGTTGGTCGGTAGATCATATGGTTTCACCTCTAACCTACCCGAGTTGTCGTATAGGATATGAATGAAACATAAGACAATGAACTTCTTAAGCAGAGAAACAACAGAAGAGGATGATCTTCTTACATGCAAATCACTCGCATTAGATCAACACGCAAAACAATATGAAGCATTATTCTCAAGAGGCACGGTGAAGAGCTTGTGATGCAGCATGCCACAACATTCCAAGCTCAACTTTGCAATCAAACTCACAAGGCCTGGCATTTCATAGACCGCATTCAAAACAAACTCTTAAAATACCTTACATAAGTCGACATTCATGTGACTATGCATCCCAGAGAGTAAATATTTACTTCTGAACTGAACACATGAATAGGAAAAAACGATCGACGTTGCTCACAGCAAAGGGCGTCCCACTCCAAAATATCAAATGCATGTCTTTTGGCTAACATCATTGAGCAAAATTTGACGAGGTTTTCCAATTCCAGTATATTAAACTAATGTCTTCTTGCTAACGTCAATGATTATACTTTGACAAGCTTTTCCCATTCAAAATATGTAAAGCCTATGATTGTGGAACGGGCAGGGTTTGTCATCAGTTTGCACATTGAAATGGCACATGGAGCCGGATTAACCAACATATCTTTTTGTGCAATTCCACTGAAATCAAACAATGTTTGCGTAGCATGGTGATTTCGTATTTATATGTTGTAAGGCATTGAACACATTCGCATCTCCATTCTAGTAGATAGTCCAGTGGCTCAAGGTGACGACGAATGATTAGAGAACCATTCGATGCATTGTGCATGATGAAGTATTATGGAGGACACGAACCATCTGAACATTTTCTGCAGTTCCACTTAAATCAAGCTGAGCATCCCTATCTACATAAATACAGAAAATCGTGATGAATATAATAGTAGTACTAGTTGATTAAACATATGCTTACAGCTATAAGCATCTTCATTATCTTAACAGGAAAAGATAGCAATACAATAGCTTCAATTAAACATTTATTCGAAACAATACAACAATATAAGTAGCACAACATAACAAAGCACAATCATGTGGATGAAGGCCGATACTGACCTCGTTTGTTACAACTGCGTTGGCAACTGACTTGGTCATACCTATCCTTGTGGAGTGAAGTTTGCACTCCATGCATTGTTGAGTTTCCGATGCTCTCTGCAGACTAGTCATGTCACCAGCGTCTACTAATACTCTGTAAAGCTTCTCGATCATTCCTTGTGTAATGTAGCGCAAACAGTGACTGCTTCTTTCTACAAAGTGGAAAGACCAACTGGGCCCAATAATGCAACAGTTTGCCTTAAACACATTGGCTCCTTTTGTTCAGTTCAACTAAAATCAAAGTCGAAATAGAACCGAGCAGAAGTTTTGATATCCGTATATGCAACAATAGGTATAAAGGAAACAATTACTAAGAAATAACGATTGATGACTTATACTCCCAGAAGAACAAACATCTACCTTATCTTAATGGGAAAGAAAGTAGGAGAGTAGCAATTCTCAAACAGTGTGATTCATTCATATTAAATGAGACATTATCTTAACAATACCTTGTTTCAACATGTATAAAGAACGACAAAGCAGAAAAGTACTATTCCTAAAACAATGCAACTGATTCATATTAACAGAGACATTATCTTAACAATACCTTGGTTAAACATGTAGAAAGAACTACAAAGAATGATAGTATCATTTGTAAAACACTGTAACTAATATATAATAACAGAGACATTATCTCAACAATACATTTCTTAAACATGTACTCCGGCCAATCTCTAATGGAAATGGTACTCCCGCCGATCCCTAATAGGTGTTGCAGTTTTGATCTAAGATTCTGTAGTTAATTCTGAGAGTGGCATTAGATTAACAAAAAACATAAACTATTCCAGGGGAGACTGGGTGCAACAGCACCATGTGCTTCCATCTACTTATAAAGGGGGTGATGCAGAGTTTGTTGTAACAAAGCAACAAGCATCATGTCTGGGTTGGTTCCATTTTTGTTCACTCAATGGGAAAATACAGTAATTCAATAGCTTCAATTCAGCATTTATTCAAAACAATACCAATACAAGTAGCACAACACCTCAAAGCACACTACACGATCATGTGGATGAAGGTCGGTACTGACCTTTCAGGACGCAGTCAAGATCACCTACGAATCTGCCAACACGAATAGGAAATCCAATCTTGTTTTGTGTAGTTCAACTAAATCAAGCAAAGTCGCCAGTGTGACATTTAAATTGGCTATAGCAACAAGTTTAATAGATATCCCTATTTTAATAGAGGCAAAAAAGGAAACAATTACTGGCCAATAAAGGAGGATGAAACATACAGCGACAAAAAGAAGCCTCTACCTTATCTTGATGGAAAACAAAGTAGGACAGTAGCATTTCTAAAACGGTTGAAGTGATTCATATTAACAGTGACATTCTCTTAAAAAAACATTCGTTAAAAATGTAATTTACTTTTAACAGTGGCATTGCTTCAAATTTCCAGCAGCATTCTTAGATTAACAACAACAAAATAGTTGTATGGGACATGGGACATGGGACATGCCAGCACCATGTGTGTCCACACGTATAAATGGGTGATACAGAGTATGTTGCCAAGCAACATATCTACATTGGTCCCATATTTGTTCTCTTTGAACCTTTTTCCTATGTGAGGGCAGCAAATCTAGTCCTGCACAAACTTCTCGACCCCCCAGTTTCTTTCCTTTTCAACAAAGAGATCGGTCCCTTATAGATGTGTGTACTAGGTTACCCCCGTTTTCCCTTTTCGACCAACAAAGTGGTTGGATAGCCAGTCTATACTAATTTCCCTCCCTTCTTTCCTCATTGCACCACGTCATAGATTCATGCTCCACCCCACCCTTCTTTCCTCTTTGAACCAAGACCTAGATTCGACTACAGAATCGAAAAGATCTGCATGCAGCTAGAGCAATGACAGTTTCAAAGAAAGTTATACCTTAGTGTCGTCGGGATATGGCTAGGCGTGCGGTGGGATGCTGAATCTTCCCACACTATGTACGATAGTGAGGAAGAAGGGGTCGGAGGCCCTCCTGCACAGGCGCTGGGTGGAAGAGAACATCACAGCCAGCAGTGGATTGCCTCCCTCGCGGAAGGCGACAGAGTGACCGGTGCACCTCCTCCCCTTCCCTGTGCGATGGGATTCGGACGGCTCCTTCACCAGCTGTGAGGGGGAAGAGAGAGACAGAGGCCAACGCAGTCTTGTTTAGATCCAGCGAAGAGGATGAGAGACTGTGAATATAGCAAACCCTAGCAAAGGAACGCTGAGCCTCCAGCGTATATATATATGTAGTGCAGCAAGAGTGTGGGGAGTGCAAACCCTAGCGAACAAGCGCGGAGGCTCCAGGTTATATAGTACTCATGTATACTAATTATATAGTGGAGTGGTATTCTTTTTCTCTCCATAACAATCATTTTAAGTTGTGTAAGTATGAAACGAAAATCTTTATTTAACATACCAGTGAAGAAAACTACTTATGATCAACTAACGATCCACTCGTCCTGGTCACACTTCCTATCCTTCACGTGCGGTACAAAATCCTCCGATATGTGAACAACCACACACGCGCCAAATTATAGGAAAGGTGTGAGAGTGTGTGAAAATAAAGAATTTTAATTTCAATTATCAGAAAGGTTTGAGAGTATGTACAGTTTGCCCTCTCTCAGTAATTATGTTTTGTTGTGTTCGGCCCGAACTTGGTCAAACTTTACAAAGTTTGACGTCAGTCAAATCTAATATGCAGACACTACTGCAGGATGCTGCTAACGCGACACTACAATAAGAGACCCTTCGACAAAACTGTGTGTGATGCAATAATCTCAAATTGTGGTTTAGAAAAACCGTAAAAAAGGGTGCAAAACATTTGCGATGACGAATGCATCAAACTGTGACAGCCTGGATTTTGCCTTCTCTCTTTTCCCGGACTTGATTTTGCCTTTGCCTTGGCTTTGAGTTTTTGGAATCAATTCAAATGGACTTATCACTTGGGCATGCCCTTGACCTTCACCCAAGTGACCCTTCTACCTCTCATTCAATCTCATTTCTTTGAAAAATCCCAAAGTGGTCAAATGAATATTTTCATAAAAGAAAGATATTCAATTTCTCTTCTGAAACTCATTTATGAAACTACTGCTCCAAAGCAACCCTCATTTTTATTGCTCCAAAAATCTTGAAATAATTCCTGAATATTCTTTGAACCTTGGCCCACCACCCAAAGCAAAAATATTGCATGACTTTTTGTAATATTTTGGCTTCTGGCCCAAAAATGCACTTTGTACAGCAAGTGTATTTTTCCTTGATCCTTTGGCCCTGGTTTTTCTTGAGCCTCATTACCCTCCTAAGTAAACCCTAACCCCAAAAGATCAGCCCTAATGGCCTTCTAGAAGATCTCCAAAGGTAGCGGCCAAGTTTCTGGCCAGAAACTTACCAAGAAGCTTGAGTCACTTCTGGTCGGCCTGGCAATGAGTCCTTAGCCTCCCTAGACCTAACACTACGTGAACTATAGCCCAGACAAGGTTTGGCCAAGCGTGGGTGTCGTTTTGACCATGCCAGGGCGGTGACAGCGTGTGGACATGGGGTCTGGCATGTGTTGGACGCGCTCTGCGTCGAGCCAACGCCTCTGTTCGGTGCGTGCTTGAGCCAGAGCTCACCGACGACTGCCGCGCCGCGCCACCAGCTTTGACTCATCACCCTTGACCTCTCCCTGGCTCTCGCCGACGCCGGAGATGCTGCAGTGAGCACAGGCACATCGCGGCCAACAGCCACAGTGCGCTCGTGCCCTTGTCTTCTTCTCCCCTGCCTCCTGTGCTCGTCCGCGAGCATGGACAGCTCCCGCCTGAGCGCTGAGCCCTTGCCCCCTCTCACTGGCGCCCTTCATCGTCGCTCGCCGGCTTCCAGAGAACTCCGGCAGCGCCAGGTACCCACCTCCTACTCCGGCTATATATAGAGCCCCTCCCTCCGTTCCGAAGCAACACACCGCACTTCTCAACCACCACGACCACGTAGGATAGCCGTAGCCCGGTCGGGCAGGCCTCTGGCCGTCGACCACGGCCAAAGACCGCCGGCGATCCCCGCAGCCCAGCCACCCTGCTCTAGAGCCCCTCGAGCTCAACCAACCTCTCAGGCGCATCACTGGAGGTCCACTGGTGTCGCCTGGAAGCAGCAGAGCCCCTGGAGTCGCCCCTCGCCGTCGCCTTCTTCCTCTCCGGCAAGCCCCGACCACCACCGCCGCTTGCGAGCTTGGTTGCGAGCAGCTCCGGTCATCCCTCGACAAGCCACAGGTTGGGCAGGTGCGCCATGACCCCCTCTCCACTTCTATCCCTCTGGCTTTGCCCAAGAACCTCTGATAGCGGGCGTAAGCTCCTGCAGAGCACCGCCGCGCTCTGTTTCTTCTCTCCCTCTCTCTCCTGACCGGTGGGCAGCCTCTCCACTCGCACCCGAAGCGGTATGAGTGGAGGCGTATTCTATGTTTACGCCATCGATGTCACCCCTAGTTTTCTGTTTTATTCAAATTAATTCAAAATTTTGACCACAACTTTGAGCAGTGATAATTTCTAGCCTATAAGTCCAAATGAGTTGATTCTTTTTGCATTGTGTCTGTTTTAGAAAGCTCTAGCAGCACACCAAAATTTGGAATTTTCCTTGTTGTCTAGATTTTCTAGTGATTTTCAGATTGGATTTTGACATTTTGTTTTGTGGTTTTTAAATATTTTCAGAAGGAGAGAGTTGCCTTGAAGATAACCAGGAGGAGTGTGACCGTCCTTTGCACTAAGGCAAGCCACACTAGCATTTGGATGGTGTCATTTCAATATCTATGATTTTTCTTACTTGAATATGAGTTCTTTTATGCATTTAAAATTTGATAAATAAATTTGGTTGAATGCTAGTTACCTTGTCATGCTTGAAATGTTTGTTTAAGTTACTGGTTGAATGCATGGAGTAGTTTGGTCTAGTAGAACAGAGTTTGACTTCGTTATATTGCTATGATAAATAATGACAGTTCTTTTTGCTTAATGAGAATTTCATATAAATTATGAGTTAATCAAAATATTGCATGATCATAAATAGTGAGGTAGAACCAGTAAAATTTAAGGATGAGTTATTGCGAGAAAGTTATATTGGTAAGGTTGATACGTTCTTGTGAGTTGCATGTTTTGCATATCGATTAGTGCATTGCTCATGGCATCGTATGACTTGGCATAGTAGTTTTTATTTTCAATTTAAACCTGATAATAATCCAACTTGAAGATAACGTTGATCAAGTCATGGTGCCACTGAATCGGGTTTTTCTTCAGTGCGACCACATTTACCTTTATGGGGGCTCTTGATTCGGTCCCTTGTCGTGCCTCTCGCCGGTGCCTCCAACGAGGGAAGGTTATGGGCGTGCGTACCCTGGCCCGGTAAGCAGACATAACCTTGTGTGACCGTTTGTTTTTATGGTACCTTGTCCCCGTTTGGGACCGTTCTTGCCACGATGGTGGACGTTGATGCCTTTTGTAGGCACGGGGCCACCCAGGACTTAGTCTTGAGAGGGAGTTGGTCGGAGTGGCCGGGAGAGTGTCATGGCAAGGGGAGCGTTTCGTTGGAACGCCGTTGGTCCACCCGAATGGGAGTGCGAGGCCATGGGTTCCGTGGTGTCGGTAAAGTGCGCTACCTCTGCAGAGTGTATTCAATCAATCGATAGTCACGTCCTCTGTCGGTGGAAACGACACCTATGGGATCACTAGAATCCCTTCTACGGTTGGCGGGCGCGGGGTTGTGAGAAGAGCAGGTTTAAGAGCTAGCACAAGGATAGTTTACCCAGGTTCGGGCCGCAAGGATGCGTAATACCCTAGTCCTGCTTTGGTGTGTATTTCGGAGTGTTCTTGAGCTCTCGAACTAGCTACGGTGGCTGCGTAGTTCCAAAGAGCCGAATCCCTCTCCTGGTCGCCTCGGGCATCCTTTTATAGGAAAAAGGGGTTGCCATAGTGGCACACAGGAGGTGGAAAGGCGTACAGTGCGCGAGCTTATCGCTCGGCATTATGGGACAAAGTGCATTCAATGCGCTACTTATGTGACCATTAGCTTTATCGGGGACGGGAACGAGGCATGTCCCGTCCATCGCCGCTCCGCCTCGCTTCGACACGCGCCCAGGCCAGCGATGTGTATGGCGCCATGTAAGCAGGCAGGTTGCTGAGGTGGCGTGCTGGCAGGGCCATCACGAAGATCTGCATGCCACCACGCAGGTGCTTGCTGAGTCGGTGTAGAGGCCGCCCGTCGCCATGCAGGTGCCTGCCCAGCTGGTTGAGCTAGCAGCTACTTGGGGACGGCGGTGGAGTCTTGGCGGGCGCGGGCCTGGCTGTGGCCCCACTAATGCTCTCGGCAAGGGTCTTGCCGGGGGCCCGGCAAGGGTCTTGCCGTGGCGCTGCAGTCGTCCCCAGCAAGGCGCTTGCCGGGGGTCTTGTGGATTTCCTCGGCTAGGATCCCACTGAGGATCGTCGTCTTCTAGTCCTCATCTGAACTTGTGTGTTTATGATCTTGCAAAGATCTGCATGCCACCACGGAGGTGCCTCCCGAGCCCTGGTTCCAATGTAGTTGTCGACGACGTTTGGAACCCTTGGGCTTAAGGGTGGCTCGCTCTGCTGATGTTGGGCAAGTTGCCCCGGCAAAGCTCTTGCCGGGGCCGTGGAGGTCGTCCCGACAAAGGTCTTGCCGGGGAGGTCCAGCTCGCCCCTTTGCTCTCTTATGCTTCTGGTTTTGGCGTCGCCTTGTTTGTCTTGTGCTTCGGCTTCTCTCCGGCTTCCCTCCTCTACCCTGCTAAGTGTGGCCGTGGCGCGCGGCTCTGACTGCCCGTGCACAAGTAAAGGGGTCAAAAGGAGAGCCCCTACATTTGTACACTGACAGGAGCCCCCGGGCCTGGGCCACACATAAGCGCGATGCGTTGTTGGGCTAGGCCCAAAATGGTGCGCGGGCAGGTGGGGCGGATTTTACCACAGTAACTATTTCGTCCGCTGCGCTTCTCCATGACCCGCGTTGAACGCGCGACGTGGAGAGCCATGTGTGACCTGGGGGGTCATGCGTTGGGCGGTTCCCGCACGCATGTGTCACGTCGCAGTTAATGGGAAAAGAGGCGGTCCGCGCCTTCCCCATAAAAAGGAATAACCGCGGGCGCGCTGCTCATATACCCTTCGTGCTTTCTCGAATCTCGGAACCGCCGTCCCCTTCTCCCTCCTTCTCAAGCTCTTGCCTTCGCTCGCTACCGCCGCGCCTTCGCCATCCTTCATTCCTCGCCTCCCGCAGCCGCCATGGCACCCAAGACCCGCAGAGGCAAGGGAGTGGCCAAGGACGCTAGGGAGAAGGAGCCTTCGGAGAGCGAGTTGGCGGTGCGGCGAACGCAACACGCCTACTTTCCGTCGACGGTCGACGTGGTCTGTCGGCGTTCTGGGAACGGGGGTCCCCAGACTTGCCTGCCTGCGGCCCACAGCGTGGCTAAGCAAGCAGGCCGTACGACCCATCTTCATCAACAAGGCATCCAAGACCCTCGCGAGGGTCCAAGCCTCGCGAGGTGGACGACGCCAGACCTCCTCTGGAGTGGCCGAGCCAGGCAGGCTCACGAGGAGCGGAGATATCAAGGCGGGGAAAACCTCACGAGGCTCTCGTGACGTGAGCCATGACGAACGGCGCCAGGTGTCCTTATTTCCTCTTTGGTGCTAAGGAGGCCAGCGCAGGCGAAGAGTACCAAGGCATCAGGCAAAGGTTGCTATATTGGTGCAACGAGACCAAGACCAGGAGGACGGCAAGGCGGAGGTCATCGTGGAGCCCAAGACGGCGTCACTCCAGAGCTTTTCGCAGGCGAAGACCACTTTTGTTAGGATAGCTTGTACTAGCTGTCCCCCTTCAAATTCGCCCGCCGTTGTTGGCTCCCTTCCCACTCGATAGTTGGGAAGAGGAGCATGGCCTATATAAGTAGATCTAGCCACCATAGTAGAGGCATCTCATCTTAGCTTGATCCAACCCGATCGAGAGCCTACCCACAAGAACACCGCAACCTCAGGAGGCTGTTCTTCCCTTGTACTATTCATCATCAGCCCAAGAGACAATCCACCACCACCACACTGGAGTAGGGTATTACACCACAATGGTGGCCCGAACCAGTATAAACCTCGTGTCCTTTTGTGTTGCGAGTTCGTCGAGTTCGTCCGCGAGATCTTAGCGAGCTAGGGCGTAGATCAGTAGGAGGGAAAGACTTTGCGCGCACCCCAGTGTTCGAACCTTAAGGGTTTGCCGGAACCCCACATCCGACATTTGGCGCGCCAGGTAGGGATGCGCCGTAGCTTCCCTTCCATCAGTTCGTCGCTCCATCGCTCCGTCATCTCCATGGCGGACGCTCGCCGTGCTCGAACTGAGCGTCGGGCTACCCTCACCGCCCGCGTCGCTCAGACGGCCCTCGTTGGTGGGCCACCTCATCGTTCTCCGTCTCCCGCCGCCAACGCTGCCACCGGCCCGGCGGGGAATGAGCAGCAGGCGTCCTCGCTGCATCCTTTGATGCGGCAGGACGGCCGCACCGCTACTCCATCACTGACCCCTACCAGTTCTTCGTCTCACACACACCGCGCTCCTATGGAGGCATGGACCATGCTCATCGCGGCGAACGAGCTCCTGCGCTACCGCCCTGTGGACGACCTCTATGAGGAGTGGCTCAACCGCGTCGCCGAGCTTGTCCGCACCGCAGGGGGCTCTCCAGCGCCATCCCACCCTCTGCCTCCCCCTCAACCAGCCGCGGGCGACGGGGCTCATGGCGTGCCTCCACCACCTCAGCCCCAAGACGGCGCCTTGGCACCAAGGCACGCGGCTCCGCGGCGTGATCCACCACGCCCGGCGCCCGCGCGCGAAGAGAGAAGCTGCCAAGAAATCCCGCGGCTGCGAGATGCTGCACCCGCACTCCGCGTGCCACCTCGTCAAGACCGCGCGCCGCCTGCAGCGGCGCTGCGCGGACCTCGTCAAGACCAAGCTCCACCTCCGAAGCGGGCCCCGGCAACCACGGCCGGCTGCCGCGCCTTCACCCTCGAGCTGCGTAGCGTCGCCTGGCCAGGCAAGTTCAAGCCGGATCTGCCTCCTCGCTACGACGGCACCGCCGACCCCGCGGAGTTCCTGCAGCTCTATGAGCGGAGCATCGAAGCAGCCAACGGCGACGAAAAGGTCATGGCGAACTGGTTTCCCATGGCTCTCAAGGATGGGGCTCGCTCCTGGCTCCTGAACCTGCAGCACGGCTCGATCTCCTCTTGGGACGAGATGTGCGACCACTTCGTCGCCAACATCCAGGGCACTCGCGACCGCCCACCGGCCGTGGGTGATCTGCGCCGCATCAAGCAACAACCAGGAGAGACCCTCCAGAAGTACATCCAGCGTTTCAACAACACCCGCCTCAAGATCCCTAAGGTCACGGACGAGGCCATCATCTCGCGTTTTCCGACGGTGTCCGTGACGTCAAGATGAAGGAAGAGCTCGCCATCCACGAGGAGGTCTGCACATCTCAGGAGCTGTTCAACCTGGCGACCAAGTGCGCAAGAGCTGAGGAGGGGCGCCTTTCCCTCCTCGAGCTG
This sequence comes from Aegilops tauschii subsp. strangulata, assembly GCF_002575655.3. NCBI lineage: Eukaryota > Viridiplantae > Streptophyta > Magnoliopsida > Poales > Poaceae > Aegilops > Aegilops tauschii. The sequence goes on along the minus strand of NC_053037.3, from coordinate 203,408,989 downwards.
CCAGCTGCAGGAGCGGAGAAGAAGAAGACCAAGGCCAAGGACATGAAGCGCAAGGAGGAAGCTGTGCTCGCAGCGGAGCCCGACACCAAGCGGGGCAGAGATCAGCCCGATTCATCCAAGAACGGCCGACCATTCTACGCCTTCCACAACCTGAACACCCACAACACCAGCGACTGTCAAGAGCTCAGAGCCATACGAGAAGGACGCTTCGGTCGACGCCCCGAGCGCAACGACCGGGGCTATGGCCGCGGAGGAGGACGTGGAGGCAGACGCTGGGACGACCATGGCCCGCGCCAGGAGTGGCGCGACCGGCCTCGTGAGGACCGCTGGCAGGACCAACCTCGCGAGGGCGCCTGGAGGGACCCGCCTCGTGAGGATCGCCCCCAAGGCAACACCGGTCTTCCCCCGCTGCCGCCACCAAGAAGGAATGACGACCACCACCAGGACGAGGGGGTTGGGGGCTTCCAGGAGCCGCGTGCAATCGCCTGCATCTTGGGCGGCGCCCAGGCCCCAGCCTCTCAGCGCATCTTCAAATAGTTCGCTCACGAGGTGAACGTTGTGCTCCCCAAGCTCGAGGCCACGAGCCCGCTCAGATGGTCCCAATGCGCCATCACTTTCAACTCGAAGGATCAGCTCAAGTGCGCGTCCACCGCTGGGCCCTCCCTATGTTGTGTTCCCTAGTCATCAGCAATGTGCAGGTTACCAAGACCCTCATCGACGGCGGCGCAGGGCTCAACGTCCTGTCCGTTGACACGTTCAACAACCTCCAAGTGCCATATGAACAGCTCTAGCCCACCAAGGCTTTCTCAGGAGTGACCGACGGTTCCACCACACCGATAGGGCAGGTCCGCCTGCCTGTCAACTTCAGGGAGCGCAAGAACTACCGCACTGAGCTCATCGACTTTGACGTTGCGCACATCGCCCGCATCGGTCTCCCATACAACGCCATCCTCGGGTACCCAGCTCTAGCTCAGTTCATGGCGGCGACCCACCGGCCTACAACCTCATGAAGATGCCAGGAAGCAAGGGCGTCCTCACCATCAAGGGGGACACTAAGGAGGCCGTGACGGTGCTTAGGCTCGCCTTCAAGACCGCGGTGGCGGCACAGCCGGCCGGCGCCGGTACCCACGAGTCCAAGGAGGCCGCGCCTACCAAGAAGAAGCAGTTGTTCACCCAAGACAAGGCAGAAACCAAGCAGGTGCTGGTCAATGAGGACGGGTCTTCGGGGGCCACCTTCACCCTAGGAGCCGGCCTTGACCCGGGACAAGAAGAAGCCTTGGTGAGGTTCTTGCGCGCGAACAAGGAAATATTCGCGTGGGAGCCCAATCAGCTGGTAGGGGTCCCGAGAGAGGTGATCCAGCATCATCTAAGGGTATGCCCCAACATACGCCCTGTGAAGCAGCGAGCCAGACGGCAGTCAACTGAGAAGCAGGCCTTCATCGTCCGAGGGACACGCAAGCTGGAGGCGGCAGGCGCCATCCGGGAAGTTCGGTATCCTGAATGGCTGGCAAACCCTATCGTAGTGCCAAAGAAAGGCGAAGGAGCAGATGTGCGTCGACTTCACCAACCTCAACAAAGCTTGTCCCCAAGGTCCGTTCCCGCTCCCGCACATCGACCAAATCGTCGACTCCACCGCCGAGTGCGACTTGCTGTGCTTCTTGGACGCGTTCTCAGGGTATCATCACATCAACATGGCGGTGGAAGATGTGGAGAAGACAACTTTCCTAACACCATGTGGGGTGTACTGCTACACCTATATGCCCTTCGGGTTGCGCAACGCAGGCGCCACCTTCCAGCGGTTGATGCGCATCGCCCTGGGGCGGCAGCTCGGGAGGAACACAGAGGCTTACGTCGATGACGTAGTGGTCAAATCTCGCGAGGCAAGGACATTGATTCAAGACTTGGAGGAGACCTTCGAGAGCTTGCGCCAAGTGAACTTGAGGCTTAACCCGGAGAAGTGCGTGTTTGGCGTCCCTTCCGGCAAGCTACTAGGGTTCCTCGTATCCCACAGAGGGATCGAGGCGAACCCGGAGAAGATAAAGGCCATCAAAGACATGAGCCCGCCGTAGACCCTCAAGGAGATGCAGAAGCTAGCAGGGCGGGTGACCGCGTTAGGGCGATTCATCTCCAAGCTAGGCGAGCGTGCCTTACCCTTCTTTAAGCTCATGAAGAAGAAGGGCCCGTTCGAGTGGACCCCGGAGGCCGACCGGGACTTCCAAGACCTCAAGAAATACCTCACCAGCCCCCCGGTGATGGTGGCACCGCGGCCTCTCGAGCCTCTGGTACTCTACCTTGCCACCACCCCGTACTCCGCCAGCGCGGCGTTGGTGGCGGTTCGGAGGAGCGCGAAGACAAGGGTGTGCCGCGCCAAGCCAGAGCTGATGCAGCGCAGGGTCAGGAAGGCGCATCAAAGCCATCAGCGACGGAAGACCCAGCTCAGCAGGGCAACATTGCAGAAGCTTCGGAGGATGGTCAGGTCTCAGGAAACCCACCACCTCAGGATATGCCACAATCTCTGCAGGACCCGAGCCTCGACAGTGTGCCAGCCCTCGTCGAGCACCCAGTGTACTTCGTCAGCACCGTACTGCGGGATGCGAGGGCGCGCTACTCCATGCCGGAAAAGCTCCTGCTCGCACTCTTGGTGTCCTCGCGCAAGCTGCGGCACTACTTCCAGGGCCACCCCATCAAGGTCGTCTCAGCTTACCCATTGGAGAGGGTACTCAGGAGCCCTAACTTAGCCGAAAGGGTCGCTGAATGGAACATCGAGCTGCAAGCATTCCAGTTGGAGTTCAGCACTACCAGGGTCATCAAGGGAGCCTCACTCGCCGATTTTGTGGTAGAATGGATAGATGCCCCGGCTCTTGAGGAAGGAGAAGACCGGTCCACCTCCCCAGGAAGCGAGGCACCAGACGGCTGGGTCATGTATTTCGATGGCGCCTTCGCGCACCAGGGCGCGGGGTCTGGGGCAGTGCTCATCTTGCCCACTCAGGACAAGCTCCACTACGCCGTGCAACTCTGCTTCCAGCACGGCGAGAAGGTCTCTAACAATATCGCAGAATACGAAGGCATCATAGCTGGCCTGAAGGCTGTGGCGGCTCTAGGGTGAAGTGCCTCACCATCAAAGGCGACTCGCAGCTCCTCGTCAACTTCTTCAACAAGGTGTACGAGCCGAAGGACGAGCACATGGAGGCCTACCTTGCGGAGGTGCGCAAGATGGAAAAGCTGTTCTCGGGCCTGGAGTTGCAGCACGTGCCCCGGGGCACAACCAAGGAAGCCGACGACATCCCCAGGAGAGCATCCAAGCGGCAACCGCAAGAGCCCGGCGTCTTCAAAGAGCGGCTCTTCAAGCCATCAGCTACGCCACCTCTTTCAAGCATGACTCAACCTCGGGAGGAGCTCCCACAGCCCCCGGCGACGGGAGCCCTAGCCTGTGGCCCGACCTTAGGAGCACGGCTGCTCTTGGCGCTCGAGCCCTAGGAGGAGTGCTGGACCAAGGAATTCAAAGAGTACCTGATGCACGGGACGCTGCCGGAGAAGGAAGAGGACGCGGAGCGCGTGGCCCGGCAAGCCACGGCGTACTGCATTCAAGACGGCGAGTTGTACAGGAAACGGCCGAACGACGTCACGCTGCACTGCATCTCCAGCGATCAAGGAAGGGAGCTCCTGATTGACATACACGGCGGGGACTGTGGGCATCACTCGTCGTCACGGACCCTCGTCGGCAAGGTGTTCCACAGTGGATTCTATTGGCCCACAGCGCTCAACGATGCAGCCGAGCTGGTGAAGTCCTGCGAAGCTTGCCAATTCCATGCCAAGCAAATCAATCAGCCTGCCCCGGGCCTCCAAACCATCCCTCTCACATGGTCGTTCGCAGTCTGGGGGCTAGACATCTTAGGCCCATTCCCGCGGGCGCCAGGGGGCTACCGCTATCTCTACGTCGCCATCGACAAGTTCACCAAGTGGGCGGAAGTGGAAGCCGTCCGTACCATTCCAGCCGGCTCTGCCGTCAAGTTCATCAAGGGCCTCGTGAGCCGCTTTGGTGTCCCCAACCGCATCATCATAGATAACAGCTCGCAGTTTACTAGTAACCTCTTCAAAACCTACTGTGCTAACCTTGGAACGCAGATCTGCTTCGCTTCGGTGGCCCACCCCAGGAGCAATGGCTAGGCTGAGCGCGCCAACGCGGAGGTCCTGAGGGGCCTCAAGACCAGGACCTTCAAGAAGAAGCTGGAGACCTGCGGCAGGGGCTGGCACGACGAGCTCCAGTCCGTGTCGTGGTCCATCCGCACCACCGCTACCAAGCCAACGGGCGAGATTCCGTTCTTCCTCGTCTACGGAGCTGAAGCAGTCCTCCCTCATGAGGTCAAGCATCGCTCCGCGCGGGTCCTGGCGTTCGACGAAACGCAGCAGGACGCCATGCGGGGGATGGATCTCGTGCTGGGGGAGGAACTCCGATGCGAAGCCGCATTGAGGGCGGCAAGGTACCAACAAGCGCTGCGGCGGTACCACTGCCACAACATCCGCTCCAGGACGCTCGAGGTGGGCGACCTCGTCCTGAGGCAGGTCCTCTCCAGAGAAGGGCTGCACAAGCTTTCGCCCATGTGGGAGGGCCCGTTCAGGGTCGTCCATGTCTCCAGGCCGGGTGCAGCGCGCCTGGAGACGCAGGACGGGATAACCATCCAGAACGCCTGGAACATCCAGCACCTCCGGAAGTTCTATCCATGAAGCAAGGCCCAGAGCCTGAGAAGTAAGGCCCAGAGCCTGAGAAGAAAGGACCGGAGCCTGTGAAGAAGGCCCGGTGCCTGTGAAGAATCGCCGCCCGTGACACTCTCATGTAATAATGAGTAGGGTTGTACATGCCCCGGAGTCTCAGGAGCGCCGGCCTCAGGCCCTGGGGCTCCCTCCCACGCCTAGTGGACAGCACTTAGCTCCGCGCTGGTGAGAAGACTTGAAGACTAGATTAGGTGCCGGACGCGGCTTTTCATTTGCTTTCCGTAGTTGGCTCGCTTTTCCTTAATCGGAGTTGCTCTTGGTGTTCGTTGCTGATTTGGTTCCCTAGCCTTTTACCGCATTTTTTGGCTCTAGTTTGCTCATGTTCTCTCTCTCTCGCATACCTCGTGAGGGGGCTAGGCAGGTGCCCTCGCAAGCATTTTTCTTCTCTCTGCCTTCTTGCGAGCCACCCTCGTTTGAGCCTGGAAGCTGGCACGTCTCTCCTAACACTACAGAAAAATACACTTCCGTGATGATACGTGTTTGTCACAGTAGGTCGCGTTTTTTGCCATGCATGTACATCCATGACAAATTTATGACAGAATCAAGATAGTCATACCTGTGCTGTCGTAGAAGTGTTCCATGACATTACCAAAATTATCATCACGGAAGTGTCCACTTCCATGACGATAAATCGCGCGTCATAGAAGTGCTTTCGTCAAGGGTGACCGACACGTGGCATCCACCGTAACGGAACGCCATTAAGCTATCGGGTCGTGTTTTGGATCCGATAACCCGTTAACAGCCCCGACGAATGGGGATTTTCCCATGTAAAATCATCATTGGCTGGAGGAGACACGTGTCAGGTCCGCGTTGGCACAGGTGTCACTCATCCAATGGGCGAGACACGCCTATGATATGTTGACACGTGGACCGGCCCTTCAAGTTTAAATGGGCCGGCCCAACTGAAGGCCCACAAGATTTTGCGGACCATAATGGGCCGGCCCAGCTAAAGGCCCATGAGATTTTGCGGACCATAATGGGCTGGCCCAGCTAAAGGCCCACAAGATTTTGCGGGCCATAATGGGCCGGCCCAGGTAAAGGCCCACAAGATTTTTGTGTGACATAATGGGCCGGCCCAGGTAAAGGCCCACAAGATTCTTGCGGATCATAATGGGCCGGCCCAGCTAAAGGCCCACGAGATTTCACCGACATTAATGGGTCGGCACAGCTGTAGGCCCACAAGATTTTGAGGACCCTAGTAGGCCGGCCCATTAACTGGCTACCATGTTTTGGGCCAAATGCCGGCCCATATTTGATCCGGTCCATTAATGGCCTGCCACGCTCCGGGCCTAATAGTGGCCCATATGAGATCCGGCCCGTTAAAAGCCTACCATGCTTTGGGCCAAATTACGGCCCAGATCAGGTCCGGCCCTTTAAGAGGCTTTGGGCTGAATTATGGCCCGTATCAGATTCGGCCCGTCAACTGGACACTATGCTTATGGGCCCACTTGCTAAAGGCCCACTTAGTAATTCGGCCTGATATTAGTTTTGGCCTCTTAAGGGCCCGTTTAACATTTCGGCCCTATATTAATTTCGGCCTGTTAAAAGCCCATCATATAGTTGGGCCTAACTACGGCCCGGTTTGCATCGGGCCTGCTCGCAGCCGATATTTGATTGGGCCAAACAAGGACCGAGACAATTTTGGCCTGTTAAAAGCCCGTGATTTGATTCGCACAATCATGGGCCGGGGTTCATTTCGGGCTGCTGCCGGCCCGTGAGCTATTCGGCACGTTTCAGGCCCAACCTACATCGTGATTGCATGACGGCCCGATTATGTACCGTAATTTGACGGTTTGGCCGGTTTACTGCGAAGACAGGATATATATACGGTAAAATAACAGCAGCATCGTGAATAAGAAAAAACCTAGACTATACAATAAAGAAATTACGGCATATTACATCCACTGGGCATCAAAGTTCGCCACTATGATAATAAAGCACAAGCAGACAACAGATTACATACACTGGTCATCAAAGATCGCCACCAGTGCAAATAAACACGCCGACAAAATAATATACAAAACCGACAGCACTTCAATAGAGTTCAAGAAAGGTTAGCCCTACTGGGGAGCTGCAGCGCAAGCAGCTGAGCAAGATGATGAGACTGCGCTTGTTCAACACTTATATCTTCCTCACTCTGAAAGATAAACAAGCAGACAGATGACAGGTTTTGCACATGAAAGTATCAGTGCTGACAATTCATCACATTTCTTACTGACAAATAAAGTGACACAATTTAAAATTGCATTAACACAATATGGTATTGTTCAGGTCAAGACATGGCAGGAAATGACATTGTGAAGGAGTTGGCAGCTTCACGACACCACTGGATTACAGATCAAGAACTCATAAGTATCAATGGTTAGTGTGCTGTCAATTTATACCATTTCAGATTGGCAAATAAAGAGACGGTTTAAATAATAGTAGAATGAAATGACATTGTTCATAGTTAAGACATTGCAGAATATGACATTGTGTTGTAGTGGGTAGGTTCACCACACCACTGGATTACGGATGAAGAACAAAAGCATACATGCAGTGCAAAAGAAGATCACTTGCTCTGTATAGTTTAATTTACATGGTATGAAGAAGGAACTTGGTTGTACAACTGAAAACTTAAATTGAGAAAGGACAAACTTTTGTTTATGAACTACATAATAAACTTTAAACAAGCAATTTGATGCAAACACCAAAAATAAACAGTTGTTGCAGTCATGCCTAACCAAATATATACAACAAAGTTTGAAGGCTTGAGATGGACAAACTTACATTATTGGTGAAGACAGGCTCTATAAAGGCCTTGTCCATGCTGATGGGTTGGCAATTCAAGAAGTTTACCACAGAATCTTCTTCAAAAGCATTGCCTTTATTCTACATTTTGTTCAGAGTAAATATAGATGTGATAATATACGAAAAAATGGAGAATATTTAAGATAAGATGAAGAGTGATGCAACATAACCAAGTAGCTATAAATGTAAGTGCAGCGATACAGGCAAAAGGTACAGCCACGAGCAATGCACAGCTAAACTTCTTTAGTACCAACCTTATGGTAAGAGTAAATATAGATCTGATGTGTAGAAAATGGAGGGCAAAGGAAAATAAGATGCAGAGTGATGGTACATGAACAACTACCTGTCATTATAAGTACACTGATAAAGGACAGCATGTACTTACAAGAACAATGCAGAGCTACAAAAACATTGGCATTGGATATATTCTACACTAATGTAACCATTCATACAGATCAGATAATTTGGAGCGAACAATTGATAAGCAAGCTATCATGCATACTGCTGTCACATAATGAACCAAGTATGTATGCAAGTACAGTGATACAGGACAATAGGTACTAACAAGAGCAAAGCAGCAGGTAGCATATTTGCGATATCCTGTCGTTCTTGTCAAACTGGAATTCTTCTTCGAGCAGATTTCCTGCAAAAAAGATCCGTAAGGCACATGCGGAAAAGTAGAAGTTCAAATTGTCATGTGATTTCATAGAAAGTACCTCATCCTGGGCACGAGACCAGTGCATAACAAGGTTTTTCCATTCAATGTCTTCTAAATTTAGCACATGAGACTTCATCGGAAATTCGTTAATAGACTTGCCATCAAAGTGTGATTTCCTCAGGTAACACCGATACTGCTGCAATGCTTCCTTCAAAGCAGAAGCAAGCTTTGCTCGTCATGACTATCCAGATTGACCCTCGCCTAGTTACAACAATGTAATGTAAATCATTGATGTGTTCAATCAGTAGAAAACAGGAAAATAATAACCATGAATAATAGCACTTATACGTAAGTTGGACAGGAAGATGTGAAAATGGTGTTTGTCTTCACAATAATCTCCCCATGATGGGAATATGTGCACGTAGTCCCTAACAACATTGAAAGCATTGTATTTTAAACTGGGAATAAATGGAATGGGGTTCCAATTTGCAGGAATTGGCCGTCTCTACAGTTGGGATAGGTCTTCGGCCGGTGGACTTGCTGTACGTTTTGCTGGAGTGGGATTTTTCTGTGGTACAGCTGGTGCTATGGCAAATGAAATCGGTATACTTTCTACTGGAGTGCAGGTCCTGTGTGGTGGGGCTAGTGGTGTGGCCAGTGAAGTATGGGTACAGTCTGCTGGAGTCGGTCCTACGTTTTGTGTCACTGGTTGTACAGCCAATATAAGTGGGGTGCTGTCTGATTTCTCCGGCACCACCACGTTTTTCAAGGACTTTGCTGGTGCTCCTTCAGGTTCGGCAATCACCCTCTTCCTTTTTGATGTCTGATGCACAAGAACAGCATTTGAGTGGAAGAACATGGTATGATGACAGATGGAATATGTATTGATAATGGATGGGCATGGCATCTCGACATATATGATGAGTAAACTAAGCAGATGGCGGTGCAACAAAGTAGAAGAAATGCAAGACAACATATGCAAGATACCCGCAATCAATAAAACATTGCCAAATTAGAACAGGCACCTTGATGGGTGAACAGGACAGGCCATCTGCCTTTGACTCCTCGAGGTTAGAATAGTCATTAGGATCATATTCTGAACAAGAATCCACATGTGGGGAGCGTATTAGTTTCATTGCATCCAGAATGGCACTCAATGCCTCGGTGCCAATTTTGTAAGTCATTGGAGTGTTTAGCTTCAAGAGTGGACTGCTGCTAGTGCGACACAAAGCAGCTACACAGATCATAGTGTAGATATAACGGGAAAACCTTAAGCATCAGAGTAAAATCAGCAAAGTGGAACTTGCTGGAATATATGTGCTAGTATTGCCGGTACGGCTAGAAAGGCTTCGGATACCAGCTCTCTTCAAGTGAAGGTGTGGTACTGTTAATATCAGTGTAACTCTCAAAGGCGACACAGCTCCCCGCATTTCCTTGCTATTCTTACAGGATTCAAGTGGGCAGGCCACAACAAATCCTATTCCTATGTTTACAAGATCCTACGAATCAAAGAGGCTCAAAGTGTCCATCACAACCGAACGTATAGGCCTCTACACTGCAAATGTCCCTGCTCATCTTCAGTACAAGGAACATACTGTACTACTATCATACTCCCTCCGTTCCAAAATATAAGTCTTGGTAGAGATTTCCAATATGGATCACATACAGATGTATCCAGATACATTTTGGAGTGTAGATTCACTCATTTTGCTCCATATGTAGTCCATGGTGGAATCTATACAAAGACTTGTATTTAGGAACGGAGAGAGTACATATTAAAGAAGAACGGAAGAGGAACATGGTAAAGAAGAGCAAGCAGATTTTGGATTATAAAATGTTGGTTGCGCAGTGCCCACACATGATGAACCAGAGCGCATTAAGAATGCAACTCCCAGCTGTCTCTCAACCATTTCAGGTGGTTGGATGAAGATCCTATGTCTCCTAACCCTTCTTCTTCCTCGTCTCTGATTCTTCCCATACAGAACAACGCACGGGCCGCCGGCCGGACCACCGGCCCCCACCGCATGTGTTCCTCCGCCACCCCACCCCCACCCCCGCCCCAACCCCCACCCGCGTCGAGTTTTCTTCATTCGGCGACGCCCCACAACCACCCGAGCCCCTTCGATCGCACCGGCGAACTCTGGCGAGCTCTGAAAAATCGACTGACCCAATTTTGAAATTTAGTCTACTGTGATTTAACTAGTGTGGAATATAAAAGGGGAAAACCATAAGCATTGGGAGTATAGTGTTGAGCGTGCCATGGCGGATCTGAAGGTGCAAACCGGACAAAGGCAACTTCGCAACCAAGACAAGAAATCAGAGTAAAGCAGTGGCGATCTATTTTCTTGCTGCGATAAATAAGTTGAGTAGATACGAAAGAGTACCGCCTCTGGTGCGGCGCCGTGTACGCATCTGCTGAGAATTTGACTATGCTGCGGTAGCGATGGCTGTCGGCGGTGTGGAAGCAGATCTAGGAGGGTGGACGGTGGCGGCGGGGCGCGGTGGATGAGACGGTTGTAGGAGCGGCGCCCGCAAGGTGGACGACGGCGGGGATGAAGCGAGAGGACGGGATGCAAGGATCCCGGTCCGAAGCCGTGGATGAGAGAGGTCAATCTCTTGTAATGGACGGCGGCGTCGGGGTATCAGTTCTGGCATGGTGGAGGAGGACAGCGGTGGATGGGGTGGCGGACGGCGGCGGACGGAGGAGGGTGGGGTGGAGAGGGTGTTTTGGCGCCCACGGAGTACGAATGGGGAAAAGGGAGGTAGAGAGGAAGGGGGAACCATGTATTCAGGGCGCGCTTGTCTCAAATGCGAGGAAATTTACAAACTTAGCCCCCGTTTCAAATTTCTACTACATCACAGCAACATTAGTCGGTTGGGGATAGGACGGTAATCTCGCATACACCGAATATTTGCCGACGAGAGTTTGTTTTTGGCGCCCACCGTGTATGAATATGAATCGGGGAGGGAGTCGATTTCGGCCGAGGACACACTGTGTTTTCGCGTCCACCGTGTATGAATCCGGGTCAGAGGCGGTTACGTCACGTTTGGGTGAAATTACAAACCTACCCCTATCGAAACCTATAGAAATCCAGCAGATAGGCTTTGCGTGGCAGGGACAGGCAGTAGTGATTTCCATCTCGCAGATTTTGGTTTCGGGCGGTTACTGCGACTTTCCCCGCTTCGTTCAAATTTTGTAGGGTGCACGTTTACCGTGCCAACTCAATTCGAATCCCATTTGTATTCTATTTTTTTCGGGCGGGATCCATTTTCAATTGGAATTACATTCTATATACATCATTTTTTTATATATACTTTCAAAAGCATAACACCATTTATACATAAATATGGTTTACAAATGGCATGATCTCAGATTCATAAGGTTGTATCCATCAATTTGGATTTTCAAATATTTGAAACCACTTTATGTTGAAATCCAATGTATGCATTCCTCGCTAACTGTCTCCAATTAATGTGTGTTTCATGCGGGTTTTTTTTACTTCTCAAACATGTATAATGTGTTTCACACACGCAACATATAGTGTAATCCCGTTTAGACATTAATTGCACATAAACCATGCATTGTTTGTAATTGAAGAATCTATGGATCACCAATATTGATAAACTATATAACATTACACGTGTGCCCAAATTCAAATGAATATGCATGTTTGATACACCAATTTGCGTTATGATATTATCGATGTCGTGATCTCCAGTTTAAATATTTGAATCCCCTTTAATCCAGATATTCGTCTCATATAGCTATCACTCATGCTTATATAGGACTATCTCTCTGGACCTATACGCGTTCATCGTCTCTCAGGTATCTCTCGTGCTACCTGTATGTCGACAATGATCTTTTATCTTCGTAACACACTGACGGTACTCTCTCCCTCGACCTTCATCACTCTATCTCTCTAAGTATATCTCGCTCCCTGCTATGTGTCTCTAACTATGATTCTCCATGTGGAATCTCTTTCTCTCACACAAACAGAAAACTTTGTCTCCCGGGGTCTCATTTCTCTCTACTATTCCCATGTGTGCCACTCGCACACCCCTCATACAGAGATGTCTTTCGCTCCTTAGATATCAGAACTTACGACTCTTCCTCTTCAATATCTCTTTGTCACACACAAACACAAACTATGTCTCCCAGGGTCTCATATTTCTCCATTGTTCTCTTGTATGTCGCTCACACACACCCTCTCTCCCTAGAGATATCTTGCGTTCCCTCGTATGTCTCTCTAGCTATCACTCTCGTTGTGAAATATCTTTCTCTCTCACAGACACAAAACTCCGTCTCTCTGGATCTCATTTCTGTCTAATATCTGTTTGTTTGTGACTCACATGCACCCTCTCTCTATCTCTCTCACACCCACACACATAACACAGCCTTCTGATCCACTCGACTCCTATCTGTAACGCACACTAGCTAGCATCTTTATCTTTCTATTTATCTGTTTCTCCATCAACCTTCTTTGTCGCCCTCACTCTTGATTCCTATCACGCACACTACATATGTTTCTCTCTACATGCAGTCAAGTGCCCTCTCACACACATATATAACTTCACCCTTTGAACCACCCGACGGTCATCTCCAACAGCCAAACTAGCGGATGTCCCTCTAGCTAGCATCTCCATCTCTGTATCTATCTGTAGTTTCTCCGTCAACATTTCTTTCTCGCACGGAGTCTTGCTTCCTATCACACACACTATATATGTCTCTCCATACATACGCATTTATAGGTTGGTCTCTTTTGCACAATCGTTGCGCCTCACTCCCTCCGCTCACCATAGATGCATGCTCCAGCCCACGCTACTATCTCTTAAAGACAAAAACACATGCTCAATTGTCGGGCCTTCTTCCCTGCATTCTCACATGCATGCATATTGTCACCGACCCGTCTCTCCCATGTCGTTGATCTTATGACTTATGTCTTCTTTCTTTTATCTCGATCATGCGCGCGCTCACACACACACATCCAACGTATACATGTATACCTCTCACACATGCACGTTCAAGGTCTCTATGTCTCCATACGTAGTTAATTACCCTCAATCCTAACGCCACATCGAATCGTTCTCCTCTTTTGTGCACATAACTTCCGCCTGGATGGGTAAAACACACACTCACACTTAACAATCTCCTGCTAGCTGCCCCCCCGCCTCTCAATCTTCCCCTATATCCCCGAAACCAATAAGACCATCCCTTTGTTTAATTCCCGCCTACATGCACCATCGATATATCGTAGTCTTCCTCTGTGTCTCTCGAACAAACACGTCCGCACGATGTCGACTCCTCTCATGCGCACACACCTTCTCTTCCCTCTCTACGGGCATTTTCTCTCTCGCACCCCATCGTTGGTGGCCTCTGCCATACACATCACCTCTCTATGATGAAGCCATGCACACTTAAATTACATCCGCCACAGAGGACCCCGCGACACACACACACACACACGCACACACGCACACGCACGCACCCCCCCACACACACTAAGACTCCATCTCTCTCTCTCTCTCTCACACACACACACACACAAACACGCACACACACGCACGCACGCACACCCCCCCCCCCACACACACTAAGACTCCATCTCTCTCTCTCACACACACAAACTAAGACTCCATCTCTCTCTCTCCTCTCTCTCTCTCTCTCACACACACACACACACACCCCACACACACACTAAGACTCCATCTCACACACACATGCTCTAGGCGGAGCATTTGTTCCTACCACCCTTCATCCAACCTTGGCCGTATGATAAACAATCACCTTCATTTACTTGCATAACATGGACAAATTCCACTTTACTTTAGTAGTCAGCAAACTTATCATCTGTACCCTTATAAAAAAACAAGTTGGCGGTGATGGTGTGCCTGCCATCTTGTAATACAGACCGTATGATCTATATCTGAGGATAGAAAGCAAACTATGATAATTTTACAAAAGATACCCGCACCTCTCTCCACATCATTATCTCCCGCAACCTCATTGCTCAGCAATTAAAAAAGGAATAAGTCTCTGGAACAATCTAGCATGCATGGTGGCCGCTGCCGCCTGCCGGTGCCGTCCATCCCCATGCCTCCGTCCATTCTGACCACCAGTCACCACCACGCTCCACTCCTCCTCGCCTTATCTCTCATCTTTCATTTTTTCGATGACATTCTCGAGATACCAGTTTTCCGATAAAATTCTCGAGATATCATTAGTTTTTACACATGGGATTACTCCTGCATGGGTCAATCACAACAGGTGTTCTGTAAAAAATGCATGTTGATGTTTCGTCCAATGCACGAGAATCTTGCTTGTAATTATATAACGCAAATCACGAGCAGGAAGTGACATTTTTTTGACACAACCACGTTAACATGGGCACGTAAATCACTAGCTAAAGTAAATACCATTATACTTATATCCCGATGCAAAAGGTTGAGTACATGTCTGAAGAGTAGAGTCGCACACACGCACTCGGTCTCTCAGAATCTCTCACACACACACACCAGTTACGTGACGCCCACTTAAGCAGACACGTATGTTACAATTTGTGCACCCGCGGGTACACGTGATGCTGCACATTTATTTAAGCCGGAAGGCGAACCCAAACAGTAGCTGCATTCATTCCCCTCCCGCCGCCTCTTCTCTGGTCGCCGTCACCTGGTAGCCATGGGCCGGCCGAAGGTAACAACATACGCCATACTCCCGCCGGAGCCGCGCTTTAATATGGAAATTTTAGTGGTCATGCTTGCATCTTTTTGTGCTAGCACTCCTATATAAGGGTTGACCGGTCGCTTCCCGCAGACGTGCGCAGGCGGTGGAAGAGGAAGGAGAAGGGAAGCGGGTTGTGGAGTAACGTTTTTTACCACAATTTCTTAGGAAATCTAGTGCAATAATTGAGTAGTTTTGCAAACTACCAGTACTACACCTGAAATGGTTCAAAACCTATACTCCCTTGCCAGCGCG
Source organism: Aegilops tauschii subsp. strangulata (assembly GCF_002575655.3). Lineage (NCBI taxonomy): Eukaryota > Viridiplantae > Streptophyta > Magnoliopsida > Poales > Poaceae > Aegilops > Aegilops tauschii. Next base: position 203,393,795 of record NC_053037.3, on the reverse strand, counting down.
CGCTTCCCGCGTGAAACGGTCAGCGTCGCCCTGGAGCGTCAGTGCCGCATTAATGCCCAGCCAGAGCGGAGGCGACCTCTCACTGGCGCCGGCTTTGAAGTGGCGCGACGGCCGAGAGAGCGCCGCTTCCCGGTGCATGCGACTGCTCCACGTCGAGACTGGCCATAGGCCCTGTTTGCATCCATGGGTTAGAGTTAGTTTGAGCTAGTAGGGGCTCAAATAGCCCTAAAGTATCCAAGCATGAGGGTTTGAATTGGAGCAAGTTGCACCGAACCCACCAAAAAAAACTATCCCACCCAAGAGGTGCTAACTGGAGATAGTTCTCATTGGGACCACTGAAAAATCACTTTTCTCTCTCCATGAAGTGCATTTATTGTCAATCTAACCCTGTCACCCAAACACCTCTTTGGCTACAGTTAGTTCAGGGTTAGTCATGAGTTAGTCTAACCTCTAGCTAAGTTAGAGTATCAAACAGGAGCAGTATAGGGCATGCAAGTTGCTCAAAGCATACAGGTAAATTCGTAGGTGAAAGGATTTTTTTCTTTTTGAAAACGGAACGTGAAAGGAATTTTTTTTGAATGCTCTTGGCATGTCGCTAACATGTGATAGTTAACCGACCTCAATAGACGGCAGAAACGCCAGCCCAGCGCACTTTGATAGAGACGAGGAGGGAGAAGCGATACAGGCTGCTGGATTACTAGAGATAGGTGTCGCACGGAAGCCAAGAAATATGGTGATAGCGTGGGTTAGCCACGTACTAGTATGATGTAACTACACTGGGCTGCCGTGTTTCGTACTCTTCCAGTCCACTGTGGAGATGATTGGTTAATTTTATATCGCTGAATAATATTAAATATTATGAGTGCAGACGCTCCACCACGAGGTTCCTTGCTCCTTCTCGGTCGTCCGGAATCTATGTGCTTCCACTCGATTTTTTTTCGTGAGCTTTGTTCATCCTTTTGCCAACACGTGAGACATCTAGCATCAAGGTGCACATGTTATGCAAGGATCGTTCCATCTATATGAAGAAAACGTGGGACTGGAACTACGAGACGGACATGTACCCAGGAGTGGACGTACGAACCTGAGTAATGTAGCGCAGTAAGTGAAGTAGAAAGGCACAAATGGTATGAACATGCGTGGCATATAGGGTGTGTTTGGTTGCGTTCTTGTCTCAGCATAGTTGTTCCCTCTTCATGCATGCTCAACTCAACACCCCTCTTCATGCATGCTCTCTTCATGCATGCTTCTAGTGTATTTGTGCTAAACTAGTGTGGACTCATGCACCCTCCATACACTCTACCAAACACCCAAAAGTAGGTCGAGAAGGGAACTCTTGGGCGGCATTTGTCTCTTACTATGTACTACCACTAAATGTTGTACGTGCAATGCACTGTGATGTTATGGAGTACGTGCCTAGGTACTCTACTACTACTATGTTAGTTGGAGGCACATATTAACTTTTATATTTGTTTACGTGTATGCCCCGAGACCTTCCAACTAGACGTGTCTTTCTCTCGAGGTCGCACTTTGTATCGTTCATACCACTAAGTACTACTACGTGTGGTCTCCAACCCAGAAGTGGAAGAAGTGGAGACGCTCTACCACGCTGTTTTTTTACACTGGGCTCTACCACACTGTTCATGTCCCACTCCTTTCGCTGACGTGTGGGACATCCAGCACGTGCCGTGTTTGGCACCCTTCGTCGTAAGAGTTGAAAGGCTAGCATCCATCAGAAATAAAAAATAATTATAAATCGGCAGTGATACTACTTTTTTGCGAACCAATCGGCAGTGATACTATACCACGCGGTTTCCTTGCTCCTCGATATCGGAAAGAATACTTCCATTCGCCAACATGTGGTACGTCGACCATCCTGGTCCACTTGCCATGCACGCAGAACTCCAAGGGAGAGTCACCCAGGTCGTCGCGCCGCAGTAACAATGACTAATGAGCCGTCAAATCACAGGCCCACTTCCCACTTTGAAGTTGCTCGGATGAAGGAACCATCATGACTTCATTGAATTCCACTTCTTGAAGAGAACTACTGTACCAGCAGTACTGCTAGCTACAGTAGTTACTCCAACAGAGGCCTCCTTTCGTTAATACGATACGAATATGAAAATCATAGGAAGTGAGATGACGTGCATCTCAATTCCTATAGAGAAAGAGATGGCATTTGATGCTTAGGATAGGAATTTTTCCATTTAGTCTAGGCTAATGTACTGGTAATTTGCTCTAAAAACTACAGTAGTAACTAGTAGTATTGGTACATGCTCGTACTCAGACACAGACACACACACTAACTAGTAGTACTACTACTTCTCACATGCTGGCCAGACGCCGTCGTTCTCCTTCCCGGCTTTATCGGCGACACCCCACCGTGCTTGGATCTCCGCCGACCACTCGACAGCAGCGCGTGCGTCCTTTTCTTTCTTGCGGCGGCGGGCCTCTCTTTTCTTGAGTGCTTTCTGACTTTTCCGCTCCCTCTGTGCGGCTTTGGCCGCCTCTTGCTCTACCGCCCATTCGGCCTGGGCAACTTCAAATTCCTCCCACATAGTTGTGAGGTCGCGAGTGGCGATGAACTCGGCGCGGCGGGATGCCATCGCTTCCCTACCATTTTTGTGTGCGGTCGTGGGCGGCGAGGAACTCGGCGCGGCGGGATGCCATCGCTGCCTTACCGGTTAGTGTGCGGCACGGTGGCATGAAAGACGGTTGGTGAGAGCTCTGGGGTGGAGTGGCCGGACAACCATATAGTGCATTGGTTTGTCAAGAGCTTAAGGATAGAAGACGAAGCAAATTTGGATTCCCCTTCAATCCTGGTCATTTATTACCGAGTAAAATGCGTTGGCGGTCATTGAACTTGTCTTGATAGCTCACTTTGATCATTGTATATGAGATATGGTGATTATACGGTCACTGGCTCAGCGTATAGCTCCGTATTTGTCTGGTTGACTAGTCAAACAGTCCGCATGCGCCTCATCAGCTCGTGTTCTTTATCTATCTACGCGGGCCTACCTGTCAATGGAGAAAGAAATACTGTAAAAACCAAAATTATGCGTTTGTGGGGAATCAAACCACGGACTCGTCGCTGCAACGCACCCTCGTCAGCCAAATGAAAATGAAATACTTCGTGTCAGACACTCACGTTCACGCTGTCAAAGCATGCTAATGCATGCACGTTGCCCTCTAAATCAAAGTCCTGCTCATGGCGCAACGCAAAAGGCGAGCCCATCACCTGCGCGCCCCGGCGGTGCCTGACATTACTGTCTAGACGTTTGATGGAGGCCTACGTGAACGCCGAGCATGTATTCACCTGGCTCAACACCAACGGTCATACTCGGACCGCCTTGCTCATGTATATCGTCCATCACAACGACAATCTATAAAACAGCCTAAGCTAGAGAGGGTACTATGGTAGTATGGTACAGAGTATGTACTATCGTGAGCGACCGATCTTAGTGCCACTGCACACCGAAACCCCTTCCATCGCTAGCGCGCGCTTCCCGCCTGAAACGGTCACCGTCTCTCCAGAATGTCAATGCCGCATTCACCGGACTTACCTGTAGGTGCAATTGGTGTGTCACTGACATGCGGGCCAGATGCCCGTTGGGCCCACATGTCAGTAACCCAAACGCATCTGTAGTTAAGTCACTGAAGCAGCGTCCGCATTCACGCTCGACGAATCTACTCCGGCGCCAGTTGTCCATCCGTCTGTCGCGGCTCATTGTCATTCGCCCTCTATATTAACTTGAGCCCCAGCTCCCAGCCATAGCCAAAGACCCACACTTATTCTCCTCCGATCCCTTCCTTCTGTCGGCACAATTTCAACCATGGCCTCCTGGCGCTCCGAAGCTCTCTTGGACGTACTCTCGCAGGAGCAGACGAGGGACATCGGCGGCTCCGCTCCGGGCGCGCTCCAAAGCTCTCTTCGACGTACTGTCGCAGGAGCAAATGAAGGAGATCGCCGGCACCCCCCCCCGGCCGCCCTCCGCTACCACGACCACGAAGCCGGCGCGCGTGCACGGGCGCAGCCGGCAGTGAGGAAGACTAGTACACGGTAGGTCGCCGCCGCTCTGGAGGAGGAGGTTATCGAGACGGATGAGGAGGAGGCAAAGGCAATGGCCGGCTTTCTCGGGTTCATGGCCGGACATGGTGGTTGTCTCCAACGATCATTTAGATTAGGTTTACAGTAGGTTTTAGTACGGTTTATGCGAAATATGTAATGAATTTCATCTAGTTTGTAGGAAAAGTTTTCGAAATGTAATGAATTTCATCCGGTTAATTTGAAATTTGCTTTGTTTTCACGAATATCATCCGGTTAGTTCATATAGTTTTCGACAGGTATGCGGGCAGGATGGGATGGCATCCATCAGTGTCCTCGGACAGATGCCGGTGTAAATTTGTGGGCCAGCGCTGGAGATGCCCTAACTATCATGCTATAATCGCTAACAATCCTCCATTATTTGGCAAACAGTTATCCCTCAATCAAAATCAGATCCGCGGTGTTTCGCACTCCTCCCGCGTAAGAGTGTAAACTATTGCTTACGTAAAAATGGAGCAAGTGGACGGCACTGTAGGTCGTCATATCACTCGAAATAGCCCACCTAACGAGCGGGAAAGCACCGCCCTCGTCATTTTGTTCTGGATTTCTATCGATTGATCGCGCGAAAATGTTACGCTTCGCAAGTTCTAAAGGAAAAGGCGGCACACTTACGACTCGTACGCGTCGCAACCCCGACAGTCCGGCTCGCACGCCGCTCACCAGAGGGGACACGCGTTGTCTTGCAATTTCACTGACATGTGGGACCGTAATTGAATAAACCGTCGATAGCCGAAATCTAATCGCTCGGCGGTCGTCAGCTGAGAAGAGAGAAACGGGGGAGGGAGAAGAGATCACCCGCCCGCCGTGCACGGACTACAAGAAATATATGGTGACAATGTGAGGTGGGCCATGCTGGAGTCCGGACCGCTTCCGGAGCCCGCTCTCACCGCCCTGGCCCCTCAAGACGCCAGCTGTCCGCCGCATGCATGCATAGCAAGTAGTACTCCTTATGTGGAGGAGAGAGAGGCATTGACAAAGTCAAGGAGTGGGCTCTGCAAGAGCCCGTCTCTACACGTACTCCTAGGTATAAAAAAATAATTCTAAAAAAGGCATAAAAAACAATTGTGTCTTAAAAAAAGAAAGGTAAAAAACATTTGAGAGGAAATAGATAGAGAGAAAGTGAGAAAAAGCTGTAACCTCGGCATTACATGAGGAAGGAGGGAGTGGTGCACATGCCAAGTTCACTGGGCTGCCGTGTTTCACACTCCTCCGTCGTAACAGTGGAGACAATAGCTTTCATCAAAAATAAACAATGACTACTCGTTGCTCGTCCTCTATATCGGAAAGAATACTTTCATTCGCCGACATGTGGGACGTCGACCATCCTGGTCCACCTGCCATGCACAAAATTATCCTGGTCTACCGCGGTCGTATCGCAGGCCCAACCTTTCCAACTGTAAGTCGTTCGGACGAAGGAACCATCATGACTTCATTGAATTCCGCTTCTTCAAGAAAACTTACTGTACCCGCAATACTGCTACCACACGCGAAGACTGGACGGCACTGTACCACATCATATCACTGAAACCCAATAGGCCAAACTAGCCCACCTAAGTCATCTATTTTGGAACGGATGGAGTACGTCTCTGCACTGCTATGATTTTTTGTTGCACGTTCTCTGTACTTTTGCTACGATTTTTCTACCCTATGAATCAAATGAGGCCTGAATGTATGTCGACTATTGTCTGATCGATCGCTAAGCCTACAATTTTAGGAGCTAGGGCTATTGGTCGATCGACGAGGGATAAGTATAAGCGTACCACGAGCTCATCAGCCCCAACGTTTCTCTTCGGTGAGTGTTTTCCAAGTACTATAGCTCTCACAGTAGCTAGCCTACTAACACCAAGAATCCTCAAACAAGCCCTGCTGATATGATAAACAGTTCAAACTTACATCTAAGCATGCCATATATTACATCAAAAGCTGGTGAGGATACATCTGTTTCCATAACTAGGAGAGGGTTCGCATGATTCATCGCATGATTCACTATCAAACAAAAGTAGCAAGATCCGCCCACACAAGACAGTGCACTAGCCCTAAGATGGTTTGATAACACGCATCGTTCTGGTAATTAAACACATGGCAATGCAAACTATGCTGAAGGATTAGCGCGACCAACTATTTCTTGTCATCGATCTCTCGGGCAATGACCACAGCACGGACAGCGGCATGGGAATCGATTTCTAGGGCGATGTCCACACGACTGACCGCGACATCGGAATCGATCTTTGGGGCGATGTCCACAGGATGGACAATGGCATCGGAATCGATCTCCGGGGCGATGCCAACAGGACGGGCCACGACATCGGAATCATCAAGGACATCCACCGGCACCTGCACAACCCTAACATATTAGCAAGCACATTGCAAATAATCAAAAACCACAACTATGGTAATAAGCCATTATTTTTTACCTTGTGCAGCTCACCGGGGGATCTCATTCCTCCGGGGGCCATCTCCTCATCCTCGATGGGGGCCATCACCTTGCTAGGGGAATACTGCTTCTCAAGGGCGACTATCTCCTCAAACTCGGTCTTGAGCCTCACATAGGTGGCAACCAGAGTTCCTGGGGTAGGCACAGTGGGGCCCTTGTTGTTCTTCCAACTTTCTTTGAGGAGTTCATCCGCCAACATCCTCAACTCTTTGGCCAGTGCCTGTTTCATGGAGTTCTTCGTATCCATGGGTTGGCCCGCCAACATGGTTAACTCGTTGGTCGGTGCTCGCTTCCTGGAGATCGCTGTCTCCAGTGGGTTGTCCGCCGGCAACTCTTTGCCTAGTGCTCCAGGATCAAAAGCAATTGAAAGGAAACCACAATCGCAATGAAAACGGGAAAAGAATAGGATGTGAGAATCGGTCGGTGCTTCGCAAAAAGAAGATTCTTGGAATGAAAATATAGCAGCATAACTGATTCGCCCACCTTTCCTTCGTCGGTACAGAAGAAAAAATGGCAGAAGTGAGTAGCCTGGGATGAGGTTTTCTTCAAGAAAGGGAAGAAAGGGCTTGAACGAGCGTTCCAGTGAAATGATGGTTGCTTCGTCCAGTCCAAATTGGAGGCCACCTTACCACTGCTGGTAAAGGTGTGGGTTTTGTGATATGACGGGTCATGACGGTCACACCGGGGTGATAGGTGAGTCTCGACTGTAGCACCTCGCTGTGATTTGGTGGATGGCACGCGGGCCCGGATGCTTTGAAATGTCCCGCATGTAGATAGAGCGGCTAGTCATATAGGAGTGCTCAATATTGTGCACCGCGACCAAGGTGGAGAGGAAAACGAGAGAACTACGTAATTAATGCATGAGTTTAATTAGGTTAGTTTTGTAAAGTACGAGATACATTCCTCCAATCACAAAATGCCTTGGTTCATGAGATTTGAGATTTGAGCCCTATAAACCGGAAGGGAGGGAGTACTGCACACGGTGTAGTCTAGTCACTTGTTGAAATCTCTAGAAAGGCAAATACTCCTTTCCGGTTTACAGGGCTATACTACTCCCTCCGTCTAGGTGTGTAAGTCATCTTACGAAAACCAAATAGTCCCAAAACACTTTGGCGCGGTGCATTAACTTCTACCTTGTTTCTTGTTTCTTGGCATATCAACCAATAAGAGATGAGAGGTGTGCATTCTTTTAATGACTTGCAATGGCTAGTTCATTGCATGCAATGCTATTAATTAGCAAATAAACATTGGTGACCCCAGGAGGAAAGGGTGCTAAGCGCGTGGACCTATGTAGAATGAGTATCAACCAATGGATAATGGATTTTAATTGTTAAACAATAGCAATTTTGTCTCATGCAAGAGCCTGGCTAGTACTCCAAGGAACCGCACCACGCGAGCGTTCGCAACTGCCACGTTCGGGTTGCGCTTGGCTCTTCGCCTCTTCGAGAAGACGAACAATGATGTTACTCCTACTTCTACAGTATCAAATCCACTGCTGCATGTCCGTCCACCTCGTGCGGGAGGGATAGCATGTAGCGAAAGCTTCTACTTACTGCTCCTGCCTTTGCGTCTATGACAGGTGGGCCCAACAGGTGGTTGGCCCTCCTGTCATGCAGCCAAAGGCAGGTGCAGTTAAGGCACCGGAGCTCAGTCCGCAAGGGAGAGGGCGTTGTAGTAATCAAATTTCTCGGTCTTGTACGAGTTGACGCGACACATCAAAGCACTGCACTCGATATAAGTCTTTTTACACATTTCAAATGGGCTACTTCGTATGTATGAGTAGACATATTCTGCTTCGTATGTAGTCACTTGTTGCAATCTCTATTAAGACTTATATTTGGAAACGGAGGGAGTACAACGCATGCATGCATGCCGTGAATTTCCTTTTGATACTTGCATGTGTTGATTTGATGCACCTTGCCAAATTTTGACTATAAATTTAACTAACCAAATTTTCATGCATGTCACAAAAAATTATGGGGCTGTCTGGATTGTGACTATATTTGTCTTATGTTGCCACATTATTTTTCCCACACTTGCCACACTTGCCTAACCTGAGTTGCTCAAATTGTTAGACACACTTTGGCTTGCATAAGGGAATCTTGCCACAATTTTTGTGTCTATGAAATGTGGGGTTCACTGCTAATAAAAAAATTCTTGTCTTAGGTGTGGCTAATAAAAAAGACTTATATTTAGGAACGGAGGGAGTAGAAAATATAAATAATAATGCATGTTGGGGCAACCCACGTTTCCGCTAATTTTAGCCGTGGGCTTGTTCACAATTTTTACGAGGGGGTGGTTGTTCATTTAATGGAGGGACTTGTAGTACCAGACTTGAACGATACAAAGTGCGACCTGGCACACTGTAACACCACTTGGAACAAGCGGGTAGCTATCTCAAAAAACAATCAACAACTAAAAAAAACCGCGACCTGGCATGTAGTAGTACACAATTTTAAACGATTGTTTTGATGGAGTGAAAAAGGAAAACTACCCCACTACGTATATATAGGCCGGAGCCTCCACGCTTGCTTGCTAGGGTTGCTCTATTCACACACTCTCATCCTCTCCAGATCTAAACAAGATAGGGGTAGTAACACTGTCTATCTCCCTTCAAAAAACACTGGCTTTCTATCCTCACCGCTGGTTACAGATCCGGACGTATCCCCCTCCGCCGGTGAAGGGGAGGAGGGGCAGCGTTTAGGCCGTCGTTGACAGCGAGGGAGGAGACCCACTGCCGGCTGCACCGTTATCTCTGGCCGAGCACCGGCGTGGGAGGTCCTCCGATCCCTTCGTCGTTGCCTGTGGGCGGATCCGGCCTCCCGCCGCCCACCTATCCAAATCCCGACGACCTTCAGGTATATCTTCGTTCGAAACCGCCTTAGCTCTACTTCCCCAGCTCGCTACGTCGCTGCATGTGCATCATTTTCTACCTCTCAGCCCCTCTCGATCGGATGGTCCAACGTCACATATTTTTTTCTTCTATTGTTAGAGGTAAAGCTACTTCATGGAGTCGAATCTTGTACTCCCTCCGTCCGAAAATACTTGCATTGAAATGGATATATCTAGATGTATTTTAGTTCTAGACACATCCATTTTGATGACAAGTAATTCTGGACGGAGGGAGTACTTGGTTCAAACAAGAAATAAAGTGGGGTGGGGGAATTTAGTATGTACATCGGACTTGGTACAAACAGGAAGGAAAGGGGGTGAAAGTAGTACAGACTGGTCATCCAACCGGTCTCTTGGTCGAAAAGGGAAATATAGGGGTAACGCTGTACACAGTGGTATGACCGGGACTAGATTTGCTATCCACACATAGGAGTAGGTGGCTAGAGTAAACAAAAATGGGACCACCCCAGATATGTTTCTTGAATGTTTGTTTCTCGGGGAAACAAACTATGAATCACCACTTTATGCCCCTGTTTACGTACATGGTGCTGGACTGCTGGTGCACCCACTGTCCCATGACCTTATACCAAATATTTAGGCTCCGTTCGGAATAAAGGGGCATAAAACATAGGTCCTGATGAAAATAGAGGAATAGGAAAGGAATGTAGGTATAAAACTATGGAACAGCGAACCGGAGGAAACTCTCAAGAGAATGTGTTCGGATGGACTACGAAATGTACAGTTTTGTTTTTTTAGAGTAGCATGCTTGGCAGTATGAGATGCTATTTGTTTATTCAGCTGCACAGTGACTACTCTTGTCCTCACCTCACGTACCACACATAGGTTGATTTTTTTATTCCGGCAACACAGCACAGCAACCTATCTAACGCATGGCAGCGAACGCCTGCCTCGGGCTTCCGCCCAAAAAATGAGCAGCGCGTGGATGTTTCTAATCCTATGGAATCAGTACTACCAGACCAGCTTTCCTATGAAACACTATTCACCTTTCTCGTGTTCCAAACGGTTGGAAGGGAAAGAATACTGTAGGAATTGTGTTCCTACGAAAATCCTGCAGCAAACCTGTGAACCGAACGCAGCCTTAGTTGTTCTTAATCTAATGTCCCTGGTAAAAATGAAGCCATGGCACTGTTATAAGCCATGACAAGTTTAGCCAAATGTTTTTGCCTGTAATTGTTTGAGAATCTGACTGTTTCCTCTTTGCCTTTTTGTGCAAACAGGGATATCCAATTCACCTGGTTGCTGTTGTGACCTTTTGGTGCACTGCACAAAACTCTTCTTAAAAGAAGTGACTTTTGTGCTGTTTAACTGGAATGTCAGAATGGAACAGTTGGTTCATTTTGGTGGAACTGCACAAAGGGAGATATGTGTTCCAATCCTCATCATCCATATTGGCGCCATAACCTTCCTTTAGGTAAGAATGATATTTAATGCATGTGTTCATCTCTATTTTCCAACTGCCATGAGAAAATAATGCTATTTTTTACTAGTACACTTGTACTCCCTCACTGACAAAACCAATTCTGAATTAGAAGGCCAATCATGTACTTGGTTTCACCAACTGGTGAGGAGAAAGAGAAACGGAGCATGAAGAGGAAGAAGAATAAATAGTGCCAAGGCGATCTTGCTGAAGCCAGAAGCCTCAGTCGAGGCCATTCAAGGGCTTCGGCAACGACTACCTTACATGTGAGACGATCCTCTAGGGAGCCCTTCCACTTCTGCTGTCTCACTTAATTAATTAGGAGTACTTAAGTACCACTAATTTATTACTGCCTAATTTTCCTGTTGGAGTTAAACAAATCTTTAGTAGGACCCTATGCTGAATCATGTACGTGTGTATGTTTGTCTATGGAGGTGAATCATGTGGTGGAGCAGGGAGGGAATATTATTAGTGTCATGACATAATAGTGCTATTGTTTTGCATGTCAATTTATTGCCATTGGTTCAATGAGGCAATGTTTTGCGTATTGTCCATCATGAATTTGATGCTACTGTTTGAGTAATATGCTAATATCTTCCTATCCTTTCTCACTAAGCTAATGAAGGTTTCACCTTGTTCCTACTTGTGCAAACAGGGATCATGTTGTGCCAATCATACATTTTAGTGGAACTACACAAGACAATAGAATGAACTATATCCCAGCTAGTGCTTTAACTCTGCTGGAAGTTCTTGATAATCTTTCGATATAATCTCAGCACTGGTAAACAAGAGTGATTTCGACCATGCATTTGAAGTGCACAAAAATATATACTATTTTGTGATTCCAGTGAGTGCTTTATCATCTCTTATGGGACTACATGAATAAGCTTTTTTTCTCGGGTTGGTACGGGCCTAAGGACTTCATCCATATTAGTTTGCTGTCATCTCTATTTGTATCGTGCTACTGTCATGAGAAACTCCTTTATTTTTGCACGTTAAAGTTTTGCAACCTATGATAAATGGCAATGCTTTGAGTGTTGAGTTGAGCTAATTGGCACTGATTAAATAAACTAATACCTCTCTTTAAGCAAGACTACTATGTTGCTAACTTTACCCATTAAGATAATGAGGGTGCTTCTATTTGTTAGTGTATGTTTCATCAACTAGTCCCACTATTACAGTAATCTCACTCTCTCAATATATGTGCCAACAGGGATGCTCGATTTTGGTGGAACTGCACAGAAACTTTGGGTGATTCATTGCCTCGACAGCTTCCGTCCTTTCCTGTCAGTCGCTAATCTCCGCTTGCTTTCTTCCTTTGCTGTCAGTCGCTTGGCTTATCTCGGCTTCCAGTCAAAGGAAATAGTAATTGATATGCTACCTCACACAGGTTGGTACTGGTCTTTATCCTGATTATTGTGCCTGTCATATGTATTGGTAATTTGGTATTGTGCTACTGTTTGCCGATTTCATAAAGGAGTAATTTGGAGCCTGAACTCGTAGGCAAATCATTACATCGGGTGAATTCAGTAGAACTGCACAAAATGATCAGATGGACAGGTACTTATGTTGCTGCTATGTACTCCAAAGTTCACTCAGACAAGCATCGATGTTGACAAGAAGTGCCTATATTCATTAGAGTATCAACCGGCATCAACCAATTGTCGAACTCCAAGTATTAGGAGAGTGAACGCCAAAAAATATTTCTTGGTGCATAGCCCAGAAAAACGCAGTCCAGTCTTTGGTCCCAACTTGTGCCTTTTGGTTATCGGCACATATGGTAGCGAACTATATGGCATGGAGTCTAAAGATTCCAGGCAAGTTGGTTGACGTGTATATTCATCTGGCACTTAATCAGTCTGCACGCCAAGGATGCTCCATTTCAGTTGAACTGCACAAAAAATTTGGGTGGTTCATTTTCTCAACCGCCTCCTTTCTCGTCTGCCATGTAGAATTTTGGCGAGATACAGGACCAAGATGAGCCAGTAAACTAGTTGGATGAAAGTAGTGGCCAAGTTGCTCAAACCTCCCTCGGCACGAGGCACTATTTGAGGATAAACCTACAAGCAAAGTTCAGATTGTCGGTGCTACCTCTTATGTACTCGAAAGTTTACTCGTACAAGAACTAATTTTAGCAAGAAGTACCTCCGATTGAACACCATTTACCAGTCTGTACCCTAGGTAATTAAAGTTTGTCCATGGATAGTATTGGCTGTGATCTCAATCATTTGCATGCATAAACATACTGAACATGTGTAAATCTGAATCTTTTTGTGAATTATGTATGAATATTGTCATGTGTTCTATCAATAATTTGGATGCATAGATATGCTGAGCTTGTGTATATATGAATCTTTTGAGTTGTTGATAGTGAATGTTGGCTATGAATATGAACGTGTCCTGTGAACCTGAGTTTGATATGAATGTTTACCTTTTCTGTTGTATTTGTGTGTGAACTTGTTAGTATGCCTACTGTGGGGTATAAAACGCAGGTCTCTTATAAAAGTAATGCTGTGTCCAATTTATGTTTTCCCTTAAAACCACATTATATATATTTATATTATTACTATTATCGTATATTTTATAGACTTATATATACATTATAAAAACAACCGATGTGTTATTAACTTATAAAAGTAAATGTTGAACGGAAGTTGGCAAGGAAACTCCTGGTTGTTTTTGACTCACAGGCAAGGAAAATCCTGGTGATTGCGTACAAAAGCTTGCGAAGATTTTATGGACCAATTTAATAATAACACGATCATTTTTATTTTGAGCAATAACTCGCTAATTTCTTAATTATATATATAAAAAATGTGCCTCTCCGGTTTATTCTTTGATATTAATTGCTCCTTCTAACATAACACTATATATATAACGAGCCCACCTAATACGTGTATTTCAAGGAAGTGCAAATGGGCTGGGATTTCTTAGAAAATATAAATGGGCCTGATTGACGCGAAATTATTTGTTCACCCAGCCCAGCAAATGGACTGTAAATTCTAAAAAACATGGGTTAAATATATGCCACATTTTTGCAGGCTGACATGTGGGCCAATAGGTCGAAGCCTACGCAGGGCGTTGTCAACTTGGTCAACAAATGATTGTGTCATCCATAGCCATTGGATTTATATCCAACGGGCGGCATGCACCTTCAATCTCTCGTCTTCTACCTCCAGCGTCGCAGGGACCGCCTGGTCCGGCCTCCGGCGGCTAGCGGCTCTGCTTAGCACGCATCGCTGCGAAGCGCTACCCCACCGCCGGCCAGGCTATCCCTCCACCCCTCGACACCTCATGTTATTCTCCACAGACTACAGCCCCACGCTGCAACAGAACCAGTTATAACCCTTCTCCTCCTCTCAATCTGCGACTCCACTGCCGCGTTTTCCCATCTCCGAGTCGTTCCCGTCCGGGGCCTCGCCGTCGTCCACCGCCTCGCTGCGTTCGGTGCAGTGTGGTCAACAAACGAGAGTCATCGGAAGAGGACTGTACGTGGAGAGCCTGACGGCTGGGACCCACGAGGTCCATGGTCGCACGCAAGGAAAGTTCCTCCTTATTAAGCTGAAAAAAATGTTTCCTCCACCTGATAGCTGGGACCCACCGGCTGTATCTTCGCACGGAAGGAAGTGCCTCCTTGTTTTGCGAAAAAAATATTCATCCCGTTGACAGCTGGGACCCGTCAGATTTGGTGACTGACTTGTGGGCCTACTAAGCGGACGTGTACGCACGGCTTTGTCAACTTAATCAACAAATGATTCTAGCAGCTGGACCGTTGGATGTTAATCCAACAGCCGTGCTCCTTCTTCAACCTCTGTTCTTGCTCCTGTCTCCCGTGGGCGGCACCGCGGCTGTGCTGCCGCGCACCCGAACCAGTGAAGTTCCCCACTCCTCTCCATCTGCGACTCCACTGCCCCGTCTTCCCCATCTCCGGGTCGTTCCAGTCTCGGTGCGCTCGGCACGGTGTGGTCAACATGGTCAACAACCGAGAGTCATCGGAAGATGACTGTACGTGAGAGGCTAACAGTGGGGATGCACCACGCCCATGGACGCATGCATGCAACGAAACGCGGCGAGGTCAACGTGGTCAAGGAACGACTTTCATCGGAAGTATACTTTACATGGAGAGTCTCAGCTCGGTCCACGGCCGCAGCAAGTAAGTGCCTCCTTATTACGCGGAAACAGATAGCAGGGACCCACTGGACGGGCCACCGTATTTTGCGAAAAACGTTTGCCCCCTGACTGCTGGGACCCACCTGACGGGCCACCATATTTCGTGAAAAAAACGTTCCCCCACTGTCAGCTCGGACCCACCGGAAGTGCCTCCTTAATACGCACAAAAAAATGAATACTCCCCCGGCTAGCTGGGACCCACCTTGGTGGGAGGCTGACTTGTGGGCCTACTAAGTTGACGGGGATGAAGGGATTTGTCAACTTAGTCAATATGAACGATTCTAGCTCAAGTGACCGTACGATGTCCATCCAACGGCCGTAGTGCTTCTTCAACCTCTGGTCTTCTTGCTTGTAACGCCCACGATGCGGCTATATCTCCCACGTGTCGAGGCACGACTTAGAGGCATAACCGCATTGTGGTTTTTTCGCAAGAAGGGTCATCTTCACACAATCCCATGTAATGAACAAGAATGGGATAAAGAGTTGGCTTACAATCGCCACTTCACACAATACATAAATAAATCATACATCATTCAGAGTACACACATAGGTCCGACTACGGAACCAAAATAAAAGAAGACAACCCAACTGCTAGATCCCTGATCGTCCCAACTGGGCACCACTACTGATCAACATGAAAAGAAACATAGTAATGAACAAGATCTTCATCGAGCTCACACTTGAGGTCAGTTGCGTCATCTGCACTGGTCTCATCGGCACATGCAACTGTTTTGGAAGTATCTGTGATTCACGAGGACTCAGAAATCTCACACCCGCGAGATCAAGACTATTTAAGCTTATAGGAAGGATGGTGTAATGAGGTGGAGCTGCAGCAGGCACTAAGCATATATGGTGGCTAACATACGCAAGTGAGAGCGAGAAGAGTAGCAACGGAACGGTCGTGAACTAGCAATGATCAAGAAGTGATCCTGAACTCCTACTTACGTCAAACATAACCCAGAAACCGTGTTCACTTCCCGAACTCCGCCGAGAAGAGACCATCACGGCTACACACGCGGTTGATGCGTTTTAATAAGGGTCAAGTGTCAAGTTCTCTACAACCGGATATTAACAAATTCCCATCTGCCACATAACCGCGGGCACGGCTTCCGAAAGATAATACCCTGCAGGGGTGTCCCAACTTAGCCCATCATAAGCTCTCACGGTCAACGAAGGATAAACCTTCTCCCAGGAAGACCCGATCAGTCTCAGAATCACGGTTACAAGACATTTCGACAATGGTAAAACAAGACCAGCAAAGCCGCCCGAATGTGCCGACAAATCCCGATAGTAGCTGCACATATCTCGTTCTCAGGGCACACCAGATGAACACTACGTACAACTAAAACCAGACCTCGAGTTACCCCGAGGTGGCGCTGCAAGTGGCTCTAGTTTGGACCAGCACTCAGAGGAACACTGGCCCGGGGGTTTAAAATAAAGATGACCCTTGAGTCTGCAGAACCCAAGGGAAAAAGGCTTAGGTAGGCAAATGGTAAAACCAAGGTTGGGCCTTGCTGCAGGAGTTTTATTCGAAGCGAACTGTCAAGGGGGTCTCATAAATCACCCAACCACGTAAGGAACGCAAAATCAAGGAACATAACACCGGTATGACAGAAACTAGGGCGGCAAGAGTGGAACAAAACACCAGGCATAAGGCCGAGCCTTCCACCCTTTACCAAGTATATAGATGCATTAATTAAATAAGAGATATTGTGATATCCCAACATAAACATAATCCAACATGGAGCAATCTTCATCTTCACCTGCAACTAGCAACGCTATAAGAAGGGGCTGAGCAAAGCGGTAACATAGCCAAACAACGGTTTGCTAGGAAGGGTGACAAAGGTTAGAGGTGGTTTCATGGCAATTTGCGAGGCATGATATAGCAAGTGGTAGGTAGCACAGCATGGCAATAGAACGAACAACTAGCAAGAAAAGATAGAAGTGATTTCGAGGGTATGGTCATCTTGCCTGAGATCCCACAAGGAAGAAGAACGAGTCCATGAAGAAGACAAATGGACGTAGTCGAACGAAACCTCACAACTCCGGAACGAAACCGAAGCTAACAAGAGAAGCAACCCGGAAAGAAACAAACAACATAGTGAACAACCACCACATACACATGGCATGATGCACAATCAAGTATGATGCATGTCTGGTTTAAATGAGGTATGGAATGGGAAAATGCAACAAACCCCACTACAAATTAAGTGGAGCTCAATATGCAACGAGTTGCATATTGACGAAACACCACATTTAATTATTTAGTTCTCTCTCGTTTATGTACCCAACAATGTTAAATGTTGATTAACATGGCAAGAGGTGAAGCATATGAAGACTACCTAGCTAGGCAAGTTTAAATGTGGCCGGAACAACAAATAACAATTCCGGAAAATCCTCATATGCATATTTTAGATTTGGTACTGTTCTGCCATAAACACCATTTTAATGTTGTTAAACAGCAAAATAAAGTGCACCAAGTTAAACTAGGCATTTTTCTACCCCATTTACATATAAAGTTTATTTAAATTCGAGCTACGGTTATTTAGTTATGAAATAAATCATTTTAACATATTATTCGAGCAAATTTAATCAAACAACATCTTAAACAATTTTAACATGGGTGAAAATGGCATATTATTAAACTACACAAAATTCTAAGCAATTTTCATATATAAATTATTTTAATCCGATGCACGGTTGGTGAGTTATAAATGCATGATGTAGAGGGTCTTTTCTGCAAAACGGTAAATCCTGGGATAATTAGCAAATCGTCCAGAACTGGAAAAAAACGTCCATGGGCTGAAACTTGAACTGGCCCAATAGTGCAGATGGCAGAGGGGCTCTGAGGAGGCTCACCATGGGCTAAGGCCCAGTCGATGGAAGAGGCAGGCCGGCGGGGCGCTGGTTGGGCCCGATCTGGAGGCGCGCTGGTCAACGCGCTCGTCATCTCCTCCAGGAGATCGAGCGAGGCGGGGAAAACAGGGCGCGTCCCTTTGCCCGACAGAAAATAGAGCAGCGGCGGCCTAGAACTTGCGGTGGAGGCCGGCGGGCGTGGAGCTGGCGAGGGCACGCTGGTGATGGGCGGCGGATCCGGTGCGAAGGAGGGCGAGGAGGGCCGAGGCAGGGGAGGTAGCCGGCGGCGGGGACGGCGCAACACGGCTGGAATCGGGCGAGGCGGCTTGGACTTGGTGGATCCAGGTGGTGGAGGTCGTTCCCGGCGGCGGACTTGACGGATCGTCGCAGGAGAAGGCCTTTGGCAGCCATAGCGGAGCTTCCGCTGCTCCTGCACCTGACGAGAGAGAGAGAGACCGGGGCATGAGAGAGGTTAGGGAAGGGGGACGGGCTGGAGAGTACAAGGAAGCAGGGGACGCAAGGCAACGGTGACCCGGAACTCCGGCGGCTGGCCACGGGTGATGTTGGCGACGGGAGGTTCGGAACGACGTGGATCCGGGCAGCGAGGCGGCTGCAAGTTCCAACCATGGCATGGTGCTGCTGTACAGAGAACAAAACAGAGTTGAGAGGCACGGGAGGAAGAGAGCCGAGAGGAAAAAGGGAAGGGGAGGGGAAAGGAGCGGGGCAGCGGGGCAGCGGGGACGAGAGGAGAGGTGCTCGGGGGCTCGCCTGGGTGGCGGAGGGCGTCGGCAGGAGGAGCTCTGGTTGGGTGGATCGATGGATTGGGGAATGAGGAGATCCCGAGGTGGGAGACGACAAAGGTGGAGTGTGGCGGCGGGGATGGATGGGACATCTCCCTAGATTTTAGGGTTTGTCTGGTTATATAGCGGGTAGATTAGTTTAGGGGCTATTCGGGCCCTCCGATTATAATCGGACGGTCCGAGAATAAATAGGCTAGGGACACCAAATAAGAAAACAGAGATGTTTTGTAGATGTTAGGGGATGATCCGGACCCAACGGTAACAACAAACCGGGTAGGGTACGGGACAACTTTCGGACGCGCGGGAGGGGATCGCGGGCTGACGAGACAGGTTAGTTGGTTTGACAAGAGGGAACCGAAAACACGGTTGGTCTCGGAACGGTCAACAAAGACAAGGGGGAACGCGGCAACTACGAACGAATGCAAATTTTAAAAACAAGACGGCAGCAGAGTGTCGATGCAATGCGAATGATGCGATGATGAATGCAACAAACAAATAAACACACGACAGTCACGCAAAACATGGCAGGCGTCTGGAGCGTCGGTCTCGGGGCGTTACATTGCTCCAGCCGCCCAAAGCAGCGCCGGTCGTGCCGCATGCTCCTGCCTCCCGTGGCCGGCTGTGCTGCCGCGGAGGCCTCACCGCCCCTACTATTCCCGCCGCTGGCCAGGCCCTGCGGCGACGGCAGCCTCAGACCGCAGCCAAACCAGTGAACCCTCGTACTCCTCTCCGCGCGGGCTTCCACTGCCGCGTCTTCCCCGGCTCCGCGTCGTTCCCTTCCTAGGCCTCGCCGTCGTCCACCGCCGTGGTGCTCTCCGCGCGGCGTGGTCAACGTAGTCAAGGAACGACTTCCATCGGAAGAGTACTGTACGTGGAGAGGCTGACAGCTGGGTCCACGGCCACAACCCAGTTTTTTTGTGATTTGCCAAGTAAGTCGCTTTGTCACGCCTGTTGGGCTGCAAATCTTTCAAGACAAGGAGAGCTTTCATTCGGCTGGCCGAGAAAATGGCCCATCAGTAATGAGAAATGGGTTGTACATTTTTAAAACACATCAAACCGGCAATTAGTTTCAATTTTTTTTCATTTCGAGATTTTAAATTACATTAATTTTTATGCGTGGAGAATTTGTTGGATTTTATATTGATATACATTTACTTTTAAAATCAGTTTCAATGTGAGTCGAAATTTCGGCATTAAAAACAGTTCGGACCGCATCGAAATATGCAAAATTTCGTATAATTTTTTAACCGTGGCCACAATATGGGCTGTAATGCTAACAAAAAGAATATGGGCTCCAAAAAAAACCTTAATAATTAGCAAATGGGCTATAAATTATTAGAAATAATGGCATATGGGCTGTATGCTGTTTTCCATAGATTTGAGGCTTTCCTAAAAAAGGTTGACGCACAAGCAGTGACTGTTGGATGGCCATCCAACGGCCGTCGTGCTTCTTCAATCTCTGCTCTTCCAGCTCCAGCCGCTCAAACAAGCGCCGGCGGGACTGCCTGCTCCCTCCTCCCCGCGGCCGGCTCTGCAGCCGCGCAGGCCTCACCGCCCCACCGTACTCCCATCGCTGGCCTAGCCATCCCTCTACTCACCCACACCTGCTGTTATTCTCCGGCGACGGCAGACGAACCAGTAAACCCTCCTACAGTCGTACTCCCCTCCGCGTGGGAAACAACTGCCGAGTCTTCCCTGCCTTCGTGCCGTTCCCTTCCTAGGCCTCGCCGTCATCCACTGCCCTCGTGCTCTCGGCGCGGCCTGGTCAACGTGGTCAACGACCGACATGCATCTGAAGTGGACTGTACGTGGAGAGGCCGACAGCTGGGTCCACGGCCGCACGCAAGGAAATGCCTCCTTATTACGCGCAAAATAATGATTCCTCCACCTGACATCAGGGACCCACCGAAAGAGCCTCTGTATTTCGCGAAAAAATGTTACTGCCGCTGACAGCTCGGACCCACCAGCTATATCTTCGCACGCAAGGAAGTGCCTCCTTATTACGCACAAAAAAAAGAATAATCCCCCTGTTAGCTAGGACCCAGTATAGTGGTAGGCTGACTTGTGGGCCTACTAAGTTGACGGGGACGGAGGGCTTTGTCAACTTAGTCAATATGCACGATTCTAGCTCCAGTGACCGTACGATGTCCATCCAACGGCCGTAGTGCTTCTTCAACCTCTGGTTTTCTTGCTCCAGCCACCCAAACCAGCACCGGTCGTGCCTCATGCTCCTACCTCCCGTGGCCGGTTGCGATGCGGCGGAGGCCTCACCACCCCCTACTACTCCCATCGCTGGCCAGGCCATCCCTCTACTCACCCACACCCCCTGTTATTCTGTGCCAACGGCAGCCTCACACCGCAGTGAACCAGTGAACCCTCGTACTCCTCTACGCGTGGGCATCCACTGCCGCGTCTTCCCCGGCTCCGTGTCGTCCCCTTCCTAGGCCTCGCCGTCGTCCACCGCCCTGGTGCTCTCGGCGCGGCGTGGTCAACGTGGTCAAGGAACGACTTCCATCGGACGTGGACTGTACGTGGAGAGGCTGACAGCTGGGTCCACGGCCGCAGCAAGGAAGTGCCTCCTTATTACGTGCAAAATAATTATCCTCCACCTGACAGCGGGGACCCACCGGACGGGCCATCGTATTTCACGAAAAAAACATTTGCCCCTGACTGCTGGGACCCACTAGCGACATCTTCGCACTAAGGAAGTGCGTCCGGGAATAAAAACGATTCGCCCCCCTGACTGCTGGGACCCAGCAGCTACATCTTCGCAGGCAAGGAAGTGCCTGACAGTCGGGACCCACCTGGTCGAAGCGTACGTAGCGTTGTCATTCTGGTCGTGAACTTGTACGTACATATATACTGGTGGATGTAGAGGCGCGCACGTGTCATAGTAGAGCCGCGTACGTGTCGTAGTAGAGCCGCGCACGTAGCATGTACACGTACGTACAACGACCAGGGTGCAAGAAAGAAAATACGGCCACGTATGTGTACATACGGGCGGGGTCTCGAACGCCTACTCACGCATACGTACGGCCAGGGCTTGTGTACATGGCTGGGTCGGAACGGAGAAACAACGTCGTCGTCGTGTTCATGGGGAGGCAACGGAATGCGTCGTGTTCATGGGGAGGCAACGGAATGCGTCGTGTTCATGGGGAGGCAACGAAATGCGTCGTGTTCATCGGGAGGCAACGGAACGCGTGGGAGCCAACCGGCTGGGTCGGAACGGAATGCGTGGTCGTGTTCATCGACAGGGCTTGGACGGAACATGCGATGGAAGCGAGGCCTGGCGTACCGCACAACGGAGGAAACGGACCTCCTACGTTCGGAACGGGGTCCTGTTGATCAGGAGGGGTGTGGCGTACCGCAAAACGGAGGAAACGGACCTCCTACGGTCGAAACGGGGGTCCTGTTGATCGGGAGGGATGTGGCTTACCGCAAAACGGATGAAACGGACCTCCTACAGTCGAAACAGGGGTCCTGTTGATCGGGAGGGGTGTGGAGTACCACAAAACGGACGAAACGGACCTCCTACGGTCGAAACGGGGGTCCTGTTCATCGGGAGGGGTGTGACATACCGCAAAACGGGACTCCACGGGATACAGTTCATCTCCACCGTCGACCTCCTCCAGCCTCCACGGGCTCCTGTTCATCCATCCTCCACCGCGCGCTACTCCACCGGCTACTGTTCAACCACCCCTCCACGGGCACCCCTCCACCGTCTACTGTTCATCCAGCCGTCCACACCACGGGGTCCTGTTCAACCACCCCTCCATGGGCACCCCTCCACCGTCTACTGTTCATCCAGCCTCCACCACACCACGGGGTCCTGTTCATCCAGAGGCAACGCCACCGCTCACTGTTCATCCAAACCGCCCCGCAACGCTCACTGTTCATCCCAGAGGCAGCATCGATCGGCTTCAGTTAGCAGCAGTAGCGAAGGAATCGCTCGATCGGGTTCAGTTAACAGCCATCGATCGATCGCTCAGGTTCAATAACGTGTAGCCTGCAGTGCAATCGCTCGGGTTCAGTTAGAGCCCAACGCCTCGCTCGGGTTCCGTTAGAGCCAACGCCTCGCACACACGCGCGTACGTGTACGAGAGAAATGCGCATCGCTCGGCCCCCGACCTCCCACCATAACCGGGAACTCCCCGAAATTTTCCTCGCCATCGCTTCTACCACGGTTTTTTCCATCATGGACGGCCCAAAGAATGTCATGCAGCTGCGTCTCCGGCCCGCCTAGGATGAAAAGCCCATTTTCTGTCATGATTTTTTGTCATAGAAGTAGGAGCCCACCACGTCTATGATGATACCGGGTTTTGTCACAATTATCGTCATAGAAGTGTCATGTATGACAGAAAAATTTTTGTTCGGCCCAAAATGTCACGGATGTGTCTTTTTTTTGTAGTGTAATTCCTACCCCTCGGGTACCGCGATACAAGGCGCCAAGTCAAGGCTTGGGTGGATGGCTAATTCTCTAGTGCACCCCCTAACGAATTTTTTTTCCAGGTTCTGAGCAAACGCAGACACCTCATGAGGGAAAGGGCGTCCCGAACGCGCCAGGTTAAGTTATCTTTGCGCAAAATAACAACACGGCATGGGAATAACACGCACAGTGCATTAACCAAAGAACCACGGTTCGTTACACGCCCCTCTGGGCCCGTACTGGTTTTGTTTTCTGATGCAAGAAAAAAGGAAAAAGCTAAACAAAGCAGCATTGCGGCAATCCGCGGAGGCAGGCCCTTAGCGACGCCCCGAGCCTAGCCAGACCCCTCCTCGCGCTTCACGGAGGCACGGCGATGAGATGACCCGCTGCCTCCTTCGAAGCGGGCGTGGTGGCGCGGCGGCTGGTCGTAGCCACCGCTACTGGAGCTGTCACCGGAGGAAGAGCCGCCGTAGCTGGAAGAGATGCGGTCGCCGCCGAGGGCAGACTCACCCTCGTCCTCGTCGCAACCGTCACCAAGGCCGAGCACCTCCTCGCCATCGTTCGCCTCGGTGCAGCACCCGGCGCGGTGACCGTCTTCCCCAAACACCCTCACATAGAGGGTCGGTCCACCATCGTACCTGAAATGGAGGGTGCACCGCCTGCCCAGGCCGCGTGCACGGGCGAATGTCTGCCAGCCGCGGGCTAGGGCTATTTGCCCGCGACGGAAGTCTCGACTGCAACCCAAGAGGCCTTGCTACAGCAGCCATCCGCCTGCAGCCAGAGTCCGCCCGGACCAGAGGCCAACAGTTCACCGGCGAAGAAGCGCGGAAGTTGGAGCGAGTTCCCGGCCGGGTTCTCCGACAAGACGACGAACTCCGGTGACACCTCCGCCGAATGGAAGTGCGGGCGGGGAGGCCGCGCCACCATCGTGGCCTCCCCTCATCAGCTGGACCACCATGGATGGGACGATCCCCTCCGCGTGCCGCGGCGCCACCTCGACGGTGGGCCACGGCGAGGGTCGCGGCGTGCTTGCACGGACGGCCGCGGCCGCGCTTGGGCGCCGGGGAACCAGGGCCCTCACGAGGGGCCTTTCCCTTCTCGGTGGCGCTGCAAGCAGTGGAGCAAGGAGGAATAAGCAAGCAAGCGGGGAAGAGATGGGCAACGGGGGCTCCGCCCCCCTCCCCATTTATAGTAAGAGAAGGCCAACCGGCGTCTCCCAGGATCGCAGGTAATGATGGTTTTCCTTGCATGTCGCAGGGACTAGTCAAGTCGCGCAGTTGCCGAGGCTGCGTGGGGAAGCGGAGACGCCCACGTCCAATCAACCGCCACGCGTCAACCAAGGCCGTAGGCTTTTGGGGCCCGCAGTGCTCCGAACTTGACCCTTGGCTTCGCCGTGAAGCCAAGCCCGAGCGCACCTTGGGCCTGGGGGCCACTGTCGGCGTTCTGGGAACGGGGGTCCCCAGACTTGCCGGCCTGCGGCCCACAGCATGGCTAAGCAAGCAGGCCGTACGGCCCATCTTCATCAACAAGGCATCCAAGACCCTCACGAGGGTCCAAGCCTCGCGAGGCAGACGACACAAGACCTCCTCTGGAGTGGCCGAGCTAGGCAGGCTCACGAGGAGAGGAGATATCAAGGCGGGGCAAACCTCACGAGGCTCTCGTGACGTGAGCCATGACGAACGGATCCAGGCGGGCGCCAGCGCACGCAGTGTCCTTATTTCCTCTTTGGTGCTAAGGAGGCCAGCGCGGGCTAAGAGTACCGAGGCATCAGGCAAAGGTTGCTGTATTGGTGCAACGAGACCAAGACCAGGAGGACGGCAAGGCGGAGGTCATCGTGGTGCCCAAGACGGCGTCACCCCAGAGGTTTTCGCAGGCGAAGACCACTTTTGTCAGGATAGCTTGTGCTAGCTGTCCCCCTTCAAATTCACCCGTCGTTGTTGGCTCCCTTCCCGCTCGATATTTGGGAAGAGGACCAGGGCCTATATAAGTATAGCTAGCCACCATAGTAGAAGCATCTCATCTTAGCTTGATCCAACCCGATCGAGAGCCTACCCACAAGAACACCTCAACCTTAGGAGGCTGCTCTTCCCTTGTACTGGTCATCATCAGCCCAAGAGGCAATCCACCAACGCCACACTGGAGTAGGGTATTACACGAAAACGGTGGCCCGAACCAGTATAAACCTCGTGTCCTTCTGTGTTGCGAGTTCGTCGAGTTCATCTGCGAGATCTTAGCGAGCTAGGGCGTAGATCGGTAGGAGGGAAAGACTTCGCACGCACC
The DNA here is from genome assembly GCF_002575655.3 of Aegilops tauschii subsp. strangulata. Classification (NCBI taxonomy): domain Eukaryota; kingdom Viridiplantae; phylum Streptophyta; class Magnoliopsida; order Poales; family Poaceae; genus Aegilops; species Aegilops tauschii. The sequence goes on along the minus strand of NC_053037.3, from coordinate 203,368,394 downwards.
CCAGTGTTCGAACCTTAAGGGTTTGCCGGAACCCCACATCCGACACGGTCGAACTCCGGGACTACTTCAAGCACCTGTGGGGGTGCAAGACGGGAAGCGAGACGACGGGGCATCCGGCCCCGCGCGTCATCCCCGCCGCCTTCGCCGAAGTCGGCCCGAATCGGTACCCGTTCTTTGTCGATTACTTCTCCTGCGGGCTCTGTCCCCCTTTGTCCTATTTCTTCAGCGACATCATGCACACCTATTGCTTCCACCTTCTAGATTTTACTCCGAATGTTGTGGCGTACATGGCCATTTTCGCTCATCTCTGTGAGGGCTTCACCGAAGTGCATCCCAACACGGCGCTCTTTCGCCACTACTTCTTCCCTCGCATCCAAAAGGGGGGCGCCATTTCCTGTTGTGTCGGCTGGATCCCAAGGACCCAGGAGAAAGGGGCATATCCGGACGGCACCCAGAAGGAGAGGTGGGAAGAGTGGCGGGGCCGGTGGTGCTGGATTGAAGAGAAGGACCCGCAGGACTATTGCTGGGTCCGCCATGCACCGCCGGTCCACAGGAACGACTGGAGTGATGTCGACGTCAACGACAAGAAGCTCACGATCGCCACCACCAGGATTCTTCGTCTCACTGAGGCCGGGCTCACCCTTGAGATGATCGGGGCGGATTTCATCCGCCGCCGAATCCCTCTGCTGCACAACAAGGGGAGGCCGGCCTGGCTCTTGACGAACGCCGCCGACATCATGAGGCCCCGCCCCGGCATGGACCACAACCTCACGGTGATGGGGCACGCCCACTTCTGCCAGCGGCTCTTCCAGCTCGACGTGAACCGCGCCGGCGAGGTCGAGCAGTCCGGCAAGGCCGGGAGGTCCTCCGCGAAGGCCGGCAAGGTCTCCAAGGGGCCCTTGTTTAAGTTGCCGGCGGGGGTGGTCCCGCTGAGCAACAACTCGCGTCGAAACGACATCATCGCCATGATGCCGGAGTTCAACACGCACGGTGTCATCCCAAATTGGGCTGAGCCGTCGGAGGATCAGGTGCAGGAGTTTTTCGACACCTTGGAGGAGAAGTATGTTAGCGCCGAGCTGCGGCTAGTCCAGGACACCACCCAGGCGGAGCTGGATTACATCGCCGCCAGGGCGGCGGAGGCGGAGCTCGCCAAGGAGGCCGGCAGCGCCGGCGGCGTGGAGGACAGGGCCACGGCGGCCGCGGAGGAGAAGGAGCTTGCCCAGTGGGCGGAGTCCGCTGGGGAAGCCAGCAGCACCGGCACCGGGGCCCTTCTCGCCGAAGATGTGGTCGACGAGTCGTCGTCGGAGGAGGCCGATGCTGTCGACCCTCCGGTCGTGGGCAGAGGGCGTGTCCTGCGGTGGGCCACCTCTGGCGAGCCGGTCCGGCCCGACAGGGCCGTACAACCCAGGCATGCCCAGGAGGGGTCCACGCGCCAGACAAGGGCCGCGGCTGCGAAGAAGCTGGTGAAGGACGCGATGGCGAAGAAGAAAGCAACTGCCTCTTCTTCGTCCAAGCGTCCTCTGACTCCATCAGCTTCCCCTCCTCCAGCAAATGTCGATGCTGTCGGATCACGGGTTCCGGCAAAACCCTTAAGGTTCGAACACTGGGGTGCGCGTGAAGATTTCCTCCCTACCGATCTATGCCCTAGCTCGCTAAGATCTCAGGGACGAACTCGACGAACTCACAACACAAAGACACAAGATTTATACTGGTTCAGGCCACCGTTGTGGTGTAATACCCTACTCCAGTGTGGTGTTGGTGGATTGCCTCTTGGGCTGATGAATAACGGCACAAGGGGAATAACAGCCTCCTGAGGTTGAGGTGTTCTTGTGCTCTACGAGCTTGTGGATGTGAGGATGGGAGGTGGAGTAGATCCCCTTCCCAGTGGTGGCTAGTTCTACTTATATAGGCCCTAGTCCTCTTCCCAAATATTGAGCAGGAAGGGAGCCAACAATGGCCAATTTGAAAGGGGACAGCTAGTACAGCTTATCCTGACAAAAGCGGACTTCGCCTACGAAAGGCTCTGGTGATGACGCCGTCTTGGGCTCCACGGTGACCTCCGTCCTGCTGGTCCTGGTCTCGTTGCACCGATATGGAAACCTTTGCTTGATGCCTCGGTACTCCGCGCCTCCGCTTGCCTTCTTAGCACCAAAGAGGAAACAAGGACGCTGTGCGCGGTGGCGCCCGCCTAGTCTTGATCGTCATGGCTCATGTCACGAGAGCCTCGCGAGGTTTGCCCTACCATGATTTCTCCGCTCCTCGCGAGGCAGCCTGGTAAGGCCACTCCTGAGGAGGTCTTGCATCGTCCGCCTCGCGAGGCTTGGCCCCTTGCGACGGTCTTGAATGCCTTGTTGATGAAGACGGGCCATACAGGCCTGCTAGCATAGCCACACCATGGGCCGCAGTCAGGCATGTCTGGGGACCCCCGTTCCCAGAATGCCGACAGTAGCCCCCGGGCCCAAGGCGCGCTCGGGATTGGCTTCGAGGCGAAGCCAATGGTCAAGCGCGGAGCGCCGCAGGCCCCAAAAGCCTGCGTCCTCGGTTGACGCGTGGCGGTTGATTGGACGTGGGCGTCTCCGCTTCCCGACGCTGCCTTGGCAACTGCTCACTTGACAAGTCCCTGCAACATCCAAGGAAAACCATCATTACCTGTGATCATGGGGGCGCTAGTTGGCCTTCTCCTGCTATAAATGGGGTGGGGGCAGAGCCCCCATCGCCCATCTCTTCCTTGTTCGCTTGCTTCTTTCTTCCTGTGCTCCATTGCAAGTTGCAGCTCCGATGGCGCCGATCCGAAGATTCACCGCTGACGAGAAAGGAAAGTCTCCCCGCGATGATCCAGGGCCGCTCCCGCCAAAGAAGAGGTCGGCTCATCGTCGTGACGAGGCGGCGATGCAGGTGGTGACGAGGCCTTGTTGCGAGCGGCCTCCTCCAGGGTATCCGCTACCCTTGTACGCCCAAGCCGGGGGCGCAGGAGGAAGGGGCGACGAATGGCGCCGCCCGCGCCGCGCCCACGGTCGCCGTGCGACGACGACACGCGCTATTGGCATGGATTCCTCGCGTGAGCTTGTGCTATGGGCGCCGAAGCCCGCAAGCTCTTGGATCCACTTCCTGCGGTTCTTCTCTGACGTGATGCCGCCGAGGGGGCCTCTCGAGCTCTGGTTGCAGCATGCCGACTATGACGCCCCGGCGACTGGAGCAGAGGTTGAAGCAGTCCCCACCGGCAAGATTTTCATGACCCACGGCTGGGGCGAGGTCGCGCGGGTTTGCCGCGCAGAAGGCACCCTCGCGATCCACTTCTAGTATGACGTCGCCTCCACGCTTTTCTTCAAGGTCTTCGACGCGAAGGGCCGCCGCTTGGAGTGTTGCCCTGGGGGCAGCGCCAGGATGACGCGCGCTCCGCTCGTGACTACTCCAGCAGCAGCAACCCACAGGAGTCCAGCGGTTCTCCCGAGCTCTACGAGACTCCGGAGACGAGCGACGACAGCTACGTGCCCCCGAGCTCTCGCCGGGCTCGGAGCAGCGCTGTGGCATCCAGCCGCCGCCGCTGCTGATCTGGATGGGCTTGGCGCCGGCCTCTCGCGGCCCACTATTGATGATGGCGTCAGCCGCTGGAGGGTGTAGATAGGATTCTACTAAGTTCTCGTCTTTTGTTCCCTGTGAGGAATCAAGAAATGCCCCGCGGGGGCGTGTAAGGATCTGTGATGTCTTTTGTGTATATCTTCCTTATTATGAAAATCTGCGAATGCATGTCCTATTAAGGCTCGGTCTCCCCTTTCCAACCTCGCGACAGCTTGTTGCTCTACGCTGATATGTCCCGGTCCCCAGGCAGGCTGCAGCCATCGCTGGTATGCCAGGTCGCGTGCCGTGGTCAAGGCCAGGAGGTGAGCGGCCCGAGGTCCAGTAAGAGCTCCTGAGGCGCGATGCTCAGGGGGTCCTCTTTAGCGCTCAAGTAGTTGTGGTAAGATAAGAAAGGGAGGCGACGTTGCTACAACAGGACTGCGGCGAGCGTGTCCCCTAGATTCCAACAATTCGTTGTCCTGAGCTCGTGACTTATCTTGGCGGTCCGGGGTCGATTCTTCGCGATGCGCCAGACCTGTGTGTGAACATCCGCAGCGTAGCTAGGTCAGGCCCGTACGATTCCTCCCCCTTCTAATGCTCTCCTTTGTGCTCTACGTTCTCAGGTCCCGGCCCTCGAGCGAGCTCAGCCGCCGCTGGTATGCCAGGTCGCGTGCCGTGGTCAAGTCCAGGGGGCGAGGGCTGGAGAGCCAGTAAGAGCTCCTGAGTCGCGATGCTCAGGAGCCCCCCTTTTAACGTGCAAGCGGATTACTTGGAAGAGGTGGGAGCTCGCGGTGCCGCCTGGTGTTATCCTCGTGAGATTCCTGCGACCCAGCACAAGGAAGAACACAATCTGCCGTTATGGTCACCAGCCCGCTGCTGGTTGCTCCGCGAGGGGGTGAAGGCACCGAGGGCCTATTGAGGTGACGTGCGCGGGGCATGCCGCGAGCCAGAGCTCGACTGCTCAGGTTTATCGACGTGGCAGGGACGGACCCATGCACCAGCGCCGTGCCGGCGTGAGGAGGCCCCGTGGGAGGTGACGATCGAGCAGGTAGTAACCATGGGTATGTTAAACATGAAAGCAGCAGGCTTAAGTAAAAGTAGGAAAATACATGCCACTGGGTCAGGCCCGAGCGGCTTGGGGATGATGCAGCCCGAGGGGCGCCCCCAACAGGGTAAGATAAAGACATAAAAAGGGATACATGCCACAGGGATGGACCCACGTGGCCTGGGAATGATGCAGCCCGAGGGGCGCTCCCAGCTGAATGAACTTGGAAAATGTCACCTGATTCTGTCGATGAAGGAGAGTTGGGGCAGCTGAAGGTACGCTGTGAATGGATTGCTCCTCACGAGCCACTTGGGCCCTGAGCCTCGGGAGGCTCTGGGGGCTCAGGTGGTTCCCTGAGGACCGTCTCCATCTCTGCTAGGACAGCGTGGTTCCTGGCCTCCTGAGCCGCCAGGACACGCCGCACTCTGCAGACCTTCAACATGCCTCCTGATAGGCTGACGACACACTCTGCAGACCAAAAGGCATGCGAACGTAGCTATGTGGTGGACCCTCGCAACGACCCACGCGTGAAGGCCAGAGAGGCTCCTGAGATGCGGCCCTGTTGAGCCCTGGAACGTCGATGCATACGCGCAGCCCGGCAACCTCGCCTGGATGGGGAGCTGCGCCTCGTGAGTGGCGGTCGCCGCGCATGGCCCTTGCGTCTTGCAGTTCCTGAGTGGTCTTGGTGATGAATTCCTGAGCGGTGGGCGCTCCTCGCCCTGTGTCCTCCTAAGGGAAATGTGCCATGAAGAACGCCTCCAAGTGGTGCCCAAGCACCTCCCTCGTGATGTTGGCAAGGTCTGAGGCCCTCCGGAAGAGAGCCCCCGAGCCCTGCCCGAGGAGGGCGCTGGGCGCGCCTTCCTATGCGATGGAGGGAGGCACCCTTGGAGCGGGCACTGATCCTGACGAGGTTCTAGTTACGACACCATCCTCCTGAGATCCTGCACGGCGCAGCTGCTTCTTCTTCTTGGGGATGGCCTCAGGAGGGCCCTCGCCCTTGCTGTCGGGGTCGTCGATTGCTGCAGCTTGGAAGGCATGCTCGAGGGAGTACACCGTGTCTCTTTCTTCACATGGGACCGTGATGATTCCGCCGCTTCCAGGCATCTTCAGGACATTGTAGCCGTGATGGGTCACCTCCATGAACTTGGCCAGGGCTCGATACCCGAGGATGGCATTGTACGGCAGATGGATGTACGCGATGTCGAAGTCGATGAGCTCGGTGCGGTAGTTCTTGCATTCTCCAAAGGTGATAGGGAGGCGGACCTGCCCTATCGGTGTGGTGGAGCCGTCGGTCACTCCTGAGAAAGGCTTGGTAGGCTGAAGCTGGTCATATGGCACTTGGAGGTTGTCAAACGTGTCGACGGACAGGACGTTTAGTCCTGTCCCGCCGTCGATGAGGGTCTTGGTAACTTGCACATTGCTGATGACTGGTGAACAAAGCATCGGGAGGGCGCCAGTGGTCGCAGCGCACTTGAGCTGATCTGCCGAGTTGAAGGTAATGGCGCACTGGGACCACCTTAGCGGGCGTGTGGCTTCAAGCTTGGGGAGGACTGCATTCACTTCACGAGCAAACTGTTTGAAGATACCGGTTCGGGCCACCATTGTGGTGTAATAACCTACTCCAGTGTGGTGGTGGTGGATTGCCTCTTGGGCTGATGAATAACAGTACAAGGGGAAGAACAACCTCCTGAGGTTGAGGTGTTCTTGTGCTCTGCGAGCTTGTGGATGTGAGGATGGGAGGTGGAGTCGATCCCCTTCCCAGTGGTGGCTAGTTCTACTTATATAGGCCCTAGTCCTCTTCCCAAATATTGTGCGGGAAGGGAGCCAACAACGGCTAATTTGAAAGGGGACAACTAGTACAACTTATCCTGACAAAAGCGGTCTTCGCCTGGGAAAGGCTCTGGTGATGACGCCGTCTTGGGCTTCACGGTGACCTCCGTCCTGCCGTCCTGCTGGTCCTGGTCTCATTGCACCAATATGGAAACCTTTGCTTGATGCCTCGGTACTCCGCGCCTGCGCCTGCCTTCTTAGAGCCAAAGAGGAAACAAGGACGCTGCGCACGATGGCGCCCGCCTGGTCTTGATCGTCATGGCTCACGTCACCAGAGCCTGGCGAGGTTTGCCCTGCCTTGATTTCTCCGCATCTCGCGAGGCAGCCTGGTGAGGCCGCTCCTGAGGAGGTCTTGCGTCTTCCGCATCGCGAGGCTTGGCCCCTCGCGAGGGTCTTGAATGCCTTGTTGATGAAGACGAGCCATACATGCCTGCTAGCATAGCCACGCCTTGGGCCAGAGGCCGGCAAGTCTGGGGACCCCCGTTCCAAGAACGCCGACAGACGCGGGAGTCGTCTTCGATTTCGGGTCCCTCAGCCCAAGGAGGTAGAGGAAGGTGGCAGAGGAGGAGGTGGAGGACGAGTACGCATCTTGCTCCTTTTTGTCATCTTCGTCTCCTCAATCTGTGACGCTTGTCTTGATATGTTTTTCTTCTTTGCAGGGATGCGGAGACACTGGCCCAGAGAGTGAAGAGGGCCAGGGCTTCGGCGAGCGGCCAACCCCCTGCAGGTACTTCCGGTACTCCGCTGGTGATGTTGAGCAGCCCGGACAGCAGCCCCCGGCACATCCCCCAGTCTAAGTTTACCACTCACCCCTCGTCGACGTGTGTTGGGGGTATGATCCCTTCGCGCTGACCTTGCCGCGGTTGCAGGAGGAGGACAGCAGCAGGAGGAGCCACTGGGGGCTACCCCCAACACGCCGCCCTCATCGACCACCACGCCCAGAGGGGCGTCCCCGGCAAGGGCGCCAAGCACCAAGCCCATGCACACGGAGGAGGAGGAGGCAAACTCGGGCACTGGTGGCTTCGCCTCGGCGCCAGGTGTTGGCGCGGAGGGGACCTCTGCTTCCCAGCCGACACTAGTAAGTCGCTTGCCTTCCGTCCCTGTTGTTTTTCTGTTCTTTCTGAATCTTGGTCTTGGCTTCGCCTGATCCCCTTCTCGGTATCCAGATCCTCCCTCGGCGGATCCGGAGGATATAGACACCGTCATCGAGGATGTCGCCAAGTATGCCGCGGCAGAGGCCGAGAAGATGGCCATCGAGGAGGCCGCCAAGGGTGCCGCTGAGGATGCCGCCAAGCGGCCTGCCGGGGAGCCAGGCAAGGCTGCCGCCGAGGAGGCCGGCAAGGGGCCTATCGAGGAGGCCGGCAAGGCCGCTGGCAAGGAGGAGGTGGTTGACTACCAACCTTCCTCCTCCGCTGCCTCTGGCTCAGGCAGGTACCTGAGGGTGAGCGACGACCTGTTCATCCACCTCCTAGGGAGGGCGAGCACCGGGGCGCCCGTCGAGGGGGAGGTGTTTGATGATGAAGTGCTCGCCGCCGCTGGGCTTGAGCTCGTTGATGAGCCGAGCGCCGGTGGCGGCAGTTCCCAGGAAGAGCGGCTCCTCCAGGCCATGGGCACCAACTTCCAAAAGCTCCGGGCGCTTCACCGCGCTCGCCTGGACAAGGCCAAGTCCAGGATGGCGATGGTGGACAAGGCGGAAGTGGACCTCGAGGGGCATGTTGCGGAGGCACAGGATTGGTTCCGCCAGGCCCATAAGGACCTGAGGGCCACCTAGGACGCGCTGGCTGAGCGCGACCTGGCGCTCGTCATAAGCAGGCCGACATCGAGAAGGCCCGGGAACTGGCGAAGCAGGAGGCCGCTCAGGCCGCGCTGAACTCCAAGGAGGAGGACCTTGCCGCGCGTCAGGAGAAGCTTGCCGTAACACTCCGCGGCAAGGATGCGGAGGTGGAGAAGCTCGTCGTGCAGCAAACCCAAGAGCTGGAGCAGAGGCACAGGGAGGCACTCAATGCCCAGGCTCTGGTTCATGCCGGCAGGGTGAAGGAGCTGGAGGTGGAGCGGGAAGGGCTGAAGGACCAGACCCTGAAGCTGGCCGAGGAGAAGAACACGCTCAACGGTGCCCTGGTGGAGGCGCAGGGCGCAGTCCTTGGCAAGGCTGAGCAGCTCTCCAAGGCCAACGACTCTGTCAAATATCTGAAGCTGAAGCTGGAGGGTCTTGAGAAGACGCTCTCGGAGGCCAAGGCCCGGGAGGGGACCCTGGCCAAGGATCTGGAGGCCGAGAAGCAGCTGGAGAAGAACGAAGCTGCCAACCACAAGGATTTTGTGGACGGCGAGGATCGCTGGGTCGGCCACCTCGAAAACGTCGCCGGCAGGATCACCATGCAGCTGGCTACCATGGAGATGCCAAATGTGAGGTTCACCCCGGAGCGCAACATGAGCCCCACCGCCAAGCTGACCCTATTCTTCGAGGGTGTTCTTGGAGCCCTGGAGCATCTTCACTCCAATCGTGTGGCCTCTCTGGCCGACGAGTCCCGGAGGCTTTGCCGGGGTGCCATGACCAAGGTCCTCACCAAGGTGGCATACTAGAACCCCGACCTCGACTTTGACGCCACGCTGAAGAGCTTGCCGGAGGGTGTTGACCTCACGGCGCTCAAGGAGCGTATCAAGCCCATCATCAGCTTCGTCAACGGAATTGAGAGGGTGGAGGGCCAGCGCCGGGATTAGGCACCCCGTTTCTCATCGCCGCTGCAGGTTCACGACCAAGACAATTTCTATCTTCAGTTAGAACCGCAGCAACAATGGATGTAATATAACTCTGCAGTACTTTTGATATTATATGCACGTTACTTTCCTGTTCAATCCCCCCTTTGTATGTTCACCCTACGTTAATCGGGTAGGCTTGCCGGCGCGTAACCCAGGCCACGGCGTCTTGAGGACGGATCCCAAGTAGCCTGCCGGGTATGCTTGCTGCCAGGCGAGCCACCTTACCGCCCTCAACGCGGCCGCGCGGACTGTCGAGCTTGACTCGAGTCAGAATCGAGAGCGTTGCTAATTGCGGAAGGCTACCCTGCCGCTCTCGACGCGGCCGCTTGAGCTGTTGAGCGGACTCGAAACAGAGCAAGGGTGTTGCCAATCGCGGAAGGGCCCCCTTGCGTGCAGGTTTTCCATACATAGGGTAGGACCTTCAAGGATAATAACCTTATATAAAAAGGAAATATCTAAAGTTTGGCATGACTTAGCTTTTCTGTTGTTGCACGGGCGTCCACCACATTTGCAGATGGTCCCGTCAAGGTTGGTCATCTTCTTCCTTGGAAGCCATGGCGACCAGGAACTGCTAAGCTGGCTGCTAAACCAGATTATCACAATTGCGCCCCCTACCTGGCGCGCCAAAGATGTCGGTGGAAACGACACCTATGGGATCACTGGAATCCCTTCTACGATTGGAGGGCACGGGGTTGTGAGAAGAGCAGGTTTAAGAGCTAGCACAAGGATCGTTTACCCAGGTTCGGGCCGCGAGGATGCGTAATACCCTAGTCCTGCTTTGGTGTGTATTTCAGAGTGTTCTTGAGCTCTCGAACTAGCTACAGTGGCTGCGTAGTTCCTAAGAGCCGAATCCATCTCCTGGTCGCCTCGGGCCTCCTTTTATAGGAAAAAGGGGTTGCCACAGTGGCACATAGGAGGTGGAAAGGCTTACAGTGTGCGAGCTTATCGCTCGGCATTACGGGACAAAGCGCATTCAATGCGCTACTTAGGTGTCCATTAGCTTTATCAGGGACGGGAACGAGGCCCGTCCCGTCCATCGCCGCTCCACCTCGCTTCGACACGCGCCCATGCCAGTGATGTGTGCGGCGCCATGTAGGCAGGCAGGCTGCTGAGGTGGCCCGATTGCAGGGCCTTCACGAAGATCTGCATGCCACCAGCCAGGTGCTTGCTGAGTCGGTGTAGAGGCCGCCCGTCGCCACGCAGGTGCCTGCCCAGCTGGTTGAGCTAGCAGCTGCTTGGGGACGGCGGTGGAGTCTTGGCGGGAACGGGCCTGCCTGTGGCCCCGCTGATGCCCTCGGCAAGGGTCTTGCTGGGGGGCCCGGCAAGGGTATTGCCGTGGCGCTGTAGTCGTCCCCGGCAAGGCGCTTGCCGGGGGTCTTGTGGATTTCCTCGGCTAGGATCCCGCCGAGGATCGCCGTCTTCTGGTCCTCATCTGAACTTGTGTGTTTATGATCTTGACAAAGATCTGCATGCCACCACGGAGGTGCCTCCCGAGTCTTCGGAGTCTTCAACCGAGTCTTCAGAGCCTTCAAATTCTCCTAGTCTTCGGAGTCTTCAACCGTTATAGGTTCCTTTATCATAATGCACGGTAAAATCCTCTTCATCCCGAAGTGGTCTTAGTTGTCCGATATCTTGCACTTCTTGAAATGGTCTCATCAGTCGAATCTTCGCGTGGTCAAGAGGGGAAAAGGGGTATGGTCTCGTTAACAGGGAATATTTGAATAAGCTCAGAAGAGAAGAGAGGTAAAAGATCTTTTGAAAATGAAGTTGTAGAGAAAATCTTTCCTATCGGCTTGCCAGTTTCTAGGGGTCACGTCCTACAGTCAACATGTGCTCTGATACCATCTTGTAGCAACCCGACCTTAGACGGTCAAGTCTCTGTGCTTAAGTGTCATCCTTGGATCGGTATGCTGACACACACAGTACTCGAGGATTTATAACAGAGGTAAATCACATGTATAAAGTAACGGAAATACTATTACCTCAATCCAAAATAGCGGAAGTAAGAACAAGGTTGTGGATTCCAATCAACACCAACGGCAAAGTTGAGTGTAGAAATCATAACCCTAACGTATCACTTACTCGTCGTAAGAATCCTGCAACATGAGACGTTGCAGCCACAAAGGGTCAGTACATTGAATGTACTGGCAAATTCACACCATAGGATAATGATGAATAATAGCTATCACTACATGCATATTTGGCTGCTGGAAAAGCTCTATGGTTATAATGTTTTTGCGAAAAGCCAATTTTTCCCTACTGCAAAGGAATATATTTTATTGAACTACAAAGTTGGTTGAAAATATTGAGAAGGTAAACCCCCTCTCAATCCCAATTAAAAGTAATCATTAACAGCCCAACAAATTATTTAAGTAACGTGATGAGATCAACATGATAATCCAAGAACCAGATACTCAAGATGTCCATAACCGGGGACATGGCTAACCATGATTAGTTTGTACACTCTGCAGAGGTTTGTGCACTTTTCCCCACAAGACTCGATCTCCTCCGTTAGATTTGTCGCACTTCATGATGTTTGAGAAACGGATGACCGAGACACAGTCTTTCAGAAGCGTTAGCACCTTACGATGGGTAGACAGTTACACCTACTTTCCCCTACATCTGCTAGTCTACCACTGTAAGATTTCACACGACTTAATCAACTGTGCTAGAGCCCATAATAGCTTGTGGCTGCACACGGAAGTTTCTAGTATGAATAATCTCATGATCCCTTTGAGCCTGGGTGGCGGTCCATAAGAGATTCACACGGTACCCCGGGATTTCCAAAAAATACAGGCAATCACTGGAATGCGCAGGTGCCTCAATCCACCCAGATGTGTATTTAAGTTGCCACCTTAAGTTCAGCCATTAATTAACAATCTCACATCTGTCATGTAATCACTCAAACCCAATCCATGTCTACGAGCATAGCATGGCAATATAAGCATAACGTAGAAGTAACTACCAAGGTTTGAATGCAGGGCAATAGGTTCCTACCTCATCAACTACTTCCCAATACCCACATGTTATCAATCCTACTCATGCAATGTTTGAGGGTGATACTAATGCATAAAACTGGGTGTGAAAGGGATATGATCAAAGTGTGAACTTTCCTGTACTGTTGATGAAGATGATTCGCACTCAAAACTCTTGATAGTTCTACTCGTCACACTCCGGTCAATCTGTGGTAAGCAAACAATTGTAACCACACATAAGCAATCACTCAAAAGATCGGGAAGAACGAAGAAAACGATTCGGAAACATCAAAGCCAAGCAAATAACTCTTGCAACATAAATCATTTTCTAACAGTACCAAAATTATGCGAATTTGGCCTTATCAGAAAGTTTAGCTCAAGAGCTTTACTTTGCAAAAAGAATCAATTAAATCGGAGTTATAAAACTCAAGTTATGATCAAAAGAAGTTTGAATTCTAATCTGTTCTAATTCAAATTTTAAAACTTTCAAAAACATGTTAAAGTTGTTTTACTAGATAGAGGGGATCATAATGAAGAAATTGGCGTTGGTTTCACTGAATTTGGACTAACGGTTGAAAAGTTGTGATCGATTGAAGTACAGGGACTATTATGCAAATAAACCAATCACAAACGGGTCCCTGGCCAAAACTAAAAGAAAAAGAAAAGCTCTATAGAAAGAACGTTCGCTGCCGAATGCTAACTGACGAAATTCGTTCGCTACGGAGAGGTAAACAGCGAGCGTTCACTAATTAAAGAAAACCGTTTAAAAAAATAGAACCGATCTGGTCCATTGGATCCAGATCTGACGGCGAAGGAGGAGCAGGGAGTTACCGCGGCGGCGGCGATGGTCAACGGTGAGACGGGACGACGGCGGCGGCTCGGGTCCGGCCGGGGCGGCGGCTCCGGTCGTCGAGGACGGCGGCGAAGTAGTGGGGGAGGGGCGGCGCGGAGTGGCGGATGCAGTGGTGGCATCGGCGGCGGTCGTCGGCGTCGCGGGCGGCGGCAGCGGCGAGTAGATCTCGCTGGCGGCGGCAGTTCCCGTTGAGTGCGGCGCGCCGGCGGGAGGAGGAGAAAAGAGGGCCGGGGGGTCCGGGGCTCCGGATTTATATGAGAGGAGGGCAAGTGGTGGCGTGGGGAAGGGGGCAAAGGAGGCGGCGGCGGGAGGCCGGGCGGAGCACGGCGACGGCGGCACCCTCGTGCTGGCTCGGGAGACCGAGCGGGATGGGCTGGTGGGCCGCGGCCTGGCAAACTGGGCCGGCCCGGTCCGGTCGGTCCAGAGGGGAATTAAAAAAACATTTTCCAGACAAGCAAAAATATTAAAAACCAAATAAATAAAAATATTATATAGGCATATAATATATCAAAATTTTCAGAAAAACATTTTCTACAATTTGAACATTTTTCCAATGTCAAATAAAATACACAGAAATTAAAATAAAACAAAGAGTGCTATTGCTCTACTAAAATGCACTAAAAATCATTTTAAAAATACCAAAATGATTTCAAATTTATTTATCTCCAATTTTCTCATGTAGGGCATCATGTTACCCTATTTTCCATATATTTTATTTTTGGAGAAAAAAATTTGAATAAAACCCAAATAACTCCAAATTTAAAATAATTTCTAAGGGACTTTCAAATTTGATTCTTTGAAGCTCCCAACTCATATTTCATATGTTTTGAAGAAGTCATTTTATCTTTGCTCGTGAAAATCATTGAGTTGCATAAAGTTTCAGAATTGGAAATATTCTCAAATGAAATTCAAATATTTTCAACACCCCTTGTCATTTAAATAAATGGAAGAAGTCATGTCATCTTCTCTCCAGGGTTTTGTGGTGAAAAGAATTTGAATTCACGGAGATCATAAAAGCAAAAATGAAAGTTTGGGAAAGTCCTTTTATTCCCTCTCATTTAACTTTCAAAAAGTTTCGAATTTCACTCAACTTCACAAGATTAATCAAACAATCAATCATAACTATCTATTTATTATAACATTCCAAAATTTAGAATTTTGGGATAAACATACCACCCTTAAAATGAATCTCGTCCTCGAGATTCGGAGAGGCTAGCAAGAAATAGGTTAGGGTTGGGGGTCTTCTCAAGATCCATCGATCATCACAGGGGGTCTGGGTGCTACCACCCTTAGAACATGGTAACGGTTCCATCAAAACTTATATACTCCATCCTTATTCTTGACAGTGTCGGTCTTCTCAGATCTTCAGGATAATTCCTTCTCTCGGCTCTTCCGGTAGTGGCATAACCTTTACCGCAATTATTTTGTCCTTTTATCTAGGTAAGGTCCTTATGTGACTTGGTCTTCTTAGCTGACGGGTCTGGCGCGAATACTAAACAACTATCGATATCTCATGGTGGTCATCAAGTTATGGTTTCTCCTGCAGGAAATGGGTCTGGGTTGAACCTCACCGTATGACCCACGATTGGCAACAGCTGCCTTGTACCAGGGAAAAAGAATTGGCATACCATTCTAGGGTTTAAACAAGGTTTTCATCGTCGTCGCTCTACTATAGGTGAGTCACTCAGATTACCATCCCATATAGCAAGGCGAATAATATGAGTAAGTTGGTATGGTGATCAATCCATCCCGCACCCAAATCATTACCTTGTATACGGTTTAGCGAATCTCGCATTCTAACACTCGGTCATCCTCACAAGCATTGCGGAATTTCTCTTGTCAACGAACTAAGTTCGGATAAATCCATTGATTCTGCAAGCCAAACAAACATCTATCATTCCTTCACAACTCTCAGGTTTGCGTAAACTCCTAGAAGATCGTCTATCGATAAAATCGTAACTTCTTCCAGGTTTTTTTTCCTTCAGCAAGAGTGTGCTTGCTTCTTGGCAGGTCCTGGGGCCTGTGGGTTATGGCCCATCTCAACACTTGTAAACCTTGAACTCATCATCGGGGCAACTGAACATTATCCCAACATCCAACTTCCTAGCATACTTAAAATCCATCCAATGGTATTGTCTCTGTTCCTTCTATTGGTACCAAACTACGACGTGATTACTCAGACTCATCATCGAGTTGCAATTGCTCCCTATTTCCAACATCATACCTCCTTTATATCCAATAGTACTACCTCCCTTCACATTCTTGGGATATCCCACATATCGAGATAAAACTCGTACTTATTTTGTCCGTACTCCACTTCGTGGAACATCATTATCCTTTCCAGGGTCAAGCGTCCTTACAGGGGAATATTGGCCACCTCTGCATGGCACTTCTTCAACTGGGAAACATGAAACACATCATGAACTCCTGACAGTCCTTCGGGTGACTCCAACTTGTTGGCCACTTCTCCCATACGCTCCAAAGCTCGGTATGGTCCTACAAATCTCGGGGTTAACTTTCCCTTAACTCCAAATCGTTTAATTCCTCGCAGAGGGGACACACGAAGACATGCTCTATCTCCAATTTCATAGACTACCTCCTTGCGTTTTTGAGTCTGCACAACTCTTCTGCCTGGACTGAGCTACCTTCAGTCTATCTCGAATCAACTAAACATTCTCTTCTGACTCCTTGATCACATTTGGTCCAATCAACTGATGGTCTCCAACTTCATCCCACATCAACGGTGTCTGGCCCTTCTCCCATACAAAGCTTCAAAAGGGGCAATCTTCAAACTGGCTTGGTAACTGTTGTTGTATGAGAACTCCGCGTAAGGTAGATTATCATCCCTACTAGATCCATAATCTAGTGCACACGCTCTCAACATGTTCTCCAGAATCTGATTGACTCTCTCAGTCTATCCATCTATCTGCGGATGAAAGGTTGTACTGAACTCTAGCCTACTACCCAAAGTCTGGTGCAGCTGATTCCAAAACTTTGAGGTATACTGTGTTCCTCTATCTGATACGATGGTCCTCGAAACTCCATGCAGACATATGATCCTGGTCAAATATATCTTGGCCAACTTCGCACTTGTATAGGTGGTTTTCACTGGGATAACGCGAGCCACTTTGGTCAAGCGAATCAACTACTACCCAGATAGAATCATATCCCGATCGGGTTCTGGGAAATCCCGTAATGAAATCCATGCCAAGCTTATCCCACTTCCATTCGGGTATCGGCATAGGCTGTAGTAATCCTGCTGGCTTCTGATGCTCTGCCTTTACTTTCTGGCATACATCACCTATGATTACATACTCCGCAATATCCTTCTTCATACCAGTCCACCAGAAACACTCCTTCAAATCCAAATACATCTTGGTGTTTCCAGGGCGAATCGAGTATGGTGAGTCATGAGCCTCCTGAAGTATTAACTTCCTGATCTTTGCAATATTGGGCACATATACACAGTCCTCGAATCATAAGGTGTCGTGCTCATCCTTACAAAAACCTTTGGCATTTCCTTTGCTCATCCTCTCTTTTACCTCAGCAATCTCTTTGTCATCCTTCTGAGCTTCACGGATCTTTCCCAACAATGTAGACTGAACTTCCCTTGCTGCAACAAAACCTTTGGGAACAATCTCCAACGAAGTTCCCTGAGATCCTCGGGTAACTCCTTTGGTAATCCTTCGATTATGGGGGTATTCATCCTTATTTTCTTTATGGTTGTGTCCAATTTCTCCACAAATCTTGCATACACAAGGTTTCTTCATATCACTTCTATAAGGCTTCAATTTTGGGGACACAAGACGAGACTTTAGAAGAGTCAACTTAAATTCTTTCCAAGTGGTTACTCCTTGCCATCCATTGATGGTTTGGTACATCCTCCACCAAGTAGCAGCACCTCTTTCAAAGCACTGAAGAGCATGCTGGGTCATATCCTTTCCGGCTATAGTGTTATTCTCCATATGATCTGCCATGTTCTGAATCCATCTGTCTGTCTCCAATTTACTTATCGGTCCAGAAAATACGAGCTCATCTCCATTCATCCTCTATTGGGTACATGGGTTTTGGGGTGAGACGAGAGAGATAGAGAGGGATGCACGCAATGCAAACAATAGTTTTGAAAAGACAAATTTTGTTGTGGCTGTCGGAAAAACAACAAACAAATGACAGCTCACAAACGTCGCATCTAATGTAAGTATGTAACAGGCGTTTGGTCTTCTGATGGTCAATAAATCTTCAAATTCATCAAACTCTTCATGTCTTGTTCATGTCTCCGACGGCTTCTTCCGATCATGCTTGTCCTTCTAATTTTTTTGCCAGATCATCTCTGTTGACGCGAAGTCTCTTGTGACGTCCTTTAATATTCTAGAGTTCCATTCCACTCTTCGGGGTTTTAACATCCTTGGCATGATCCATGGTCCTACTGCCCTTCAGTTCCTGACGAATCTCCGGTATCTCGAGGTTTTGCTCCTCCACTTGGCTACTTTCAGCTTCAGAGTCCCGTGTTCTTCATGAACTGCTTCCTTGTCAAATACAGCTTCCTGCAGATCCACCCTAAACTTCTTGATGTATTACTCCAAATCCTGGTGATACACCAGCTAAGTTTAAAACTTCATCTCTTACTGATAGGTGCTCCATTAGCCCTTTTTGTCATCCAATCCTTCTGAAGAAATGCATGCTTAACTCAGCATGGTGACAATAGCATAAGCGGGCGATAACATCATGGATAGCCGTGTTTATGCCCATGTCTTTGCCATGAGCTATCATTCCATAGTTGATATCTCCTGTCTTAGGGTTTTCGTGACAAAAACTTTGAGTTCTAATGCTCCATGTTCCGTTCTTTCTCCGATACACCTTGCTCTCGGGTATTGACAGCTTCCTTAGTCTGCCAAGTTCCATAAGGGTAGCCTTCCTAGGTCATTCAAATCCGGAAATTTTTCAGAGCCTTCAAATTCTCCTAGTCTTCGGAGTCTTCAACCGTTATAATTTCCTTTATCATAATGCACGGTAAAATCCTCTTCATCCCGAAGTGGTCTTAGTTGTCCGATATCTTGTACTTCTTGAAATGGTCTCATCAGTCGAATCTTCGCATGGTCAAGAGGGGAAAAGGGGTATGGTCTCGTTAACAGGGAATATTTGAATAAGCTCAGAAGAGAAGAGAGGTAAAAGATCTTTTGAAAATGAAGTTGTAGAGAAAATCTTTCCTATCGGCTTGCCAGTTTCTAGGGGTCACATCCTACAGTCAACGTGTGCTCTGATACCATCTTGTAGCGACCCGACCTCAGACGGTCAAGTCTCTGTGCTTAAGTGTCATCCCTGGATCGGTATGCTGACACACACAGTACTTGAGGATTTATAACAGAGGTAAATCACATGTATAAAGTAACGGAAATACTATTACCTCAATCCAAAATAGCGGAAGTAACAACAAGGTTGTGGATTCCTATCAACACCAACGACAAAGTTGAGTGTAGAAATCGTAACCCTAACGTATCACTTACTCGTCGTAAGAATCCTGCAACCTGAGACGTTGCAGCCAAAAAGGGTCAGTACATTGAATGTACTGGCAAATTCACACCATAGGATAATGATGAATAATAGCTATCACTACATGCATATTTGGCTAGTGGAAAAGCTCTATGGTTATAATGTTTTTGCGATAAGCCAATTTTTCCCTACTGCAAACGAATATATTTTATTTAACTACAAAGTTGGTTGAAAATATTGAGAAGGTAAACCCCCTCTCAATCCCAATTAAAAGTAATCATTAAAACCCCAACAAATTATTTAAGTAACGTGATGAGACCAACATGATAATCCAAGAACCAGATACTCAAGATGTCCGTAACCGGTGACACGGCTAATCATGATTAGTTTGTACACTCTGCAGAAGTTTGTGCACTTTTCCCCACAAGTCTCGATGTCCTCCGTTGGATTTCTCACACTTCATGATGTTTAAGAAACTAATGACCGAGACACAGTCTTTCAGAAGCGTTAGCACCTTACGATGGGTAGACAGTTACACCTACTTTCCCCTACATTTGCTAGTCTACCACTGTAAGAGTTCACATGACTTAATCAACTATGCTAGAGACCATAATAACTTGTGGCTGCACACGGAAGTTTCTAGTATGAATAATCTCATGATCCATTTCAGCCTGGGTGGCGGTCCATAGGAGAATCAGACGGTACCCCGGGATTTCCAAAAACTACAGGCAATCAATGGAATCCCCAGGTGCCTCAATACACCCAGATGTGTATTTAAGTTGCCACCTTAAGTTCAACCATTAATTAACAATCTCACATCTGTCATGTAATCACTCAAACCCAATCCACGTCTACGAGCATAGCATGGCAATATAAGCATAATGTAGAAGTAACTCCCAAGGTTTGAATGCAGGGCAATAGGTTCCTACCTCATCAACTACTTCCCAATACCCACATGTTATCAATCCTACTCATGCAATGTTTGAGGGTGATACTAATGCATAAAACTGGGTATGAAAGGGATATGATCAAAGTGTGAACTTTCCTGTACTGTTGATGAAGATGATTCGCACTCAAAACTCTTGATAGTTCTACTCATCACACTCCAGTCAATCTATCATAAGCAAACAATAGTAACCACACATAAGCAATCACTCAAAAGATCAGGAAGAACGAAGAAGACGATTCGAAAACATCAAAGCCAAGCAAATAACTCTTGCAACATAAAACAGTTGCTAACAGTACCTAAATTATGGGAATTTGGCCTTATCAGAAAGTTTAGGTCAACGGCTTTACTTTGCAAAAAGAATCAATTAAATCAGAGTTATAAAACTCAAGTTATGATCAAAAGAAGTTTGAATTCTAATATGTTCTAATTCAAATTTTAAAAATTTCGAAAACATGTTCGAATTGTTTTACAGGATAGAGGGGATCGTAATGAAGAAATTGGCGTTGGTTTCACTAAATTTGGACTAACGGTTTAAAAGTTGTGATCGATTGAAGTACAAGGACTATTCTGCAAATAAACCAATCACAAACGGGTCCCTGGCCAAAACTAAAAGAAAAAGAAAAGCTCTACAGAAAGAACGTTCGTTGCCGAACGCTAACTGACGAAATTCGTTCGCTGCGGAGAGGTAAACAGCGAGCGTTCACTAATTAAAGAAAACCGTTTAAAAAATAGAACCGATCTGGTCCATTGGATCCAGATCTGACGGCGAGGGAGGAGCAGGGAGTTACCGCGGCGGCGGCGATGGTCAACGGTGAGACGGGACAGCGGCGACGGCTCGGGTTCGGCCAGGGTCGGGAACTGCAGCTCCGGTCGTCGAGGACGGCGGCGAAGTAGTCGGGGAGGGGCGGCGCGGAGTGGCGGATGCGGTGGTGGCGTCAGCGGCGGTCGTCGGCATCGCGGGCGGTGGCTGCGGCGAGTAGATCTCGCCGGCGGCGGCAGTTCCCGACGAGTGCGGCGCGTCGGCGGGAGGAGGAGAAAAGAGGGCCAGGGGGTCCGGGGCTCTGGATTTATAGGAGAGGAGGGCGAGTGGTGGCGTGGGGAAGGGGGCAAAGGAGGCGGCGGCGGGAGGCCGGGCGGAGCACGGCGACGGCGGCGCCCTCGTGCTTGCTCGGGAGACCGAGCGGGATGGGCTGGCGGGCCGCGGCCTGGCAAACTGGGCCGGCCCGGTCCGGTCGGTCTAGAGGGGAATTTTTTTAAACATTTTCCAAACAAACAAAAATATTAAAAACCAAATAAATAAAAATACTATATAGGCATATAATATATCAAAATTTTCAGAAAAACATTTTCTACAATCTAAACATTTTTCCAAAGTCAAATAAAATCCACAGAAATTAAAATAAAACAAAGAGTGCTATTGCTCTACTAAAATGCACTAAAAATCATTTTAAAAATACCAAAATGATTTCAAATTTATTTATCTCCAATTTTTTGATGTAGGGAATCATGTTACCCTATTTTCCATATATTTTCTTTTTGGAGAAAAATAATTTGAATAAAACCCAAATAACTCCAAATTGAAAATAATTTCTAAGGAACTTTCAAATTTGATTCTTTGAAGCTCCCAACTCATATTTCATAGGTTTTGAAGAAGTCATTTTATCTTCGCTTGTGAAAATCATTGAGTTGCATAAAGTTTGAGAATTGGAAATATTCTCAAATGAAATTCAAATATTTTCAACACCCCTTGTCATTTAAATAAATGGAAGAAGTCATGTCATCTTCTCTCCAGGGTTTTGTGATGAAAAGAATTTGAATCACGGAGATCATAAAAGCAAAAATGAAAGTTTGGGAAAGTCCTTTTATTCCCTCTCATTTAACTTTCAAAAAGTTTCAAATTTCACTCAAATTCACACAATCAATCAAGCAATCAATCATAACTATCTATTTATTATAACAATCCAAAATTTAGAATTTTGGGATGTTACAGTTATGGACACAACTCGGAAGTAGGTCACACCATGGATCAACATTTATAATTAATCGTGCACACAAAATATTTATTGTTGGCTTTGGCTTTGTGATGATTCGTGAGATCATGAGCTGATCATGAGTGATTGAATTCAGTTGTGATCCGGGTATGATCACCGTTTGGTTACGAGGTAACCCGTCGGGTAAGCGAGTCCGAGGGACTCGATGCACATGCTGGTTTCATCGTATTAGTAGCATTAGTTTCATTGCATTAACCTGAATAATTGTCATGATATTGTCAGCCATCGTGCTTATGTTTGTTGTGAGCTTGCAAGTACATTCAATGTACTGACCTGGCGTGTCATGCCAGATTTCAGGCAAGTCGTACCGCATCGGAGAGCTTCCTGTGTCTAGGCCGTGTCCACATTGTTGTCCCTGTGCTATGGAGTTCCACTTCGTTGTCATTCCGCTGCCGCATAGTTTATGTGCTCGAGGCCCCTTCATGTTCATTAGATAATGTACATACTTTTTCAGCCGCACCGTGTGTGCCGCTTGGCCTCTTATCTCGATGTAATATCAGACTTATGTACCCGCTAGCATCAATAAAGCGGTTGTTTCTGTACCATGTTGTTGTGTGTTGCCAGAAGACTTGATCTCTGGACTGGCAATGCAAGGTAAACTGGTTGCTCTGAGCCGGGGTGCCACACAAACACAGTTCAGATTTTAGTTGCGTGTGCGAAGCAGGGCATACGGTTGATCTAGACGAACTATTTGCGATTAGACAGAACAACAGAAACAGGCAGCCATATCAATGTGTGCGATATACAGCATACAGTTCGCTCCGATGAATTTTTTGCTATTAGGGAAAGCAACAGAAATGGTCAGCCGGATCAAGGTGTGTGTGATATACGGCATATGGTTGAGTGGAATAAACTGTTTTCGATTAGGGAAGAGAACATAAACGGTTCAACTTAACAAGATGTGTGTGATACACGACAAAAAGGCCTGGAGGTTAATTTGAAAACAAGTACACAGAGTTTAATTTGACATACATGACTTATAAGTTTCACAGAAATCATATCACTTTTTTGGAAAACATTTAATTGCGTTGAATTTATATAGTGCTCCGTCCTATTAGTTGAATTAACCTCGGGGTCCATGTATTGGAAACATGTCGTAAAGTAACGGGATAGACCTTCATTCAAGCCAATCAACATGTGTTCAAAGAACAAAAATTATCAAAAAAAAGTAATGAGATAGACCTTCTTCAAGCCAATCAACATGTGTACAAAAAAAATGTCAAAAATTACAAACCAAGCACCTCGATGTTAATTCAACTAATATGATGGAGCACTATATACATTCAACACAATTAAATGTTTACAGTGACCCATCACGTTATTTAATTTAATATCGAGGCCACTTCCCATCTGGTCACCCATCTGATGACTGCTCAAGCCTCAGCAGAGTTAACTTGGGAGTTCTGTTAGATGAGCTATCGGTAGGGAAGCTGGTCCTTGCTGCTGTAGGATCCCTCTTTGCATCCTTTATTGGGCAACCGAATGACCGACTGTTGCCGCCCAATGGTCAATGCCACGTCCCCCGTGAACGTAGATGCTTCCCTCCATTGGATGAGTGGCAAACAGTTAATCAAGAAGAACTGTTTTCGATGATGTAGAACAACAGAAACGGGCAGCCAGATGAGGGTGTGTGCGATATACGACATGCAGGGATGAACTGTGTGTGATTAGGCAACACAATGGAAACAGTTCAACTGAACAAGATGTGTGTGATACGCGGCAAACAGGTCAGTAATCAGAAATGTGTGCCAAGAGAAATAATAACACAGACGATTGCTTCTAATAAGCCGTGTGATCTGCTCTATCTACAGAAGAATAACATGTATATATATAACTGAAATAAACATCTAATTACATAAGTGACTGTACAGATCATTCGCACACACCTGAATAAGTTGCATGCATTCTAAAGTAGGAGAAATGATCGTCTAGTCATCTACTTCTTGTGACGCTCCCGCCACTGCTCTATGGCTCGATCCCTCGTCTGGGGCAGGAACAAGACACTTCCTCATGTCTACAATCCGCATGTACATCTCGTAGCTTGTGTACGCGTCCTTGGCCACATACTTGACGTGTTGTTCATCCAGTCTCTCATGCCAAACACTGTGCCAGGTGATCTTGTCCTTCTTGCTCTCATCCTTCATCTTCATATAGTAGGGGTCGATGATGGCCGAGGCGAGGTCAACCAGGGAGTTTAGTTGTTGTCGCCGCCCCAGACCTTGTAGTGGTGCTGGATGTTGACAAGATTCAGGCATTTCAAGCTCAAGACCTTGAGCGCTTTTACATCGTTGGTGGTGTCCATCGGAGTGAAATTTTAGTCGGAGCTGTTGATAAAACTGGAGAAATGCTCGCAAGGCCTTGTGGCCAGGACGTCATGTCACACGCACAACTGGGCGACGGCAACCTTCTGATCATGCCCGGCACAACCGATGGTGTACTCGAGGTCGAAGCCGACCACTTGGTACTTATCGTCGGCAAGGAAATGCTCCATAGTTTGGATGGAGCTCTCTACCGAGATTGGATCGTTAATGTACACCACCGAGAGGGCCTTCCCCCTCACGTGGGTGTGCACTACGTGATGCGTGGTGAACTGCCCACCGTCGACCACTGGGAGCGTCATTGGAGCAATGGGGATCGCCATTGGAACCGCTGGATGTCCTCTCTGTATGTGTCGTCGTGGGTCTGCTTATTGTGTCATGTGATGCGAGAGATGAAGGTAAATGGCCGAAGGACTAAATGGGGGCCGGGCGGCCTGGATTCTCTGCGCATCCGCATGGCAGTTTTTGCAGCGGGTAACTGCATTATTGCGCCGCGCCCGGCGCAACCGCATGCACACAAACGTGCGTGATCGTGCGCCGGCCACAAACACTGGCATCACGCATGGAGGGACGAGGGCAGAGCTCCCGGAGGGACGCGAGAGCAGAGCATGTTCGGTGGGAAGCGAGCAGACCGCGTCGTGGCCGCCTCAACCGCAAGCAACCACACGCATAGAGTTGTTGAACACGCAGGAAATGGTCGGCTACAAGCCGGCCGACAGTTGCGTCGCTGCGTAGAGAGCAGCCGTGTGCTACTACCTCCGTCTTGGTCTATAGTCCCCTTTATATTCTATGCCATACTTTGCCCTCAAATTTAACCAACAAAATGTTAATGCATGTTATAAAAATTATATAATTGGAAACTATGTTCAAATATAAATCCAACTATATAATCTTTGGCGACATGCATTCGTATTTTATTAGTTAAATCCTACTTATAAACTAGGACAGGGGTATAGTAGGTAATTAAATCGCAAACGTTTTTTATTAACCGTATGTGTACGTGGCCTTTCGTCCTCCTCTCGCACGTCTTGTCACCCCGCTGCCGCAGACGGCTTACAGCGCAAGCTTGCGCAGCGCGTGGGGACATTCTTTTTGCCAAACGGTGGCTCGAAGTGGCGCCAATGAATCGTCGGTGAGCCCATTCCCGCGCAACCTCGCAAGCTTCCCGCCCGACTCGGTGAAATCCCCTAAAATCCCAATGCTTACCAGCCTACTATATAAACCCTCGCGGTCGGCGAGTCCTGCGTCACATTTTCCCCTCCCTCCCTGTAGGTTATCTCGTCTGCTTCTCCCACAATCGCCAATGGCACCGGTCCGTCATCGTCGCTCAGCCACTCCGCCGTCATCAAAGGACATCTCCAGCTGGGAGGCTACACCGCGACAGCGGCGCAGTCCCCGGCGTAGTGTAGTGCGCGTGGCGTCCCTGTTGGGTCTGCGCGGAACACCCACCACACGCTCTGCCGCCGCTGCCCGTCGGCAGCTGTAGCCGGCCGCCGTTGCCGCCACACCACCGTCGAAAGCTAGGGCCATCGCCCGCACTGCCGCCGCAGCCCGAAGTCGGGAGGTGGCTATCGTGGCCGCCACCCCACTGCCGGCCATCGTGGCCATCACCCGCTCCGCCACCGTGGCCCGAAGGCGGGAGGTGGTGGTCGTGGCTGCCACCCCATCATCGGCTGCCGTGGCCGCCAGCCCATCGTCGACCATCGAGGTCATCACCCGCTCCCCCACCGCCGCCCGAAGGCGGGAGGCAGAGGTGGATGCCCGCACGTGCATCCGCCACCTAGCGCGCTACACCGAGTTCCTGCGGGAGGAGGAGGAGCGCCTCGTCAAGCATGCAAAGAGCCTTACCGCCGCCGTGGCCGCGGCACACGCCGCCTCAGAGGCAAGGAATCAAGAGATCTGCGAGGAGAACCACCACTTCAAGAGGGGTCATCTGGAGCGGCAGAGGGCGTTCTAGGTGAGCGTCGCTGATGCTACAGCAGCGACAGGCACCGTATTGCAGTTGTCCAGCTCGTCGGTAGGCTCATCCTCCTCTACCTCTTACTGGGCACGCTCGGCAGAGGAAGGCTGCCGGAAGTAGTACAAAGCCCCTCCATAGTAGTATTTAGGGGATATTTTGTTCAGTTCATCTGACTATAGAACTTTACAATTTACTTAAAATTAGCTAGTATACAAAGTAGAACTAGCTATTTCAGTACGTGGTTGGAAACAATTGGTGAAAAGTTTGGTCGGTTCAGCTGTCGAGTTGAATTGTTTGTATGAAGAACGACTGTTTAATTTATGAATGAAATCTATGCTTAATTACTGAATTTTAGTTGCAAAAGTTAGATACTGCTAGTGATTAGTAGCTTCATATTTTGAAAAATTGCAGTGTTACAAGGTTGACAAATGGCAATGGTACTAGATCGACAAATGTCAATCTTTCCAGATTGACAAATGGAAACATACCCAATATGATAGATGCAAATCTTACCAAATTGTTTGTAAGTGGTTGCTCACGGGTCATCCAAAAGAACCGTTTGCGTTGAAGAGATGCACAATTCCTGCTCTCACTTTACATACGGGTGTTCTATCTAAAACGTTGGCGATCAAGAGCTGCACAAATCCTACTCGGCACATTTCCCCTTGGCTTCCTGGGGAAGCTGTCGGTTTGCGTACGGGTGTCCTAACTAAAACGTTTGCGATGAGTGTTTTATATTTAAAAACCATTGACATTTTTTTCAAAATAAAATTGTTTGATAAGTCTGTACATTAAGAGAGAAAAAAGCAAGTTCTCTCAAACCATATCTTTCATTCAGTCATACTGCGAATTTATATTCATATGATCGAGATACCGTATTAAACCCAGGAAAAAAACTATTTCTGGCGGCGGCGGAGGTGGCGTGCCGCGCCGTCGTTGTCGTTGTCGTCCTTGGGGATGACGTTGTTGAAGTCTTCAATGCAGCAAAGAATGTTCTCCACTTGTAAATCAAACATCATGTCGTCACGCGATCGACTGGCGGGGCGCGTGAGGACGGCAGCTGGCGGCGCTGAGAGGTAGCAGTCGACGGCAGCGTCCCATGCCGCTGAGGGGGGCGCGTGCACGGGCACGGGCGTGGCGGGTGTAGCCAAATGCACGAGGACCTGCGCCGCGGTGGGTGGAGGGGCGCGCACGGGCCTGGGCATGGGCGCTGGTGCCGGCATGTACACGAACTCGCGCCGGTCCGCGGAGACCTTACTGAAGCCCGCGGCTTCCAGCTATGCGATAGTGCTTGGCGACCAGCCCATCAATGCTACGGGGATGGTCGCTGGAGCGGGCGCGGGGATGGGAGCTAGGACGGGAGCGGGGGCAGCAACCGCCGCGGCCAGCTCGTTCTGGGCCATGTCCATGAGGCCCCATTCCTCCTTCTCTTCTATCTCCTCCGTCTCGGAGTCGACTTTACCAAACTTCAAGACTAGTGGCAGATGATCCTTCTGCACCACGGCATTGGTGGAGGTCTGTGGGAGGGAGGGGAGGGAATGGGAGGCGAACAGTAAGGCCGCCCGTATTAAGCAGCGGCTCGGGCGCCATTACTGGACAGGAAGGCGGGCGACCATCAAAGTCAAAGGCCTAGCTTCCCAGTGAGCTTGCGCAGCGTATGGCTCGCACGCTTCCCGGTGAGCCTGCACATTGGAGGATAGCTTGCATGCCTCTCGGTTAGCCTGCGCACCGAACTGCGCTCGCACGCCTCCTGTTCAGTCAAGCAGCTGCCCGCACGGCACGTCCTATAGCCATTAAAACGAAGACACATGGCGTCACGTGAATCGTGAACATAACACACACGATTTGAATTATACAAATGTTTGCGATGTTAGAGTGGCAGCTATTTGTTTCAAAATGCCTTTGTTGGCTGTTATTCGAGTGCGCCTTCTCCCAAAATGGACACGAAAGATACCACAGCATGTCGGGTGCCATTCCATGATAGCATGCCATGTTTCATGAATTTCAGACGAGTTTTGGATTTTCTAGAATTTGAAAACAAAGTATCTCAATGTTTTGCCGGCAATCAACGGTGCCATGGTGTTTGAAATTCATTCCCATTTCTTGCATGGGACCTAAGCATGCACCCAAGGACAAAGATTTGATTTTTCGACCAATTTATATGCACTGGAGCATGTGCATGCCGTTCAAATTTAAATTATGCACATAAATGCATTGAAACCTCAATTAATGCATAAAAATGTCCAAACGAACTCCGAAAAATCCCAAAAATTGACACAACACTCCTGTTGTTCTATGTTGACACGAGAAATTTTCTGAAAGCAATAAGAGGCAATGGATATCGTTTCGTCCACAAAGGTGAGACGCTCCCTACCAAAACCATCATGCTTGTTGTGAGAAGCTCTAGTTTGCGAGAAGCATATACCCAAACCTGCCCCAATTGGGAATTTTTTTACCATGGCATGTTGATGCCGCTCCGTGATAGCATGCCACATTTCATGAATTTCAGGTGAGTTTTGGATTTACTAGAATTTAAAAACCAGGTATCTCAATGTTTGCGGCCGAGTGACGGTGGCAGGGTGTTTGACATTCATTCCCATTTCTTGCATGGGACCTAAGCATGCAACCAAGGACACATATTTGAATTTTCAACCAATTTATATGCATTAGAGCATGTGCATGTAGTTCAAATTTGAATTATGCACATAAATGCATTGAAAACTCAATTAATGCACAAAAATGTCCAAACGAACCCCGAAAAATCCCTAAAGTTGACACAACACTCTTGTTGTTCTGTGCTGACACGAGAAATTTTTTGAAAGCAATAAGAGGCAATGGATGTCATTTCGTCCCCAAAGGTGGGACATTCCCTACCGAAACCATCAGGCTTGTTGTGAGAAGCTCTGGTTTGTGAGAAACATATCCCCAAACCTGCCCCAAATGGGACAAAAAATTTAACATGGCATGTTGATGCCGCTCCATGAGAGCATGCCAAGTTTCATGAATTTCAGACGAGCTTTGGATTTACTAGAATTTGAAAACAAGGTATCTCAATGTTTGCGGCCAAGTTTCATGAATTTAAAAACAAGCCAAACCGAAGACAGGCGCAGTCGGCGCCGACAACACCAAGAAGTCAACGCGGTCGCCTCCAACAACCCAGAGTTTATGCATTGGTCCGAGAGGCCTATCAGCTGGAGCCGGGCCGATCACCCAGAGGTGATGCCGTCTCCCGACTCTTATGCATTGGTGTTGGACGCCACCCTCGCGACAGAAAGGCGAGCGGCCCGTTTCTCCCGTGTACTGATTGACGGTGGAAGCAGCATCAACATACTGTACCGTGACACCATGGAGAAGCTGAACATCAAGACGAAGCAACTCATGCCAAGTCGGACTGTGTTCCATGGCATCGTACCCGGCCTGTCCTGCTCACCAATCGGCAAGATCAACATGGATGTTCTCTTCGGAGACAAGGATCACTTCCGCCGTGAAGCAATCTGGTTTGTAGTGGTGGATCTAGAGAGCCCCTACCACGCATTGCTTGGCCGACCTGCCCTGGCCAAGTTTATGGCCGTGCCCCGTTACGCCTACCTCAAGATGAAGATGCCGAGTTCGAAGGGGATCATCACCATAGCAGGAGACTACAAGAAATCCTCCGAGTGTGCTGCAGCCAGAAGCCGGCTGGCCGAGTCCCTCGTGATTGCTGAAGAGAAGAAGATGCTGGACCGAGTCGTGGCCATGGCCGGCAAGCAGCCGGCCCTGTCCCCTGACCCCAAGGAATATGATGCTCAAGGCTCCTTCCAGCCGGCCAAGGAAACAAAGAAGATACCTATGGACACAGAGAACCCGGAGATGTTTGCTGTCATTGGTGCAAACCTGGACAGCAAATAGGAAGGCGAGCTCGTCGATTTCCTCCTTGAGAATCGGGACATCTTTGCATGGTCCCCAAAGGACATGCCGGGTGTTCCGAAGGATTTCGCCAAGCACAAGCTACACGTCCGAGTGGACGCACAACCGGTCAAGCAACCTCTCCGCCGACTATCGAAGGAGAAGAGAAGGATTGTAGGAGAAGAGATAGCCCGGCTCCTGGCAGCCGACTTCATTATGGAGGTGTTTTTTCCAGAATGGCTTGCCAACCCGGTCCTGGTGTTGAAGAAAAACAATAAATGGCGCATGTGTATAGATTACACCATCCTCAACAAAGCCTGCCCCAAAGATCGGTTTGCCTTACCACGAATCGATCAAGTGATAGACTGCACAGCCGGATGCGAGCTGTTGAGTTTCTTGGATGCTTACTCAGGCTACCACAAGATCAAGTAGGATCCAGCCGACCGCCTGAAGACCGCCTTCATCACACCATTCGGAGCTTTCTTCTACCTGACTATGACATTCGGCTTGAGAAATGCCGGTGCCACTTTTCAGCGTTGCATGCAGAAATGCATCCTCAAGCAACTCGGCAGAAATGCCCACATCTATGTAGACGATATTATGTGAAGACGGAGAAGCGCGGCACCCTGCTGGAAGACCTCAGAGAAACATTTGCCAACTTGCGCCAGTTTCAGATCAAGCTCAACCATGAGAAATGCGTGTTCGGAGTACCAGCCGGCCAGCTTCTAGGCTTTTTGTTCTCCGAACGCGGCATCGAGTGCAACGCAGTGAAGATCAAGGCCATAGAGAGAATGGAGATTCCTACCAAGCTGCAAGACGTCCAGAAATTTACCGGGTGCCTGGCCTCCCCTAACCGCTTTATCAGTCGACTAGGAGAGAAGGCTCTCCCCTTGTACCGACTCATGAAAAATTCCACCCACTTCAAGTGGAATGACCAGGCAGACCAAGCTTTTCATGAGTTGAAGAAGATGCTGACCACGCCGCCTGTCTTGGCGGCGCCGACTGAGAAAGAGCCCATGCTCCTTTACATCGCCGCAACAAGCCGAGTGGTCAGCACAGTTATTGTGGTCGAACGCCCAGAAGAAGGCCGGGCTCAGTTAGTCCAGAGGCTGGTGTATTATTTGAGCGAAGTACTGTCCACCTCGAAGCAAAACTACCCGCACTACCAGAAGATGTGCTATGGAGTATACTTTGCTGCCCAGAAGCTGAAGCCCTACTTTCAAGAGCATCCCATCATGGTCGTATGTACTGCCCCGCTCGCCGAGATCATAGGCATCCGGGATGGATCCGGCCGGGTGGCTAAGTGGGCCATTGCGCTGGCTCCTTACACAATCTTCTACCAGACTCGCACCGCCATCAAGTCCCAAGCATTGGCCGACTTCCTTGTCGACTGGGCCGAGACCCAGTACCTACCGCCGGCTCCCGACTACACTCATTGGTGGATGCACTTCGATGGATCCAAGATGCGCACCGGCTTGGGAGCCGGCATCGTCCTCACCTCTCCCAAGGGCGATAAACTCAGATACACACTGCAAATTCATTTTGCCGCCACCAACAATGTGGCCGAGTACGAGGCGCTCATACACGGGCTCCGGCTAGCCAAAGAGCTCGGCATCCGCCGGATCCTGTGCTATGGCGACTCGGATCTGGTAGTCCAACAATCATCCTGTCATGACCCCGATTCTAAGTCACACCGATCTAGCGTGTAACACCTCATATCACTTTGCGGCCTCACGCACGGTATTCCCACGGGTGTCGCCTTACCATGGCCCGGGACCGTTTGCGCCTTTTAGCTCACGTATATGATAGTATTGCTAGCATCCATATGGCAGAGAACCCGGGCCGACATGACTAGTCGTGAACCCAAAGTGGCACTAACTTATGGGGACAGGCATACATGAATCAACATCGAGCATGTCGGTCAGCAGCGTGTGAATCCGGGCTGTAGCACTGGGCTAACAGGACTCCAGGAACCCGGGCTGTAGCAGGCTAGGCAGGACTCCGGATGTCACCGTGTGACATTTCCCCGAAGGGACAGGCACAGGAACGAAGTGAATCACATGCCGGCCAGTCAGGTGTTCCGGAGCAGTAGTGCTGGGCTAGCAGGACTCAAGTTAACCGGGCTGTAGCGGACTACTATGGCTCATGGAAGCACAAGACTACATTTCCCCATAAGAGAGGCTACCAAGGATAAACAACTAGGTTGTCGGATCCCACACATACCAAGCATTTCAATCATACACACAATATGCTCGATATGTGCAATTACAACATGGCATCACAACAAGACTCTACGACTTAGAGTATTTATGCATTAGGCTCCGAAGAGCCAGATATTACAAACATGGGTCTCTCGACCCAGCATTCAGAGCATACAAGGCAAACACATGCGGAAGCTTAACATGTCTGAGTACAGACAACTATAAATGAAAAAGGTTGAGAAGCCTGACTATCTACTAGATCCTACCGAGGGCACAAGATCGTAGCTGAGGTAACAAGCTAAACGTCGAAGCCCACGCGGAATTACTAGCGAGACTGAAGTCTCTCTGCAAAAACATAAATTAAGAAAACATGAGTACAAATGTACCCAACAATACTTACATCAGAACTAACTACATATGCATCGGTATTAACAAAAGCGAGTGGTGGAGTTGAACTGCAGCAAGCCAGCTTTCACTCGGTGGCTATCCTAAACTACGACTGCAAGTAACTCTTTTGAGGTGGCGCACACGAGTCCACATATTCACCATATCAATACACCACTATGGATCCGCTCCCGTCTCCCTACGAGAAGGCCATCCATAGCACTCACGCTTATCTTGCGAGTTTTAGAGTATCCACTTTCACTTGTCTATGAACTGTTATAGGCAACCCGGAAGTCCTTTACCGCGGACACGGCTATTCGAATAGATGATGTTAACCCTGCAGGGGTGTACTTCTTCACACACGCTCTCACCACTTACCGCCGTTTACATGACATGTACTCGGCAACCTTCAAGCGGAAGCCCAACGAGGGTGTCGGCCACGGCCACATCAGGGCTCAAACAACTCCTACTCATGCTAGTGGGTTTCATCTATTTACTGTGGCAATGACAGGTCATGCAGAGGATAAAGGGGTTCAACTACCGCAGCAAGTAACAGATGAATCGTTGTTGTCCTAATGTAGTAAAAGGGAGCAAGAGCGAGAGAGTGGGATTGTATCGGAATGAACAAGGGGGTTTTGCTTGCCTGGCACTTCTGAAGATAGTATATTTCTTCATCGGTGTCATCGAACTCATCGTCGGAACCACGTCTATCGAGAGGGGACAAACACCGGCAAACAAGGAAGAACACAATCAATGCAATGCACAATATGATGCATGATCATGACATGGCAATATGCTATGGTTTGAGCTAATGCAACTAGCAGCAGGTTAAATGGAGTTGGTTTGAATCTAAGATTCAAATTAAAACTCCATATATGACATTTCAAATGCCATTAATTCAAATTGTTGTATACAGCAGCTTTAAGTTGTTAAAACATGCATGATAATGCCATAAACAGATTCTTTGGATTTTTCTGATCATTTTTCATATATAACTTATTTTATTTGGAGTTACAGATAATTTTCTATGAATTTTTGAAGTTTATAGCATTTCTGGAATTTTCTGAATTATTTTAAATCCAGAAGATGATTAACTGCGTCAGCATAGCGTCATGCTGACCTCAGCAGGTCAACGGACCCGGTCCACGTCAAACCTGACCAGTGGGACCTACTAGTCAGTGACACAGAGTCAGCTACAGAGGCTGGCATGTGGGACCCGGTCAAAGCTGGCGTGCCCAAGTCAACGTTGACAGGCGGGCCCACTGTGGTTAGTGCTAATCTAATAGAGAAATAAAACTAATTAGTTTACGCACCGGGGCCCACATGGCAGTGGCTCTAGGGGTGGTTTAGCTGGGTCATTAGTGGCTAATGACGAGCCACGTCATCAGTCGCCGGAGATTCGCCGGCGACGACCATTTCGCGCGGCGGAGATCGTCGGGATCTCGCTACAGCCCACGGTTTGAGGCGGGGTTTGCTCCCACGGATTGCTGGCGCTCCCGCGCATCTAGTGGTGGTAGCAGCAGCAGCTGGGATGGCCGGAGTTGACGGCGGCGAGCACTTCCGCGGCGGCCGGAGTACGGGCACGCTCAGACACAGCGTTTTGGTGCACGGCAGGACGAGCTGCGGGTTGCTACGGAATCCTGCGGACTCGTTGAGCACGGGGGTGGGCTCGAATGCGTCGTGGATGCGCTCTAGCTACGGCGGCGCCATGGCCGGCGGGGGTGAGCTCTTGGGCTCGGTCGTAAGACGGGGCTAGGGGACGGGAACGGAGGGGGAGAGCGAGGGGGAAGCAACAGGAGCTCACAGTGAACTCTATGGCGTCGTCGAAGAGGTCGGGGAAGCCCGGACGGTGACAAATCGAACGGGGCGGCGCTCGGAGCAGAGGAAGAAGACAACAGCGATAGCGGCGCTGCGGGGCGCTCCGGCGTCATGTGGCTCGGCGAAGAGGACGGGGATGTCACGGCGGAGCTCGGGGGCGCGTCGGAGAGGCTCGGAGATAGCTGTGGCCGTGGT
Organism: Aegilops tauschii subsp. strangulata; assembly: GCF_002575655.3. Classification (NCBI taxonomy): domain Eukaryota; kingdom Viridiplantae; phylum Streptophyta; class Magnoliopsida; order Poales; family Poaceae; genus Aegilops; species Aegilops tauschii. The sequence continues at coordinate 203,334,125 of NC_053037.3, read as the reverse complement.
GGAGCTCGTCGGCGGCGATGGCTACGTTCGGTTTCGGGAGAGAGAGCGGCAGAGGCGGGGATGACACGGGGAAGAGGCGAGAGGGACCGCGGTGGCGCGTGGCGTCGTCTAGACGCGTCGCGGAGGGGGCAGGTAGGCAGGGAGGAGCTGGCCTCCTCGGCCGCGCGCGTGCGAGCACGCAGCTGCTCCTACTGGCAGGAGGAAGACGACAGGAGGCGCCAGGTGGGCTGGGCCAGCGAGCTGGGCCGGCTACAGGTAGGTGGCCAGGTAGTCCTTCTCTCTCTCTCTTTTATTTCTGTTTTTCTATTTTGTTATTTTGTTCTCGGCTTTATTAAAAATACCTAGACAGATCCAAAAATCATGAAACTTCTCAATGCCACTGTTTGGAATATAACCAACAGCAAACATTTTAGTTTATGATTATTTGAGAATTTAAAATATTTTATAGTATTTAAATGCCCAAATGAAAATACCATATGTTTTAATTCAGAGCCCAAATATGTCATGGAAAAATGTGCAACACCTCTGGTTACTGTTTCCAGCATTTTCCAGAAATGATGAACATGTTTGAAAGCCATTTGGATTCACTGAAAATATTTTAGTTGGACCTAGTGAATTTGTTTGATGCTAGGGTTTAGGCAATCCCCACTTCAAGTATCTTTCAAAGTTTAAACATGATGCACACATGAAGTTAGCCTAGTGCAATGCCAGAAGCTAGGGATGTGACACATCCGGCGACTGGGACGCCAAGGATGCAAACATGGCGAGCTACCGATTCCTTGTTCAGCGAATCAACGGATACTTTGAAGGATGCGAGTTCCTCCACGTGCCACGGGCCGACAACGAGCAAGCAGATGCCCTGGCACGAATCGGCTCCACCCGACATGCTATACCAACCAGCGTCTCTCTCCAACGCCTCCTCAAGCCGTCTGTCAAGCCGTCTCCAGAATCAGACTCCATCTTCGTACCGCCTGACCCTGATGCAGTCGGATCCGACTTGGGGAACCTAGCAGGCGGCTCGGGGACTTTGACAGGCAGCCCGGGGACTGCCGTAGTCGCACCCGGCTCGGGGACTTCAGAACCCGGCCCGGGGACTGCAGCAGTCGGCCCGGGGACTGCAACGACACAACAGGCAGTGGCCGACTCCAACTCTTCACCACCCAACCCACCCACCCTAGTCGCAGTAGCCGTATTGGCAATAGAAGAAGTCATAGCTCCATCATGGGCCCAACCCATCCTCAACTTCCTGGTAAACAGAGAGCTGCCGACTGACGAGATCTCGGCAAGACAAGTTCAACGCCGAGTCGGAGCATACACAATAATAAACAGAGAACTAGTTAAGCGCAGCGTCACCGGAGTCTTCCAGCGCGGCGTCGGGCCAGAGAAGGGCATAGCAATCCTCAAGGACATCCACCAAGGCGAATGCGGCCACCACGCGGCCTCAAGATCACTTATCGCCAAAGCTTTCCGCCATGGTTTCTTCTGGCCGACTACTTTGGAAGACGCCAAGGAATTAGTCAAATGCTGCAAAGGGTGCCAAGTCTTCAGCTCCAAGCAACACATGCCGGCTTCTGCACTCAAGACCATCCCCCTCGCCTGGCCCTTTGCCATCTGGGGGTTGGACATGGTGGGCCCATTCAAGACAGCGCGCGGCGGCATGACACATCTGCTTGTCGCCATGGACAAATTCACCAAGTGGATTGAAGCGAAGCCAATCAAGAAGCTGAATGGGCCGACTGCCGTGACATTCATCGCAGATATCACCACCCGGTATGGCATACCACACAACATCATCAACGACAATAGCACGAATTTTGCCAAAGGAGCACTGGCACGTTTCTGCGCAACATAGGTCATCCGACTGGACTTAGCGTCCGTTGCCCACCCGCAGTCAAACGGCCAAGTCGAGCGAGCAAGCGGCCTCATCCTCTCCGGCATCAAGCCCCGACTGGTCGTACCACTGGAGCGTTCGGCCGGCTGCTGGCTCGATGAGCTGCCGACTGTCCTATGGAGTCTGGGTACTACCCCGAACAAGTCAACAGGCTTCAATCCTTTCTTCCTTGTATATGGTGCCGAGGCTGTCATCCCTGTTGGGGAACGTAGTAATTTCAAAAAAATTCCTACGCTCACGCAAGATCATGGTGATGCATAGCAACGAGAGGGGAGAGTGTTGTCCACGTACCCTCGTAGACCGACAGCGGAAGCGTTATCGCAACGCGGTTGATGTAGTCGTACGTCTTCACGATCCGACCGATCAAGTACCGAACGCACGGCACCTCCGAGTTCAGCACACGTTCAGCTCGATGACATCCTCGAACACCGATCCAGCCGAGTGTTGAGGGAGAGTTTCGTCAGCACGACGGCGTGGAGACGATGACGATGTTCCACCGATGCAGGGCTTCGCCTAAGCTCCGCAACGGTATTATCGAGGTGTAATATGGTGGAGGGGAACACCGCACATGGCTAAAATATCGTATATCAAGTGTGTTTAGAGGTGCCCCCCTGCCCCCGTATATAAAGGAGCAAGGGGGAGGCCGGCTGCCCTAGGCGCGCCAAGGAGAGGGGGGAGTCCTCCTTCTAGTAGGAGTAGGACTCCCCTTTCCTAGTCCAACTAGGAAAAGAAGGGGGGAAGGAAAGAGAGGGAGAGGGAGAGGGAAAGGGAAAGGGGGCTGCGGCCCCCTCTCCTAGTCCAACTAGGATTCCTCCTGGGAGGGGGCGCGCCACCTCCTGGCTGCTGCCCTCTCTCTCCCCTCTAGGCCCACTAAGGCCCAATACTTCCCCGGGGGGGTTCCGGTAACCCTCCGGCACTCCGGTTAAATCCGAAACTTCTCCGGAACACTTCCGGTGTCCGAATATTGTCGTCCAATATATCAATATTTATGTCTCGACCATTTCGAGACTCCTCGTCATGTCCCCGATTTCATCCGGGGCTCCAAACTCCTTCGGTACATCAATATACATAAATTCATAATAAAACTGTCATCGTAACGTTAAGCGTGCGGACCCTACGGGTTCGAGAACTATGTAGACATGACCGAGACACCTCGCCGGTCAATAACCAATAGCGGAACCTGGATGCTCATATTGGCTCCCACATATTCTACTAAGATCTTTATCGGTCAGACCGCATAACAACATACGTTGTTCCCTTTGTCATCGGTATGTTACTTGCCCGAGATTCGATCGTCGGTATCTCGATACCTAGTTCAATCTCATTACCGGCAAGTCTCTTTACTCGTTCCGTAATACATCATCCCGCAACTAACTCATTAGTCACAATGCTAGCAAGGCTTATAGTGATGTGCATTACCGAGTGGGCCCAGAGATACCTCTCCGACAATCGGAGTGACAAATCCTAATCTCGAAATACGCCAACCCAACAAGTACCTTTGGAGTCACCTGTAGAGCACCTTTATAATCACCCATTTACGTTGTGACATTTGGTAGCACACAAAGTGTTCCTCCGGTAAACGGGAGTTGCATAATCTCATAGTCATAGGAACATGTATAAGTCATGAAGAAAGCAATAGGAACATACTAAACGATCGGGTGCTAAGCTAACGGAATGGGTCAAGTCAATCACGTCATTCTCCTAATGAGGTGATCCTGTTAATCAAATGACAACTCCTGTCTATGGCTAGGAAACATAACCATCTTTGATTAACGAGCTAGTCAAGTAGAGGCATACTAGTGACACTCTGTTTGTCTATGTATTCACACATGTATTATGTTTCCGGTTAATACAATTCTAGCATGAATAATAAACATTTATCATGATATAAGGAAATATATAATACTTTATTATTGCCTCTAGGGCATATTTCCTTCAGTCTCCCACTTGCACTAGAGTCAATAATCTAGTTCACATCGCCATGTGATTTAACATCAATAATTCACATCACCATGTGATTAACACCCATAGTTCACATCTCTATGTGACCAACACTTCAAAGGGTTTACTAGAGTCAATAATCTAGTTCACATCGCTATGTGATTAACACCCAAAGAGTACCAAGGTGTGATCATGTTTTGATTGTGAGATAATTTTAGTCAACGGGTCTGTCACATTCAGATCCGTAAGTATTTTGCAAATTTCTATGTCTACAATGCTCTGCACGGAGCTACTCTAGCTAATTGCTCCCACTTTCAATATGTATCTAGACCGAGACTTAGAGTCATCTAGATTAGTGTCAAAACTTGCATCGACGTAACCCTTTACGACGAACCTTTTGTCACTTCCATAATCGAGAAACATATCCTTATTCCACTAAGGATAATTTTGACCGCTGTCCAGTGATCTACTCCTAGATCACTATTGTACTCCCTTGCCAAAATCAGTGTAGGGTATACAATAGATCTGGTACACGGCATGGCATACTTTATAGAACCTATGGCCAAGGCATAGGGAATGACTTTCATTCTCTTTCTATCTTCTACGGTGGTCGGGCTTTGAGTCTTACTCAATTTCACACCTTGTAACACAGGCAAGAGCTCTTTCTTTGACTGTTCTATTTTGAACTACTTCAAAATCTTGTTAAGGTATGTACCCATTGAAAAAACTTATCAAGCGTCTTGATCTATCTCTATAGATCTTGATGCTCAATATGTAAGCAGCTTCACCGAGGTCTTTCTTTGAAAAACTCCTTTCAAACACTCCTTTATGCTTTGCAGAATAATTCTACATTATTTTTGATCAACAATATGTCATTCACATATACTTAACAGAAATGCTGTAGTGCTCCCACTCACTTTCTTGTAAATACAGGCTTCACCGCAAGTCTATATAAAACTATATCCTTTGATCAACTTATCAAAGCGTATATTCCAACTCCGAGATGCTTGCACCAGTCCATAGATGGATCGCTGGAGCTTGCATATTTTGTTAGCACTTTTAGGATTGACAAAACCTCCTGGTTGCATCGTATACAACTCTTCTTTAATAAATACATTAAGGAATGCAGTTTTGTTTATCCATTTGCCATATTTCATAAAATGCGGCAATTGCTAACATGATTCAGACAGACTTAAGCATCGCTGCGAGTGAGAAAATCTCATCGTATTCAACAGTTTGAACTTTGTCAAAAACCTTTTCCGACAAGTCTAGCTTTGTAGATAGTAACACTACTATCAGCGTCCGTCTTCCTCTTGAAGATCCATTTATTTTTTATGGCTCGCCGATCATTGGGCAAGTCAATCAAAGTCCATACTTTGTTCTCATACATGGATCCCATCTCGGATTTCATGGCCTCAAGCCATTTCGCGGAATCTGGGCTCATCATCGCTTCCTCATAGTTCGTAGGTTCGTCATGGTCAAATAACATGACCTCCAGAATAGGATTACCGTACCACTCTGGTGTGGATCTCACTCTGGTTTACCTACGAGGTTTGGTAGTAACTTGATCTGAAGTTACATGATCATCATTATTAACTTCCTCACTAATTGGTGTAGGAGTCACAGGAACATATTTCTGTGATGAACTACTTTCCAATAAGGGAGCAGGTACAGTTACCTCATCAAGTTCTACTTTCCTCCCACTCACTTCTTTCGAGAGAAACTCCTTCTCTAGAAAGGATCCATACTTAGCAACGAATGTCTTGCCTTCAGATCTGTGATAGAAGGTGTACCCAACTGTTTCCTTTGGGTATCTTATGAAGACACATTTCTCCGATTTGGGTTTGATCTTACCAGGATGAAACTTTTTCACATAAGCATCGCAACCCCAAATTTTAAGAAACGACAACTTTGGTTTCTTGCCAAACCACAGTTCATAAGATGTCGTCTCAACGGATTTAGATGGTACCCTATTTAACGTGAATGCAGCTGTCTCTAATGCATAACCCCAAAACGATAGTGGTAGACCGGTAAGAAACATCATATATCGCACCATATCTAATAAAGTACGGTTACGATGTTCACACACCATTACACCCTGGTGTTCCAGGTGGCGTGAGTAGTGAAACTATTTCACATTGTTTTAACTGAAGGCCAAACTCGTAACTTAAATACTCTTCTCTACGATCAGATCGTAGAAACTTTATTTTCTTGTTACGATGATTTCCGCTTCACTCTGAAATTATATGAACTTTTCAAATGTTTCAGATTTCTGTTTCATTAAGTAGATATACCCATATCTGCTCAAATCATCTGTGAAGGTCAGAAAATAATGATACCTGCTACGAGCCTCAATATTCATCAGACCACATACATCTGTATGTATGAGTTCCAACAAATCTGTTGCTCTCTCCATAGTTCCGGAGAACGGCGTTTTAGTCATCTCGACCATGAGGCACGGTTCGCAAGCATCAAGTGATTCATAATCAAGTGATTCCAAAAATCCCATCGGTATGGAGTTTTTCTTGCGCTTTACACCAATATGACCTAAACGGCAATGCCACAAATAAGTTGCACTATCATTATTAACTTCGCATCTTTTGGCTTCAATATTATGAATATGTGTATCACTACGATCGAGATCCAACAAACCATTTTCGTTGGTGTGTATGACCATAGAAGGTTTTTATTCATGTAAACAGAACAACAATTATTCTGTAATTTAAATGAATAATCGTATTGCAACAAACATGATCAAATCATATTCATGCTCAACGCAAACACCAAATAATACTTATTTAGTTTCAATACTAATCCCGAAAGTATAGGGAGTGTGCGATGATGATCATATCAGTCTTGGAACTACTTCCAACACACATCGTCACCTCGCCTTTTACTAGTCTCTGTTTATTCTGCAACTCCCGTTTCGAGTTACTTCTTTAGCAACTGAACCAGTATCAAATACCGAGGGGTTGCTATAAACACTAGTAAAGTACATATCAATAGCATGTATATCCAATATACCTTTGTTCACTTTGCCATCCTTCTTATCCACCAAATAGTTGGGGTAGTTCCGCTTCTAGTGACCAGTCCCTTTACAGTATAAGCACTTAGTCTAAGGCTTAGGACAAGACTTAGGCTTCTTCACTTGAGCAGCAACTTGCTTGCCGTTCTTCTTGAAGTTCCCCTTCTTCCCTTTGCCCTTTTCTTGAAACTAGTGGTCACGTCAACCATCAACAGTTGATGTTTTTCTTGATTTCTACCTTCATCGATTTCGGCATCACAAGAGCTCGGGAATTACTTTCGTCATCCCTTGCATACTATAGTTCATCACGAAGTTCTACTAACTTTGGTGATGGTGACTAGAGAATTCTGTCAATCACTATTTTATCTGGAAGATTAACTCCCACTTGATTCAAGCGATTGTAGTACCCAGACAATCTGAGCACATGCTCACTAGTTGAGCGATTCTCCTCCATCTTTTAGCTATAGAACTTGTTGGAGACTTCATATCTCTCAACTCGGGTATTTGCTTGAAATATTAACTTCAACTCCTGGAACATCTCATATGGTCCATGACGTTCAAAACGTCTTTGAAGTCCCGATTATAAGCCGTTAAGCATGGTGCACTAAACTATCAAGTAGTCATCATATTGAGCTAGCCAAACGTTCATAACATCTGCATCTGCTCCTGCAATAGGTCTGTCACCTAGCGGTGCATCAAGGACATAATTCTTCTGTGCAGCAATGAGGACAATCCTCAGATCACGAATCCAATCCGCATCTTTGCTACTAACATCTTTCAACATAATTTTTCTCTAGGAACATATCAAAAATAAACAGGGAAGCAACAACGCGAGCTATTGATCTACAACATAATTTGCAAAATACTATCAGGACTAAGTTCATGATAAATTCAAGTTTAATTAATCATATTACTTAAGAACTCCCACTTAGATAGACATCCCTCTAATCATCTAAGTGATTACGTGATCCAAATCAACTAAACCATGTCCGATTAACACGTGAGATGGAGTAGTTTCAATGGTGAACATCACTATGTTGATCATATCTACTATATGATTCACGCTCGACCTTTCGGTCTCTGTGTTCCGAGGCCATATCTGTATATGCTAGGCTCGTCAAGTTTAACCTGAGTATTCCGCGTGTGCAACTATTTTGCACCCGTTGTATTTGAACGTAGAGCCTATCACACCCGATTAACACGTGGTGTCTCAGCACGAAGAACTTTCGCAACGGTGCATACTCAGGGAGAACACTTTATCTTGAAATTTTAGTGAGAGATCATCTTATAATGCTACCGTCAATCAAAGCAAGATAAGATGCATAAAGGATTAACATCACATGCAATCAATATAAGTGATATGATATGGCCATCATTATCTTGTGCTTGTGATCTCCATCTCCGAAGCACCGTGCTTGTGATCTCCATCTCCGAAGCACCGTCATGATCACCATCGTCACCGGCACGACACCTTGATCTCCATCGTAGTATCGTTGTCGTCTCGCCAACTTATTGCTTTTACGATTATCGCTCCCGCTTAGTGATAAAGTAAAACTATTACATGGCGATTGCATTTCATACAATAAAGCGACAACCATATGGCTCCTGCCAGTTGCCGATAACTCGGTTACAAAACATGATCATCTCATACAACAAATTTTATCACATCATGTCTTGACCATATCACATCACAACATGCCTTGCAAAAACAAGTTAGACGTCCTCTATTTTGTTGTTGGAAGTTTTACGTGGCTGCTACGGGCTTAGCAAGAACCGTTCTTACCTACGCATCAAAACCACAACGATAGTTTGTCAAGTTGGTGCTGTTTTAACCTTCGCAAGGACCGGGCGTAGCCACACTCGGTTCAACTAAAGTGAGAGAGACAGACACCCGCCAGTCACCTTTAAGCAACGAGTGCCCCGAACGGTGAAACCAGTCTCGCGTAAGCGTACGCGTAATGTCGGTCCGGGCCGCTTCATCTCACAATACCGCTGAACCAAAGTATGACATGCTGGTAAGCAGTATGACTTATATCGCCCACAACTCACTTGTGTTCTACTCGTGCATAGCATCAACGCATAAAACCTGGCTCTGATACCACTGTTGGGGAACGTAGTAATTTCAAAAAAATTCCTACGCTCACGCAAGATCATGGTGATGCATAGCAACGAGAGGGGAGAGTGTTGTCCACGTACCCTCGTAGACCGACAACGGAAGCGTTATCACAACGCGGTTGATGTAATCGTACGTCTTCACGATCCGACCGATCAAGTACCGAACGCACGGCACCTCCGAGTTCAGCACACGTTCAGCTCGATGACGTCCCTCGAACTCCGATCCAGCCGAGTGTTGAGGGAGAGTTTCGTCAGCACGATGGCGTGGTGACGATGATGATGTTCCACCGACGCAGGGCTTCGCCTAAGCTCCGCAATGGTATTATCGAGGTGTAATATGGTGGAGGGGGCACCGCACACGGCTAAAATATCGTATATCAAGTGTGTTTAGAGGTGCCCCCTGCCCCCGTATATAAAGGAGCAAGGGGGAGGCCGGCTGCCCTAGGCGCGCCAAGGAGAGGGGGGGAGTCCTCCTCCTAGTAGGAGTAGGACTCCCCTTTCCTAGTCCAACTAGGAAAAGAAGGGGGGAAGGAAAGAGAGGGAGAGGGAGAGGGAAAGGGGGCTGCGCCCCCCTCTCCTAGTCCAACTAGGATTCCTCCTGGGAGGGGGCGCGCCACCTCCTGGCTGCTGCCCTCTCTCTCCCCTCTAGGCCCACTAAGGCCCAATACTTCCCCGGGGGTGTTCCGGTAACCCTCCGGCACTCCGGTTAAATCCGAAACTTCTCCGGAACACTTCCGGTGTCCGAATATAGTCGTCCAATATATCGATCTTTACGTCTCGACCATTTCGAAACACCTCGTCATGTCCCCGATCTCATCCGGGACTCCGAACTCCTTCGGTACATCAACATACATAAACTCATAATAAAACTGTCATCGTAACGTTAAGCGTGCGGACCCTACGGGTTCGAGAACTATGTAGACATGACCGAGACACCTCTCCGGTCAATAACCAATAGCGGAACCTAGATGCTCATATTGGCTCCCACATATTCTACGAAGATCTTTATCGGTCAAACCGCATAACAACATACGTTGTTCCCTTTGTCATCGGTATGTTACTTGCCCGAGATTCGATCGTCGGTATCTCGATACCTAGTTCAATCTCGTTACCGGCAAGTCTCTTTACTCGTTCCGTAATACATCATCCCGCAACTAACTCATTAGTCACAATGCATGCAATGCTTATAGTGATGTGCATTACCGAGTGGGCCCAGAGATACCTCTCCGACAATCGGAGTGACAAATCCTAATCTCGAAATACGCCAACCCAACAAGTACCTTTGGAGTCACCTGTAGAGCACCTTTATAATCACCCATTTACGTTGTGACGTTTGGTAGCACACAAAGTGTTCCTCCGGTAAACGGGAGTTGCATAATCTCATAGTCATAGGAACATGTATAAGTCATGAAGAAAGCAATAGCAACATACTAAATGATCAGGTGTTAAGCTAACGGAATGGGTCAAGTCAATCACGTCATTCTCCTAATGAGGTGATCCCGTTAATCAAATGACAACTCATGTCTATGGCTAGGAAACATAACCATCTTTGATTAACGAGCTAGTCAAGTAGAGGCATACTAGTGACACTCTGTTTGTCTATGTATTCACACATGTATTATGTTTCCGGTTAATACAATTCTAGCATGAATAATAAACATTTATCATGATATAAGGAAATATATAATACTCTATTATTGCCTCTAGGGCATATTTCCTTCAATCCCAACTGACATTGAGTTCGACTCACCTCGGATCACCATGTACACGAAGGCGGAGGCCAAGGAAGCGCGAGAAGGCGGCGTTGACCCGCTGGAAGAGGGCCGGCTGTTAGCACTCAGCCGGTCCGCCATCTACCAGCAGGGTTTGTGCCGTTATCACAACCGGAAGGTCAAGCCAAGATCCTTCCAAGAAGGTGATCTTGTGCTCCGGCTGATCCAGCGAACAGCCGGCCAGCACAAGCTCTCGGCCCCTTGGGAAGGCCCCTTCGTCATCAGCAAGGCCCTAGGCAACGACTCCTACTACCTGATCGACGTATAGAAGCCGAAGGCACGCAAGAGAGATGATTATGGCAAGGAGTCGACACGACCATGGAACACCAATCTCCTTCGAAGATTTTACAGTTAAAAGCAGTATGTACCACGCTACCTTTTGTATTAAGTACAAGACAACGGGCCCCCCGAGGTGCACTCGGGGACTACCCTCTTTTATCTATGTATGACGAGTGTCATACCTATGAATGTATTATTACATTTGATTTTCTGTCCGGCACCGGGTTCGATCAGTCGGCCTGGGGACTTGCCGCCTTGAGTTATATTAAAGTTCTACCTGCAGTCAGACAAGTAGTGTGCCGGCACCCAAGCCCTCTCTTGTTGAAAGTCGCAGCTCGAAGAACCGACTGTCCGACTGGGAAGAGTCAAAGGCAGGAAAGGATGCCCACACGAAAAACGGCTAAGGACTAACGAACTTATATAACACAAGCCGACCTCCCACCCCCCCTACCGGCTGTCAGAACAGCCAGCTGGCTGGCTTCCCATTCACCTTGCTACAATCTAAGAAAGCTAGAGTACTTGCCCTCCCAAACGGCCAAGCACTTCTCCAGCTATAGACTACAGAGCAGCTGTCCGGCTGGGAAGGCGGCGACCAAGGGAGGGCGGCAAAGGAAACAGCCAAAAAGATGAAAAGCAAGAACAATTGGAAGCCAAGCACATGCATGATTATATTTACACAAAAGGCCTTCAACAGGCCGGCAGTCAACATAGTTTGAATACACCCCCACTGGGTGGAACTGTGCAAACTTAACAAAACATTGTTCGAAGAGTAATAAATAGGAAAGCAAAGGCGGCAGATCAGGCTATGGGCGCCACAGGCGAGCCGGGCTGGTCGGTGGAGATGGCAGTGCCGGCTGGAGGAGTGGCCGGCTGGCGAGTCTCGGGTTGATCATCACCGGCTACAGGCGGCGCGCTCGTACGTGCCTCGTTGCTGGAGGCACGATCAAGTTGAGGCTGGCCGGTTGCTCCACCGTCTGGCACGGCGTCTTCACCATCCTCTCCCTCCTCCTCTTCGCCCTTGTCGCTGGAGTCGATCTCCTCCGCCGAGTCCTAACCATCCGCTGGGTTCAGCCCGAACCATTCCTCCGGCTGAGCAATGGCGTTATCATCCACCTCAGGAGCAAAGGCGCTGGTGTCGGTGTAGTCGGCGATTGCCGAGGCGCGCTGGATGATATCCAGCCGCATCGCCTCCAGCTCCGTGTCGGCCTCCTGCCGCCAGGTGGCCAGCTGGTCCAAGCTCAGGTCGGGATACCAAGCTTTGACGAACTCCAGGGCCCGCCTGGCGCTTGACCGAGCTGCAGAAGCCTTCCAGGCCTCAAAGCGGCCAACCGCTACCTCCAGCCAGTCGGCAGTCCGACTGGGGGTACGAGGAACTACCTCGCTGGGCCAGAGGGCGGCCAACACTTGCACCCCAACACGCTGAAGACGGCGGAGCATGCGGTGAGCCGGCTGGAGGCGGGCTTGGATCGCCAGAAGCTGCTCCTCAAGCGACCGACGAGCATTAGGCGCGATCTCAGCACTAGCCTGCCTTTGCGCCTCGCGGTGGGCCTCGATGACCTGGTTGGCGGTAGTAGAGTAACCAGGGAAGTACTCTGCACAAGAAAGAAAGGAAGAGAAAAAGAAAAAACACAAAGTCAGAGAATAGACCAAATGGCAAGCGGCAAGCGAAGGAACGAAGAAGAAGGCGGCCTACCGTCAACCAAGTCTTTGATTTGGCCGTAGCCGTTGATCAGCGATTGCCTCGACTCAGCCCAGCTCGCCTCCTCGGTCTCGTAATCGGCTTGGAGGGCGGCCTCACTATCCTGCACCGCCTTCAGGGCCGCCTTGTGGCTCTCCTCCTGGTCGGCTAGCTTCTTGACCAGGCGGTCACGCTCCTAAGCCAAGACGTCGAACTCGGCTTCCTTGGCGCGAAGGGCGGTCTGGGTTCCACCCAGCTGCTCCCTCGGGTTGGCATTGGCCACTGCAGATATGGCAAAGAAGAAAAAAGCAATAAGAAAGAAGTCGCCAGGAAAGATCCGGCCCGACTGCTCAGCAGTCGGCCCGAATCTCGGGGACTACACATAGCGGGTGCGCTGACGTGGCCCCACGTGAGATAAAAGATGAAGCACTTACTCCGGCTCTCAGTTAGATCAGCCGTCTTCTGGGTCAGTTCCCGAGCCTGGGAGTTGAGGGCAGCCGCGCGGAGGTTATGGTAGTCCTGCAAGTCGGACAGAGAAGCGAATAAGAACAAGATAGCAAACAAAATCTACCAAGAAGTTCCAAGCCGCCTGCTCAGCAGCCGACTCGGAACTCGGGGACTACACCCAGTGGGTGCGCTGACGCACCCCCACGGAAGAAATCAACATCAAGAAACAAAAAACGGGAAGACTCACCCGAATGGCCATCCGTGTTGCGAGGAACTCTTGATTGTACTGCCTCAGCACGGCGGCTTGGGACTGAAGCCGGTTCCGGACTTCTTGCGCCGCCACGTTCACCACGGGCGTCCCACCACCCGGCGTCCACCCCGAGCTGGTGCTGGCCGTCTCCAGATCCTGGGCCGACGAGCTGGAGCCCGTGGCCTTCTGCGGGTCCGGTGCTGAAGTCGCCTTCCCCGCGCACTGGCGCGATGGCGTCCGAACCGCCAGGTCTGTCCTCGCAGCCGGCTCGCCTCCAGCCGGTTGCGCGGGCGGCGCGTTAGGCCGGCTGCCTTGGTCCACCCCAGTCGACGATGGCGGTGCCGCCTCCCTCTCCTGGATGATGACGTCATCCTCGTCCCTCTCCATCCCCGACAGGTCGCCACCGGCTTCCTCCGGCGGGGGCTCCGGGATCTCGGGCGCCACGGCGCGCAGGGGGACGACAAACAAGGCCCCGGTAGTTGCGGCTGCAGCCTCCGCCCGAGCCTTGGCCGCCGCGTCGGCTTGTGCCTTTGCCGACTCCTCTGCCATCTCCTGCACCGCCTTGGCAGTGGCCGCCCTCAGCTCCTCTTCCTCCCGCTCCTCCTGCACCTCCCGCGCGTTCCGCTCCGTCGCCGCTTGAAGCTCGGCATGGGGATCGACGCGGCGGGTGCTTGCGGATCCTCCCGCTGATCCAGCCACGGAGGCGGCAGCGGTCCATTCAAGAGAGAGCGGAGCCCTGTTTGATGAATCAAGACAAGGACTTAGAAGAAGAACATCGACAAAAAAGAAGGAATACGTGAGAAGAATCGACACTTACGCCGAAACCTTTTGTGGTTGCTTCACCACCTTGCGGAAGCTTGCAGCGTTCGCGGCCGCCTCGTCCCGCTTGGTCGCCGCCGCCCCGCTCTTGGGCCTCTTCGGCCGACTGCCGAATAGGCTCGGCGCGGCCCAGCACTTCTGCGGATCCTCGGGCAGCCGCTGCGGCAGATGAACCCACACCAAGGTCGGACGCCGGCTGGCGGCGCGAGATGATTTCCGCTTCGTCATCGTCCAGCCAGTCGTCGAAGCTGGCTCCAAGCCCGAAGCCGCCTGCTTCGCCGCCTCCCCCCTCGGTGTTGTCATCCATGGTGGCCGCCCCCAAGTCGAGGTCGTACAAGTCATGCGCCGCCCGGTCGGGGAGAAACTGGCGCTCCGCCCCCGCTGTCCCGGCCGCCGGTCGAAGAAGAGGGCTCTGCCAAGACAAACCGACTGGTCAGAGTCGGCCAAGAGAAACTTGGCGACAAAAGTAAAGAAGAGAAGATAAAAAAAGCTTACCATAGGCGGGGGATGGGCACGGGAGTACGGCTCCTTGCCAAACTGCCACTCGTCGGTAAGCTTGCAGTTCACGAGGTAGTTCACAATGAGAGCTACCTCGGAGTGAGGCATCTCCTTGGTGCACATCCGACTCGGATCGAGTTGGCCGCTCATTTGACATATCAAATGAGGGTGGCCTTGGAGCGGGAGCACCCGGCGCACCACGAAGGCGGCCAGCAGGTCGGACCCGGTCAGGCCCTTCGACTAGATCATTACCCGGAGTCGGGCGACGGCGGCGGCTCCAGCCGGCGACAGCGTCCTGGCCCGATAGGACCACTGGGGCCGCCTCCCAGCCGGCGGGCCGGCTACATCAGCCGGCAAGTTGACGAAGTCGCCTTGCGGGGCAACATTCTTCATGTAGAAGTACGATATCCGCCAGAGCTTCCCCGACTGGATCAGCATGATGGCAGGGAAGGGGTTGTCGGCTACCGGCCTCCGCACCGCGATGAAGGCGCCACTCTGAGCCGGCACGCCCTGCATGCGGGTGCCGAGCTTGGATTGGAAGAGTTCCCCCCCAGAGCTCGAGGGTGGGAAGGACGCCAAGGAAGCCCTCGCACAGAGTGACGAAGGCAGACAGCAGCACCACCGTGTTTGGAGTGAGGTGGTGCGGCTGGAGCTGGTAGAATTCGAGGAAGGAGCGAAAGAAGGCGCTCGCAGGCAGGCCAAGGCCGCGCAGGAAGTGCGAGTGGAAGATTACCCACTCGCCTTCCTCCGGTGCCGGCGAGATTTCCTTCTTCGGCGCAAGACGGACCCGCACCTGGTCCTCGCTGGGCAACCGCCGCGTCTTGCGGAGGAAGTCGATGTGGTCTGCGTGGACGTTGGAGCCGTCCCAGTCTCCGCCGTGCAACATGACGGCAAGAAACTGATGAGAAAGGGCGCGGCGACGGCGAAACCACGGCCCCGCGGCGGCGAAGCTGCGGGGTAGTGCGAAGGCTAGAGGGACGGCACGGCGGCGAGGGGCTGCTGCGACGGAGAGAAGGAAGAAGAAGATGGCAGAGCGAGGGTGAGCGTGCGAGCGTCTGCCGCTCCGCCTCCTCCCCCTATTTATAGCCTCGTGCGGCAAAGCCGAGGAGGCGAGGCGTGGGGGGGACGTGGGATTAACTGCACCCACTCCCCCACGTCCCGCGATTATTGCGCCCTAACGACGTGCGGAAACTGCCGTTGGAAGGCGAGCGGCCCGTTTTGGGCCACAGAAAATCCACACCTGGGCCTAGGCGTGGGAGTGGTGGGCCCCGGCCACGGCGGCATCCCGTCACGCGCCTGGGCTGGCAGGCTTTTCCAGCCGGAGGGTGCCATGTGGCGCGTGGGCGGCAAGCGGCCGGCCCGCAACCCGGCGTGCGCACCAGCGGCCTCCCGCCTTCAGACCTCAAAACCTCGCCAAGACGGCGCACCTGATCAAAGCCGGCTCCTAGTTGCTGGCTCTTCAAGATAGGAAGCTGATTGAGCTTCTCGTCCTCCTTTCAGCCTCGAAGCCCAACCAGCTTCGGGGACTACTGTCGGAGTAAATGGCCACGGGTAGCCTAACCGACTCCCCTGGCTCTTCAAAAATTATCAGGCCGATCGAGCCTTCAAGCATCCAAGGCACCGGGCCACCTTCCCCTGGCCGGCTATCTCACAGGCCGACTACCGGAAGGTGACCCGACCTTAAAAATCTTCCCGAAGAGAACCATAAGATGGCTGACTCCATGAAGCCGGCCCCAAGGGGACCGACTCCCAGAAGCCAGCCACAAGAAGACCGACTCCTAGAAGCCGGCCACAAGAAGACCGACTCCCAGAAGCCAGCCAAGACTGCACCCTCAAGGGCTACCCCACGTAACGGTGATGAGACGGGGTGTGGCTACAGTACAGCCTGCCACCCCCGAATCCCGGAGCACGCGTGGCCACAGTGCACCGTACGGGTCGGCCATCCCCCGTCCGGTGCGGCACTGTTGCCATGTTGACCATGATGCCACCCACGACAGGCGCGAGTACGGCCCGCGGACGGCGGGCCCCTTCAGCCAGAGAGATGCTCGAAGGCGGCCAAGCCTCCCCCAGTCGGCCTGGGGCGCAGCCGGCTGCCAATAGCCGGCTACCTCCCTCCCTTCCTCGAAGTATGTGTATCATTAAGGATACAAGACGAGGTAAGGCTACAGTGAGAGCCCGCCAGGCGGAGGCACTGTAGCCATGCTTACCTCGACAAAGCCCTCGTCATAAGGGGCGAGGCTACAGTAACCAGCCACCGACAAGACCCCCAGGCGGTGGGGCCGGCCTGTCGGCCAAGAGGCTGGCAGCCGGCAGGACCCACCAGTCGGCGGGCCCCAGCAGTCGGCGGAGAAGCCGGCGAATGCAGACACTGACGGCTAGGACCCGCGTCCAGCCGGATTACCATTGTACCCCTGGGGGGTAGGCCTATATAAACCCCCCAGGGCACCCATGCAAAGGGTGGATCTCTTAGAGTTTTAGAGACCAGATAGAGAGAAGAGGAGAGCTAGCCTTGCCCTTCTTCCTCCTCTAGCCAAACAGCTCAAGGAGCCACTTGTAGCTACTTGTGTTGATCTAGTGATCACGCGGAGACCCCGCAGAGCAGGATTAGGGGTGTTATCTCCACGGAGAGCCCTGAACCTGGGTAAGATTCGATGGCGTGCACTTAGCTCCGCGCTGGTAAGAAGACTTGCCGGACGCGGCTGTTCATTCGCTTTCTGTACTTGGCTTGCCTCTTTTCCTCTGATGAAATTTGAAGTTCTGGCGTTTCTCTATGGCTTAGTTGAACCCCCTCTTCTTTCTGATTCTTCCCTCGATTCTTCGTTTTGCGCCAGGGAGGGCGGCAGTTGCCCGACGCTCTCCCTCACGCGCCTCGCGAGGGGGGCTGGACAGATATGCGCGCGTGTGCACTCTCCAGGTCTCCGCGAGGCGCCCTCGTTTGAGCTTGTGATCGGTGCATCCCCTTTTAGTACGTGCCCCACGAGTACCGCGATGCAGTGCGTTTGGCCATGACCAGCCCATGCCTGAGGCTTCGCGCAGGAAGGGATAAGGATTTCTTAACGAATTTTTGTAGCTTCGTGATATTGCCCGAGTTGGCAGCAGGGAAGCCCCACCAGGTGCCCAGAGGCGCGCGCCCTCACGAGGTCAAGTCTACCCCTGATACATCAAGCTAAGCTGCCCCTCTACACCCGTATAAGGCACAGATCTCATGACACAACCCGGAAACAATAAACACACAACAAAAGCGACATAATCACCATGGTTCATCACATGCCCCCGCAGGGCCCCATACTTGTTTGTGATAATGCAAGAGGAAAGGGAAGGAGAGGACAAGGAAAAGCGGCTTCCACGACGCGGCTACTCACGAGGATCAGCCCGTCGGACTCAGACGGAGACCTCTTCGCACTTCACTGGGGCGCGGCGACGGGACGATCCGCCACCGTCCTCGAAGCGAGCCCAACGACGTGGCGGCTGGTCATAGCCGCTGCCGCTGGAGCTTCCGCTGGAGGAGGAGCCATTGTCGCGGGACGAGCCGTGGCCGTCGTCGAGGGCAAGTTCACCCTCGTCCTCATCATGACCGTCGCCAAGGCCGAGCAATTCGTCGTAGTCACTGTCTTCAGGGCAGCATCCGGCGTGGCGACCATCTTCCCCAAACACCCTCACGAAGAGGGTCGCTGCGCCGTCGTACTTGAAGTGGAGGGTGCACCGCCTGCTCAGGCCGCGCTCGCAGGAGAACGTCTGCCAAACGCGGGCCAGGGCTACGTTGCCATCGACGGAGACCTCCAGCGCGACCCATGAAGCCTTGCTCCAGCTCACCAGCGAAGGAGCGCGGAAGCTGAAGCCAGGTGCCGCCAGGTTCTACGACCACATGACAAACTCCGGCAGCACCTCCGCCGAGTGGAAGCGCGGTCGGGGAGGCAAAGCGACCATAGCGCGCCTCCCCTCATTGACAGGGCTGCCACGATCTAGGAGGCTCCCGCCGCACGAAGAAGTGCCACTGCGGCCGCCAAGGACGGCGCAGGACCCCGAGGAAGTTCGCCCACGCCCACGAGGGACCGCAGTGGGGGTTGCGGCATGCTTGAGCGGGTGACCGCAACCCCTCTTAGGCCTTGGCGAGCCAGGCCCCTCCCTGCAAGCCTTCCCCTTCTCAGTGGCCGAGAACCTCTTCAGGAGGAAGAAGCAGGCGGAATGGAGGAAGAGATGGGCAACGGGGGCTCTGCCCCTCTCCTCATTTCTAGCCAGAGTGAGGCCAACCGCCAGCCTCCATGATCGCAGGTAATGATGGTTTTCCTCCATGCAGCAGGGACTCGTCAAGTCAGGCGGTTGCCGAGGCAGCATGGGGAAGCGGAGATGCCGACGTCCTATCAATCGCCGCGCATCAATCAAGGCCGAAGGTTATTGGGTCCCACGGCGCTCCGCACTTGACCTTTGGCTTCGCCTCAAAGCCAAGTCCGAGCGCGCCTTGGGCCCGGGGGCTACTGTCGGCGTTATGGGAATGGGGGTCCCTAGACTTTCCTGCCTGCGGCCTATGGCGTGGCTCCATCAGCGGCCATGTACGTCCCATCTTCACCAGCACACACTCAAGACCCTCGCGAGGGGCCGAGCCTCGCGAGGCAGACGACACAAGACCTCCTCAGGGGCGGCCTCACTAGGCTGGCTCACGAGGAGCGGAGAGATCAAGGCGAGGGGCACCTCGTGAGGTTCCCGTGACGTGAGCAATGACGACGAAGGCCAGGCGGGCGCCAGCGGGCGCAGAGTACTGGTTTCCTCTTCGGTGCTAAAGGAGCGGGCGCAGGCGAGGAGTCCCGAGGCGTCAGGAAAAGGTTTCCATATCGGTGCAACAAGACCGAGACCAGCTGGACGCCAGGACGGAGGTCATCGCGGAGCCCACGATGGCGTCACCACCAGAGACTTTGGCAGGTGAAGACCATCTTTTGTCAGGATAGCTTGTACTAGTTGTCCCCCTTCAAATTGGACGTTGTGGGATCCCATCCTGCCTGATATTTGGGAAGAGGACCCGGGCCTCTATAAATAGGACTAGCCACCACCATAGGAGGCAACTGATCTTGGACCGGATCCATTCCATCCACACACGCACAAGCTCACCGAGCTCAAGAACGCCTCTCCTCAGGAGGCTGTTCACCCCTTGTACTTGTTCAACCTCAGCCTACTTGGCAATCCACCACACCACACTGGAGTAGGGTATTACACCACATCGGTGGCCTGAACCAGTATAAATTCTGGTGTCCCTTGTTCTTCTGGTTCGGCGAGCTCAACTTTGAGATTGCGGTGAGAGTGAGAGCTAGGGGGAGAGAGATCTTCTTGCGTACCCCAGAGTTCGAACCTTAAGGGTTTTGCCGGAACCCGTAATCCGACATCCACATGGTCGTCCACCTAGTTCGCCAGGTTGCCTTGGATGACCCTGGGCACGAGGGCTATGGCGGCGTCAAAGTCAAAATGAGGGTCAAGGTTGAGGAGGTAGCTGAAGACACTGAGAACACACGCCCAAGAAGGCCCCGACTTCTCTCTTCAACGCGCTCGCGAGCCCTTGCGGCCCGGTCCTCCAGACGGGTCACGATCTCGGTGAAGAAGCGGAGGTGGCTGGTGTCGTCATCCTCGTGCGGGTGAGAGACGCTCTCCTCGCAAATGGTTTCCAAGGCCCAGTTGTCCCTGACCCTGAGGCCCTGGAGCATCGACGAACACCCGAGCTGCATCGTCCAATGGGGGCACATTTCGTTTGCGTTCTCCTCTGCGAGAGATGCAGCGCCCTCAACCTGCTGCTGAAGTGTTGACAGGTCGGCGCGAGCGGAGGCCAAGCCGACTTGAGAGGGGGCCTGAGCTTCCTTGGCGGCCCTCTCGCGCTGCTCCGCCGCATCCAGCTTCATCTCGAGGGCAGTGGTCCTGCCCTAAATCTCGGCCTCCAGGAGCTCCAACTTCAAGCGGTGCTCGTCGGCAAGAGCCGCGCGAACCTTCGCCACCCTCTGGTCGACCTCATGCTGGATCCTGGCCTCCCAGGCGGCAACGGCGTCCTCAGCCATGGCTACCAGGCACTCCCTCACATCCAGCCGCTCAAGCTCCAGGCTGTGGTCCAAGACCTCCAGTGCCAGCGCCTCCTCGCGTTCCTGGACCTCCTTCTCATCAAAGGAGGCTTTGCTCAGTGATGCTGCTAGGGCAGCCCTACGCGTTTTGATTTGCCGCTCGAGGGCGGCGTTCGAAGCTTGAAACTCCCGCTCCCGCTCCTCGGCCGCCTCACGATGGCAGTCGGCGGCCCTGTCTTCCTCATGAGCACGGGCGCAAGCCTCGCGAGAGTCCACAAGGGACACCGCGGCGCTCACGCGGGCACGCTCGTCCTGAAGATGCCCAAGGTTAATGGCGACCTTTAGCTGGCGCCACTCGTGCGCCAAGAGGAGGCCCTCCGTCTCAAGGCGGGCATCGACATCGGCAAGCTCTCCTCCAAGATGGCTCAGTGCACCCATCGCCTCTCGGAAAAGCTCATTGCGGACGGAGCTGTGCCCCCGCGCGAGATCCAATGCACCGCCAACCCCGTCCTCCGCGCCGAGGGCTGCTAGAGAGGCGCGGAGTGGCTCGCCTGCCTCCGGCAGGGGGCTGGAGGCTGGCACCTTCCTGGCCACTCCCCAAGCCTTGGCGAAGTCGCTGGGTGACACGGTCTCGCTGCTCGAAGATGAAGCCGATGCTGGGGTTGCCCAGCCACCGGTGATGACCAATGGAGGAGCCCTCGGCACGCCTCATGCGCCCCAGAACTGACCGCGAAGGCAGGATGCTGGGAGCACAGGCTCACGGCCTCCCAGTGGTGCACCCACCTCGTGGACTGGCCCGCCGCCTCGCACGGGTGTTTGGTGCAAGGGGCTTGAAACCATGAGTGAACCATGAACCTCCGGAGGTTGCTTCGCAGAAGGTTTCGCCGCCGCAGCCGGAGGGATCCTGAAGAACCAGGTTTAGGAAGGAACGCGACGAGCATGGGACGAGGAACCGTTCGGGCTGACATGGAGGTGGACCTGCCCTATCAGTGTGGTGGAGCCGTCGGTCACTCCTGAGAAAGGCTTGGTAGGCTGAAGCTGGCCATATGGCACTTGGAGGTGGTCAAACGTGTCGACGGACAGGACGTTGAGTCCTGCGCCGCCGTCGATGAGGGTCTTGGTAACTTGCACGTTGCTGATGACTGGTGAACAAAGCATCGGGAGGGCGCCAGCGGTCCCAGCGCACTTGAGCTGATCTACCGAGTTGAAGGTGATGGCACACTGGGACCACCTGAGCGGGCGCGTGGTGTCGGGTGGTTGGTGCGACATATGCCAAGGGATGGCTTATCATTGTGGGAGCCAATAAAACGTCGCCGGTGCCTGGAAACGGGATGAGGCGAAGGCATGCACGCCGGCGAATCTTACCCAGGTTCGGGGCTCTCCGAGGAGATAACACCCCTAGTCCTGCTCTGCGGGGTCTCTGCATGATCACTAGATCGATAAAGGGTAGCTACAATCGCTCCTAGAGCTGTTGGGATCAAGGGAGAAGAAGAACAAGGCTAGCTCTTGCTTCTCTCTATCTATGGTGTGTGTGTGTGTGCTATGCTTGGAAGCCAAACATGCAGAGGTGCGAACCCTTTGCATGGGTGCTCCGGGGGGTTTATATAGGCCTACCCCCCGGGGGTACAATGGTAATCCGACTGGGATCTGGTCCCAGCCGTCAGTGTCCACGCTCGCCGGCTTCTCCGCTGGCTACTGGGTCCCGCCGGCTGGTGGGTCCCGCCGGCTGCCGGCTATCTGGTCGACAGGCCGGCCCCTCCGCCTAGGGTTTTGTCGGCGGCTGCTTACTGTAGCCGCGCCTCTGATGATGAGGGCTTTGTCGAGGTGAGCGTGGCTACAGTGGGCCGCCTCGGGGGCTATCACAGTGGGCTCTTGCTTCGAGGAAGGGAGTGGCCGGCTTCTGGAGGCCGGCTATACTCTTGGCCGACTAGGAAGAGCCGGGCCGCCTTCACGCCTCTCTTTGGCTGACGGGACCCGCGGTCCTTGGGCTGTACAGGAGTGAGTCGTGGATGACGTCATAGCTGGCGTGGCTACAGTGCCGGGCCGCACGGGAGACATCCCCCCCGTACGGCCTCCTGTAGCCATGCCCGCCTCGGGCTTCGGGGGTCGTGGGCCGCACTGTGGCCATGCCCCGTCAAGTCGTCGTTATGTAGGAGTGGTTGTGATCTTGGCCGGCTTCTAGTAGTCGGCATCCTTCTTGGCCGACTTCTTGGAGTCGGTGTGGCTGGGTCGCCTTCCAGGAGTCGGCTTTAGTGGTAGCCGGCCGGGAAGGCGGCCCAAATGCTTGGAGTGCTTGAAGGCCCAAAGGCCTGATAAATTTTCTGAAGAGCCAGGGATAGTCGGTTAGGCTACCCGTGGCCATTTACCCCGACAGTAGTCCCCAAAGCTGGTTGAGCTTCGAGGTGGAGTGGGGTTCAAGAAGCTCGATCAGCTTTCTATCGTGACGAGCCGGCAGCTGGGAGCCGGCCTCGATCAGGCGCGCCGCCTTAGTCGAATTCTTCTGGAGTCGGGGGGCGGGAACCCGCAGAGACGCGCACCGGGTCGCGGGCCGGCTGTGGGCCGTTGGCGTGCCACGTGGCGGGAAAGCCTGCCAGCCCACGCGCGTGACGGGACGTCGCCTCAGAGAGGGGGCCCGCCACGTCTGCGCCCCGGCCCAGGTGCGGATCCTTTGCATCCCGAAACCGCCCGCACGTTCCGTGCGGCAGTTTCGGCTCGCACTTATGCGTAATAAACGCGAGACGTGGGGGGAGTGGGCGCGGTTAATCCCACGTCTCGCCCCCACGCCCGGCCTCTTCGGCCGTGTGAGGATATAAGTAGGGGGAGGTGGAGGGCGGCAGGCCCTCGCACGCTCCTCCTACTTCCACCGTCTTCTGGCCTTGCTCGTTCTTGCGACAGCGCCTCGCCGCCGCGCTCTTCCTCCGCACGCTCCTCCGCCGCCGTGCTAGCTTCCGCTATGCCTTCTCACGTAGAGCAGCTCGGCGGGGATTGGGATGGCTCCATCGTTCACAACGACCACATCGACTTCCTCCGCGACACCCGGCGTCTGCCCAGTGCGAACAAAGTGGAGGTCCGCCTCGCGCTAGAGAAGGAGGTCAGGCCGGCGCCGCGGGAGGGCGAGCAGGTGGTCTTCCGCTCGCACTTCCTGCGCGGCTTCGGCCTGCCAGCGAGTGCCTTCTTCCGCTCCTGGCTGGCCTTCTATCAACTCCAGCCGCACCACCTCACCCCCAACGCGGTGGTGCTGCTGTCGGCCTTCGTCACCCTGTGCGAGGGCTATCTTGGCATCCTCCCCACCCTCAAGCTTTGGGGGGAGTTCTTCTAGTCGAAGCTGGGCACGCGCGTGCGGGGCGTGCCGGCTCGGACCGGCGCCTTCATCGCGTCGCGGAGATCAGGCGCCGACAACCCCTTCCCCATCATCACCCTGATCCAATCGGTGAAGAAGTGGCAGAAGTCATATTTCTACATGTGGAGCATCGCTCCCCGGGCGACTACCTCAACCTGCCGGCTTACGTAGCCGGCCCACCGGCGGGGAGGCTGCCCCAGTGGTCCTTCCGGGCGGTGACGTTGTCACAGGGAGGAAACGTCGCCATCGCCCGTCTGCGGGTGATGGTCCAGTCGGAGGGCCTGACGGGGCCCGACCTCCTGGCCGCGTTCGTCACGCGCCGGGTCCTCCCGCTCCAGAGCCGGCCTCATCTGATCTGTCAGATGAGCGGCCAGCTCGATCCGAGCCGGATGTGCACCAAGGAGATGCCGCAGCCCGACGCCGCCGACATGGTGAACTACCTCGCCAACTGTCAGCTTTCCGATGACTGGCAATTCGGCAAAGAGCCATACAGCCGCGCCAATCCTCCGCCTATGGTACGCTCCCCTTCTCTTTTTCTCTTTCTCTCTCTCAGCTTTGTCGCCGAGTTCCTCTGGGCCGACTCTAACTCAGTCGGCTCGCTCTTTTTGACAGAATCCTCTGCTTCGGCCGGCCGGCGGAGCGGACGTGGAGCGCCGCTTCGTCCCTGACCGGACCGAGCACGACCAGGAGGACCCCGACCTGGGGGCGGTCCATATGGAGGACGCCACCAAGCCGGCTGGCGGCCAAGCCGGCGGCGAAGCAGGCGGCTCCGGGTTCACCGCTACCTTCGAGGACTGGCCGGACGAGGACGAAGCCGAGGCCGTCCCGCATCGCCAGCCGGCGTCCGGACGCGGCGCGGGCTCCTCCGGCGCGCAGCCTGCTCGGGGTAGAGGCCAGAAACGTCGCGCCACCCAGGGCATGTTCGGCAGCCGGACGAAGAAGCCCAGGGGTGGGGCGGCAGCCACCAGGCGGGAGGAGGCGGCCGCGAAGGCGGCTCGCTTTCGCAAAGTGGTGAAGCAGCCGCAGACTGTGTCGGCGTAAGTTTTCTCTTCTATGTGCTATCCATCTTTCTTTCCTTTGATGGTTCTTGAATCTTCGTCTTCTTTTTCAATGGTCAGGGCTCCGCTATCACTTGAGCGGGCGGATGCCGGCTCCGTCATCGAGTCGCCAGGGGGCTCTGGGAGCACCACCAGCCGCGTAGATCCCCGCGCCGCCCTCCTGGAGGCGACGGAAAGGAACGCGCGGGAGGCGTGGGAGGAGCAGGAAGCACGGGAGGCGGAAGCACGGAGGGCAGCCGCCGCCCAGGCGGCTCGGGAGGAGGAGGCGGCGAAGGCGCTCGCCGAGGCCGCAGCCAAGGCCCAGGCAGAGGCCGAGGCTGAAGCGGCGGCAGGGGAAGCCTTGATGGTCACCCCCCTGCGCACCATGGCGCCCGGGGACGTGGATCCTTCGCCGGGGGGAGCCAGCGGTTCCCAGCCGGGGCTGGGAGGAAGCGGCGACAACGTCGTCATCTTGGGGGAGGCGCCGGGGCCGACTCCTCCGACTAGGACGACCCAAGGCCGCCAGCCTGAGCCTGCGCCCGCACAGTCGGCGGGGGGCGAGCCGGGCGCGGGGGCTGAGGTGGCGGTCCCGGTTCTGCCAAGCCGGCGTGCGGGGAAGGCCGCGGCTGAACCGCAGAAGGCTGCGTCGGAGCCTCAGCCGGCCATGGGCTCCAGCTCGTCGGCCCGAGACGCGGAGGCGGCCAGCGCTACCTCGGGGTGGACGCCGGGCGGAGGGTCAGCCGTGGTGAACGTCGCTGCACAAGACGTCCGAACTCGGCTGCAAAGCCAAGCCGCGGCGCTGAGGCAGTTCACCGACGAATTCCTCGCCACGCGGGCAGCCATCCGGGTTAGTATTCTCATCTTGTTCTTTCTTGAACTTGATTTCTCTCGTGGGGGCGCGTCAGCGCACCCACTGGGTGTAGTCCCCGAGTTCCGAGTCGGCTGCTGAGCAGGCGGCTTGGATCTTCTTGGAGATTTTGTTTTCGCTGCCTTTGTTCTCACGTCGGTCTTCTGTCCATCTCGCAGGACTACCACAACCTCCGAGCGGCGGCCTTCAACTCCCAGGCTCGGGAGCTGACGCAGAAGACTGCCGATCTCACTGAAAGCCGAGGTATGTGACTCGATCTTTATCTCATGTGGGGGCGCGTCAGCGCACCCACTGGGTGTAGTCCCCGAGATTCGGGCCGACTGCTGAGCAGTCAGCTCGGATCTTCCTTGATGATTTCTCATTGTTCTTCTTCTTCTTCTATCTCTGCGGCGGCCAACGCCAGTCTGAGGGCACAGCTGGGGGAGTCCCAAACTGCTCTTCGTGCCAAGGACGCGGAGCTCGCCGCCTTGGTGCAGGAGCGCGACCGTCTAGTCAAGAAGCTGGCCGACCAGGAGGAGGGCCACAAGGCTACGCTGAAGGCTGCGCAGGATCGCGAAGCCACCCTCCAGGCCGAGTTCGAGACGGAGGCGGCCGGCTGGGTAGAGGCCAGGCAGACTCTGGTCTCCGGCTATGGCCAGATTGAGGACCTGGTTGACGGTAAGTCGTCTACCCCTTCATCCTTTCTAGCCATCTGCCACTTCGGCTTGTTTTTCTGATTTTGGTGTTCTTCTTTCCTTTTCTCCTTCACGTAGAGTACTTCCCTGGCTACTCAACTGCTGCCAACCAGGCCATCGAAGCTCGTCGCCAGGCGAAGAGGCAAGCCGGCTTCGAGATCTCGCCCACCGCCGGCCGCTCGCTAGAGGAGCAGCTCCTGGCGATCCAGGATCGTATCCAGCCGGCTCACAGGCTGCTCCGCCGGCTTCAGCGTGCCGGGTCGCAGGTCTTGGCCGCCCTCTGGCCCGGCCAAGTAGTCCCGCGCACTCCCAGTCGGACCGCCGACTGGCTGGAGGTGGCCGTCGGCCGCTTCGAGGCCTGGAAGGTGTCAGCGGCTCGCTCCGGCGCCAGGCGGGCGCTGGAGTTCGTCAAGGCCTGGTATCCCGGCCTGAACCTGGACCAGCTGGCGACCTGGCGGCAGCAAGCCGACGCGGAGCTGGAGCCGGCGCGGCCGGCCATCATTCGGCGGGCTTCGGCGATCGCCGACTACACCGACACCAGTGTCTTCGCCCCCGAGGTGGACGGCGATGGAGTCGCCCAGCCGGAAGATTGGTTCGGGCTGGATCCGGCACATGGCGAGGACTCGGCGGAGGAGATTGACTCCAGCGACGAGGGCGAGGAGGAGGAGGAGGAGGAGGGTGAAGACGCCGAACCGGCTGGTGGAGAAGCCGGCCAGCCTGACCGCGCCTCCAGCACTACGTCGCGTGCGAGTGCGTCTCCTGCCGCGGGAGGTGGTCAAGCCGGGACTAACTAGGCGGCCACTCCTTCAGCCGGCGAGCTGCCTTCACCGATCAGCTCGGCCTCCAAGTCGTGCCTTAGTCTTCTTTCTTTTGTTTTCCTGTCTTGTTACTTTTGAACAATGTTTGGTTAAGTCTGCACAATTCCACCCACTGGGTGTATTCAAACTTAAGTCTGTTGCCGGCCTGTGGGCGGCTTTATGTATATAAGTTATGCAATCGGTTTTTCCTTGTACTTTCGCTTTTTGTCCTTCTGCTTTTTTCCTTTGCCGCCCTCCCTTGGTTGCCGCCTCCCTAGTCAAACAGTTGCTCTGCAATTTGTAGCCGGGGAGTGCCTGGCTGATTGGGGAGGGGGAAGTACTTTTAGCTCTGCTGGACTTAAGCTAAGTTTTTTAGGAAGCCGGCCAGCCGGCTGCTGTGACAGCCGGCAGGCGTATATGGAGGCCGTCTCTTTGCTATATAGGTTAGTTGTTCCTTAGCCGTTTTTCGTGTGGGCGTCCTTTCTGTCTTTCCTCTTGCTAGTCAGACAGTCAGTTCTTTGAGCTGCGACTTTCAACAAGGGAGGACTTGGGAGCCGGCACACTACTTTGCTGACTTTGGGAAGAACTTAGAATATAGCTCAAGGCGGCCAGTCCCCGGGCCGACTAGTCGGACCCGGTGCCGGACAAGAATTCAAAATGTAATAATACATTCATGGATATGACATTCGTCATTCATAGATAAATAAAAGGCAGTCCCCGAGTACTGTTCGGGGGGCCTGTTGGTTTGTAACTTAATACAAAAGGGGTAGCGTGATACATACTGCTTTTCAGCTATAAAATCGTCTTAGGAAATTTGCGTTCCATGGTCGCTCCGACTCCTTGCCGGAGTCGTCTCTCTTGCGTGCTCTTGGCTTTTGCGCGTCGATCAGGTAGTAGGAGTCGTTGCCGAGTGCCTTGCTGACGACGAAGGGGCCTTCCCAAGGGGCCGAGAGCTTGTGCTGGCCGGCTGTTCGCTGGATCAGCCGGAGCACAAGGTCGCCCTCTTGGAAGGATCTTGGCTTGACCTTGCAGTTGTAGTAGCGGCATAGGCCTTGCTGGTAGATGGCGGACCGGCTGAGGGCCAACAGCCGGCCTTCTTCCAGTAGGTCGACGCCGTCTTCTCTTGCTTCTTTGGCTTCCTCCTCCGTGTACATGGTGATCTGAGGCGAGTCGAACTTGATGTCTGTTGGGATGACAGCCTCGGCACCGTAGACAAGGAAGAATGGAGTGAAGCCGGTTGACTTGTTGGGTGTAGTTCGCAGACTCCAAAGGACAGCCGGCAGCTCTTCGAGCCAGCAGCCGGCCGATCGCTCCAGTGGTACAACCAATCGGGGCTTGATGCCGGAGAGGATAAGTCCATTTGCTCGCTCGACCTGGCCGTTTGACTGCGGGTGGGCAACGGACGCTAAGTCCAGTCGGATGCCCTGTGTCGCGCAGAAACGTGCCAGTGCGCCTTTGGCAAAATTCGTGCCGTTGTCGGTGATGATGCTGTGCGGCACGACGTACCGAGTAGTGATGTCGGTGATGAATGTCACGGCAGTCGGCCCGTTCAGCTTCTTAATTGGCTTGGCTTCAATCCACTTTGTGAACTTGTCCACAGCGACGAGTAGATGTGTCTAGCCGCCGCGGGCTGTCTTGAAAGGGCCCACCATGTCCAGTCCCCAGACGGCAAAAGGCCAGGTGAGGGGAATGGTCTTGAGGGCAGAAGCCGGCAGGTGTTGTTTGGAACTGAAGACTTGACAGCCTCTGCATGTCTTGACTATTTCTTTAGCATCCTCCAAGGCAGTCGGCCAGAAGAACCCATGGCGGAAAGCCTTGGCCACGAGGGATCTTGAGGCGGCGTGATGGCCGCATTCGCCTTGGTGGATGTCTTTGAGGATTGCCACTCCTTTTTCTGCTCGACGCAACGCTGGAAGACTCCAGTGCGCTGCGCTTCACAAGCTCCCTGTTGATTATTGTGTATGCTGCGGCTCGTCGTTGCACTAGTCTTGCTGCGATCTCATCAGCCGGCAGCTCTCTGCTGACTAGGAACTTGAGGATGGGCTGGGCCCATGAGGGAGCTGTGACTTCTTCTGCTGTTAATGTGGCCACCATGACTCGGGTGGGTGGGTTGGGTGTTGCATTGGAGTCGACCACCACTTCTTGCGTCGTTGCAGTCCCCGGGCCGACTGCTGCAGTCCCCGGGCCGGGCTCTGAGGTTCCTGGGCCGGGTGCGACTACGTCAGTCCCCGGGGCAGTCGTCGAAGTCCCCGTGCCGCCTGCGGGATTTCTTGAGCCGGATCCGGCTGTTTCTGGCGTAGGCGGTACGAAGATGGAATCTGACTCTGGAGACGGCTTGATGGACGGCTTGAGAAGGCGCTGGAGGGAGACGCCAGTCGGTATGGCTTGCCGGGTGGAGCCGATCCATGCTAGAACGTCTGCTTGGTCGTTGTCGGCCCTTGGCACGTGAAGGAACTCGCACCCTTTGAAGTATCCGCTCATCTGCTGGACGAGGAATCGGTAGCTTGCCATGTTTGCGTCCTGGGCGTCCCAGTCGCCGGATGATTGCTGGACCACTAAGTCTGAGTCGCCGTAGCACAGGATCCGGCGTATGCCGAGTTCTTTGGCTAGCCGGAGCCCATATACGAGCGCCTCGTACTCGGCCACGTTGTTGGAGGCGGCGAAGTGGATCTGCAGCGTGTACTTGAGCTTGTCGCCTTTGGGAGAGGTGAGGACGATGCCGGCTCCCAAGCCGGTGCGCATCTTGGACCCGTCAAAGTGCATCCGCCAATGGGTAGAGTCGGGAGCCGGCGGTAAGTACTGGGTCTCGGCCCAGTCGACGAGGAAGTCGGCCAATGCTTGCGACTTGATGGCGGTGCGGGGTTGATAGAAGATCGTGTAGGGCGCCAAGGAAATGGCCCATTTGGCCACCCGGCCGGATGCATCCCGGCTGCCTATGATCTCAGCGAGCGGGGCAGTGCACACGACCGTGATGGGGTGCTCTTGGAAGTAGGGTTTCAATTTCTTGGCAGCGAAGTACACCCCATAGCACATCTTCTGGTAGTGCGGGTAGTTTTGCTTTGAGCTGGACAGTACTTCGCTGAGATAGTAGACCGGCCTCTGGACCAGCTGGGCTCGGCCTTCCTCCGGGCGCTGGACCACAACAACGGTGCTGACGACCCGGCTTGTCGCGGCGATGTAGAGGAGCATGGGCTCCTTCTCAGTCGGCGCAGCCAGGACAGGCGGAGTGGTCAGCATTTTCTTCAACTCATGGAAGGCTTGGTCGGCTTGATCGTTCCACTCAAAGTGAGTGGACTTCTTCATAAGTCGGTACAGGGGGAGGGCCTTCTCTCCTAGTCGGCTGATAAAACGGTTCAGGGAGGCTAAGCAGCCAGTGAACTTCTGCACATCTCGCAGCTTGGTGGGAATCTCCATCCTCTCGATGGCTTTGATCTTGACAGGGTTGCACTCAATGCCGCGTTCGGAGACCAGGAAGCCTAGCAGCTGGCCGGCTGGTACTCCGAACACGCACTTCTCGGGGTTGAGCTTGATCTGGAATCGGCGCAAGTTGGCGAATGTTTCCTTCAGGTCTTCCAGCAAGGTACCGCGCTTCTCTGTCTTCACCACAATGTCGTCTACGTAGACGTGGGCATTTCTGCCGAGTTGTTTCAAGAGACATTTCTGCATGCAACGCTGAAAAGTGGCACCGGCGTTTCTCAAGCCGAATGTCATTGTCAGGTAGCAGAAAGCTCCAAAGGGTGTGATGAAGGCAGTCTTCAGGCGGTCAGCCGGGTCCAACTTGATCTGATGATACCCTGAGTATGCATCCAAAAACCATAACAGCTCGCATCCGGCTGTGGAGTCTATCACTTGGTCAATCCGTGGCAAAGCAAACGGATCCTTTGGGCAGGCCTTGTTCAAACTTGTGTAGTCTATACACATGCGCCACTTGTTATTCTTCTTCAAAACCAGAACTGGATTGGCAAGCCATTCTGGAAAAAACACTTCCATGATGAAGCCGGCTGCAAGGAGCCGGGCTATCTCTTCTCCCACGATTCTTCGCTTCTCTTCTGATAGTCGGCGGAGGGGTTGCCTGACCGGCTTCGCATCAGCTCGGACATGTAATTTGTGCTCGGCGAAATCCTTCGGGACACCCGGCATGTCCTTTGGGGACCATGCAAAGATGTCTCGATTCTCACGAAGGAAGTAGGCGAGCTCGCCTTCCTATTTACTGTCCAAGTTCGCCCCAATCACGGCGAACCTCTCCGGGTGCTCCGGGTCTAGGGGTATCTTCTTCGTCTCTTTGGCAGGCTGGAAGGAGCCCTGCGCATCACAGTCCTTGTGGTTGGGGGACAAGGCCGGCTGCTTGCCGGCCATGGCCACAACCCGTTCCAACATCTTCTTCTCTTCGGCCACCACGAGGGACTCGGCCAGCCGGCTGCTGGCCATGGCACACTCGATGGACTTCTTGTAGTCGCCGGCTACCGTGATGATCCCCTTCGAGCTCGGCATCTTCATCTTCAGGTAGGCATAGTGGGGCACAGCCATGAACTTGGCCAACGCAGGTCGGCCAAGCAGCGCATGATAGGGGCTCTCCAGGTCCACCACCTCGAACCATATTGCTTCCCGGCGGAAGTGATCTTTGTCTCCGAAGAGAACATCCATTTTGATCTTGCCGATTGGGGAGCAAGATAGGCCGGGTACGATACCATGGAAGACAGTGCGGCTCGGCATGAGCTGCTTTGCTTTGATGTTCAGCTTGTCCATGGTGTCGCGGTACAGTATGTTGATACTGCTTCCGCCATCTATCAGGACGCGGGAAAATCTGGCAGCTCGCCTCTCCGTCGCAAGGGTGACGTCCAAGACCATAGCATAGGAGCCAGGCGAAGGCATCACCTCTGGGTGGTCGGCCTGGCTCCAACTGATGGGCTTTTCCGACCAGTGCATGAATTCGGCGGTGCTAGAGGCGACTGCGTTTACTTCTTGGTGTTGCCGGCGTCGGCTGCGCTTGTCGTCGACTTGGCTTGTGAAGACGACGTAGGCGTCGTGCGCCTCGGGGAACTCGTCTTGGATGGCGCCGACTGCCGACCGGGCCGCCGGCTGCTGGGGAGCTGGAGGCGGCGGGCCGAGAGGCAGAGGCGGCACCATCCCTTCGCCCTTTGTGATGCGGGTGAGCCAGTGGCATTTCCGTGTTGTATGATTGGACGGCTTCGCGCCGCTGTGGAACTTGCAGGGAGCATCGAGTGCTTGTTCGTAGGAGAAGGACGGCTGCCAGGGCGGCCGGCCACCCTTCTTCTTGGGAGCGGGCCGCTCCTCGGGCTGCTCGTCTTCAATTGTGGCCACCTGCCGACTGGAGGAAGTCGGCATGGGGCCCTTGCGCTTGTGGTCGTTCTGGTAGGGGCGCCGGTTAGGGTCGCCAGATGGCGTCTTGGGAGCCGGAGCAACTACTTTCCCCGAGGCGTCCACTCGGAGCTCGGTCTTCATGGAGGAGTCGGCAGTGGCGTACTTGTCGGCGGTGATCAGCAACTCGTCGAGGGTAGCCGGCTCATCGCAGATGAGTCGGCGCTTGAGGAGGGTGCCCTCTCGGCACCCGGCGGTGATGTATTCGATGGCCTGGACCTCGTGCACTCCCTCGCAGGAGTTGCGGAGCTCGGCCCATCGCGTGAGGTAGTCGCGGGTCGACTCGTTGGGCCCTTGGATGCAGAGGGAGAGCTGGCGAGGCTTGGGAGGCCGCTTGTAGGTGCTGGTGAAGTTGCGGACGAAGACTTCAGTGAAGTCCAGCCAGCTATTGATGCTGTAGGGCTTGAGGCTGTTGAGCCACGTGCGCGTCGTGCCTTGCAGCATCAAGGGGACGTACTTCACGGCGACACGCCGATTGCCGTTGGCGATGCTGACGGCTGTGGAGTAGTCGATGAGCCAATCTTCCGGCTTCACTGAGCCGTTGTACTTGGGTGTGTCTCTGGGGAGCGAGAACCCTTTGGGGAAGGGCTCGTCGCGGATGCGGGGGCCAAAGCATGGTGGGCTGACATCGTCTTCTTCTTCTAACGCCAAGGATCGGGCAAGGCGGTCGATCCTGTGGCGGGCGTCACTCTCGCCGACTCCCTCTCGGCGGCCGAGTCGGTCGCCAAGAGTCGGATGCGTGATGGGCGGCGGAGTGAGGCGTCTTTCTCTTCGAGGCGGGGGAGGCGGCAGGTTTCCTTGGTGTTCGACCGCCCGAGGGCGGCCATCCGCGTCGCGCTCGATAGTGATGCGAGTCCGGCTACGGCTGGCAGCCGGCTCCTTGTCTTTCTTCTGGCGCGTGCCGCTCGCAGTCGGCGAGCGGGACGTCGCGGCGTGCTCCCGGCGCGGGAGATGACTATCAGCACGGGCGCCGGCTTCGTGCCGTTCTGCAGCCGCGTCGATCAGCTGCTGGATCCGTCTTGTCATGTAAGGGAGCTCATCGGTTCCCAGCCCATTGAGCTCCTCTGCAGCCGCCTGAGCGGCTCGCAGATTCTCGAGCGGGGTGGCGTAGACGGGGCGATCTGCGCCCAGCATGCTGGCAACGGCTGCGCCACGCTTCTGGACGAAGCCGGCTCGGCTCGGGCCGCTAGGCGGCGGCGTCCCGAAGGCGGCGCGGTCGACTTCGCGCTGGTGGGCCTCGGTGAGGCGTCTCATCGAGGTTATCTTCTTGCTCTCCGTGATGAGGGCAAGACGGCGTGCCTCTAGGGTCTCGGCGTCGGCGTCGGCCGGGATGGGGATGGAGAGGTCGTGCATCGCCGCTTGCTGAGCGTCGCGGGCGCCCTCGCCCGAGTTGGAGACGTGGCTGATGACCAGCACTTCGGTGACAGCGCTGCTGCCGCTGTCAGCTCGAGGGAGGGGGTCGTCGAAGACCACCACGTCGGAGGCGTAATCGTCGAACGACGCAGTGTCGGAGTCGATGAGCATCAGGTCGGTGGAGCCGACCGACTCCATGTCCGCAGTAGGCTCGCCGGAGACGTGAAGTTGGTCGAGGAGGCTGACGAGGCGGCTCTCAGGGTAGTCGGTGCCTGCGTCGGACGCAGGCTCGTCGGAGATGCGAGTCTCGCCGAGCAGATCGGCGAGGCGGCTCGCTGCGGAGGCGTCGTCGACGCTTTGCAGCGCGTCGGGGCAAACGCCATCGGGCGCAGCAGGCTGGCTGCGCTCGCGGGGAAGGAAGAGGGTTCCCGTCCAGAACAGGTCTCCGGACAACGGTGCACCTGGCCCCACGGTGGGCACCAAATGTCGGGTGGTTGGTGCGACATATGCCAAGGGATGGCTTATCATTGTGGGAGCCAATAAAACGTCGCCGGTGCCTGGAAATGGGATGAGGCGAAGACATGCACGCCGGCCAATCTTACACAGGTTCGGGGCTCTCCGAGGAGATAACACCCCTAGTCCTGCTCTGCGGGGTCTCCGCATGATCACTAGAACGATAAAGGGTAGCTACAATCGCTCCTAGAGCTGTTGGGATCAAGGGAGAAGAAGAACAAGGCTAGCTCTTGCTTCTCTCTATCTATGGTGTGTGTGTGTGCTATGCTTGGAAGCCAAACATGCAGAGGTGCGAACCCTTTGCATGGGTGCTCCGGGGGGTTTATATAGGCCTACCCCCCGGGGGTACAATGGTAATCCGACTGGGATCTGGTCCCAGCCGTCAGTGTCGACGCTCGCCGGCTTCTCCGCCGGCTACTGGGTCCCGCCTGCTGGTGGGTCCCGCCGGCTGCCGGCTATCTGGTCGACAGGCCGGCCCCACCGCCTAGGGTTTTGTCGGCGGCTGCTTACTGTAGCTG
Source organism: Aegilops tauschii subsp. strangulata (assembly GCF_002575655.3). Taxonomy (NCBI): domain Eukaryota; kingdom Viridiplantae; phylum Streptophyta; class Magnoliopsida; order Poales; family Poaceae; genus Aegilops; species Aegilops tauschii. Next base: position 203,298,896 of record NC_053037.3, on the reverse strand, counting down.
CGCCTCTGATGATGAGGGCTTTGTCGAGGTGAGCGTGGCTACAGTGGGCCGCCTCGGGGGCTATCACTGTAGCCTCACCTCATCTTGTCTCCTTAATGGGGCTCTTGCTTCGAGGAAGGGAGTGGCCGGCTTCTGGAGGCCGGCTATACTCTTGGCCGACTAGGAAGAGCCGGGCCGCCTTCACGCCTCTCTCTGGCTGAAGGGACCCGCAGTCCTTGGGCCGTACAGGAGTGAGTCGTGGATGACGTCGTAGCTGGCGTGGCTACAGTGCCGGGCCGCACGGGATACATCCCCCCGTACGGCCTCCTGTAGCCATGCCCGCCTCGGGCTTCGGGGGTCGTGGGCCGCATTGTGGCCATGCCCCGTCAAGTCGTCGTTATGTAGGAGTGGTTGTGGTCTTGGCCGGCTTCTAGTAGTCGGCGTCCTTCTTGGCCGACTTCTTGGAGTCGGTGCGGCTGGGTCGCCTTCCGGGAGTCGGCTTTAGTGGTAGCCGGCCGGGAAGGCGGCCAAATGCTTGGAGTGCTTGAAGGCCCAAAGGCCTGATAAATTTTCTAAAGAGCCAGGGATAGTCGGTTAGGCTACCCGTGGCCATTTACCCGGACACGTGGCTTCAAGCTTGGGGAGGACTGCATTCACTTCACGAGCAAACTTTTTGAAGATACGCTCCGAGGCTGGGGCCTGGGCTCCGCCCAAGATGCAGGCGATAGCGCGCGGCTCCTGGAAGCCCCCAGCCCCCTCGTCCTGATGGTGGTCGTCATTCCTTCTCGGTGGTGGCGGTAGCGGGGGAAGACCGGCGTTGCCCTGAGGACGATCCTCGCGAGGCTGGTCCCTCCAGGCGCCCTCGCGAGTACGATCCTGCCAGCGATCCTCACGAGGCTGGTCGCGCCACTCCTGGCGCGGGCCACGGCCGTCCCAACACCCGCCACCACGTCCTCCTCCTCGGCCGTAGCACCGGTTGCCGCGCTCGGGGCGTCGACCGAAGCGTCCTTCATGAGTGGCTCTGAGCTCTTGACAGTCGCTGGTGTTGTGGGTATTCAGGTTGCGAAAGGCGCAGAACGGTCGGCTACTTTTGGATGACTCGGGCTGGTCTCTGCCTCGCTTGGTGTCCGGCTCCGCGGCGAGCACGGCTGCTCCCTTGCGCTTCACGTCCTTGGCCTTGGCTTTCTTCTCCTCCGGGTCCGCAGCCGGCAGCTCGAGGAGGGAGAGGCGCCCTTCCTCAGCTCTTGCGCACTTGGTCGCCAGGTTGAACACCTCCTGAGACGTGCATAGCTCCTCGTGGATAGCGAGCTCTTCCTTCATCTTGGCGTCGCGGACGCCATCAGAGAACACAGAGATGATGGCTTCGTCCGTCACCTTGGGGATCTCGAGACGAATATTGTTGAAGCACTGGATGAACTTCTGGAGGGTCTCTCCTGGTTGTTGCTTGACACAGCGCAGGTCACCCACGGCCGGCGGGCGGTAGCGAGTGCCCTGGAAGATGGCGACGAAGCGGTCGCGCATCTCGTCCCAGGAGGAGATCGAGCCTAGAGGCAGGTTCAGGAGCCACGAACGGGCGCTGTCTTTGAGTGCCATGGGGAACCAGTTCGCCATGACCTTTTCGCCGCCATTGGCCGCCTCGATGCTCAGCTCATAGAGCTGCAGGAACTCCGCGGGGTCAAGGTGCCGTCGCAGCGAGGAGGCAGATCTGGCTTGAACTTGCCCGGCTAAGCAACTCTACGCGGCTCGGGGGTGAAGGCGCGGCAGCCGGCCGTGGTCGCACTACTGTTTGCCCTAAGGGCCGACCCACCTTTTCAGAGAAACAGACACATGAAATCACTATATGACGCATTTTCGAGATAAGAAAGTGGAGAATGCACTCTTCCCTTTTTCTTACATTTTAAACTCATGTTCATGGTCTGCTTTATGCCCAATTGTTGCCCGTGTGAAAAGAAAGAAGAGAAATTGGGCCATGTTTCCTGAGAGAGACTGCCTTCTCTCAGGCTAGCAGTCTTATACTTATAGTCGACTGCTCTATGACAATCTGACCTCTTTCCTGGGCTCTGCTTGCTCGTCTACGCACCGACCAATTCAGTCAAAATCGAAAAAACGATGTTTCCTTGAAAAAGTCTAAGAAATAGTAGTAGTAGTCAAAAAGTGCACTTTTTCCATATATTTCGATTTATAGGGATCCCTATGTTTATCTCTATCCACAGAGATACCTATCTATATAGAGAGATATTTTTCTCAAAATTGATCTAGACTACCCTCTATCCGGATAGATATGTCCCTATGAGCGACTAGGCCGATCTTTTTTTATATGTTTGGGCCACGTCCGTTTCCGCTCCGAAGAGGAAGGTTTGGATCTTTCACTCTTATGTCGTGAGGGATGTGACCTCTGTTAGGTCCATAAGATACCACAGCTTTTAGTTTTCTAAGATTCACCTCCGAATAATGAGTAGGTAGTTCGATCCTTTTGATTCTTATCTTCCTAGTGAACGGGGATCCGGAGCAATAGGTCGAATTACTATATAAAGAAGACTTTTCTACAAAATGACTTATTGTTCGAGTAGGAAGATTTTGGTTTTTCTCCTTCCCTCTTTTCAATAAGAACAAGTATTTGAAATGAAACAAATTCCTCTTCATTCTGTTGTGCTCAGCGAAGGAACTGCCTAAGCATACTTTTGCGGATCCAAACTTCTTTGTTCTTTCAAAGTCTTCTTCTTGCATATAAGAATGCAACTTTTGCAATTCCTTGGATTTTAGTATGGGGCCCGTCTTGGAGGTGGAGCTTGGTCTTGATGCCCACGTGCCACCACAGCAAGCCGCGCGGGGCCCTGCCACGGAAGACGATCCTGGCGCGGTGGTGCGAGGAGCGCCGGAGCGTTCTCTTGCGGCAGAGGGACTTCTTGACAGCTTCTTTCTTCACGCGCGGGCGCGAGACGCGGCGGGTCGCGTCATGGCGCCGCGCGCCTTATCGCTAGGGCACCATCTTTGGGCAGAGGTGGTGGAGGCGCTCCATGGGCTACGTCGCCCGTAGCAGGCGGAGGGTGAGGCGGAGAGAGGGACGGCGCAGGGGAGCCCCCTGCGGCGTGGACGTGCTCGGCGATGCGGTCGAGCCAGTCCTCGTAGAGGTCATCGACCGGGCGGTAGCGCAAGAGCTCGTGCGCCATGAGGAGCCCGGCCCGTGCGTCCATGGGAGCGCGACGAGCATGGGACAAGGAACCGTCCAGGGTCAGCGATGGAGTGGCGGTGCGGCCGTCCCGCCGCACCGAGTGGTGCAGCAAAGACACTTACTGCTCGTTCCCCGCCGGACCGGTGGCGGCGTTGGCGGCAGGAGACGGAGAACGACGAGGTGGCCCACCGACGCGAGCCGTCTGAGCGACGCGGGTGGCTAGGGTAGCCCGGCGCTCAGCACGAGCGAGGCGAGCATCGGCCATGGAGACAACGGAGCAACTGGACGCGAGGCGACGGAAAGGAAGCTCCGGCGCACCCCTACCTGGTGCGCCAAATGTCGGATCACGGGTTCCAGCAAAACCCTTAAGGTTCGAACACTGGGATGCGTGCGAAGATTTCCTCCCTACTGATCTATGCCCTAGCTCGCTAAGATCTCATGGACGAACTCGACGAACTCACAACACAAAGACACAAGATTTATACTGGTTCGGGCCACCATTGTGGTGTAATAACCTACTCTAGTGTGGTGGTGGTGGATTGCCTCTTGGGCTGATGAATAACAGTACAAGGGGAAGAACAGCCTCCTGAGGTTGATGTGTTCTTGTGCTCTACGAGCTTGTGGATGTGAGGATGGGAGGTGGAGTCGATCCCCTTCCCAGTGGTGGCTAGTTCTACTTATATAGGCCCTGGTCCTCTTCCCAAATATTGAGTGGGAAGGGAGCCAACAACGGCCAATTTGAAAGGGGACAGCTAGTACAGCTTATCATGACAAAAGCGGTCTTCTCCTGCGAAAGGCTCTGGTGATGACGCCGTCTTAGGCTTCACGGTGACCTCCGTCCTGCCGTCCTGCTGGTCCTGGTCTCGTTGCACCGATATGGAAACCTTTGCTTGATGCCTTGGTACTGCACGCCTGCGCCTGCCTTCTTAGAGCCAAAGAGGAAACAAGGACGCTGCGCACGCTGGCGCCCGCCTGGTCTTGATCGTCATGGCTCACGTGACGAGAGCCTCGCGAGGTTCGCCCTGCCTTGATTTCTCTGCATCTCGCGAGGCAGCCTGGTGAGGTCGCTCCTGAGGAGGTCTTGTGTCGTCCGCCTCGCGAAGCTTGGCCCCTCGCGAGGGTCTTGAATGCCTTGTTGATGAAGATGGGCCGTACAGGCCTGCTAGCATAGCCACGCCGTGGGACGCAGGCAGGAAAGTCTGGGGACCCCCGTTCCCAGAACACCGACAGACGCGGGAGCCGTCTTTGATTTCGGGTCCCTCAGCCCAAGGAGGTAGAGGAAGGCGGCAGAGGAGGAGGTGGAGGACGAGTAAGCATCTTGCTCCTTTTTGTCATCTCCGTCTCCTCAATCTGTGCTGCTTGTCTTGATCTGTTTTTCTTCTTTGCAGGGATGCGGAGACACTAGCCAGAGAGTGAAGAGGGTCAGAGCTTTGGCGAGCGGCCAACCCCCGGCAGGTACTTCCGGTACTCCGCAGGTGGTGTTGAGCAGCCCAGACAGCAGCCCCCGGCACAACCCCCAGCGTAAGTTCACCACTCACCCCTCATCGACGTGCGTTGGGGGTACGATCCCTTGGCGCTGACCTTGCCGCGGTTGCAGGAGGAGGACAACAGCAGGAGGAGCCACTGGGGGGCTACCCCCAACACGCCGCCCTCATCGACCACGCCGCCCCGAGGGGCGTCCCCGGCAAGGGCACCAAGCACCAAGCCCATGCACACGGAGGAGGAGGCACACTCGGGCGCTGGTGGCTTCGCCTCGACGCTAGGTGTTGGCTGGGAGGGGACCTCTGCTTCCCAGCCCGGCACTGGTAAGTCGCTTGCCTTCCGTCCCTGTTGTTTTTCTGTTCTTTCTGAATCTTGGTCTTGGCTTCGCCTGATCCCCTTCTCGGTATCCAGATCCTCCCTCGGCGGATCCGGAGGATATAGACACCGTCATCGAGGATGTCGCCAAGGATGCCGCGGCGGAGGTCGAGAAGATCGCCACCGAGGAGGCCGCCAAGGGTGCCGCTGAAGACGCTGCCAAGGGGCCTGCCGGGGGGCCAGGCAAGGCTACTGCCGAGGAGGCCGGCAAGGGGCCTGCCGAGGAGGCCGGCAAGGCCGCTGCCGAGGAGGAGGTGGTTAACTACCAACCTTCCTCCTCAGCTGCCTCTGGCTCATGCAGGTACCTGAGGGTGAGCGACGACCTGTCCGTCCACCTCCCAGGGAGGGCAAGCACCGGGGCGCCCAACGAGGGGGAGGTGTTTGATGATGAAGTGCTCGCCACCGCCGGGCTTGAGGTCGTTGACGAGCCGAGTGCCGGTGGCGGCGGTTCCTAGGAGGAGCGGCTCCTCCAGGCCATGGGCGCCAACATCCAAAAGCTCCGGGCGCTTCACCGCGCTCGCCTGGACAAGGCCAAGTCCAGGATGGCGATGGTGGACAAGGCGGAGGCGGACCTCGAGGGGCATGTTGTCGAGGCGCAGGCTTGGTTCCGCCAGGCCCATAAGGACCTGAGGGCCACCCAGGACGCGCTGGCTGAGCGCGACCTGGCGCACGTCATAAGCAGGCCGACATCAAGGCCCAGGAACTGGCGAAGCAGGAGGCCGCTTAGGCCGAGGCCGCTCGGCACCAGCAGCAGACCTTGCTGCGCGTGAGGAGAAGCTTGCCGCAACGCTCCGCGGCAAGGATGAGGAGGTGGAGAAGCTCGTCGTGCAGCAGACCCAAGAGCTAGAGGAGAGGCAGAGGGAGGCACTCAATGCCCAGGCTCTGGTTCACGCCGGCAGGGTGAAGGAGCTGGAGGTGGAGCGGGACGGGCTAAAGGACCAGACCCTGAAGCTGGCCGAGGAGAAGAACACGCTCGACGGTGCCCTGGTGGAGGCGCAGGGCGCAGTCCTTGGCAAGGCTGAACATCTCTCCAAGGCCAACGACTCCATCAAAGATCTGAAGCTGAAGCTCGAGAGTCTTGAGAAGACGCTCTCGGAGGCCAGGGCCCGGGAGGGGACCCTGGCCAAGGATCTGGAGGCCGAGAAGCAGCCGGAGAAGAACGAAGCCGCCAACCACAAGGATTTCGTGGAGGGCGAGGATCGCTGGGTCGGCCGCCTCGAAAACGTCGCCGGCAGGATCACCATGCAGCTGGATACCATGGGGATGCCAAATGTGAGGTACACCCCGGAGCGCAACGTGAGCCCCACCGCCAAGCTGACCCTATTCTTCCAGGGTGTTCTTGGAGCCCTGGAGCATCTTCACTCCAATCGGGCGGCCTCTCTGGCCAACGAGTCCCGGAGGCTTTGCCGGGGTGCCATGACCAAGGTCCTCACCAAGGTGGCGTACTGGAACCCCGACCTCGAATTTGACGCCGCGCTGGTGTAACACCCCGCATGTAACTTGCCATATTTGTAACTCCGACTCTTGCCATTTTCGGCTATGTGTTATGATATTCTCTCCGTGGTCGGGTTTTGTCTTTCGTTTTGCATTTTGTCATGTCATGCATTTCATATCATGTCATCATGTGCATTGCATTTGCATACGTGTTCGTCTCATGCATCCGAGCATTTTCCCCGTTGTCCGTTTTCCAATCCGGCGCTCCTATCTCCTCCGGTGCATCCCTCTTGTTTTCTTTCGTGAGCGGGTGTCAAACTTTCTCGGAATGGAGCGAGGCTTGTCAAGTGGCCTTAATATACCAGCCGGAGACCACCGGTCAAGTTTCGTTCCATTTGTAGGTCCTTTGGTACTCCAACGGTTAACCGGGCATCCGCAATGTCCATTTGAGTGTCCAGCAAAAACCCTCTCAGAAACCAGCCCAAAACCCACCAAACTCTCTTCCATGTCCTAGGTCGTTCGATCACGATCATGTGGGCGAAAACCGCACCTCATTTGGAGCCTCCTAGCTCCCTCTACCTATTTATATGTGGGCATCCCGAAATAGCATTCGCAGCCTCTCGTAACCCTAAAATCCCCTCTCCGCGGGCGGACGCGTCCAGCGCCCGCCGGACATCCGCGCCGCCGTCCCGAGCCAGTGGCGAGGCGCCACGTGTCACGCCGCCGCCGAGGCCCGCCGGCCCGCCCGGGGCCCTCCCGGCCCGCGCCGTCGCCGCGCCCCCGCACGGGCCCCGAGCCGCCGTTCTCCTCCTCGCCGCGGCTCCCCGCCGGCCGGTCCCGCGCCCACCGCCGCGCCTCCTCCGGCCCCCTCCGCCGCCGGCGCCCCTCCGTCCTCCTCCTCCGGCCTCGCCTCCTCCTCTCCCTCCTCTCTCCGGCGAAGGATGCCGGCGACGCCGGCGAGCTCCACTGCCCCGAGCTCGAGCTTCTTCCCCGATCTGGATCCAGATCCGTTCGGCACTGTAGCGGTTGACCCCGAGCCCCCCTCTATTTTTTCCAAGTGTTGGAATTTTTACAGCAAGTGCCTTTGTTCTTAGTTGCATAACTTCTTGCATGTAGCTTCGATTCACGCGTGTAATATGTCAAATTGTTCGTCTCGCGATTCTCTACATTTTGTTCAATTGCACAATGTTCATTAGAGGTCATCTTGACGCCCAAATCTCTGTTGGAAGAGGGCTAGTTGCTGTTATCTGCTGGTTCTTATTAGAACTTGGAGATTTGTCATTTTTGTATCTTTAAATCTGTGCATCTTATGGGCATGATCTCTACATGTGTTTTGAAGTATGCGATGCCATCTTTCCAGTGGTGTAGTCCATGTATTTTTGTGATCTCTGTGGTGACTAGCACAAGCATGCAAAGTAGGCCCCGTAATGTTTCTGATTTCAGGGACTTAGTGATTTCTCCAAGTCCTTGTCTGCTGTTATTTTGTTGCCATGTTAACTTGATGCTACAGAGAGATCCATGCATATTTTGGGGATGTTCAGTAAGGATGTTTTGTAGATATAGTTGTAATGGATCCATTCCTGCAGTTGTTTGCAATTATGGAGCGCCATAGCATGACTAAATCTTGCTCTACTTTTGCTATAAAATATTTCTGTTAGATTCTTAACATGATATGCAATTTTGCCAAGCTTATTGTAGTTGATCCATACATCCTATGCTTGTATTCTTGCCATGGATAGCTATATAAACATTCCATCTTGCTGTAGGTATGCAAGTTTTGTCATGACTTGCTCTGTAGTGAGTGTATCAAGCTCACAAAGAGGCCTACATATTATTATTTCTGCCATGCTCTGTTTTCTGCTAAGTCTGAAACCTGATAACGGAACTTGCTATGTTCTCATGCTTGCCATCATATCTTCTGGTCCTTTTTGGCTTATGGTCAGTAAGGGACTTTTGTCATATGCACTTAGTAGAACACTTACATGCCTTGTTGTGCTATGTTAAGTTCCTGTAGGATGTCGATTTCGTGCTCTGAACATTGCTACCTGATGCTGTTTTCTGCCATGTCCAGTTTTTCACCAAGTCTGTGATCCTGTTATCTTTTGCACTTTTGCCATGCTTGTTTGAGCTTATTATGTTGTGAACTAGCCGTAGCTCAGTGTTCATCTTTTGTCAAGCATCTCCTGTAGATTACTGTCATATGCTTTGTTGCTATGTTGGAGTGCTGTAGCATTGTTGTTTGTTGCATTTTAAGTGCTATCATGCTGTTTATCGCAGATTCGTGTCATTCTTGTTTTGCTTGCCATTTGCAAACCGTGCATCCGATTCCGGTGATCTTTATATCGATATCGACCGAAATCATCTCATCTTTCCAGTGGCATGCTTGGTTTGCCAAGTTATTTCCATGTTCATCATTTTCCTTCCGGAGCACGCATATGCACCGCATATCATATCTTGCATACCATACATGTTTTGCATCATGTTGCTTGTGCATTTCTTGTGATTGATTGTGGTTCCGTTTGCTTGTGTTCTTGTCTTGGATAGAGCCGGGAGATGAGTTCGTGAACGAGGAACCAGTCGAGTACGCTTACGAGGATCAAGCTTTCGACAACTCTGAGAACCTTGCAGGCAAGATGACCACCCCTCGAAATCACTTCTATCTTTGCTTTGCTAGTTGTTCGCTCTATTGCCATGCTCCGCTACCTACCACTTGCTATATCATGTCTCCCATTTTGCCATGTCATCCTCTAACCATCCTTTCCTAGCAAACCGTTGATTGGCTAAGTTACCGCTTTTGCTCAGCCCTTCTTATAGCGTTGCTAGTTGCAGGTGAAGTTGAAGTTTGTTCCATGACGGAACATGGATATGTTGGGATATCACAATATCTCTTATTTAATTAATGCATCTATATATTTGGTAAAGGGTGGCAGGCTCGGCCTTATGCCTGGTGTTTTGTTCCACTCTTGCCGCCCTAGTTACTGATATACCGGGATTATGTTCCTTGAGTTTGCGTTCCTTACGCGGTCGGGTGATTTATGGGACCCCCTTGACAGTTCGCCTTGAATAAAACTCCTCTAGCAAGGTCCAACCATGGTTTTACCATTTGCCACCTAAGCCTTTTCCCCCGGGTTTTCGCGAGCCCGAGGGTCATCTTATTTTAAACCCCCGGACCAGTGTTCCTTCGAGTGCTGGCCCAAAACTGGGCGATGTCCGGCGCCCCCTGGGCAACCAGGGTCTATGCCAACCCGGCGTCTTGCCCATCCGGTGTGCCCTGAGAACGAGATATGTGCAGCTCCTATCGTGATTTGTCGGCACATTCGGGCGGCTTTGCTGGTCTTGTTTTACCATTGTCGAAATGTCTTGTAAACCGGGATTCCGAGACTGATCGGGTTTTTCCGGGAGAAGGTTTATCCTTCGTTGACCGTGAGAGCTTATGATGGGCTAAGTTGGGACACCCCTGCAAGGTATTATCTTTCGAAAGCCGTGCCCGCGGTTATGAGGCAGATGGGAATTTTTTAATGTCTGGTTGTAGATAACTTGTCACTTGACCCAATTAAAATACATTAACTGCGTGTGTAGCCGTGATGGTCTCTTCTCGGCGGAGTCCGGGAAGTGAACACGGTCTGAGTTATGTATGACGTAAGTAGGCGTTCAGGATCACTTCTTGGTCATTGCTAGATGACGACCGTTCCGTTGTTTCTCTTCTCGCTCTCTCTTGCATATGTTAGCCACCATATATGCTTATTGCCGCTGCAACTCCACCTCAGTACACCATCCTTTCCTATAAGCTTAAATAGTCTTGATCTCGCGGGTGTGAGATTGCTGAGTCCCCGTGACTCACAGATTCTACCAAAACAGTAGCAGGTGCCGACGATGCCAGTGCAGATGATGGCGTCGATCTCAAGTGGGAGTTCGACGAGGAACGTGGTCGTTATTATGTGTCGTTTCCTGATGATCAGTAGTGGAGCCCAGTTGGGACGATCGGGGATCTAGCATTTGGGGTTGTCTTATTTTCATCTGGATTTTGACCGTAGTCGGTGTTTATGTTTGTATTTCGGATGATGTATGATTTATATTCATGTATTGTGTGAAGTGGCGATTGCAAGCCAACTCTTATCCCATTCTTGTTCATTACATGGGATTGTGTGAAGATGACCCTTCTTGCGACAAAACCACTATGCGGTTATGCCTCTAAGTCGTGCCTCGACACGTGGGAGATATAGCCGCATCGTGGGCATTACAGCTGGAGAGCTTGCCGGAGGGTGCTGACCTCATGGCGCTCAAGGAGCGTATCAAGCCCATCATCAGCTTCGTCAATGGAATCGAGAGGGTGGAGGGCCAGCGCTGGGATTAGGCACCCCGTTTCACATCACCGCTGCAGGTTCACGACCAAGACAATTTCTATCTTTAGTTAGAACCGCAGCAACAATGGATGTAATATAAATCTGCAGTACTTTTGATATTATGCACGTTACTTTCTTGTTCAATCCCCCCTTTGTATGTTCACCCGACGTTAATCGGGTAGGCTTGCCGGCACGTAATCCAGGCCACGGCGCCTTGAGGACGGATCCCCAATAGCCTGCCAGGTATGCTTGCTGCTAGGCGAGCTACCTTACCGCCCTCAACGCGGCCGCTCGGACTGTCGAGCTTGACTCGAGTCAGAATCGAGAGCGTTGTTAATTGCGGAAGGCTACCCTGCCACTCTCGACGCGGCCGCTTGAGCTGTTGAGCGGACTCGAAACAGAGCTAGGGTGTTGCCAATCGCGGAAGGGCCCCCTTGCATGCAGGTTTTCCATACATAGGGCAGGACCTTCAAGGATAATAACCTTATATAAAAAGGAAATATCTAAAGTTCGGCATGACTTAGCTTTTCTGTTGTTGCACGGGCGTCCACCAGATTTGCAGATGGTGTCGTCAAGCTTGGTCATCTTCTTCCTTGGAAGCCATGGCGACCAGGAACTGCTAAGCTGGCTGCTAAACCAGATTATCACAACTGCGCCCTCTACCTGGCGCGCCAAAGATGTCGGTGGAAACGACACCTATGAGACCACTGGAATCCCTTCTACGGTTGGCTGGCGCGGGGTTGTGAGAAGAGCAGGTTTAAGAGCTAGCACAAGCATCGTTTACTGAAGTTCGGGCCGCGAGGATGCGTAATACCCTAGTCCTGCTGTGGTGTGTATTTCAGAGTGTTCTTGAGCTCTCAAACTAGCTACGGTGGCTACGTAGTTCCAAAGAGCCGAATCCTTCTCCTGGTCGCCTCGGGCCTCCTTTTATAGGAAAAAGGGGTTGCCACAGTGGCACACAGGAGGTGGAAAGGCGTACAGTGTGCGAGCTTATCGCTTAGCATTACGGGACAAAGCGCATTCAATGCGCTACTTAGGTGTCCATTAGCTTTATCGGGGACGGGAACGAGGCCCGTCCCGTCTGTCGCCGCTCTGCCTCACTTCGACACGCGCCCAGGGCAGCGATGTATGCGGTGCCATGTAGGCAGGCAGGCTGCTAAGGTAGCGCGGTGGCAGGGCCTTCACGAAGATCTGCATGCCAGCAGGCAGGTGCTTGCTAAGTCGGTGTAGAGGCCGCCCGTCGCCACGCAGGTGCCAACCCAGCTAGTTGAGCTAGCAGCTGCTTGGGGACGGCGGTGGAGTCTTGGCAGGCACGGGCTTGGCTGTGGCCCCGCTGATGCCCTCGGCAAGGCTCTTGCTGTGGCACTGCAGTCGTCCCCGGCAAGGCGTTGCCGGGGGTCTTGCGGATTTCCTCGGCTAGGATCCCACCGAGGATCGCCGTCTTCTGGTCCTCATCTGAACTTGTGTGTTCATGATCTTGACAAAGATCTGCATGTCATCACGGAGGTGCCTCCCGAGCCCTGGTTCCAATGTACTTGTCGATGGCGTTTGGAACCCTTGGGCTCAAGGGTCGCTCGCTCTGTTGGTGTTGGGCAAGTTGCCCCGCCAAAGCTCTTGCCGGGGCCGCGGAGGTCGTCCCGGCAAGGGTCCTGCCCGGGAGGTCCACCTCGCCCCTTTGCTCTCTTAAGCTTTTGGTTTTGGTGTTGCCTAGTTTGTCTTGTGCTTTGGCTTCTCTCCGGCTTCCCTCCTCTGCCCTGCTAAGTGTGGTCGCGGCGTGCGGCTCTGACAGCCCGTCCACAAGTAAAGGGGTCAAAAGGAGAGCCCCTACTTTTGTACACCGACATCCTCGGTGATGGACACAACTCGGAAGTAGGTCACACCATGGATCTACATTTATAATTAATCGTGCATACAAAATATTTATTGTTGGCTCTGGCTTTATGATGATTTGTGAGATCATGGGCTGATCATGAGTGATTGAATTCAGTTGTGATCCGGGTATGATCACCATTTGGTTACGAGGTAACCCGTCTGGTAAGCGAGTCCGAGGGACTCGATGCACATGTTGGTTTCATCGTATTAGTAGCATTAGTTGCATTGCATTAACCTGAATAATTGTCATGATATTGTTTGTCATCGTGCTTATGTTTGTTGTGAGCTTGCAAGTACATTCAATGTACTGACCTGGCGTGTCATGCCAGATTTCAGGCAAGTCGTACCACATCGGAGAGCTTCCTGTGTCTAGGCCGTGTCCACATTGTTGTCCTTGTGCTATGGAGTTCCACTTCGTCGTCATTCCGCTGCCGCATAGTTTATGTGCTCGAGGCCCCTTCATGTTCATTAAATAATGTACATACTGTTCAGCCGCACGGTGTGTGCCGCTTGGCCTCTTATCTCAATGTAATATCAGACTTATGTACCCGCTAGCATCAATAAAGCGGTTGTTTCTGTACCATGTTGTTGTGTCTTGCCAGAAGACTTGATCTCTGGGCTGGCAATGCAAGGTAAACCGGTTGCTCTGAGCCGGGGTGCCACACAAACACAGTTCAGATTTTAGTTGCGTGTGCGAAGCAGGGCATACGGTTGATCTAAACGAACTATTTGCGATTAGACAGAACAACAGAAACAGGCAGCCATATCAATGTGTGCGATATACAGCATACAGTTCGCTCCGATGAATTTTTTGCTATTAGGGAAAGCAACAGAAACGGTCAGCCGGATCAAGGTGTGTGTGATATACGGCATATGGTTCAGTCGAATGAACTGTTTTCGAATAGGGAAGAGAGCATAAACGGTTCAACTTAACAAGATGTGTGTGATACACGACAAAAAGGCCTGGAGGTTAATTTGAAAACAAGTACACAGAGTTTAATTTGACATACATGACTTATAAGTTTCACAGAAATCATATCACTTTTTTTGGAAAACATTTAATTGCGTTGAATTTATATAGTGCTCCGTCCTATTAGTTGAATTAACCTTGGGGTCCATGTTTTGGAAACATGTCGTAAAGTAACGGGATAAACCTTCATTCAAGCCAATCAACATGTGTTCAAAAAAATTATAAAAAAAAGTAATGAGATAGACCTTCTTCAAGCCAATCAACATGTGTACAAAAAACAAAAAATGTCAAAAATTACAAACCAAGCACCTCGAGGTTAATTCAACTAATATGATGGAGCACTATATGCATTCAACACAATTAAATGTTTACAGTGACCCATCACGTCAGTTAATTTAATATCGAGGCCACTTCCCATCCGGTCACCCATCTGATGACTGCTCAAGCCTCAACACAGTTAACTTGGGAGTTCTGTTAGATGAGCTATCGGTAGGGAAGCTGGTCCTTGCTACTGTAGGATCCCTCTTTGCATCCTTTATTGGGCAACCGAATGACCGACTGTTGCCGGCCAATGGTCAATGCTACGTCCCCCGTGAACGTAGATGCTTCCCTAAATTGGATGAGTGGCAAACGATTAATCAAGAAGAACTATTTTCGATGATGTAGAACAACAAAAACGGGCAGCCAGATGAGGGTGTGTGCGATATACGACATATAGTTCACTAGGATGAACTGTGTGTGATTAGGCAACACAATGGAAACGGTTCAACTGAACAAGATGTGTGTGATACGCGGCAAACAGGTCAGTAATCAGAAATGTGTGCCAAAAGCAATAATAACACAGACGATTTCTTCTAATAAGCCGTGTGATTTGCTCTGTCTACAGAAGAATAACATGTATATATATAACTGAAATAAACATCTAATTACATAAGTGACTATACAGATCATTCGCACACACCTGAATAAGTTGCATGCATTCTAAAGTAGGAGAAACGATCGTCTAGTCATCTACTTCTTGTGACGCTCCCGCCACTGCTCTATGGCTCGATCCCTCGTCTGGGGCAGGAACAAGACACTTCCTCATGTTTACGATCCGCATGTACATCTCGTAGCTTGTGTACGCGTCCTTGGCCACGTACTTGACGTGTTGTTCATCCAGTCTCTCATGCCAAACACTGTGCCAGGTGATGTTGTCCTTCTTGCTCTCATCCTTCATCTTCATATAGTAGGGGTCGATGATGGCCGAGGCAAGGTCAACCAGGGAGTTTAGTTTGTTCTTGTCGCTGCCCCAGACCTTGTAGTGGTGCTGGATGTTGACAAGATTGAGGAATTTCAAGCCCGAAACCTTGAGCGCTTTTAGATCGTTGGTGGTGTCCACCGCAGTGAAATGGTAGTCGGAGCTGTTGATTAAACTGGAGAAATGCTCGCAAGGCCTTGTGGCCAGGACGTCATGTCGCACGCACAACTGGGCGACGGCAACCTGCTGATCGTGCCCGGCACGACCGATGGTGTACTCGAGGTCGAAGCCGACCACTTGGTACTTATCCTCGGCAAGGAACTGCTCCATAGTTTGGATGGAGATCTCTACCGAGATTGGATCGTTAATGTACACCACCGAGAGGACCTTCCCCCTCACGTGGGTGTCCACTACATGATGCGTGGCGAACTGCCCGCCGTCGGCCGCTGGGAGCGCCATTGGAGCCACGGGGATCGCCATTGGAACCGCTGGATGTCCTCTCTGTATGTGTCATCGTGGGTGTGCTTATTGTGTCATGTGATGCGAGAGATGAAGGTAAATGGCCGAAGGAATAAATGGGGGCCGGGCGGCCTGGATTCTCTGCGCATCCGCATGGCAATTTTTGCAGCGGGTAACTGCATTGTTGCGCCGCGCCCGGCGCAACCGCATGCACACGAACGTGCGTGATCATGCGCCGGCCCCAAACACTGGCATCACACATGGAGGGAAGAGGGCAGAGCGCCCGGAGGGACGCGAGAGCAGAGCGCGTGCGGCAGGAAGCGAGCAGACCATGTCGCGGCCGCCTCAACCGCAAGCAACCACACACATAGAGTTGTTGAACACGCGGGAAATGGTAGGCTACAAGCCCGCCAACAGTTGCATCGCTGCGTAGAGAGCAGCCGTGTGCTACTACCTCCGTCTTGGTCTATAGACCCCTTTATATTCTGTGCCATACTTTGCCCTCAAATTTAACCAACAAAATGTTAATGCATGTTATAAAAATTATATAATTGGCAACTATGTTCAAATATAAATCCAACTATATAATCTTTGGCGACATGCATTCGTATTTTATTAGTTAAATCCTACTTATAAACTAGGACGGGGTTATAGTAGGTAATTAAATCGCAAACGTTTTTTATTAACCGTATGTGTACGGGGCCTTTCATCCTCCTCTCGCGCGTCTTGTCACCCCGCTGCCGCAGACGGCATACAGCGCAAGCTTGCGCAGCGCGCGGGGGCGTTCTTTTTGCCAAACGGTGGCTCGAGGTGCCACCAATGAATCGTCGGTGAGCCCGTTCCCGCGCAACCTCGCAGGTACCCGCGCAAGCTTCCTTCCCGACTCGGTGAAATCTCCTAAAATCCCAATGCTTATCGGCCTATTATATAAACCCTCATGGCCGGTGAGTCCTGCGTCATATTTTCCCCTCCCTCCCTATAGGATATCTCGTCTGCTTCTCCCACAATCGCCAATGGCACCGGTCCGTCGTCGTCGCTCAGCCACTCCGCCGTCATCAAAGGACAGCTCCAGCTGGGAGGCTACACCGCGACAGCGGCGCAGTCCCCGGCATAGTGTAGTGCGCGTGGCGTCCCTGTTGGGTGTGCGCGGAACACCCACCACACGCTCCGCCGCCGCTGCCCGTCGGCAGCGCTAGCCGGCCGCCGTTGCTGCCACACTACCATCAAAATCCAGGGCCATCACCCGCACCACTGCCGCGGCCCGAAGGCGGGAGGTGGCCGCCGTGGCCGCCACCCCACTACCGGCCATCGTGGGCATCACCCGCTCCGCCACCGTGGCCCGAAGGCGGGAGGTGGTGGTCGTGGCTGCCACCCCATCATCGGCTGCCGTGGCCGCCAGCCCATCGTCGACCATCGAGGTCATCAACCGCTCCCCCACCGCCGCCCGAAGGCGGGAGGCGGAGGTGGATGCCCGCACGTGCATCCGCCACCTAGCGCTACACCGAGTTCCCGCGGGAGGAGGAGGAACGCTTCGTCAAGCATGCAAAGAGCCTTACCACCGCCGTGGCCGCGACACACGCCGCCTCAGAGGCGAGGAATCAAGAGATCTATGAGGAGAACCACCGCTTCAAGAGGGGTCGTCTGGAGCGGCAGAGGGCGTTCGAGGTGAGCGTCGTTGAAGCTGCAGCAGCGGCAGGCACCGTATTGCAGTTGTCCAGCTCGTTGGTAGGCTCCTCCTCCTCTACCTCTTACTGGGCACGCTTGGTAGAGGAGAGGCTGCCGGAAGTAGTACAAGGCCCCTCCATAGTAGTATTTAGGGGATATTTTGTTCAGTTCATCTGACTATAGAACTCTACAATTTACTTAAAATTAGCTACTATATAAAGCAGAACTAGCTATTTTAGTACGTGGTTGGCAACAATTGGTGAAAAGTTTGGTCGGTTCAGCTGTCGAGTTGAATTGTTTGTATGAAGAACGACTGCTTAATCTATGAATGAAATATATGCTTAATTACTCAATTTTAGTTGCAAAAGTTAGATACTGCTAGTGATTTGTAGCTTCGTATTTTGAAAAATCACAGTGTTACAAGGTTGAGAAATGGCAATGGTACTAGATCGACAAATGTCAATCTTTCCAGATTGACAAATGGAAACATACCCAATATGATAGATGCAAATCTTACCAAATTTTTTGTAAGTGGTTGCTCACGGGCCATCCAAAAGAACCGTTTGCGTTGAAGAGATGCACAAATCCTGCTCTCACTTTACATACGGGTGTTCTATCTAAAATGTTGGCGATCAAGAGCTGCACAAATCCTACTCGGCACATTTTCCCTTGGCTTCCTGGGGAAGCTGTCGGTTTGCATACGGGTGTTCTAACAACGTTTGCGATGAGTGCTTTATATTTAAAAACCATTGACATTTTTTCAAAATAAAATCGTTTGATAAGTCTCTACATTAAGAGAGAAAAAAGCAAGTTCTCTCAAACCATATCTTTCGTTCAGTCATACTGCGAATTTATATTCATATGATCGAGATACAGTATTAAACCCAAGAAAAAAACTATATCCGGGGGCGGCGGAGGCGGTGTGTCGCGCCGTCGTTGTCGTTGTCATCCTTGGGGACGCCGTTGTTGAAGTCTTCAATGCAGCAAAGAATGTTCTCCACTTGTAAATCAAACATCATGTCGTCACGCGATCGACGGGCGAGGCGCATGAGGACGGCAGCTGGCGGCGCTGAGAGGTAGCGGTCGACGGCAGCGTCCCATGCCGCTGAGGGGGCGCGTGCACGGGCACGGGCGTGGCGGGTGTAGCCAAACGCACGAGGACCGGCGCCGCGGTGGGTGGAGGGGCGTGCATGGGCCTGGGCATGGGTGCTGGCGCCGGCATGAACACGAGCTCGCACCGGTCCGCGGAGACCTCGCTGAAGCCCGCGGCTTCCAGCTATGCGATAGTGCTCGGCGACCAGCCCGTCAATGCTACGGGGATTGTAGCTGGAGCTTGCGCGGGGATGGGAGCTGGGACGGGAGCGGGGGCAGCAACCGACGTGGCCAGCTCGTTCTGAGCCGTGTCCATGAGGCCCCATTCCTCCTTATTTTCTATCTCCTCTATCTCGGAGTCGACTTTACCAAACTTGAAGACTAGTGGCAGTTGATCCTTCTGCGCCACGGCATTGGTGGAGGTCTACGGGAGGGAGGGGAGGGAATGGGAGGCGAACAATAAGGCCGCCCGTATTAAGCAGCGGCTCGGGCGCCATTACTGGAGAGGAAGGCGGGCGACCATGGAAGTCAAAAGGCTCGCTTCCCAGTGAGCCTGCACAGCGTATAGCTCGCACGCTTCCCGGTGAGCCTGCACATTGGAGGATAGCTTGCACGCCTCTCGGTCAGCCTGCGCACGGGCTGCGCTCGCACGCCCCCTGTTCAGTCAAGCAGCTACCCGCACGGCACCTCCTATAGCCATTAAAACGAAGACACGTGGCGTCACATGAATGGTGAACATAATGCACACGATTTGAATTATACAAATATTTGCGATGTTAGAGTGGCAGCTATTTGTTTCAAAATGCCTTTGTTGGTTGTTATTGGAGTGCACCTTCTCCCAAAATGGACACGAAAGATACCACAGCATGTTGGGTGCCATTCCATGATAGCATGCCAAGTTTCATGAATTTCAGACGAGTTTTGGATTTGACAGAATTTAAAAACAATGTATCTCAACGTTTTGCCGACAATCAACGGTGCCCTGGTGTTTGAAATTCATTCTCATTTCTTGCCTGGGACCTAAGCATGCACCCAAGGACAAAGAGTTGATTTTTCGACCAATTTATATGCACTGGAGCATGTGCATGCCGTTCAAATTTAAATTATGCACATAAATGCATTGAAACCTCAATTAATGCATAAAAATGTCCAAACGAACCCTGAAAAATCCCAAAAATTGAGACCACACTCCTGTTGTTCTATGTTGACACGAGAAATTTTCCGAAAGCAATAAGAGGCAATGGATATCGTTTCGTCCCCAACGGTGAGATGTTCCGTACCAAAACCATCATACTTGTTGTGAGAAGCTCTACTTTGTGAGAAGCATATACCCAAACTTGCCCCAAATGGGACAAAATTTTTACCATGGCATGTTGATGCCTTTCCGTGATAGCATGCCACATTTCATGAATTTCAGATGAGTTTTGGATTTACTAGAATTTAAAAACCAGGTATTTCAATGTTTGCGGCCGAGTGACGGTGGCAGGGTGTTTGACATTCATTCCCATTTCTTGCATGGGACCTAAGCATGCAACCAAGGACGCATATTTGAATTTTCAACCAATTTATATGCATTAGAGCATGTGCATGTAGTTCAAATTTGAATTATGCACATAAATGCATTGAAAACTCAATTAATGCACAAAAATGTCCAAACGAACCCCGAAAAATCCCTGAAATTGACACAACACTCTTGTTGTTCTATGTTGACACGAGAAATTTTTTGAAAGCAATAAGAGGCAATGTATGTCATTTCGTCCCCAAAGGTGGGACATTCCCTACCGAAACCATCAGGCTTGTTGTGAGAAGCTCTGGTTTGTGAGAAACATATCCCCAAACCTGCCACAAATGGGACAAATTTTTTACAATGGCATGTTGATGCCGCTCCATGATAGCATGCCAAGTTTCATGAATTTCAAACGAGCTTTGGATTTACTAGAATTTAAAAACAAGGTATCTCAATGTTTGCAGCCGAGTGATGGTTGCAGGGTGTTTGACATTCATTCCCATTTCTTGCATGGGACCTAAGCATGCAACCAAGGACACATATTTGAATTTTCAACCAATTTATATCCATTAGAGCATGTGCATGTAGTTCAAATTTGAATTATGCACATAAATGCATTGAAAACTCAATTAATGCAAAAAATGTCCAAACGAACCCCGAAAATTCCCTAAAATTGGTACAACACTGTTGTTGTTCTATGTTGACACGAGCAATTTCTAGAAAGCAATAAGAGGTAATGGATGTCGTTTCGTCCCCAAAGGTGGGACGTTCCCTACCGAAATCATCAGGCTTGTTGTGAGAAGCTCTGGTTTTTGAGAAAGATATCCCCAAACTTGCCCCAAATGGGACAAAAAGTTAACCACGGCATGTTGATGCCGCTCCATGATAGCATGCCAAGTTTCATGAATTTCAGACAAACTTTGGATTTACTAGAATTTAAAAACCAGGTATCTCAATGTTTGCGGCTGAGTGACG
The DNA here is from genome assembly GCF_002575655.3 of Aegilops tauschii subsp. strangulata. Classification (NCBI taxonomy): domain Eukaryota; kingdom Viridiplantae; phylum Streptophyta; class Magnoliopsida; order Poales; family Poaceae; genus Aegilops; species Aegilops tauschii. The sequence goes on along the minus strand of NC_053037.3, from coordinate 203,278,331 downwards.
GTGGGAGGGTGTTTGACATTCATTCCCATTTCTTATATGGGACCTAAGCATGCAACCAAGGACACATATTTGAATTTTCAACTAATTTATATGCATTAGAGCATGTGCCTGTAGTTCAAATTTGAATTATGCAAATGAATGCATAGAAAACTTAGTTAATGTATAAAAATGAACAAGCGAACCCTGGAAAATCCCAAAAATTGACACAACACTCCTGTTATCCTATGTTGACACTAGGAAAAAAATTGAAAACGAGAAGAGGCAATGGATATCGTTTCGTCCAGAAAGGTGAAACGTTCCCTACCGAAACCATCAGGCTTGCTGTGAGAAGCATATCCCCAAACTTGCCCCAAATGGGACAAAAAAATTACCACACCATGTTGATGCCGCTCCATGATAGCATGCCATGTTTCATGAATTTTAGACGAGCTTTAGATTTACTAGAATTTTAAAACCAGGTATCTCAATGTTTGCGGCCGAGTGACGGTGGCAGGGTGTTTGACATTCATTCCCATTTCTTGCATGGGACCTAAGCATGCAACCAAGGACACAGATTTGAATTTACAACTAATTTATATGCATTAGGGCATGCGCCTGTAGTTCAAATTTGAATTATGCACATTAATGCATAGAAAACTCAGTTAACGTCTAAAAATTTCCAAGCGAACCCCGAAAAATCCACAAAATTGACACAATACTCCTGTTGTTCTATGTTGACACTAGGAAAATTTGAAATCGAGAAGAGGCAATGGATATCGTTTCGTCCAGAATGGTGAAATGTTCCCTAACAACACCATCACACTTGTTGTGAGAAGCTTATACCCAAACCTGCCCCAAATGGGACAAAAGTTTTAGCACGGCATGTTGGATCCGCTCCATGATAGCATGTCAAGTTTCATGAATTTCGGACGACTTTTGGATTTACTAGAATTACAAAAGCAAGTACGTCGACGTTTGCCAGAGAGCCATGGTGCCGTGGTGTTCGAAATTCATCCCCATTTCCTGCACGGGACATAAGCATAAACCCATGGACACATATATGATTTTACAACCCATGTTGGTGCACCGGAGCATGTGCATGTAGTTTAATTTTGAGTTGTGCACCTGAAATGGCTAGAAAACCAATTTAATGTATAAAATGTACAAATGAAACCTGAATAATTCCAATTCTTTTACGAGACACATATAGTGGCATCTTCACTGCAGATAAAAGGTCTAGCAATTCAAACACAATCCATTGCCGCGGTGACCCCATTATGTAATTCAAACAAAGATGAAAAATCAAGTAGATCCCACACAGTTTATTTTCACCAACCGTGTGAGATGCAGTACAAAATATCCTGGAGCACCGTCGGTGTATAGTACACCTATGGCTTACGCGAGAAGGTGCGTCGGCTACAGTCCACAGCCGGCGTGTCAAGCACACTAGCTCGCTCCCCAAATATCATTTCACTATTCAATCGTCGCCGATGAAAGATGGGGACGTGGACCCGTGTCGTGAGGGCAACTTCGGCAGCCCACTCCGGCGAGAACGCGGCCGCAGCCGCCATGTGCATGCTAACAAGGTGCATGAGCGCGGCCGCAATCTGCGACCGGGCGGCCTTGGCAGCCCAAACGGCCGCTGTTGCTTCTCAAGTGGCGGCAGCAACATCTGCCTGGGGATAGCAACTGGCGAGACCGGCATAGCAGTTGTCCGTTCCACAGCGGCGGCCTTAGCCCTGATTGAGGCCGCCCACGCCCAGCTCGTGGCCCATCACGGCCGCAATAAGGAAGTGCCTCCTTATTACGCGGAAAATAATGATTCCTCCACCTGACAGCAAGGACCCACCGGACGGGCCACCGTATTTCATGAAAAAAATGTTCCCCCCTGACTGCTGGGACCCACCAGCTACATATTCACACGCAAGGAAGTGCGTCCATATTACGGGCGAAAAAATGATTCACCCCCTAACTGCTGGGACCCCCCAGCTACATCTTCGCACGCAAGGAAGTGCCTGACAACCGGGACCCACCTAGTCGAAGCATACGTAGTGTTGTCATTCTAGTCGCGAACGTGTACGTACATACGATCGGTCTGTCTGCAGGCTACAGCGATGAACCGTGGTCGTTTAAGGAAGGGCACGTGTCGTAGTAGAGGCGCGCACGTAGCATGTACACGTACATACAGCCAGGGAGCAAGAAAGTAAATACGGCCACGTACGTACATACGGGTGGAGTCTCGAACGCCTACTCGTGCATACGTATGGCCAGGGCTCGTGTACATGGCTGGGTCAGAACAGAGAAACTACGTCATCGTGTTCATGGGGAGGCAACAAAATGCGTCGTGTTCATCGGGAGGCAATGGAATACGCCATGTTCATCGGGAGCCAACCGACTTGGACGGAACAGCCGACCGAAACGAGGCCTGGCGTACCGCCGAACGGAGGAAAAAGCCTTGTGTTCGACCAGCCACGGTCGAAACGGCATCCTATTCATCTGCAGGGATCTGCCGTATCGCAAAACAGAGGAAACGAACTTCTCTTGGACCTCCTACGGTCGAAATTGGGTCCTGTTGATCGGGAGGGGTGTGGCATAACGCAAAACGGAGGAAACAGACTTGTGTTGGAGCGCTATGGTCGAAACGGGGGTCCTGTTCATCGGGAGGGGTGTGGCGTACCGCAAAATGGGACTCCACAGGATACTGCTCATATCCACCGTCGACCTCCTCCAGACTCCACGAGCTACTGTTCATCCACTATCGACCTCCTCCAGCCTCCAGCTGCGACTGTTCATCCATGGGCTCCTGTTCATCCAGCCTCCAGCTGCGACTGTTCATCCATGGGCTCCTGTTCATCCAGCCTCCACCGCTCCTCCACCAGCTATTGTTCAACCAGCCCTCTCCACGGGATCCTGTTCAACCACCCCTCCACGGGCTACTGTTCATCCAGCCCTCCACCGGCTATTCTTCAACCAGCCCTCCACGGGTTCGTCTTTTTCATCCGGCCCTCCACGAGGTCCTGTTCATCCACCCCCAGCCGGCTCGATCGATCGGGGTCTTGTTCATCCAGCGGCAACGGTCTCTACTACCACGGGGTCCTGTTCATCCAACCCCCCACCGGGAACTGTTCATCCGACCCCCCCCAACAACACTCATTGTTCATCAAGGGAAGGAGGCAGCAGGGTTCGACCGGCTTTAGTTAGCAGCAGTAGCGAAGGAATCACTCGGGTTCAGTTAACAGCAAAGGCTCGATCACTCGTTTTCAGTAACGTAGCTAGTGCAATCGCTCGGGTTCAGTTAGAGCCCAACGCCTCACTCGAGTTCAGTTAGAGCGCAACGCCTCGCACACATGCACATACGTGTATGAGAGAAACACGCATCACTCAGCCCCCGACCACCCACCGTAATCCGGAACACCCCGATATTTTCCTCACCCTTGATTCTACCACGGTTTTTTCCGTCATGGATGGCCCAAAGAATGTCATGCAGCTGCGTCTCCAGCCCGCCCAGGACGAAAAGCCAATTTTTTGTCATGATTTTTTTGTCATAGAAGTACGAGCCCACCACATCTATGATGATACCGGGTTTTGTCACAGTTATCGTCATAGAAGTGTCATAAGCATGACAAAAAAATTCATTTGGCCCAAAATGTCCCGGATGTGTCTTTTATTTGTATTGCCCCCCGGGAACCGGCCGCCGGACGACTCATGAGGAGTGACTTCTTCAGCCCGCTTCTTCAGCTACTTCAACATCTCTTCAGCAATGGTGCCAGGTGACATTTTCTGGTTTATTCAGTTGGGGGCGCCCCTTTGGCTGCATTATCCCCAGATCGCATGGGCCTGTCCCTGCGGCGTGTATCCTTCTGCATCTTTTGAGTTGTTCAGATTGGGGGCGCCCCTCGGGCTACATCATCCCCAAGCCACATGGGTCCGTCCCTGTCGCATGTATCATTTTGCATCTAGGAGAACTGGCTTTAGCTCCTTCCATGAGTCGCTTTATGATTATCATCTGCCTGTCTAGTACTTCGTTGCCATGAACATTGTACGCCCTTGCAAACCCACCCACGACCGCCTTATGATTAAGGCTTGGCACGATGTCTGTGCTCGGGTCTGTCCCTGAAGTGTCGCTAAACCCAAGAGGCTGAGCTCTGGCTCGCGGGCCAGCTCTCATGGACATCACCTCCCATGTCCCTTGGTGCCTTGTCCTCGCATGAGCTAACCGCGGGCGGATGAGCTAGGGCGCGCAACCCGGTGCCTCTTCACCACTGGAGCCGCACGCCGGTTGTCTTTCTTCAGGACTTTCACATGAGAAGACTGGGCACGGCGTCTATGCTTGGGTCTGTCCCTGTAGCATCGATAAACCCAACGACTGAGCTCTGTCTGGCGGGCCGGCCCCTTTCACGTCACCTCCTGGGGTCGTTGGTGTTTGCCCTTCTCATGTGATAACCTCAGGAGATTCATTCGGCGCAGGTTATCTAACCATCTCGCAGGGCCATCACAAGTGTTTTGAATCAAATTCAGGCGCCACCCACCTTGAGGTATGGCCTCGTGAGTCCCGCGCTGGCTCATGGGTACCCAATCAAACCTCCTCTAGACCTGCCGTGCAAGCCACGTGTCAGAGCGGGGCTGTACACGCCCCGGGGGCTCCACTCAGAGGGAGCCCCCCCACACGCACTAGTGGAAGCACCATGCTTTGCGCTGGCACTCGACACGGTCGAGGAGCGGCTATGCCCATGGAAGTGCGGAAGCGCCATGCTCCGTGCTGGTGATAAACAACTGAGGGCGGCCCCATGGCCGCAGTAACCTCAGGGAGCCGATAAGCTCGGTGTTCAGCCTCACCGCAACGCTTTCCCTTCGGGAGAGTCACGCGAGGGGGCTAGGCATGGGGGCTACGCTCAGGTCACGCCTAGCGTACGCCACCCTGCCAGGTCCCTCGGACCTGGTCTTCGCACGCCCCTCCTGAGCGGGACCTAGCCGAGGAAAGCTATGGAGGTCTGTTCGTACGTCAAGGGGGACTCCTGAGCATCGCGACTCAGGAGCCTAACCAGTCACGTAGCCCCTCACCCCTTGGTCTCATCCTGGTGATCTAGACGACCCAACAACGCCTGAGGTATGCGCGGGGCCGGGCCCTGCCGACGCAGAACGCTAAGGCCTACTCTCGCATCTCCTTCCCAAGAGCTGTTTGCACGTCAAGGGGGATTCCGGAGCATCGCGACTCAGGAGCCTAATTGTTCACGTAGCCCCTCACCCCTTGGTCTTGTATTAGTGATCCGGATGACCCAACGGCGGCTGAGGTACGCACTGTGCTCGCCCTGCCAACGCAGAATATTAAGGCAAACGAAAAGGAAATCGCAGTATCCTAGCAAGTTATTACAAAACATACTTTCTCTTAAAAGCACCAAACATAAGTTTTTACGCCTCCACGAGGCACGATACATGTTGCAGGACTTAAACGGAGGGGAGCGCAACCATCGAGCGTCTTCTTAAGCCTTGGACACTGCCATCGCCCGCGAGGGGAGTCCCATCATCAACGACGTCGCCGTCAGCCGTAGTCGCGGGGTCGACAGGGAGAAACTTCCGCAGCAGGGCCTCCACCTGGTCCTTCACGGCTTCGGCAGTGGCAGTGCAGCGCTCCGGGTCCACAGGCTCAAGTAAGGCACCAAAGTCGAAGCTAGGGTCGGGAAGATGGAGGTGGCTGAGGACGCGTGTCACAGCCAAGGTGGAGAGCACACGGGCTTCTCTTTCCACCATGGGGACAACACCAACGACAAAGCCCTCGAGCGCCGTGACGAGCTAGGGGAGCAGCTCGGCGGGGCCTTCCTCCGAAGTCACCAACGACTCCTTCAACCCCCTCCCATAGAGACCCTGCAATGCCTTGCGGGACCTCTGCTCGAGGGAGTAAAAGGTGGCATGCCCGCGGTGGCTGCTTCCTCAGCCTTGGCAAGGAGTTTTGCTCTGGCCTCCAGCTGGGCCTTCTCCGCCTCCACCACCTCCTTCAACTTCTCCAGCCGGCCGTGCTCTGCGGCCTGCTTCTGGGCCGGTTGCTCTAGCTTTGTGTCGCGATCAGCAACCGCAACTTCTCGAGCCTTCAGCTTCTACTCTTGGACCTCGAGGTGGCGGGCCTGGGCGGCCTGCTTGTCACGAAGGCTCTTCAGCTTGGCTTCTGCCGCGCGACAACGCTCCTCGGCTGCCATGGCGTCCTCGGTCGCGGCTAGGCCGGCTACCTACTGGCCCTCCTCCGAGGCCGCCACGGCTTGGCGCCAGGCCGCCCTGATGGACGCGTCGGCCCGGAGCCATCCTGAAATCAGCTCTAGGCACCCCGACGCCATGCGCCGGTAGGGGCCCTGAAGATCGTCCTGAAGCTGGTCCAACGTGAAGAGAGCCTCCTCCAGAGCATCGGGCACGGCAGAAGAGCCACGGTTCAACGGCGTGATGGACGGGGGAGGAGACGACGTGAGTGCCAGGACCGGCGAAGCAGCAGCGACAGAGAGGGCCGGGGGCTCCGAAGCCTTCGGGCCCTCAGCAGGCGAGCTGAGGGCGGGCGCCTCCAGAGCCGGCCTGGCCGCACGGATTGCCTCCTCCTGAGGCTAGGCCACTGAGCCTCGGGAGGACGACCAGCCGGGGGAGCGAGTGGGCCGGCCCCGTCCTTCTGCGCCGAAGGTGGCGCGGCCGCGGCAAGCTGCTTGGCCTCGGTGGTTCTGGCCCCCTCCTCCTTCTTCTTCTTCACCACCGGCGTTGGCCTGGCCGCAAAGGAGGCAAACGTCAAGACACTATGACAAGAGCAGGAAGCAAACACAAGACGGCACGCTTACTAGTCCATGGTGACGTAATCCCTCATCCTCTTCAGGCCCGTGAGGCCCGCAGGCTTCGTGGGCATGGGAGCCGTCATTCCCTCAGGGGTAGACGGGCGCACGGCCGCTCTGCAATGGTGGCGGCTGGCAACGAGGCAGAGGCGTTGCCTTGGGAAAGCAGCGCCGACCTGCCCGTCTTCGGGACCCCCAGCTTCAGCTTCTTTCGGGGGGTGACCCCGGCGGAGCGCGGCAACTCCCTGACCAGGTGCTCACCGGCGTCGTCGTCATCGGAAAGGACACGGAGGAGATCGGTCTGGCACGGGGGAGAGGTCTCCTCCACACCTTCCCAAGTCGCCTCCGAGTCCAATTTCTCCTCTGTGTCAGACTCGCCAGAGGACACTATGACCGGGGATCCTGGGGGCCGGGAAGGCTCCAAAGGCACAAGCACGCGCTCATCAAAGACAGGCATGGCGTCGACAATCTTCTCCCCATCTGGGCGACGGTACAACGGGAGATGGGTGTCCGGGGGGCAACCCTGGTCCTTCCCGAGCAAGGTGCGCATGACCTTACCCAGCTCCTCGTCAGGAAAGTTGTGTAGACATAGCTGGAGGTCGTCCTCCGCGCCCTTGAATCTCCATAGGCGGTGCAAGTTGGCCTGGAGTGGGGCTAGGCGCTGCGTCAGTAACTCCTTAACGATCATGGACCCCGTCAGCTTCTCCGCCTTTGGGTCGTCCGCCTTCAGGTCGGCCACCATCCTCTCTAGTAACTGCTTCGCCTGGGGAACGATGACTTTCTCGTGAGACCACCCTTCACGTGGTGTCGGCAGCTCTAGCTGAGGATAGGAGCACTTGGTGTCCATGAAGATCCACTTGTTCTGAAAGTCTTCCACCTTCTTCCCTGCCCGCGAAATCGTGTTGCTGCCGTAGGCCATGATGAAGCAGGCGCACCCGAGCACTGGCTGCCATTGATTTGGAGGTAGAAGAAGTGGTGGAACAACGCCACGGAGGGCATCACCCCCACAAACGCCTCGCAGTAGAAGGCGAAGATTGATAGGAGGAGGATGGAGTTGGGATGAAGATGGAGAGAGTGGAGCTTATAATGGCGGAGAATGGCCTAGAAGAAACTGGAGAAGGGTGGAGCCAGCCCAGCAAAGACGTTGTGCAGCAAGAAGGGGTAAAAGGTGCCGCCCAAGGTTTCCGGCTTGGCAGAGCCAACCCGGAGCGACATCTCTCCCCCCTCGTTGCTGCTGTCCGCCGTTAGTTGGGGCGTGGCAGCGAGGTGCTTCTCCTCAGCGATGGTGGACGCGCTCAGGGCCGGCTCAAACCAACGAGCTGGGCGCACGGCCGGAGCCGAAGACTTCGCCTTATCGGAGCTCAGGGAAGATCGGCGGATCTGGAGGTTTTTTGGGCAGACAGAGAAGGGGATCTGGAGCAAGACGAAGGAAGGGCAATGAAGGCTTTGCAGCAGGCACCAGCCTATTTGCCAGCCAGGATGTGTTGCCGAGGCAGCGTGGGGAAGCAGAGACTCCCACGTCCCATCAATTGCCACGCGTCGACCAAGGCCGTAGGCGGTTTGGGCCCACGGTGCTCCGCACTTGCCCTTTGGCTTCGCCTCGAAGCCAAGTTCGAGCGCGCCTTGGGCCCGGGGGCTACTGTCGGTGTTATGGGAATGGGGGCACCCAGACTTGCCTGCCTGCGGCCCACCGCATGGCTCCATCGACGAGCTGGTACGGCCCAGCTTCAGCATCGGCAACTCAAGACCGACGCGAGGGGCCATGCCTCGCGAGGTAGACGACACCAAGACCTCCCGAAGGGGTGGCATCCTCAGGCTGGCTCCCGAGGAGCGGAGATCTCTATGCAAGGCTCACCTCGTGAGGTTCGGATGACGTGAGCCATGACGACCAAGGCCAGGCGGGCGCCAGCGGGCATAGTGTACTAGTTTCCTCTTTGGTGCTAAGGAGGCAAGCACAGGCGCGGAGTCCTGAGGAGTCAGCCAAAGGTTTCCATTCCGGTGCAACAATACTAAGACCGCCAGGACGGCAGGATGGAGGTCGTCGCCGAGCCCACCACGGCGTCACGACCAGAGGCTTTTGAAGGTGAAGACTACTTTTGTCAGGATGGCATGTACTAGCTGTCCCCCTTTGAATTTGGCTGTTGGTGGATACCGTCCCGCCTATATTTGGGAAGAGGACCAAGGCCACTATACATAGGACCTAGCCACCACCATAGGAGGGATGGATCATTCAGATCATCCTCACACCCACCAGCTCATCGATCATAAGAACACCTCTCCTCCTGAGGTTGTTCTCCCACTGTACTAGTTCATCCTCAGCACCTCGAGTCCAATCCACCACAAAGCAAGACTAGGGTTTTACACCGCAAGGTGTCCCGAACCTGGGTAAACTGTTGTGTTTCTTTTCCATTCGATTCGTCGATCTAGGCCATGAGATTAGCAAGCAGGCAGACTGGGGAGGACGAGTTCTTCGCACGCACCCCAGAGTTCGAACCTCTCAAGGGTCTGCGGAACCCAAAATCCGACACCTTGGCCTAGCGGGTTTCTATTGTCGCTTTGTGAAATACTTTAGCACTATTGTTGCACCACTCCATGCTTTGAGTAAGAAGAATGCACCCTTTGTTTGGGGACCATCTCAATCTACCGCATTTGACAAGCTCAAATCTTTTCTTACGCATGCCCTAATTCTTGCATTACCCAATTCCAACAAAACTTTTGAGGTTCATTATGATGCTAGTGGTCATGGGATTGGTGGAGTTTTAGTGCAAGAAAAGAGCCCATTGCATACTTTAGTGAAAAACTTTCCGGTGCTCAACTTAATTATCCCATCCATGACAAAGAATTGTATGCTTTAGTGCGAGTATTGCATATTTGGGAGCATTATCTACGAACACATGAATTTGTCATACATACCGATCATGAGACACTAAAGTACCTTAAAGGTCAAACCAAGTTGAATAAACAGCATGCTAAATGGAGTGAATTTATTGAATCTTTTCGTTATGTGATCAAGTACATTAACGGTAAAGAAAATGTAGTGGCGGATGCTCTTTCCCGCATATGCATGTTAGTTACTCAACTTGAGTTGAATGTCATTTGCTTTGAGCATGTTAAAGATCTTTATGCACATGATCCTACATTTGCGATTCCTTATGCCAAATGTTTGCTAACACTTGTTGGGAGAACTATTATCTCAAAATTGCTACCTTATGCGCACTAACAAGCTTTGTATACCCGAGTCTTTGCTTTGTTTGTTACTTTTGCAAGAGGCTGGCGGAGGATTTTGGGCGTGACAAGACCTTTGCCACACTCTCCTGCAAGTACTTTTGGCCAAAGATGTTCCGCGATGTGACACGCTTAGCCAAAAATGCTCTACATGCCGCAAAGCTAGGTCCCAATCTCAATCTCATGGTTTACATAGGCCATTTCCAATTCCATATCAACCATGGGAAAATATTAGTATGGATTTCGTGCTTGGTTTGCATACGACTGAAAATGGAAAGGATTCTGTATTTTTTGTTGAGGATCAATTTTCAAAATAGAACATTTCATCCCATGCAATAGGATAGACGATGCTTCAAATGTTGCAATTATCTTTTGTAGGGAAATCTTGAGGTTGCATTTAGTGCCAAGGACCATTGTGTCGGACCACGGCGTCAAGTTCTTAAGCTACTTTTGGAAGACCATATGCGCCAAGCTCGGTATCAAGCTACTATTCTCCATGGCCTATCTTCCCCAAACCGATGGCCAAATGGAAGTCACCAACCGGACGCTATCCACTCTCCTATGTGTGTTGATAAAGAAGAACATCAAAGAGTGGGAGGAGTGCTTACCCATTGCCGAGTACGCCTACAATCGAGCTCAACACTCTAGTACCCGCAAGTCCCCCTTCGAGGTTGTCTACGGCTTTAACCCATTGTCTCCATTGGACATTCTAGCTCTTTCGCTCCAAGAACGCGCAAACATGGTTGCAAGTGCAAGGGCAAGCTTTCTCAAGAAGATGCACGAAAATACAAGGGCAACGATCGAGCGTCAAGTACTTCGTATCGCCACCAAGCTCAACATCCACAAGACACCAATGGTGTTTCAACTGGGAGATCTCGTATGTCTTCATCTTTGCAAGGACCGCTTCCCCAAAGAATGCAAGTCCAAGCTACTACCATGAGCCGATGGACCCTTCAAGGTGCTAGCACGCTACAATGACAAAGCTTACAAGATTGACATCCCACGCGACAAGTACAATGTAAGTGACATCTTCAACGTCAAAGACTTAGCCAAGTACCATGGTGATAAAGATCACGATCCATGGATAGATCTCGGGGGGGGGGGGGGAGATGATGCGAAGCATCTTTCCATCATCCCCAAGGACTCTACACCAACACGACAAGCACCGCATGGACCCATCACAAGACCTCGAGCATGCGCGGTAGAAACCAAGGTGAACTCCTTCCTACTTGACATGCCTATGAACACAAACGAGACTTGGGTGCTACCTCATCAAAATGTATTGTGTGTACTTAGGTACGAAGAGGGACACTTCCAAGCAGCTAAGGAGCACCACCAAGTCCAGGGAGAAGCACCCCAAGTCGCCAAGGAGGAAGAAGGAGTCCATAAGAATCTAGATAGCAGTTCCCAGGCCCCCGAGACCCCATGCCCACAGACTACACACGGAGCTACAGATGTAGCACCCCGTGCGCACGGGCGTGTACGGTGCGAACGGGACCCCCGTGCGCACGGGCCCTACATGACGAGCGACTGAGATTGCTATTGGGCCTCCACTTCGCATGATAGAGGCGAGGGTCCCGATCTTTCGATGAGATGGTGGCTATCGTTTTTGGTAGAGTAGACTTTGACGATCCAACTACGAACGTGCGAGTACGTCGCACCTTAGCAATCGCTAAACCAACTCCGAGAGGTTATTAACTGTCGGCGTTCAGGGAACAGGGGTACCCAAAGTTGCCTGCCCGTGGCCCACGGCATGGTTCATCGACGGCCTGGTACAGCTCACCTTCAGCATCAACAACTCAAGACCCTGGCGAGGGGCCAAGCCTCACGAGGCGGGCGACACCAAGACCTCCAGAAGGAGTGACCTCCTAAGGCTTATTCCTGAGGAGCGGAGATTTCTATCCAAGCCTCACATCGTGAGGTTCGGGTGACGTGAGCAATGACGATCAAGGCCAAGCGGGCTACAGCGGGCGCAGGACAACAATTTCCTCTTTGGTGCTCTGGAGGCAAGCGCAGGCGCGAAGTCCTGAGGAATCAGCCAAAGGTTTCCATTCCCGTGCAACAAGACCAAGACCGCCGACGGTAGGATGGAGGTCATCGCCACCCCACCGCGGCATCATGACTAGAGGCTTTTGGAGGCGAAGACTACTTTTGTCAGGTTACCATGTACTAGTTGTCTCCCTTCGAATTTGGCCGTTGTGGGATCCCTTCCCGCCTTCATTTGGGAAGAGGAACATGGCCACTATAAATAGGACCTAGCCACCACCATAGGGAGGGGGAACCCGACCGGAGGACCGAACCCCATCGGACCATTCCATCCTCACCAGCTCACTCGAGCACAAGAACACACCTCCTGAGGTTGTTCTCCCACTGTACTATTTCATCCTCAGACCCTCGAGGCCAATCCACCACAAAGCAGGTGTAGGGTTTTACACCGCAAGGTGGCCTGAACCTGGGTAAACTATTGTGTCCCGTTTCCTTCCCGTTCATTGAGCTAGGCTGTGAGATCGGCGAGCAGGCAGACTAGGGAGGTTGAGTTCTTCGCACGCACCCTAGAGTTTGAACCTCTCAAGGGTCTACGGAGCCCGAAATCCGACATTTGGCACGCTAGCTAGGGGTGCATCAGAGCCTCTCTTCTTCCAGTCAATCCGCCACCACCCCGCTGTTCTCATGGCTGACGCTCCGAGGACTCATGTCTGGGATTGGGCTATCCGGCCTCCCCAGGCAGTGTGGTCCACCCAATAGGATCTCCACTCCACGCTCCTCATGGCCCGCACGCCACCCGGCGTCGCTGGTCGCGGGCGGCACGGGCCGTCGTCGCTCGCCCTCGCGCCGCGCCGTAACAGCGCCACCACACGATCTTCGAGCTATGCCGCGGCGACAGCGCCACACATTCACCGGTAGCAGGCAAACATACGAGCCGCGCTCATTGTGGCGCGGGAGTTCCTGTGATGCAGGCAGGCGGAAGGCGGCCGCGATGCCCTACTGGAGCGGGTGGCCGGGCTGCTCGATGCCGCCTGCAGGGGCACAACACCCTTCTGCACCCTGCCTACGTCGCACGCGGTGCCGGGGGCATGCGCCGGCCCCCGCCACGCCCGCGCGTCCCTCCGTTGAGTGCCTGGGCGACACAACGGCGCCAACTCGGCCCGCAGCGCCGCTCATCCTACCCAAGATACGCCACCCCCTGGCGAGGCAAGCTCGGGGTGGTACCTCTTGGGACCGCGCCGGGGCGCCACCCTACGCCCATCGAAACCTAGCACCAGGCCTGGTGAGGGAGTCCTGGATTAGGGGGTCCCCGGGCGTTCAGACTATATGATGTGCACCGGACTGGTGGGCCGTGAATATACAAGATAGAAGGCTTCCCCCGTGTCCGATGGGACCCTCCTATGCGTGGATGGCAAGTTTGGTGTTCGGATGTAAAGATTACTTTCTCTGTAAACCGACTCTGTACAACCCTAGGCCCCTCCGGTGCTTATATAAACCGGAGGGTTTACTCCGTAGAGGCAATCATAATCATACAGGCTAGACATCTAGGGTTTAGCCATTACGATCTCGAGGTAGATCAACTCTTGTAACCCCTATACTCATCAAAGTCAATCAAGCAGGAAGTAGGGTAGTACCTCCATTAAGAGGGGCCGAACCTGGGTAAACATCGTGTCCCTGTCTCCTGTTACCTTTGATCCTCAGACGCACAGTTCGGGACCCCCTACCCGAGATCTGCCGGTTTTGACACCGACACCTGGTGGCCAACGACACGGGATGCCCAGGCGACGACTCTGGCGCGGCAATTTCAGATGCCTACGTGCCTCCCTTGATGACCTGCAGTACCAGTCAATAGAAGGCCCCATCCAGTTCCCCTCACCAGGCTAGGTGTCGGGGGCACATGAAGCCGAGGCTCTCCGCGAGCCGCCCCGGAGCTTCACCGACACCTTCAACGACAACCGCCACTGGGTACAACCGATATCTCAGGAGCACGATAACGCTAACCATGGACCGCGGGTGAACCAAGCCACAGCATCAACCAGGGACCCCAGGGCGATGGCCCCGCTACAGGCGGGTGGAGTGCACTGGGGGCTGCGCTGGGGGAGCCCGGAGCCAGGGCCTCCCCCGCGCCGCATGGAGCAAGGCGCTGCACGGAGGTAGGTCCTCTGCCGGGGAAGGCGCCGGAGAGCCCTTCCCCCCAGCGGAGGGCCTGCGGTCGCCGAGGGCACCGCCAGCGTCCCCCTTGCCCCTTGGTCTTGTCCTGGTTTCCGCACGCCCCAACGGTGGTCTGGGGAGGCGTAGGGCGGGGCCCTCGTCAAGCTCCATGAAGCAAAGCCCTGTGCCTGTGAAGGTCTCTTCTCGTGACACTCTCACGTAATAATGGGTGGGGCTGTACACACCCTGGAGTCTTCTGAGTGCCACCCTCGGGCCTCACGGCGGCTCCCACCCATGTCCAAGTGGAAGCACCATGCTCCGCGCTGGCCGTCTACACTGTCCCCCAATGACTATGCGCACGCCTAGTGGAAGCACTTAGCTCCGCGCTGGTGAGAAGACAAGAAGACTAGCAAGGTGCCAGACGCGGCTGTTGATTTCGCCCTTCTTTCTGTAACCCAACTTGCCGTCTTTTGGAATGAGATTTGGAGTTTCGTGTGCTTATCAAAAGAAAAACCGGGAGAATTTTTTCTTGGCTCATGGCAATATCTTGCTTTTGGACTTCGTGTTTAAAAGTGAGGCTCACGCCTGCCCCCTTGCGAGCGCCATAGGAGCGGGGGCTGGGCTTGGTATGCGCGCGTCGAGCACGCTCGGGCTAGCCCAGGCGGCTCCAAGACCCCCTCATGGGGTCATGAATGCAACCGCCGCAGGATCACCATGCGCATACCTTGTCGTAATCCGGCAATCGGCTCCTCATGAGGCTCTCTTGGATGGGCCGGCAGGATCCTCAGGAGGGTTAAAACCTCGCGGGCCCTTGGAAGGCTCACCTCAGGAGAAGGCGCTTCTACAATGACATGGCCTGCTCGGGAGCCATGAGACCGAAGATAAGTCGCAACAACTACTCCCCCCAGGTCCAGGACGACGTGTTCCCAATCCTATTTTCAAAGGCATAACGTCATTTCATACATTATAAGGGGCTCCCCCTTCAAAAATGCTTTCACGCCCCACGGGGCCGTGTCCAAAGGTTTTTGCATACAGGTCAAGGCAAAGGGAAACGCAATGTAACGCCCCGGATGTAACTTGCCATATTTGTACTCCGATTCTTGCCATTTTCGGCGTTAAGTTATGAGATTCCCTCGTGGTTGGGTTTTGTCTTTGTTTTTTGCATTTTGTCCATGTCATGCATTTCATATCATGTCATCATGTGCATCTCTTTTGCATACGTGTTCGTCTCATGCGTCCGAGCATTTTCCCCGTGGTCCGTTTTGCAATCCGACACTCCTACGTCCTCCGGCACCCCTCTTGTCTCTTTTCGTGAGCGGGTGTTAAACCTTCTCGGAAGGGACCGAGATTTGCCAAGTGGCCTTGGTACACCACTGGTAGACCACCCGTCAAGTTTCGTTCCATTTGGAGGCCGCTTGTTTCTCCAACGGTTAACCGGGGAACCGCAAAGGCCTCGTGTGTGTTGCAGCCCAACACCCCTCCAAAACAGCCCAATAACCCTTCCAAACCTCTCCCATGTCCTCCGTCGTCGGATCACGATCGCGTGGCCAAAAACTACACTCCATTTGGACACTCCTACCTCCTCCTAGCTATAAATATGCGCTCCCCTCCGAATTTTTCACGCAGTCCAACCCTAGCCTCACCCCTCTCCGTCGTCGGACACGTCCGGAGCGGGCCGGACGCGTCCGCCGCCGTGCCCGCACCAACTAGAGGCCACCACGTGGCGCGCCGCCGCCTCCCTCCATCGAAGCCCGCCGGCCCCGAGGCCGCCCCCCAACCCCCCACGGGCCCGTCCGCCGCCGCCTCCCCGGCCCGCGCATTCGCCCGACGTCGCCCGCTCGGGGCGCACCTCCGCCCGCCGTCCCGCTCCTCCGCCGCGTCGCCGGAATCCGCCGGCCGCCGCCCCGCGCCGCCCGGCCCTGCCTCCCCATCCCACCGGCGTCTTCCCCGACCAACTCCGGCCACCACCGCCCCGTCTCCGGCGAGCCCAGCCCCGCCTCTGTTTGCGTGCACGAACCCTAGATCCAAAACGGTTGACCCCGAAATTTCCACCAAGTCCACCTGTCATAACTTCATGCTCGGTGCCCCGATTTGTGCATATAGTATGTTAAATTGTTCATCATGAGATGATCTTCGTTTCGTTCTATTGTGCCATGATTGTTTGAGTTCATCTTGATGCCAGTTTCATTGATGCAAGAGTGCTATAAAATGTTTACTGCTGTTACTTATCAGATTATGATGTTTTGTCATTTTGTTGCATTTGATGTCTGCATCTTATGAGCATGAGCTCTACATGTGTTTTGAACTAAGTCATGCCATCTTTAAAGAGGTGCTTGACATGTATTTTTGTGATCAATGTGGTGACTAGCACAAGCATGCAAAGTAGCTCTCGTGATATTGCTGATTTCAGGGACTTTGAAATTTCAGTCATTGCTCTGCTGATATTTTTATGCCATGTATCCATGTTGCTACAGTGAGATCCACGCTTCTTTTGAGTATGTTCAGTAAGGATGTTTTGGACATATGAACATTCTCTATCCATCCATGCCCCTTTTTGCAATTATGGAGTGCTCTAGCATTTCTCAATCTTGCTCTACTTTTGCTATAAAATGTTCCTAGCAGATTGTTTACATGCTAATCAATTTTGCCAAGGTTGTTGTAGTTGATCCTTGCATTCTATGAGCTTGTTATTGCCATGGTTAGTTTCATGTACATGTCTTCTTGCTGATTCTATGCTTATCTTGTCTTGCAATGCCTTGTGATGAGTGAATCGAGCTCGCAAAGATGCCTTCATAATTCTGTTAATGCCATCCTCTGTTTTCTGCAGTCTGAATCTGGTAATAAAACTTGCTATGTTTATATGGGTGACATCATATCTTCTGTGCCTTTTTGGCTCATGACCAGTAAGGTACTTTTGTTCTATGTATTTAGTAGATCCATGCCAAGTTTTTATTTTCTAGGATATGTTCTTGTAGCATGTCGTTTGCTTGCTCCAAACATGGCTTCCTGATGTTATTTCTAGCATGTTAGTATTTTCACAAAGTCTGTGAAGCTGATATCTTTTGCACTTTTTCCATGCTTGTTTGAGCCTGCTCTGGTGTGATTTAGCCGTAGCTCAGTGTTCATATTTTGTCGAGCATCTTGAGTACATCACTGCCATATGCCTTGTTGATATGTTGGAGTGCAGTAGTTTAGTTTCTTGTGGCATTGTACGTGGCATCATGCTGTTAATCACAGA
Source organism: Aegilops tauschii subsp. strangulata (assembly GCF_002575655.3). Classification (NCBI taxonomy): domain Eukaryota; kingdom Viridiplantae; phylum Streptophyta; class Magnoliopsida; order Poales; family Poaceae; genus Aegilops; species Aegilops tauschii. The sequence goes on along the minus strand of NC_053037.3, from coordinate 203,260,952 downwards.
ATTGTGCCATCCTTGTTTTGCTTGCCATTTGCAAACCGTGCATCCGATTCCGGTGATATTTATATCGATTTCAACCGAAATCATCTCATCTTTCCAGCGGCATACTTTGTTTGCCAAGTTGATGCCTTGTTCATCTTCTCCCTTCCGGAGCACGCATATGCATTGCATATCACATCTCGCATATCATGCCATGTATTGTTGCTTGTGCATTGCACCGTGATTTGATTGTTGGTCCTTTGCTTGTGTTCTTGCTTTGGGTAGAGTCGGGAGACGAGTACGTGAATGAGGAACCTGTTGAGAACGCTTACGAGGATCAAGCTTTCGACAACTCTGAGAACTTTGCAGGCAAGATGACCATACCTTCACCCTATTGCTTGCTAGTTGTTCGCTCTATTGCTTTGCCGCGCCACCTACCACTTGCTATATCATGCCTCCCATATTGCCATGTCAAGCCTCTAACCCACCTTTCCTAGCAAATCGTTGTTTGGCTATGTTACCGCTTTGCTCAGCCCCTCTGATAGCGTTGCTAGTTGCAGGTGAAGATGAAGTTTGTTCCTTGTTGGAACATGGATATTTTTGGGATATCACAATATCTCTTATTTAATTAATGCATCTATATACTTGGTAAAGGGTGCAAGGTTCGGCCTTATGCCTGGTGTTTTGTTCCACTCTTGCCGTCCTAGTTTCCGTCATACCGGTGTTATGTTCCTTGATTTTGCGTTCCTTACGCGGTTGGGGTTATGGGACCCCCTTGACAGTTCGCTTTGAATAAAACTCCTCCAGCAAGGCCCAACCTTGGTTTTACCATTTGACTACCTACCACCAATACCTCTCCTTGGGTTTTCGCAAGCCCGAGGGTCATCTTTATTTTAGCCCCCCGGGCCAGTGCTCCTCTGAGTGTTGGTCCGAACCGAGCCGCCTGCGGGGCCACGTCGGGGAAACGCAAAGTCTGGTTTTACTCGTAGCCTGTCTCATCCGGTGTGCCCTGAGAACAAGATATGTGCAGCTCCTATCGGGATTTGTCGGCACAGTCGGGCGGTCTTGCTGGTCTTGTTTTACCATCGTCGAAATGTCTTGTAACCGGGATTCCGAGTCTGATCGGGTCTTCCTGGGAGAAGGAATATCCTGCAGGGTATTATCTTTCGAAAGCCGTGCCCGCGGTTATGTGGCAGATGGGAATTTGTTAATGTCTGGTTGTAGAGAACTTGACACTTGACTTAATTAAAATACATCAACCGCGTGTGTAGCCGTGATGGTCTCTTTTCGGCGGAGCCCGGGAAGGGAACACGGTCTAGTGTGATGCTTGAACGTAAGTAGCTTAGCTGGATGCGCTGCCTTCGGCGCCATCCTTGTCATCTTCATTCGCACCACCCGCGCTGTCATCGGCGTCATCCTCGTCATCGTCATCCACACCGCCTTCTTCGGTCGTGACCACGACTGCGTCATCCTCAGGAGTGAACACTGCGACCAGGGCGTCCACTGTCAGCGTTCTGGGAATGGGGGTCCCCAGACATGCCTGCTTGTGGCCTATGGCGTGGCTCCATCAGCGGCCCTGTACAACCCATCTTCACCAGCAAACACTCAAGACCCTCGCAGGGGGCTGAGCCTCGCGAGGCGGACGGCACAAGACCTCCTCAGGGGAGGCCTCACTAGGCTGGCTCGCGAGGAGCGGAGAGATCAAGGCGAGGGGCACCTCGTGAGGTTCCCGTGACGTGATCCATGATGACCAAGGCCAGGCGGGTGCCAGCGGGCGCAGAGTATTGGTTTCCTCTTCGGTGCTAAAGGAGCGGGCCCAGGCGAGGAGTCCCGAGGCATCAGGAAAAGGTTTCCATATCGGTGCAACAAGACCAAGACCAGCTGGACAGCAGGACAGAGGTCATCACGGAGCCCACGACGGCGTCACCACAAGCGCCTTTGGCAGGCGAAGACCATCTTTTGTCAGGATAGCTTGTACTAGCTGTCCCCCTTCAAATTGGTGGTTGTGGGATCCCTTCCTGCCTGATATTTGGGAAGAGGACCCGGGCCTCCATAAATAGGACTAGCCACCACCATAGGAGGCAACTGTTCTTGGACCGGATCCATTCCATCCACACACGCACAAGCTCACCGAGCTCAAGAACACCTCTCCTCAGGAGGTTGTTCATCCCTTGTACTTGTCCATCCTCAGCCTACTAGGCAATCCACCACACCACACTGGAGTAGGGTATTACACCACATCAGTGGCCCGAACAAGTATAAATTCTTGTGTCCCTTGTTCTTCGGGTTCGTCAAGCTGAGCTTTGAGATTGCGGTGAGAGTGAGAGCTAGGGGGAGAGAGATCTTCGTGCGCACCCCAGAGTTCAAACCTTAAGGGTTTTGCCGAAACCCGTAATCTGACCTTTGGCGCAAGGTAGGGGTGCGCTGAAGCTTTCCTTCTGTTGATCCACGCTCCACTGCGTCCATAGCAGACGCGCGTCGAGGCCGCGCCGAGCGTCGGGGCGCCCTCGCCGCCCGTGTCGTTCAGACAGCCCCTGTCGGCGGGCCTCCCCGTCCTGTCTCCATGGCCGGTGTTGCTCCTCCGACAGGTTCAATGCACGCCCACGACGGCGCCAGGGGGCTCAGAGCTTTTACCCTCGCCTTGCGGCGGGTCCAGTGGCCGCCCAAGTTCAAACCGGACATGCCGCCGCGCTACGACGGCGCGGCGGATCCATCGGCCTTCCTGCTAGAGTACGAGGAGCCCGTCCTGGAAGCTGGAGGCGACGACAAGGTCATGGCCAAATGGTTTCCCATGGCCCTCGCTAGTGCACTGCGTGCCTGGCTGCTCACCCTCCCAAGATCCTCTGTGGCCTCTTGGGAGGATCTGCGTGGCCTTTTCATCGCGCACTTTGTAGCACCGGCGCCTGTCGCTGTTGCGGCCCTCCTCGGCGGCTCGCAAGCACCACACTCAGACCTCACACCAAGCAGTTCTTCCGCTAGATCGGTGCCGCCTCTATGCAGCAAGGAGATCCTCCAGGATGGGCGGCGCCCAAGGCTGACCTCACCTTCGACTCAGGGGATCACCCCATCAACACTGCCGGCTCGGGCGTGCTCCCAATGCTTTGCACGCCCACCATCTGCAATGTGGCCATCACCAAGACCCTCATCGACGGCGGGGCCAGCCTCAACATGCTCTCCGTGGAAGCTTTCGGCTTGCTCCAGGTGCCGCATGAACGGCTCCGCCCCACCAGGCCTTTCTCCCGAGTTGGCGGCGGCTCCACCAGCCCCCTAGAGCAGATCCGCCTTCTTGTGACCTTCGGCACTCGCGACAAGTACCGCACTGAGCTGATCAACTTCGACGTCGCCCGCATCGGCCTCCCATACAACGCCATCCTCGGCTACCCGGCCCTGGCTCACTTTATGGCAGCAACCCGTCCAGCCTACAACCTCATGAAGATGCCCGGGAGCAACGGCGTCCTAACCGTGGCGGGGGACACAAAGGAGGCTTTGACGGTTCTCAAGCTTGCCTTCAAAGCCGCCGCGGTAGCACGCCCGGCCGAGGAGGCCACCCTCAGAGCTAAGGAGGCCGTGCCAGCAAAGAAGAAGCAGTTGTTCACTCAAGGTCGGGCTGAAATGAAGAAGTGCCGGTCGAGGAAGGTGGACCCCTAGGAGCCACCTTCACCATAGGCGCCAACCTCCACCCAGTTCACGAGGAGACATTGGTGAACTTCTTGCGCGCGAACAAGGAGGTATTCGCCTGGGAACCCAAGCAGCTGGTAGGGGTCCCGAGGGACGTGATTGAGCATCACTTAAGGGTGTGCCCCAATGTGCGCCCTGTGAAGCAGAAGGTGTGGCGATAGTCCACGGAGAAGTAGTCCTTCATCGTCCAGGAAACCCGCAAGCTGGAGGCAGCGGGTGTCATTCGCGAGGTCCGATACCCGGAGTGGCTGGCGAACCCCGTTGTTGTGCCAAAGAAGGGCGGGAAGGAGCGCATGTGTGTCGACTTCACCAACCTCAACAAGGCCTGTCACCAAGATCCGTGCCCGCTTCCGCGCATCGACCAGATTGTCGACTCCACCGCCGAGTGCGACCTACTGTGTTTCCCGGACGTGTTCTCAGGCTACCACCAGATCAAGATGGCTGTGGAGGATGTGGAGAAGATGGCTTTCCTAACACCGTGCAGGGCATACTGCTACACTTGCATGCCGTTCGGCCTGCGCAACGCAGGGGCAACCTTCCAACGGCTGATGCACATCGCCCTGGGATATCAGCTCGGGAGAAATGCTGAAGCCTACATCGACGACATCGTAATAAAGTCCTGGGAGGCGAGAACTCTGATTCAGGACCTGAAGGAGACCTTCGCAGGCCTACGTCAGGTGGACCTGCGGCTTAACCGAGAGAAGTGTGTGTTTGGTGTTCCCTCCGGCAAGCTGCTGGGCTTCCTTGTGCCCCACAGGGGGGTCGAGGCTAACCCGGAGAAGGTCAAGGCGATAGAAGACATGAGCCCACCGCAAACCCTCAGGGAAATGCAGAAGCTTGCGGGCTGTGTAACCTCGCTAGGCGCTTCATCTCCAAGCTGGGGAAGCGCGCCCTGCCTTTTTTCAAGACGATGAAGAAGAAGGGCCTGTTCGAGTGGACCCCGGAGGCTGACCTGGCGTTTCAAGACTTCAAGAGATACCTGACCAGCCCTCCGGTAATGGTGGCGCCTCGTCCCGTCGAGCCCCTGGTGCTTTACCTTGCCGCTACTCCCTACTCCACCAGCGCGGCGCTGGTGGCGGTCCGGGAAGAGCGCCAGGCCAAGAGTCCGTTGCACCATGCCGCACCTCCAGCCGGGGCGATACGGCACCAAGAGGATACCGCAGAGGCTGCAACAACGCCAAGAATGATCAGGCCCAGCAAGGCGGCATTCTCGGGCCTGTAGAGGCCCCAATGGATGACCAGGCTCCTGAGGACCCGTCGCCTCAGGAGTCGACCCAACCTCCGGTAGACACAGGCTCCATCAACGCTCCCGCCCTCGTCGAGCACCCGGTGTACTTCGTCAGCACGGTACTGCGGGATGCAAGGGCACGATATCCCATGCCACAGAAGCTTCTGCTCGCGCTCCTGGTGGCCTCATGCAAGCTGCCCCACTACTTCCAAGGCCACACGATCAAAGTCATCTCAACTTACCCACTGGAGAGGGTGCTCTGGAGCCCTAATGCCGCGGGAAGGGTCGTCGAGTGGAACATCGAACTTCAGGAATTTCAGCTCGAGTTCAGCACAACCAGGGTCATCAAGGGGGCCGCCCTAGCCGACTTCATGGCCGAATGGACAGCCGTCCCGAAACCTGAAGGAAGCAGGAGCATGTCTCTCTCGCCAGGAAGTGAAGCACCAGATGGTTGGGTCATGTACTTCGACAGCGCCTTCGCACGCCAAGGCACGGGGGCTGGAGGCGTGCTCATCTTGCCCACCAAGACAAGCTCTACTATGCCGTGCAGCTCTGCTTCCAGCGGGGCGAGAAGGTCTTCAACAACATTGCAGAGTACAAGGGGTTGATCGCCGGCCTCAAGGCCGCCGTGGCCTTGGGGGTAAAACGTCTCACCATCAAGGGCGATTCGCAGCTCCTCGTCAACTTCCCAACAAGGTGTACGAGCAGAAGGATGAGCACATGGAAGCGTACCTCGTGGAGGTGCGCAAGATGGAGAGGCAGTTCTTGGGCCTGGAGCTACAGCATGTGCCTCACGGCATGAACAAGGAAGCCGACGACATTGCCAGAAGGGCATCCGAGCGCCTGCCCCAGGAGCCCGGCGTCTTCGCAGAGCGGCTTTTCAAACCATCAGCAGCACCCCCAACTGCGAGGGCGTCACCACGGGAGGAGCTCCCTCAAGCACCAGCCTTGGTAGCCCCCACCTGTGGCCCGACCACAGGAGCACGCCTACTCCTGGCGATCGAGCCTCGGGAGGGGTGCTGGACCGAGGAGTTCAAGGTGTACCTGATGCGAGGGACGCTGCCGGAGAAAGAGTAGGACGCGGAGCGCGTGGCCTGGCAGTCTACGGCGTACTACATCCAGGATGGTGAGCTATACAGAAAGTGGCCAAATGATGTTTCTTTACAATGCATCTCCAGGGAGCAGGGGAACGAGTTGCTAGCTGACATACACGACGAAGATTGCGGGCACCACTCATCATCGCGCACCCTGGTTGGCAAGGCATTCCGCAGCGGGTTCTACTGGCCCACGGCACTCAACGACGCAGCCGAGCTAGTGAAATCCTGCGAGGCCTGCCAATTCCACGCCAAGCAGATTCACCAGCCAGCTCAGGGCCTCCACTCTATCCCGCTCTCATGGCCGTTCATGGTCTAGGGGCTGGATATCCTAGGCCCGTTTCCTCAAGCGCCTAGGGGCTACCACTACCTCTACGTCGCCATCGACAAGTTCACCAAATGGGCGGAGGTGGAAGCCATCCGCACCATCCTAGCCCGGTAGGCAGTTAAGTTCATCAAGGGCCTGGTGGGCCAGTTCGGGGTCCCTAACTGCATCATCATCAATAACGGCTCGCAGTTCACTAGCAACCCCTTCAAGACATATTGCGCTAACCATGGAACGCGGATCTGCTACGCTTCGGTGGCACACCCCAGGAGCAATGGCCAAGTCGAACGCGCCAACGCGGAGGTCCTGAGGGGCCTGAAGCCCAGGACCTTCAAGAAGAAGCTCGAGGTCTGTGGCAGGGGCTGGCACGACGAGCTCCAGTCCGTGATGTGGTCCATCTGCACCACCAGCACCAAGCCAACGGGCGAGACCCCATTCTTCCTCGTCTATGGGGCAGAAGCAGTTCTCCCTCACGAGGTCAGGCATCGCTCCGCGCGGGTCCTGGCGTTTAATGAGACGCAGTAGGACACCATGCGGGGGATGGACCTTGTGCTGGGGGAGGAATGCCTCCGTGAAGCCTGGCTCCGAGCGGCAAGGTACCAGCAGGCACTGTGACGGTACCACTGTCGCAGCGTCCGCTCCAGGACGCTCGAGGTGGTCTATCTCATCCTGAGGCGGATGCTCTCCAGGGAAGGGCTGCACAAGCTCTCACCCATGTGGGAGGGTCCGTTCAGGATCGCCCGTGTCTCCAGGCCTCGCGCCGCGCGCCTGGAGACGCAGGACGGGACCCCCATCCAGAACGCCTGGAACATCCAGCACCTCCGGAAGTTCTACCCATGAAGCAAGGCCCAGCGCCTGCGAAGGTCTCCGCTCGTGACACTCTCACGTAATGAGTGGGGCTGTACACGCCCCGGAGTCTCTGGATTGCCGCCCTCGGGCCTCGGGGGCTCCCTCCCACGTCCTAGTGGCAGCACTTAGCTCCGCGCTGGTGAGAAGACTTGCCGGACGCGGCTGGTCATTTGCTTTCTGTAGTTGGCTTGCCCCTTTTCCTTTGATGAAATTTGAAGTTTTGGCGTTTCTCGATGGCTTAGTTGAATCCCCTCTTCTTTCTGATTCTTCCCTCGATTCTTCGTTTTGCGCCAGGCAGGGCGGCAGTTGCCCGATGCTCTCCCTCACGCGCCTCGCGAGGGGGGCTAGACAGGTATGCATGCGTGCGCACTCTCCTGGTCTCCGCGAGGCGCCCTCGTTTGAGCTTGTGATCGGCGCATCCCCTTTTAGTACGTGCCCCACGAGTACCGCGGCGCAGTGCGTTTGGCCATGACCAACTCATGCCTGAGGCTTCGCACAGGAAGGGATAAGGATTTCTTAACGAAATTTTGCAGCTTCGCGATATTGCCCGAGACGGCAGCAGGGAAGCCCCACCAGGGGCCCAGAGGCGCGCGCGCTCACGAGGTCAAGTCTACCCCGGATACATCAAGCTAAGTTGCCCCTCTACACCTGTATAAGGCACAAATCTCATGACACAACCCGGAAACAATAAACACACCACAAAAGCGACATAATCACCATGGTTCATCACACGCCCCCGTAGGGCCCCATACTTGTTTGTGATAATGCAAGAGGAAAGGGAAGGAGAGGACAAGGAAAAGTGGCTTCCACGACGCGGCTACTCACGAGGATCAGCCCGTCGGACTCAGACGGAGACCTCTTCGCACTTCATTGGGGCGCGGTGACGGGACGATCCGCCACCATCCTCGAAGTGAGCCCAACGACGTGGCGGCTGGTCGTAGCCGCTGCCGCTGGAGCTTCCGCCGGAGGAGGAGCCGTCGTCGCCGAACGAGCCGTGGCCGTCGTCGAGGGCGAGTTCACCCTCGTCCTCGTCACGACCGTCGCCAAGGCCGAGCAATTTGTCACTGTCATTGTCTTCAGGGTAGCATCCGGCGTGGCGACCATCTTCCCCAAACACCCTCACGAAGAGGGTCGCTGCACCGTGGTACCTGAAGTGGAGGGTGCACCGCCTGCTCAGGCCTCGCGCGCAGGAGAACGTCTGCCAGCCGCGGGCCAGGGCTACGTTGCCCTTGACGGAGACCTCCACCGTGACCCATGAAGCCTTGCTGCAGCAGCCAGAGGCTGCCAGGACCGGAGGCCGGCAGTTCACCAGCGAAGGAGCGTGCAAGCTGAAGCCAGGTGCCGGCCGGGTTATCCGACCACACGACGAACTCCGGCAGCACCTCCGCCGTGTGGAAGCGCGGCCGGGGAGGCCAAGCGACCATAGAGCGCCTCCCCTCATTGACAGGGCTGCCACGACCTAGGCGGCTCCCGTCGCGGCCGCCAAGGACGGCGCAGGACCCCGAGGAAGTTCGCCCACGCCCACGAGGGACCGCAGGGGTTGCGGCATGCTTTAGCGGGCGACCGCGCCCCCTCTTAGGCCGTGGCGAGCCAGGCCCCTCCTGGCAAGCCTTCCCCTTCTCGGTGGCCGAGAACCTCTTCACTGGCGCCATGGCTGTCGCGCCAAGGAAGAGGAAGAAGCGGGCGGAATGGAGGAAGAGATGGGCAACGGGGGCTCTGCCCCTCTCCTCATTTATAGCCTGAGGGAGGCCAACCGCCGGCCTCCATGATCGCAGGCAATGATGGTTTTCCTGCATGTAGCAGGGACTCGTCAAGTCGGGCAGTTGCCGAGGCAGTGTGGGGAAGCGAAGATGCCCACGTCCTATCCATCGCCACGCATCAATCAAGGCCGAAGGTTATTGGGGCCCGCGGTGCTCCGCACTTGACCCTTGGCTTCACCTCAAAGCCAAGTCCGAGCGTGCCTTGGGCCCGGGGGGTACTATCGGCGTTATGGGAACGGGGGTCCCTAGACTTGCCTGCCTGCGACCTATGGCGGGGCTCCATCAGCGGCCATGTACGTCCCATCTTCACCAGCAAACACTCAAGACCCTCGCGAGGGGCCGAGCCTCGTGAGGCGGACGGCACAAGACCTCCTCAGGGGCGGCCTCACTAGGCTGGCTCACGAGGAGCGGAGAGATCAAGGCGAGGGGCACCTCGTGAGGTTCTCATGACGTGATGAATGACGACGAAGGTCAGGCGGGCGCCAGCGGGTGCAGAGTACTGGTTTCCTCTTCGGTGCTAAAGGAGCGGGCGCTGGTGAGGAGTCCCGAGGCATCAGGAAAAGGTTTCCATATTGGTGCAACAAGACCGAGACCAGCTGGACGGCAGGACGGAGGTCATCGCGGAGCCCACGATGGCGTCACCATCAGAGACTTTGGCAGGTGAAGACCATCTTTTGTCAGGATAGCTTGTACTAGCTGCCCCCTTCAAATTGGCTGTTGTGGGACCCCTTCCCGCCTGATATTTGGGAAGAGGACCGGGCCTCTATAAATAGGACTAGCCCCCACCATAGGAGGCAACTGATCTTGGACCGGATCCATTCCATCCACGCACGCACAAGCTCACCCAGCTCAAGAACACCTCTCCTCAGGAGGCTGTTCATCCCTTGTACTTGTTCAACCTCAGCCTACTTGGCAATCTACCACACCACAATGGAGTAGGGTATTACACCACATCGGTGGACTGAACCAGTATAAACTCTGGTGTCCCTTGTTCTTCGGGTTCGGCGAGCTGAGCTTTGAGATTGCGGTGAGAGTGAGAGCTAGGGGGAGAGAGATCTTCTTGCGCACCCAAGAGTTCGAACCTTAAGGGTTTTGGCGGAACCCGTAATCCGACATCCACATGGTCGTCCACCTAGTTCGCCAGGTTGTCTTGGATGACCCTGGGCACGAGGGCTATGGCGGCGTCAATGTCAAAATGAGGGTCAAGGTTGAGGAGGTAGCTGAAGACACTGAGAACACACGCCCGAGAAGGCCCCGACTTCTCTCTTCAACGCGCTCGCAAGCCCTTGCGGCCCGGTCCTCCAGACGGGTCACGATCTCGGTGAAGAACCGGAGGTGGCTGACGTCGTCATCCTCGTGCGGGTGAGAGACACTCTCCTCGCAAATGGTTTCCAAGGCCCGGTTGTCCCTAACCCTGAGGCCCTGGAGCATCGACGAATACCCGCGCTGCATCGTCCAACGGGGGCACGTTTCGTTCGCGTTCTCCTCCACTAGAGATGCAGTGCCCTCAACCTGCTGCTGAAGTGAAGACAGGTCGGCGCGAGCGGAGGCCAAGTCCACTTGAGAGGGGGCCTGAGCTTCCTTGCCGGCCCTCTCGCGCTGCTCCGCCGCATCCAGCTTCATCTTGAGGGCAGTGGTCCTGCCCTAAATCTCAGCCTCCAGGAGCTCCAACTTCAAGCAGTGCTCGTCGGCAAGAGCTGTGCGAACCTTCGCCACCCTCTGGTCGACCTCATGCTGGATCCTGGCCTCCCAGGCGGCAACGGCGTCCTCAGCCATGTCTACCTGGCGCTCCCTCACATCCAGCCGCTCACGCTCTAGGCTGTGCTCCAAGACCTCCAGCACCAGCGCCTCCTCGCGTTCCTGGACCTCCTTCTCATCAGAGGAGGCTTCGCTCAGTGATGCTGCTAGGGCAGCCCTACGCGTTTCGATCCGCCGCTCGAGGGCGGCGTTCGTAGCTTGAAACTCCCGCTCCCGCTCCTCGACCGCCTCACGATGGCAGTCAGCGGCCCTGTCTTCCTCCTGAGCACGGGCCCAAGCCTCGAGAGAGTCCACAAGGGACACCGCGGCGCTCACGCGGGCACGCTCGTCCTGAAGATGCCCAAGGTTAATGGCGACCTTTAGCTGGCGCCACTCGTGCACCAAGCGGAGGCCCTCCGTCTCAAGGCGGGCATCGACATGGGCAAGCTCTCCTCCAAGATGGCTCAGTGCACCCATCGCCTCTCGGAAAAGCTCATGGCGTACGGAGCTGTGCCCCCGCGCGAGCTCCAATGCGCCGCCAACCCCGTCCTCCGCGCTGAGGGCTGCTAGAGAGGTGCGGAGTGGCTCGCCTGCCTCCGGCAGGGGGCTAGAGGCTGGCACCTTCCTGGCCGCTCCCCAAGCCTTGGCGAAGGCGCTGGGTGACACGGTCTCGCTGCTCGAAGATGAAGCCGATGTTGGGGTTGCCCAGCCACAGGTGATGACCAATGGAAGAGCCCTCGGCACGCCTCATGCGCCCCAGAACTAACTGCGAAGGAAGGATGCTGGGAGCATAGGCTCACGGCCACACAGTGGCGCACCCACCTCGTGGACTAGCCCGCCGCCTTGCACGGGTGTCTGGTGCAGGGGGTTCGAAACCATGAACCTCCGGAGGTTGCTTCACAGAAGGTTTCGCCGCCGCAGCCGGAGGGATCCTGAAGAACCAGGTTCAGGAAGGAACGCGACATGCAGAAAGTCACAAAGATAAGGTACATACTCGTCTACGGCTATGTACTACCTCTGCTTCAGCAGCCGGTAGGCGTCACCACTGCAGCTTGGAGGCCCTTCCTCTTGCGGAGCGCTTCAAGGTTCAGGCGAAGCGAGCCAAGGTTCGGCGCACGACCCTGGGTAGCTGGAGCACTCACAGGGGCTTCAGGGGCGGCGGCCTGAGGAGCATCAGGCCGCACCTGTTCACCAGCCTCAGGAGCATCAGGACGCACCAGCTAATCCGCCTTGGCCTTAGGAGCATCAGGCCGCACCTGCTCGCCAGCTTCAGGAGCATCGGGCAGCACCAGCTCTCTAGTAGACACTTCGAGAGCACTCGTTGGAGCTTCACGAGCGGTTACCTTGGAAGCGCCTAGCGACGCCCGCTCCCCAGCGGTCGTCTCAAGAGTACTCGAGGGCGTTCGCCCCCTGCATCCTCAACCTGGGTGCTTGCCGCGGGTGGACAAGCACGAGAGCCACCAAGATGGGGTTCTCACGAGGCCCTTCAAGGCCCGCCGGGCGAAGCCCCCACTCGTCTAAGAGAGGCATCTGCCTCACGAAGTCCTCCTTGTTCGAGCAAAGGTACAAGAGGCAACTATCCTCTGGAAGCGCAGAAGGCGCAGGGTCACCTGTTAGGAGCTCTAGCATCGCGGGCAGCATCTTGGGAGCAAGCAAAGGCACTTGGAGCCTCATGGGATCCTTGGAGCCGGTGAAGTCCCGCATGTTGGGGAACGCAGTATTTCAAAAAAATTACGTACGATCATGCAAGATCTATCTAGGAGATGCATAGCAAGCGGGGATAGTGTGTTCACGTACCCTCGTAGACCGAAAGCGGAAGCGTTTAGTAAAGCGGTTGATGTAGTCGAACTTCTTCGCGATCCAACCGATCCAAGCACCAAACGTATGGCAGTTCCGCGTTCAGCACATGTGTAGCTCGATGATGTCCCTCGATCTCTTGATCCAGTTCAGGACGAGGGAGAGTTCTGTCAGCAGGACAGTGTGGCGACGGTGATGATGAAGTTACCGACGCAGGGCTTCGCTCAAGTACAACTATGATATGACCGAGGTGTGTAACTATGGAGGGGGGCACCGCACACGGATAAGAAAAGGCTTGGTATGTCTTTGGGGTGCCCCCTCCGACGTATACAAAGGGGGGAGGAGAGCTGGCCGACACAATGGGGGGCGCGCCATGGGGGGGAGTCCTACTTGGACTCCTAGTCAGAGTAGGATTTGGCCCCGCCTTTCCTATTCCCACTAGGAGAAGGAGGGAAGGAGGAGGAGGAGAGAAGGAAAAGGGGGGCCGACCCCCAAACCCTAGTCCAATTCGGTTTGGGTTTGGGGGGCACACGCCTCCACCTGGGCGCCGCCTCCTCTCTCCACTAAGGCCCATGAAGGCCCATTAACTCCCCCCCCGGGGGGGGGGGGGTTCCGGTAACCCCCGGTACTCCGGAAAATGTCCGAACCTTTCCGAAACCATTCCGGTGTCCAAACACAACCTTCCAATATATCAATCTTTATGTCTCGACCATTTTGAGACTCCTCGTCATGTCCGTGATCTCATCCGGGACTCTGAAAAAACTTCGGTACATCAAATCACATAACTCATAATAAAAATCGTCATCAAACATTAAGCGTGCGGACCCTACGGGTTCAAGAACTATGTAGACATGACCGAGACACATCTCCGGTCAATAACCAATAGCGGAACCTGGATGTTCATATTGGCTCCTACATATTCTACGAAGATCTTTATCGGTCAAACCGCATAACAACATACATTGTTCCCTTTGTCATCGGTATGTTACTTGCCCGAGATTCCATCGTCGGTATCATCATACCTAGTTCAATCTCGTTACCGACAAGTCTCTTTACTCATTCCGTAATGCATCATCCCGTAACTAACTTATTAGTCACGTTGCTTGCAAGGCTTATAGTGATGTGCATTACCGAGAGGGCCCAGAGATACCTCTCCAATACACGGAATGACAAATCCTAATCTTGATCTATGCCAACTCAACAAACACCATCAGAGACACCTGTAGAGCATCTTTATAATCACCCAGTTACGTTGCGACATTTGATAGAACACAAGGTGTTCCTTGTGTATTCGGGAGTTGCATAATCTCATAGTCAGAGGAACATGTATAAGTCATGAAGAAAGCAATAGAAATAAAACTAAACGATCATTATGCTAAGCTAACGGATGGGTCTTGTCCATCAAATCATTCTCTAATGATGTGATCCCATTCATCAAATGACAACACACGTCTATGGTTAGGAAACTTAACCATCTTTGATTAACGTGCTAGTCAAGTAGAGGCATACTAGGGACACTCTCTGTTTGTCTATGTATTCACACATGTACTAAGTTTCCGGTTAATACAATTCTAGCATGAATAATAAACATTTATCATGATATAAGGAAATATAAATAGCAACTTTATCATTGCCTCTAGGGCATATTTCCTTCAGTCTCCCACTTGCACTAGAGTCAATAATCTAGTTCACATCGTCATGTGATTTAACACCAATAGTTCACATCTTTATGTGATTAGTTCACATCCCCATGTGACTAATACCCAAGGGGTTTACTAGAGTCAATAATCTAGTTCACATCGCTATGTGATTAACACCCAAAGAGTGATCATGTTTTGCTTTGTGAGAGAAGTTTAGTCAACGGGTCTGCCACATTCAGAGCCGTATGTATTTTGCAAATTTTCTATGTCTACAATGCTCTGCACAGATCTACTCTAGCTAATCACTCCCACTTTCAATATGTATCCAGATTGAGACTTAGAGTCATCTGGATCAGTGTCAAAGCTTGTATCGACGTAACTCTTTATGATGAAATTTTGACCGTTGTCCAGTAATCAACTCCTGGATCACTATTGTACCCTCTTGCCAAACTCATGATGAGCTACACAATAGGTCTCGTACAGAGCATATCATACTTTATAGAACCTATGACTGAGGCATAGTGAATGACTTTTCATTCTCTTTCTATTTTTTTGCCGTGGTCGGGTTTTGAGTCTTTACTCAACTTCACACCTTGCAACACAGACAAGAACTCCTTCTTTGACTGTTCCATTTTGGACTACTTCAAAATCTTGTCAAGGTATGTACTCATTGAAAGTCCAATTAAGCGTCTTGATCTATCTCTATAGATATTCATGCCCAATATATAAGCAGCTTCACCGAGGTATTTCAATGAAAAATTCTTATTCAAGTATCTTTTATGCTATTCAGAAATTCAGTATCAGTTCCGATCAACAATACGTCATCTACATATAATATTAGAAATGCTACAGAGCTCCCACTCACTTTATTGTATATACAGGCTTCTCCAAAAGTCTGTATAAAACCATATGCTTTGATCACACAATCAAAGTGTATATTCCAACTCCGAGAGGCTTGCACCGGTCCATAAATGGATCGCTGGAGCTTGCACACTTTGTTAGCACCTTTTGGATCGACAAAACCTTCTGGTTGAATCATATACAACTCTTCTTTGAGGTATCCATTAAGGAATGCAGTTTTGACATCCATTTGCCAGATTTCATAAAATGTGGCAATTGCTACCATGATTCGGACAGACTTAAGCATCGCTACGAGTGAGAAAATCTTATCGTAGTCAACACCTTGAACTTGTCAAAAACTTTTTTTGCGACAATTCGAGCTTTGTAGGTACTAACATTACCGTCAGCGTCAATCTTCTTCTTGAAGATCCATTTATTCACTATTGCTGGTCGATCATCGGGCAAGTCAACCAAAGTCCACACTTTGTTCTCATACATGGATCCCATTTCATGGCCTCAAGCCATTTCGCGGAATCTGAGCTCATCATCGCTTCATCATAGTTCGTTGGTTCGTCATGGTCAAGTAACATGACCTCCAGAATAGGATTACCGTACCACTCTGGTGTGGATCTTACTCTGGTTGACCTACGAGATTCAGTAGTAACTTGATCTAAAGTTTCATGATCATTATCATGAGCTTCCTCGCTGATTGGTGTAGGAATCACTGGAACTGTTTTCTTTGATGAACTACTTTCCATTTCGGGAGAAGGTACAATTACCTCATCAAGTTCTACTTTCCTCCCACTCACTTCTCTAGAAAGGATCCATTCTTAGCAACAAATATCTTGCCTTCGGATCTGTGATAGAAGGTGTACCCAACAGTCTCCTTTGGGTATCCTTTGAAGACACATTTCTCCGATTTGGGTTCGAGCTTATCAGGTTGATGATTTTTCACATAAGCATCACAGCCCCAAACATTCAGAAACGACAACTTGGGTTTCTTGCCAAACCACAATTCATATGGTGTCGTCTCAACGGATTTAGACGGGGCCCTATTCAATGTGAATGCAGCTGTCTCTAAAGCATAACCGCGAAACGATAGCGGTAAATCAGTAAGAGACATCATAGATCGCACCATATCCAGTAAAGTACGGTTACGACGTTCGGACACACCATTATGTTGTGGTGTTCCAGGTGGCGTGAGTTGTGAAACCATTCCGCACTGCTTCAAATGAAGACTAAACTCATAACTCAAATATTCACCTCCACGATCATATCGTAGAAACTTTATTTTCTTGTTACGATGATTTTCCACTTCACTCTAAAATTCTTTGAACTTTTCAAATGTTTCAGACTTATGCTTCATCAAGTAGATTTACCCAGGTCTGCTCAAATCATCTGTGAAGGTCAGAAAATAATGATACCCGCCGCGAGCCTCAACACTTATCGGACCACATACATCAGTATGTATTATTTCCAACAATTCTGTTGCTCGCTCCATTGTTCCGGAAAACAGAGTCTTAGCCATCTTGCCCATGAGGCATGGTTTGCAAGCATCAAGTGATTCATAATCAAGTGATTCCAAAAGCCCATCAGCATGGAGTTTCTTCATGCGCTTTACACCAATATGACCAAAACGGCAGTGCCACAAATAATTTGCACTATCATTATTAAACTTATATCTTTTGGCTTCAATACTATGAATATGTGTATCACTACTATCGAGATTCAACAAACATAGACCACTCCTCAAGGGTGCATGACCATAAAAGATATTACTCATATAAATAGAATAACCATTATTCTCTGATTTAAATGAATAACCGTCTTGCATCAAACAAGATCCAGATATAATGTTCGTGCTTAAGTCTGGCACCAAATAACAATTATTCAGGTCTAAAACTAATCCCGGAGTTAGATGTAGAGGTAGCGTGCCGACGGCAATCACATCAACTTTGGAACCATTTCCGACGCACATCGTCACCTCGTCCATGGCCAATCCTCGTTTAATCCGTAGCCCCTGTTTCTACTTGCAAATATGAGCAACAGAACCAGTGTCAAATACCCAGGCGCTACTACGAGCATTAGTAAGGAACACATCAATGACATGTATATCAAATATGCCTTTCACTTTGCCATCCTTCTTATCCGCCAAATACTTGGGGCAGTTCCGCTTCCAGTGACTAGTCCCTTTGCAGTAGAAGCACTCACTCTCAGGCTTAGGTCCAGACTTGGGCTTATTCACTTGAGCAGCAACTTGCTTGTCGTTCTTCTTAAAGTTCCCCTTCTTCCCTTTGCCCTTTTTCTTGAAACTAGTGGTCTTGTTAACACTACTGCACGATGCTGCTAACGCGACACTAAGATCAGAGACCCTTCAACGAAACTGTGTGCCATGCAATAATCACATACGATGGTGTAAAAAACCGTCAAAAAGCTGCAAAACATTTGCGATGGAGGATGTATCAAACACGGTTCATATTTTAGTTGCGTGTGCGATGCAGGGCATACGGTTCAGTTCAATTAACTGTTTGCGATGATGAGGAACAAAAGAAACAGGCAGCCAGATGAAGGTGTGTGTGATATACAGCATATGGTTCACTTGGATGAACTGTGTGTGATCAGGCAACACAATGGAAACGGTTCAACTGAACAAGATGTGTGTGATCCGCGGCAAACAGGTCCGTAATCAGAAATGTGTGCGAAGACCAATAATAACATAGACGATTGCTGCTAATAAGCCGTGTGATTTGCTCTGTCTACAGAAGAATAACATGTATAAGGACTTGATTCCATAAACAGATTCAACATCGAATTACATATGTGGCTAGTACACACATGACCTTTGCACACACGAAAGTACGTTCCAAAATGCCTATGAAACTCAAATAATGTATAAAAAGGCAAAACGAACCGTGATTAATTTCATATTTTTAGGACGACGCTACTATATATAGTTGCATGTTACCTCTATAAAATAAATCAAGGCGGGAAGAGGCATCGTATGTTGTTTCGCAGACATAGGTGACAAGGTCCCTCTCGGAACCATGAGCCTTTTTGAGAGAAGCTCCGGTTTGTAAGAAGATTGTACCAAAACTTGTCCCAAATTGGACTATTTTTTTTACCACGACATGTTGGTGCTATGACATAACACCATGCCAAGTTTCATGATTTTGAGGCGAGTTTTGGATTTACAGTCATTTTAATACCAGGTTTCTCAATGTTTACTGTCGAGTCGGCACCGCCCTGGATAGGCTTTTTCCTCGTGGGTCCCAAATGATAAATCCAAATCTCTGACTACCATGCAACTTTTCTTCTTAAGAATTACAACCCTTGGTGTGCAAGCTGAAAATAAGTTTGTGGGTGCTGGTGGGCACTAAAAACTTGCGGTTCTGTAATGAACAAAGATCTCAAGGATCCCGCGAGAGTGATGTTCTTTGCCTACGTTTTGAATGCTTATAATTTATGTCTTAATTAAAGAAATGCCAAGCCATTGGCCCAGTATGAAAGAAAATATGGGTCAAAGCCAAGTTGAAGAGGGCAACAATATCTAACTCTAGCTAACAAACAGTACAAAAGCACGAGGATTAATTGCTCATCAGGTTTAGACAAAATCCAGATTGAACAGGACAATGACATCTAAATCAACCAAAGTTTTCGGCAGTCACAATCAAATGGATCAGTTTGATCCATAAAATCAAAATCAATGGCCAGAAATTCTACTGGTCCATGATGACAAGCTGTTGTAAATAGAAGCCGAGCACGATCAGAAGCCCTTAGGTCCACATGAAACTTCTTTTTATGTTGTTCAACACCTGCAGCCGTAAGAAATTTCTTGTTGAAAAACTTAATCCTCACAGACAATAGTGCCCTCGCATTCAACATGAAGAATGTGACAAAGCTAGTGTTTGCATTGTTGGATGCATATCCTTCCAGTGTTACTATCTTCAAACGAATGTCGTGAGATCTGAGAAAATCCCGGTGCTTCTTGAACCATCGACTGGTTATACCTTTTTCTCCATGTGTTAGTGCCTAAATAGAGATGAAGATTGAAAACAGTTAATGTCTAAAAAAGATTATGTTGAAAGAGTGATAGCTGAATGATTAATTATAGTACATTATATATGGGCTTTCAATGTGCATGAAATCATCACCTTCATATACAAATTCTCCAGACATGGAAAGCATTGCATCAAGGCAATAATGATGTTGAGATCAAAACACCACATAGTGATATACAAGGTCTTGACAGAATCCACCACCACTGATAGGATGGACAAGCGCTTCATTGAGCATAGAACATAATATTAGCACTGAAAGTGTACTACAAGATGATACTTAACTTATGCGCACAAATGAAAAATGCAAATTACAAAAGTGTACATGAATAATATACAGTACCTCAATAGGTGTGGAGGCAAAGACCATCTGGAAACAATCAAACCGATCACTAATTGCACCCAAGGTCTCCAGTTTAGGCGCAGAGACCACAGTTATTTGTGAAGGTTTATAACAACAACTAAGGAGCAACCTTTGAAGTGAAGGGGCGTCTTCGATGATGAGCTCCTGTCCTTCAAAATGAATTCCAATGTTTACAAGGTGAGACGACTTTATTTTGAGACCAGGAATATGGATTCCTATTCCAAAAACAAGCACCAAACGCTGCAGTGCAAGGCAGCTAGAGTGGATGATGCTGTGAAGTGAGGCCACCGACAGACCATCCAACACAAGCGCACGTTTTTTCAGCACTGGCAGTCGAAGCATTTGTACCAGATAGTCTACTAGATAGCACCGTGTCGAGGCGGCGGTGTGGAGAGAGGAGGAAAACCATGAGATGGGCATCGGTGGTGAGGGCATAGATGCAGATCTTGGTGGTAACCTATCGCTGTAATGGTAGAATTCAAGCTGCTGGAGTTTATCGAATTGACGGGATGTTAGCCAGGCGGCCACCATGCAGGGTACGTCTAGCAGGTTGCATGCCAGGATGCAAAACTGTTGAACAGAGCCCCCGTGGGAGGAGATGATGGCTCCGGGGAGCTCATAATCATCATTGACAGATAGCTGACGACGGTCGAGATTAAGAGGCGCGGTGCACCACAGAGTGCACCACCGAGATGCGAGGACTTGTGTGTGGCAGCCATCCTTGGTGGGGAGAAGGGAGATGATCCCCCCAAGGATTCCGTCCGGGAGAACGCTGATGCAGTCCGCCGGAGATTCTACTGGTTCCTCAGGTCCAGGGTGGCGCTCCTGGCCGCACAGCCGGGTCCAAGATCTACATCTGGCGGCGGCGCTGGTCGGAGCCTCATTTTGTGTACATACCAATATGAAAGACAAAATGGCATAACATGTAGGACATTCGACATCAATTCTCAAGATCAGGAAGAAAAAAGGCACAAACATATATGTAGGTGACTAACCGGTTTTCCGTCGAAGTCGTAGTTGTTGCCAGAGTTGCTGTTGACCTCCGGCTCCAGCTGGGGAGCACGACGGCGTCGACGAATTCAAGGTCATCCTGCTGCCCGTGCGAGATCTCGTCGGCGGCGATGGAAACCTCTGTGGCCAGCTTGACGCATTGTGTGGGTGCTTCACCAGCCCCGGCATCGCCACTCCCTCTGATCGTGCACTTCGGCGGCATCGTCATACACTCCGGAGTCCAGATGTCGGTGACCACTGTGGACTGGGGGTGCGGCCGCCTATTATGGCCGGCGGCTCAGGCGCGCAATTAATACGGACAAGTGGGAGCGAGGCAAGCTGCGGTCAAAAGTTGTCTCGCCTCCTGGTGAGCCTGCGTGGCGGACGTCTGCCATTCCTACCATCTTTTCACACAGCTACTCACACGCCTCCCCGTCAATACGCACACCTGCACGCACGCCTCCCGGTATGCCTGCGTGGTGGACTGCTCGCATGCGTCCCGTCAACTCACGCCTGCTCGCACAGCACACGGGGCGTGTGGCAGCACATATATTTTTTGGTTTATTTTCTACCGCTTTACTGCTTCACCGAACCATTTGCGTTGAAGAGATGCACAAATACTGTGTTGAACATCTCACACGCTTCCCGGTGAACCTGCGCACCGGACGAGTTTTGGATTTACTAGAATTTAAAAACCAGGCATCTCAATGTTTTGCTGGTAATCAACAGTGCCCTGGTGTTTGAAATTTATTCCCATTTCTTGCATGGGACCTAAGCATGCACATAAGGACACAGATTTGATTTTTGAACCAATTTATATGCACTGGAACATGTGCATGTAGTTCAAATTTGAATTATGCACATAAATGCATTGAAGACTCAGTGAATGCATAAAATGTCCAAACGAACCCCGAAAAATCACAAAAATTGACACAACACTCCTGTTGTTCTATGTTGACACGAGAAAAAAATTGAAAGCAATAAGAGGCAATGGATATCGTTTCGTCCCCAAAGGCGGGACGTTTTTTACCGAAACCATCATGCTTGTTGTGAGAAGCTCTAGTTTGTGAGAAGCATATACCCAAACCTGCCCCAAATGGGACAAAAAATTTACCACGGCATGTTGATGCCCACCATGATAGCATGCCAAGTTTCTTGAATTTCAGACGAGTTTTGGATTTACTAGAATTTAAAAACCAGGCATCTCAATGTTTTGCCGGCAATCAACGGTGCCCCGGTGTTTGAAATTCATTCCCATTTCTTGCATGGGACCTAAGCATGCACCCAAGAACGCAGATTTGATTTTTCAACCAATTTATATGCACTGGAGCATGAGCATGTAGTTCAAATTTGATTTATGCACATAAACGCATCGAAAACTCAGTTAACGCAGATCTTTTTATTTTTAGTCCCTTTGGGACTTTGTACATTTGTATATATGTTTTCTCTCTATTAATAAAGTAAGGCTGTGGAACCAAGTTCTGCAGTGGTTTCTCAAAAAAAGACTCAGTTAACGCATAATAATGTCCAAACGAACCCCGAAAAATCACAAAAATTGACACAACACTCCTGTTGTTCTATGTTGACACGAGAATTTTTTTGGAAGCAATAAGAGGCAATAGATATCATTTCGTCCCCAAAGGTGGGACGTTCCCTACCGAAACCATCACGCTTGTTGTGAGAAGCTCTGGTTTGCGAGAAGCTTATACCCAAACCTGCCCCAAATGGGACAAATTTTTTACCACGGCATGTTGATGCCGCTCCATGATAGCATGCCAAGTTTCATGAACTTCAGACGAGTTTTTACTAGAAATTAAAAGCCATGTATCTCAATGTTTGCGGCCGAGTGACGGTGGCAGGGTGTTTGAAATTCATTCCCATTTCTTGCACGGGACCTAAGCATGCAACCAAGGACACGCATTTGATTTTTCAACCATTTTATATGCACAGGAGGATGTGCATGTAGTTCAAATTTTAATTATGCGCCTAAAATGCCGGGAAAACCTAGTTAATGTATGAAAATGTCCAAACGAACCCCGAAAAATTCAAAAATTGAACACAACACTCCTGTTGTTATATGTTGACACTCAAAATTTTTGGAAAGCAATAAGAGGCAACGGATATCGTTTCATCCCCAAAGGTTGCATGTTCCCTACCGAAACCATCACGCTTGTTGTGAGAAGCTCTGGTTTGTGAGAAGCTCTGGTTTGTGAGAAGCTTATACCCAAACCTGCCCCAAATGGGACTAATTTTTTGGCATGCCAGGTTTCATGAATTTCAGACGAGCTTTGGAGTTACTAGAATTTAAAAACCAGGTATCACAATGTTTGCGGTCGAGTGACGGTGGCAGGGTGTGTGGCATTCATTCCCATTTCTTGCATGGGTCCTAAGCATGCATCCAAGGACACATATTTGATTTTTCAACCAGTTTATATGGACTGGAGAATGTGCATGTAGTTCAAATTTTAATTATGCGCATAAAATTCCGGGAAAACCTTGTTAATGTATGAAAAAGTCCAAACGAACACCGAAAAATTCCAAAATTGAACACAACACTCCTGTTGTTCTATGTTGACACTCGATTTTTTTTGAAAGCAATAAGAGGCAAGGGATATCGTTTCGTCCCCAATGGTGGCACGTTCCCTACTGAAACCATCACGCTTGTTGTGAGAAGCTCTGGTTTGTGAGAAGCTTATACCCAAACCTGCCCCAAATGGGACAAATTTTTTAGCATGCCAGGTTTCATGAATTTTAGACGAGTTTTGGAGTTACTAGAATTTAAAAACCAGGTATCACAATGTTTGCGGTCGAGTGACGGTGGCAGGGTGTGTGACATTCATTCCCATTTCTTGCATGGGTCCTAAGCATGCATCCAAGGACACATATTTGATTTTTCAACCAGTTTATATGGACTGGAGAATGTGCATGTAGTTCAAATTTTAATTATGCGCATAAAATGCTGGGAAAACCTTGTCAATGTATGAAAATGTCCAAACGAACCCCGAAAAATTCCAAAATTGAACACAACACTCCTGTTGTTCTATGTTGACACTTGAATTTTTTTGAAAGCAATAAGAGGCAACAGATATCGTTTCGTCCCCAAAGGTTGCATGTTCCCTACCGAAACCATCACGCTTGTTGTGAGAAGCTCTGGTCTGTGAGAAGCTTATACCCAAATCTGCCCCAAATGGGACACAAAATTTAGCATGTCAGGTTTCATGAATTTTAGACGAGTTTTGGAGTTACTAGAATTTAAAAACCAGGTATCTCAATGTTTGAGGTCGAGTGACGGTGGCAGGGTGTGTGACATTCATTCCCATTTCTTGCATGGGTCCTAACAATACTGGAATCAGCTAATTTGCTATCTGCCAGCTCTTTGCCGTCTGCTAGCTGACGGCAAAGAAGCTCTTTGCCATCAGCTACCCAAAAGTAGACGGCAAAGAACAGGAAGACGGCAAAGAAGCTCTTTGCCATCTGCCAGCTCTTTGCCGTCTGCCAGCAGACGGCAAAGAATCTTTGCCGTCCGCTGGTAGACGGCAAAGAGTGTGGTGGCCCCCACCCCCCGCTCGTTTGAAAAAATCTTAACGGCCCACCTCTTTGCCGTCCGCTAGCAGACGGCAAAGAGGCAAAAAGGCGGACGGCAAAGAGGGCACTTGACTAACGGCAGGTACCCCCCCGCCCGTTACTCACTTCCTCCTCGCCCTTTTCCTCCCACCCCGCCGCCGCCGCCGCCGCCCGCCGCGCGCCGCCGCCCCGTCGCCCCCGCCGCCCCGTCGCCCCACCGCCCCGGCTCCCCGCCGCCCCACCGCCCCGCCGCCCCACCGCCCCGGCCCCCCCGCCGCACCGCGCCCCACCGCCGCCCCGGCCCACCGCCGCCCCGGCCCCCCGCCGCCCCGTGCCCCCCGCCGGCCCACCGCCGCCCCGGCCCACAGCCGCCCCGGCCCCCCGCCGCCCGGCCCCCCCGTCGCCCCGGCCCCCCGCCACCCGGGCCCCCGCCGCCCCGCCTCCTCCACCGCCCCGCCCCGGCCCCCCGTCGCCGGCCCCTTCCCGACCCGCCTCCTCCACCGCCCCGCCCCGGCCCCCCGTCGCCGGCCCCTCCCCGACCCGTCGCCGGCCCCCACAGTGAGCCCCTCCCATTTTTTTTTCTGTTTTTTTGTTTTTCTTTTCTGTTTAGATAAGGTTTTTTAGTTTAAGTTTTTTCAGTTTAGAATTAATGAGTTTAGGTTATTTAGTTTAATTAGTTTAGGTTTAATTAGTTTAAATAGTTTAGTTTTAATTAGTTTAGGTTTTTAGTTTAGGTTAAGGTTAAGTAGAAGGGGGAAGAAGAAGAAGAAGAAGAGGAGGAGGAGGAGGAGGAGGAGGAGGAGGAGGAGGAGGAGGAGAAAGAAGAAGAAGAAGAAGAAGAAGAAGAAGAAGAAGAAGAAGAAGAAGAAGAAGAAGAAGAAGAAGAAGAAGAAGAAGAAGAAGAAGAAGAAGAAGAAGAAGAAGAAGAAGAAGAAGAAGAAGAAGAAGAAGAAGAAGAAGAAGAGGAGGAGGAGGAGGAGGAGGAGGAGGAGGAGGAGAAAGAAGAAGAAGAAGAAGAAGAAGAAGAAGAAGAAGAAGAAGAAGAAGAAGAAGAAGAAGAAGAGGAGGAGGAGGAGGAGGAGGAGGAGGAGGAGGAGAAAGAAGAAGAAGAAGAAGAAGAAGAAGAAGAAGAAGAAGAAGAAGAAGAAGAAGACGGGGATGAGAAGAAGTAGAAGAATGAGAAGAAGTAGAAGTAGTAGAAGAATGAGAAGACCCCCTGACCCCCTGACCCCCCAACCCCGACACCACACCCCGACACCCGACCCCGACTCCACCCCGACACCCGACCCCCTAACCCCCTGACCCCGACACGACACCCGACCCCCCGACCCCTAACCCCCTGACCCCGACACGACACCCCGACCCCCCGACCCCGAAACAGCACCCCGACCCCGACACGGCACCCCGACACCGACACGGCACCCCGACACCGACACGACACCCCGACCCCCGACACGACACCCCCGACACCCCGACCCTGAGACCCCGACCCCGACCCCGACCCCGACCCCGACACCCCGACCCCGAGCCTGACCCGACACCCCGACCCCGACACTGACCCGGCACCCCGACCCGACACCCCGACCCCGACCCGACACCCCGACCCCGACACGGCACCCCGAGACCGACACGACACCCTGACCCCCGACACCTCCCGAAAAGGTGTTCTTGGCCTTCCAGAAGCCGACGGGGTCATATATTTGTGAATTATTAGTTAGGTCATATATCTTTCGATTTTGTTATGAAAAACATCATATATAATTGTGTTGATCGGGTAGTTTTAAATGTGCAGTTGTTTCATCGCTGCGAGGTTTGGTGTTCGACGACCTCGCCGTGCGTTTGATGAGCTCTGCCCCTTCGTTCGTTGGTGAGCACTAATGACATGTCCTCCTCCCCCATTAATTATTTGATCTATTCCGATGAAACTTGATAGCTAGATATATATGTGTCTTGAATCATCAGTATGCGTAACCAATATGTGTCTCCCGTTCGAAAGCGTCATAGTTATAAATATGCATGCATTTGCATATTTATAACCTTGATTCTTTCAAATTGTCCAACGCTATCCATGGACAGACCGAGTATGTTTAGATTGGGTTCGTTTTCCCATATGCTTTGCTGCGGATCCGAAGCATAAATTTCGTCAGTGCCTCCCATGTTGTTCTCCGGGTACACATCCTCTCTGTTTATTGCAGAGACGTGTATCAGGAGAACAGCGGGGAGGTGCTGCCGAAATTTTGCGTAGGATCCGGGGCATAGCATGGGAAAATGAACCCAATCTAAACATACCCGGGTGGGATTAGGACCTATCATTACCTATTAGAGTGTAGGTTGCATGGACGTAATAAAATTGACAAAGTAGATCAACTGATGAATACATACATGGTGAATTATATATATATATATATATATTTGTTGTGTGTCTAGTAGCTCTGAAAGTCAAGATGAGTGATCGTGCGTGGATGTACACCGGTCACACTGGTCAGAACAAATGGAGCACTGAATGGTTCACAAAAACCAAGGGGTTTGTGCGAGCCGCATTTTCAAATGGCCAGAGGAAAACCTGGTGCCCCTGTTTACGGTGCGGCAATTGGGAAAAGAGGACAGAGGCTGAAATGGGCAAACACCTGCAGAAGAGTGGTTTTACGCCCGATTATACGGTGTGGACATTTCATGGTGAGTCTGCCCAACGTGACCGAGCTGAGGTGGATCGTCATCGCACCGACGAGCATGGTACCGGGATGGAAAACATGGTGCAAGACTTTGATGATGCTCGGGATTCGGACGAGGAGATGGAGGAATCTGCAAAGGCCTTCAATGAAATGTTGGAGTCTTCAAAACGTCCGCTCCAATGGCACACTGAGCTTTGTCAGTTGGATGCCATCTCACAAGTAATGGCTCTGAAGGCTCAGTTCAACTTGGGCAGAGAATGCTACGATGCAATGATGACAGTATTTGGACGCTTTCTACCCAAAGGCCATGTAATGCCTGCAAACCTGTACCAGTCGGACAAAATCCTCCGTGCACTGAAGATGCCCTAGGATAAGATACATGCCTGTGAGAAAGGATGTGTCTTGTTTAGGCTTGACTATGCGGACTTGAACTATTGTCCCATTTGCAAGTCTTCCAGGTATGTTGTGGTAGACAACGGTATGGGTGAGAAGACACATACCAAAATCCCTGTTAGTGTTCTTCAGTATATGCCAATCGTACCAAGACTTCAACGTCTTTTCATGGTCGAAGAGACGGCCAGACAGATGACATGGCACAAAACGGGCAAAAGAACCGAACTAGATGCAGATGGGAATCTGATGATTGTACACACATCGGATGGTGTTGCGTGGAAAAAGTTTGATGAATTACATGGTGACAAAGCGGCAGATCCGAGGCATCCTCGAGTCGGCATCAGCACGGATGGGTTCAGTGTGTTTGGTATGACGGCAGCCCAATACAGTTGTTGGCCCGTATTTGTCTTTCCACTCAATCTCCCCCCCAGACAGATTATGCAAAGAAAGAACATTTTCCTGACGTTGATAATTCCAGGGCCCAACTATCCGGGGAAAAATATGAATGTGTACATGCAACCGCTTAAGGACGAATTGCAAGAAGCCTGGGATAATGGGTTCAAGACATACGATGCCTATAGCAAACGGAACTTCATAATGCGTGTCTGGTACATGTACTCGACGCATGACTTGCCGGCGTATGCGCTATTCGTTGGCTGGTGTGTGCATGGAAGGTTCCCGTGCCCCACATGCAAGGGAGCTCTTGAGTTTCGTTGGCTTCAGGCCGGTCGCAAGTTTTCTTGCTTCGACATGCATAGACAGTTCCTGAATCCTCGCCATAAGTTCAGGAAAGACAAGAAGAACTTCATCAGAGGTAGAGTTGTCAAAAACTCTGCACCACATGCATTGACAGGCCAACAGACCCTGGATCAGTTAAACGCTCTCGAGCCAGATCCAGAGCGTCCAGGGTACTTCAAGGGGTATAATTCTAAGCACGCCTGGACTCACAAAACATGCTTATGGGATCTGCCTTACTTCAAAGACCTCCTTTGACCACACAACATCGACGTGATGCACACTGAGAAGAATATCGCCGAGGCACTTTTTGGTACATTGTTCGGCATAGATGGGAAGTCAAAGGATAATACTAAGGCTAGAGTCGATCTGGAGGCGCTATGCGATATGCCGTTACAAAACATGAAAGAACCGAAAGGAAAGCAGAACTGGACGAAGCCAAAGGCATGGTTCAATCTTGGAAGGCCAGCTATGAGGGAAATTATCTTGTGGGTGAAAATGCAGTTGATGTTCCCCGATGGGTATGCAGCGAATCTACAGAGGGGAGCCACTCTTGATAAATTGAAGATATTTGGTCTGAAGAGTCATGATTGGCACATATGGATTGAGCGGGTAATGCCGGTGATGTTGCGTGGCTTCATCCCTGAGGATGAATGGCTAGTACTGGCAGAACTCAGCTATTTCTTCCGTGTTCTTTGTGCGAAAGAACTATCGCCTGTCGTGCTAGAAGAAATGGAAGAGTTGGCGCCGGAGTTGATCTGCAAGTTAGAGAAGATCTTTCCACCGGGCTTCTTTAATCCAATGCAACATTTGATTTTGCATCTCCCGACCGAGGCAAGATTGGGGGGGCCCGTGCAAAATCGTTGGTGCTACCCAAATGAGAGGATGCAGAAGACGCTTCGACAAAAATGTAAAAATAAACGTAGAATTGAAGCATCGATGGCTGAGGCATTCATCACTGAGGAGGCGGCAAACTTCGTGACAACACACTACGAAGCCAAAAATCGTCATTTGCATAATCCGAAGCCTCGGTACAATGCTGACGACCCTAGAAAGGGTGGATCCAACCTCAGCCTATTCAAAGGGAATCTCGCACCAGCCAGTGTTTCAAATCCAGTATCTTTGGATAACGAACAATGGCGGACCATTTCGTTGTATATCTTCAACAACCTGATAGAAGTGCGGCCGTACATCGAGTAAGTTCTCGGTACATAGTTTTGCAACTTCTATTTCCTTTGAACTGCTCTTATTCCTGGATATTTCATACAGTCGATACGTCGCCTTATTCTCGTATGGAGCGGTGATCCAAAAGGATTCTGTCGAAGAGTATGAGCTTCTCGCAAAGCAAGGAGGCGGCTATCCCGGTTTCATCTCTTGGTTCAAACAAACGGTAATTTCTATTAGACTTGTAGGCTAACTTGTAGGCTATCCCGATTTCATTCGCTAATTTGTGCGTAATGCAACAATCCTTTCATATTAAACTTGTAGGCTAATTCAGAGTCTATGGACGCCGAATTGAGACAAGTCGCTAATGGTTTTGACTATAAGGTCCGTTCATTTGACAAATACGACATCAACGGGTATCGCTTTCGTACCTCTGGCAAAGAGCTATCTATGGCCGACCGAAAGTCTACAAATTGTTGTGTATCTGCTATCGGCGAAGGAGGTACCGAGTATTATGGGAGAGTTGAAGCAATTTATGAACTTCTATTCTATGGTGAAAACCCACCGAATGTCGTAGTCTTCAAATGTTATTGGTTTCAGCCGAAGGAGACTAGAAGGACTCATGAACATATAGGGCTAGTTGAAATCAACCAAAGCACCCATTTAGATGTTCCTGATGTCTATATTACGGCTCAACAGGCGACCCAAGTATTCTATCTACCATGGGCCTGCCAAACTAATCCAAATCTGAAAGGTTGGGATGTCGTTTATGAAGTGCCGCCACGTGCTAGACTATCTCCCCCAAAGGAAGAGGATTATGAACCTCACATTAACCCAGACACATATGAAGGAGAATTCTTCCAAGAGACACGTCTTTCCAAAAAGCGTTTCAAGAACCGCTATACTTCACCCCAAAACATTGAAGTAGACAGCGACAGTGAATCCGACATCACCCCAGAGGAGGAACAAGATGAGCCGGAACAAGAAGAGGTTACTGCTGCGGATGACCTGTCATTGCTTGACCGATTACGTCAAGGTGGCCTTGCACATGTTGATGCCACTGAACCCTATGAGCCCGTCATTGATTATAGTGATGATGATGATTATGCATTTATTGATGATACTGATCGAGATTATTAGTAGTGTCAGGTATTAAATTTTTTAATGCTGTACTTGATGATGATACACTTAAGTGATACACATATTATTATTCATGTCGGTCTTTTTTTTATGTTGTACTAATTTCGTTTACTGTTTGTCATGGCAGGTGTTGAAAGATGGTGGGCGCTGGTCGGGAGCGCGCCAAGGCCCCTTCTTCGTCGGCGCGTGGTCTGAGGTCTTTGATTCCAGACGTACCTCTCCGCCGAGCGTTGCTGGACAGTATGTCCACACCGCCGGGCCCTTCTTCGTCGACCACGGTGCCCAGCAGGGGACGAGGTAGGAAGAGAGGAGGTGGGGCACGTGGTCGCGGGAGAGGAGGTAGGGTGACTGCTACGGCGCCTTCCTCGCCGCCACCCCCAGCTGTTTCACCCGAGCACGTGACTGCTAGGGTGGACTCGTCCGAGGAGGAGGCTACACGGACTCCGGTCCACGAGCCTCCGGTCCACGGGTCTTGGGCCCATGAGCCTCGGGTCGACTGGCCTTCGGCCCACGAGAGTTCGGCCCACGAGACCCCGGAGGAGCACACATCCGGATGGGGTACCTGGCCGGATCAGCCCGAGGAGCCGAGTGGCCATGCTGATGATGGCGGGGAGCCGACTGATCTTGAGGAGGAGGGTGGCACCGTCTACCAGCGTGGTGCTACACGGCTCCCGTCCATGCCGGCGACCCGCCAGCAGAGGTGGTTGATCTTCCCTGATGGGGAGAGGTACGTAAGTGCATTTAATATTTTTGTACCTTCTGCATTCACGTTTCTTCAAATAACTAATGCCTTGGCCTTGTCATGCTGCAGGGGTTGGGACCACCATCATAGTGTCCGATGGCCCAACTCCGTCCTTGTAGTTCTTTGCCGGCAAAACTTCCCGGGGTTTGTCACGTTGCCTGGTGCGGGTCGGCTTCCAGAGCTTGGGTTGAGCTGGGAGCACTTCGTGGCTGCCCCGGCCCGGCCGGATGTCATTATCGACGGTGTCGTGTGCGACACGATGGCAGACATGGTGATCAGGACGTTCTGGGTAATTTCTCCTTTACACATTTCAAAATCTTCAACTAGCTAGTTATTAATTGTACTAATCAATATTGTCTCATTTGATTGCAGACATTCTACAGGTGTGAGGAGGGATACGAGGAGGACAGCCCAAATGTTATCCAGAACGTCTGCAAGCGCCTACTCCAGAACTTACGGCACGAGGCTCGGGTGCAGGCTGTTCGAGACTACTACGCCTTGCGTGGTATCAAGAAGACCAAGCCGGCGTGCCGCGATAAGTTCCTGAGTAAGGAGCAGTACATGAAGGTAATTCTTAAGGCCTTCTACTTAAGTTCCTTCATTTAGTAATTCTTAGCCGTAGCGCTCAAGTTTCTATTTGCTAACTTAGGCGCCTCCGAGATGGTGTGCGGATCGGATGGATTGTTGGGAGGTGTTGGTCGATGAGTGGTGCTCACAAGAATGGCTAGCCCTCCACAACCAGGCCAAGGACAAACGTGCCCAAATGGAAGGTGTGCCACACCATCAAGGCAGCTCCAACTTATATCAGTTCGGGCGCAACTGGGTATGTGGTTTGCTTCATGATTCATGCAATTCATTCATCATGCTAGCTTGAGCCCTTTAATTACTAATTTTCATTGTTTCTCTCTTTCAGGCACGCCACAATAAGGCGGATAAGGTGCCAAAGGTGTACGACCTGTATGCCATGGCCCACACTGGCTCTTTCAAGAAAGTCAAGGCTTTCTCTCAGTCTGACCTCGATGATGCAAACAACTTCACCAACATCTCCTCCCACAACAAGCTCGTGAGATATAGAGATGAGGGGCAGGCGAGGAAAGGGGAGGACTTTAACCCGAGCCAGGGTCCCATTGATCCAGAGCTGGTGATGATATCTGGTGGCGGGAGGTCCCATGGCACCATAGCCATTGGAGATGGACTTATCCGTTGTCCTAGCACTCTCCCGGAGATCAAGGCGCGCCAGTCGAGCTCCGCTCCTGAGATAAGGCCTCGTGAACAGCCAGTGCAACTCGCCATCAAGGTTAGTGATACGTACTCAGTTATCTTTCTCCATTACATTGTGTGCGCTTCCATCAATGATTACAAATGGTCATGTGAGTGGTGTTGCAGGCTGCTATACAGACTGAGAGAGATAGAACGGAGAAACTTCTGGCGGAGGCGGCGGAGAGGCAGCGGGAGATGGAGGAGAGGACGAGAAAGATGATGGAGGAGGAGAGGGCACGGAATGACATGCAGGCAAGGGCCATGTACGAGCTCCTTGTGGTAAGTTTCTTCTGCAGATTACTTGCTAGTCTTAACATTTGAGTCTCATTACTAACTAGTATGACTCTGTTCTGAAAACCAAATGTGCAGTCTGTGTGCGAGAACTCCGGTCAGCCCACTCCGCCGATGCCAGTGATTGCTCCTGGGAGCACGGTGAGTTTAGTTTGAATGGACATTACTTGGTAGTCTTAACATTTGAGTGTCGTAATGCTAACGAGACATTGGAAATGATCTTTGGTGGAGCTTAACTCCAGAAACGCATCGCACGATCCTTCTCCAGGTAGCGGCACTAGCCAGCCCGCTCCTACACCTCCCTGATCACGGTAAGTTTCTCTAGTGTTTTGCTTAACAAATGCATAAAGACCTAGACTTAGCTTTATTTCCTCCAATATGCTTACCATAATGACCTAGAGTTAGCTTATTTTCCTCCAAAATGACCCATTTTACCTAGGTTAGCTTATAAATGATGCAGTTCATCCAAGTTAGCTCAAAAATGACCCATTTTACCTAGATTAGCTCCTAAATGATCCATTTTACCTACGTTAGCTTTAAAATGGCCCATTTCACCTACGTTAACTCCAAAATGACCCATCTTACCTAGGTTATCTCATAAACGATCCATTTCAACTAATTTAGCTCACAAACGATCCATTTGACCTAAGTGAGCTAAAAAACGATCCATTTCACCTAAATTAGCTCTTAAATGATCCATTTCACCTAAGTTAGCTCAAAAAGATCCATTTCAACTAAATTAGCTCATAAATGATCCATTTCACCTAAGTTAGCTCAAAAACGATCCATTTCAACTAAATTAGCTCAAAAATGATCCATTTCAACAAAGTTAGCTCAAAAACGATCCATTTCAACTAAGTTAGCTCAAAAACGATCCATTTGACCTAAGTGAGCTAAAAAATGATCCATTTCACCTTAGTTACCTCAAAAACGATCCATTTCTAACTTTCTTATTTTGCCATTTTGCAGATTTCATTATGTGCTGGATGGAGTGCTTGTTCTACTCTTCTTGTTCTTGTCTTCTCATTCTTGTCTTCTCATTCTATTCACCTTAGCTATGGAGTGCTTGTTTATGTATGGATGGAACTTGTTTATGTATGAAATGATGGATGGAACTTGTTTATGTATGAAATGATGGATGGAACTTGTTTATGTATGAAATGATGTATGAACTTGTTTATGTGATGAATGCCTGTGAAATATATCTATATGTCATATATATTTTCTGTGCAAATTGTGGGATTTAATAAAAAACAGAAAAAAAAACCCAATATGCAGGCTCTTTGCCGTCTGCCACAGACGGCAACGGCCTCTTTGCCGTCTGTGGCAGACGGCAAAGAAGCCACGTGGCAGCCATCTGTGCTTCCTGGAAGCTGACCCATTTGGTCAGTTTGCCTACAGTGGCAGACGGCAAAGACTTTGCCATCTGTGGCAGACGGCAAAGAACCTGCACTTTTCCATCTGTGGCAGACGGCAAAGAACTTGCCATCTAGTGACGTGTAGATGACATCATACGGCAGACGGCAAAGACCAGAGAAATTTTGCCGTCAGCGGCGGACGGAAAAGGTCTGCCGTTAGCCACTTAACGGACTGACAGCGCAATTATTGCCGTCCGCCCTCTTTGCCGTCCGCCGCAGACGGCAAAGAGCCTTTGCCGTCCGCCGCCAGGAAGCAAACAGCAAAGCAGCTGTTTACTGTAGCCTTCTTTGCCGGAGCCTTTTGCCGTCCGCGGCTGACGGCAAAGGTGTTTGCCGTCCGCCTTTCGAGCCTTTGCCGTCCGCCGTGGCAGACGGCAAAGTAGCTGTTTCCTGTAGTGTAAGCATGCAACGAAGGACACATATTTGATTTTTCAACCAGTTTATATGGACTGGAGAATGTGCATGTAGTTCAAATTTGAATTGTGCGCATAAAATGCCTAGCAAACCGAGTTAATGTATAAAAATGTCCAAACGAACCTCGAAAAATTCCAAAATTGAACACAACACTCCTGTTGTTCTATGTTGACACTCAAAAATTTTTGAAAGCAATAAGAGGCAACGGATATTGTTTCGTCCCCAAAGGTGGCACGTTCCCTACTGAAACCATCACGCTTGCTGTGAGAAGCTTATACCCAAACCTGCCCCAAATGGGACAATTTTTTTACCATGCCATTATGATGCCGCTCCATGATAGCATGCCAGGTTTCATGAATTTTAGACGAGTTTTGGATTTACTAGAAATTAAAAGCCATGTATCTCAATGTTTGCGGCCGAGTGACGGTGGCAGGGTGTGTGACATTCATTCCCATTTCTTTCATGGGACCTAAGCATGCAACCAAGGACACATATTTGATTTTTCAACCAGTTTATATGCACTGGAGCATGTGCATGTAGTTCAAATTAGAATTATGCGCATAAAATGCCTGGAAAACCAAGTTAATGTATAAAAACGTCCGAACGAACCCTATTAATTCCAAAAAATTTTGACGACACACCTATAGTTGCATGTTCACTGCAGATAAAAGTTCTAACAATTCAAACACCATCCTTTGTAGCTATGACCCCATTACGTAATTCAAATCAAGAAGATAAATCAAGTAGATCGCACACAGTTTATTATCACCAACCGTGTGAGATGCAGCACAAAATATCTTGGAGCACCGTCGGTGTATAGTACGCCTATGGCTTACGCGAGAAGGTGCGTCGGCTATAGTCCACAGCCGGCGTGTCAAGCACACTAGCTCACTCCCCAAATATCATTTCACTGTTCATTTGTCGCTGGTGAAAGATGGGGACGTGGTCCCAGGTCGTGAGGGCAACTTCGGCGGCCCACTTCGGCGAGAGCGCGGCCGCAGCCGCCAGGCGTGTGCTAACAAGCTTCGTGAGGGTGACCGCAGTCTGCGTCCAGGCGGCCATGGCAGCCCAAACGGCCGATGTTGCTTCTCAGGCGGCGGGAACAACATCTGCCTTGGGGATAGCAATCGGCGAGAGCGGCACAACAGCTGTCCGTTCCGCAAAGGCGGCCTTATCCCTGATGGAGGCCGCCTACTACCATGTCGAGGACATCGACGCCCACCTCATGGCGGTCACCGCACAAATCGAATGAAGCTTCTCCGACAATGGTCGGCAACCCAAAGCCGAAGAGCTGGCAATCGCCGAGAGAGTTCGAGCAGCCGTCCGTTGCTGCGCAGCATTCCCTGCCACGACGGAGCCCGCCAGAGCCCAGATCACGGCTGCCCATGCCCAGCTCGTGGTGGCCTATGCCAAAGATATGGCGGACGCGGATGGCGAGATGCTTGCCGAGTATGGTGTAATTGATGCCATGGAGCCCCTTCCCCAGGAGACCGTCGGGCGCGAGTCGGACATGGAGGCGGTGGTGGAGATCCACGAGCACCAGCCGTAGTAGTACTCTTTGTTTTGTTTAATTAAGAGCGTCAGTCTTTAATTTGTTAGAATAATGTTTAGGTCAGCTAGCTCTGTTTAATTGCTGAACTTGCTCGATTAAGAAGTTAGCCTCCTTTGTGTACCCAAATTATGCAATGACGTGGATGACCACTGTAACCAGGGAAATTCGAACCAAACATTTTGATGTTCAAACTCAACACACACGGTTTAAGCTATCTGAATCGTTTGTGATGTTCACATATCGTAAAAAGTTCTGAATAAGGGACCGTGTCTGATGACACTTTGCGCGCCTGTTTTTCACTGAAGCGATTCCTAATTTTTGGCTTCCGCGGAAATATCTACCTCCCCGCCCCCTCCCCCTTACCAAAACCCATATTTCCCCTCTTTTCGCCTTCCTTTCCAAGTTGAAACCTTCACTCCTTGCTTGCAGTGCTGCTTCCTCGTCGGCGACCCTCCTTCACGCTGCTCGCCCTCGTCTATCCAGGCAGGTTATCCACACCCGACCCCCATCCTCCTCCTCCTTCCACATCAAACATGCCCCGACCGCCGGTGCGAGCGTGACACCCTCCACCCAAATCACCACTCCTCCACCAAATAAGCACCGGCCTAAGCCATGGTGCACGCAGTATAGCCAGGATCTCGAGGAGCATTTGGCAGCGGAGAAGCAAATCGCGGCCGCACGCGCGGATGAGGTCGCGATGGCTGCCATTCATGCCAAACCCCAGATCTTGGAGGAGCACCTCGCCATCGAGGCCACTGTTGACGCCTCGCGCGCCGACGCCGCGACGCGGTTGGCTGCTTTAAACGACAGTTCATGGCGTTTTCACGAGGCCACCGTCGGTGCCTTCGACAAAGACTACGAGGTATTTTCTCAGTGTGCACGTTCTTACCTCATCTCGAGAGCCAGCAGGCTGGTGCCCGAAGTGGCTCAGGCAACTCACCACTACAACGAGGGCACCCACGATGCGGAGGCCACGCCCTCCTCCATGTCCAAGGATCCAATCGTCATCGATATCTCCGACAATGAGGAGTAGCTTGTCTTATTAGCTCACTATAAGGACCCATGTTCAGTTTGCTAGCTGCTGCCTTTCCTTAACAAATTCTAGTGAATTGTGATATCTACGTTTACCACGCAATCTTCTGCTATAGTGTATATGTTCTATATGTCGTGCAATGTGGTGTTCAGTTAACTGCTTGGTTCAATTCTGCAAATGTGATGTTCAATTCTTCAGGTTGCAATATTTCCAAGTTGTTAAGCATTCTTGGTTTGGTTAACTGTCTGATCTTCTATTACGAGTATGTTATATTGTGCAATGTGGTGCTCAGTTAACATTTGGTTCATTGGTTGTGGTGTCTAGTTAACTGCTTGGTTCAATTCTGCAATGCGATGTTCAATTGTTGTGGCTGCATTCTGTTATTGTATACCATGTGAGGAATAAATCGAATTTGGCTGTACTAAATACATGAGAAACAAATACAATTGCTATATTTCCCGGTTGTTAAGCATGCTTGGTTTGGTTAACTGTCTGATCTTCTATTAGGAGTATGTTATATTTTGCAATGTGGTGTTTAGTTAATGTTCAGTTCATTTGTTGTGGTGTTTACCTAACTGCTTGGTTCAATTCTACACTGCGATGTCCAATTGTCATGGGTAGAATTTTGTATTGTTGTG
Organism: Aegilops tauschii subsp. strangulata; assembly: GCF_002575655.3. Classification (NCBI taxonomy): domain Eukaryota; kingdom Viridiplantae; phylum Streptophyta; class Magnoliopsida; order Poales; family Poaceae; genus Aegilops; species Aegilops tauschii. Next base: position 203,223,603 of record NC_053037.3, on the reverse strand, counting down.
CATGTGAGGAATAAATCAAATTTGGCTGGACTTAATACATGAGGAACATATACAAGTGCTATATTTCCTAGTTCTTAATCATGCTTGGTTTGGATAAATGGGTTTTCCATGTGGCTTGAATTAATCTGATGAATCTGCAATGTGCTTATTTTTCATCAACATACTTTACTGATAGCATGCGAACCCTTACTTAACCTCATGACTAACTACCTTATATGTGTTGCAGGGAAACTATGGGAAGCACTGAGGTTTACAATCGAGGTTAGCACGTGCATGGTCCTTTCTGTAATAGCACATTATTGTGCAATTGCAGGAACCATTCTAATTTTTGGTTTTTAACAATTTGGTCTTGCACATGTAGGTCCTGCTGTTAGAGGTTTTGACCCACTATTCGACCCTTTTTGCATATGGGGAAATGAGTTGTCCATGAATATCAATCAAATCAAGAAACTCAGAAAGATTGCTAGGATAAAGAAATTAGCGACAAAAAGCAATAAGATCTTTGCCTGCACAATGAAGAAGGCATCAATTCACTACAAGATGGTACAAACTATTATACCTTGCCTTTTTTATTCCTTTGCCCCATTTCCAATGTAGAGAAGATATTTATGCACATCCTTGTTTTTAGGCCTTTCCAAAGGAGTTCAGTGTTGATTACCTCTCAACCCACCTCTATGGTGAGGAGGCGAGGTAGGTTTTCATACAACACCCACGGTTCAATATTGAAGTCTTCCTGAAGAGGACGAAGGACGGATGTGTTGGGGATCGTAGCAGAAATTAAAAAAATACGCATCACCAAGATCAATCTATGGAGTTTACAAGCAACGAGAGGGGAGGAGTGCATCTACATACCCTTGTAGATCGCGAGCGGAAGCGTTCAAGAGAACGGGGTTGATGGAGTCATACTCGTCGTGATCCAAATCACCGATGATCCAAGCGCCGAACGGACGGCACCTCCGCGTTCAACACACGTATGGAGCGGTGACGTCTGCAACGCCTTGATCTGGCAAGGAGGAGGGAGAGGTTGAGGAAGAAGGCTCCAACAGCAGCATGACGGCGTGGTGGTGGTGGAGTGACAGTTCTCCGGCAGGGCTTCGCCAAGTACATGCGGAGGAGGAGAGGTGTTGGGGAGGGGAGGGGCTGCGCCTTGGATGTGGTGTTGCAGCCCTCCCCTCACCCATCTATTTATAGGGAGAAGGGGGAAGGGGGCCGGCCCCTCTAGATGAGATCTAGAGGGGGGCGGCGGCCAAGGGGGGGAGGTGGCTTGCCCCCCAAGAAAGGGGGGCGCCCCCTTTTAGGGTTCCCCCCCAAACCCTAGGCGCATGGGCCCTAGGGGGGTTGGCGCCCAGCCCACTCAGGGCTGGTTCCCTTCCACCTATAGCCCATAAGGCCCTCCGGGGCAGGTGGACCCTCCCGGTGGACCCCCGGAACCCCTCCGGTGGTCCCGGTACAATACCGGTATACCCCATATATATATCTTTACCTTCGGACCATTCCGGAACTCCTCGTGACGTCCGGGATCTCATCCGGGACTCCGAACAACATTCGGTAATCACATACAAACCTTCCTTATAACCCTAGCGTCATCGAACCTTAAGTGTGTAGACCCTACGGGTTCGGGAATCATGCAGACATGACCGAGACACCTCTCTAGCCAATAACCAACAGCGGGATCTAGATACCCATGTTGGCTCCCACATGTTCCACGATGATCTCATCGGATGAACCACGATGTCGAGGATTCAAGCAATCCCGTATACAATTCCCTTTGTCAATCGGTACGTTACTTGCCCAAGATTCGATCATCGGTATCCCAATACCTCGTTCAATCTCGTTACCGGCAAGTTACGTTACTCGTTCCGTAATGCATGATCCCATGACTAACTACTTCGTCATATTGAGCTCATTATGATGATGCAATACCGAGTGGGCCCAGAGATACCTCTCCGTCATACGGAGTGACAAATCCCAGTCTCGATCCGAGCCAACCCAACAGACACTTTCGGAGATACTTGTAGTGCACCTTTATAGCCACTCAGTTACGTTGTGCTGTTTGGTACACCCAAAGCATTCCTACGGTATCCGGGAGTTACACAATCTCATGGTCTAAGGAAATGATATTTGACATTAGAAAAGCTTCAGCAAACGAACTACACGATCTAGTGCTATACTTAGGATTGGGTCTTGTCCATCACATCATTCTCCTAATGCTGTGATCTCGTTATCAATGACATCCAATGTCCATGGTCAGGAAACCGTAACCATCTATTGATCAACGAGCTAGTCAACTAGAGGCTCACTAGGGACATGTTATGGTCTATGTGTTCACACATGTATTACGACCTCCGGATAACACAATTATAGCATGAACAATAGACAATTATCATGAACAAGGAAATATAATAATAACCATTTTATTATTGCCTCTAGGGCATATTTCCAACAGTCTCCCACTTGCACTAGAGTCAATAATCTAGTTACATTGTGATGAATCGTACACCCATAGAGTTCTGGTGTTGATCATGTTTTGCCCGTGGAAGAGGTTTAGTCAACGGATCTGCGACATTCAAATCCGTATGTACTTTACAAATATCTATGTCTCCATTTTGAACATTTTCACGAATGGAGTTGAAGCGACGCTTGATGTGCCTGGTCTTCTTGTGAAACCTGGGCTCCTTGGCAAGGGCAATAGCTCCAGTGTTGTCATAGAAGAGAGTCATCGGCCCCGATGCATTGGGAATAACTCCTAGGTCGGCAATGAATTCCTTCATCCAGATTACTTCATGTGATGCCTCCGAGGCTGCCATGTACTCCGCTTCACATGTAGATACCGCCACGACGCTTTGCTTGCAACTGCACCAGCTGACTGCCACACCATTCAAAATATACACATATCCGGTTTGTGACTTAGAGTCATCTAGATCTGTGTCGAAGCTAGCATCGACGTAACCCTTTACGACGAGCTCTTCGTCACCTCCATAAACGAGAAACATATCCTTAGTCCTTTTCAGGTACTTCAGGATGTTCTTGACCGCTGTCCAGTGTTCCATGCCGGGATTACTTTGGTACCTTCCTACCAAACTTATGGCAAGGTTTACATCAGGTCTGGTACACAGCATGGCATACATAATAGACCCTATGGCCGAGGCATAGGGGACGACACTCATCTTTTCTCTATCTTCTGCCGTGGTCGGGCATTGTGCCGTGCTCAATCTCACACCTTGCAATACAGGCAAGAACCCCTTCTTGGACTGATCCATATTGAACTTCTTCAATATCTTGTCAAGGTATGTGCTTTGTGAAAGACCTATGAGGCGTCTCAATCTATCTCTATAGATCTTGATGCCTAATATGTAAGCAGCTTCTCCAAGGTCCTTCATTGAAAAACACTTATTCAAGTAGGCCTTTATACTTTCCAAGAATTCTATACCATTTCCCATCAATAGTATGTCATCCACATATAATATGAGAAATGCTACAGAGCTCCCACTCACTTTCTTGTAAACACAGGCTTCTCCATAAGTCTGTGTAAACCCAAACGCTATGATCATCTCATCAAAGCGAATGTTCCAACTCCAAGATGCCTGCACCAGCCCATAGATTGAGCGCTGGAGCTTTCATACTTTGTCAGCATTCTTAGGATCGACAAAACCTTCCGGCTGCATCATATACAATTCTTCCTTAAGGAAGCCGTTAAGGAATGCCGTTTTGACGTCCATTTGCCATATTTCAGAATCGTAGAATGCGACAATTGCTAACATGATTCGGATGGACTTCAGCTTCGCTACGGGTGAGAAGATCTCATCGTAGTCAACTCCTTGAACTTGTCGATAACCCTTAGCGACAAGTCGAGCTTTATAGATGGTAACATTTCCATCCGCGTCCGTCTTCTTCTTAAAGATCCATTTATTTTCTATCGCTCGCCGATCATCGGGCAAGTCTGTCAAAGTCCACACTTTGTTTTCATACATGGATCCTAGCTCGGATTGCATGGCTTCAAGCCATTTGTTGGAATCTGGACCCTCCATTGCTTCTTCATAGTTCGAAGGTTCACCGTTGTCCAACAACATGATTTCCAGGACAGGGTTGCCGTACCACTCTGGTGCGGAACGTGTCCTTGTGGACCTACGAAGTTCAGTGGTAACTTGATCATGATCGTCATCATTAACTTCCTCTCTAGTCGGTGCTGGCACCACAGAAACATTTTCTTGTGCTGCGCTACTTTCTGGTTCGAGAGGGGTCATCTCATCAAGTTCCACTTTCCTCCCACTTACTTCTTTCTAGAGAACCTCTTTCTCCAAAAAGGACCCGTTCTTGGCAACGAAGATCTTGCCTTCGGATCTGAGGTAGAAGGTATACCCAATGGTTTCCTTAGGGTATCCTATGAAGACGCATTTTTTCCGACTTGGGTTCGAGCTTTTCAGGTTGAAGTTTCTTGACATAAGCATCGCATCCCCAAACTTTAAGAAACGACAGCTTAGGTTTCTTTCCAAACCATAATTCATACGGTGTCGTCTCAACGGATTTCGACGGAGCCCTATTTAAAGTGAATGCGGCAGTCTCTAAAGCATAACCCCAGAATGATAGCGGTAGATCGGTAAGAGACATCATAGATCGCACCATATCCAATAGAGTGCGATTACGACGTTCGGACACACCATTACGCTGAGGTGTTCCAGGCGGCGTGAGTTGTGAAACAATTCCACATTTCCTTAAGTGTGTGCCAAATTCGCGACTCAAATATTCCCCTCCACGATCTGATCGTAAGAACTTTATTTTCCTGTCACATTGATTCTCAACCTCACTCTGAAATTCCTTGAACTTTTCAAAGGTCTCAGACTTGTGTTTCATTAAGTAGACATACCCATATCTACTCAAGTCATCAGTGAGGGTGAGAACATAACGATAGCCACCGCGAGCCTCAATGCTCATTGGACCACACACATCAGTATGTATGATTTCCAACAAGTTGGTTGCTCGCTCCATTGTTCCGGAGAACGGAGTCTTGGTCATTTTGCCCATGAGGCATGGTTCGCACGTGTCAAATGATTCATAATCAAGAGACTCCAAAAGTCCATCTGCATGGAGTTTCTTCATGCGTTTGACACCAATGTGACCAAGACGGCAGTGCCACAAGTATGTGGGACTATCATTATCAACCTTACATTTCTTGGCATTCACACTCTGAATATGTGTAACATCACGTTCGAGATTCATTAAGAATAAACCATTGACCAGCGGGGCATGACCATAAAACATATCTCTCATATAAATAGAACAACCATTTTTCTCGGATTTAAATGAGTAGCCATCTCGCATTAAACGAGATCCAGATACACATATACCTTTGGTATTGCCGGCCTTCTTATCCGCTAAGTACTTAGGGCAGTTCCGCTTCCAGTGACCGTTTCCCTGGCAATAAAAGCACTCAGTCTCAGGCTTGAGTCCATTCTTTGTCTTCTTCCCGGCAGCTTGCTTACCGGGCGCGGCAACTCCCTTGCCGTATTTCTTGAAGTTCTTCTTACCCTTGCCTTTCTTTAACTTAGAGGTTTTATTCACCATCAACACTTGATGTTCCTTTTTGATCTCCACCTCCGCTGATTTCAGCATTGAATATACCTCTGGAATGGTCTTTTCCATCCCCTGCATATTGAAGTTCATCACAAAGCTCTTGTAGCTAGGTGGGAGCGATTGAAGGATTCTATCAACGACCGCGTCATCCGGGATATTAACTCCCAGCTGAGACAAGCGGTTGTGCAACCCAGACATTTTGAGTATGTGTTCGCTGACGGAACTATTTTCCTCCATCTTACAACTGTAGAACTTGTCGGAGACTTCATATCTCTCGACCCGGGCATGAGCTTGGAAAACCATTTTCAGCTCTTGGAACATCTCATATGCTCTGTGCTGCTCAAAACGCTTTTGGAGCCCCGGTTCTAAGCTGTAAAGCATGCCGCACTGAACCAGGGAGTAATCATCACTACGTGACTGCCAGGCGTTCAGAACGTCTTGAGTTGCTGGGAAAACAGGTGCATCACCTAGCGGTGCTTCAAGGACATATGCTTTCTTGGCAGCTATGAGGATAATCCTCAGGTTACGGACCCAGTCCGTGTAGTTGCTACCATCGTCTTTCAGCTTGGTTTTCTCTAGGAACGCGTTGAAGTTGAGGGCAACATTAGCGTGGGCCATTTGATCTACAAGACATATTGTAAAGGTTTTTAGACTAAGTTCATGATAATTAAGTTCATCTAATCAAATTATTAACGAACTCCCACTCAGACAGACATCCCTCTAGTCATCTAAGTGATACATGATCCGAGTCAACTAGGTCGTGTCCGATCATCACGTGAGACGGACTAGTCATCATCGGTGAGCATCTTCATGTTGATCGTATCTGCTATACGACTCATGTTCGACCTTTCGGTCTCTTGTGTTCTGAGGCCATGTCTGTACATGCTAGGCTCGTCAAGTTAACCTCAGTGTATTGCGTGTGTAAATCTGGCTTACACCCGTTGTATGCGAACGTTAGAACCTATCACACCCAATCATCACGTGGTGCTTCGGAACAACGAACCTTCGCACCGGTGCACAGTTAGGGGGAACACTTTCTTGAAATTTTAGCGAGGGATCACCTTATTTATGCTACCGTCATTCTAAGCAAATAAGATGTAAAACATGATAAACATCACATGCAATCAAATAGTGACATGATATGGCCAATATCATTTTGCTCCTTTTGATCTCCATCTTCGGGGCGGCATGTTCATCATCGTCACCGGCATGACACCATGATCTCCATCATCATGATCTCCATCATTGTGTCTTCATGAAGTTGTCTCGCCAATTATTACTTCTACTACTATGGCTAACGGTTAGCAATAAAGTAAAGTAATTACATGGCGTTTCAGTTGACACGCAGGCCATAAATAAATTAAGACAACTCCTAGGCTCCTGCCGGTTGTCATACTCATCAACATGCAAGTCGTGAGTCCTATTACAAGAACATGATCAATCTCATACATCACATCCTTCTGGCCATATCACATCACATGACACTTGCTGCAAAAACAAGTTAGACGTCCTCTAATTGTTGTTGCAAACTTTTACGTGGCTGCTATAGGTTTCTAGCAAGAACGATTCTTACCTGCGCCAAAACCACAACGTGATATGCCAATTTCTATTTACCCTTCATAAGGACCCTTTTCATCGAATCCGATCCGACTAAAGTGGGAGAGACAGACACCCGCTAGCCACCTTATGCAACTAGTGCATGTCAGTCGGTGGAACCAGTCTCACGTAAGCGTACGTGTAAGGTCGGTCTGGGCCGCTTCATCCCACGATGCCGCCCAATCAAGATAAGACTAGTAACGGCAAGTAAATAGACCTAGCTCATGATGCCACTGTTGGGGATCGTAGCAGAAATTAAAAAAATTTACGCATCACCAAGATCAATCTATGGAGTTTACTAGCAATGAGAGGGGAGGAGTGCATCTACATACCCTTGTAGATCGCGAGCGGAAGCGTTCAAGAGAACGGGGTTGATGGAGTCGTACTCGTCGTGATCCAAATCACCGATGATCCAAGCGCCGAACGGACGGAACCTCCGCGTTCAACACACGTACGGAGTGGTGATGTCTCCCACGCCTTGATTCAGCAAGGAGGAGGGAGAGGTTGAGGAAGAAGGCTCCAACAGCAGCACGACGCCGTGGTGGTGGTGGAGTGACAGTTCTTCGGCAGGGCTTCGCCAAGCACACGCGGAGGAGGAGAGGTGTTGGGGAGGGGAGGGGCTGCACCTTGGATGTGGTGTTGCAGCCCTCCCCTCACCCCTCTATTTATAGGGAGAAGGGGGAAGGGGCCGGCCCCTCTAGATGAGATCTAGAGGGGGGGCGGCGGCCAAGGGGGGAGGTGGCTTGCCCCCCAAGCAAGGGGGGCGCCCCCTTTTAGGGTTAACCCCCAAACCCTAGGCGCATGGGCCCTAGGGGGGTTGGCGCCCAGCCCACTAAGGGCTGGTTACCTTCCACCTACAGCCCATAAGGCCCTCCGGGGCAGGTGGACCCTCCCGGTGGACCCCCAGAACCCCTCCGGTGGTCCCGGTACAATACCGATATACCCCCGAATATTTCCGGTGACCGTATGGTGACTTCCCATATATAAATCTTTACCACCGGACCATTCCGGAACTCCTCATGACGTCCAGGATCTCATCCGGGACTCCGAACAACATTCAGTGATCACATATAAACCTTCCTTATAACCCTAGCGTCATCGAACCTTAAGTGTGTAGACCCCACGGGTTCGGGAATCATGCAGACATGACCGAGACACCTCTCTAGCCAATAACCAACAGCGGGATCTGGATACCCATGTTGGCTCCCACATGTTCCACGATGGTCTCATCGGATGAACCACGATGTCGAGGATTCAAGCAATCCCGTATACAATTCCCTTTGTCAATCGGTACGTTACTTGCCCGAGATTCGATCGTCGGTATCCCAATACCTCGTTCAATCTCGTTACCGGCAAGTCACATTACTCGTTCCGTAATGCATGATCCCGTGACTAACTACTTAGTCACATTGAGCTCATTATGATGATGCAATACCGAGTGGGCCCAGAGATACCTCTCCGTCATACGGAGTGACAAATCCCAGTCTCGATCCGAGCCACCCAACAGACACTTTCGGAGATACCTGTAGTGCACCTTTATAGCCACCCAGTTACGTTGTGACGTTTGGTACACCCAAAGCATTCCTACGGTATCCGGGAGTTGCACGATCTCATGGTCTAAGGAAATGATATTTGACATTAGAAAAGCTTCAGCAAACGAACTACACGATCTAGTGCTATGCTTAGGATTGGGTCTTGTCCATCACATCATTCTCCTAATGATGTGATCCCGTTATCAAAGACATCCAATGTCCATGGTCAGGAAACCGTAACCATCTATTGATCAACGAGCAAGTAAACTAGAGGCTCACTAGGGACATGTTATGGTCTATGTGTTCACACATGTATTACGATTTCCGGGTAACACAATTATAGCATGAACGATAGACAATTATCATGAACAAGGAAATATAATAATAACCGTTTTATTATTTCCAACAGGATGGTCAATCATCCACAGGCACTGGCGTAATGTTGCAAAGACCTTCAACATGAATGAAAGCTCAATATTCGTGTTCCGCTTCAGTAGTTTTCCAGATGAGATGCATCTGTCTATATACCGTCTATGATGCTAATTTTGAAAGGTTCTACATGTTGCATGTGAAAGTTGGTGCTGGTGCAGTTGTGTAATGGGGTAGCTGAGTGCTGAAGCTATATCATGTTGTACTCTGATGTATTTCAATTATGAAATTCTGCTTCCTTAATAAGGAAATGAAATATATTATGTGCTTAATATGAATGTCAATTAGATTAATAAATGGAGTATTAATAATAGGGCAATTAGCCTGCTAATGGTGAATTAGCCTGCTAATTGGGTTTTGCTATTACAAACGGTTGTTGAAAAAATACAGTGGGCGATGACCTCAGGCAACGCACACAGTTTCTAGGAAAAAACCGTGTTGGATCAATGAACAATCACACACGACTTTCTCTTGAAAACTGTTTGCGTTAGGCCACCTTGCACAAACGTTTACCACATAAAAACTGTGTGTGATGGACAGCCTTTGCCACACAGTTTCTTCTACGGACCTTGTGGGATACATTCAATAACGCAAACGATTTAACGGGAAAAATTGTGTGTGATATACCTGTGAACGGAACCGTTTTCCTTGGAGCGACTGTGTGGGATGTACATACGAACGGAAACATTTAGCGGGGACTGACTGTGTGGGATGTACTTGCGACCAGAAACAATTTTGTGAGTATAATTGTATTTTTTAGCTCTACTGTACGTATTTCTGTATTTGAGTGCTCGCCGGTCGCACACGACCTCATTTTGCCGAGTGTGTGCCAGGAGGGCATATCCCCGACGGTTTCTGGGTCGTGTGGGAAGGACACCCCTATCGCCCACACTCACTTGGCGACGGTTCCATATGCCGTCGCGGAAAGGGGTTAAAAACAGTTTGTTTAGGACCGACGCGTACTAGTGTAACCATCAACACTTGATGCTCCTTCTATATTTCTACCTCCGCAGCCTTTAGCATTGCGAAGAGCTCCGGAATTGTCTTATCCATCCCTTGCATATCATAGTTCATCATGAAGCTTTTGTAGCTTGGTGGTAGTGATTGAAGAACTCTGTCAATGACACTATCATCAGGAAGATTAACTCCCAGTTGATTCAAGTGGTTGTGGTTCCCAAACATTCTGAGTATATTTTCACTGACAGAACTATTCCAGTGTCCAAACACAACCTTCCAATATATCAATCTTTATGTCTCGACCATTTCGAGACTCCTCATGATGTCTGTGATCGCATCAGGGACTCCGAACAAACTACGGTACATCAAATCACACAACTCATAATACAAACCATCATCGAACATTAAGCGTGCGGACCCTACGGGTTCGAGAACTATGTAGACATGACCGAGACACATCTCCGGTCAATAACCAATAGCGGAACCTGGATGCTCATATTGGCTCCTACATATTCTACAGAGATCTTTATCGGTCAAACCGCATAACAACATACGTTGTTCCTTTGTCATCGGTATGTTACTTGCCCGAGATTCGATCGTCGGTATCATCATACCTAGTTCAATCTCGTTACCGGCAAGTCTCTTTACTCGTTTTGTAATGCATCATCCCGTAACTAACTCATTAGTCACCTTGCATGCAAGGCTTATAGTGATGTGCATTACCGAGAGGGACCAGAGATACCTCTCCGATACACGGAGTGACAAATCCTAATCTTGATCTATGCCAACTCAACAAACACCATCGGAGACACCTATAGAGCATCTTTATAATCACCCAGTTACGTTGTGACGTTTGATAGCACAGAAGGTGTTCCTCCGGTATTTGGGAGTTGCATAATCTCATAGTCAGAGGAACATGTATAAGTCGTGAAGAAAGCAATAACAATAAAACTAAACGTTCATTATGCTAAGCTAACGGATGGGTCTTGTCCATCACATCATTCTCTAATGATGTGATCCCGTTCATCAAATGACAACACATGTCTATGGTTAGGAAACTTAACCATCTTTGATTAACGAGCTAGTCAAGTAGAGGCATGCTAGGGACACTTTATGTTTGTCTATGTATCCACACATGTACTAAGTTTCTGGTTAATACAATTCTAGCATGAATAATAAACATTTATCATGATATAAGGAAATATAAATAACGACTTTATTATTGCCTCTAGGGCATATTTCCTTCACCGCATTGGGCGAGAATGGCGCTGGAGCGGGGCGATGCACCGTCGGACAAACTCCTTCACCACCATCGGCACCGTCACCCCGACCTTCTTCAACTTGGCCAGCCTGGACCAGACGTGGGCAAGCCGATGGTCGACGAGCTTCGCGTGCCCCCAGCCGGGCTAGGCACCGCCGGCACTCATGGGAGCAGGAGCAGGGGGCTAAGCGTGCCGGCATCCACATACACCCACTGCTTCCGGAATCCCCTCACATCTGGGCAGAGCGTGAAGTCAATGCCCGAGCCAACCGTCACCGCTACGGCCTGGAAGGCCACGCACCCCGAGCGCTGGCGGGCATCGACTAGGTGGAGCGAGAAGAAATGGTGAAACAAGGCGACAGAGGGAGCAATGCCCACCATAGCCTCGCATAGGAAGGCGAAGACGGCAAGGAGGATGATGGATTGGGGGTCCAGATCCAGCGCCTGGATCTAGTAATGCGAGATTATGGCATTGAGGAAATCAGAGAAAGGGGGATCAGGCCAGCGAAGAAGGCATGAAGATGGATGGGGATCTCGGTGGCTTCCATGTCGACCAAATCCGAGGAGGCGGGCCAAGCCATCGTTTCTTTCCATTCGTTGGAATCGGCGGCAAGGGCTGCCCGGACCTTCGCCAACCCCTCCTGATTAATCACGTTGACGGCTCAAGAGCAGGTTCGAAGACTAGCAGAGATTCGACTGGGGCGCAGGCCTTCCCCTTCTTCTTCGACCACGGGGCCATGACAGTGCAAGAAGATTGGCACCGGCGTCGAGTCTGGGAGAAGAGCTGCGAGGTCGTGGGAAAGAGGAGGAGCCAGGGACAAGCACGGCGGGCAATGATGGCAAAGCTGTGCTTGCAACAGGCGGCCACCAAGACTAGCAGTTATTGAGGCTGCATGGGGAAGTGGGGGCGCCCACGTCCCATCAAGCACCACACGTCGACCAAGGCCGTAGGCAGTTTGGGCCCGTGGTGCTTCGCACTTGCCCTTTGGTTTCGCCTCGAAGCCAAGTTCAAGGGCGCCTTGCGCTCGGGGGCTACTATAAGCATTCTGGGAATGGGGGTACCCAGACTTGCCTCCCCGCGGCCCACGGCGTGGCTTCATCAACGGCCTGGTATGGCCCAGCTTTAGCAACAACAACTTAACACCCTCGCGAGGCGGGCAACACCAAGACCTCTAGAAGGAGCGGCCTCCTTAGGCTGGCTCATGAGGAGCGGAGATTTATATGCAAGCCTCACCTTGTGAGGTTCGGGTAATGTGAGCCATGATGACCAAGGCCAGGCGGGCGCCAGCACGCGCAGGACAGCAGTTTCCTCTTTGGTGCTAAGGAGGCAAGCGAAGGCGTGGAGTCCTGAGGAATTAGCCAAAGGATTCCATTCCTGTGCAACAAGTCCAAGACCGCCAGGACGGCAGGACGGAGGTCAGCACCGAGCCCACCGCGGCGTCACCACCAAAGGCTTTTGCAGGCGAATACTACTTTTGTCGGGATAACATGTACTAATTGTCTCCCTTGAAATTTGGCCTTTGTGGGATCCCTTCCTGCCTTCATTTAGGAAGAGGATCAAGGCCACTATAAATAGGACCTAGCCACCACCACAGGGAGGGGGAACCCAACCGGAGGACCGAACCCCATCGGATTCATTCCATCCTCACCAGCTCACTCGAGAAAAAGAACACACCTCCTGAGGTTGTTCTCCCACTGTACTAGTTCATCCTCAGCACCACGAGGCCAATCCACCACAAAGCAGGAGTAGGGTTTTAAACCGCAAGGTGGCCCGAACCTGGGTAAACTGTTGTGTCCCGTTTCCTTCCCGTTCATCGAGCTAGGCCGTGAGATTGGCGACTAGGCAGACTGGGGATGTTAAGTTCTTGCAATGTCCAGTGTTCGAACCTCTCAAGGGTCTACGGAGCCCGAAATCTGACATTAACCATGTCAGAGCACGATCAACATGACCACGAAGGTCTATTTCCTGCAAGCAAAGAAAGAACAAGCAAGAAACTGAAATTGCAATCTGGATATTGCGGATAAAAGATGAAAGCTTTATCGATGAAAGTGTGGTTCTGTGATATCTTGGTCTGGTCGTTGAACACAAACGAAGTACGCGAAGTTGCAGCTATGGCGAACTTTTACTCTGAACAAAACCCAAATCAAAACGATGCCTTAAGGGCTATATTTATAGGGGAAAAGAGAGGGGATTTCGTCCACCCTTGGCAAGGCGGGACTAAAATACCTCCCGGTTCGTTTCCCCTACAATATGGACTCTAAAAATAGCCTATGAAGTAGTATTTCGAAATTACATGGGCCTAGCCCAAAAATAAGGTGGCGCAGCACCAGTAATAAGCTATGGACGAAATTTATAAAAGCCCATCTTGTATATTTTGTCCATCTTTTTGTATGTCATCATGGTGGCTTCAAAGTGTGGAAATCTCCATTAAAAACTCCGTTCTTGTTCTCTTCGCACGCGCCTTCGTCTTCATGCTTGATAATGCTCCTATGTTCATCCTTCTTGTCCATGCTAGGCCCTTAAAATGTAAGCAACAAAAATGCATCGAAGATAGGCAGCATCATATTCTCATGAACTTCTGAAACATTACCAAGAAACGAAAGTACCTAAGAATATAACTAGCGTGCGCGATCTATACTAATCGATCCAATAGGTATAGTAGTAGGGGCTGTGGGTGTAACTATGGCCTCCATGTCCTCATCATCGCGTCCACTTAGTCTCCTACCTCCCCAAGCCTATATAATTCGTACCTAGGGTTATGTTTAGGGTTAGCAAAGTATATGTGAGATATTTGAGAGCTTTGCTCCTTCTACCACTGCATTGGAGATCTTGGCCTCTTAGGAGAGGATCCACTTGTGGATTTCAAGACCTCCTCTTGGAGAACACTACCATCAAGACCTCATCTCTTAGGAGTGGGAAGAACTCTACCTAGGGCTTGTTTCCTTTGATTGTGCTTGTAATCTTGTGGATCTATGTTTTTCCTATTCTAGTGGATGTGTGATTGGATAATGTTGGAGTGAATTCCTCTTTGTGTTCTTGGCGTTCATCCTCTTTCCCCCTCCAAGTGTGAAAATATCCATCTTAGGTTTCTACCCTATAACAAATCGCGTATGCGTTCGTGAGTGTTTTTTTAGGGGGGGGGGGGGGTGGGGTGATTTCGTGAGTGTATTTGTGGGAATATGTGTCGATGATATCTCGAAAAAAATGTGACACATACAATGTGTGTGAAATAGAGGCCTAGATATATCATATATAGAGGGGGAGATCCACGAGAAGAGAGGGAGGGATAATAGGCGTGAGATATAGATAAAATTGAAGAGAGGATCAAGTGTGTGGATGCAAGATCGATGAAGAGAGCCATCGAAATTGTGTGTGTGCGCATCGTAGATATAGGGCGATTGACCTACCGGAACATCAGAATGGAGAGGGAAAGTTTGTGTGTGGCAGGGAGACATGACCGGAGCACTCGATGTATCTGTGTGTGTGGGGTGGAGTGGGGGAGGTAGAGACTTAACTAGAGAGGTAGATTGACACATATGTATATGTGTGGAGAAGGAGAGACCTAGCTATGTCTTGATGGAGATCGATCGACATCCATATATAACTGTAGGAAGGGAAATAGAACTACTGCAGGATGCTACTAACGCGACACTACGATCAAAGACCCTTCGACGAAACTGTGTGCGATGCCATAATCGCAAACGGTGGTGTAAAAAACCGTCAAAAAAGGTGCAAAATGTTCACGATGGCAGAGCCATCAAATACGGTTCAGATTTTAGTTGCGTGTGCGATGAAGGGCATACGGTTCAGTTCAATTAACTGTTTGCGATGAGGAGGAACAAAAGAAATGGGCAGCCAGATGGAGGTGTGTGCGATATAAAACATACGGTTCACTCGGATGAACTATTTGTGATTAGGCAACACAAAAGAAACGGTTAGCCAGATGAAGGTGTGTGCGATATACGACATGCGGTTCACTCGGATGAACTGTTTGCGTTGAGACATGAGAACAGAAACGGTTCAACTTAACAAGATGTGTGTGATACGCAGCAAACAGGTCTATAATCAGAAATGTGTGTGAAGACCGATAATAACACAGACGGTCGCTGCTAGTAAGACGTGTGTGTTGTGTGATGGGATTGCATACAGAACAACAACATATATATCTATACACATTTATAAGGACATGCTTGCATAACCAAATTAAACATCCACTTACATAGGTGGCTACTACAACCATGGCATTTGCACATGCCAAATTAAACTATTACATGCATAATTACATAGGTGTCTACTACACACATGACATTTCCACACACCAATAAAGTAAACTATATATTACATAAATCATTAACTAGCATAAACGATCATCTGATCATCATCTACTTCTTGTGACGCTTGCTCTTCTTGTGGCTCGATCCGGGCTCGTCGATTTGGGTAACGAGGCACTTCCTCATGTCAACGATCCGCCTGTGCATCTCGTAGCACGTGTACACGCTCTTGGCTGCGAACCTGAGGTGAGGTTCATCCACTTGCCGCATCCAGGCCCTGTGCCAGGATAGGGGACTTGTTCTCTGGGCATCCTGCTTCACCTTTTCGTAGTAGGGGTCGATGATGGCTGAGGCGAGTTCGACCAGGGAGTCCTTCATGCTGCCCCAGACCCTGTAGTGGTCACAGATTTCGACAAGGTTCTTGCAATCCAAGCCCGTAACACTGAGCGCGTTTACATCGTCTTTGGTTTCCACCATGGCAAACTTGTAGTCGGTGCTGTTGACAAACCTGTTGAAACGGTCGCACGGCTATGTGGCCATGCAGTAGTGGTAGATGAGGACATGATGGCGCACACACAACTGGGCGATGGCAACCTTCTGATCTATGCCGGGAAGACCGGCGGTGTACTGGAGGTCGATGCCGACCACCTTGTACTTGTCTCGAGCAAGCAACTGCTCCACGCTGTTGATGTAGTCGTCCACCACGGCCGGGTCGATGGTGTACACCACCAAGAGATCCGTCTCCCTCGCGTGGGTCTCCACTCTATGCTCGACGAACTCCATTGGAGCGCCGCTGGACATACCCTCTCTATGTGTCATCGTGGGTGTGCTTGTTGTGTTGTGGGGCACGATCGAAAGGTTGAAGATACTAAGGTTATAATGGCCGCGGGAATTAAAGGGGAAGCCGGATGGCCAGGAATATCGGGAGGCCCTGATGGTAGTTCTAATTTGCAGCGCGTAACTCCACAGTAATCATGCGGTGTGTTGTGAAGATAATATACAAACGATTGTTTAACTTGACAACAATCATGATTGTACATATTATTCAAATAGAGAAACGAATTCAAATTTAGTTCATAATGAAGCGGTATTATATATGTTTGGAATGCACTAAAATGTTCATTTGAGTAGCAGATTACATGCATTATAGATCTAGCGAAATATTTTAATTGAACATAACATTGATTCAAAGTTTTGAATGACATTTTTAGTAACTCATATAGTAAAACGGGACTAGACCCTCTTGTGTGGTGCAAATTGATTTCTTTTCATTTTTTTGCCGAGGAAGTGCGAACTGATTTGGTACAGTACACGTTAGGCCTGTCCCGCAAAATTTCAAGTCGTGTCTTGTTATCCCAAAATTTTAAGATATCTCTTTGTCTCATTGTGGTCCAAAAACTCCATCCATCTCAACCTGCGCCTTCCTATCCCAAAATTACAACGCGCATGAAAACTCCCACCTGCTGCATAATCCCAACACACAAAATTCCCGTGATATCCCTGAACCGAAAGAACCACATAGTACAAATCGGTGGGGGTACTTTTGTAACTTACCCCACATATCGGACAAGCGCGTCCCTAAGCCATGGTACCCCCTCCCATCCGCTCCGCCCCTACCCCGTTCATGCACCGAGGCCGCAAAAACCCGTGAAGCCCCACACCCTTCTCTATCCGCCACCTAGCCAGAGCCTCTTCCCCGAGGACATCGTTCACTGCAACATCTCGACGTCCCTCATGCACCGCACCAGATGAGGATCCGTCATTGATTTCATCGTCCCGCTGGTTCAGCCAACCCCGTCCTCCACCTCCAAGGACCTACCCCAACGTCCACCTCATCTATCGCGCCACCTCCATTCCCAAAGTGTCGTCTTCATCTGCACCACCGAAAGAGCAGCACCATCACCGATTCCTCGGATGAAGCTAAGGCCTAATCGGTGTCGTCGAAGAGGTTCTACACTAAACGCTGCATTTTCTTCTTGATTCGTGCTCACGGTGCTACCGGCGCTTGGTCCCAAGCCGCCATGGCGAGCCTCCATCTACGGCGGCGCGGTTGGCCACTTCCTTTACGGCGCCTCTCCCTGAGCGGTGACATCCACATCAGTAGGAGCTGCTGCTGCTGCTTTGGCTCTCGCTCGCGCTGCTGGTCTGCTCTTGGTCTCAGTCCCCTGCCTGGTCTACTCTTGCTCTTGCTCGCGCTGCTGCTCTTGCTCTTGCTCTATCTTTTGCTCTTGCTCTTGCTTGCGCTGCTGCTCTTCTCTTGCTCGCATTGCGGCTGGACCAGCAGCAGATCCAGCTCTCGCTCGAGCCCCTGCAGCTGCTACCCGAGATGCTACTACACGACCAACGGCCCCTGCTGTCGCACGCGCTGCTACTCTGGGCACTGCTGCTACTGCTTTTCTGCTACTAGTGCATTCAGTTTCGATAGTAAAATTCTGTTTTGACAGCAAAATTCAGTTTCAACAGTAAAATTCGGTGATGACAGTTAACTTTAGTTTCGACAGTTAAGTTCAATGATGAGCAGCTGATGTATTTAACATCTAGCACTTTTTTTGTTATGTATTTTACATCATCTATTGGAAATTCTATAAGAATACCACTTCAGGTTAATGTTGTCTCTCTTGTCCTGCTTCAGCCTCGCCGTCATACACCTCACTGGAGCTGCTCCAATGATGAAACCCTCCATCACAGCGGAGCAATACCCTCGGCTCCATCTCCAGATGCCTAAGATCTTCTTCCCCTCCTCCGAAAGCCACATCAGTCGCAACATCCTCAGCGATGAACCAAACGATGCTGATATCGACATGGCTTCGCCAAAGAGGTTGTACACTTGTTGCATCACTTTTTTACTCTACATGTCATATATATTGTCCACAGGGAACACATAGTAATGTGAAATACGATTAGTTTCTCCTACTATATGACAAGTAGTGAGGTACGAGGCAACTTAGCTATCCGTGATGGACTCTCCCGAAAGCCATCATTATTCATTTCTGCGCGTTTGAGTTGTGCATGTGTAGATGGGCCTAGAGTTGGTCTTGTAGGGAAGTGGCCTTGGTCTAAAGTAGTAGAAGTATCACAAAAACATTTTTGGAGTCTACGCTTTTGCCTGTTCAATCCTACATACTAGAATCATTAGTGATTGAAAGGAAAAGTGAAGGAAAAACATAGGAATTGGAAAGTTTCCTATGGTACTACTATTCATGCATTTGGTTCAAAGGAATGGAACAAAGGAAAACTATAGGATTTGTTCCTTTAGTGTCCCTTTCAAAGAATAACTGTAGGAGTTTTAATATCCACTTGGCCCTCCTTCTCAAATTCCTATTCATGAAGAAGAAGACTAAGTGATAGTAGCATAAAAGCATTATAACTGTACATTTTCTTGTGGTTTGACTTAATTTGACCATGCTTCTTTGCATTCTTGTGACCTTCCAATTCCTGTGAACCAAACACCCATATTGACAGAAATCCTGTGATTTTAAATTCTCTGTTTTGCACGTGCATTCCTATCATATTCTTGTGTATTTCCTATCCCTGCATTGGTAGAATCTACCAATTCAAACGAGGCCTTACAAAATTACTTCGGTTACTGATAGTTGTAAAAGAAAACCTTGTGTGGTTTGTCCCCCTCTTGTCGCATCGTCGTCCACCCCAGCTCAGCTGCTCCAACGACGGAAGGGTCAACCGCAATAGAGATCCTCCCTCCAGACTTTCTTTTGCCGCCTCCGATCTTCTTCCTCGCTGACGGCAGCCATGACAACTGCATTAACCATCATCAACTGAGCAGGTGACCTTGAGGACTACACGGGTCCGCAAGAGAGGTCGCACCCTTTCGTGTCTACTTACGTAATGCATCGCTTAATATGACATGCTACTTTATCGTCCTATTAAGCGATTAGACTCCGAGTCAGCTCCAAACTAATGCTCAAACTTGAGTTTTTAAATGGTTGTGGGGTACATATTGGGGCCGCAATCAGTAGTATATGTCTACTATGTGGTTAATCTCTGGTGTCTACTATGAGTTTCATGTTGGGTGGGAAACAAACAGTAAAGAAGCCATTATCTATATTTTTTAACTGAAGCTATTATCTGCCTGCTTTCATTAGTTTTGGGTCTATCCATAGGTTGGTAGCATCACTCGGGATTTCTGTATGCACTCCATACATAATCTCGCTATGTTTTATTCCTATGCATGTCAGTTATTGTACACAATGGTACTGAACATGTAGAGCAAAAGAGACGAGCCTTACATGGCAATAAAATTTCATGCAGACGTCGCTCCATGGTGTGCGCAAAGGCAGCCCCCTTCCCCCCATTTCATATGGTAATCATGAGGAAGATAATTGTTCTGAGGGAGATTTAGAAGGGGAAGACCACTCCTATTTATCCCCTGAGGACTTTGCTCTAACTTGGCATGCTGATGTTGGTCATATGATGCATATGGTGGCTTGCATTACTTACTTTATACATCAAATATGGCATCTTCTTAGTTTAGTAAATGCCATATGTTTAGTTTCTATATCGTATATGTGAATTACGCAACGCCATCTTGTTTAGCCAGGCATCATATATGTGAATTCTGCAATGCCATCCTGCTGAGCCAGTCATCTTATATGTGAATTATATCACGCCATCCATTTTTCATTATGTATTACATTTGTCAACCAAGTTAGCACATTCAACTGCTCTTCTTGTGCATCAGCCATTCGACACGGTGATGGAAAAATCTGGAGTGAAAACAAGGTCTTTATAACACACAGTGCTATCTGACGAAGCCATATCTTGCTGGTTACGGATAGCTCCTCAGAGGATGATTCAGAGATAGCTGACCAATCCTATCCCCCCGAGGTGTATGCTCTAACTTGGTAGGGTTATGTTGTTGCTCATATTGTGCGTATGGTGTATTGCATTGTTATGCCATTTGCTTACTTTAGACATGCTTTGTGTGAATGCCACCTGCTTAGTGTCTAATTACCATATATGTGAATTGTGCAATTCCATCTTGATGCAAGACATTATAGATGTGAATTTGTAATGACCCAAACCTCATAAGATTCGTTGTCTCCGTGCTTACCGTGCTAGTCCCTGGATCGACTCGCTAGCACACACAGTACATATGAATACCAAATAACAAGTGCATCATTTACTACAATGTATGATCCATAAATTATAATGTATTGGAAACTGAGTAGCACATAGCTAGATCTATTCAATAGTAACAGCGAAAAGGTAGCATAATAAACGATGAGTCCCATCAATGCCCATGGTGAAAATGATGAGTGAAGACTCGCGACCCTACTGTATCTCACTGGTCATCTGAAAATCCTGCAACATGATAAGTTGTGGCCACAAGGGCCAATACATTGAATGTATTGGCAAATCAAACAATAAGATATAGCAAACCTACATCCGAAAGCAATGTATGATAAGTAAAACACTCAAGTTAGTTTGGAGAAGAAGTTTTCACCTACCTCCACTAACTAAACTTAAAACCGCCTCTAACTTATTCGCCCAAGATAACCACAAAGATTCTAAGTAAACATGACAAGAACTTCAGAACTCTCTCAAGTGTGCTCTCTCAGTGGCTCATTCTATAGGAACAATAGAGCGCTTTGCCAAGGACGCATTCACCTGATTTAAGTTCCAAAAACTATACCTCGCCTCAAGTGCCCTCTGTCAATGGCGCATTCTCTAGGGACAATAGAGCGCTCTGCTAGTGATGCATTCGACTGGTTCATAATCCCGAGCCTACGGCTATAAACACTCACCACTTTCATTGATCACTCGACATGGGATACACGTATCATGCCAAACATACGTCATAGCATTAAAACCACACATGCATAGCAGAATATAGGATGAGCAAAATCAGAAGTGCAAACTTGCCTTAAGTCGATGAAGTAATAATTATGCTAGAAAAGTCGGACGACGGTCCTTCAGTATGGATCACTAGTTAAAAAAATGTTTGTTCACAACAGATGATATGAGTTGATGCGCCTCGTCAAACGGAACATGAAAACCATCCGCGGTTTCACCGAAAGATCACCAAAAGTGCATCGTTTGTGACGGTTTAGATAGCACCGGTGTAGGTTGACTCGAACTATATAGATCCAACTGCCCAAAACAGAAAAGTTTCAACATGAATATTGTGTGGACAAATGTGTTGCAGCTGCCGGTAAAAGTAATTTGAAAAAGAATAAACAAGTGCAACAAAGTTGTGCAAGAATACCTCTCAACTAGATTGCTAAATTGGAGATGTACGGAGCCTGGATTTCTTTCTCTGAATGGATTCATCTCAACGAAAGGAAAAAAATTCATGTTGAAATATCCACAATCCGACAAAGTCTTCCAGGTTGGTTTGACGAATCAACAAGGTATTGTCCGAAGTTTCTTGTCTTGCAGTGGCTAAGGGATCAAGATCAATCTAAGCCGAGAGAACGAAAGAGAAAGGCGATTCTTTGCGAAAAAGAGGGCAGCCAAGGCTTCCTTGTGCTATTTGTATATGGAAAGGACTTGAGGCCTACGAAAGGAAACAGGGGTGTGTCGTGTTCATATTGAACACGAACGTACAGGCAAACAAACAGGTTTTCATATTGAGGCAATGTACGTGAAGATGACTAGATCGTGTGCTCATTTGGCTGAAAGCAAGGTGGCCCAAGGTGAAAGAAAAGAGAAAAAAGACAACATAGTGGGTTTGGCCCAGTTTAAGGAGAGAGAGAGAGAGAGAGAGAGAGAGAGAGAGAGAGAGAGAGAGGCATGCATGTGTTGCGCTGCTGGGCTCTACGCTGGTTATCTCACGCGCCAGGGCGAGAAATAACAAATGTGTCATGCGATGAACAATAATATTTAGCAGATAAATAGTAATTTATATAGAATGCTCTTAGATAAAAAAGACCATTTAAGATACAGGAAACATCAAAACATACGTAAAATATAAATATATTTTTAATAAAAAATAGAACATTTTTCCAGACAAAAAATTGCATAAACTATACATAACATTTTATAAAATTATTTTTGGCTTTGTAAATGTTCCCTAAAATATATTGAACTCCCAATTAAATATCCAAAATTAAAATGAATATGCGAGAAGGTCCTTTTATACTTTCTAATTTAATAATCATCTAACTCCAAAAAAAATCTTAACAAAATTGAGCAAGGTGCAAGCAACATAAGCAAGTTTAAAGCAATTCTATTAACATTCCAAATTTGAAATTTAGGATGTTATAAATCCACTCCCCCTTAAAATGGATCTCGTCCTAGAGATTCTCATTGTCTAGCAATGGTTAAAGTAGGGTGCACTTAAAAACATCCATATTCGAAAGTCTCATGCTTGCTCCAATAGTTCTAGTTGACGGCATCATTTTCTAGGTTTAGCATACATAGGATATGGACAGAATAAAGGCCTAAGGAAAACACTACCCACAAGCATATGATACAAGAAACTCCAATACAAAGCCAAACACTCGATTCACACAAAATCACGAGAACAATTTCAAGGTAGTCACATCTGGTCAATCACACTAACATGGCCTCTTGATCCTGGTTGTGTGTGTAGTCCCCAGGATATGATTTATTACTTCTCTGCTAAATATTTCCCCGCTAATAAGAAACAAGCTGCTTTAAGGGAAATATATAATTTTGTGCAAATTGAAGAAGAGACTCTCCCACAAGCTTGGGGGAGGCTTCTCCAATTACTTAATGCTTTGCCTGATCATCCTCTCAAGAAAAATGAAATATTAGATATCTTTTATAATGGACTAACCGATGCTTCCAGAGACCACCTGGATAGTTGTGCTGGTTGTGTATTCAAGGAAAGAACTGTTGATCAAGCTGAATTGCTATTGAATAATATGTTGACTAATGAAAGTAATTGGACACTTCCTGAACCAACTCCTAAGCCAACTCCGAAGAAAAGGAGTATTCTATTTCTCAGTCCTGAAGACATGCAAGAGGCAAAGAAATCTATGAAAGAAAAGTGTATTAAAGCTAAAGATGTTAAGAATTTACCACCTATTGAAGAAATACATGGTCTTAATTTGCCGCCTGTTAAAGAAATACATGGTCTTGATAACCCGACACAGGTAGTAAAGGTAAATTCTCTCTATAGATTTGATGAAGGTGATATTCCTCGCCATAAGTCTGCTAGCCAATGCTTAGACGAATTTGATAATTTTATTGTTAAACAAGAAAACTCCAATGCTTATGTTGGTAGACAATTGAAACACAATGCTTATATGATTGAACACTTGAGTGATTATATGTCTAGTGTTAAAGGTGAACTTAAACTTATTAGTAAACATGCTTCTATGGTTACCACTCAAGTAGAACAAGTGCTTAAAGCTCAAAATGACTTGCTCAATGAATTAAATAATAATAAAAAGGATAATGTTGTTAGAGTTATGACTAGAGGAGGTAAAATGACTCGGGAACCTTTGTATCCTGAAGGTCACCCAAAGAGAATTGAGCAAGATTCTCAGAGAACTAATGTTGATGCACCTAGTCCTTCTAAGAAGAAGAAAAAGAAAAATGATAGGACTTTGCATGCTTCTAGTGAACCCGTTGTTGACACACCTGAGAATCCTAACGATATTTCTATTTCTGATGCTAAAACACAATCTGGTGATGAACATGAACCTAGTGATAATGTTAATGATGATGTTCATGTTGATGCTCAACCTAGCAATAACAATGATGTAGAAATTGAACCTGCTGTTGAGCTTGATAACCCACAATCAAAGAATCAACGTTATGATAAAAGAGACTTTGTTTATAGGAAGCACGGTAAAGAGAAAGAACCATGGGTTCAGAAACCCATGCCTTTTCCACCTAAACCATCCAAGAAAAAGGGTGATGAGGATTTTGAGCGCTTTGCTGACATGGTTAGACCTATCTTTTTGCGTATGCGTTTGACTAGTATGCTTAAAATGAATCCTTATGCTAAGTACATGAAAGATATTGTTACAAATAAAAGAAAGATACCGGAAGCTGAAATTTCCACCATGCTTGCTAATTATACTTTTAAAGGTGGAATACCTAAGAAACTTGGAGATCCAGGAGTACCAACTATACCACGCGCACCCGCACTCCCCCTGTTCACACATGCTCGCGCACACACGCTTGCGATGCCCATAGCCCAGCATGGACCTACACCCCCGCGTGCACCCTGCCTGCTTGCGTCGCCCGCTCGCCGTGTCGTGCCACACACGAGACGAGCATGAGCTCGTGCTCGAGCGTGTGCATGCGTGCAACCGCAAGCACACTCCATTGCCACTCCCGCACGCCCGCCGCCACCTACGGATCCCCCTCGTGCCGCCGTTGATCGCCGGCGATCACGCCGTCTCCTCTGACTCCGTAGAAGAAACCAAGCCAGGGCCTTGGACTATATATAGCAGGTCGACCGCACCTTTCTCCAACCCCCCCCCCCCAGCTTAGCCAAGTGGTTCAGCCTCTCCCGCTCACCCTACAGACCAGGGTTCGAATCACGCCGGGTACACGCATAAATCCCCGCCTTTTGTTGCCACTTCTAACACTCGCTGACAGGTAGACCCCACTGTTCATACTCACACACACACACCATGGCCCACCAGTCAGCCTCTCAGCGCCCTCCACCTTTTATTTTTTTATTATCCCAGCGAATTTCCGTTTTTGGAAAGATGCCTTATTCCATTTCTGGTAAATTCCAATTCTGGACATTCCATCTTAGGAATTGCCTAATTTGGTTACATCCTTTTTAGGCAGGTTCCAACTTATAGCATTTTCATGATTTTTCTATATGAACCCCTAACATATTATATATGTTTTTGGGGTAGAAAAATCCCACCAATCTAGTGGTGGCATTAGTTTCGGCATTTGAGCAAGTTCATAAACATGTCATTTTACACCATGTTGCTATTTTGTCTTTTATGTGTATATTCATGCAAATATGCTATGTGGTTGTTTTGCACATGGATAGCTTCATCTTCATGCCTACTACATGCTAGATTTTACTACTTTCCATGACATGCTTTATAATGAGTTAAACAAGCTTGCAAAGTTGCTATCATGAATCTTTTTTCTGCCATGACATGAATTCTACCAAGTCTGAAATCTGTTCATATCACTTGCCATATTTGCATTGATGTGTTCATCTTTTATGTGGGCTTTTGGATCAAGCTCAGCAAGGAGTTTGTTCATTGCTTTTAGTACTAGCATGCCATGCTCAAGTTTTCCATGATAGGTTACTGTAACATGTATTTTATTGGCTCTAAACATTGCAACTTGATGCTGTTTCTGCCATGCTCAGTGAATTTCTGCTAAGTCTGTTAAACTGTTATTATTTGCATTTTGTCATGCTGTTTTAGTTATGTTCTAATGGTTTCTAGCAGTAGCTCACTGTTCATGATTTGTAGAGCTTCACCTGTACTTCACTGCCATGTATTTTGTTTTCATGTTTGGGTGTTGTAGCATATTTAATGTATGCATCGAAGTGGTCATGTTGCTATTTTAACAGATTGCATTACATCTTGTTTTGCTTGTCATTTGCATACCGTGCATCCGTTTCCTGTGATCTTCATATCGATTTCATTCGAAATCTTTCAATCTTTCCAGTGGCATGCTTGGGTTACCAAGATTCTGCCCATATCCTTCTTGACTCCACCGTTTTCCTTCTCGTTGTCTGTCCCCTTCGTTCCGGTAGAACCGTAACTCCGTGTCTACCGTTCTTCTTACGCATCCTTGTAGTCCTGCATGTAGAACTTGTTCTTGCCATGAGTGGTTGTTTATTGTATGCTTGTATTTTCTTTGGGTAGTTCCGGGAGACGAGTTTGAGTACGAGGACCCTGTCGAGTACGTTTCCGAGGAGCAAGCTTTCGACAACCCTGAAAACATTGCAGGCAAGATGATCATTACCCCCGATATCACTTCTATATTTGCTTGCTAGTTGTTCATTCTGTCGCTATGCCGCGCTACCTACCACTTGTTTATCAAGCCTCCCTTATTGCCATGTCAAGCCTCTAACCCACCTTCCTAGCAAACCGTTGTTTGGCTATGTTACCGCTTTTGCTCAGCCCGTCTTATAGCGTTGCTAGTGGCAGGTGCAGTGCAGGTTGTTCCATGTCGGAATATGGATATGTTGGGATATCACAATATTATATTATGTTTAATTAATGCACCTATATACTTGGCAAAGGGTGGAAGGCTTGGCCTTTTGCTCGGTGTTTTGTTCCACTCTTGCCGCCCTAGTTTCCGTCATACCGGTGTTATGTTCCTTGATTTTGCGTTCTTTACGCGGTTGGGGTTATGGGACCCCCTTGACAATTCGCTTTGAATAAAATTCCTCTAGCAAGGCCCAACATTGGTTTCCTTTTGCCTAATAAGAACTAATGTTTGCATAGGGAGTAATTAACCCGAGGATTACTAATCAACCCCCGGGCCAATGCTCCTCATGAGTGTTGGTCCAAACCGGGAAGACTACGGGGCCGCCTCGGGGAAACCCGAGGTATTTGGTATATACCTGTAGGCTGACCCATCCGGATGTGGCTTGAGACGAGATACACGCGACTACTATCAAGGTGTCGGCACGCCGGGAGGTCTTGCTGGACTTGTTTTACCATTGTCGAAATGTCTTGTAACCGGGATCCGAGTCTGATCGGGTTGTTCCGGGAGAAGGAATATCCTTCGTTGATCGTGAGAGCTTGTGATGGGCTAAGTTGGGACACCCCTGCAGGGTTTAAACTTTCGAGAGCCATGCCCGCGGTTATGTGGCAGATGGGAATTTGTTAATATCTGGTTGTAGACAACTTGACACTTGACTTCATTAAAATGCGCCAACCGCGTGTGTAACCGTGATGGTCTCTTTTCGATGAGGTTTGGGAAGTGAACACAGTTGGGTTATGATTGTACGTAAGTAGTTCAGGATCACTTCTTGATCACTTCTAGCTCTACGTCTGTTGCGTAGTTTCTCATCTTACTCTTGTACTCGTATGTTAGCCACCATATATGCTTAGTGCTTGCTACAGCTCCGCCATATATCCACACCTTACCTTTAAGCTTAAATACTCTTGCTACCGCGGGTTTTCAGATTGCTGAGTCCTCGTGGCTCACAGATACTACAAACATGGTTGTAGGTACTGACGAGGCTAATACAGGTGATGCCACTGAACTCAAGTGGGAGTTCAATGAGGACCTTGGCCGTTACTACGTTTCTTTTCCGGATGATCAGTAGTGGTGCCCAGTAGGGTCGATCGGGACTTAGCATGGGTGGTTGTCTTTTATTCCTTTGATTTCGTCCGTAGTCGGACTTTGTGTTCATCTTGAATGATTGTAACTTGATGATATTGTGTGACATTGTGGCGATTGTAAGCCGAAGCTCGTATTCTATCTATTCAGTACATGAGATGAGCAAAGATACAACCACTCTTGCGACCATTCCAATATGCGCTTATAATCCAAGTCGTGCCTCGACACGTATGGAGTATAGTCGCATATTGGGCGTTCCAGTTCGCCCTGCCGCGTCTTGCTGGCCCTGGTGGCGGTGATCAGGGGATCCCTATGCCGCTCTCTTCACCATCATCTTCGTTCGTGCCATCCCGATCTTTGTCAGGCTCCTTCCCATGGATCCTGACGGGGTCAGGGTTGGCTTCCGCCCAGGTGCTCCTTCTGCCCTCTTCACCTCCCACCATAGTTCCTAGGAGGAGAGGGACAATAAAGGTATTACAGGGCACTTATCTTTTTTTAGTCAAACATTTAGGCACTTGCCAAACTTTAGTCTAAATATGTAATCTATTTTATCCATGTTTATGCTCTGTAAGATTTGTACTTGCTTATCAGCATATTAATGAAAAATACAAGCCTTGCCGGGTACTTGTGCATCTCTCCTGTCCACGCGAAGAATGAACGCCTTTATACTCTTAAGTAAACAAGTTTCCTCGGTAAGCTATCTTGCCGGTGCCTTCCATTGTTGCCGCGGAGGCCAGGCCTTCCGGGCTTCCAAATAATGGAGAGGGACTAGCCCCTTGTCAACCTTTTTCTTGTCAAATGAAACTACAACCTTAATGACCGAAGCGATGTTCGGGTCAAAGGATGGGAGCAGAAATGCTTCGAAGGCGAAAAGGTTTCTCTATGCACAAGTTTCTTCTTACAAAGACATATATGGATAAAAGGAGAACTTATCTTTTTGGCTTGTTGGGGATCGATATGTAGGCTTGTTCCTTTTTCTTCCTTTCGAGATCGAGTCCGCGGAAAGAATCATGCAGTTAGTGCAGAGGGAAGCAGTAGCAACATATGATCTCATCTACATGCTCATGGAAACTTCATGTTTATGCATGCATGCATGCAAGTTTTAGGGGCCCCCCGGCGCTTCATTTATTTATCTGCTGCTCAAGGTCTGCACCTGGCTTGGTCCAAAGGGTTACATGCAGCATCGGCAAGGCTTGTACAAAAGGGTGGCTGCTGGGGCAAGGGCCCGGCAGCCATACCTTACAGGTAGAACTTACGAAGATGCTCAATATTCCATGAGTTTTGCACCTTGATGCCATCTTCGGTCTCCAGACGTACTGTTCCAGGTCTGGTGACTCGTACTACCCGGTAAGGGCCTTCCCACTTCAGCGTCAACTTGTTGGAACCCTTGGCGGACTGAACACGCCTAAGGACAAGGTCGCCTTCCTCAAGACACCGGGCATGGACCCTCCGGCTGTGATAGCGACGCATGGCCTGCTCGAATTGTGCTGCACGTACAGTAGCCCGAAGACGGTTCTCCTCGAGTAGCACAGCGTCGTCACGCCGGTGCTGTTCTTGTGCTACTTCATCGTAGGCAAATACTCAAGGTGGCCCATATATGAGTTCCGTGGGGAGCATTGCTTCTGCCCCATAGACTAGGGAGAAGGGAGTCTGGCCGGTAGCTCGATTTGGTGTCGTATGGAGGGACGAAAGAACCATCGGCAGCTCGTCGGTCCATCGCCTGCCACAGTTCTGCAGCCTATCAAATGTTCTTGTCTTGAGTTCTCACAGCACTTCAGTGTTTGCCCTCTCAGCTTGCCCGTTGCTTCTGGGATGGGCAACAGAGGTGAATGAGACTTTGCTTCCGAGGGCATGAACGTATTGCGTGAAGTTACGGCTTGTGAATTGGGTGCCATTGTCAGTGATGACTCTTGCGGGTACTCCAAAATGGCACACCAATCTCTTCAAGAACTTGATAGCTATCTATGCGGTCACCTTCCTCACGGGCTCCACCTCCGACCACTTTGTAAATATGTCGATTGCAACATAAAAGAATTCAAAGCCCCCGGTAGCATGGGGGAAGTGGCCCAAGATGTCGAGCCCCCAGACCGAAAATGGCCATGACAAAGAGGTCATCTGGAGAGCTTGAGCGGGCTGATGGATATTTTTGGAGTGGAACTGGAGGCTTCACATCTGGTGACTAGCTCAGTTGCATCTTGGAGTGCCGAGGGCCAGTAGAAACCTTGCCGGAAAGCTTTCCCAACCAAGGCTCTTCATCCAATATGAGAGCCGCACGTGCCCTTGTGTATTTCTGCCAATAGTTCCTTTCCTTCTTCCCGGCAAATGCACTTCAGTTTGACACTGCTAGGCCTCCTTCTGTATAGTGTGTCATAGACAAACTGATACAAACTGGCCCTCCGGGTTACTCTTTCGGCTTTTCCTTGCTCTTCGGGGAGTTCTCGAGGTTGGAGGTAGTGGACGATGTGTTGTGCCCAAGTTGGAGCATGCGGCTCGACAACTAGAATCAATGGCACCTCCTCACTCGTGGAGAGCTTGCCTCGACCACAAAGAGCTAGGGTCCTATGGAAGAGCGCGGCTCGCCAAGCGTGGTGGAGTCATTCCCGGTAGCCCCCTTACCGGGGACCTTTGAAGGTACTACCAGTGAGGGCTTCCCGGAGTCTAGCTTCCTCCTCTTCTTAGCTATTGCCAATGGGGATATGGATGGCTGAGTCCAAAGGAGGACAAAGGTTCCAGGTTCCACAGGGAGCTTTTGTGCGGCACACTTTGACAGATAATCAGTAGTGTTGTTCTCTGCATGTGGTACATTCTATGTTTGCAACCCGTCAAAGTGCTCCTCCAACTTCCTCACTCCTTCAACTTATGCCTCCATCAACGGGCTCTGGTAACCCTTGTTGAGTTGTCTCACCACAAGCTGTGAATCTCCACAGATGATCAGCTTCTTAATCCCCAACTCTGTCGCAATCCTGAGCCCATAAAGGAGCCCTTCATACTCTCCAGTGTTGTTGGTAGCCCTTTCCCAGGGAAAGTGCATTTGGACTACATAGTGCGACGAAGAGCATGCCAGCCCCCGCACCCTGTAGTGAGAGAGCACCATCAAAATACATGATCCACTCTTGGGGCGCTTCCTTGCCGGGAATGACTGTTTCATCATCTCTTAATCTGGAGTTGGTGTCCATTCTGCAATAAACTCCGCCAGTGCTCTGCTCTGAATGGTTGAGGTGCTTTCGTACATCAGTCCAAAGCTTAATAATTCCAGTGCCCATTCAACTATCTTGCCGGTGGCTTCAGGGTTCCTCAATATCCGTTGCAGAGGAAAACGGGTGACAACTGTGATCTCGTGGGCTTGGAAGTAGTGGCGCAGCTTCCTCGAGGCCATGATGAGGCCGAAGATCAATTTCTATACCCCAGAGTACCTTGATCTAGCCCCCTGTAATAGGAACCTAACAAAGTAAACTGGTCGCTACACTACCATCTTCCTTGCCAAGGTCTTGGAATTGCCTTCACTATCTTGCCCTTCTTTCTCTTGATCCGCGCTCAATCCTGCTACAGGGGAGGGCAGTAGCTACAGCTGCTCTTTCTTCCACTTCCTGTTGTGCCACCAGGGCTGCACTAACCACTTGATTAGTCGATGCTAGATATAGCAGTAACGCCTCTTGTGGTTTGGGAGCGACCAAGGTGGGAACAGAGGAAAGCTAGGTTTTTAAGTCTTGTAGTGCTGCTTCTATCTCCAGGGTCCACTTCACGGGCCCTGCCTTCTTCAAAAATTTGAAGAGCAGTAGGGCGTGCTCGATAGACTTGGAGATGAACCTACTCAGCGCGGCAACACATCCAGTTAAACGCCTCACATCCTTTACTGTCCTGGGTGCTTGAATCTGCTCAATTGCTCTGATCTTGTCGGGGCTGGCCTCTATCCCTCGGTGAGACACAGATAAGCCAAGTAGCTTGCCGGAGGGAACGCCAAACAAACACTTCTCTGGATTAAGCTTCAGGTTGGTATTGCGTAGATTTGCAAAGGTTTCTTCCAAATATTGAATGAGAGTTGATTTGTCCTTGGTCTTCACCACAATGGCATCCATGTAAGCATCAATATTCCTATGCAGCTGAGGCTCAAAACCAATCTGCATGGCTCTTGCAAAGGTGCATCCGGCGCTTTTTAACCTGAAGTGCGTTCGTACAAAACAGTACATGCCACATGGGGTTATAAACACGGTCTTCTCCTCGTCTTCCTTGCACATAAATATCTGGTGGTATCTGGAGTAGGCATCCAAGAAGGAAAGCATGTCACATACGGAGGTGGAATCCATAATCTGATCAATGCGCAACAAAGGGGAATGGGTCCTTCGGGCATGCTTTATTCAGATATGTGAAATCTATGCAAAGCCTCCATTTCCCATTCGCCTTGCGCACCACCACTAGATTCACCAACCATGTTGGATGCAGCACTCCTCTGACCAAACCAGCATCTTCAAGTTTCTTGACTTCTTCGGCAATGAATTGCCGCCGCTCCAAAGCTTGCTTTCGGACCTTCTGCTTGATGGGCCGGGCATGGGGGCTGACAGAAGGTGGTGCTCGATTACCTCCCTGGGAACGCTGGGGATGTCAGATGGTTGGCAAGCAAACACATCGACATTTGCCCATAGTAAGGAAACGAGCGCGCTTGCCTATTTGTCATCAAGGGTGGAGCTGATAGTGAACGTACCATCAGCGCCAAGCAGCCCTGCCGGGACCTTCTTCATAGCAGGTGTACCAACCTTTAATCTCTTGCTATTGGAACTTTCCAGCAAGTCATCGACATGCACATGGCACTATGAAGAGGTGCACCTCCCGGATTCCTTGTTGGTATCCTTGCTAGCTTTTCTCCTTTGCTTGTTTTCCTTGGCGGGGACTGTGGCTTCCGCAGCCTCGGCAGCGACCGCCTCCCAATACATCTTGTCTACGCATATAATTGCGTCCTTCTTATCTGACGGGATGGAAATAACGCCCATTGGTCCTGGCATCGTCAAAGTGTTGTAGGCATAGTGGGATGCCGCCATGAATTTTGCCAAGGCAGGTCATCCAAGTATCCCATTGTACGACAATGGTAGTTCGACGACACTGAACACAATCTTTTCAGTCCGGTAGTTCAATTCTCCTCCAAACGTCACTTGCAGCATGATCTTCCCCTTTGGACGACTCCTGCTGGGGTTGATCCCTCAAAAGGTGCCAGTAACCTTGAGCACTTCTTCTGTTATCTGCAGCTTGCTAATGACCTTGGGAGAAATCAGATTCAACTCGGTCCCGCCGTCAACCAACATCTTTGTGACCTTGAGGTTGCGGATCGTTAGTGAAAGATGATGGGCGCGCGGGACCACTTGAATGGTTTCCAAGAATTTGACGCTGGCTCCAGAGCATTGACCTCACGCGCCCATTGTTTAAGCTGGCGGTGAGAGGAGTGCAAGGATGCACTTCCATCAATGCACAGGGCGTCAGTTGCCTTCTGAAACAAATGCTCGCTAGTTTCCTCTTCATCCCCTTCATCGCTCTCGTTATCACATTCCTTCTTCTCATGGCCTCTAACAGGTTTCCCTTGATGCTGAGGGACCTTGTCGGGGTGGCCTCCTCTGCCACCTCGGCCCTTCCCGCCAATGCCATCTTGGTCTCTCTCTTTGTCACACTTCTCGTACTCAGACTTCTGCTTCTTGACGACTTGCTCAACTTGATGACACTCTTGGAGATCATGGCCCTTGGTACGATGGATCTTGTAGTATGCCTCGTCAGCCTTCCCAGCCTTCTCGGCCGCCGCAGCTTCCCGGCAGTCAGTGCACGCGGCAACTTCCTTGCCGAGAGCTTCGGTCTTGGCTTTCTTGCCAGAACTAGGAATGCCAGATCCCTCGACAGCTAGAACTGTTTTCTCCTTGCTCTTCTTATTGCGTTTCTTGTTCTTCTTCTTCTGATTGGTAGCATCGTCGTCTTCTTCTGAGTCAACGTTGACGCCATCTTCTTCTCCGGGGAGTCGCCTCCCCTCCTCTATTCGGGCACACTTATCTGCCAAAGTGTACAACTCAATTACAGTCTTGGGCAACTGGACATTCATCTTGGAGCGTATCCCGCGGTTGCATACGTTGGACTGGAATGCAGCAATCAGAGCTGCCGGGTGGATATCTGGATTGTTCCTGTGCACCCGGTTGAATCTCTGTATATACTTCCGTAAACTCTCTCCTTCCTTCTCTGGAAGGAGCTACAAGTTACTGGGCCACCCTGGTTCTTGATGGCCGGCCGTGAAGGCACCAACAAACTCATTGCATAGGTCAGCCCAGGTCGATATGGAGTTGTCCGGCAAGTGCATCAGCCATGACCTCACGTTTGGCTTGAGTGCCAAAGGGAAGTAGTTGGCGAATACCTTTCCATCCCTTCCTCGGGCAGCTTGAACAGCGATGGTGTAAATGCTCAGGAACTCTGCAGGGTTCAATCTTCCATCATACTTTTCTGGAATCTCTAGCTTGAACAAATGGGCAAATGGCCAACGGACTTGCCGTAGCTCACAAGTGAAGGTGCGACACCCAACCTTGAAAGGCAGGTAGCCATCCACCGGGCACAGGCTCGTCGATCTCGGGGCCATTGCGCCTATCACACTAGCGGCTGGTTTCTGGGCGTCGCTCTATGATGACGTGCGCGTCGTCCCTCCGCCTGTCTTCTAGGACCTGCCGGTGGTCTCAATGGGCTCGAGGATCAGACGAAGCCATCAACACATCGTCGGGTTCTTGGTCATGTCGCTCTGGCTGCGGCCCGTGCACTGGCTGCCGTGGAGGGGACTGCATTGTAGGAGTGTCGCCTTCGGCACGGCCAGCGGCTCGGGCCGTTATTGCTGCCTGTGGAGAAGATTCACCCTGCATGACACCCATCCAGATGCGTGTCAGGCAGACAGGGCGAGAGATAGCTAAAGTGGCACGACAACGCTTGCAGGGCTACATCCACGACGTGTCACTGAGTGATGCATTTAATGCGCCTTGTCCTCTCTATAGAGTTAGGTACGATAGCATTGTTTGCTATCTAATCAGTGTGTAATGACTGATTTGCCACTGAGGCAACTCCTTAACCTATAAAAGGAGGGCCATGGCAACCTAAAATAGGATTCGGACCCTTGTACACTCTTACGCGCGTAGCTGCTCTCCCAGAGGCGACCTTGCCGGGCTTGAGCGCTGCGTCTACGTCACGGTCCTCCATCAAATCTACCAAAGTAGGAGTAGGGTTTTACGCTTCCCAGCGGCCCGAACCTGGGTAAAAACCACCGCGTCACCATTTGGCGTGTTGCCCGTACAATCTCCGCTCTTTGTGCAACGTGCCCCTCCCCCTCGCCAAACCACAAGGGGCCAATGGCCCCAAAGGTGATCGTCTTCTGCCCCGACATCTTTGGCACGCCAGGTAGGGGAGGCACTTGCGCGAACCCGAGGTTGTAAGTAGCACATCAATCGTCATCATCTTCTTCTTCATCGACGGCTTCATAATCCATGGCGCCCCAGAAAAAGTACGATGCTACAGCTCACCCGTCCACCTCGAAGGCCCCCTCAACAGAATTTTTGATGTGGAATGCTACCTAACATATTGATCAATATTATCTTCTTTAATGTGGCAAGAATATTCAGATCCATAAGATTCAAGACAAAAGTTTAATATTGACATAAAAATAATAATACTTCAAGCATACTAACTAAGCAATCATGTCTTCTCAAAATAGCATGGCCAAAGAAAGTTCATCCCTACAAAATCATATAGTTTGGTCATGCTCCATTTTCACACAAGAATGCTCTCATCATGCACAACCCCGATGACAAGCCAAGCAATTGTTTCATACTTTAGTAATCTCAAACTTTTTCAACTTTCACGCAATACATGAGCGTGATCCATGGATATAGCACTATGGGTGGAATAGAATATAGTGATGGGGGTTATATGGAGAAGACAAAAAACGAAAAAGTCTCACATCAACGAGGCTAATCAATGAGCTATGGAGATGCCCATCGATTGATGTTAATGCAAGGAGTAGGGATTGGCATGCAACTGATGCACTAGAACTATAAATTTATGAAAGCTCAACAAAAGAAACTAAATGGGTGTGCATCCAACTTGCTTGCTCACGAAGACCTAGGGCACTTGAGGAGGCCCATTGTTGGAATATACAAGCCAAGTTCTATAATAAAAAATTCCCACTAGTATATGAAAGTGACAAAACAAGAGACTCTCTATCATGAAGATCATGGTGCTACTTTGAAGCACAAGTGTGGAAAAAGGATAGTAGCATTGTCCCTTCTCTCTTTTTCTCTCATTTTTTTGGGCCTTCATCTTTTTTATGGCCTTTCTCTTTTTTTACCTCACTTGGGACAATGCTCTAGAAAGAGATGACAATCACACTTCTATTTATTTACAACTCAATGATTACAACTCGATACTAGAACAAAGTATGACTCTATATGAATGCCTCCGGCGGTGTACCGGGATATGCAATGAACCAAGAGTGACATGTATGAAAGAATTATGAACGGTGGCTTTGCCACAAATACAATGTCAACTACACGATTATGCAAAGCAATATGACAATGATGAACGTGTCGTGATAAATGGAACAGTGGAAAGTTGCATGGCAATATATCTCGGAATGGCTATGGAAATGCCATAATAGGTAGGTATGGTGGCTGTTTTGAGGAAGATATAAGGAGGTTTATGTGTGATAGAGCGTATCATATCACGGGGTTTGGATGCACCGGCGAAGTTTGCACCAACTCTCAAGGTGAGAAAGGGCAATGCACGGTACCGAAAAGGCTAGCAATGATGGAAGGGTGAGAGTGCGTATAATCCATGGACTCAACATTAGTCATAAAGAACTCACATACTTATTGCAAAAATCTACAAGTCATCAAAAACCAAACACTACGCGCATGCTCCTAGGGGGATAGATTGGTAGGAAAAGACCATCGCTCGTCCCCGACCGCCACTCATAAGGATGACAATCAAAGAACACCTCATGTTTCAAATTTGTTACATAACGTTTACCATACATGCATGCTACGGGACTTGCAAACTTCAAC
Source organism: Aegilops tauschii subsp. strangulata (assembly GCF_002575655.3). NCBI lineage: Eukaryota > Viridiplantae > Streptophyta > Magnoliopsida > Poales > Poaceae > Aegilops > Aegilops tauschii. The sequence goes on along the minus strand of NC_053037.3, from coordinate 203,186,707 downwards.
ACAAGTATTTCTCAAATTCACAATTACTCAACTAGCACAACTTTAATATCACTATCTTCATATCTCAAAACAATCATCATGTATCAAGCTTCTCTTAGTATTCAATGCACTTATATGAAAGTTTTTATTATACCCATCTTGGATGCCCATCATATTAGGACTAGTTTCATAACCAAAGCAAACTACCATGCTGTTCTAAAGACTCTCAAAATAATATAAGTGAAGCATGAGAGTTCATCTATTTCTTCAAAGTAAAACCACCGACGTGCTCTAAAAGGATATAAGTGAAGCACTAGAGCAAATGACAAAGTACTCCGAAAGATATAAGTGAAGATCAATGAGTAGTTGAATAAATATGTAACTATGTGAAGACTCTCTCTCATTTAAGAATTTCAGATCTTGGTATTTTATTCAAACAGCAAGCAAAGCTAAAGAAAATAAAATGACGCTCCAAGCAAAACACATATCATGTGGTGAATAAAAATATAGCTCCAAGCAAAGTTAACGATGAACGAAGACGAAAGAGGGGATGCTTTCCGGGGCATCCCCAAGCTTAGGCTCTTGGTTGTCCTTGAATATTACCTTGGGGTGCCTTGGGCATCCCCAAGCTTAGGCTCTTGCCACTCCTTATTCCGTAGTCCATAGAATCTTTACCCAAAACTTGAAAACTTCACAACACAAAACTCAACAGAAAACTCGTGAGCTCCGTTAGCAAAAGAAAACAAAACACCACTTCAAGGTACTGTAATGAACTCATGCTTTATTTATATTGGTGTTAAACCTACTATATTCCAACTTCTCTATGGTTTATAAACTAATTTACTGTCACACCCTGATTTTCATGCCACAACACTTAATCTAATAAACATGATAAAATGTGGTTTGACAAAAACTTTTGAGTGTTTGGTCCTTGCTTGATTTGATTTTTGTCTGCTGTTAGCAAGTGCTCTAAAAATCAAATAAATCCTCCAACTCTTATACTCCTTCTCCTTGATCCCAAAACCTTGCCCAATGATCATGACATGTGTATAGGGCCTAAAAATTATTTCTTACAAAAATAATTTGGCCAAATAATTATTTTCAAAAATTAGTTTCCAAAAAACCCCTGAATCGAGATTTGCACTGCAAGTACTTAATTAAGGGAAGTAAAAATCTTTCCAAAAATATATTTAACTCCTATTAGATATAGGACACCCAGAAACCACAAAAATATAATTTTAAAAGTTATTTTCCTATTTTATTTAAAGGCTTTTTCTTAAGACCAGAAATGGTCTTTAATAGGTTAAAATTATTTTAAAGCTTCAAAAATATTTGGGAAAAACCTTGGGAAACTCAGCGGACATATATTGTCCATATATAAGAGTTTAAACACATGGTCATGTTCAAATTATTGGTCAAACCCCTCAAAAACCCTTTTTGGATATTTCAAGCTTTTGAAATATTTACAAAGGAAATATTCCTCAAAAATTCCAAGAAAATTCTAGCATGTCACATATGACATGTTTGATGATCTTGCCAAGTCTCATGTCATGTAGAATAGTATAACCCCATGAAATCCTCTCAAAACCACTTCTGTCCTTTTCCAAGTTTGAACAACTTTGCACTGTCAAACATGTCCAAATGCTCTCAAACTTGGTGCACATGCTCAAATGGTGTAATAATGCATCTAGACCAAATGGCACAAGTTGGAGAGAATGCTATCTTGATCAAAGTGCCCCAAAACCCTCTTTGTCCAGAACCAAATTTGAACAGCTTTACATTGGCAACTTTCTCCTTTTGATCTCAAGTTTTGTGGACATGTTCAGAACCTCAAATTATGACACTACACTAAGTGGTGAATCAAGGAGAATAGCTTTGCATGACTAAATCTTGAAAAGTCCATTTCTGTTGATTTATAGGGTTTCCAAAAGTTGCATTGGCATCTTTGCCCAAATGAACTCAATCTTGGTGGAACCTCTTATTTTCTTATGCCATTTGACCCTGTCAAGCCTCATGACAAGGGAAGTCCATTTGCTTGCCCAAACCTACGTCAAACACCTTTTGGTAGAAATTTAAAATGCATGTTCTGTCCATTTCCACTAATCTCCATGAGCTCAACTTTTTCCCACAACCTCATCTGGTCCTCCTCTACCTCCTGCATCTTTCCCTTCCCGAGGAGCCATGATTAAGGGGGGTAGAACCCCATTTTTCTTCTCTGGGCAGCAGCATTCTCTCTCTCACAGCCTCTCTCTCCCTCCTTGACATTCCAGAGCATCCAAGGCTCTCCTCAGCTTTTGCCCATACCCCCTGCAGCTGCCAGACACAAGTGGACGCGCGAGTGCGCGCGGAAAAGCCGCGGATGCCAGACAAAGACGCGCTCTGGAGCGCCTGGCAGAGCACCCGACCATTGACGCATCGCTCCCCCACCACCTCGGGCCGCCCCAGCGCGCCAGTCGAGGCCCTCGACGTCCGCACCATGACAACCATGCTGGCCCCCTCCTCTCTCCCTCTCTATCACCTCCAGCAGCGCGTGCCAAGAGCCGTCCAGCTCGGCCTATGCGGGCGCAAGTTCGTGGCTCCACCCGGAGCTCTCCCCGCTCCTTCTCTCCCTTCCCCTGGTCGTAGACCATCTCTACAAACGCCCCGGACACGCACACGCGAGCTCCCATGACCCCTAGCAACGGCAACGACCTCGCCGGCGCACCCGTGCACGGTGCACCTCGCCCCCTTCTATTTAAGGCCACCGCCGAGCCCCCTCTCTCCTCCTTTGGCTTTCTCTCCCTCCCGTGCAACCCCTGGACCGACCCACATCCCTCCTCGCGCCCTCCATATCCCCCCATGGACGGAAAACCGCCGCCGGCCCCGTGCTAAATTCGGGCTATCCCGAGCCTCTCTTCTCTCCCTAGCCACTCCAGAGCCCCCTCACAACCACTGCCGACTCGCCCCACACTCCATTTCCTCCTCCCCGTGCCTGCCTCACTGTGCCAACCCTCGCCGACAGCCACCTCCGCGGCCATCCAGGCCATCGCCGCTACAGCCCTCCCCGGCATGCGTGAAGCACATGGATGGGTGCGGCGTGGCCTCCTGAGCACGCCGGTGGGCGGAGCGTCGCCGGAGATGCTCTATAGCGCTGGCAATCGCCGGCGGGAGCTGGTCCTCCCCACGGCCGAAGCGCGCGCGGGAGGTTGAAGACGACCTGCTGTTGGGCCCCGCGCGTCAGCGACCCAGCAAGCGGGCCCGACCGTATAAGTGGAAACGGCTTCGGCCGGATCCGCCTCCCCTGCGCGAAGGCGCACCCCCGCGAAGCCGCCTTCGACATCACCACCTCTGCCCGCGCAGCTGAGCCACTGGGCCGGCCCACGGTCTATCTGTCGCCCGTGCACAGGATAAGGTTAAAGCCTTATTTCCTTTTCTTTTTTCAGTCAACTTCATAAATCCATAAATAATTCAACAGAGCTCCAAATTTGATGATTCAAATTTGTAGTAGTTCATAAATTCATGATCTATCACATGGTGTTGTTTGCACATTTTTCTAGAAAACTTTTCTTCACACATATTTTGTAAAACCCTATTTTCCTATTTCTGTGATGAACTTTAGAAAATTACAGAGAGCTCAAAATTGATCCAAATGCCATGATTCAAATTCCTAGATGCTTCTAAGTTCATAACTTAGTTTATGAACATTTTTATTAATACTTTCTGTACCACACAAAATAATGAACCATTTCTTCATATGTTTCAGCTTTGCAAATTCATAGGAAAATCATTTGAACTCCAAATCCGATGAAACCAACTCCTGGATGCTTCTAAAATCATGCTTTGTTAAATGGGTGCCTTTGCTCATTTTTCAAAAATATATTTCTGTACACTTCTTGCAAATCCATAAACCCCCTTGATTCCATCATATCAAAATGTTTAGAAATATCCACTGACCCAATTACAATGAAACCAGTCTGGTTATTTTTCATAAAACCAGAGATGTCCTAGAAAAGTCAAATTAATATTTTTAGAGCACTTTTATTTCCTGCCTTGTTGTGTTGCTTATTATGGTTGCTTTCGACAATAGTTGACGAAGTAGACGAAATGCTCGGAGTTGGACCAGCGATATTTGAAGACCTCGAAGACTTTGTTAAAGCAGGCAAGCAGCCCTTTGACCATGTCTATGAAACCCTTTTTATGCATGACATATAGCACCATATTGTTGTTGCAACGGAATCATGATGAGGTGGAACCACTTTGATGGTTTGCCTCTGTTACTTCCTCGTTGATACTTGCATTGTGCATGACCCTACCTCCTTATGAGGGTTATGCCGGTGGGAGTAGATAGGATGCTAAAGCAGTTGCTACGCAAAAAGGGACGGGAATATGCATAGTGATGGAGACAAAGTATTTCCAAAAGACTTTTTCGAAAACCCCATCGGGTGCCACTTATGCCCAAGGGAGATGATGAGTTGGGTAGCCACTTGATGACGAAGTGGTGTACCGAGGCAAGTGTGTGTGTTGTTTTCCAAAACGGATTGGTTTAAGTTGCGACCGTTATTCCAACCTTACATGCGCAACCACTCTACCCTTATATGGGAAACGGCATTATTAATTACCTAGGTCGATACTAGCTTGGAGCCCGCATTACTAGTGACGGGAGAGTCGTTGTTGGGCTCTCTCGGGACGGGGTCGTGCCAGGTAGGGTGGCCATGACTGTTTTCGCAGGGCACCGGACACACCGTTCGTACCCCGTGCTTGTGGCATGTGACGAATATGGGAGCGAGGCTCCACAATTTTAAGATGTGAAATGTTGGGCACGGGGGTTACTACCAATCGAGTGGACTCTATGTTAGTGCCGTCTAGGGAAAGATTGTGATCAGGTGCTTACCCCGGGTACTTGAGGTACCGCGGGTCGTGGATGACACGGAAGTTCCCTGGATCTTGTGGGTAAAGTGTGCAACCTCTGCAGAGTGTGAAACTATCCGAATAGCCATGTCCACGGTCAAGGACAGATGGGTAACCGCTCTTGGGCTACGTCCACATGTTTACAAACCAGTGTATGTGTTTGGATAAGTGGGAAGAACTACTTGGGTCAAGTCAAAGGACTTGACATGATCGAGTTGGGTTGATGCTCACTCTATTTATGTTGATATTTGTAACATGTCCTCATGGTTACTTGAATTCTCCTGATGCACGTTTTACAAGTTGTTGAACATGTCATTGCACTCAAACTAGCTTTCTGCAAAAATTCACCTATATCATGCGTTGTTGTATCTTGAACCAAAACATGGGTCGCGTGCGAGTACATTCCAAGTACTCATTGGCTTGCCACTAGTTATTTTATTGGCCAGGCATGAGAGACAAGATATATTGAAGAGTTCTTTGGTGACGATCATGTGAGCTAGGACGCTTCCCAGTCAGAATGCCTGTAGGGTTAAGGCAGATGGCATGGGTCCAAGTTATCGACGAAGATTTCCGCTGCGAAGTTATACTCAAGACTTGACCATAATGGTCATAATTTATGTAAGACAGTATTTATGGATGTAAGACTCTTCTTATACAGCTTCTGTGTGTTCAGTGAGCATTGATCTCTGGGATCACTGTACACGTGCATTCTGTAACGCCCCGGATCCGATGCGCCAGGTGTCTGCCAGTTATTCGCTGTCGTTGCCATGAAATTTGCTTGCGTGTTGCATTTTTCCATGTCATCATAGTCATTTCATATCATGTCATCGTGTGCATCGCATTTGCATACGTGTTCGTCTCATGCATCCGAGCATTTTACCCGTTGTCTGTTTTGCAATCCGGCACTCCCACCTCCTCCGGCGCACCCCTTTTGTTTCTTTTCGTGAGCGGGTGTTGAACGTTCTCGGCATGGATCGAGTCTTGCCAAGTGGTCTTGGTATACCACCGGTAGACCACCGGTCATGTTTCGTTCCATTTGGAGGTCGTTTGGTACTCCAACGGTTAACCGGGCAACCGCAAAGTCCGTTTGTGTGTTGCAGCAAAACCCCTCTCTAAACAGCCCAAAACCCCTCTATGTCTTCGCCATGCTCTCGGCCGTTCGATCACGATCGCGTGGGCGAAAACCGCACCTCGTTTGGACTCTCCTAGCTCCCTCTATCTATATATAGGCCCTCCCCTTCCATTTTCGCGCAGACGAAACCCTACCCCGCTCCCCTCGCGCCGCGCCTGACATGTCCGTCCGCGCCGAACGCTTCGCACCGCCGCCCCGGACCAGTGGCCGCCCGCCACGTGGCGCTCCCCGCCGCCAGCCGCCGCCGGCCCGCCCGAGCCCGCGGGAGGCCCTCCCCGGCCCGGCTCCGCCCGTGCGCCCGTCTCCTTGCCGCCGCCTCGCGCGCCCGCCTCCTCCGCCGCGCCGGCGCCCGCCCTCCACCTGCGCCTCGCCGCCGCCGTCCCGTGCCCCGGCCGCTCCCTGCTGTCGCCGCGCCGCCAGCCGCGGGCGTCGCCCCGCGCCATGGCCGTGCCCCGCGCTCCTCGCCGGAGCCGCCTCGCCGTCGCCGCCAACCGCAGCCGCCGGCATCCCCCCTCCTCTCCCCGCCGGCGTCTCGTCTCCCCGAGCTCCGGCCCGAGCCCGAGCCGAACCCTAGCCCGATCCAGATCGGGTCAACGCCGAGGTTGACTTTCCCCCCCTCGAGATTTCTCCAAGTCTGTAAAGTTTTGAAATATGTTGCCATGTTCTCTGCGTCATAACCCTCTGTATATAGCTCCGTTTCGTGCGTGTAATATATCGAAATGTTCGTCTCGTGATGCTCTACATTTTGTTCAATTGCACCATGTTTATTAGAGTCCATCTTGAAGCCCAAATCATCGTTTCAAGAGTGCTAGTTGCTGTTATCTGCTGTTACTTATCAGAACTTGGTGATTTGTTATTTTTGTTGCATTTAATCTGTGCATCTTATGAGTAGGAGCTCTACAGGTGTTTTGTTGTATGCCATGCCATATTTCCAGTGGTGTATGCCATGTATTTTTGTGATCTCTGTGGTGACTAGCACAAGCATGCAAACTAGGCTCCGTAATGTTTCTGATTTCAGGGACTTGTTAATTTTACTAAGTCTGGGACTGCTGTTATTTTGTTGCTGTGTATCCATGTGGCTACAGAGAGATCCATGCTTATTTTGGAGATGTTCAGTAAGGATGTTTTGTAGATATTGTTGTAATTGATCCATTCATGCCCTTGTTTGAAATTATGGAGTGCCATAGCATGACTCAATCTTGCTCTACTTTTGCTATAAAATGTTCCTGACAGATTGTTTACGTGTTCTTCAATTTTGCCAAGCTTGTTGTAGTTGATCATTTCATGCTATGTACTTGCTCTTGCCATGGATAGCTTCATAAACATGCCATCTTGCTGTAGGTATGCTTGTTTTTTCATGAATTGCTTTGTGGTGAGTGCATCAAGCTCACCAAGATGCCTTCATATTATTGTTTCTGCCATGCTCTGTTTTCTGCAAAGTCTGAAACCTGTTAACGAAACTTGCTATGTTTACATGGGTGCCATCATATCTTCTGGTCCTTTTTGGCTTATGGTCTGTAAGGAACTTTTGTTATATGCATTTAGTATATTCATGCCATGCCTTGTTTTTCCATGTTGAGTTCCCGTAGTATGTTGATTTCGTGCTCTGAACATTGCTACCCGATGCTGTTTCTGTCATGTCCAGTAATTTCTGCCAAGTCTGTGAACCTGTTATTATTTGCAATCTTGCCATGTCCTTTTGAGCATGTTCTAGTGATTTATGGAGATATCTCAGTGTTCATGTTTTGTTGTACTTTACCTGTACATCATATCCATGCCTTTTGTTTTCATGTTGAGTTGCTGGAGCATATTGTTTTGATGATTTCTATATGCCTAAATGCTGTTTTGGACAGATTGTTGCTATGACTTGTTTGTAGTGTATGTGTTGCACCGTAGCTCCGTTTTGAGCATGCTCTATATGAAACATGCTTAGTTTTACATGTTGTCTCATATTATCATGTTGCATCCTTGTTTTGAGGTGTTTGCTTGATGTTGGTATGCATTTTGCATCAATGCCATGTTTAACTTGTTTTGCTCATATCTTCTAGGCCGTAGCTCCGAATCTAATGAATTTTATATGTAACTTGACTAGAATTTTGTGTAAATCATCATGGTGCTATTTAACTTGCTGTTTAACAACTTCAACTTAATGCTTGTTCAGTTCTGGACCAATTTTGAAATTTGCATATGAGGACTTACCGGAATTGTTATATGTTGTTTTCGGCCTCATTTAAACTTGCTTTGATGTGTTGTTCTTGTATGCATCATCTTTTGTCATGAGTAGCTTCATATAGCCTTGCCATGCATCATACTTGGTTGAGCATCATGCCTTGTTCATGTGTGGTGTGTTTACCATGTTGTGTGCTTCTTCTCGATAGTTCCCGTGTTGTTGCGATCGTGAGGATTCGTTCGTCTTCGTGGCTTCATCTTCTTCATGGATTCGTTCTTCTTCCTAGCGGGATTTCAGGCAAGATGACCGTCACCTTGGATCTCATTACTATCATTGCTATGCTAGTTGCTTCGTTCTATCGCTATGCTGCGCTACCTATGCACTTGCTCCTCCAGCCTCCCAAATTGCCGTGAACCTCTAACCTTTGTCACCCATCCTAGCAAACCGTTGTTTGGCTATGTTACCGCTTTGCTCAGCCCCTCTTATAGCGCTGCTAGTTGCAGGTGAAGATGAAGATTGCTCCATGTTGGATTATGTTTATGTTGGGATATCACAATATCTCTTATATTATTTAATGCATCTATATACTTGGTAAAGGGTGGAAGGCTCGGCCTTATGCCTGGTGTTTTGTTCCACTCTTGCCGCCCTAGTTTCCGTCATACCGGTGTTATGTTCCTTGATTTTGCGTCCCTTACGCGGTTGGGTGATTTATGGGACCCCCTTGACAGTTCGCTTTGAATAAAACTCTTCCAGCAAGGCCCAACCTTGGTTTTACCATTTGCCTCACCACCACCTACTTTTTCCTTGGGAGTCTCTCTCTCGAGGGTCATCTTGATTTAGCCCCCCTGGGCCAATGCTTGTCTAAGTGTTGGTCCAAACTAGAGCCACTTGCAGCGCCACCTCGGGGAAACTTGAGGGCTGGTTTTAGTTGTACGTAGTGTTCATCCGGTGTTGCCCTGAGAACGAGATATGTGCAACTCCTATCAGGATGTCGGCGCATCGGGCGGTCTTGCTGGACTTGTTTTACCATTGTTGAAATGTCTTGTAACCGGGATTCCGAGACTGATCGGGTCTTCCCGGGAGAAGGAATATCCTTCATTGACCGTGAGAGCTTATAATGGGCTAAGTTGGGACACCCCTGCAGGGTATAAACTTTCGAGAGCCGTGCCCGCGGTTATGTGGCAGATGGGAATTTGTTAATTTCCGGTTGTAGAGAACTTGACACTTGACTTTAATTAAAACGCATCAACCGCGTGTGTAGCCGTGATGGTCTCTTCTCGGCGGAGTCCGGGAAGTGAACACGGTTTCTGGGTTATGTTTGACGTAAGTAGGAGTTCAGGATCACTTCTTGATCATTTCTAGTTTCACGACCGTTCCTTTGCTTCTCTTCTCGCTCTTCTTTGCGTAAGTTAGCCACCATACATGCTTAGTCGCTGCTGCAACCTCACCACTTATCTTTTCCATACCCATTACGCTTTGCTAGTCTTGATACCCATGGTAATGGGATTGCTGAGTCCTCGTGGCTCACAGATTACTACAACACCAGTTGCAGGTACAGGTTATGTGATGATCATGACGCGAGAGCGATGTTTACTTGTTTTGGAGTTTTCCTTCTGCTTCTTCTTCGATCAGGGGATAGGTTCCAGGTCGGCAGCCTGGGATAGCAGGGTGGATGTCGTTGGAGTTTCTGTTTGTGTTTCATCCGTAGTCGGATGGTGATCTTATGTATGATGTATTGATGTATTCTTGCGGCATTTGTATGCCTTGTATGTATCCCCAAATATTATGTAATGTTGATGTAATGATATCCACCTTGCAAAAGCGTCTTCAAGATGCGCTTCTATCCTTGGTGGGACCGTCGAGTTCCTTTAGGATAGGGACGCATCTTGGGCGTGACACATTCGGTGATCACGACTTATGAGTCGGGGTCCCCACAGAGTTGGTATCAGAGCCATCCTGACTGTAGGAATCCTTAGTTAGCATGGTCGATAGTTAGGGTTAAACTATTTTCAAAACTAGTACTAATTTCCAAAACTATCTATATTTCTCTTCCCCTCTGAGTTTTTCTGAAAGACTAAGATATATTTTCTGTATCGGCCTCTTCCCCTTCAAAATTTTTGGTCGCTAGAACCCTTATGCCCCTGACCACTGGATTCCTTGAAATCATTGTGGAGAGTCTAGAAGGAGGATGCCTTCTCAGACATTCACCCACCTCTTCTGAACACAAGATTGGCGACACCACAACAAGACGATACCAACAGAAGGTACATCCTCGAGGAATGAGGACATGAAGACCCAGAGGATGGTGACACCCTTGACACTGCCCCAAGATGATGTGACCTTAACCTATGATGATCAGGGCATAGGAAGTGCAAGATCATGATATACATCGCTAATAGAGGAACCATGTTCTTATCGTTGTTGCATCGGCAACCACCGGTGGATGAGAACCTAGCCATTTGGTCCGCCTCACTATAGTGAGCAGGAAAACGATTCTCTTCATCCCCCGCTCTTGGTGTCGATGTTGTCATCAACCTAACCGACATGTTGGACCTCTACTATGCCTTGTTAATGTCATTACATAAAGGATTACCTACTTGGTACCATCGACACCTTAGAAGACAAAAAGGGATCGTCATGATTAAGAAGACAACAGAAGACCGAGTCAATGCCTGCTACGAGAAGCCATCTTCACCCCACCACTTCAACAGGCGAGAAGTTGTTGAAGAATCTTCAGGCTCAACCCAGATTGTTTCATCGAACAATTACAAGAAACGTAGCGACACCTGAGGAGAATCCAAAGGACTGCACGAGACACGGAGCAAACCACGACTACTGAATCCGAGAACCCCTAGGGTAGGATGAGTCGTGTACCCCCTATGCGCAGTCGAGTCCGTATGATGGTTCGAATAGAACCATGATTGTGTGTTGCTTGTTTTTATTTGTTTGTGTTTTGATATAAGTCGCACTTTTGCCCTAGGCAACAAGTACGCGACTATATCACCTTCCTTACGTTATTTCTTTTGTTTGGCCCTTTTTGAACCTGTTTGTCTGCACTTGCACTATAGAACCCCCTTTAGGCACTCCCCTCCTCTATGCTACTTCTCCCTCTCATCTCTCTCATCAACTGAAGGCTAGCAAGACAAGATGCGCCAAGGATTCCACCTCAGGGACCAACTAGCACTGAAGACTTTTGCTACAGCCTCCTTGACCAAGTACAGCCCCGTAGAGTTATGGTTGCCCCTCAAGATTAGAAACCCATTCCTAGACCCTTCAAGACTTCACAAGATACCCCAGCTCGAAGCTTTAACCATAAGCTTAACCTACGGAATCACAAGAGGACAAGTTAAGCTACAGTAAGCCTTGCTTATCACTGGGTTCAGTATGGAACTAGTGGGCATAGTGAGCGAGCACATTATCATCCTAGGGTAGCACCAGAACTGACGATGCCATAGGAAAGACCAATTTGGGGATATATGAACAGAGGACTAATGACTTGATGAGTTTATATCAGTGACCTTGAGGAATTATCTGAGACTCTTTGGTGGATTATAAGGCTTTCATATTGGTATAAGAACTTGGTGGGATCGTGTTAATAAGATAGCATGACTTTCATTACCCCTGAGTAAATTGGATTTAGTAGGACAATTATGACCGCAAGCTGGGATTCTTGAAGGTATAGGGATTTATCTTAACCAGGGGATATTGATAGGAGATAGTTGACATTACAATTATGACTTGGGGTAAACATGTAGGAATTCTCGTTGGACATGAGATTTGGATTTAAGTAGGTGATTCTAGTTGAGTATAGATGCTGAGTATATCTACATGGTTCGAGTAAATTGGATTTAGACTGATGATCTCGATCATGGTACCATGTTTCTCGGTGGACAATAAACTAGGAGAGTGGATTAATTGTCGAAGTTGATCTAGGATTCTATATAAGCTTGACCTTGGAGTTTATCAAATCACAATAACGGGAATTGGTGGACTGACTATAGTAGAGATACCTTTTCAAGTATTTGGGGATTATAGGACATTAGAAGATCATGTGGAACACCATAGACATTGGATTTGTAGAATTAATGAATTATGTAGTTAATGGGCTTTTGGAGTCGATTCTAGGAAAGGAAGCTAGATCTCGGAGTGGCATACGACGTGTTTCCTTAGGATAAAGATGCACTACCTTGGACCCTGGAAGAATAGGATGAGCACTTGGATTGTCATGTTTTATTCCAGCATGGAAGCTTGTATGCTCTACCCATGGATTGTTAGGGGTAGCCATACATATGAGTTTGGGGATCGTAGACATATATGATTTTGCTAGACCTCCTCTCAGGAGTCATGATGATATGAATAGAATGAGTGATGATTGGAGTTGACCTATAGGAGATGATGCTATCGGTGGTATGGTGTGATTCGTTTAAAGGACAAGATAGAACAATTGGCATCTCAGAAACTGTGCTCAAGGATAAGATGATAAACGATCACTCGCACCCTAGAATCCTTAAAACCCTTAAGCCCTACAAAGCCACAACATGGTCAGATCATGACCACATGCTTTGGCTCTAGGTCAAAAAGACCTTGGCCAATACACAACCATGACCACCACCTGTACCCTATCCCACTTTATGTACCTCGTGAACAAGTCATCACGGAGTACTTGGACAATTTGGGTGTCTTCATTATATGATGGCATACTTTTCTACCCAAAGACAGAAGAAGGGCCATTCAGTTGGTTAAGGAACATCTGAAGACCGCCATGTCGAGGAGGAATAACTAAACCAACCGCCATCGTGAAGAAGTAAACTCTTGCGTCGAAGACCATGTGTACCAACGGGTCACTCCTCTCAGAAGAACGAAGCATTTCCATGTCAAGCAGAAGCTCACTCCAAGATTTAACAACCCCCTCTGAGATTGCTACGAGACGAAGAGAAGACAGTTACCAGCTGGAGTTACCACCTGAGTTATCCACTGTGCACAGCTTTTTTCCACGCGACACACCCCGGAAGTGTTTCACAGCATTTTTCCACGCGACACACCCCAGAAGTGTTTCCAACTTCCTGACTAGCCCGATCTCTACGAGGGCATCGACCACCGAGCCATCGTCCCCTAGCCCAATCTAACCTACCGCGAGCTACCCATTAGCAACCTGGATCAAGAAGAACGTCGTACAGGAAGCCACAGCATCAAGTACCTCAAGTTCAATGGAGCACCACACGGAAGCAGAAGCAACATGAGGACTTGAAGACTACCCCACATCCAAGTTTCTCAATCCCTTTCCGCGCCTAGTCTGGGAATCTCGGGGACGAGATTCTTGTAAGGGGGGTAGGTCTGTCACACCCTGATTTTCATGCCACAACACTTAATCTAATAAACATGATAAAATGTGGTTTGACAAAAACTTTTGAGTGTTTGGTCCTTGCTTGATTTGATTTTTGTCTGCTGTTAGGAAGTGCTCTAAAAATCAAATAAATCCTCCAACTCTTATACTCCTTCTCCTTGATCACAAAACCTTGCCCAATGATCATGACATGTGTATAGGGCATAAAAATTATTTCTTACAAAAATAATTTGGCCAAATAAGTATTTTCAAAAATTGGTTTCCAAAAAACCCCTGAATCGAGATTTGCACTGCAAGTACTTAATTAAGGGCAGTAAAAATCTTTCCAAAAATATATTTAACTCCTATTAGATATAGGACACCCAGAAACCACAAAAATATAATTTTAAAAGTTATTTTCCTATTTTATTTAAAGGCTTTTTCTTAAGACCAGAAATGGTCTTTAATAGGTTAAAATTATTTTAAAGCTTCAAAAATATTTGGGAAAAACCTAGGGAAAATCAGTGGACATATATTGTCCATATATAAGAGTTTCAACACATGGTCATGTTCAAATTATTGTTCAAACCCCTCAAAAACCCTTTCTGGATATTTCAAGCTTTTGAAATATTTACAAAGGAAATATTCCCCAAAAATTCCAAGAAAATTCTAGCATGTCACATATGAAATGTTTGATGATCTTGCCAAGTCTCATGTCATGGAGAATAGTATAACCCTATGAAATCCTCTCAAAACCACTTCTGTCCTTTTTCAAGTTTGAACAACTTTGCACTGTCAAACATGTCCAAATGCTCTCAAACTTGGTGCACATGCTCAAATGGTGTAATAATGCATCTAGACCAAATGGCACAAGTTGGAGAGAATGTTATCTTGATCAAAGTGCCCCAAAACCCTCTCTGTCCAGAACCAAATTTGAACAAGTTTACATTGGCAACTTTCTCCTTTTGATCTCAACTTTTGTGGACATGTTCAGAACCTCAAATGATGGCACTACACTAAGTGGTGCATAAAGGAGAATAGCTTTGCATCACTAAATCTTGAAATGTCCATTTCTGTTGATTTCTAGGGTTTACAAAAGTTGCATTGGCAACTTTGCCCAAATGAACTCAATCTTGGTGCAACCTCTTATTTTCTCATGCCATTTGACCCTGTCAAGCCTCATGACAAGGGAAGTCCATTTGCTTGCCCAAACCTACGTCAAATACCTTCTGGCAGAAATTTAAAATGCATGTTTTGTCCATGTCCGCTAATCTCCATGAGCTCAACTTTTTCCCACAACCTCATCTGGTCCTCCTCTACCTCCTGCATCTTTCCCTGCCCGAGGAGCCATGATTAAGGGGGTAGAACCCCGTTTTTCTTCTCTGGGCAGCAGCATTCTCTCTCTCTCTCGCAGACTCTCTCTCCCTCCTTGACATTCCAGAGCATCCAAGGCTCTCCTCAGCTTTTGCCCATACCCCCTGCAGCTGCCAGACACAAGTAGACGCGCGAGTGCGCGCGGAAAAGCCACGGATGCCGGCCAAAGACGCGCTCTGGAGCGCCTGGCAGAGCACCGACCGTTGACGCCGCGCTCCCCCACCACCTCGGGCCGCCCCAGCGCGCCCGTCGAGGCCCTCGACGTCCACACCATGACAGCCCTGCTGGCCCCCTCCTCTCTCCCTCTCTATCACCGCCCAGAGCCGCACGGCTCGGCCTATGCGGGCGCGAGTTCGTGGCTCCACCCGGAGCTCTCCCCGCTCCTTCACTCCCTTCCCCTGGCCGTAGACCATCTCTACAAATGCCCCGAACATGCACACGCGAGCCCCCGTGACCCCTAGCAACAGCAACGACCTCACCGGCGCAACCATGCACGGTGCACCTCGCCCCCTTCTGTTTAAGGCCACCCCCGAGCCCCCTCTCTACTCCTTTGGCTTTCTCTCCCTCCCGTGCAACCCCTGGACCGTACCACTTCCCTCCTCGCGCCCTCCATATCCCCCATGGACGGAGAACCGCCGGCGGCCCCGTGCTAAATTCGGGCTATCCCGAGCCTCTCTTCTCTCCCTAGCCACTCCAGAGCCCCCTCACCACCACTGCCGACTTGCCCCACACTCCGTTTCCTCCTCCCCATGTCTGCCTCGCTGTGCCAAACCTCGCCGACAGCCTCCTCCGCGGCCATCCAGGCCATCGCCGCTACAGCCCTCCCCGGCATGCGTGAAGCACATGGATGGGTGCGGCGTGGCCTCCTGAGCACGCCGGTGGGCGGAGCGTCGCCGGAGATGCTCTGTAGCGCTGGCAATTGCCGGCGGGAGCCGGTACTCCCCGCGGCCGGAGCGCGCACGGGAGGTTGAAGATGGCATGCTGCTGGGCCCCGCGCGTCTGCGACCCAGCAGGCGGGCCCGACCGTTTAAGTGGAAACGGCTTCGGCCGGATCCGCCTCCCCTGCGCGACGGCGCACCCCCGCGAAGCCGCCTTCGACATCACCACCTCTGCCCGCGCAGCGAGCCACTGGGCCGGCCCACGGTCTATCTGTCGCCCGTGCGCAGGATAAGGTTAAAGCCTTATTTCCTTTTCTTTTTCCAGTCAACTTCATAAATCCATAAATAATTCAACAGAGCAAATTTGTAGTAGTTCATAAATTCATGATCTATCACATGGTGTTGTTTGCACATTTTTCCAGAAAACGTTTCTTCACACATATTTCGTAAAACCCTATTTTCCTATTTCTGTGATTTAGAAAATCACAGAGAGCTCAAAATTGATCCAAATGCCATGATTCAAATTCCTAGATGCTTCTAAGTTCATAACTTAGTTTGTGAACATTTTTATTAATACTTTCTGTACCACAAAAAAATAATGAGCCATTTCTTCATATTTGTCAACTTTGCAAATTCATAGGAAAATCATTTGAACTCCAAATCCGGTGAAACCAACTCCTAGATGCTTCTAAAATCATGGTTTGTTAAATGGGTGCCTTTGCTCATTTTTCAAAAATATATTTCTGTACACTTCTTGCAAATCCATAAACCCCCTTGATTCCATCATATCAAAATGTTTAGAAATATCCACTGACCCAATTACAATGAAACCAGTCTGGTTATTTTTCATAAAACCAGAGATGTCCTAGAAAAGTCAAATTAATATTTTTAGAGCACTTTTATTTCCTGCCTTGTTGTGTTGCTTATTATGGTTGCTTTCGACGATAGTTGACGAAGTAGCCGAAATGCTCGGAGTTGGACCAGAGATATTTGAAGACCTCGAAGACTTTGTTAAAGCAGGCAAGCAACCCTTTGACCATGTCTATGAAACCCTTTTTATGCATGACATATAGCACCATATTATTGTTGCAATGGAATCATGATGAGGTGGAACCACTTTGATGGTTTGCCTCCGTTACTTCCTCGTTGATACTTGCATTGTGCATGAGCCTACCTCCTTATGAGGGTTATGCCGGCGGGAGTAGATAGGATGCTAAAGCAGTTGCTACGCAAAAAGGGACGGGAATATGCATGGTGATGGCGACAAAGTATTTCCAAAAGACTTTTTCGAAAACCCCATCGGGTGCCACTTATGCCCGAGGGAGATGATGAGTTGGGTAGCCACTTGATGACGAAGTGGTCTACCGAGGCAAGTGTGTGTGGTGTTTTCAAAAACGGATTGGTTTAAGTTGTGACCGTTATTCCAACCTTACATGCGCAACCACTCTACCCTTATATGGGAAAGGGCATTATTGATTACCTAGGCCGATACTAGCTTGGAGCCCGCATTACTAGTGACGGGAGAGTCGTTGTTGCGCTCTCTCGGGACGGGGTCGTGCCAGGTAGGGCGGCCATGACTGTTTTCACAGGGCACCGGACACACCGTTGCTACCCCGTGCTTGTGGTATGTGATGAATATGGGAGCAAGGCTCCACAATTTTAAGATGTGAAATGTTGGGCACGGGGGTTACTACCAATCGAGTGGACTCTATGTTAGTGTCTTCTAGCGAAAGATTGTGATCGGGTGCTTACCCCGGGTACTTGAGGTACCGCGGGTCGTGGATGACACGGAAGTTCCCCGGATCTTTTGGGTAAAGTGTGCAACCTCTGCAGAGTGTAAAACTATTCGAATAGCCGTGTCCACGGTCAAGGACAGTTGGGTAACCGCTCTTGGGCTACGTCCACATGTTTACAAACCAATGTATGTGTTTGGATAAGTGGGAAGAACTACTTGGGTCAAGTCAAAGGACTTGACATGATCGAGTTGGCTTGATGCCCACTCTATTTATGTTGATATTTGTAACTTGTCCTCATGGTTACTTGAATTCTCCTGATGCACGTCTTACAAGTTGTTGAACATGTCATTGCACTCAAAACTAGCTTTCTGCAAAAATTTACCTATATCATGCATTGTTGTATCTTGAACGAAAACATGGGTTGCTTGCGAGTACATTCAAAGTACTGATTGGCTTGCCACTGGTTATTTTATTGGCCAGGCATGAGAGACAAGGTATATTGAAGAGTTCTTTGGTGACGATCGTGCGAGCTAGGACGCTTCCCAGTCAGAATGCCTGATGGGTTAAGGCAGATGGCATGGGTCCAAGTTATCGACGAAGATTTCCGCTGCGAAGTTATACTCAAGACTTGACCATAATGGTCATAATTTATGTAAGACGGTATGTATGGATGTAAGACTCTTGTTATACAGCTTCTGTGTGTTCAGTGAGCATTGATCTCTTGGATCACTGTACATGTGCATTCGGTGATCACGACTTATGAGTCGGGGTCCCCACATTTACTAGCCATAGATTCATCAAAATAAGCAAGCAACGCAATGATAATAGAATCTGTCAAAAATAGAACAGTCTGTAGTAATCTGTATCAAACATATACTTCTGGAACTCCAAAAATTCTACCAAAATAGGACGACCTAGGTAATTTGATTTTTGATCTGCTGAAATTGGAATCAGTATTTTATCACGTTCTGGTAATTTTAAACAATTGTTTTCGTGAACAGAAAGTTTCTGGAATTTTTAGCAAGATCAAATAACTATCATCCAAGAAGATCCTATAGGTCTTACTTGGCACAAACACTAATTAAAACATAAAACCACATCTAAACAGAATCTAGATGGATTATTTATTACTAAACAGAACCAAAAAGCAAGTAACTAAAATAAAATTGGGTTGCCTCCCAACAAGCGCTATCATTTAACGCCCCTAGCTAGGCATGATGATTCCAATGATGCTCGCATAAAAGATAAGAATTGAAACATAAAGAGAGCATCATGAAGAATATGACTAGCACATTTATGTCTAACCCACTTCCTATGAATAGGGATTTTGTGATCAAACAATTTATGGGAACAATAATCAACTAGCATAGGAAGGCAAAACAAGCATAACTTCAAAACTTTAAGCACATAGAGAGGAAACTTGATATTATGGCAATATGTAGAAGCATATGATCCTCTCTCATAATAATTTTCAGTAGCATCATGAATGAATTCAACATATTAAACCAGAACCTAAAGCAATATTTTCATGATCTACTTGCATAGAAATTTTACTACTCTCCACATAAGCAAAATTCTTCTCATTAATAGTAGTGGGAGCAAGCTCAACAAAATAACTATCATGTGATTGAAAAGTAAGATCCAGATGACAAGTTTGATGGTTATCATTATTCTTTAAAGCATACATGTCATCACAATAATCATCATAGATAGGAGGCATGCTTTCATCATAATAAATTTGCTCATCAAAACTTGGGGGACAAAAAATATCATCTTCATCAAACATAGCTTCCCCGAGCTTGTGGCTTTGCATATCATTAGCATCATGGGTATTCAAAGAATTCATACTAACAACATTGCAATATTGCTCATCATACAAAGATTTAGTGCCAAACATTTTATAGACTTCTTCTTCTAGCACTTGAGCACAATTATCGGAATCCTTATTTTCATGAAAGACATTAAAAAGATGAAGCATATGAGGCACCCTCAATTCAATTTTTTGTAGTTTTCTTTTATAAACTAAACTAGTGATAAAACAAGAAACTAAAAGATTCGATTGCAAGATCTAAAGATATACCTTCAAGCACTCACCTCCCAAGCAACGGCGCCAGAAAAGAGCTTGATGTCTACTACGCAACCTTCTTCTTGTAGACGTTGTTGGGCCTCCAAGTGCAGAGGTTTGTAGGACAGTAGCAAATTTCCCTCAAGTGGATGACCTAAGGTTTATCAATCAGTGGGAGGCGTAGGATGAAGATGGTCTCTCTCAAACAACCCTGCAACCAAATAACAAAGAGTCTCTTGTGTCCCCAACACACCCAATACAATGGTAAATTGTATAGGTGCACTAGTTCGGCGAAGAGATGGTGATACAAGTACAATATGGATGGTAGATATAGGTTTTTGTAATCTGAAAATAAAAAACAGCAAGGTAAGAAGCGATAAAAGTGAGCGTAAACGGTATTGCAATGCTAGGAAACAAGGCCTAGGGTTCATACTTTCACTAGTGCAAGTTCTCTCAACAATAATAACATAATTGGATCATAAAACTATCCCTCAACATGCGACAAAGAGTCACTCCAAAGTCACTAATAGCAGAGAACAAACGCAGAGATTATGGTAGGGTACGAAACCACCTCAAAGTTATTCTTTCCGGTCAATCCATTGGGCTATTCCTATAAGTGTAAGAAACAGCCCTAGAGTTCATAGTAAAATAACACCTTAAGACACACATCAACCAAAACCCTAATGTCACCTAGATACTCCAATGTCACGTCAAGTATCCGTGGGTATGATTATACGATATGCATCACACAATCTCAGATTCATCTATTCAACCAACACATAGAACCTCAAAGATTGCCCAAAAGTTTCTACCGAAGAGTCAAGACGAAAACGTGTGCCAACCCCTATGTGTAGGTTCATGGGCGGAACCCACAAGTTGATCACCAAAACATACATCAAGTGAATCAATAGAATAACCCATTGTCACCACGGTTATCCCACGCAAGACATACATCAAGTGTTCTTAAATCATTAAAGACTCAATCCGATAAGATAACTTCAAAGGGAAAACTCAATCCATTAAAAGAGAGTAGAGGGGGAGAAACATCATAAAATCCAACTATAATAGCAAAGCTTGCGATACATCAAGATCGTATCACCTCAAGAACACGAGACAGAGAGAGAGATCAAACACATAGCTACTGGTACATACCCTCAGCCCCGAGGGTGAACTACTCCCTCCTCATCATGGAGAGCGCCGGGATGATGAAGATGGCCACCGGTGAGGGATCCCCCCTCCGCCAGGGTGCCGGAACAGGGTCCCGATTGGTTTTTGGTGGCTACAGAGGCTTGCAGCGGCGGAACTCCCGATCTATTCTGTTCCCCGGAGGTTTTAGGGTATATTGGTATATATAGGAGGAAGAAATACGTCAGGGGAGCCACGAGGGGCCCACGAGGGTGGAGGGCGCGCCCAGGGGGGTGGGCGTACCCCCTGCCTCGTGCCTTCCTCGTTGATTCCCTGACGTGCACTCCAAGTCCCCTGGATTGTTTCCGTTCCAAAAATAACTTTCCCGAAGGATTCATTCTGTTTGGACTCTGTTTGATATTCCTTTTCTGTGAAACACTGAAACAAGGGAAAAACAGAAACTGGCACTAGGCTCTGGGTTAATAGGTTAGTCCCAAAAATAATATAAAAGTGCATAATAAAGCCCATAAACATCCAAAACAGATAATATAATAGCATGGAACAATCAAAAATTATAGATACGCTGGAGACGTATCAAGCAGCTACGCGTGTAAGAGTGTACAAGGGTCTGAATCCTATTTTAGGTCGCCATGGCCCACCTTTTATAGGTTAAGGGGTTACCACGGTGGCAAATCAGTCATTACACACTGATTAGATAGCAAATAGTGCTATCTTATCTAACTCTGCAGACAGGACAAGGCGCATTAAATGCACCGCTTAGTTTCACGTCGTGGATGTAGCCCGGCAAACCTTGCCGCGCCACTTTAGTTGTCTCTCGCCCTGTCTGCCTGACACGCCTCTGGACGGGTGTCATGCAGGGTGAATCTTCTCCCCAAATGGCTACCACGTGCCAGAGGACATCCACTTAATCACTTGGGCGCTCGACACCACACTGACAAGTGACTAGAGTTGCTGTGTGGGGGAGCGGTGGTGCCTTGGCAGGGTGATCCACCCTTGGCGTCCCCGGTAAGCCTAACGGGGGAATTTTGAGACTTGTCTTCGGTGTGGCCTCGACCTGACCGGGCTCACCTGCCCGGTAAGGGAGGTTTTTCCTTAGTGATTCCTTGCTCTTTTGTCTTGTCTTGATCTTCTTGATCCGCCCTTTGATTCCTCAAAGAGATATCTCCTTAACTTGGTCTTGCTGTTGCAACCTTGTCTCTATGCCTGTGTACAGTCTGGGCAACATACGCCAAGGTTTGCTGCACCGACACTAGGATATTGTTTCTTGAGCTATTCTGAAGTGGTTTCAGTTATGGACTTGTTTTGCTGTGGCGGTTATTTGCACTAGTCGCCAACATTGATAACAAGTGTATTTAATATGCTGCGTTGTCCCCTATATTTGCACTGGTGGAGAACTTTGATGGCCAGTGGATGTAATCTATGTAATCGCCGTAATATCCTAGCATTAGTTGCTTGCTTATTTATTTTCTTAGTATTATATATTTGTTTGCTTGTAGTTATGTAGTTCTTTTTTGTCGGTTTCCTATTGGCCGTAATAACAGTGGTCCACATATGCGCCATTGTAACCATGGCCCTCCTACAGGCCTTAGGATCCATGGTCCACCTTCGGGCCGTAGGATCCATTGTCCTCCTATGGGCCTTAGGATCTTTGAGCCTTCTACGGGCCTTAGGATCCTAGGGCATCCTATGTGCCTTAGGATCCATGGGCCTCCTACAGGCCTTAGGATCCATGGGCCTCTTATGGGCCGTAGGATCCATGGGCCTCTTACGGGCCACATGATCTATGGGCCATACTGATCGTGGACCTGTTTGAACGCGATTTGGTCTATAAACAGGCCAGAATCCAAACTGTCTGTTTATGGGCTCAGGCCACAATGGTCCGTTAACAGGCCATAATACATTACAAGGTGAATAAGGCCCAAAGGGTTAACGGGCCACAGATGGGCTGACTATAACCACGTGCCTCATTTGGCCCATTAGCGGAATAGGCCAGTAACGAACCGCAAGTAGTGGAAGGCCTAAAATAAAACCCGAGAATATATGAGCCTTAGAAGGCCGAAAGATGACACGGGCAAGAAACGACCAACTGAACCATGGGACGTTAATGGGTATAAAGCAAGTTACTGTATATTATGGGCCAGAGTCATCACGGGCCATTAAAGGGCCTAAAGAAACAAATGGCCTCATATGGGCCAAAAGACGCCATGGGCCATTTATGGGCCAAAAGTGGGGTCAAGCTCGAGTTATATTGGACTGCCCAAAAGACGCTAATGGGCCAAATTCGAAAAGGCTATAATGGGCCAATAATATACGCGCACATGCCATTAACAGACTTCCGTTGGGCCGACTCGTTAACTTTTGACCAAGTTAAACGGCCGGCCTTTTTAATCCAAATGGACCACTGTTGGACCGGACCACATGTTCATGTATCATAGGCACGTTCCGTCCATTGAAGGGGAGGACATCTGTCCCAACGCCTAGCTAACACGTGGAATCATCTAGCAAATGAGAATTTTACACATGGAAAATCCCCATTGGTCCTGGCGGCTAACAGGTTATCGGATCCAAACCGAAACCCCATAGATTAACGGAGACCCATTATGGTTGATGCCACGTGTTGGCACCCTTGATGAAAACAATTCCATGACGAGCCATTTTTCGTCATGGAAGTGGAGACTTCCATGATGATAATTTTTCTTCATGGATGTGGACACTTCTGTCATGGAACACTTGCATGACAGCACATGTATGACTATCTTCATTCTCTAATAAAATCGTCATGGATGTACATGCATGACAGAAAACGTGACCTATTGTGACAAACACGTATTATCACGGAAGTGGTTTTTTGTAGTGACACCAATAGATTATGACCCATAGGAGTTTCCGGGCTCACACAGATTAAGAAAGACATTGGTTCAATCGGGGCATCTTAGGAACATATACCACCATCTTCAGGAGGAAATAGCACAAGCTCGAAAGCAGATCATGGTTGACAAAAGCAGATGATATAATTAACCAAATGCACTGTGTATCAGTGGAAGAGCTCACAAGGTTATTGAATATGAAGGACTGTGTCAGATAATAATCCAACAAAGGGTCTAGCGGTCCACAATGGGGCTGATGTGAGTATTGGTACTCATTCAGAGAAAGAAAGAAAGCAAAGTCATCGGATTATAGAAACATTTGAATAATCTGATGCTTAGATACAAAGAAATCATCATTTCCAGACTGGTGTATCAGAATCAGATGCTCTGATTAAGTTTGAGTAAGTTGAATGGAGTTAGGGGCACAAGTGGTCAAGGTTTGGTTGACTGAAAACCAGCTCATATCCGGAATGATGTCTGAGCCGGAAGATAATTTATGAGGATCAACTGATGATTGCGTGCATTCGCACACATGATGAATCAACAGAATCAGGATGACAATCACACGAGATTTTAATGAATATTGCTAGTATTATGGAATTAACCAAAATGCAAGCAGGTAAGGAAGACCTAGAGCAATAGGCTACTGAGGATTTTCAGAAGATCGAATTAGCATTACGAAGAGTTTTGTGAAACACATGAGCAACTGAGGATGAACGAATCCCCGGTAAGTTTGAGGAATTATTCGTAGGGGTATTCATGCGGCAAAGAACTGCAAGGGAGTGGCACAAAGGATCCTCAGAATATCGAAGAGTATTTCGGGGTAATTTCTAATAAAAAGAGCAACGGGGAATGATGGGAAGAATGGCAAGTGTATGTAGTTACTATAAGGGTTTATCGATGGCAGGGAATTGCAAAAGCGATGGGCACAAAGGCTCTAGAGAATATCGGAGAGTATCTTCGGAATTTTCTGGTGCACCAAGCAACCATATGGAATGAGGGGCTCTCTGGGAGGAAGTAGTTACGAGAACCTAGAGTTAGAGTTAGTAAAACAATTAACCCAAATAGAAGAGAGATCAGAATCCCATAGTAAAGACGAGGAATAAAACATCCTAATACCACCCATTTGTGATGTGGGCCCTGAAGCCACACAATAATGTTAGTAAAATAGTTTTCCAAAGACTAGACTCAACTTTGGGCAAGGAGTTGGTAAGGGGCTTCCTACAGGCAGTCGGCTCTGATACCAACTTGTGATGCCTCGACTTAATCGTGCACTAATCATACACGCAAATGCGCACGATCAAGATCAAAGACTCACGGGAAGATATCACAACTCAACTCTAAACAAAAATTAAAGTCATACAAGCTTTATATTACAAGCGGGGGGCCTGGAGGGCTCGAAAACACAAGAGTCAGTGGAAGCAACAATATGTGAGTACAACGACATGAGATCCAAAAGGTGCAGGCCTCCTGCCTGGGAGCCCCCTAACTACTCCTGGTACTTGGCAGTCTCCACGTAGTAGTAAGCTCCATCGGGTTAGTAGTAGTCGTAAGCTGGATCAGCTGGCACCTAGACTCTGTCATCTGATCGCATCAATTGGGTATAGGGGAAAAGAGGTAGCACAACAACCGAGAGTACTCATCCAAAGTACTCACAAGACTTACATCGGATCTATACTAAGTATGCATCAGTATCAAGGGAATGGGGCTTTATCTTTGGACTAGACTATAGAAATGCCAGAAGAAAAGGGAATGCCTAGCCTATCAAAGATTAGCATCTTGAAGCATCTTGCAACATTAGAAGAGTGGAGATTAGTGTAACACCCCAAAAATTGGGTTATCAATTATGTGCTGTTATTCCTTCCCAGCTTTCTTTTTCCAAATCTTTCTCCTGAGTTTGCTGGATGATTATGAGAATCCAGACAAGTTTCAACTTTTCAAGACCTTGCCCCTGTCTTTGATGTTGGCCAAGACCACATCTGCATCATCCGAGCATCCTTCAAAACCCTAATTCCAAATTTCGGAATTTGAGATCTTGCCTTTGTGATTACAAAGGAGCTATCATTTTCTTTGTTCTGTTGATCCTCGAAAAATTCCTAGAGATCATCCTACACCTATAAAACCTGGATATGCAAAAATATTGCCAAGTCATATGCAATATTTTTCATCTGGGGTTAATTCCTTTTCCTGTCTTTCTAAGGAATTTAGTCCAAAGACATAGCTAGAGATCTCCAAATTTCATGAAAATTTGTGGATATGATCTCGATGCCTCCAAGCTCTGGCAAAAATATTCGCCATATATAAATAAGGGAAATTGCCATTTCCTTATTAAAGCCAATATTGTATTTTTGCCACTTTCCAAAGGAACTGCCATTTTGGTAGCCTGGAAAATTCCCAAATAATTTGTGGAGCTTCTCCTTGATATATATTCACCATTTCCATCCAAACCCATCCTCCACCTTTCATTATCTGAGCACATGATCCAATGCAAGTTTCTGCCTTGTCTGAAACATTGTGAAGCAAGTGCTTGAATCCTTGATCCAATTGACCTGAAATTTTACACGGTGGTTCATATTGATAAATCACTAATGCACACCAAAAATCAGCTCAATCCATCTATCCAATATTCCCCTATGATTTTCTCAAATTTCTGTTCAAATTCTAGCTTTGTGAAGGAAGTACCTTCATAGAGTACCCAAATGAGCTATAAAATTCCATCTTGTTCTCAAGCCTAAGTCATTGGTCTCCACCAAAAATGAGCTTATTCAACTTAACCAATATTCCCCAGATTGCTCATTTGCATTTCTGGCCAGTTGGGCACTTTGCACGACAAGTACCAGATAGCCTTATCATTTTGAGCTGATATTTTGGCGGGTCACCTTAGTAGATGGCCATCCTCACCCAAATCCCAGGCCTAATAGAGTCGTGCTCTGCCTAATATTTTGATCGAACACTTTTCTCCTAATTTGGATTGTTGCACCGTCCTGTCACATCGTGGGCACTGGATGTTGTATATTTGCACTCAACATCTACCAGCGGCGTGATATACCAGCCAGACTTGCCTGGGGCATCCAGAACGTGTTTCAACGCCGTGGTTACGCGGTGACCATGCATAGAGCGCGCTTTGCATGCATCGCGGGTGCTCTTTGCATCTAGACCCATTGGGAGGTGCACACGGCCGACTAGCTCGCCTCGGCGCACCACGACCTCACCCGCGTCGCTTGACTCCCTGCCCTCCTCATCCCATAGCCATTGGCCGCGCGTGCTGACACCGCATCTGTCGCCGGAGCGCCGACACGTTGCCGCATGGTGTTGCCACCTCTTCCCTCTTCTTGAGCCTTCCCCACGAATATTTAGGCTTGCCCCGAGCTCCCTCGCAGTCAACGACATCTGCCCACGCCCTCGGAGCTCTTCCTGTCCCCTCCATGGCGGTAGTGCTGCTGTCCCAATCCCCTTGGCCATTCCCGGCCGTTGCTTTGCTCACTCCCCCCCCCCCCCCGTCTGAATCCGCGGCCTCCCTTGGTCGTCCGCTCGACACCGCCGTCCTCAGCTGTTGTGCGGGAGCCCTGTCGGTGTGCCCCCCTTCGAAGCTCATAGACCACCACAACCCTTCCCACCGCGATGGCGCACGGGGCCATTGAGCGAGTCCTGGATCAAGGGGTCCTTGGGTGTCTGGGCTGTGTGATATGGGCCAGACTGATGGGCCGTGAAGATATAAAGTAGAAGGCCTTCCCCCATGTCCGGATAGGACTCTCCTATGCGTGGATGGCAAGATTGGTGTCCGGATATGTAATTTCCTTCTTCGGCAAGCCGACTCTGTACAACCCTAGGCCCCTCCAGTGTCTATATAAACCGGGGGGTTTACTCCATGGAGCCTATCAGAATTCATATAGGCTAGACATCTAGGGTTTAGCCATTACGATCTCGAGGTAGATCAACTCTTGTAACCCCTATACTCGTCAAAGTCAATCAAGCAGGAAGTAGGGTTTTACCTCGCTTAATAGGGCCCGAACCTGGGTAAACATAGTGTCCCCTTTGTCTCTTGTTAACTTCGATCTGCAGATGCACTGTTCTGTACCCCCTACTCGAGATCGGCCAGTTTGGACACCGACATTGGTGCTTTCATTGAGAGTTCCACTATGTCGTCGCCAGAAGGCCCGATGGCTCGTTTGATCATCAACAACGATGCTATTTCCAAGGAAACCTTCCTCCATGGTCAACTTTTCGTGTTTGGCGGCTTCGCTCTGTGTGCCACTTCGATCGGCCACCATGAACAGATCTATAGCTACACCCCTGGTCATCAGATCAGATTCGGGAGCCTGAATTACATCGCTAATGTCCGAGGAGACTTGATCTTCAAAGGGTTCGCGGCCTCGACCACTGTTCCTCATCTCCAAGAAGGAAACCCGTCGGGTCCATCATCAGGTACCGCTCAAAGACCAACAATCATCCCTGCCCTGGCCGTAGATCCACATCAGACCACCTCATCCGAGGATGGGGATTTGAAGCCCACCGGACTCTCTCCTACTATGGAGCTCTTAGCTGGAGACCCAGAGGCAATTATATCTTCGGCAAGCCTAGAATCAAGCAGGACTCTCCCTGCCATCAGAGAGCCGAACACGCCTCAGGATGCTAACTCCGAACTCTCAAGGTCTGCGTCCAGTGAGCACGGCCTGGTAGTATCTACCACGCCCAGCCACGGAGGTCCTCAGTTCCCTGTCCGGCCTTCACTCCTAAGCGAGGCCTTGGACTTAATGCGATCCCTCACCATTATGAAAGTGTCACCTCCGAACTACGCCCAACCCGGACTAGGGGCTAAGAGCGGGGAATTCTACGTCCCACCCACCACCCACTTGATAGCCACTGTCGAGGACTTGACCGACATGCTAGATTACGCCTCCGAAGACATCGACGGTATGGATGACCATGCCGCAGACAAATACGGCCAGAATCCGCCCATCACCGTACGTTGGATGGCCACCTTTAGATACGATGTGTATATGGTGGATACACCTAAAAAGATGACGATGACAACGGCGACAAGGATCCAATCAATAAGAAGCCCGTCGAGGCACTACCAAAACGTCGACGTGAGCGGCGCCGCTCAAAGTCGCCTCACGAAAAGGAAAGTAATACAGTTACCGGAGACAATCACACTCCGAAGAAGTCCGAAGACTTTAACCACCCCATCGAACCCGCCATAGAGCAGGATGATTGGGAAGAGGGACAAGTCAACCCCGACAAGCCGGTCGGGAATGAGGATTCGGAGGATAGTAACTATCTACCGATCTCCGAGAAGGATGTCAGCCTCGGCAATGAAGACTTCATCATGCCAGAGGAACCCCTCGAGCAAGAGCGCTTTAAGCGGCAGCTAATCGCAACCGCGAGAAGCCTAAAAAAGAAACATCAACAGCTTCAAGCCGAACAGGATACGCTCAACGACAGATGGACCCAGGTCCTAGCTCCGAGGAATATGGCCTCGAGCGCCCAATAAAGAGTTATCCAAAGTGTCGGCTACTTCCACAATTCGATGACGAGGCCCTTGAGCCAATACCGTCAAGATATAATCATGCTGATGAACTAGACCAACCACCACATGGACGAGACAGAGCGGCTACTTATGCCGAATATCAGCCCGCACAACCTCGCCGTCGAGGCAAAGAGGCAGCAGCTCCGGGCTACACTTACGACTTACGCCAGGACCTAGACAATAGAGCCGGTCAGGCCAGATCAATCTATGGATCAAGGGGGCATGCTCCAACGTGAGACGACGGCCACCAACCCTGGCGCGATAAGCTCAACCTCACCCGGGCTGAAAACCAAACACGACTGTTATCCGAACTTCGTCGCGATGTTGCCCAATACAGGGGCGCCGCACACCCCTCATGCTTTATCGATGAAGTAATGCAGCACCAGTTCCTACAAGGGTTCAAACACGTTAACGTTGAATCATATGATGGAACGACAGATCCCGCAGTATGGATTGAAGACTTTGTCCTCCATATTCACATGGCTCGCGGTGACGATCTCCACGCCATTAGCTACCTCCCCTTAAAGCTAAAAGGACCAGCACAACACTGGTTAAACAGCCTCCCAGAGAACTCTATTGGTAGCTGGGAAGATTTGGAGGATGCCTTTCGAGACAAGTTCCAAGGTACCTATGTCCGGCCCCCAGATGCCGATGATATTAGCCACATAGTCCAGTAACCTACAGAGTCAGCCCGCAAACTCTAGACTAGGTTCTTAATTAAATAGAACCAAATCGTCAGCTGTCCGGACACCGAAGCCCTTGCGGCCTTTAAACATAGCGTCTGCGACGAGTGGCTCACCCGACACCTCAGTCAGGAAAACCCGAAGTCTATGGCAGTTCTTACCGCACTCATGACCCACTTCTATGCGGGAGAAGATAGCTGGTTAGCTCGTAGAAGCAATAGTACCAGCGACCCTGGCACCTCCGAAGCCAGAGATAGCAATGGCGGGCCGCGACGGAACAAACATAAGTGTCGAAACAACAATGAAGAAACTGAAGACACAGCGGTTAACGTCGGATTCAACGGTTCTAAATCCGGTCAGCGGAAGAAGCCATTCAAAGGAAATAAAGATGGTCCATCTAATTTTGACAAAATACTCGATCGGCCTTGCCAGATTCATGGCACCCCTGACAAGCCTGCCAATCATTCCAACAGAAACTGTTGGGTCTTCAAACAGGTCGGTAAGTTAAATACAGGACATAAGGGGAAAGGGCCGCCAAGCAATGACGATGATGAGCCCCTCCCACCGAACATAGGGGACAAAAGAAATCCCCCCCTGAGGTGAAAACAGTGTATATGATATATGTCACGCATATCCCCAAGAGGGAGCGCAAGCGCGCACTAAAGGACGTCTACGCTGTAGAGCCTCTCGCCCCTAAATTCAACCGGTAGTCGGCTTGTCCGATCACCTTCTATCGTAGGGACCACCCGACCAGTATCCGTCATGGAGGTTCGGTAGCTCTGGTCCTCGATCCAATCATCGGTGGGTTCCATCTCACTCGAGTCCTTATGGACGGCGACAGCAGTCTTAACTTCATTTATCAAGACACTGTTCATAAAATGGGTATTGACCCATCAAGAATCAAGCCTAGTAACACCACCTTTAAAGGAGTGATAACCAACGTCGAAGCCCGCGGCGTTATCACTGTCAATGGAACCATGGAGCGCTCCCTCCATACCGAGGAGCACACTGCGGCCCTTGCAACCGAGGTATAGAGCGGCCTCATCAAGCCGAATAAATCATCGGCCATGAAGGCCCTGGAGACTGTCAAGCGAGTCCGGCCTACTCTGCAGAATGACAGCTCTGTTGATCCAGAGTTCGACTAGCAGTTTCGCCTCCGTCAATCGCCCCACACAACCGCGGCATATGTACCGCGCGTGCATAATTACGCACTCAAAATACACTGGGCAACGACGGAGGCACAATGCGGACAAGGTCTATAGTGCGGCTCGACCCTATTTGACCTTAACCTTTCTTCTTTGATCCTTTTTTTCATACCACAAGTGCATTAAAACCTAGCTATTCTACGGTCGTGCAAGGGCTCTTTCCTGGCCCGTTTCATATAAACGACCGTGGACCTCTCCTCTCAAAGGATATTTCCACCAAGGCGAAAGCGGCGCAGACGTGCGACAGGATGTCCATGGGATCTTCAAGACTACCTTTTCTTTAGACCTTGTACATAGCTTCCCCTTGTTTACAAATTCTCGGCATGTAAAATGGCCTTGATGTCTGTAATAGCACGTTTTGACGTATCATTCAGATTGTAATGGAAACAGTCTTTTCACCAACCCCTATTCGGTATTGGTTTATTTCATAAAACTATATTCCCTCTTTGCATTAGACGGCCATATATACTTTGGTACGGCTTAAATTCCAGCGGCTCTATTTGGCCACATATACTTTCAAAAGGTCCGAATACTCCTAGAGTATACCTCGGCGTCCCGAATATTGCATTATATGCATCAGCTCCGAATCATGTCTTTGGTCAATAGTTGGGTTGCCCGGCTCCTATGATTACTACCTTACGTTCCACTTGTTCGGCTAGGGTAGTAAAGGGAGAACTACTGTGATTGTGTTTCTGGTTCGTCTGGTCAAGCACCTCAGTGGAGAAAGCCGAAAACTGATTGCCATGATACGGCGAGAGCTGGTTGGCGATTCGGCGACTTAATATAAATCTCTTGCGATTTCTTCCGTACTATACGAAGGACTGGCATTCGTCCAGTCACACGCCTAAGGCATCCTACTTCGGATATCCGCATACGCACCAGGGGCTAGTACTTAGTCCCACCGTCAAACTCCTATGGCTAAGTGAAAGTGATAAAGCCACATAATCTGATTGCCAGGTTCGCTGCGCAGACACCTCCTTCACGGACCAAGACGTTGGGTCAAGTGTGATCATGCGCTATTCCGAACACCCCCGTAGCATCTACGTGGGGACTAAAGCCGACGACTGGCAAACTCACAAGATTAAAAACGGCCGCACAGGAGGAAAGCAGTTTCAGATAAAAGCATACATATATTACAGGCCTTGGTTCATAACACATAGTCTGGATAAATATATTACATTCACTCAAACATGATATCCTTTGAGCATTGGCCCTCTACTAATCAGGCACCCTTCAGGACGTCGTCAAAGTACCGCTCCGGCTTGCGGTGGTTCTTGCCTTCAGGTGGGCCTCGGTCACCATGATGGTGCCCAACATCTTCACCCAGTGCATCTTGACACGGGCAAAGGCCATCTGCGCACCCTCCATGCACGCCGAGCGCTTTACGGCCTCAACCCGGGGCAGCGCGTCGACGAGTCACTTCACCAGGCCGAAGTAGCTGCTAGGAATGGTGTCGGTCGGCTGAGGGAGTCCTAGATTAGGGGTTCCCCAAGCATCCGGGCTATGTGACATGGGACGAACTAATGGGCCGTAAAGATATGAGATTGAAGGCCTTCCCCCGTGTCCGGATGGGACTCTCCTTTGCGTGGATGGCAAGCCCGGCGTTCGTATATGAAACTTCCTTTCTCTTTAAACCGACTATGTACAACCCTAGCCCCCTTCGGTGTCTATATAAACAGGAGGGTTTAGTCCTTAGAGATCATCAGAATTCACATAGGCTAGACATCTAGGGTTTAGTAATTGCGATCTCGAGGTAGATCAACTCTTGTAACCCCTATACTCATCATAGTCAATCAAGCAGGAAGTAGGGTATTACCTCCATTAAGAGAGCCCAAACCTGGGTAAACATCGTGTCCCCTGCCTCCTGTTACCTTCAATCCACAGACGCATAGTTCGGGATCCCCTGCCCGAGATCAGATGGTTTTGACACCGACATTGGTGCTTTCACTGAGAGTTCCCGTGTGTTGTCGATAGAAGGATCGATGGCTCGCCTTGTCGTCAACAACAAAATCACCTCTGGAAGGGCCCTAGTTCCTGGGAAGATCCTCCAAATCAGCAGTTTCACCATAGGCACCCGCCCGGCCGTTAAGACCAAGGCGGTCTCTAGGATTGCAAAAAATCATCTCTGCATCAACCCCGAAAGCGTCGATAAGATGGATCCGGCAGATATCCCGTCTTTAAATGAATTTCTAGATCACATCACCGCCCTGGGGGTCACAACTAGTTACGATCTGACTGGGCTTAGACGCGATCAGAGGGAAATCAGGTCTCCACCTGTCACCCACCTGGTGACTGTCGTGGAAGAGCAAGTTGAGGATACCGCTCCTCCTATGCTAAAAACAAACTATGTTCGGATCTCCGAGCCCTACAAGCCGGACACTCATCTCCGAGAAGAGATCATGTGTCCTCCGAACATAGAATCAGGTGCTGAGTCTAAAAACCCCCACGACATTCTGGATCATGGGCCAATGACCTCAGAAATTTTTCAAAATCCGGATTCCAAAGTGTGCCAGGGTCCGGATTTAAGCCCACCCGCCCACCACAATCAATACTCTCCAAGCAATTCCGGTCCCCCGGACATATGCGACTTAATGTATATACGACAGCAACCTCAGGAAACAGTCCATCACTTTTGGGCTAGATTCCTACTTGTTAAAACAAGATTAAAGATTGTTGCGACGACGATGCGGTATCAGTCTTTTGCCGCAACTGTACGGACGATGGGATCCTCAATGCCCTCAATAGACGCCGTATACTACACTTTGCAGATTTGGCACACATAGTACAGAAGTATTGCCAAATGGAAAGCGCTTGGAAAGCCCAGACAGCTCGGTGGGAACCACCGGCCTTTAAGCCACCCACCTGTCGGGCAAAAAGGATGCACCCTTATGGGGCACCTGATCATCACTTCACAAACAGGAAAACTAAACCCTTAACGGGACATACAACTGTCCTTGAAGAATGGCTCGACAAGCCTTGTCAGTTACACATGATGCCGAATTCTGAACCAACACATAACCTTCGGGCATGTTGGATACTCTGGCAGGTGGCTAAAAGCAGTGAGGCCATCCTCACCAACACTACCCCGGCGAGGTACTCCCCCGAGGATGGCGATCTCAATGTATTTACGGTCTTCGAGACCTTTTCTTCAAATAATCGGCGTAAAAGGGCGCTCCGCGACCTCTCCGAAATTAACCAAGTAACCGCACCGAACCCTTGGAACGACAGGGCAATAACTTTCAACGCCACTGACGAACCACAGGCCCGATCAGTCCGAGCACCAGCCTCCTTAGTTCTCAACACAATTGTGGATGACTTTCGGCTTACTAACGTGATCATGGACGGAGGCAGCGGATTAAACCTCATTTATGAGGAAACACTCGACAAAATGTAAATAGACAAGAGCTGCATCGAGCAGAGCAGTACAACCATTCGAGGTATTATCCCCAGCCGAGAAGCGCGGTGTTGGGGATATGACTATTGGATATGCCAGCCTAGGAGGGGCCGGGTTATCCCAATGGCGGTTCATCTAAATGAAGCCCGAGAGTATATTGAAGATGGCGGTTCATAATACAGGCTTGTTAAGGGGCCCAAACCCGAAGGCGTCTTAAGGCCCGTAAGTGTAAACCGCCATGTATATGTGACTTGTATTGTAAGGCATGTAAGATAAGTCACCGAGCCGGACACATTTGTATGAGCCGGCCGGGAATCTGTAGGCCGCAGGGCGTCAACCCATATATATAAGGGGACGATCCGACATTGGCTTAGGGCAAGAAACAATAGATCGAAAGCCAGGCAAAGCGTATTCGCTCCCTGGTAATCGAAACCCTAGCAATACCACCACAAGCTGGATTAGGCCTTTACCTTCACCGCAAGGGGCCGAACCAGTATAAACTCCTCGTGTCCTTTGTCCCGTTTAACCCCTTTAAGCTAACCTCGTCGCCATGGCTCTACAACTAAGTCCTTTCAGTAGCACATCTACCGTGACAACTCCACGACAGTTGGCGCCCACCGTGGGGCCAGCGCACGGTGGTTTTGAGTTCTTGAAGGGCAGCTTCGAAGGGATCAAGGGATACGCCATGGGCCGGATGACCAAGAGTCGTCGCGGCAAGGTCTATATCGACGATGTAGGCATGGGCCCCGAGGTCGGCTCAATTGAGTACGGGTACCGGGTCCCCTTCGGCGGAATCCAGGTCTTCATCGGCAAGATCGGCGAACCGGGCCCTAAGCCGGAAAGCTGCACCGACATCATCGAGACGGCTTAGCGTGCACGACCCGCCCGGGTTCCACCCGCCGTGAAGTGTGCCTTCGTTGGATTTATCCACGGGGCTGAATTGGAAGGCTCTGTGTGTGGCGGTGAGACGGCCATCTACTCTGATGGTGAGTCGTCCACGGGCGAGAACAACTCAATGTATCAACTACAAGACGGACGGCTTGGGGGCTGTTCCGATGGCGACAGTATTCCAGACCCCCATGAGCCGCCGAACAGGATGGCGATCTTCATGGTTGGCACCCAGCCGGTTCTCGGTTCGACGACTGCCGTGGCTATGACTTCCAGCGCAGCGGCAGCAGCAGGCGTCAGCGGTTCAATACGCCCGCCGGCTCAAGTTTTAACAGATCTATTGGATGATCTGGCGACTCTGATGGGAGTGAATGTAACCCCGGAAAATCTGGAACGGCATAAGGCGGATGTGGCTAAGCTGCGTGATGAGATAGCACATGCCAAGGAAGATCTGGCGGCGGAGAACGCTAGGATGAATGCAGAGTGGGCCGTTTTAAATGCACAAGCACAGCGGATTCAAGCAGATTCGTACCGGCTCTCGGTGGATCAGAATGCTGCCAACGAGGTTTTGAGGAGAAAGCACAGGAGTCGTCTGCCTTTGGTTTATGAGTCAAGGAACCTCTTCAACACACCCGGAGCAGGGGCTAGTAACCCGCCGGGGATAATCAGACGGCCGAAGCACGAGGGGGTGGAACGCCGGGTCAGCCGCGCGTGACAGGTTCTCCGTATATGAACAACACCCCGCCTCAGCACATGGTGACGCCGCCGGGTCATTACTCCACTCATTTAGACAATATGATTGCTGCAGCTACGCGATTGGCGATTCTGCCAGTCGAGGGTGAGACTCCGACGGCGGTTGAAACCCGAAGGGCTAGAGAGCTTCTTCAAACAGCTTTGGTACAGCAGCAGGCTTATTCTTATTGTCATGACCGGATTCATTCGACCCCTCGTCCAAGCCGGAGCTACAGTAGGCACATTGACTCGCCAGCCGTCTCGAGTACTAAGCAGCACCATAACCAACCTCATGGACATGACCCGTCGCGCAATGGTGCCGATGCACAGGATTTGGTGTACTAGGGCAAAGCGCGTCAGGAGGCCGAGCTGGCGGCTCAACTGACGGCTCATCAGCACACGTCGGCTTACCCGACGGCTTCAATTCCGGCAGGAGTAACATCTAGAGCTTTGGGTGTGCCATGTATAACGGCGACTATACAAAACGAGCGTCTGCCCATGGACTTCAAAGGCCCTTGTAAGGTGCCTAACTGCACAGCGGACAAGCCCCCTTAGGCTTGGGCGGAGAGTTATGAGATGGCTATGGAGATGCTGGATGTTAGTGAGGCTGCATACACTAAGTATTTGACCATGATGTTAGAAGGGACGGCTCGTACCTGGTGGAAGGGGCTGCCGGCCAATTCCATTGGATCGTGGGCAGAGCTGAAGGCCCGGTTTATCCAGAATTTCAAAGACACGTGCAAGCAGCCTATGTCCATCGTGGATTTGGTTTCTTGTGTTCAAGCTGAGGGCGAGTCAACGACCAGCTGGGTGTGTCGGGTCTCGACTATCATACATTCTTCAGATAACATTAACGTCGGCTCAGCGGTTCTAATGTTGGAGAAAAATTGCCGTTTTATTCCACTTAAGCAGAAACTTGGGCAGCTTAAGCATCATTGCAATGACATGGGGGAGCTTATGGTGGCTCTTGTCAAGTATGCCGACTCTGATGGTACCAAGGACCCCGACTCTGAGGATGGAAGATCGGGAAAGGGAAAGAAGAGTAGCGGCTTGAAGGGACAGCAGCACACCCCTACGAATTAGGGCGGCAATGGTAAGCGCAAGGCTGATGATTTTGTGGCTAACACTGGTGCGCGAAATTATAACCAGCGTCATAAGGGGGCCGACTCAAGGGACAAGGTTTGACCTTGAAGCAATATTGAATCAGCCATGTCCAAAACACAGAACGGATCAAAAGCCGGCTACTCATCTATGGAAGGATTGCAGTATAATGAGGCACTTTAGGGAATCCATCCAGCACAACCATGGCCCGCACGGCGGTTCAGGGTCTGGCTGTCATGGTCCGGGTCATGGAGGCGGCGGTTCAAATTCCGGGTTTCAAGGCCACGGCAACCAGGGTATTTACAACCAGCAGAATAATCAGGAAAATCAGCAGCAGCAATAGTCTGGTTATCAGAGCAACCCGAAGCAACTGAATAGTGGGTAATACCACGTCTTCACCACCAGTTTATGTAAGCAGGATCAGAAGCTTCATAAGAGGGAAGTGAATGCTGTTGAGACGGCGGTGCCACATTATTTACGGTGGTCAGAACAACCTATTGTGTGGAGCCTTGAGGATCATCCACCCCGGGTTGATAATCCGGGTGACCCAGCTCTGGTGGTGGCGCCTCAGGTTGGGGGCTATAAATTTACTAAGGTACTCATGGATGGAGGCAGCAGCATTAACATACTTAATTATGAGACCTTCCGTCGCATGGGACTGACTTATAAGAATCTTAAACCGCCAAACACTGTTTTCCATGGTGTGGTGCCGAGTAAGTCAGCCTATCCAATGGGTAAGATATCTTTGGAAGTTACCTTTGGAGATGAGCATGATTCCAGGTCTGAGACTCTAACCTTCGAAGTGGTCAAGATCAAGAGCCCTTATCATGCTCTGTTTGGGCGGCCGGCTTATGCTAAGCTCATGGCGAGGCATTGTTATGTTTACATGCAGCTTAAGATGTCGGGTTACAAGGGTACCATCACTGTACATGGGAGTCGCAAGGTGGCCTTGGAATGTGAAGAAGGCGATGCTGCTTACGCTGACTCTATTTGTGCAGCGGAGGAGCTAAAATTTTACAAGGATATTGTTGACCCGGCAGACATGACATCCTTAAAGAAGCCAACCACAGAGCATGATCCTTCGTTAAAATTTAAGTCGGTAGATGACACTAATATGGTTGACTTTGTTGCTGGCGACTCATCTAAACAACTCAGCATCAGTGCTAATTTGGATCCGAAATAGGAAAGCGCGCTCATCGAGTCATCCGTGAGAACCGGGACATCTTTGCATGGAAACCTTCAGACATGCCGGGTGTACCAAGGGAACTCGCTGAGCACACTCTTAATATTGATCCGAAGTTTAAGCCGGTCAAGCAATTCCTTCGTTGTTTTAACGAAGAGAGGCTGAAGGCCATTGTTGAAGAAGTGGCCTGGCTCTTAGCGGCCGGGTTTATCATTGAAGTTTTTCATCCTGAGTGGTTGGCTAACCCGGTGTTGGTGCTCAAGAAGGATGGCACTTGGCGAATGTGTGTGGATTACGCGGATTTAAATAAGGCTTGTCCGGCGGATCCATTTGCTCTCCCCCGTATTGAACAAATCATTGATGCTACGACGGGTTGTGAGCGTTTGAGTTTTTTATATGCTTATTCTGGTTATCATCAGATCAAGAAGGCAGTTAGGACCAGGAGAAGATGGCTTTCATTACTCCGTTGGGAGCCTTCTGCTATGTGTCTATGCCTTTCGGGCTCAAGAGTGCCCAGGCGACTTACCAGCGGTGTGTGCAAAATTGCCTTCACAATCAGATCGGGCGTACTGTTCATGCTTACATAGAAGACATTGTGGTGAAATCCAGGAAGAAGGAGACCTTGATTGATGATTTGAAGGAAACGTTTGACAATCTCTGGGTCTACAAGATGATGCTTAACCTGGCCAAGTGTGTTTTTGGTGTACCAGCAGGCAAGCTCTTGGTTTTTCTAGTTTCCAACAGAGGCATCGAAGCTAACCCGGAGAAGATCAAAGCCATTACTTCTTTGGCTAAACCGGCGTGTGTTAATGATGTTCAGCGTCTGGCGGGTCGCATTGCAACTTTAAGCTGGTTGGGAGAGAAGGTTGTCCCTCTGTATCAGATGATGAAGAAGACAGATAATTTCGTCTGGAGTGATGCTGCCAATGAGGCATTTGAGGCGCTTTAGAAGCAGCTGGCTGAGCCGCCGGTCCTTGCTGCTCCTATTGATAAAGAGCCTCTGTTGTTATATGTGGCTGCCAATAGCCGAGCCGTCAGTGTGGCTATTGTGGTGGAAAGAAAAGAGGCAGGCAAGGACTATCCGGTTCAGTGTCCGGTTTACTATATAAGTGAGGTGCTTATTGAGTCCAAGCAGAGATATCCGCATTGGCAGAAGCTCGTGTATGGGGTCTTCATGGCAAGCCGGAAGCTTAAGCAATATTTCCTTGGTCACCCCATTACTGTGGTTAGCTCTGCGCCTTTAGGGGACATTATCCAGAACAGAGAAGCTACAGGCCGGGTTACCAAGTGGGCAATTGAGCTTGGACCCCATGGTTTGAAGTATGTGCCTCGTACGGCCATCAAGTCCCAAGCACTCGTGGATTTTATCAATGACTGGACAGAGTTGCAGATGCTTGAGGAAAAGCTGGACAACACATATTCGACTATTCACTTTGATGGATCGAGGCAGTTGGAGGGCCCGGGGGATGGAGTTGTCTTGACTTCCCCACGAGGTGATAAATTTTCTTATCTTCTCTGTCTAATGATCCCTTGTACTAACAATGCAGCAGAGTATGAGGCCTTGCTCCATGTTCTTCGGATGGCTAAAGAGATGAATTTAAGCCGGGTGAGGTGCTTTGGCGATTCAGATCTAGTAGCTCGCCAAGTTTCTGGTAGTTGGGATTCTAAGGATCCATTCATGGCTGAGGGAGTCCTGGACTAGGGGGTCCTCGGGCGCCTGGCCGGTTAGCCATGGGCCGGACTGATGGGCTGTGAATATACAAAGACCGAAGACTCTACCCGTGTCCAGATGGGACTCTCCTTGGCATGGAAGGCAAGCTTGGTGACCAAATATGAAGATTCCTTTCTCTCTAACCGACCTTATGTAACCCTAGATCCCTCCGGTGTCTATGTAAACCGGAGGGCTAGGTCTGTAGAGGCCAATCGATCATAATCATAGTCATACATGCTAGACTTCTAGGGTTTTAGCCATTACGATCTCGTGGTAGATCAACTCTTGTAACACTCATATTCATCAAGATCAATCAAGCAGGAAGTAGGGTATTACCTCCATAGAGACGGCCCGAACCTGGGTAAACATTGTGTCCCCCGTCTCCTATTACAATTAACCTTAGACGCACAGTTCGGGACCCCCTACCCAAGATCCGCCGGTTTTGACAGCGACATTGGTGCTTTCATTGAGAGTTCCACTGTGACGTCGAAAACACGGTTGATGGCTCACCTCGTTGTCAAGGACAATATCACCTCCGGAGGAGACCTGGCTCAGGGCCAAACCCTCTGACTTGGCGGCTTTACCATGACCGCCTGTTCAGCCATTAAGCCGATGATGACCTCTCGAGTCATCGAAAATCGTCTCTGCGTTGACTCCGAATACTCCAAATGGATGGATCTGACGGAGTTGTTGTCTTTAAACAAACTCCTAGATTGCATCGCCGCCTTGGGGTTCGCTATAGACCACGATCGGATTAGGCTTAAACCTGACCAGAGAGAAATCAAATCTCCGCCGATCACCCATCAGATAGCGGTAGTGGAGGAGCAAGACAATAACTCTTCCTCTATATTGAGGACGAACTATGTCCGAGTTTCCGAGCTCGAGGAGCCGGACACCTGTCCGCGGAATGACGTGCCCTGCCCTATGGACCTAGAATCGGACGTCAGACCTAAAACATCAGTTGATATCCCGGAGTCCGAACCATTAAGTTCAGAAGATCTACAAACTCCGGATCCCAAATCGGGTCAGGGTTTAGATTTAAAACCACCCACCCACCCAGCTATACGCGATCTTATGTACATACGACAACAGTCTCAGAAAATGGTCCATCACTTCTGGGCCAGATTCCTCCTTGTCAAAAACAAGATTAAAGATTGCCACGATGAAGACGCAATCTTAGCATTCTACAACAATTGCACGGACGAAGGAATCCTCATCGCCATCAACCACCGTCGTGTATTACACTTTGCTCACTTGGCAACCATAGTACAGAAGTACTGCGCAATGGAAAGTGCCTGGAAAACTCAGGCAGCTTGTTGGGAACCACCGGTTTCAACTCAGCCCCTCGTCCGGGCAAAAAGGACGCACCCTCGTGTGGCGCCTGACCCAATAGTGAAGAAATCAAAGCCCATTATGGGGCGCGGAACCCTTCGTGAGGGATGGCTCGACAGGCCATGCAAAATGCACGCAACACTGGATAGCACACCAGCCCACAGCCTTAGAGCATGTTGGATACTCCGGCAAGTAGCCAAGAGCGGCGAAGACCTCCTCACCAAAATACCCCAGAACAACACCCCCAGAAGACGACGACCTCAGAGTAATGACGGTCTTCGAGACCTTTGCTTCAAAAAATCGGCGCAAAAGGGCACTTCGCGACCTCGCCGAGGTCTGCCAAGTCGCAGCAATAAACCCCTGGAACAACACGGCCATAACTTTCAATGCCAATGACGAACCAAAATTCAGGGCAGTCCGGGCACCAGCCGCCATGGTCCTCAGTCCAATCGTGGACGGCTTCCGGCTCACCAAAGTGCTCACGGATGGCGGCAGCAGACTAAACCTCATCTATGAGGACACACTCACAAAAATGGAAATAGACAGGAGCCGCATTGAGCAAAGTAGCATGACCTTCTGGGGAATCATTCCCAGTCGGGAGGCGCAATGCACGGGAAAAATCACGCTCGACGTGGTATTCAGCACGCCGGAGAATTATAAGTCCGAAGAGATAACCTTCCAAGTGGCCCCTTTCAACAGCGGATATCACGCCTTACTGGGGAAAGACGCATTCACACGCTTCTAAGGTATACCCCATTATGGGTACATGAAGCTCAAGATGGCCGGGCCCAATGGCACCATCACCCTTGCCAGTGATCCAGACATAGCACTACGCGCCGAAAATAAAACTGCATCCTTAGCCCTCGAGGCATTGTCTGAAGCCCTCACGGCCAAAGAGCTGGCCGCACTGTGCTCCACCGTGGATAGGGATGCCATAATCCTGGATAAACGACCCAAATCCACCTCCTTCAAACTAGCAAAAGAAATAGTCAGATTCCAAGTCCATCCAACGGACCCCAACAAGACAACACCCATCGGGGCACAACTCGACCCAACGGTCGATGTCGCGCTACGAGAGTTCCTGCGTGAGAACTGGGACATATTTGCCTGGCACCCTTCTGACATGCCAAGAATCCCACGCAGGTTGGCCGAACACAGCCTCAATATCTTAAAGGGATATAAACCGGTCAAACAAACACTGCGGCATTTTTCTGAACCCAAACGACAAGCTATGGGAGAGGAGCTAGCCAAGTTACTCGAAGCCGGATTCATCAGAAAAATAAAACACCCGGACTGGCTAGCAAACCTGGTGATGGTACCAAAGAAGGATAAATCCTGGCGCCAATGCGTCGATTTTAAAGACCTCAACAAGGCTTGCCCTAAGGATCCCTTCCCCCTCCCTCGCATCGATCAGATTATTAACGCAACCGCAGGACATGACTCACTGTGTTTCTTCGACGCGTACTCCGGATACCATCAAATCAAGATGAAGGAGTCCGATCAAGCCGCAACGGCATTCATTACCCCATATGGGCCTTTCTGCTTCAACACTATGCCTTTCAGGCTCAAAAACGCTGGCGCGACCTACCAACGCATGATTCAAACATGCCTGGAGAAGCAGATCGACAAGACAGTTGAAGCATATGTGGATGACGTCATCATCAAAACCAGGCACCTCGAATCACTAATAGACGATTTACGTCTCACATTCGACAACCTC
Source organism: Aegilops tauschii subsp. strangulata (assembly GCF_002575655.3). Taxonomy (NCBI): domain Eukaryota; kingdom Viridiplantae; phylum Streptophyta; class Magnoliopsida; order Poales; family Poaceae; genus Aegilops; species Aegilops tauschii. Next base: position 203,143,671 of record NC_053037.3, on the reverse strand, counting down.
CGTGCATATGACATTAAGCTCAATCCGGAAAAGTGTGTTTTCGGCGTCCCTGCTGGAAAACTCCTGGGCTTCATTGTTTCCAATAGAGGAATCAAAGCAAACCCAGTCAAAATCCGAGCTTTGTCATAGTTGGCTACGCCAACGGACCTTAAACAGGTCCAAAAACTCGCCGGATGCGTGGCAGCTTTAAGCCGCTTTATCTGCAGATTGGGAGAAAAGGCATTGCCACTGTATCGCCTACTCTGGCGCACCGATCACTTTGAGTGGACGGATGCAGCAACGGCCGGACTGGAAGAAATAAAAGCCCTTCTAGCGAGCAACCCAATCCTGGCCGCGCCAAACGTCAGCGAACCCATGGTATTATACATATCGGCAACACACCAGGTGGTGAGCGCCGGTTGAGCAAGAGCAGGACGGACACAAATTCCCACTTCAGAAGCCGGTATATTACGTGTCCACTGTGCTCACACCATGCAAATCCCGGTACCCCCATTATCAAAAGATAGCATACACGGTCTTCATGGCATCCCGGAAGCTATGACACTACTTCCAAGAGTGTTCGATGACGGTGGCTTCCGAAGTACCACTCAACGATATAATAAACAACCGCGATGCTACAGGCCGGATTGCCAAATGGGCCATCGAGCTCCTTCCATTCGACATAACATACAAACCGCGTCGAGCCATTAAATCCCAAGTACTGGCGGACTTAGTCGCCGAATGGACAGAGGCCGAACTCCCTAAAGAGTATGGCACATATTCCAACTTGGTTATGTATTTCGATGGCTCCAAAATGCTGGCAGGATTAGGAGCGGGCGTCCTTTTAATGTCCCCCACTAGAGACGTAGTCCAGTACGTACTCCAAATATTATACACAGACTACAACAACGCGGCCGAATACGAGGCCTTATTGCATGGTCTTCGGATGGCCGTCTCCATGGGCATACAACACCTGGAAGTGCGCGGGGACTCAAACCTCGCAATATCTCAAATAAATGGAGATTTCGACGCCAAAGATCCAAAGATGGTGCCTTATCACAACGCCGTCCTGAAAATGTCGGCTCGGTTCGAGGGGCTAGAGAAAGTAATCAAGCGGCGGACGTCCTTGCTTGCATCGGCGCCAAGCGTGACCCCGTCCCACCTAACATCTTTCTGGAAAGGCAATTTATGCCATCCGTGGTGTGGCAAGGGGAGAGCGGACCAGTCCGGATCCAAACACAACCCCAGATTCCGAACACACCGATATCATCGGGGGCTCAGCCACCGAAATAACACCATCGGCCCATCTCATCATGGCAGTCATTGCCCCATGGACCGAACCGTTCTTGGCCTACCTTAATAGGAGAGAACTCCCTGAGGATCAGAATGAGGCTCGCCGCATTGTCCGGTGTTCGAAGGCCTACAAGGTTCACGACGGAGAGCTCTATAAGAAAAGCGCTACCGGAGTCCTTCAAAGATGTATCTCCGAGGAAGAGGGGCGGCAGCTCCTGGCTGAAATTCATGCCGGTCTCGGCGGTCACCACGCCGCAGCTCTGGCCCTTGCTAGCAAGGCCTTCCATACAAGTTTTTATTAGCCGACGGCCCGAGCAGACGCACAGGATCTTGTCCAACATTGCGTCGGATGCCAGCTTTTTGCCAACCCGAGCCATATGCCACCCACCGCTCTGCAAACAATCCCCATCACTTGACCTTTTGCGGTCTAGGGGTTTGATATGGTTGGACCCCTTAAAAGAGGAAGCCATAAGAAAAATATCTGCTGGTCATGGTGGATAAATTCACTAAGTGGATAGAGGCCAAACCAGTTAAAATGGCCGAAGCCGGACCTGTGATAGACTTTATATCCGGCGTTGTACACCGTTATGGTGTCCCACACAGAATCATCACCGATAACGGCTCCAATTTCACAACCGACGAGGTAAAAAACTGGTGTGCCAATTTGGGCATTAAGCTCGATTACGTCTTTGTCTATCACCCGCAAACAAACGGTCAAGTCGAACGGGCCAATGGTCTTATTATGAGCGGCATCAAGCATAGAGTAGGGCGGTCTTTGAAAGAATCAAACAAGCATTGGGTTGAGGAGCTCGACTGCGTACTCTAGGGGCTGCAGACCACGCCCAATTGCACTACCGGATATACACCTTTCTTCATGGTGTACGGTGCAGAGGTTGTGTTACCCTGCAACATTATTCATGACTCACCCCGAGTGCGCATGTACAAAGAGAGAGAGGCCGAGCTTGATCGGCAGGACAGCTTAGATGCCCTGGAGGAGGAGCGCGACGTTGCAAAAGCTTGTTCCACATTTTATCAACAGCAGGCTCGCAGGTATCAAACTAGAGAAGTGCGGGCCAAGACTTATAATGTTGGCGAACTTCTACTACGCCTCCCGGAGAAGAAAAAGGACAAACTCAAGCCCAAGTGGGAGGGTCCCTTCATCATTGACGAAGTTCCCACCGGAGGAGCGTACCGCCTGCGTGATGCGTTAGAAAATCGCCTAGAGGCGAACCCCTGGAACGCGGCCAGACTCTGAAGATTCTATGCCTAGCGCCGAATTCTTTGTTCGTCTCCTTCTCCCTCTTGTTCCCATTGCTTTTTCCTCTCTTTTCGCTTCTTCTTCTTTTTCTTTTTTAGCCTTAAAACTTTTTGTGCGGCTAAACCGTGCACCTGTGACATACACATACTCAAATATCTGCGTCCATTATACCTGGGGGCTTCTTTGATAGAAGCTTATTAATGTTATTTTTCGAGCATCAAGCTCATCACATATGCGCGTTTTCCCCATATGTACCTTTTCTTCACCATTATATGCATCGATATGACTTAAGTTTTGGCCAACCTGGGTTGCCTGGCTCCTGTGCTTATGCCCTACGTTCCCGTTAGTTCAGCTAGGGCATAAAGGGATAACCTCTGCGATTGTTACTGCCGGGTCATCCGCATGTGTACCTCAGACTGGGTGAAGCCGAAAGCTAGAGTTCTTAAGGGAATATTCGGTCGGTGGATTAAAGATGTTTTTGCATTCACCCCATTGTGAACCCCCAGATGTTACTTATACTGCGATTGTTCCAATCACAGTTTGGACATGCATTTTTACGCATGCACACCCAGGGAAAGGAACCCTTAACGGAACTATTCTCTCTGAAGATGTTTCTTACAATCATAATGTAATATAACATAACTAGCCGGATACAACTTGTCTGTTTAAGCAATTATGACCCCTACGCCTGGTTTCCATGCATACCCCGGTCTATTTTACCGCTCAGGTATTCGGAAACACTCTGCACCTTCGGGTCAAGAGGTCGAAGCGAAAAGGTCTGCCATGACAATCGTTTTACAATCCAGCTAGAAGGAAAGAACATAGTCACTTGGACTCAAAAATTTCCTCCCCTATACCGTCCAGCAGGCTGTCTAACTTACTATCCTGCTGGGAATACTTGGCAGCTACTTTTACTTGGTCATATACCAAATTAACCAGAACTTCTTTTCCATCTGACCCTAGAGGTCCGACCGAGCCATATGATTCGGATAAAGCTTGGTGTACCATGTTTTCACCATGGCCCAGGCTTCTCGTGCACCTTCCTGGCAGGCCGATATCTTCCACAATCGAAAGCGCTGCCGCTCTACCTTGAATAGCTCTATGAGCTACTCCATCTTTCCTGGAGGGGAGGCAGATTGCCACAAGGCCTTGGCAACACTTCACATCGCCTGCCGAGCTTGCTCATGCATTTGCGACAGCTCTTCTAGCAGATTGCCTGAGAATCCTGACATCTCCTCTTCGGGACGACCGGTCAGCATACCTGCAGACATAACTCTGTCAGTCCACTTTATCTCTGAATTATTCGAAGGTAAGTTCGACCACATATTGAATATGCCGCCTTGCAGCCTCTTATTTTCCTTCACGGAATCAGCCAGCTGGGCCCGTACATCTTTCAGTTCTTCGCCCAACTGGGTGTGGGCATCCTGCAGCTTGTTTTTCTCATCTCTGACTCGTGTCAGCACACATTCGCCCGCGGCCAGCAGTCTTTTGGCTTCTTGTTCTTCCGTTTGGGCGGCTTTCAGTTGCTCCTTCACTTGATCTGATGATCCTGCCATAAGTTGAGCAACAGTGTTAGCATTGCCAGTATATAATTATGTTTTCTCGATGGAGGGAAACATTACCAGGTGATGCCTTCTTGGATTTCTCCAGTTCGGCGGTAGCAGCAGTTAGCTGGGTCCGACACTTTTTTAGTTCCTGAGACAACAGATTGTTTTTCTCTAATAACACCTAGTTATACAAGGATCCTTAAATCAGTTGTATCAACTGCTTCAAGTCTCAGGGGCTACTCGTATATAATTATCAGTTTTGTACAATAAACTTACCCGTATGTCTTGCACATGTTGGTTTGTGGCTCTGGCAAGCCCGTCTCGAGCAGCTTGAATATATTCATCAGCTGAGCTGAAGGCATTGAACGCCTCGTTCGTAAAGCCGGGGTCGCGTAGAACGGCTCTCCGGCGCCGATGATTCATGGCTCTCTCCACTTCCTAGTTTGTGATGGATACATTATCCGACTACTCTGCCGAAGGACAATCTAGTGTCACTCCCATATCAACCCTTGCCCTTAAACCAGGGTCGGGAACCTGACTTGTGGAGGCGCGACCGGTAAGATTCCCGGACATAGTCTGGCGAACGCTTTTCCTGATAAGACGTGGCGGATAATGTCACAGTTGGACCTGACTGCCAAAGGGCATATTTAAAAGCCATACCTCTTCGATGAAGGCTCAGTCGTATCTTCGTTTGCGGCTTGCCCGGCGTGGGTGCCGCTCTCTTTAGGGTTGCCTCTTCGGTAGCAGGATGCGCCGAACGCCTCCCATTTTGAGCACGAGACAGTGCGGTGGGTGAGGCAGAACAAGGAAACTCTTTCGGAGGAGATGTCCCCTGATTACTTACGTGTGAAGAAGCGAGAAGACCTGGATAATCGATGGTGATGGCCACTTCCGTGCCGTCATAGCTCGCCTTGTAAAACACCCCGTCCTCGAGCACCACGAATATATCTGGATCCTCTTTGAATCCGGGGTCAAGGTCCTGATTGTGGCCCTCTGGCTGTGGGGCGGTGCTGTAAATCCCCTCGGAGATCTTTCGCCAGTGCTGTTATAAATGGACGGTCTAATATTTATCAAAAGTGGTTCGGGGAGTGGAGTAAGTAGAGCAGAGGGGTTGGGAATTACCCAGCTAGGAGGATTGTACATGCAAAATCCATCTCTCCGCTTGATATGAAGAAATTCCCCTTCCTCCCCTTTAAACAGTTCGGCCAATATTTTGGCCAGAGCGGCAGGGGTGTCTGGACCCTTCCGGCCGCAGCGGGAGGCGTCGTCCTCCCCATTGTAGTGCCACATGGGAAGACCTCTGTATTGGAGTGGCTGAACCCCTATTCTATGGAAGTCGCCATTACCTCGCCAATTGATAATCCGGACTAGGCGAGCGTCCTTATCTTCCTCGTGAGTTGACGAACTTCCGCACTATCTTCCTCCTCAAGGCTCCGAGGGCGCCAGCTGTGGTGTTTCTTCAAGGGAACGCTTGTGAACTCGGGAAGACCCCTCCGAACTGGGTAAGGAAGTGCGACGTCCTCAATGTAGAACCATTTGGAAGGCCATTCTTCGGATGCCTTCTTTGGTGTGCCGGGCAGGTATCCGGTCCAGGCGATGCGCCATATTTCGGCTCCGCCCACTTCAAATATTGATTCCTCGTGGTTGCGCGGGACGAGACAGAATAGCTTTCTCCACAATTCAAAATGGGCCTCGCAACCCACGAATAGCTCGCAAAGAGCGACGTAACCCGTGATATGCAGGATGGAGGCGGGAGTGAAATTGTGCAGTTGGAGGCTATAATACTCCAGATGCCCTCGGAGGAACGGATGAATTGGAAATCCCACACCTCTTAGCAAATAGGGGATGAAGCACACTCGTTCCCCCCAGATGGATTGGGGAAATTCTCCGCTTGGACCCCGTCATTGAAGGAGGTCAACCCCGCCCGAACAAGGACCAGATCCGCGGGGGGAAGGAATCCCTGTGTTTGCAGCTTCTCTAGCTGACCGTGGGATACGGAACATTTCTCCCAATCACCTTTTTCTATGACGCAGGGACGGGAGGAGCTGGGAGCGCTAGCCATCTTGGAGTGGTCTTTCCTAGCAATCTCTGAGGATTTTTCTGAGTTGTGCTGAATGGATCTGAGATCCAATCTCTTTAAATAGACACTCTTTCTTACATGGCCGGGGTGTTATGTGCAAAAATACCCTGACCTCTCGCATTCGCTTGACACGTGGAAGCTAACGTTGTTGATACACAGAAGCCGAGGGGTACGACATTAAATGAAAGGCCGAATACATCGTTTTGAAGTCATCAAAGGAGGAACCCGCCTTGCAATGCCGAAGACAATCTCCGCATCGGACACCTCGTCATTGAAGCCTGGTTCGGGGGCTACTGAGGGAGTCCTGGACTAATGGGTCCTCGGGCGTCCGGCCTGTTAGCCATGGGCCGGACTGATGGGCTGTGAAGATACAAAGACCGAAGACTCTACCCGTGTCCGGATGGGACTCTCCTTGGCGTGGAATGCTAGCTTGGCGACCAAATATGAAGATTCCTTTCTCTGTAACTTACCTTATGTAACCCTAGATCCCTCCGGTGTCTATATAAACCAGAGGGCTAGGTCCGTAGAGGCCAATCGATCATAATCATAGTCATACAGGCTATACTTCTAGGGTTTTAGCCATTACGATCTCGTGGTAGATCAACTCTTGTAACACTGATATTCATCAAGATCAATCAAGCAGGAAGTAGGGTATTACCTCCATAGAGAGGGCCCGAACCTGGGTAAACATTGTTTCCCCCGTCTATTGTTACCATTAACCTTACACGCACAGTTGGGGACCCCCTACCCGAGATCCGCCGGTTTTGACACCGACAATGGCGGCTTATCGTCGAGAGGTTGATGCCATTGCGGGTCATTTTAAGGGTTACCAAGTTGAGCATATTGATCGTAGGAAGAATGAGGTGGCTGACACTTTAAGCCGGCTGGGCTCTCAGCGTAAGTCGGTGCCACCCAACACGTTCCTGGACGTTTTGCGCAACCCTTCTGTCAAATTACCTACAGAGGAGGATCTTGCTGTTCCTGACCCGGAAGCGCAATTGGTGGCGGCTCTTCATGCTATTCCTGATTGGACAGTGCCGTATTTGGCTTACATGACCCAGGGTGAGTTACCTGAGGATGAGACCTTAGCCAGGCAGATAACCCGGCGGTCTAAGTCAATAACGATTGTTCATGGAGAGTTGCACCATCGCAGTGTCACAGGGGCGTTTCAACATTGTGTCTCTCCTGAAGAAGGTTGTGAGATTCTGCGAGAGATTCATAAAGGCGACTATGGTCATCATGCAGGTGCTAAATCTCTTGTAGCTAAGGCTTTTCGTCATAGTTTCTATTGGTTGACGGCTCATGCTGATGCTGAGGATCTGGTCAGCAAATGTGACGGTTGTTAGAAATTTTCATGACGAGTTCATGTTCCGGCTCAGAAGTTGCGGATGATTCCAATTACTTGGCCGTTCGCAACTTGGGGGCTTGATATGGTGGGGCCTTTCAAGAGGTCCAAGAATAAGAAGACCCACCTTTTGGTGGCAGTTGACAAGTTTACTAAATGGGTTGAAGCAGAGCCGGTCAGTAAGTGTGATGCAGCAATGGCGGTTCAATTCATCAAAAAGGTGATCTTCCGTTTTGTCTTTCCACACAGCATTATAACAGATAATGGTACTAACCTCTCTAAAGGCGCTATGAGAGAATTTTGTCAATGGGAGCATATTCGACTTGACGTCTCCTCTGTGGCACACCCTCAGTCCAATGGTCAAGCGGAACAAGCTAATCAAGAGATTCTGCGAGGTATCAAGCCCCGGCTTATGGTTCCTTTGCAAAGAACGCCGGTTTGTCGGGTGGAGCCGTTACCTTCAGTATTATGGAGTATCAATACAACCCCCAACAGATCTACGGGTTACACACCTTTCTTCATGGTTTATGGAGCAGAGGCGGTTCTCCCGAGTGACATCCTTCACGATTCACCCCGGGTGGCGGCTTACGTTGAAGCTGATAACGAAAAGGCACGTCAAGAACCACTGGACCTGTTGGATGAGGAGCATGATCTAGCGGCAGCTCATTCGGTGATTTATCAGCAAGTCTACGTCGTTATCATAGCCTTCAGGTCAAAACCAGAACTTTTCAAGAAGGCGACTTAGTGCTCTGGCTCATCCAGGATTAGACAGATATGCATAAGTTATCACCGCCTTGGGAAGGACCTTTTGTGGTCAGCAAGAATCTGCATAATGGGTCATACTATCATATCGACGTTCGAGACCATAAGGACTCATGTAAGTCGGAGGAGGAGACCCATCGGCTGTGGAATATTGCTCATCTTCGGCCCTACTATACTTGAGCCACCGGCTCTCATGATGTACATAGTCAGATAATGTATATATTATAAACAGTATAATAAAGCCGGCATCCCTGATAATTTAGGGCCTCTATCGTTTCACTTCCTCGAAGCTGAGTCTTTATCATCATCTTACATATTCATTTAAGAGGCTTGACGCCTAAACTTCAGGGACCTAAGAGAGTTGGATGCACAACACAGCTCAAACATAGGTCCCTGACGAGCACGACTTGTCAGTATGTCACTTGGGGGCTTCCTGTTCAAACATAGGCATATTCGACAAAAGAGAACATAGCGTTACTACCCTCTTGACCAGGTTATCTTGTTGAAACATAGGCGTATTCGACCAAAGAGAATATAACCTTTCCGGGTCATCCTACCTGTAACCAGTTGTTTCAACTCCATCGGGTAATCCCGATTGACTCGTCGAACTCTTAACGATCAATCTTTATGGCGTATTCAACCAAAGATCTGAGCTTGTTAAGGTTCAAACGGCAGCTTGTCATGCGAGAGCACGGCTTACAGATAGTCAGGATAGATCCAGGCTTCATAAGCCGCCTTCTTTGAAACATGGATAAATCGGCCCGTGATGCATGCTGCTACTCGGACCCCGCGTCTTCCTGATAAGTCTATCTTTATACAAGACCTGACTTTATCTAGGTTCAAATGTCGATTGGGTACTCTGAGTGCCAGCTCACGGAAAGCACGTACCTTCCAGTGGCTCAGGCTAGTTTCATCGAAGAAGATACTTTGGCTTGGCAGCCTACAAAAGCCTCGAATTTTTTGATTTTTTATTCCTTTTCTTTATATGATATCTTTTTTGCCATCTGGTTTTTACAATTGGGCCAGGCTGCCCTACTTATGGCTCATATTTGAAGCATCTTTTGGGTCTCTACAACCCGCCAGGATGGCAGACTCTAAGTCACCAAAGTATCATACTCTTCTGTTTCGAGTTATAACTTTACTAATTCTAACTCCGTAAGGTTGCTAAACCGGCAGTCTAAGCATATACCACAGGTACGATATTTTATTATGTCAGACTAGCCTTGGTTATGGACTATTCGTCCCAGTGGCTTCAATTGGGTATCATGACCCGCCCGGCGGTAAGCCGCCAGGGCACTTGTACTTTCTTTGTCTGCAGGGTAATTATAAAGCAGATATGCATCAATCAATGCTTTCATAAGCATAAAGTGATGGTTTCTTAAACCAGCAGATCAGCAGTATTGCGCAAAATAGAAGTGTGCACGATGGCACGATAGTTTAAAGTTTCACTACCCTATTACATGACTCCATGAGTCAAACAGATCAACTGTTTTTCATACAGATCAAATATAAACCGCCCGGCGGTTCATTCTTCTTGGCCTTGCTGACATGAGGCCTCTCGATCATCCTTTTCCGGATTTTCGTTCTGTTCTGCCGTCTGGAGATTTGGTGATGACCAGTCAATGCCACTTAAAGCTTGAAATTCAGCTTCAACATCTATAAGTCCAGACGGGCAAAAGTATGCTTATGGATTGGAGGGGTTAAACCCATCACTTTGTAAGCCATTGTTGACAACTTCTGATTCTCCATGCTGTAAGACGGATGATATTTCGATAGATCCATTTCATTTTCAATAAGACTGGCCAGAGGGCATATTTCTTTGACACGGGCAACAAAGTCTTTTTGATCAAATGCAGTGCCGTCTTCCTTTAAGCTTGGGTATCCAGTAGCTACCTCAGACGGGTCAAGCTCTGGTACCCATGCGTTGACCCGGCTCAAAGCTGTCACGCCACCGGCTCTTGTAGACGACCGCTTCATTTCATCAAATCTAGCAGGCAGCACCGAAAGTTTTTCCAAGACATCTATCAAAAGAGTAGGCGCTTGATTCGTTGGAGAAATTGCGGCAAGTGCACGTTGAGCTCCGGTGTACAGCTGTTTGACATGTGTGTAGATAGCTTTGAGCTTCACAAGCATGTCTTGGTTAAGGTTGCTGCTCCTGGGGCCTGACTACATCACAGATTGGTTAATGGCGGTTTATATTATCAGGACAAGGGTTTACTTTTGATGACTAGCAAGGCGACTCACCAAAGCTAGCAGAAACCATCTGAGATACACGGTCTTTTAAGCCGGTGAGCTCAGTGGTCACCTCTTGAAGAGTTGCTTCTGCCTTTTCAGCTCGTTGCGTTAAAGCAGTCTTTTCTTCAGCCTAAGTGCTTTTCTCCGCCTCAAAACTGTTCTTCAGCTTTTCGGATTCAACTATGCTAAACTGGAATTTTGATTCAGCTTTCCGGGTCTCAGACTCCTGATTCGCCAGCCGGGTCTCTGCATCATTTAACTGTGACTCAAGTTTAGCAGTAGCAGCCTGTATGAAGCACAGAGTTGTCAACATATTCATGTCAGGATTACAAGAATATAAGTCCCAAGTCTTTTGGAAGCAACAACACTTGGAACTTGGGGGCTAATGTCTGTCAAAGAATTTCTTCAAGTAAATGGCTCTTATGAATAAAGTCCCAAGCACTTTGCAAGCAAGACTACTTGGCACTTGGGGGCTAATGCATATCGCTTGTGTCTTCTTTATGATGAACCAGTTGTGTTGTAAACAATCACACCTGACTCATGGGGGCTACACAGATAAGCTCTCCTTTCTTCAACAATGGTAAAAAGGACCAGATCATTCATGCTGATTAAACCGGCCCTTGGGGACTACGGATGCAATGCTAAATTGTTTAACATCCGGTTTAATTTTAACTATGACAACCGGCCTTGGAGGGATTCTACTGTAGAAGCCTATGGATTATTCTAAGTCTACAGCCTATTCAATCTTATCATAACCAGTAGACTTGGGGGCTAGCAGGATGTACATAACTTATTTAAAGCCGGAAGTCATACCTCATACTTTTGATGCATCTGCTTCACCATGTCAATTTCAAGATCACGGCTGGAGTGTACTTGGTTGTGGTAGCCAGACAGAATTTCACTACTGCTCAATTGTGCATAGTGGGAAACATCAAACCTCACTTTCCGCCTCTCAATAACCTCTTGCTTGGCGGAGTGCTTGGCCAAGACAATTGGATTTCCCGGTTCTGTAAAACCGGCGCCAGTAATCTGAACGTCATCAGCATGAGTCTCTGACGGTTTAAGTGAGCCAGATGGTTCAGTGTTCAAAGAGCCAATATTGGTCTGATCAACGGAGAGGTCAGGAATTTCAGGTGAAGCATCAGAGACAGGTTCTTCTGGTTGTTTTTCAGAAACTTCAGGAGCAGAGACTTGCTGTTCCGGTTCAATAACTTTAGGTGCCTCAGTTGACTTGGTCACCTTCACCTTCTTATTAGGCTTTGCTTGTCCACTCCACGAGTTGTGATAAGTTGGCATAATTGTAAGAGTATAAAGAGGTACAGAATAAAAAGTAATTGTCCTTACCAAGGGGCAGTCTTTAAAGCTGGTAGTTGGGTCTGGGATGAATCGCCAGAGGAAGAACGAGAAATCTCCTGGTAGTTTGAATCAGATGAATTGAGTGGCTGGCGAAAGAGACCCGCCAGCGGGTAAAAAGAAGTTAAGTTTGGAAGAACCTCATTTTTGTGTTTCCGTGGAACCGGAGTATTTGGTAAGCCGGAGGACAATTCTTCACCTCCGCTGTTCCAATTCTGGCGCTGGCTCTCGTGCTGCTGTTGCTTCAAAAGAAAGTAAGGATCCAAATGAGCTAAGGGGTGTGAAAACCATACTTTGCGGGTTACTCGTCGAAATTTCTGTCTTGGCAAAGGCTCTGAGTCGGAGGAAATAATAGTTACCTCTTCTTCAACTGCTTGGCTGGCCCCTATGTGATCCTGAGAGTAATCAATGTCAATAAGATAATTGAAAAAGGAGCCAAGAGAGTCAAGGGCTACCTCCGACTCAGAGGTGTCATCTAGATCAAACATGTTAGAGGCAGTTGGTTTCTTCCTATGCTTTTTATTGGTTTTCTTGGCAGCTTTCTTGGCAGCCCTGGCCTTCTTGGCAACTTCATGATCATATTTCTTCTTCCAAAAACCTGTCAGCCTGTGAAAAGACATCAAGGTTGAATTAATAAAGAATTTGAATAATGAGGTAAAAATATGTAAATTTAGAGGCTCACATCCGGTGGCGGGTTAAGTTTGCAGAAAGGGTTCACACCCACTTTACTGCAATCTTCCGGGTCTTCATTTAGAAGGGACTTGGTCATTTCATCAATTGCCTCGTCACTTAATTGCAAAGAGTTGTGGCACACTGGATCCTTTACACCACTAGTGTAAGTACACATTAAGCCAGGCCGGCGACTCAAGGGTATGATCCGCCAAGAAACCTAGCACCGAACCAAGTCAATGCCAGTTAACCCATTGGCCAGCAGAGCCTTGACTTTTGCAATAGCGGGGGCAAGCTTTGCACGTTCAGCAGCGGTAAGTTTTTCAAGAAGAAGATGTTTTGGGTCCAGGCGCTCAATACGATAACCCGGCAATGGATTCTCATCAGCCGGAGATGTATCTTTGCAATAAAACCATGTCTTATTCCAATCCTTGGGGTGACTCGGCAAGATCGCATAGGGGAAGATGGCGTCTCTTCTTCGTTGAATCGGGATTGCGCCAAGTTCCAAGATGGGTCCATTTGTGAACTCGTTTTGGTGGTTCAAATAAAAATATTCTCTAAAAAGATCAACGCTGGGCTCCTCTTGAAGGTATACTTCGCAGAAGACTTGAAAGTTGCAGATGTTTGACACGGAATTGGGTCCGATATCTTGAGGATGGAGTTGAAAGAAGTGTAGAACATCTCGAAAAAACTTAGAGCTGGGCGGTGAGAAGCCCCGGTTCATGTGATCAGTGAATACAATGACTTTGGCTGAGGTCTCTCTTTGCTTGGTTTAGGGGCACGATAATGCATAACACTCTTTGGGCAAGTACCCGATTTTGGCAAAGTCTTTGAGTGAGGTAAAAGTTATAGTATGTGTTCAGAATGACGGCTTAAATGGGGCTTAATGATATGCGGGCACTTATAAGCCGGTGATGTAAGCCGCCATGACAAGTAGTGTTAACTAAGAACTGACAGGCGTGAATTTTACTAAGTGTTGGGGCAAACAGGTTTCACGGATTAAAGTTATACGATTGGATCTGCGACAGTTCAGAAAAAGGAAATAAATTCTAAACCTAAGGTGGTGGCAGCAGAAAAGTGGGGGTGCCCAGATGAGATCTGCTGCAATGAGGATATGTTCTAGTATCAAAAAACAAGTGCTAAAACTGCTACCGCGCAGGACCTATATTATTTTCAGATCAAAACTATGCGATATAGAAGGAGAAAGGGGAACAGTGATGAGCACCGACGAACAAGGAAACCCTAAAGATAGATCTATTATGAGGAAAGATGAAGGCTTACCGATGCTGATGAACAGCGGAGGGGCATCGCGACGTTCTGTTCAGGGTGATGCAGCGGCCGGAGTCGAAGCAATGGACGAAGGTCGACGGCGGCAGAGTTCAGGCGTGCTAGTGTGTCGTGAGGAGGAAGATGAAGATGAGAAAGAAAAGGGGGAGAATGGAAAGAGGACCCGTGGCCTTATTTATAGGACTGGAAGGATAAACGGCAGGCATGGGAATCGAGGAGATAAGGAAATGGATATGTGACGGCGCAGACGCCTTGATTTTCAGAGGTTCAGTAAAGGAAAAGATTTATTAAGATTTGGGCTGTATGTGATATTAATAAAATGTGACGTCACGGCGGGTCACCGCAATTTTAGGAGATGACGTCATGGCGGGTTACGATAACCCGGAAGTGTTGAAGATTGACATGAACAAGTTCAAATCAACCTGGGGCCTAATGTTGGGGATATGACTATCGGATATGACCCTCCTAGGAGGGCCGGGTAATCCCAATGGCGGTTATCTGAATGAAGCCCAAGAGTATATGGAAGATGGCGGTTCATAAGACAGGCTTGTTAAGCGGCCCAAACCCGAAGGCGGCTTAAGGCCCGTAAGTGTAAACCGCCATGTATATGTGACTTGTATTGTAAGGCATGTAAGATAAGTCACTGATCCGGACATGTTTATATGAGCCGGCCGGGACTCTGTAGGCCGTAGGGCGTCAACCCATATATATAAGGGGACGATCCGGCAACGGCTTAGGGCAAGAAACAACAGAACAAAAGCCAGGCAAAGCGTATTCGCTCCTTGGTAATCGAAACCCTAGCAATACCACCACAAACTGGATTAGGCCTTTACCTTCACCGCAAGGGCCCGAACCATTATAAACTCCTCATGTCCTTTGTCCCGTTCAACCCCTTTAAGCTAACCTCGTCGCCATGGCTCCACAACTAAGTCCTTTCACTAGGACATCTGCCGTGACAACTCCACGACACACGGTGTGCGGGAAACATAAAACTTGATATGGTATTCGGCACACCTGAGAACTGCAGGTCCGAAGAATTAATCTTCCAGGTGGCGCCTTTCAACAGCGGATATCATGCCCTGTTAGGGCGAGATGCAATCACACGCTTTCAAGCCATACCTCATGATGGGTAAATGAAGCTCAAAATGCCCGGGCCCAACGGAGTTATCACAATCGCCCGTGATCCGGACATAGCACGGAGGCACTGTCTGAAGCCCTTGCAGCCGAGGAGCTCACCGCTCTGCGTTCCATAGTGGATAGAGGACATAATTCTTGATAAAAGGCCTAAATCCACTTCTTTCAAGTCAGCAGATGAAATAGTCAAATTACAAGTCCACCCAACGGATCCTAATAAAACATCAGCCATTGGGGCACAGCTGGATCCGGCGGTCGATGCCGTTCTAAGAGCATTCCTGCGCGAGAATTGGGATATTTTCGCCTGGCACCCTTCGGTTATGCCAAGAATCCCACGCGGACTGGCCGAACACAGCCTCAACATAATAAAGGGGTTCAAGCCAGTTAAGCAAGTGCTACGACGATTTTCCGAACTAAAGCGGCAGGTTATGGGGGAGGAGCTAGCCAAACTACTTGAAGCCGAGTTTATTCGAGAAATAAAACACCCGGATTTTCTAGCAAACCTGGTCATGGTGCCAAAGAAGGACAAATCCTGGCGCCTTTGCGTCGATTTTAAGGACCTTAATAAAGCTTGCCCCAAGGACCCCTTCCCACTGCCCCACATTGACCAAATCATTGTTGCAACAGCAGGACACGATTCACTGTGTTTCCTCGACGCATACTCCGGATACCATTAGATTAAGGTGAAGGAATCCAGTTAGGCTGCAACAACATTTATCACCCCGTATGGGCCTTTCTGCTTTAACACTATGCCTTTCTGACTCAAGAACGTCGGTGCCACCTACCAATGCATGATCCAAACATGCCTACAAGAACAAATTGGCAAGACGGTGGAGGCATATGTAGATGACGTAGTCATCAAAACCAAACATGTCGAATCATTGGTGGATGACTTACGTCTTACATTCGACAACCTCCGAACATATGACATACGGCTCAATCCGGAAAAATGCGTTTTCGGCGTTCCGGCCAGAAAGCTGCTCGGGTTCATCGTTTCCAATCGAGGAATCGAGGCAAACCCAGCGAAAATCCGAGCCTTGTCACAGTTGGCAATACCAACAGACCTAAAACAGGTCCAAAAACTAGCTGGGTGCGTGGGAACCTTGAGCCGCTTTATCTCCGGATTGGGAGAAAAGGCGTTGCCGCTATATCGACTGCTTCGCCGTACCGACCACTTTGAGTGGACGGACGCGACAACAGCCGGGTTGGTAGAAATAAAAACTCTGCTAGCGAGCAACCCAATCCTTGCCGCACCTAACGTCGGCGAACCTATGCTCCTGTATATATCTGCAACTCACCAGGTGGTAAGCGTGGTACTCGTCGTCGAACGAGAGGAAGAGGGACATAAATTCCCACTCCAAAAACCGTATACTACGTATCGACGGTTCTCACACCATGCAAATCCCGATGCCCGCACTATCAAAAGATAGCGTATGCGGTTTTCATGGCATCTCGGAAGCTACGACACTACTTTCAAGAGTGCTCAATCACAGTGGCCTCCGAGGTACCACTCAATGACATCATAAACAATCGGGACGCCATCGGCCGCATTGCAAAATGGGCCATCGAGCTCCTACCATTTGAAATAACGTACAAACCACGCCGAGCAATTAAATCTCAGGTGTTGGCCGACTTCGTCGCCGAATGGACAGAAGCCGAACTCCCTAAAGAGTACGGCACATACTCCAACAGGGTGATGTACTTCGACGGCTCTAAAATGTTAGCCGGTTTAGGGGCCGGTGTTATCCTAACATCCCCCACATGGGACATAGTCTATTATGTATTGGAAATCATGTATACTGACTCCAATAACACAGCCGAATTTGAGGCCCTATTGCATGGTCTCCGGATGGCTGTTTCTGTGGGCATACAACGCCTTGAGGTGCGGGGGGATACAAATCTAGCACTATCCCACATAAACAGAGAATTCGACACAAAAACATCCAAAGATGGCAGCTTACCGCAATGTCGTGCTCAAAATATCAGCTCAGTTCGAGGGGCTTGAGTTCCATCACGTGGCCCGAGACAGTAACCAAGTAGCGGACATCCTTGCTCGAATGGGTGCTAAACGCGACCCCGTTCCGCCTAACACCTTTGTGGAGCGGCTATTCAAGCCACCCGTAGTATAGCAGGACGAGAGCGGAACCACCAGTCCAGTGCCGAGCACGACCCCAGATGCCGAACACGATTCAGATATCATCGGGGGCTCAGGCACAGAACCAACACCCTCCGCCCATGTAATCATGGCAGTAATCGCCCCATGGACCCAACCCTTCCTAGCCTATCTTAATAGGCGGGAGCTCCCTCAGGACCAGAATGAGGCTCGTTGCATCGTTCGATGCTCGAAAGCCTACAAGGTTCATGAAGGAGAGGTCTACAATAAAAGTACTACCGGAGTCCTTCAAAGATGTATCTCCGAAGAAGAGGGGCGGTAACTCTTGGCCGAATCCATGTTGGTCTTGGCGGCCATCACGTGGCAGCTCGGGCCCTTGTAAGTAAGGCCTTCCGTACTGGTTTTTCTAGCCTACGGCCTGAGCAGATGCACAAGACCTCGTCCAATGTTGTGTAGGATGCCAGCTTTTCGCTAATCAAAGCCATATGCCGCCTACCGCCCTACGAACAATACCCATTACTTGGCCTTTTGCGGTCTGGGGGCTTGACATGGTCGGACCCCTTGAATGGGGAAGCCATAAGAAAAAATACCTGCTGGTCATGGTAGATAAATTCACTAAGTGGATAGAGGACAAACCAGTTAAAACGGATGAAGCCGGACTAGTGATAGATTTCATATCCGGTGTCGTACACCGTTATGGTGTCCCACACAGCATCATCAGCGATAATTGCTCTAACTTTACAGCCGACGAGGTAAAAATATGGTGTGCTAATGTGGGCATCAAACTCGATTATGCCTCCGTGTGTCACCCTTAAACAAACGGTCAAGTCGAACGGGCTAATGGCCTGATAATGAGCGGCATTAAACCCAGACTAGTGTGATCCTTAAAGGAGTCAGATAAACACTGGGTTGAGGAGCTCGACTCCGTACTCTGTGGGCTGCGGACCACACCCAATCGCACGATCGGATGCACACCGTTCTTCATGGTGTACAACGCAGAGGCTGTCTTTCCCTGCGATATTATTCATGACTCACCTTGAGTGCGCATGTACGAAGAGAGAGAGGCCGAGCTCGATCAGCAAGATGACTTAGATGGCCTAGAGGAGGAGCGCGATGTCGCAAATGCTCGTTCAGCATTCTACCAACAACAAGCTCGAAGATACCAAAGCAGAGAAGTGCGGGCCAAGACTTATAATGTCGGTGAATGATACGTATCCAACGTATCTATAATTTTTGATTGTTCCATGCTATATTATATTCTGTTTTGGACATTATTATACACTTTTATATTATTTTTGGGACTAACCTATTAACTGGAGGCCCAACCCAGAATTGTTGTTTTTTGCCTATTTCAGAGTTTCGCAGAAAAAGAATATCAAACGGAGTCCAAATGGAATGAAACCTTCGGGAACGTGATTTTTGGAACGAACGTGATCCAGAGGACTTGGACCCTACGTCAAGACATCAACCAGGAGGGCACGAGGTAGGGGGCGCGCCTACGCCCCCTGGGCGCGCCCTCCACCCTCGTGGGCCCCACGTTGCTCCACCGACGTACTTCTTCCTCCTATATATACCCACGTAACCCAAACTACCAGATACGGAGCCAAAAACATAATTCCACCGCCGCAACCTTCTGTACCCGTGAGATCCCATCTTGGGGCCTTTTCCGGAGCTCCGCCGGAGGGAGCATCGATCACGGAGGGCTTCTACATCAACAGCATAGCCTCTCCGATGATGTGTGAGTAGTTTACCTCAGACCTTCGGGTCCATAGTTATTAGCTAGATGGCTTCTTCTCTCTTTTTGGATCTCAATACAATGTTCTCCCGCTCTCTTGTGGAGATCTATTCGATGTAATGTTGTTTTGCGGTGTGTTTGTTGAGATCGATGAATTATGGGTTTATGATCAAGTTTATCTATGAACAATATTTGAATCTTCTCTGAATTCTTTTATGTATGATTGGTTATCTTTGCAAGTCTCTTCGAATTATCAGTTTGGTTTGGCCTACTAGATTGATCTTTCTTGCAATGGGAGAAGTGCTTAGCTTTGGGTTCAATCTTGCGGTGTCCTTTCCTAGTGACAGTAGTGGAAGCAAGGCACGTATTGTATTGTTGCCATCGAGGATAACAAGACGTGGTTTATATCATATTGCATGAGTTTATCCCTCTACATCATGTCATCTGGCTTAAAGCGTTACTCTGTTCTTATGAACTTAATACTCTAGATGCATGCTGGATAGCGGCCGATGTGTGGAGTAATAGTAGTAGATGCAGGCAGGAGTCGGTCTACTTGTCTCGGACGTGATGCCTATATACATGATCATACCTAGATATTCTCATAACTATGCTCAATTCTGTCAATTGCTCAATAGTAATTTGTTCACCCACTGTAATACTTATGATCTCGAGAGAAGCCTCTAGTGAAACCTATGGCCCCCGGGTCTATTTTCTATCATATTAATCTTCCAACACTTAGCTATTTTTATTTTCTTTTATTTTACTTTGCATCTTTATCACAAAAATACCGAAAATATTATCCTATCTATCAGATCTCACTCTCATAAGTGACCGTGAAGGGATTGACAACCCCTTTATTGTTGGGGAACGTAGCAGAAATTCAAAATTTTCCTACGTGTCACCAAGATCAATCTATGGATTAACTAGCAACGAGAGAGAGGGGAGTGCATCTTCATACCCTTGAAGATCGCGATGCAGAAGCATTGCAAGAACGCGGTTGGTGGAGTCATACACGAAGTGATTCAGATCGCGGCCGAATCCGATCAAAGCACCGAACAACGGTGCCTCCGCGTTCAACACACATGCAGCCCGGTGACTTCTCCCGTGCCTTGATCCAGCAAGGAGAGAGGGAGAGGTTGGGGAAGACTACATCCAGCAGCAGCAAAACGGCATGGTGGTGATGGAGGTGCGTGGCACTCCAGCAGGGCTTCGCCAAGCACTGCGAGAGACGAGGAGGGAGAGGGGTAGGGCTGCGCCAAGAGAGAGGGAGACTCATGTCTATGGCAGCCCCAAAACCCCCACTATATATAGGGGAAGGGGAGGGGCTACGCCCCCATCTAGGGTTCCCCCCCTAGGGGTGGCGGCCAGCCCTAGATTGGATGGAGGGGGCGGCCAAGAGGGGGAGAGAGGGGGGCGCACCCTAGGTGGGCCTTAGGCCCATCTGAGCCTAGGGTTTTCCCCCTTCCCCTTTTCCATGCGCCTTGGGCCTCTTGTGGGAGGCACACCAGCCCACCTAGGGGCTGGTCCCTTCCCACACTTGGCCCACGCAGGCCTCCGGGGTTGGTGGCCCCTCCCGGTGGACCCCCGGAACCCTCCGGTGGTCCCGGTACCTTACCGGTGACGCCCGAAACTCTTCCGGTGGCCAAAACCTCACTTCCAATATATTATTCTTTACCTCCGGACCATTCCGGAACTCCTCGTGACGTCCGGGATCTCATCCGGGACTCCGAACAACATTCGGTAACCACGTATATCTATTCCCTATAACCCTAGCATCATCGAACCTTAAGTGTGTAGACCCTACGGGTTCGGGAACCAAGCAGACATGACCTAGACGTTCTTCGGCCAATAACCAACAGAGGGATCTGGATACCCGTGTTGGCTCCCACATGTTCCATGATGATCTCATCGGATGAACCACGATGTCGGGGATTCAATCAATCCCGTATACAATTCCCTTTGTCTATCGGAATGTTACTTGCCCGAGATTCGATCGTTGGTATCCCTATACCTTGTTCAATCTCGTTACTGGCAAGTCTCTTTACTCGTTCCGTAACGCATGAGCCCGTGGCTAACTCCTTAGTCACATTGAGCTAATTATGGTGATGCATTACCGAGTGGGCCCAGAGATACCTCTCCGTCATACGGAGTGACAAATCCCAGTCTCGATTCGTGCCAACCCAACAGACACTTTCGGAGATACCTGTAGTGCACCTTTATAGCCACCCAGTTACGTTGTGACGTTTGGTACACCCAAAGCATTCCTACGGTATCCGGAAGTTGCACAATCTCATGGTCTAAGGAAACGATACTTGACATTAGAAAAGCTCTTAGCAAACGAACTACACGATCTTGTGCTATGCTTAGGATTGGGTCTTGTCCATCACATCATTCTCCTAATGATGTGATCCCGTTATCAATGACATCCAATGTCCATGGTCAGGAAACCATAACCATCTATTGATCAACGAGCTAGTCAACTAGAGGCTTACTAGGGACATGTTTTGGTCTATGTATTCACACATGTATTACGGTTTCCAATTAATACAATTATAGCATGAACAATAGACAATTATCATGAACAAGGAAATACAATAATAACCATTTTATTATTGCCTCTAGGGCATATTTCCAACAGTCTCCCACTTGCACTAGAGTCAATAATCTAGTTCACATCACTATGTGATTGTAATGAATCCAACACCCATGGGGTTTGTTCATATCTCGCTTGTGAGAGAGGTTACTAGTCAACGGGTCTCCAACATTCAGATCCGTGTGTGCTTTACAAATCTCTATGTCATCTTGTAGATGCAGCTACCATGCGCTACTTGGAGCTATTCCAAATAACTGCTCTACTATACGAATCCGGTTTACTACTTAGAGTCATCCGGATTAGTGTCAAAGTTTGCATCGACGTAACCCTTTACGACGAACTCCTTTTCCACCTCCATAATCAAGAAAATTCCTTAGTCCACTAGATACTAAGGATATGTTCGACCGCTGTCATGTGATCCATTCCTGGATCACTATTGTACCCCTTGACTAACTCATGGCAAGGCACACTTCAGGTGCGGTACACAACATAGCATACTGTAGATCCTACGTCTAAAGCATAGGGGACGACCTTCGTCCTTTCTCTCTCTTCTGCCGTGGTCAGGTCTTGAGTCTTACTCAATACTCACACCTTGTAACACAGCCAAGAACTCCTTCTTTGCTGATCTATTTTGAACTCCTTCAAAATCTTGTCATGGTATGTATTCATTTGAAAGTACTATTAAGCGTTTTTGATCTATCCTTATAGATCTTGATGCTCAATGTTCAAGAAGCTTAATCCAGGTTTTCCATTGAAAAACACTTTTCAAATAACCCTGTATGCTTTCCAGAAATTCTACATCATTTCTGATCAACAATATGTTAACAACATATACTCATCAAAAATTCTATAGTGCTCCCACTCACTTCTTTGGAAATACAAGTTTCTCATAAACTTTGTATAAACCCAAAATCTTTGATCATCTCATCAAAGCGTACATTCCAACTCTAAGATGCTTACTCCAGTCCTTAGAAGGATTGCTGGAGCTTTGCATACTTGTTAGCATCTTTCAGGATTGACAAAACCTTCTGGTTGTATCACATACAACCTTTCCTCAAGAAAATCGTCGAGGAAACAATGTTTTGACATCCTATCTGCAAGATTTCATAAATAATGCAGTAACTGCTAATATAATTCCAACAGACTCTTAGCATCGCTATGAGTGAGAAAATCTCATCGTAGTCAACTCCTTGAACTTGTCGGAAAACATCTTAATGACAAGTCGAGCTTTCTTAATGGTGACACTTACCATCATTGTCCGTCTTCCTTTTAAAATCCATCTGCACCCAACAGCCTTACGACCATCAAGTAGTTCTTCCAAAGTCTATACTTTCTTTTTATACATGGATCCTCTCTCGGATTTTATGGCCTCGAGCCATTCGTCAGAATCCGGGCCCATCATCGCTTCTCCATACCTCGTAGGTTCATTGTTGTCTAGCAACATGACTTCCAAGACAGGATTACGTACCACTCTAAAGTAGCATGCATCCTAGTCGTCCTACGAGGTTTGGTAGTGACTTGATCCGAAGTTTCATGATCACTATCATAAGCTTCCACTTCAGTTGGTGTAGGTGCCACAGGAACAACTTCCTGTGCCCTGCTACACACTAGTTGAAGTCATGGTTCAATAACCTCATCAAGTCTCCACCATCCTCCCACTCAATTCTTTCAAGAGAAACTTTTCCTCGAGAAAGGACCTGTTTCTAGAAACAATCACTTTGCTTCCGGATCTAAAATAGGAGGTATACCCAACTGTTTTGGGTATTTATGAAGATGCATTTATCCGCTTTGGGTTCGAGCTTATCAGCCTGAAACTTTTCCACATAAGCGTCGCAGCCCCAAACTTTCAAGAAACGACAGCTTAGGTTTCTCTAAACCATAGTTCATACGGTGTCGTCTCAACGGAATTGCGTGTTGCCCTATTTAAAGTGAATGTGGTTGTCTCTAATGCCTAACCCATAAACGATAGTGTAATTCAATAAGAGACATCATGGTATGCACCATATCCAATAGGGTGCAGTTATGATGTTCGGACACACCATCACACTATGGTGTTCCAGGCAGTATTAGTCGTGAAACAGTTTCCACAATTTCTTAATTGTGTGCCAAACTCGTAACTCAGATATTCATCTCTATGATCATATCACAGACATTTTATCCTCTTGTCACGACGATCTTCAACTTCACTCTGAAATTACTTGAACCTTTCAATAATTCAGACTTGTGTTTCATCAAGTAAATATACTCAGCATCTACTCAAATCATCTGTGAAGCAAGAACATAACGATATCCACTGCATGCCTCAGCACTCATTGGACTGCACACATCAAAATGTATTACTTCCAACAAGTTGCTTTCTTGTTCCATCTTACTGAAAACGAGGCCTTTCAGTCATCTTGCCCATGTGGTATGATTTGCATGTCTCAAGTGATTCAAAATCAAGTGAGTCCAAACGATCCATCTGTATGGACTTTCTTCATGCATATATACTAATTGACATGGTTCGCATGTCTCAATCTTTTCAAAAACGAGTGAGTCTAAAGATCCATCAACATGGAGCTTCTTCATGCGTTTTATACCAGTATGACTCAAGTGGCAGTGCCACAAGTACGTGGTACTATCATTACTATCTTATATCTTTTGGCATGAACATGTGTATCACTACGATCGAGATTCAATAAACCATTCATTTTAGGTGCAAGACCATTGAAGGTATTATTCAAATAGACAGAGTAACCATTATTCTCCTTAAATGAATAACCGTATTGCGACAAACATAATCCAATCATGTCTATGCTCAACGCAAACACCAAATAACAATTATTTAGGTTTAACACCAATCTCGATGGTAGAGGGAGCATGCGATGCTTGATCACATCAACCTTGGAAACACTTCCAACACATATCGTCATCTCACCTTTAGCTAGTCTCCGTTTATTCCGTAGCCTTTTATTTCGAGTTACCAACACTTAGGAACCAAACCGGTATGTAATACCCTGGTGCTACTAGGAGTACTAGTAAAGTACACATTAATATAATGTATATCCAATATACTTCTGTCAACCTTGCCTACCTTCTCATCTACCAAGTATCTAGGGTAGTTCTGCTTCAGTGACCGTTCCCCTCATTACAGAAGCACTTAGTCTCGGGTTTGGGTTTAACCTTGGGTTTCTTCACTAGAGCAGCAACTGATTTGCCGTTTCATGAAGTATCCCTTCTTTCCCTTGCCCTTCTTGAAACTAGTGGTTTTACTAACCATCAACAATTGATGCTCCTACTTGATTTCTACTTTCATGGTGTCAAACATCACGAATAGCTCAAGGATCATCATATCTATCCTTGATTTGTTATAGTTCATCATGAAGCTCTAGTAGCTTGGTGGCATTGACTTTGGAGAACCATCACTATCTCATCTGGAAGATTAACTCCCACTCGATTCAAGCAATTGTAGTACTCAGACAACCTGAGCACATGCTCAACGGTTGAGCTTTTCTCCCTTAGTTTGTAGGCTTAAGAAACTTGTCAGAGGTCTCATACCTCTTGACATGGGCACGAGCCTAAAATCCCAATTTCAGCTCTTGGAACATCTCATATGTTCCGCGACGTTTCAAAATGTCTTCGGTGCCTCAATTCTAAACCGTTCAACATTACACACTGAACTATCATGTAGTCATCAAAACGTGTATGTCAGATGTTCGCAACATCCACAAACGACGCTCGAGGTTCAGCACACCGAGCGGTGCATTAAGGACATAAGCCTTCTGTGCAGCAATGAGGACAATCCTCAGTTTACGGACCCAGTCCGCATAATTACTACTATCAACTTTCAACTAAATTTTCTATAGGAACATATCTTAAACAGTAGAACTAAAGCGTAAGCTACGACATAATTTGCAAAGACCTTTTGACTATGTCCATGATAATTAAGTTCATCTAATTATTTAATGAACTCCCACTCAGATAGACATCCCTCTAGTCATCTAAGTGATACATGATCCGAGTCAACTAGGCCGTGTCCGATCATCACGTGAGACGGAGTAGTCATCATCGGTGAACATCTCCATGTTGATCATATCTACTATACGACTCATGTTCGACCTTTCGGTCTCTTGTGTTCCGAGGCCATGTCTGTACATGCTAGGCTCGTCAAGTCAACCTAAGTGTTTCGCATGTGTAAATCTGGCTTACACCCGTTGTATGCGAACGTTAGAATCTATCACACCCGATCATCACGTGGTGCTTCGAAACAACGAACCTTCGGAACGGTGCACAGTTAGGGGAAACACATCTCTTGAAATTTTAGTGAGGGATCATCTTATTTAAGCTACCGTCGTTCTAAGCAAATAAGATGTAAACATGACAAACATCACATGCAAATCATAAAGTGACATGATATGGCCAATATCATCTTGCGCCTTTGATCTCCATCTTCGAGGCGCGGCATGATCACCTTCGTCACCGGCATGACACCATGATCTCCATCATCATGATCTCCATCATCGTGTCTTCATCATCGTGTCTTCATGAAGTTGTCTCGCCAACTATTACTTCTACTACTATGGCTAACGGTTAGCAATAAAGTAAAGTAATTACATGGCGTTTTCATTGACACGCAGGTCATACAATAATTAAGACAACTCCTATGGCTCCTGCCGGTTGTCATACTCATCGAGATGCAAGTCGTGATTCCTATTACAAGAACATGATCAATCTCATACATCACATATATAATTCATCACATCCTTTTGGCCATATCACATCACATAGCATACCCTGCAAAAACAAGTTAGACGTCCTCTAATTGTTGTTGCAAGTTTTACGTGGCTGCTATGGGTTTCTAGCAAGAACGTTTCTTACCTACGCAAAAGCCACAACGGTGATATGCCAATTGCTATTTACCCTTCATAAGGACCCTCTTCATCGAATCTGAACCGACTAAAGTGGGAGAGACAGACACCCGCTAGCCACCTTATGCATCAAGTGCATGTCAGTCGGTGGAACCTGTCTCACGTAAGACTACGTGTAAGGTCGGTCCGGGCCGCTTCATCCCACAATGCCGCTGAATCAAGATAAGACTAGTAATGGTAAGAAAATTGAACAAATCATCACCCACAACTACTTTGTGATCTACTCGTGTATAGAATCTACGCATGGACCTAGCTCATGATGCCACTGTTGGGGAACGTAGCAGAAATTCCAAATTTTCCTACATGTCACCAAGATCAATCTATGGATTAAATAGCAACGAGAGAGAGGGGAGTGCATCTTCATATCCTTGAAGATCGCGATGCGGAAGCGTTGCAAGAACGCGGTTGGTGGAGTCGTACATGAAGCAATTCTGATCGCGGCCGAATCCGATCTAAGCACCGAACAACGGTGCCTCCGCGTTCAACACACATGCAGCCCGGTGATGTCTCCCGTGCCTTGATCCAGCAAGGAGAGAGGGAGAGGTTGGGGAAGACTCCATCCAGTAGCAGCACAACGGCATGGTGGTGATGGAGGAGTGTGGCACTCCAGTAGGGCTTCGCCAAGCACTGCGAGAGACGAGGAGGGAGAGGGGTAGGGCTGCGCCAAGAGAGAGGGAGACTCATGTCTATGGCAGCCCCAAAACCCCCACTATATATAGGGGAAGGGGATGGGCTGCACCCCCATCTAGGGTTCCCCCCTAGGGGTGGCGGCCAGCCCTAGATTGGATGTAGGGGGCGGCCAAGAGGGGGAGAGAGGGGGGGCGCACCCTAGGTGGGCCTTAGGCCCATCTGAGCCTAGGGTTTTCCCCCTTCCCCTTTTCCATGCGCCTTGGGCCTCTTGTGGGAGGCGCACCAGCCCACCTAGGGGCTGGTCCCTTCCCACACTTGGCCCACGCAGGCCTCCGGGGTTGGTGGCCCCTCCCGGTGGACCCCCGGAACCCTCCGGTGGTCCCGGTACATTACCGGTGACGCCCGAAACTCTTCCGGTGGCCAAAACCTCACTTCCAATATATTATTCTTTACCTCCGGACCATTCCGGAACTCCTCGTGACGTCCGGGATCTCATCCGGGACTCCGAAAAACATTCGGTAACCACGTATATCTATTCCCTATAACCCTAGCGTCATCGAACCTTAAGTGTGTAGATCCTACGGGTTCGGGAACCATGCAGACATGACCGAGACGTTCTCCGGCCAATAACCAACAGCGGGATCTGGATACCCATGTTGGCTCCCACATGTTCCATGATGATCTCATCGGATGAAACACGATGCCGGGGATTCAATCAATCCCGTATACAATTCCCTTTGTCAATCGGTATGTTTCTTGCCCGAGATTCGATCGCCGGTATCCCAATACCTCGTTCAATCTCGTTACCGGCAAGTCTCTTTACTTGTTCCATAATGCATGATCCCGTGACTAACTACCTAGTCACATTGAGCTCATTATGATGACGCATTACCGAGTGGGCCCAGAGATACCTCTCCGTCATACGGAGTGACAAATCCCAGTCTCCGTCATACGATACTTGACATTAGAAAAGCTCTTAGCAAACGAACTACACGATCTTGTGCTATGCTTAGGATTGGGTCTTGTCCATCACATCATTCTCCTAATGATGTGATCTCGTTATCAATGACATCCAATGTCCATGGTCAGGAAACCATAACCATCTATTGATCAACGAGCTAGTCAACTAGAGGCTTACTAGGGACATGTTTTGGTCTATGTATTCACACATGTATTACGGTTTCCAGTTAATACAATTATAGCATGAACAATAGACAATTATCATGAACAAGGAAATACAATAATAACCATTTTATTATTGCCTCTAGGGCATATTTCCAACATTTATTGCGTTGGTTGCGAGGATTTATTTGTTTGTGTAGGTGCGAGGGACTCGTGCGTGGCCTCCTACTAGATTGATACCTTGGTTCTCAAAAACTGAGGGAAATACTTACGCTACTTTGCTGCATCACCCTTTCCTCTTCAAGGGAAAACCAACGCAGTGTTCAAGAGGTAGCCAGAAGGATTTATGGCGCCGTTGCCGGGGAGTCTACGCAAAAGTCAACATACCAAGTACCCATCACAAACCCTTATCTCATGCATTACATTATTTGCCATTTGCCTCTCGTTTTCCTCTCCCCCACTTCACCCTTGCCATTTTATTCGCCTTCTTCCCGTATGCCTTTCTGTTTGTGTTTGCATGTGCCTTCTATTTGCTTGCATCTTCGCTTGCTGAAAATCTATTGATATGGATCCACTTAAAGTGTTCTACTTGGATCATCTTCGATCCTTATGCGCTCGTGCTGAAACCCCAACTAGCCTAGTTGATGGGAAATCTTTAGATGAGCATGCTCATTTTGTGCGTCATCGTTTGTCTGAAAAAGGGAAGCTCTTATGGTATCATATAAATAGTTTGCTATGCTATGCTTGGAATCTTTGTGAAATTTGTGATTTTACTTGTTGCTCTAAGAACCCTAAAAAACACCTTCCCTACCTATGTGAGTTCAATGATAATGAAATCTTATCTTCTTATGCAAAGGGTGTTTATAGTTACAATGATATCAAACAAATTGAAGAATTTGTCATTTTTAAGGGTGCCCATGAAGTTGCTTCTTTGATTGAAAAGTATGATTTTACTCTCAACATATCTGAAAATTCTGTCATACTTAAATATTGCAATGAAAACTTTGCTCATAATATCTATGTCCAAGAATTTATTGAAAGAATGACCGTTGCTTTGGAAGAAAATAATGATATACATGAATCTATAGATAATTGTGATTTCGATGATTTGATTGAAATATCCCTTGATGAACATGATGCTTTCTATTCTTGTGGCCATGATGCCAATATTTATGAAGATGAATTTGCTATAGTTCCGTATGTTAAACATGAGATCGTTGCTATTGCACCCATATTTGATAGTTCCTTCGATAAAAAGCATGATTGCAATAATTTTACTATAAATTCTGTTGATGTCAATTGTGCTAATAATATGCAAAACCCTAAGCTTGGGGATGCTAGTTTTGCTATGTCTACTACTTGTTGCAATGATCATGATTGGGGTGATTCTTATTATGATCTTGAAAATATATTTAAGTCCCATGATGAAAATGAGATTGATAATAGTGTTTGCAATATTATTGAAAGTGGGTTTGGAAGAGTGTCAACTTTAGATCCCACATATTTGGAGTATGTTCAATCTTATGATATTTTTGATAAAAGTGGGTTTGGGGAGGTCATGACTTTAGTTAATGATATTCCCACTATTTTGGAAGAGTGTCAACTTTAGATCCCACATATTTGGAGTATGTTCAATCTTATGATATTTTTGATAAAAGTGGGTTTGGGGAGGTCATGACTTTAGTTAATGATATTCCCACTATTTTGGAAGAGTGTCAACTTTGCATGCATGTGGATCATGTAGAATTTTTTTTATGTGATAGCTATATTGTTGAATTTGAATATGATCCCACATTTAATTATTATGAGAGAGGAAAATATGGTTGGAGAAATTTTCATGTTACTAAATTACCTCTCGTCATGTTGAGATTGCTATTGTTTGTTTCGTCTTTCTTGCATATGCTAGTTTTTGCTTGCTATGATAATTTGTTTGCCTATAAGATGCCTATGCATAGGAAGTATGTCAGACTTATATGTGTTTGTCACATATTTCATGATTCTCTCTTTGCGCTTCAATTCTTGACTTTGATGTGAGCATCGTTAAAATTATCAATGCCTAGCTAGGGGCGTTAAACGATAGCGCTTGTTGGGAGGCAACCCAATTTTTTTTCTTTTTGCTTATGTTTAAGAATAAATATTTGATCTAGCCTCTGGTTAGATGTGTTTTTAGGTTTTAATTAGTGTTTGTGCCAAGTTAAACCTATAGGATCTTCTTGGATGATAGTTATTTGATCTTGCTGAAAATTGCAGAAACTTTCTGTTCATGAAAATAATTTTTAAAAATCACCAGGACGTGATAAAATATTGATTCCAATTTCTGCTGATCAATAAACAAATTGTCTAGGTCTTCCTATTTTGGCTGAAATTTTGGAGTTCCAGAAGTTTGCGTTAGTTACAGATTACTATAGACTGTTCTGTTTGTGGCAGATTCTGTTTTTCGTGTGTTGTTTGCTTATTTTGATGAATCTATGGCTACTAAAATAGTTTATAAACCATAGAGAAGTTGGAATACAGTAGGTTTAACACCAATATAAATAAAGAATGAGTTCATTACAGTACCTTAAAGTGGTGTTTTGTTTTCTTTCGCTAACGGAGCTCACGAGATTTTCTGTTAAGTTTTGTGTTGTGAAGTTTTCATGTTTTGGGTAAAAGATTTGATGGATTATGGAACAAAGAGTGGCAAGAGCCTAAGCTTGGGGATGCCCATGGCACCCCAAGATAATCTAAGGACACCAAAAAGCCAAAGCTTGGGGATGCCCCGGAAGGCATCCCCTCTTTCGTCTACTTCCATCGGTAACTTTACTTTGAGCTATATTTTTATTCACCACATGATATGTGTTTTGCTTGGAGCGTCTTGTATGATTTGAGTCTTTGTTTTTTAGTTTACGACAATCATCTTTGCTGTACACACCTTTTTAGAGAGACACACATGATTCGGAATTTATTAGAATACTCTATGTGCTTCACTTATATCTTTTGAGCTATATAGTTTTTGCTCTAGTGCTTCACTTATATCTTTTAGAGCACGGTGTTGGTTTTGTTTTATAGAAACTATTATTCTCTCATACTTCACTTATATTATTTTGAGAGTCTTAAACAGCATGGTAATTTTCTTAAATAATCCTAATATGCTAGGTATTCAATACTAATAAAAAAACTTTCTTATGAGTGTGCTGAATACTAAGAGAAGTTTGATGCTTGATGATTGTTTTGAGATATGGAGGTAGTGATATTAAAAGTTGTGCTAGTTGAGTAGTTGTGAATTTGAGAAATACTTGTGTTGAAGTCTGCAAGTCCCGTAGCATGCATGTATGGTAAACGTTATGTAACAAATTTGAAACATGGGGTGTTCTTTGATTGTCCTCCTTATGAGTGGCTTTCGGGGAGGAGCGATGGTATTTTCCTACCAATCTATCCCCCTAGGAGCATGCGCGTAGTGCTTGGTTTTTGATGACTTGTAGATTTTTGCAATAAGTATGTGATTTCTTTATGACTAATGTTGAGTCCATGGATTATACGCACTCTTACCCTTCCATCATTGCAAGCCTCTTCGGTACCGTGCATTGCCCTTTCTCACATTGAGAGTTGGTGCAAACTTCGCCGGTGCATCCAAACCCCGTGATATGATACGCTCTTTCACACGTAAACCTCCTTATATCTTCCTCAAAACAGCCACAATACCTACCTATTATGGCATTTCCATAGCCATTCCAAGATATATTGCCATGCAACTTTCCACCGTTCCGTTTATTATGACACGCTCATCATTGTAATATTGCTTTGCCTGATCATGTAGTTGAGATCGTATTTGTGGCAAAGCCACCATTCATAATATTTCATACATGTCACTCTTGATTCATTGTTATCCCGGTATACCGCCGGAGTCATTCATATAGAGTCATACTTTGTTCTAGTATCGAGTTGTAATCATTGAGTTGTAAATAAATAGAAGTCTTATGATCATCATTCATAGAGCATTGTCCCAAGAAAAAAAAGAGAAAGGAAAAAAAAAGAAGGCCCAAAAAAAGAAAATAAAAAGGGACAATGGTACTATCCTTTTTTTTCCACACTTGTGCTTCAAAGTAGCACCATGATCTTCATGATAGAAAGTCTCTTGTTTTGTCACTTTCATATACTAGTGGGAATTTTTCATTATAGAACTTGGCTTGTATATTCCAACAATGGGCTTCCTCAAATGCCCTAGGTCTTAGTTAGCAAGCAAGTTGGATGCACACCCACTTAGTTTCTTTTGTTGAGCTTTCATGCATTTATAGCTCTAGTGCATCCGTTGCATGGAAATCCCTACTCCTTGCATTAACATCAATCGATGGGCATCTCCATAGCTCATTGATTAGCCGCGTTGATGTGAGACTTTCTCCTTTTTTGTCTTCTCCACATAACCCCCATCATTATATTCTATTCCACCCATAGTGCTATATCCATGGCTCACGCTCATGTATTGCGTGAAGGTTGAAAACAGTTTGAGATTACTAAAGTATGAAACAATTGCTTGGCTTGTCATCGGGGTTGTGGATGATGAGAGCATTCTTGTGTGACGAAAAAGGAGCATGACTAAACTATATGATTTTGTAGGGATGAACTTTCTTTGGCCATGTTATTTTGACAGGACATAATTGCTTAGTTAGTATGCTTGACGTATTATTACTTTTATCTCAATATTACACCTTTATCTTGAATCTTTCGGATCTGAATATTCATACCACAATTAGGAGAATTACATGGAAATTATGCCAAGTAGCATTCCACATCAAAAATTCGATTTTTATCATTTACCTACTCAAGGACGAGCGGGAATTAAGCTAGGGGATGCTTGATACGTCTCCAACGTATCTATAATTTTTTATTGTTCCATGCTATATTATATTCTGTTTTCGACATTATTAGGCATTATTATACACTTTTATATTATTTTTGGGACTAACCTATTAACCGGAGGCCCAGCCCAGAATTGCTGTTTTTTTTGCCTATTTCAGAGTTTCGCAGAAAAAGAATATCAAACGGGGTCCAAACGGAATGAAACCTTCGGGAACGTGATTTTCGGAACGAACGTGATCCAGAGGACTTGGACCCTACGTCAAGACATCAACCAGGAGGACACGAGGTAGGGGAGCGCGCCTACCCCCCTGGGCGCGCCCTCCACCCTCGTGGGCCCCATGTTGCTCCACCGACGTACTTCTTCCTCCTATATATACCCACGTACCCCCAAACTACCAGATACGGAGCCAAAAACCTAATTCCACCACCGCAACCTTCTGTACCTATGAGATCCCATCTTGGGGCCTTTTCCGGAGCTCCGCCGGAGGGGGCATCAATCACGGAGGGCTTCTACATCAACACCATAGCCTTTCTGATAATGTGTGAGTAGTTACCTCAGACCTTCGGGTCCATAGTTATTAGCTAGATGGCTTCTTCTCTCTTTTTGGATCTCAATACAATGTTCTCCCCCTCTCTTGTGGAGATCTATTCGATGTAATCTTCTTTTGTGGTGTGTTTGTTGAGACCGATGAATTGTGGGTTTATGATCAAGTTCATCTATGAACAATATTTGAATCTTCTCGGAATTCTTTTATGTATGATTGGTTATCTTTGCAAGTCTCTTTGAATTATCAGTTTGGTTTGGCCTACTAGATTGATCTTTCTTGCAATGGGAGATGTGCTTAGCTTTGGGTTCAATCTTGCGGTGTCCTTTCCTAGTGACAGTAGGGGCAGCAAGGCACGTATTGTATTATTGCCATCGAGGATAACAAGGTGGGGTTTATATCATATTGCATGAGTTTATCCCTCTACATCATGTCATCTGGCTTAAAGCGTTACTCTGTTCTTATGAACTTAATACTCTAGATGCATGCTAGATAGCGGTCGATGTGTGGAGTAATAGTAGTAGATGCAGGCAGGACTTGGTCTACTTGTCTCGGACGTGATGCCTATATACATGATAATACCTAGATATTCTCATAACTATGCTCATTTTTGTCAATTGCTCGACAGTAATTTGTTCACCCACCGTAATACTTATGATCTCGAGAGAAGCCTCTAGTGAAACCTATGGTCCCCCGGGTCTATTTTCTATCATATTAATCTTCCAACACTTAGCTATTTTTATTTTCTTTTATTTTACTTTGCATATTTATCACAAAAATACCAAAAATATTATCCTATCATATCTATCAGATCTCACTCTCGTAAGTGACCGTGAAGGGATTGACAACCCCTTTATTGCGTTGCTTGCGAGGATTTATTTGTTTGTGTAGGTGCGAGGGACTCGTGCGTGGCCTCCTACTGGATTGATACCTTGGTTCTAAAAAACTGAGGGAAATACTTATGCTACTTTGTGGCATCACCCTTTCCTCTTCAAGGGAAAACCAACGCAGTGCTCAAGAGGTAGCAGTGAACTCGTTCTACGCCTACCAGAGAAGAAAAAGGACAAGCTCAAGCCCAAATGGGAGGGTCCCTTCATTATAGATGAAGTTCTCACTGGAGGATCCTATTGCCTTTGTAATGCATCGGACAATCGTTTAGAGCCGAACCCATGGAACGCTGCCAGACTCCGAAGATTCTACGCCTAAGTCCGGACTCATTGTTCATTACCTTTTTCTCTTTTTTCTCTTTCTTTTTTTCGTTTTTATACGACTTCTAGCTCGTGTTCGGATAAACCGCACACTTAAGGGGTATAAATCCTTAAATGTACATACCCCACAATACCTGGGGGCTTCTTTTCACAGAAGCTTATTATTATTTTTCGAGCATCAAGCTCACCGTATATATGTGTCGTCTTCTCATATATGTCTTTTCTTCGCCATTATATGCACCTTTATGACTTAAGTTTTTGCCAAGCTGGGTTGCCTGGCTCCTGTGCTTATGCCCTACGTTCCTGCTTGTTCGGCTAGGGCATTGTCACAGCCCTAGTTTTGGCCTTTGCTTGTCATTGCATATGCATCGATGCATCATCTTAAATTCAAGGAAATTGAATTGAGAGAATTTTCAAGCCTGAAAATCCTTTTAAAAATGAACAACATTAAAATCTTTTCAAATGACCGCAAGAAAATGTTCCTGTTAATCTCTGAAAATATGGGCAAGAGCTAAAATTCAAACCAATATTTATTGAATTTCAGAAATGATTAATTTGGGACTTTGAATCAAGCCAATAATTATTTGAATTGGATTTATATTTACTGTGTATAAAATATGAATCCAGTAATCCTGAAAACCTGTGAGTGGCTTTGAATATATTGTATCAAGCCAGATAAATATTTTCAGAAGCTACTGAAATGATTTGGTCTGTGAATTAAATCAAAACAAAATTGAAATATTAGAAAACAAAAACAGAAATGTGAAAAAGAAGAAAACTAACCGGGCCCAGCTTACCTGCACCTGTAGCAGCCCAACACCGTTGCTGGCCCAGCCCACCAAGGGCGCCGTGGTCATCTTCAACCTCTGCCAGTAGGCAGAGGCGAAGTCGCACGCGCGCACACAGAGTCCTCCGCCTCCTGCTTCGCCGTGGCAGCCTCCTCGGCCTTCGAACCGTGCCACGGAGACGCCCATCACCTTCCCCCTCACTCCCCCTATCTCTCTGGTGCCTCTATCCCTCCCTAGCCCTGCTCCACGCGACCACCCAAGAGCCCCACCGGCCACTACTGCCGCTCGTGTGGCCATCGCCATCCCCTCGTCGCGCTGCCATGCTCAGGAGATCTGCGCCGACCTAGTACACGTCTCCAACGACAATAGGAACCGGAGGAGCACCACATGGCCGCCATTGGCGCCGTCTTCGTCCTCTGCACCGACGGCCATCGTCGTTGATTCGCAGCAACCCGACCGTCCCCGACTACGCCATCGGATGCGCTGTGAGCTCCATAGCTGTTTCCCCCTACTCCCCTCGTCGTGCTCGTCTGCTAACTGACCTCGCCGTCCTGCCCGCAAGCTCCAGCCGCCACCAAGCTCCCTGCCGCTGCCTACTCCGGCCACCCCAGCCGCTGCCTCTCACATAGTTGGATGCGCGCAAGTCCGGGCTTCGCGTGGATGGTCTCGGCCATCCATTTGGTCGCCGGAGCAGCGATTCCGACGCCCTCCGCCCCGCCTGGCGTCGCCGGTGTAGCCGCCGGCATAACCCCGGTATAATCAGCACTAATGATGCCATTAGCTAATCCGTGTGCCACTGACGGTTGGGCCCCATGCCTTAATTAACCCCCGACTTTATTTCTTTTAGATTAGCTTATAACACGGCGGGACCCACGCGTGAGCTTTGACTACGCTGACGTGGCCGTTGACCAGGCCTACTTGTTTGTGACTCTAGCCAGCATTGTGTCACTGGCCTACAGGTCCCACTGGTCAGGATTGACCTGGACCCGGCCTGTTGACTTGCTGACATCACACCGACGTCATGCTGACGTAGTAAATGCTTTTCTAGATTTTCTTATTTCAGAAATGATTTAGAAATTCCAGAAAATAGTATAAACTTCAGAAAAACATAGAAAATAATCTATAACTCAGATTGAAATAATTTATATATGAAAAATGATTAGAAAAAGCCAATCTATCCAATGGTACTGTTTTCATGCATATTAGAACAATTTAATCTCACTGAATAGGACAAATAATGATTAGGGCAACTTATGAAATAACATTTGGAGTTGGAATTTGATCTTGTTTGAATTCCACTTCAATTAACTTGGATAAGTATTGCATTAGGTGAATTCAGTACCTTAAAATGACATGTCATTCATATGAATGTGCATTGCATTGATTGTGCTCCTTCTCTGTTTGCCGGTGTTGTTCCCTCTTAGTGGACGTTGTTCCGATGTTGTCATCATGTCCTACTGTTGAGAGCTAAGTGTGTGAACACGATTTGGTAAAGGTAGTAGTGAGAGGCCATGTAGGAGTACCTGGTGGGTTGCCTCATTGAAACCGTCCTCAGGAACTGAGTTCTGTGTTTGTGATCCATGAACAGCTACTACTACCACACATTGGGCTCCGGGCACTCCAAGCTCTCTCGACTTATTAATCAACCTGATCTCTCTCCAGGAGTTGCAACTAGTTTCTGGTGTTTGTAGGTAGTGCTAGTAGTCTACCAAGTGGCACCCGGTACAGGTGGGCTTGGGACAGACTAGGTGCAGTGGCACGGTGTACCAAGCATCGTCCGTTTGATGGGCTTGGGAACCTGCTCACATCGTTTGGGGCCACGAGAGACACCCTTGCGGATGGAACCCGAATAGGCGATAAACCTGGACTAGAGTCTTGCATGGTTAGTCAGGTCGTGGCCGACACCCTCGCCAGGCTTCCGCTTGAACGTTGCCGAGATACATGATGTGTACATGGCGGTAAGTGGCGAGAGCGTGTGTGAAGAAGTACACCCCTGCAGGGTTATAAATGATCTATTCGAAAAGCCGCGTCCGTGGTAAAGGACCTCTGGGTTGCCTATATAGTTCATAGACAAGTGAAACTGGATACTCTAAAATGCACAAGATAAGCGTGAGTGCTATGGATGGCGTTCTTGTAGGGAGACGGGAGCGGATCCATAGTGGTGTATTGATATGGTGAATATGTGGACTCGTGTGCGCCACCTCAAAAGAGTTACTTGCAGTCGTAGTTTAGGATAGCCACTGAGTCAAAGCTGGCTTGCTGCAGTTAAACCACACCATCCCTTTGTTGATACTAATGCATATGTTGCTAGTTCTGATGTAAGTCTTGCTGGGTACATTTGTACTCACGTTTGCTTAATTTATGTTTTTGTAGTTAGACTTCAGTCTCACTAGTAGTTCCGCGTGGACATTGACGTTTAGCTTATTGCCTCAGCTACAATCTTGTAGCCTTGGGAGGATCTTGTAGATAGTCAGGCTTCTCAGCCCTTTTCATTTGTAGTTGTCTATACTCAGACATGTTATGCTCCCATTGTTTGCATGCTCTGAATGTTGGGTCATGAGACCCATGTTTGTAATGCTTGGGTCCTCGGAGCCAAATGAATAAATACTTTGAGTCATAGAGTTTTGTTGTGATGCCATCCTCTATTTGCACATATCAAGCATATTGTGTGTATGTTATTGAAATGCTTGGTATGTATGGGATCCGACAACCTAGTTGTTTATTCTTGGTAGCCTCTCTTATGGGGAAATGTCTCCTAGTGCTTGCACTGAGCCATGGTAGCTTGCTACTGCTCCAGAACACTTAGGCTAGCTGGCATGTGTCCTTCTTCGTTCCTGTGTCTGTCCCTTCAGGGAAATGACACGCGTTGTTCCTTTAAGTCCTTGTAGCTTGCTACGACTTGGGTTCATACGTTGATGACCGACACATTCCTTGCTGGGTCATGTATGCATGTCCCTGTAAGTTAGTGCCACTTTGGATTCACGACTAGTCATGTCGGCCCGGGGTCTTTGTCATATCGATGCTAGCGACACTATCATATACGTGAGCCAATAGGC
This sequence comes from Aegilops tauschii subsp. strangulata, assembly GCF_002575655.3. Classification (NCBI taxonomy): domain Eukaryota; kingdom Viridiplantae; phylum Streptophyta; class Magnoliopsida; order Poales; family Poaceae; genus Aegilops; species Aegilops tauschii. The sequence continues at coordinate 203,105,196 of NC_053037.3, read as the reverse complement.
GCAAACGGTCCCGGGCCAGGTAAGGTGGCAACCGTGGGAATACCGTGCGTCAGGCCGCAAAGTGACATGATGTTTTACATGCTAGATCAGTCTGACTTATGATCAGGGTCCTGACAGCTTTGGTATCAGAGCCTGACTGCTTGTAGGATTACCAAGCCAAACTGGTCGAAGTCGAGTCTACAAATGCTTTAGTTATATAAGGGAATTGATTGTGGAAGGAAACGTAGGGCTCTTTTTTACTTCTTTACCTTGTGCCCTTCTGACTAAGTCAACCTCTTCTTTTGTACGAGGGTTAAGAAACTAGGCTTTCTCTTCTTTCTATCAGGATCACGTGTTACTAATCCGTAGACTCTTAGGATTGACGGATTCAATTCTCAGTTCAGTTCCTACTATTTCCGTGTGTTTACTGTTGATCTCGGAATCTTGATATTGTGATGTTGAGTGGTTATGCCACCATTTTGCAGGATGTCTCAAATCCTTTTGAGCTTTTACAGCCGTCATGCTGTCCGAGTCATCCCAGGTTTCTAAATAGTCTGATGCATTTGCAAATCCCTTCTTTTCGTTCTCGATGTTCTTTGGGTCAATTTAACCACACTAATCGGTGTGTTGGGGTACTCCATTACCTCGACATATATGTTGGAGCTATTATTATGACATTAGGGTATCTTAGAGAACCACCTAGTAATCTAGCATTGTGTTGTGTTACAAGTGTGATAATTCTGGCCATCATCCTCGAAAGCATCCCGTGATGCCATTTAGCTAGTAGGTGTTCTTTCTCTGGGTTCTTGACCCCAAGATTCACCCTACTTACTTCATGTTGATAGTGTTTGCTAGTTCCGTTAGGATATTAGTAACCTTTGCGATACACCTCGATGTCTGTGGTATTTCCTTCTTCAAAAAACCATGAAGTGCTTCTGGCAGAAGTTCTTTTGAACCAAAATATCACAACCAGAGTGCTTTTGATGAGTTCTCTGTTATAGTTGCGACTCTGCCAATCCAACCCTTCTGCATGGGTTATCCGGAAGAAATATGTTGAGCTTTGTTAAACATACTAATCTATGCATCCACAACTCAGAAAGTGTTATGTTCCTTTGAGTTGTCCCTCTTCGGTTGTATTCCGGCCCTCGTGTATCAGTTGATAGTCAAGAGTATGTCGTGCATTCGTGTTCATCGGTGCATATTATTACTATGGCCCGTCAATCCGTTCCATCCCAGAATGACTAGGAGAATAAACTCCAGTACCTTATCCATCTCGAGGATTGGGTCAAAGTAGTTGTAATCCGCAGATCAAAATGCCAATCCAGCTTTTGTTCTCTTCTACCCTAGAGTATTACCCTCTTTTGTCAATAATATCATAGGAATTGCACACCATCTTATGAATTCTTGATACAGTGATACTTCTCACCATCATTATTCATTCCTCGGTCCCGTGTTGTCGCAACCGGAATGCTGACAAGTGAATCGTGATGTGTGAAATCAATACTCCTAGCAACCTCGTTGCTTGGTACTTAATGGACAATAATTTCATTCTTAGCATGTTGGTTATTGAATTATCATTCTAAGAATGATTGTGTTACCTAGTCCATTCTTCCTGGTGCACTCTTCGATCAATGAGTTTGGATTATGTTAATTCCTTTCTCTTTGATCATATCGTTTTGCCCTGAAAAGCAAGATTGTTCTTGAGCTTAGTAACATATCGGTGATTCGTGATTTTCCGAATGTCTTCTCGGAAGTATCACCAGGTTGTCACCTGACCGCTATGTTGAGTTCGTGATCATCTTGGTTTCTTGTAAGCCACCCATTCTCCAAGATTCTGTGTTGGATACCCTGAACTAGGTGGTTGAGCTAAACAACAACTTGGAGAGTTGTGAGATGAAAGCTTGTCCCACTTAGTTCATTGCCGAAGGGATATCATTGTGTTTGTGTGTGTTGAATAAAGATGATATCGTCATTGATTGATCCTAGTGATCAATTGTTGGACCTATTGTCTTGTCCAAACTTTGACTTGATTATGGGCTATCGTCAAGTCAAATCAGAACCAACGATGTTCGTAATGTTGTCTTACTCGTGGTTGATCCCTCGGGCATACACCATTACATCTTTTTGTGTGACCAATGCTATCACCGTGTTCACTTAGCCGTGGAACTCCATTTATATGGAAACCTGGATGAATTGTTGTTGAGCCCATTGGCAACATAATTATCATCTTCATGATTTGCGTTGAACATTAAAGCTAGTGTTGGAAACTTTGTAAGAAATGCCTTTGTGTTCCGTTCACGAGGTATATGTTAGGATGAAAGAAGAGACTTCCCCTAATTCACGTGCATTCGATACAAGTTGCCGCCGTGAATTTGAGAAAGCTTGTTTTTGCTTCCTTCGGAACCATCCCAAGTCAGTCATGCATATGTGTGAAGTATTCTATGGTTTGGAGACTTGCAACCTTCATTCTATATGTATCCCTAGCACGCCAAGCTACTGATTGATTTGTTCAAGATAAAGGAGTCTGTTCTAAAGTATTAGTCCTTTGGACTTCCGCGCGGAGACTTCGATATCATTAATTATGGTTCCCAACCAGAACTCGGTAGTGTTTTTGCTGTAAGACTACTATGTGGTCATGCTTGTCTGGGACAACGTGTTCACATGTGTGTAGTAGAACCGGCTCATGTTTGGAGCTTGCTATTGTAGGTCATCTCCCGAGAATCCCACAACGTCATCTCGTCAATTGTGTTGCAACTCTTCTTTGCAAACATGTTGAGCCTGAAGTATCTTGTTACTAACCAGATATAAATCTCAGGCAAATATGATGGTTGGAACATTCCCAACATTTGCATTTTGTTCCCAGCTTGCACTGCCATTGTGCCATTTTCCCATGGGCTGCCCTTCACAGCAATTGTTATCCAGGATCATCTTCGAAAGTGGACTTATCATGGTTCCCATCCATTTTCAATGATAAGCAAAAATCATCCATTGTGTTGTCTTCAATAAGGTAGTCCACATCCTCCATTCTAGTCTGAGTATGCTATCCTTTCGAACCCCTTCAAACGATTGTCTGTGAATTGCCTTAGTCTGGTATGAAGAGTTTCGATGATCTCTATATCAAAAGTAATTCTTTTTGCCACTTAAGGGAATAATCCTACGAGTCACCTCTTTCAGGGTGCCCCATTGTGGTATGCAGGGAAATTAACTCCTCGCTACTTTGACACCATGCCCCATCTTACTTAAGCGTGGAGTTGTTGCTTACCAAAATTGAACCTTCGTCATCGGCTCCTTACCATCACCCCTTATATGTGTTTTGTGACTCAACTCAAGAGATGTTTCAATGTCTCACTCCATGAGTTGATCTTGGTTGCTCGATCTTCGAGAAGATCGATTCCTTAAGAGTTTCTTTCTATCAGTATCGTGGGGGATGAAGATCTCGAAAGCAAAGACGTGAATGACAACATGAAGCAATGATTAAACATCTTCGAGAAGCACAGTTGGATCATGAAGATCGTGTTAGCTTTGTGTCCCCTTTGTCTTCTTACCTCACATCTTGAATCTCGGGACGAGATTCTTGTTTAGTAGGGGTGAGTTGTCACAGCCCTAGTTTTGGCCTTTGCTTGTCATTGCATATGCATCCATGCATCATCTTAAATTCAAGGAAATTGAATTGAGGGAATTTTCAAGCCTCGAAATCATTTTAAAAACGATCAACATTAAAATCTTTTCAAATGAGCCCAAGAAAATGTTCCTATTAATCTCTGAAATATTGGCAAGAGCTAAAATTCAAACCAATTTTTTGAATTTCAGAAATGATTAATTTAGGACTTTGAATCAAGCCAATAATTATTTGAATTGGATTTATATTTACTATGTATAAAATGTGAATCCAATAATCCTAAAAACTTGTGAGTGGCTTTGAATATATTGTATCAAGCCACATAAATTTTCAGAAGCTACTGAAATGATTTGGTCTGTGAATCAAATCAAAACAAAATTGAAATATTAGAAAACAGAAACAGAAATGTGAAAAAGAAGGAAACTAACCTGGCCCAGCTTACTTGCACCTGTAGCAGCCCAACACCGTTGCTGGCCCAGCGCACCAAGGGCGCCGTGGTCATCTTCAACCTCTGCCAGTAGGCAGAGGCGAAGTCGCACACGCGCACGCGCGCACGCAGAGTTCTCCACCTCCTGCTTCGCCGTGGCAGCCTCCTGGGCCTTCGAACCGCGCCACGGAGACGCCCAACACCTTCCACCTCACTCCCCCCATCTCTCTGGTGCCTCTCTCCCTCCGTAGCCATACTCCACGTGACCACCCGAGAGCCCCACCGGCCACCGCTGCCGCTCGTGTGGCCATCGCCATCCCCTCGTCGCGCTGCCATGCTCAGGAGATCTAGGCCGACCTAGTACGCGTCCAGAACAATGAAAGCAACCGGAGGAGCACCACATGGCCGCCATCGGCGCCGTCTTCGTCATCTGCACCAACGGCCGTCGTCGTCGATTCACAGCAACCCGACCATCCCCGACTTCGCCGACTACGCTTTCGGATGCCCTGTGAGCTTCGTAGCTGTTTCCCCCTACTCCCCTGGTCGTGCTCGTCTGCTAACTGACCTCGCCGTCCTGCCCGCAAGCTCCGGCTGCCGCCAAGCTCCCTGTCGCTTCCTACTCCAGCCACCCCAGCCGCTGCCTCTTGCATAGTTGGATACGTGCGAGTCCAGGCTCGGCGTGGATGGTCTCGGCCATCCATTTGTCGCCGAAGCGGCGGTTCCGACGCCCTCAGTCGCGCTTGGCGTCGTCGGCGATTAGCTGCCTGCCTAACCCCAGCATAATCAACACTAATGACGCCGTTAGCTAATCCCTGTGCAACTAACGGTTGGGCCCACACCTAATTAACCCCCGGCTTTATTTCTTTTAGATTAGCTTATAACACAGCGGGACCCACGCGTCAGTTTTGACTATGCTGACGTGGCCGTTGACCAGGCCCACTTGTTTGTGACTCTATCCAGCGCTGTGTCACTGGCCTACGGGTCCTACCGGTCAGGTTTGACGTGGACCCGGCCTGCTGACTTGCCAACATCACACCGACGTCATTCTGACGTAGTAAATGCTTTTATGGTTTTTCTTATTTCAGAAATGATTTAGAAATTCCAAAAAATAGTATGAACTCCAGAAAATCATAGAAAAATCTATAACTCAGATTGAAATAATTAATATATGAAAAATGAAGAGAAAAATCCAATCTATCCAATGGTAATGTTTTCATGCATATTGGAACAAGTTAATCTCACTGAATAAGACAAATAATGATTAGGGAAACTTATGATATAACATTTGGAGTTGGAATTTGATCTTGTTTGAATTCCACTTCAATTAACATGGATAAATATTGCATTAGGTGAATTCAGTACCTTAACATGACATGTCATTCATATGAATGTGCATTGCGTTGATTGTGCTCCTTATCTGTTTGCCGGTGTTGTTCCCTCTCAGTGGACGTTGTTCCAATGTTATAAGTGATGACACTGATGAAGAGCTAGTACTATCTTCAGAAGTGCCAGGCAAGCAAACCCCCCCCCCCCCTTGTTCATTCTAATACAGTCCAACTCTCTTGCTCCTGCTCTCTTTTACTACATTAGGACAACAATGATTCATCTGTTACATGTTGCAGTAGTTGAACCCCTTTCCTCTGCATGACCTGTCATTGCAAAAGTAAATAGATGAACCCCACTTGGATGAGTAGGAGTTGTTTGAGCCCTGATGTGCCTACTCATTCATGCTTGTTTGTCATGCCTGCTATGCTTAGAGTTGTGTCAGGTCTGATTCATCGGAGATGAATTGGAATGTGGTCATCATGTCCTACTGTTGAGAGCTAACACTACAAAAAAAAGACACATCCGTGACATTTTGGGCCGAACGAAAAAAAATTATGTCATACTTATGACACTTCTATGACGATAATTGTGACGAAACCCGGTATCATCATATATGTGGTGGGGTTCTACTTCTATGACAAAAAATCATGACAGAAAATGGGCTTTTCATCCTGGGCGGGCCGGAGACGCAGCTGCATGACATTCTTTGGGCCGTCCATGACGGAAAAAACCGTGGTAGAAGCGAGGGCGAGGAAAATATCGGGGTGTTCCTGGTTACGGTGGGTGGTCGGGGCCGAGCGATGTGCGTTTCTCTCATACACGCATGCGCGTGGGTGCGAGGCGTTGGGCTCTAACTGAACCCGAGCGATTGCACTATAGGCTACGCGTACTGAACCCGAGCGATCGATCGATGGCTGTTAACTTAACCCGATCGGGCGATTCCTTCGCTACTGCTGCTAACTGAAGCCGATCGATGCTGCCTCTGGATGAACAGTGAGCGTTGCTGGGGGGTTTGGATGAACAGTTCCCGGTGGGGGTGGATGAACGGGACCCCGTGGTGTTGCCTCTGGATGAACAGGACCCCGATCGATCGAGCCGGTTGGGGCTGGATGAACAGGACCCCGTGGAGGGCAGGATGAACAGGACCACGCCGTGGAGGGCAGGATGAACAGTAGACGGTGGAGGGCTGGATGAACAGTAGGCTGTGGAGGGGTGGTTGAACAGGAGCCCGTGTTGAGGGCTGGTTGAACAGTAGCCGGTGGAGTAGCGCACGGTGGAGGCTGGATGAATAGGAGCCCGTGGGTGAACAGTCGCAGGTGGAAGCTGGAGGAGGTCGACGGTGGATGAACAGTAGCCCGTGGAGGCTGGAGGGGGTCGACGGTGGAGATGAACAGTATCCCGTGGAGTCCCGTTTTGCGGTACGCCACACCCCTCCCGATGAACAGGACCCCCGTTTCAACCGTAGCGCTCCAACACGAGAAAGTTTCCTCCGTTTTGCGGTACGCCACACCCCTCCCGGTCAACAGGACCCCTGTTTTGACCATAGGAGGTCTGTTTCCTTCGTTTTGCGGTGCGCCAGACCCCTCCCGATGAACAGGATCCCGTTTTGACCTTGGCTGGTCGAACACAAGGCCGTTTCCTCCATTCTGCGGTACGCCAGGCTTCGTTTCCACTGGTTGTTTCGTCCAAGCCTTCCCGATGAACTCGACGACGCATTCCGTTCCGACCCAGCCGGTTGGCTCCCTGTGAACACGATGACGATGCAGTTTCTCCGTTCCGACCCATCCATGTACACGAGCCCTGGCCATACGTATGCGCGAGTAGGCATTCGAGACCTTGGCCGTATGTACGTACGTGGCCATATTTTCTTTCTTGCACACTTGCCGCTGTACGTACGTGTACATGCTACGTGCGCGCCTCTACTACGACACGTGCGCGCCTCTACATCGACCAATATGTACGTACACGTTCGCGACCAGAATGACAATGCTATGTACGCTTCGACCAGGTGGGTCCCGACTGTTAGGCACTTCCTTGCCTGCGAAGATGTAGCTGGTGGGTCCCAGCAGTCAGGGGGCGAATTGTTTTTTTCGCCCGGACGCACTTCCTTGCGTGCGAAGATGTAGCTGGTGGGTCCCAGCAGTTAGGGGGAAACGTTTTTTTTCACGAAATACGGTGGCCCGTCCGGTGGGTCCCCGCTATCAGGTGGAGGAATAATTATTTTGCGCGTAATAAGGAGGCACTTCCTTGCTGCGGCCATGGACCCAGCTATCAGCCTCTCCACGTACAGTCCACGTCGGATGGAAGCCGTTCCTTGACCACGTTGACCACGCCGTGCCGAGAGCACCAGGGCGGTGGACGACGGCGAGGCCTAGGAAGGGGGACGACGCGGAGTCGGGGAAGACGCGGCAGTGGAAGCCCGCGCGGAGAGGAGTACGAGGGTTCACTGGTTCGGCTACGGTGTGAGGCTGTCGTCGCCGCAGAATAACAGGGGGTGTGGGTGAGTGGAGGGATGGCGTGGCTAGCGGTGGGAGTAGTAGGGGGCGGTGAGGCATCCGCGGCAGCACAGCCGGCCACGGCAGGCAGTTGCACGAGGCACCACCGGCGCTGGTTTGGGCGGCTGGAGCAAGAAGACCAGAGGTTGAAGAAGCACTACGGCCATTGGATGGACATCGTACGGTCACTGGAGCTAGAATCATGCATATTGACTAAGTTGACAAAGCCCTCCGTCCCCGTCAACTTAGTAGGCCCACAAGTTAGCCTGCCACTATACTGTGTCCCAGCTAACAGGGGGAGTATTCATTTTTTGTGCGTAATAAGGAGGCACTTCCTTGCGTGTGAAGATATAGCTAGTGGGTCCGAGCTGTCAGCGGTGGGAACATTTTTTTCGCGAAATACAAAGGCCCTTTCGCTGGGTTCCAGATGTCAGGTGGAGGAATCATTATTTTGTGCGTAATAAGGAGGCATTTCCTTGCGTGCGGCCGTGGACCTAGCAGTCAGCCTCTCCACGTACAGTCCACTTCAGATGCATGTCGGTCGTTGACCACGTTGACCAGGCCGCGTCGAGAGCACCAGGGCGGTGGACGACGGCGAGGCCTAGGAAGGGAACAACACGGAGGCAGGGAAGACTCGGCAGTTGTTTCCCACACGGAGGGGAGTACGACTGTACGAGGGTTTACTGGTTCGTCTGTCGTCGCCGGAGAATAACAGCAGGTGTGGGTGAGTAGAGGGATGGCTAGGCCAGCGATGGGAGTACGGTTGGGCGGTGAGGCCTGCGCGGCAGCACAGCCGGCCGCGGGGAGGAGAGAGCAGGCAGTCAATGTGGTCGACGACCGACTTCCATCGGTTAGCATTACAACCCATTTGCCATTATTTCTAATATTACAGCCCATTTGCTAATTCTTAAGGTTTTTTTGGAGCCCATATTCTTTTTGTTAGCATTACAGCCCATATTGAGGCCACAGTTAAAAAATTATACAAAATTTTGCATATTTCGATGCTGTCCGAACTGTTTTTAATCCCGAAATTTCGAGTCACATTCAAACTGATTTTAAAAATAAATGTATATCAATATAAAATCCAACAAATTGTCCACGCATAAAAATCAATGCAATTTAAAATCTCGAAATAAAAAAAAAGAAATTTGAAACTAATTACCGGTTTGATGTGTTTTAAAAATGCATAGCCCATTTCACATTACTGATAGGCCATTTTCTCGGCCAGCCGAATGAAGCTCTCCTCGTCTTGAAAGATTTGCAGCCCAACAGGTCTGACAAAGCGACTTACTTGGCAAATCACAAAAAAACTGGGGTGTGGCCGTGGACCCAGCTATCAGCCTCTCCACGTACAGTACTCTTCCGATGGAAGTCGGTCGTTGACCACATTGACCACGCCACGCCGCGCCGAGGGATGGCCTTGCCAGCGGTGGGAGTAGTATGGGGACGGTGAGGCCTCCGCGGCAGCACAGCCGGCCACGGGAGGCAGGAGCAGGCGGCACGACCGGCGCTGCTTTGGGCGGCTGGAGCAAGAAGACCAGAGGTGGAAGAAGCACTATGGCCGTTGATGGACATCGTACGGTCACTGGAGCTAGAATCGTTCATATTGACTAAGTTGACAAAGCCCTCTATCCCCGTCACCTTAGTAGGCCCACAAGTCAGCCACCCACTATGGTGGCTCCCAGCTAGCAGGGGGATGTTCATTTTTTTGTGCGTCATAAGGAGGCACTTCCTTGCGTGCGAAGATATAGCTGGTGGGTCTGACCTATCAGCGGGGGGAACATTTTTTCAAGAAATACAGAAGCCCTTCCCGTGGGTCCTAGCTGTCAGGTGGAGGAATCATTATTTTGCGCGTAACAAGGAGGCATTTCCTTGTGTGCGGCCATGGACCCAGCTGTCAGCCTCTCCACGTACAGTCCACTTCCGATGGATGTCGTTCATTGACCACATTGACCAGGCCGCGCCGAGAGCACCAGGGTGGTGGACGACGGCGAGGCCTAGGAAGGGAACGACACGGAGCCAGGGAAGACTCAGTAGTTGTTTCCCACGCGGAGGAGTACGAAGGTTTACTGGTTCGTCTGCCGTCCCCGGAGAATAACAACAGGTGTGGTGACTAGAGGGATAGCTAGGCCAGCGATGGGAGTACGGCGGGGTGGTGAGGCCTGCGCGGCAGCTTAGCCGGCCGCGGGAGGAGGGAGCAGGCAGGCCCGCCGGCGCTTGTTTGAGCGGCTGGAGCAGGAAAAGCACAGATTGAAGAAGCACGACTGCCGTTGGATGGAGATCCAACAGTCACTGCTCTCGTGTGCATTATTTCTAATAGTGTACAACCCATTTGCTAATTCTTAAGATTTTTTTGGAGCCCATCTTCTTTTTGTTAGCATTACACCCCATAGTGTGGCCATGGTTAAAAAGTATACGAATTATTTGCATATTTCGATGCGGTCAACTATTTTTAATCCCAAAATATCGATTCACATTCAAACTATTTTGAAAAATAATTTATATAAATATAAAATCCAAATAATTGTCCACGCATAAAAATCAATGGAATTTAAAATCTTGTAATGAAAAAATTGAAACTAATTCCCGGTTTGATGTGTTTTAAATATGTACAGCCCATTTCTGGGCAAACCGAATGAAACTATCCTCGTCTTGAAAGATTTGCAGCCCAACAGGGCTGATAAAGCAAGTAGGCCTCGTTTGGGTATTTCTTAAAAAAAAATAGAACTAGGCTAGCCATTTTCAGCAAGAAAAAAACACAACTGGGCTCATGATGTGGTAAACATAAATAAAACCCTGGCTAGACGGGCCACAGCCCCCGCACCGCCCCGTTGTTACCCTGATCCGTCGCTAAAACTAGTATAAATAACAACTGCTTGTTCCTAAAAAAACTGCGCGACTTGCTGGGTCCCTGGTGTCAGCCGCTCGTAGTGTAATTCTCTCGTTTATTGACTACGTTGACAATGGCGTGAGTCCCAGATGTCCAAGCATTAGGAGGAACCATATTCTTGGGCTTGTATTATAGAGGCACTTGCTTGCGTACTGCCATGATGCTAGTGGGTCCCTACTGTCATCCTCTCCATGTACAATCATCTCCTTGTTCCTCTCGGTTGTTGACGACATTAACAACGCAAGAGGGCGGCGCACCGCGCACGGCGAGCGAACCAAGGCTGCAAGGCAGAGGACAACGGCGAGGCCTCGGACAGAACGAACAGGAGTCGTGGAAGATACGCCGGTCCAGTCGCAGGCGGAGGGGAGTACGAGGGTTGACTGGTTCGGGTGCGGGTGCGTGTTGGGGCTAACGTCGCCGGAGAATAACAGGACGTGTGGGGGAATAGAGGGAGGGACTGGCCAACGTTGGAGGGTACGTACGGTAGGGCGGTGGAGGCGCAGCCAGCCATGGAGGCGGGAGCAGGCGGAGCCGACGGGGTGGTTTGGTTTGGGTTGCTGGAGGAAGAAGAAGACAAGAGATAGAAGATACATGATAGATGTTGGATGTCAATCCAACAGCTGGTAGGCAGAATCGTTTGTTGACTGGCTAGTAAGTCGACACAACCTTGGATAGGCTATTTCCTCGCGGGTACCAAATGTCAGAATCCAAATCTGTCACGGTCATGCAGCCCTTCCTATGAAAATTTACATCCCATTTGATGTGCTAGTTGGAAATAAGTTTGTGGGTGCTGGTGGGGGCTAATCACTTGGCTTCTGTAATGCACAGTGAGCTCAAGCAGCCGGCGAGAGTGATGTTATTTCCCTTGGTTGCGATTTTTTAGTTGTTACAATATTTCACTCTAAATTAAACGACTGGCAAGCCATTTGCCTTGCTTCAAAGAAAATATGACAGTCACAGCCGAGTTGAAAAGGGCAAGAACATCTAACTCCAGCTTACAAACTGTACAAAAGCACGAGGGTTAATTGTTCATCAGGTTTACAAAAAAACCCAGGTTGAAAAGGGCAATAACATCTAACTCCAGCACTGTTTTTGGCAGTCACAATCAACTAGATCAGTCAGGTCCACAGAATGAACATCCCGGGTCGTAAAATTTACTGGATTATGACCGCAATATGTTGTAAATAGAAGCCCGGCATGTTTAGAAGCTATTTTGCCCACCTAAAACTCCTTTTTTTGCTCTTCCACATACCCATCCGTCAAAACCATGCTGCTGATAAACTTAAGCCTGATGGACAATAGTAACCTCCCATTCAGCAGGAAGAATGTGACAAATCTAGTGTTTTCACGGTTGGCTACATATCGTTCTAGCGTTATTGTCTTCAATCGAATCTCATGAGAAGTGAGAAAATCCCGATGCTTACGAATCCACCGATTGGTTATAACTTTCTTACCCGGTCCTGTTGCCTAAATAGACATGAAGATTGAAAATAGTTAAGGTCTAAAAAAAGAGTGTCGAAAGAGCAACAGCTGAACGGTTAATTCTAGTACACTATATGCGGGCTTCCAATGTGCGTGAAATTATCACCTTTATATACAACTTCTCCAGACATGGAAAGCATTGCAGCAAGCCAATAATCTTGTTCAGATCAAAACTATTCATTTGGATATATAAGATCTTGACAGAATCCAGCACCATTGATAGGCCATCCATGGAGAAACTCTTCATTGAGCATATAACATAATATTAGTACAAAATGTGTACTCCAAGATGACATATAACGTATGCGCAGAAATTTAAAATGTAGCTTATGGTTACAAGTGTAGATGATAATGTAAAGTACTTGAAGAACTGTGGAGCCAAACACCATATTGAAATGAGCACAAAGATCATGTATTACACCCAAGGTCTCCAGCTTAGGTGCAGAGAGGACGGTTATTTGCAACGGTGAATAACTAGAATCAAGGATTAACCTTTGAAGTGAAGGGGCATCTTGGATGATGAGCTGCCTTCCGTCAAAACAAATTCCAATTCTTACAAGGTTAGGCGACTTTACTTGGAGACAACCGATTCTAACTGTGAAAACAAGCACCAAGCACTCCAGGGCAGGGCAACTGGAGTGGATGATCCTGTGCAATGAGGCCTCCGATATACGAACCCGCACAAGTGAAAGTTTCTTAAGAAATGGGAGTCGAAGGTTTAGTACCAGATTGTCTGGTAGGTCGCACAGCGCAAAGGTGGCGGTGTGGAGAGAGGAGGAAAACCGGGAGATGGACATCGGTGCTGAGGGCACAGGTAGATGGCGTTCGGTATCTGGTAGGTGATTTCCAGGGAAATAGTAGAACTCCAACATCTGTAGTTCTGTGAATTCAGGGGTTTTCAGCCAGGCGTCCACCATGCAGGGCATGGTATGCTTGCTCAGGTAGCATGACGGGATGCAGAGGCTTTGAACGGAGCCCTGGTGGGAGGAGATGATGGCTCTGGGGATTTCAAAATCATTGAAGAGAGATAGCTGAGGACAGTCGAGATTAAGGGGCACGGCGCGCCATAGAGGGCGCCACCGAATTGAGAGGACTTGGGTGCGGCAGCAATCCTTGGTGGGGAGAAGCGAGATGATCTCCCCAAGGACGGCGTCCGGGAGATCGCTGATGCGGTCCACCTGAGATTCTACGGGTTCCTGGGATCCAGTGGGGCCGGGGTCGCCGCTTCTCCCCGCGCTGCCGAGTGCGGGATGTACAACAGGTGCCTCCGCTGGCGGGAGCCTCATCTTCTTGGCGCTGGGGTCAGCCGACTCCATTTTCCTCGAGGGCGTCGTGTCGCGCTCACGGATTTGAGCAGAGTAATGAATGGTGAGCCTAGTTGTAGTGCGAGTAAAGAAGAAGGGGAGCTGGGGTTTTTTGTAGTGGTGAGGAAGAAGGGGAGCTGGGGTTTTCTATAGGAGTGAGGTGATGAATTTGGGGGTACGAGTGGAGCGAGCTGACGTGAGGTGGGTGGGAGTGAGGAGGAAGAAGAATGCCCAGGTTTTTTGGGGGGCGGTGTGCTGGGTGTGGGTAGCGCCTCTCATTCAGGAAATATATGGACTTTTGAATTGAGACAGGATGGGCTGTTTTGTCTTGGGCCCAGAGAAACAATTACTACTAGTACAGTGGAGACACTCTACAGCAACCCAGAAAAACAATTACTACTAGTATAGTGGATACAATACCGCTTCTGGCTCCTCCTAGGTCATCGAAACGTCTCCCTCTATTGAATGCCGTTATACTTTTGTTCAGCAACATGCGGGCCATGCAGTGCGCGGGCCCAAATGCCATCCACCAAATTAAAAGGCAGTATGCAGGCGGAGAGTCACCCCGGTCGTAGCGCAGCAATAACGAGCCGTCGTATCACAAAACCCCACCTCCCCGCAGTCTAAGTTTGACGGACGAAGAAACCATCATTTCACTCTTTGCTGAATCCCCTTCTCCCTCACCGTCTTCAAGAAAGGCAACACTCGCATCTGCCACTGTTCTTCTCTCGCAACGAAGGGAAGGTAAGCGGATCCGTGATGTTGGTATATTTTCGTTCAGAGAAAAAAAAGAACTTTTGCAAAGCAGTAACCGATCCTCACTCTCTTTTTTGTTTCATTGTCATTGCGATTGTGTTTTCTTTTTAGTGGTCTCCTAGTATTCGTCAGTTTCATGATGGACCAAGGAGAACCAGGCAAAGATCTTCCGATATTGGAGCACACGCGGGAGGCTGATCCCCACGAGATAGAGAGCTCCAAGAAGATGGAGGGAGCCACCGAGCAGACCCCAGATATGCTCACGGCCACTACTGAGATGGTCAACGCCCCGTTTGAGGTTACAGCCCGCGTGGCACTGCAGGAGTAGTTTTCCCCCTTCAAGGATGTGTCCCCCCCCCCCCCGCTGAGCTGCCCAAGGTGATTTTCTTCTTTGCCGATCTCGATTGTGGTTTTTCATCTAAGTATGTGGTGATGAATAATGCAAAATTTTATTAGCTTCGATGCCATGCTATACATTGTGTTTTAAATAACTTGTGTTTCTTATACTGGAAAGTAATTCGGAATTTGTTTCTGTTTCAATTAGAGCCCTGATGCAGACAAGGATTATGTGGTTGTAGATGTCACTCGCTATGAGGCGGATGACCTGAATATACGCACTGGGAAAACATAGTTTTTAGGCTATTGGATCCTGGAAGCCATTTGCGCTTATACCAATGAAGAGTTGTATTCCAGCCTCACTGTTGTCAGGCGTGTTGTCCAGGGTGTACTGAAGCACAAGAAATTCAAAGCTACTCCTTCGTTTGTGAGGCATATTGTTCTTGTTAAGCTTACGCAGGAAGATGACGCGGCATGCCTCCACAAACAAGTTTATGAGTGGCAAGGCCACAAGGTTGTCTTCATGAAGGTTCACGGGATTGAGCTGCTGCCGGACGTCCTCGATGATGTTCATGGCAAGGTCCGTCTTGTGTCCAGCCCAAATTAGATCGAGGCATGAAATACATTCCCCGGCTAGTGTTTAATAGTAGTTTGGATTCTGTCTAATTATCCGAACCTTGCCTGTTATTGAGCCCTCTGCGGCTAGTACTCTGTTTGAATCCGTCTATGGGAACTGCTGCTACTTTTGTGTGCCCGTGAATCATCGTAATTGTTGCCGAAACAGATGCATCCTCACTAGTTTTATCATACGAGCAGTGTGTGTTTTGATGAAATAGAGTACTCGTTTGAGAACTGAGCGCCGACGTATACATAAGTACTTGTAAACACTGTTGGTGCTACCCCACTTGTAAGCAGTTGTGCAAAACACGGCACATTGGCTCAGCTCGCTTCAACACTAGGCTATCGACCAACTAACAATCAGCAATCTGCTGTCTGACATATAAGCAACTATGTATCTTGTTACAGTGGTTCATGCAGTTAACTGAGGCCACAATGTAAATTCCAAACGTTCACACGCTAGTCCAACGTTCATGTGGAACACTCATATTAAACTCAGCTTCATAAAAAACTTGAAAAGCATAAGTTAAGCAATTTTATACATCTCAATGATTCATAGAACATAGCAAACATATACTAGTTCATAGCAAAAGACAAAGTTGTGAGAAGGTTTACAAATCAGGAAAAAACAAGCAAGGCTTCTCTGAGCAAAGGGCCTCCCGGCAGGCTTAAATTTCCTGGAGTTCACTCTGGTTTTATCTTGTTTGCACCATCCAGGGTTAGGTTCTCTCATTCCAGAATAACCAATTATAATTGTGTTCTCAGCTGGTATGCTGAACTGAACCATGTAGTGTACTGACCAACTGAAGTTCTTGTGCATTCCACTAAATTTAAGCACCGCTATTTGCAGAAATAAGCATACCACAATGCCTCTTGTCCGCGCACCTGTCCAAAAAACCGCCGTGCAGCCGTGCCAGCTAGTCCTCGGTCCATGGATGAATTGGTAGAACGTGCATTCCGGACTAGGATGCAGTTGTTTTCGCTCGTCCCTACACTGCAATCAGGAAGTAAAACATACGAATCAACTTCTTTTATATTGCGTTGGTCATTCTACCTAGTAACTACCAATGTAGGAATACCTGGAAGATGGGTGGTTAGACGACGCCAACGAGGGATAGCCATCTCATTTTGTGCAGTTCTACTAAAACTGAGGTGTGTGCTTTTGTTTGCGTGGATAGAAACGATACAGAGACAGACATCCCGAAACGATATGGAGACAAACATCCCTGTTTGCGCAAATACGAAATACGGTTATTTAAACAGTGACAGATATTTGCAGTGGCGTATGATTAATAGCAGCATCTATTATGTTATAATTGGTACTAGATTGATAGTATGAAAGTGTCCTTAAGTAAGTAGCATCACATCACATCAACACTGCCACTAGATTAACATGCAGAACAATAGCCTTAGTATTACTGTCAGGAGAGTAGCACATGGTCAGTAAATGCGCAATCAAATTTGTGCAGTTCCACTGGGATGAAGCAATGTTAGTGGAGTGAGATTTAAGTGTAACTGCAAAAACACAATTCATGGGAAATAAAGCAAGACGGAAGCACTTCATAAAATGGTGGTGGCATTGCTTCAATTTATCGATGGCACTAGACCATTACTTATAGTGACATTAGGTGGCATTGCTTAATGCTTCATGTCGGTGTGGAACGACACCTATGGGATCACAAGAATCCCTACTACGGTTGCCGGGGCGCAGGGTTGCGAGAAGGGCAGGATTAGTAATCAGCACAAGGATCGTTTACCCAGGTTCGGGCCGCGAGGATGCGTAAAACCTTAGTCCTGCTTTGGTGGGTGTACTTCAGAGAGTTCTTGAGCTCTCGAACTAGCTACGGTGGGGTGTGCGGTCCCAAAGAGCCGAATCCTTCTCCAGTATGCCATAGGCCTCCTTTTATAGTCGAACGGGGCTGCCACAGTGGCAGGCAGGAGGTGGACAGGCGTCCAGTATTGCGAGCTTATCGCTCGTATTACAGGACAAGATGCATTTAATGCGCCGCTGAGGTGTCCCCTAGCTTTATCGGGGACGGGGGCCAGACCCGTCCCGTCCGTCGCCGCTCCTCCTCGCTTCGACACGTGCCCTGGCCAGTGATGCATGCGGTGCCATGTAGGCAGGAAGGCAGCTGAGGTGGCGCGGTGGTGTAGCCTCCACGAAGATCTGCATGCCACCACGCGGGCGCTTGATGAGTTGGCCCGGGAGCTACATGTTGCCACGCAGGTGCCTGCTCAGTTGGTTGAGCTGGCAGCTGCATGCGAATGGCGGTGGATAGTTGGTTGGTGCGGGCCTGGCAGTGGCCCTGCTCGCGTCCTCGATGAGGGCCTTGCCAGGTGGTCGTCGTCTTCTAATCCTCATCTGATCTTGAGTGTTCCTTGTCTTCACAAAGATCTGCATGCCACCACAGAGGTGCCTCCCGAGCCCTGGCCCAACGTGGTTGATGGTGTTGGGGATGTGGCCTCAAGGGTGGCTCATTGTGTTGGTGTTTGGGCGTGCTGCCCCGGCAAGGGTCTTGCCGGGGCTGCTGAGGCCGTCCCTGGCAAGGGTCTTGCCGGGGGAAACTGCTTCGCCCCTCTGCCTCTTTGCGTCCTTGGTCTTGGCGTTGCTTTGGATGCCTCGGGCTTCGGTTTTACCTTGGTTCACCTCCCCTGCTCTGCTTGGTGTGGCTGTGGGCGCGGCTCCGACTGCCCGTGCATAGGTAAAGGGGTACAAAGATGCGCCCCTTTGTTTGTACACCGACAGGAGCCCCCGGGCCTGGGCCACACATAAGCGCGATACGTTGTTGGGCCAGGCCCAAAACGGTGCGCGGGCAGGCGGGGCAGTTTTTACTATGGTAAAACTTTTCACGTGCTGCGCCTCCCACGACCCGCGCGCGGCGTGGCGCGGCATGGAGGGGTGCGCATGACGTGGGCGGCATGCATGGGGCAGTTTCCGCATGCATGCGTCACATCGGGTTAAAGAGGCGGCTCGCGTCTTCCCCATAAAAAGAGAGGCGTGGAGGCGCGACTCATTTACTGCGCAGGGCCGGGTCGCCGTCTTCAAGGCATCCACACCCCACAATCACGGGGCGGGGAGAGGTCGCTTCACCCGCCCCCTTGATTCTGCACGTTCGCCACGCGTCCTTCATGCGCTTGGGGTGGCAAGCGATGGAGGCGGGAAACCGGGCCGTCGCTGATTGGGGGAGCGGGTCGGTCTTGATTCCCTGCGCCCTTGGTGGCTGGATTGGCCGAGCGGGGCGGCCGAGCCCCGACCCCGCCCCTCTATAAGTAGGGGGAGGGGGATGGCATCCCGCACTCTTCTATCATCTATCTCCTCCTGCTTCTGCTTCTTCCTTTCACTTGCCATGGAGAAAGGGAATCTTGGTCTGTCACATCCCTAGTTTTGGTATGCACTAGGCTAGCCCTTCATGTGAGCATCATGTTTAAATTCAAGAAATTGAATTGAGGACTTTTCAAAGCCTCAGAAATTATTTTTAAAAAGAAGGGCAAGAACCCTTAAAATTGCATTCAGTGAATACAAATACCCTAAAAATAGTTTTGTGAATTTTGGCAAGAGTTATATACCAAACCAAAATTCTGGAACATTTTTAAGCAACTATTTGGTCTCTAAATTTAAATCAATATTCTATTTGGAATTTGAAAATATATTCAAATATCTGCGGGATATATTTTCAAATACTCTGTGATAATTTATGTGCCTCTGGAAAAGTCCATGAAGCAACACAAAAGTACTCAGAGAATGTTTTGGCATTGTTTGAATTTTGTTTGAATTCAAAAACAGTGACAAAAGATTAAATAAAGGAAAACAGATGGAAAATAAAACAGAACTTACATAGCTTACCTGTAGAAGCCCAAAACTGTGCCAGCCCAGCCAACTGGGGGCACATGCGTCTTCAACCTCCTGCCAGACCAGGCAGGCAGCTGCGTGTCACGCGTGCGCTCGCTGCAGCCACCTCCTGCTTCCCCATCCCTCGCCCTGGTCTGCGTCTGGAGACGCCCAAGCCCCCTCTCACTTCTCCCTCGCTCTCTGCTCGCTCTAGCACTCTGCCCTCTCGATTTCGAGCTTCACCGAGAGCCACCACTGCGCGCCGTTCCCGCCGCCCGCTGCCACCGTGACCATTGAGCCCGCCTGTCCTCCCCACCATGTCCCTAGCCTCCGCCGCGACGCTGAACGTCGACCCGAATGAGAAAACAAGCCCGGGAGGCCTTGCTCCATTGTCACTACGGTCTTCTTCAACATCAGACGTCGGAGATTCCCCTTGCCGCCCCGATCGCTCCAGAGCTTCCCCGAGCCCGCTGACCTGCTGCGCCACACCCTGTGAGCTCCTGCTCCTCCTCCTGTGCTCTCCCCCTCGGTTCCCGTCCTCTAGCTTGCCTCCCCACCGCAACCGAAGCTCGCCACCGCCGTGGCTCCTCGCCGCGTTGGCCAGGCCCACCGTAGCTCATTTCCGAGCACGGGACCGTGCTTCGTGTCTCACCAGGAGCACGTAGCACCCACCAGCGCCTCTCCTAGTGCACCGCAACGCCGAACCCGTCTTTGCCGAACTCCGGCCGCCGCGGATGAGCTCGCCGCGGTCGTCTCCGGCCACCCAGCTCCCGCCGTCTGCTCCATCAGCTGCGCGCGAGCAGCAACTCTTTGTAGAGCCTCCCCACGCCAAAACCATCGCCTGTGGGCGATTTCCGAAGCCCTCCGCCGTCTCTGTCGTCGCCGGCGACGAGCCATGGACCGGGTCCGGCCGGTTTGACCCCGCTTGACCGGGGTTTAACTTCCCCCTTGACCCACTGATGTGTGGGCCACCCCTGTTAATTATTAGTTAGGTTTAGTCTAGTGCTAATTAACCTAGATTAGTGCTTAACCTAACACTAACTAACTCTGTTAGTTAGTTGTGTCACTGACCAGTGGGCCCCACTGATCAGGTTTGACCGGGACCAGCCCTATTGACTTGCTGACGTCATCATGACGTCAGGCTGACGCAGTAATCCTTTTCTGGAATTTAAATAAATCTTAAATGATTTATTTATTTCAGAAAATGTCCAAAACTTCTAAAAATCATAGAAAATCAACCGTAACTCCAAATGAATTAAATTATATATGAAAAATGATCAGCAAAATCCAATCTTTCCATCTGTACCATTTTCATGCATGATAAAGAAACTTAACCTTGCTGTATAGATCAAAACATGTAAATGCAATTTGGAAATTCATAGTTTGAATTTGAATTTGAACCTTTGGTTCAAATCAACTCAAACCCTTCTATTGCTAGCTGCATTAGCTGAAATCACATCATATTGCCATGTCATTATCACGCATCATATTGTGCATTGCATTGATTGTGTTCTTTCTATGTTTGCCGGTGGTTGTTCACCCTTGGTAGACGTATGTTCCGACGATGAGTTTAATGACACCGATGAAGAGCTACATTATCTTCAGAAGTGCCAGGCAAGCAAAAACCCCTTGTTCATTCTGATACAATCCCACTCTCTTGCTCCTGCTCTCTTTTACTGCATTAGGACAACAACGATTCAACTCTTACATGCTGTGATCGTTGAACCCCTTTTCCTCTGCATGACCTGTCATTGCCACAGTAAATAGATGAAACCCACTAGCATGAGTAGGAGTTGTTTGAGCCCTGATGTGCCTACTCATTCATGCTTGTTTGTCATGCCTGCTACTGCTTAGAGTTGAGTCAGGTCTGATTCATCACTGATGAATTGGAATGGTGATGAACATGTCCTACTCTGTGTGAGCTAAGTGTGTGAACACGATTTGGTAAAGGTAGCGGTCAGAGGCCATGTAGGAGTACATGGTGGGTTGTCTCATTGAAGCCGTCCTTAGGAACTGAGTTCTGTGTTTGTGATCCATGAAACAGATACTACCATGCATTGGGCCCTGAAATATGACCCCGCTCGACTTCTTAACCACCCTAGTCCTTTGTCTAGGAGTTGCAAGTAGTTTCTGGTGTTTGTAGTATGCTGGAGGCCGTGCGCAGCGCTGACGCGAGGGGTGGGCTGTGATGCGGTAGGCACGTGGCCGGGTATGCCGGGCGCCGGTTTGGTGTCGCGGAACCCTGTACACATCGTTCGGGGCCGTTTGTGGAAACCTCGGCCGGACTCCCTGTGGATGGAACCTGAATAGGCGATAAACCTGGACTAGAGACTTGAGTGTTTAGGTAGGTCATGGTCTACACCCACATCGGCTTTCGCTTGAAGTCTGCCGAGCAGATGTCGTGTGCAGACGCTAAGTGGTGGAAACATGTGTGAAGCAGTACACCCCTGCAGGGTTATAACTGATCTATTCGAATAGCCGCGTCCACGGTAAAGGACTTCTGGGTTGCCTGTACAGTTCATAGATAACTTGAAGTGGATACCCTAAAATGCGCAAGATAAGCGTGAGTGCTATGGATGGCCTTCTCGTTGGGAGACGGGAGCGGATGCATAGTGCTGTATTGATATGGTGAATATGTGGGCTCGTGTGCGCCACCTCAAACGAGTTACCTGCAGTCATAGTTTAGGATAGCCACTGAGTCAAAGCTGGCTTGCTGCAGTCAAACTCCACCACCCCCTTTGTTGATACTAATGCATATGTAGCTAGTTCTGATGTAAGTCTTGTTGGGTACATTTGTACTCACGTTTTCCTATTTTATGTTTTGTAGAGAGATGTCTGTCTCGCTAGTAGTTCCGTGTGGACTTCGACATTTAGCTTGATACCTCATCTACGATCTTGTGCCCTCGGCAGGATCTGGTAGATAGTTAGGCTTTAGCCTTTTCCATTTGTAGATCTCTGTACTCAGACATGTTAAGCTTCCGCATGTGCTTTGAGTTGTATGCTCTGAATGTTGGGTCATGAGACCCATGTTTGTAATATCTTGGCTCCTCGGAGCCTAATGAATAAATACTTGAGTCGTTGAGTTATGCTGTGATGCCATGTTGTATTTACACATATCGAGCATATTGTGTGTATGATTGAAATGCTTGGTATGTGTGGGATCCGACAACCTAGTTGTTTATCCTTGGTAGCCTCTCTTATGGGGAAATGTAGTCTTGTGCTTCCATGAGCCATAGTAGTCCGCTACAACCCGGTTCACCAGAGTCCTGCTAGCCCAACACTACTGCTCCGGAACACTTGACTGGCCGACATGTGATTCACTTCGTTCCTGTGTCTGTCCCTTCGGGGAAATATCATGCGGTGACATCCGGAGTCCTGCCTAGCCTGCTATAGCCCGGTTCACCGATGTCCTGTTAGCCCAGTGCTACAGCCCGGATTCGCACGCTGCTGACCGACATGCTCGATGTTGATTCATGTATGCCTATCCCCGTAAGTTAGTGCCACTTTGGGTTCACGACTAGTCATGTCGGCCCGGGTTCTTTGTCATATGGATGCTAGCGACACTATCATATACGTGAGCCAAAAGGTGCAAACGGTCCCGGGCCATGGTAAGGCGACACCCGTGGGAATACCGTGCGTGAGGCCGCAAAGTGATATGAGGTGTTACCGGCTAGATCAATGTGACTTGGAATCGGGGTCCTGACAGCTTTGGTATCAGAGCCTGACTGCCTGTAGGATTACCAAGCCAAACTGGTCGAAGTTGAGTCTAGAACTTCTTTAGTTATATAAGAGAATTGATTGTGGATGGGAACGTAAGGCTCTTTTTAGTCCTTATACCTTATGCCCTTCTGATCCGAGTCATCCTATCTTTCCTACGGGGTTAAGGAACTAGGTTTCTCTTCATTCTATCAGGATCACGTGTTACTAATCTGTAGACTTATAGGAATGACGAATTCAAGTCTCAGTTCAGTTTCTACTACTTTCCGTGTGGTCATAGCTGGCCTCAGAACCTTGATATTATGATGTTCTAGTGGTTATGCGACCATTTTGCAGGATGTCTCAAATCATTTTGAGCATTTACAGCTGTTATGCTGTCCGAGTCATCCCAGGTTTCTAAACCATCTGATGCATTTGCAAAATCCTTTTCCTCTGGTTTTGTTATTCTTTTGGGCCAGATTAACCACACTAATTGCTGAGCTAGGGTACTCCACTACGTCGACATATCTGTTGGAGCTATTATTATGACCCTAGGTGTTTTAGGGAGTCACCTAGTAAGCTAGCCATGCTTTATATTCCTAGTGTGATGATTCTGGCCATCATTCTTGAAATCATCAAGTGATGTTATTAGTTAGTAGGTATTCTATTCCTGGGTTCTTGAACCCGAGATTCACTCTACTTACCTCATGTTGATAGTGTTTGCTAGTTCCTTTATGATATTAGTAACCTTTGCAATGGTCCTCGAGGTCCGTGGTATTTCCTTCTTCCAAATACCATGAACCATTAAGGCAGAAGTTCTTTGAACCAAAAGCTCACAATCAGAGTACTCTTGAGGAGTTCTCCATTCATCATTGTGATTCTACCAGTTCTACCTTTCTGCATGGGTTATCTGGAAGAAACCTGTTGAACTTGGTTCGACATGTTAATCCATGCATCCACAACTCAAAAAGGTATATGTTCCCTTGAGTTGTCCCCCTTCATTTGTATTCCGACCATCGTCTATCAATTGATAGTCAGGAGTAATTGTGCATCCGTGTTATCGATGGTTATTATTCTTGTGGTCCGTCAAGCCATTCTATTTCAGAATGACTAGGAGAAACAAACTCCAGTACCTCATCCATATCCAGGATTGGGTCAAAGTAGTTGTATTCCGCAGATCAAAATGCCAATCCTGCTTTTGCTCTGTTCTACCTTGGAGTGTTACCATCTTTATGTCAAGAATGTCATGAGAATTGCACCACCTCTTATGAATTCTTGACGCAGTGATACTTCTCTCCATCATTATTCATTCCCCGGTCCCATGTTGTTGTAACCGGAATGCCGACAAGTGAACTGTGATGTGTGAAATCAATACTCCTAGCAACCTCGTTGCTTGGTAGTTAATGGACAATATTCTCACTCTTAGCATGCTGGTTATTGAACCATCATCCTAAGATTGATCGTGCTACCTAGTCCTTATTTTCGGTGCACTCCTCGATCAATGAGTTAGGATTGTGTCAATCCATCACTCTCTTGATTGTTCTCGAGCTTACTAACATGTCGGTGGTTCGTGATTTCCCGAATATCTTCTCGGAAGCATCACCAGGTTGTCACCTGACCGCTATGTTGAGTTCGTGATCAAGTTGGTTCTTGTAGCCACGCCTTTCTCCAAGAATCTGTGTTGGATACCCCTGAGCTAGTTGGTTAAGCTAAACAATAACTTGGAGAGTTGGAAGATAAAAGCTTACCTAGCTTAGTTCATTTCAAGGGATATCTTGTATGTGTGTTGAAGGAAGATGGTATTTTCATCGACTGACCTCGTGATCTGTTAATAGACCTATCACCTTATCCAGTCCTTGATTTGAGTATGGGCTATCATCAAATCAAATCAGAACGAATGATATTCGTAATGTTGTCTTACTCGTGGTTGATCCCTCGGGCATACACCATTATATCTTTTGCTCTGACCAATGCTACCACCCTGTTCACATAGTTGTGGAATTCCAACTATATTGAAACCTAGATGAATTGTTGTTGAGCCCATCAACAACATTTTTACCTCCTCCATGATTCGTGTTGAGCATCTAGCTAGTGTTGGAAACTTTTAAAAGCATTATCTTCATGTCCCGTTCATGAAGCATATGTTGGATGAAAGAAGTGACGTCCTCTAATTCATGTGCATTTGATGCAAGTTGCCGCCGTGAATCCGAGAAAGTTTGTTTTTGCCTCCTCTAGAACCATCCCAAGTTAGTCATGCATGTGCAAAGTGCTCTATGGTTTGATAGGTTGGCCGCCTCCACTACATATGAGTTCCTAGCACACCAAGCCACTGATTGGTTTGTTCGAGGAAAAGGAGTTTTTGTGCGAATACTAGTTCATGCACAAGATTCCAATATCCTCGAAGATGGTTCCCCACCTGAACTTGGTAGTGTTTTATTATAAGACTACTACGTGATCATGCTTGTCTGGGACAGTGTGTTCACATGTATGTAGCAGAACCAGCTCATGTTTTGGAGCTTGCTAACGTAGTTCATTTCCCGAGAATCTCGCAGCGTCATCTCGTTGGTTTGTGTTGCAAACTTTCATCTCCTGACATGCTGTCTGAAATATCCCGTTACCAACCAAATCTGAATCTCAGGAAGATACGATGGTTGGGTCATTCCCAGTATTTGCATTTTGTTCCCAGCTTGCACCCGTCATTGTGTCAGTCTGCCATGGGTCCCTTCCATTTCCGATGATAAGAAGAAATCATCCATCGGGTTGTCTTCAACAAGGTAGTCCACATCATCCATTCGAACTCCGCCAAACGATCGATTGTGATTGCCTTAGGCTGGTATAAAGAATTTCAATGATCTATGTACCAAAAGTAATTCTTTTTGCCACTTAAGGGAATAATTCCACGAGTCACCTTTCCTGAGGTGCCCCGTTATGGAATCATGGCAATTTTTCCTCGCTACTTTGAAACCCTCGTCAAACTGTTTCTTCCGTCCCTCCTGATGCATGTTTTGCCTCTCAGCTCCAGAGATGTTTCTATGTCTCATTCCATGAGTTGATCTTGTGATCATTAAGATGATCCTAAGTTGCTCGAACCACAGGAAGATCGTTTCTTCTAAAATTCTCCCTTTCTACTCGTTGTCATGTTGGATGTAGTTCCCAAAGCAAGACGTCGAGATCAAGGTGATGTAATGAATCAACATCCTCGAGAAAGACATATGGATCATGAATATTGTGTTAGCTTGTGTCCCGCTGTCTTCCTATCTCATGACTTGAATCTCGGGACGAGATTCTTGTTTAGTAGGGGTGAGCAGTCACATCCCTAGTTTTGGTATGCACTAGGCTAGCCCTTCATGTGAGCATCATGTTTAAATTCAAGAAATTGAATTGAGGAATTTCCAAAGCCTCAAAAATTATTTTTAAAAAGAAGGGCAAGAACCCTTAAAATTGCATTCAGTGAATACAAATACCCAAAAAATAGTTTTGTGAAGTTTGGCAAGAGTTATATACCAAACCAAAATTCTGGAACATTTTTAAGGAACTATTTGGTCTCTGAATTTAGATCAATATTCTATTTGAAATGTGAAAATATATTCAAATATATGCGGGATATATTTTCAAATACTCTGTGATAATTTATGTGCCTCTGGAAAAGTCCCTGAAGCAACATAAAAGTACCCAGAGAATGTTTTGGCATTGTCTGAATTTTGTTTGAATTCAAAAACAGTGGAAAAAGATTAAATAAAAGAAAACAGAAGGAAAATAAAACAGAACTTACCTGGCTTACCTGTAGCAGCCCAATACTGTGCCGGCCCAGCCCACTGGGGGCACATGCGTCTTCAACCTCCTGCCAGAGCAGGCAGGCAGCTGCGTGTCGCGCGTGCGCTCGCTGCAGCCACCTCCTGCTTCCCCATCCATCACCCTGGTCTGCGTCTGGAGACGCCCGAGCCCCCTCTCACTTCTCCCTCGCTCTCTGCTCGCTCTAGCAATCTGCCCTCTCGATTTCGAGCTTCACCGAGAGCCACCACTGCACGTCGTTCCCGCCGCCCACTGCCACCGTGACCATTGAGCCCGCCTGTCCTCCCCACCATGTCCCTAGCCTCCGCCGCGACGCTGAACGTCGACCCGAAGGAGAAAACGAGCCCGGGAGGCCTTGCTCCATTGTCACCGCGGTCTCCTTCAACCTCGGACACCGGAGATCCCCCTCGCCGCCCCGATCGCTCCAGAGCTTCCCTGAGCCCTCTGACCTGCTGCGCCACACCCTGTGAGCTCCTTCTCCTCCTCATGTGCTCTCCCCCTTCGTTCCCGTCCTCTAGCTTGCCTCCCCACCGCAACCGAAGCTCGCCACCGCCGTGGCTCCTCGCCGCCGTGGCCAGGCCCACCATAGCTCATTTCCGAGCACGGGATCGTGCTTCGTATCTCACCACGAGCACGTAGCACCCACCAGCGCCTCCCCTAGTGCATCGAAACGCCGAACCCGTCTTTGCCGAACTCCGGCCGCCGCGGATGACCTCGCGGCGGTCGTCTCCGGCCACCCCAGCTCCCGTTGTCTGCTCCATCAGCTGCGCGCGAGCAGCAGCTCTTCGTAGAGCCTCCCCACGCCCAAAAGCATCGCATGTGGGCGATTTCCGAAGCCCTCCGTCGTCTCTGTCGTCGCCGGCGACGAGCCGTGGACCGGGTCCGGCGGGTTTGACCCCGCTTGACCGAGGTTTGACTCCCCCCTTCACCCACTGACGTGTGCGCCGCCCCTGTTAATTATTAGTTAGGTTTAGTTTAGTGCTAATTAACCTAGATTAGTGCTTAACCAAACACTAACCTAGATTAGTGTTAATTATTAGTTAGGTTTAGTTAGTCGTGTCATTGGCCAGTGGGCCCCACTGGTCGGGTTTGACCCGGACCAGCCCTGTTGACTTGCTGACATCATCATGACGCCAGGCTGATGCAGTAATCCTTTTCTGGAATTTAAATAAATCTTAAATGATTTATTTATTTCAGAAAATGTCCAAAACTTCCAAAAATCACAGAAAATCAACCGTAACTCCAAGTGAATTAAATTATAAATGAAAAATGATCAGCAAAATCCAATCTTTCCATCTGTACCATTTTCATGCATGATAAAGCAACTTCACCTTGCTGTATAGATCAAAACATGTAAATGCACTTTGGAAATTCATAGTTTGAATTTGAATTTGAACCTTTGGTTCAAATCAACTCAAACCCTTCTGTTGCTAGTTGCATTAGCTCAAATCACATCATATTGCCATGTCATTATCACGCATCATATTGTGCATTGCATTGATTGTGTTCTTTCTGTGTTTTCCGGTGGTTGTTCCCCCTCGGTAGACGTATGTTCCGACGATGAGTTCGATGACACCGATGAAGAGCTATATCATCTTCAAAAGTGCCAGGCAAGCAAAACCCCCTTGTTCATTCCGATACAATCCCTCTCTCGCTCCTGCTCTCTTTTACTACATTAGGACAACAACGATTCAACTGTTACATGCTGCGGTACTTGAACCCCTTTTCCTCTGCATGACCTGTCATTGCCATACTAAATAGATGAAACCCACTAGCATGAGTAGGAGTTGTTTGAGCCCTGATGTGCCTACTCATTCATGCTTGTTTGTGATGCCTGCTACTGCTTAGAGTTGAGTCAGGTCTGATTCATCGGGGACGAATTGGAATGGTGATGACCATGTCCTACTCTGTGTGAGCTAAGTGTGTGAACACGATTTGGTAAAGGTAGCGGTGAGAGGCCATGTAGGAGTACATGGTGGGTTGTCTCATTGAAGCCATCCTCAGGAACTGAGTTATGTGTTTGTGATCCAGGAAACAGCTACTACCATGCATTGGGCCCTGAAATATGACCCCGCTCGACTTCTTAACCACCCTAGTCCTTTCTCCAGGAGTTGCAAGTAGTTTCTAGTGTTTGTAGTATGCTGGAGGCCGTGCGCAGCGCTGACCCGAGGGGTGGGCTGTGATGCGGTAGGCACGTGGCCGGGTATGCCGGGCGCCCGTTTGGTGTCGCGGAACCCTGTACACATCGTTCGGCGCCGTATGTGGAAACCTCGGCCGGACTCCCTGGGGATGGAACCTGAATAGGCGATAAACCTGGACTAGAGACTTGAGTGTTTAGGTAGGTCGTGGTCTACACCCACGTCGGCTTTCACTTGAAGTCTGCAGAGCACATGTCGTGTGTAGACGCTAAGTGGTGGAAAGATGTGTGAAGAAGTACACCCCTGCAGGGTTATAACTGATCTATTCGAATAGCTGCGTCCGCGGTAAAGGACTTCTGGGTTGCCTGTACAGTTCATAGATAACTTGAAGTGGATACCCTAAAATGCGCAAGATAAGCGTGGGTGCTATGGATGGCCTTCTCGTAGGGAGACGGGAGCGGATCCATAGTGGTGTATTGATATGGTGAATATGTGGACTCGTGTGCGCCACCTCAAAAGAGTTACTTGAAGTCATAGTTTAGGATAGCCACTGAGTCAAAGCTGGCTTGCTGCAGTCCAACTCCACCACCCCCTTTGTTGATACTAATGCATATGTAGCTAGTTCTGATGTAAGTCTTGTTGGGTACATTTGTACTCACGTTTGCCTATTTTATGTTTTGTAGAGAGACGTCAGTCTCGCTAGTAGTTCCGTGTGGACTTCGACGTTTAGCTTGATACCTCAGCTACGATCTGGTGCCCTCGGCAGGACCTGGTACATAGTCAGGCTTCTTAGCCTTTTTCATTTGTAGATGTCTATACTCAGACATGTTAAGCTTCCGCATGTGCTTTGACTTGTATGCTCTGAATGTTGGGTCATGAGACCCATGTTTGTAATATATTGGCTCCTCGGAGCCTAATGAATAAATACTTGAGTCGTAGAGTTATGCTGTGATGCCATGTTGTATTTACACATATCGAGCATATTGTGTGTATGATTGAAATGCTTGGTATGTGTGGGATCCGACAACCTAGTTGTTTATCCTTGGTAGCCTCTCTTATGGGGAAATGTAGTCTTGTGCTTCCATGAGCCATAGTAGTCCGCTACAGCCCGGTTCACCAGAGTCCTGCTAGCCCAACACTACTGCTCCGGAACACTTGACTGGCCGACATGTGATTCACTTCGTTCCTTTATCTGTCCCTTCGGGGAAATGTCACGCGGTGACATCCGGAGTCCTGCCTAGCCTACTACAGCCCAGTTCACCGGAGTCCTGTTAGCCCAGTGCTACAGCCCGGATTCGCACGCTGCTGACCGACATGCTCGATGTTGATTCATGTATGCCTGTCCCCGTAAGTTAGTGCCACTTTGGGTTCACGACTAGTCATGTCGGCCCGGGTTCTCTATCATATGGATGCTAGTGACACTATCATATACATGAGCCAAAAGGCGCAAACGGTCACGGGCCATGGTAAGGCGACACCCGTGGGAATACCGTGCGTGAGGCCGCAAAGTGATATGAGGTGTTACCGGCTAGATCGATGTGACTTGGAATCGGGGTCCTAACATGGTCCCTCGACGGTGGCGGCGAGGGTCACTGCTCGATAGCGCGTCCCTCATCCTCCTAAGCCCGCGGTGGTGGAGCCAGCCGCGAGGGGAAGGGGGAGGGGGCGAGGCCAGGGCAGAGGTCGTGGTGCTCGGGGAAGAGGAGGACGGGACGGCGCGCCGGCTTCACCCCCGCCAATGATGACTTTTCCGATGGAAGGCCATGTCGGAGACCAGCCCCGCGAGTTCTTCATCAGGCTGCGCCGGCCTCCGCATCGCCGTCTTCGTCTTCCTGCCCCGTTCACTCGGGAGATGGAGCGTGACCCGCCCCAATCCCTCAGATTGCTCATGAGGGGCTGCGGGAATGGGGGCACGCGGGTCGACGTCGACTTCCCGGCTCCTCGGGTCATGTACCTCCGTCGTGGATGGAAGACGTTCGCTCGCATCCACAGCCTGATGGCGGGGCTCGTCCTTGGTTTTGACCACTATGTCATCCATGTATGCCTCCATATTTCTATGGAGCTGAGGTTCAAAACCAATTTGGACTGCTCTTGCGAACGTCGAGCTAGCACTCTTCAACCCGAAAGGCATCCGTAAAAAGCAATACGTACCACATGGGGTGATGAATGTTGTCTTCTCTTCATCCTCTCTTGTCATGAAGATTTGGTGGTAGCCTGAGTAGGCGTCGAGGAATGACAACAGATCACACGCAGCCGTGGAGTCAACAATCGGGTCGATGCGCGGCAACGGGAAGGGGTCTTTAGGACAAGCCTTATTGATATCTGTGTAATCAATACACAGCCTCCACTTCCCATTTGCCTTGCGCACTACTACCGGATTGGCCAACCACGTCGGGTGGAGCACTCCTCTCACCAAACCTGCCGCTTCCAACTTCCTGATCTCCTTTGTGATGAATCCCTGCCTCTCCAGAGCCAGCTTTCTGACCTTCTACCTGACGGGCCGCGCATGAGGGCAGACAGCTAGGTGGTGCTCAATCACCTCCCTGGGAACACCGGGGATGTCGGACGCTTGCCATGCAAACACGTCGACATTCGTCCGCAGGAAGGTGACGAGCGCGCCTTCCTATTTGCTATCGAGGGTGGAGCCTATGGTGAAGGCACCTCCCGTGCCATCCTCCCTGGCGGACACCTTCTTGGCCTGTGGCGGCTCGGCCCTGGATTTCTTGCTCTTGCCGGTACAGCTCTCTGGAACGTCCTCGACGGTAGCGCAACACTCCGAAGAGGTGTGCTTTCCGGAGTGGGTGCGAGAGGTCTTGCCGGGCTTCTTCTTCCCTCCCGGGCCTTCAGCGGCAGGAGCAGGTGCCTTGACGGCAGCTGCTGCAACTGCTTCCTGGTAGAGTTGGTCGGCGCAAATCAGCGCGTCCTTCTTGTCGAAGGGGACGGAGATGATGGTCAACGGCCCGGGCATCTTTAGCATGTCGGCGTAGTGTGACGCTGCCATGAACTTGGCTAGTGCCGGGCGGTCGAGGATCCCGTTGTAGGGCAAAGGGATCTTGGCCACGTCGAAGATGATCCTCTCCGTCCTGTAGTTCAACTATCCTTCAAACGTCACGGGCAGTGTGACCTTCCCCTTCAGCTGGCTCCTCCCCGGATTGACCCCTTGAAACATGCATGTTTCCTCGAGGTCTCCGTCAGGAATTTGCAGCCTTTTGATCACGACAGGCGAGACCAAGTTCAGGCCGGCCCCGCCGTCAAGCAACAACTTGTTCACCTTGAGGTTGCGTATCGTTGGCGAGACCAACAATGGCAAACACCCGACCGCGGTTGTGCGGTTAGGGTGGTCCTAGGTGTCAAAGATGAGGGGCGTGCTGGACCACTTCAGGGGCTTCTGAGCGTCGAACGACGGCTCCACTATTGTAATCTCACGCGCCCACTATTTGACCTGGCGGTGAGAAGTATGCAACGAGGCGCCACCATCGACGCACATGGCCTCTCTAGCCTTCTTGAACTCTTGCTCACCGGACTCGTCGTGATCATCTTCTTCTTGTTTCTTGTCACGGCCCCAGGCGGGCCTCTCTTGCTGGTTGTCTTTGCTGGGGCAGCTTCCTTGGCCGCTACGCTTCTTGTCGGATCCCTCGTCACCGTCCTTAACCTTCTCCTTGTCCCGCCTCTCATACTCAGCTTTTTGCTTCTCATGAAGCAGCTCAACTTGTCGGCAATTCTGGAGGTCGTGGCCCTTGGTGCGGTGGATCTTGCAGTATTGCTTGCCGGAGCCCCCTGGCTTGTTGGCAGCTGCTAAGGCCCGGCAAGTGGCGCACCCGGCAATCTCCTTGCTGGGGCCGTCTGCCTTGACCTTCTTGGCAGCGCCGGTGTTGTCAGACCCCTCGACGGCAAGTACGGCCTTGCCCTTGTGTTTCCTGTTGCGATGCCGGCCCTTCTTCGTCGGGGTGGAGGCGTCTTCGTCAGTAGAGTCTGTTTCCATGCCGTCGTCTTCACCGGGGTACTTCCTTCCCTCTTCGGCCCGGGCGCATCTATCGGCCATAACGTAGAGCTCAGCCACATCCTTAACCTTGGTCATCGCCAGCTCTTCGCGCATCTTGCAGTTGCGCATGTTCTGATGGAATGCGCTGATCACAGCAGCGGGATGAACGTCGGGGATGTTGTACTGCACCCAGCTGAATCTCTGGATTTACTTGCGCAGGGTTTCCCCTTCCTTCTGGGAATGATGTGCAGATCACTGGCCTGGCAATGAGCTTGGTGGCCTCCTGTGAAGACGCCAACGAACTCATGGTACAGATCCGACCAAGAAGAAATGGAATCCGCCGGCAAGTGCATCAACCAAGAAATAACATTGGGCGTCAGTGCCAGCGGGAAATAATTGGCAAGCACCTTGTCGTCACGAGCTCCGGCCGCCTGCATCGCGATGGTCTAGATGCTGAGGAACTCGGACGGATCGGTCTTGCCAGTGTACTTCTCCCCAACGTCAGGCTTGAACGTGCGGTGGGATGGCCACTGGAACTGCCGCAGCTCACGGGTAAAGGCCGGGCAGCCCACCTCGTAAGGCAGGCCGCCGGAGCCCCCCGGTGGTGGGTGGTCCATAGTGGGTCCCGCCCGCTTGTCTGACTGGTGGCGTGTATCGCGCCGGCACTCAATAGTGGCCCGAGCATCTTCGTGAGCTCGTTCTCGAAGAACTTGGCGCTGATCGTGGTGGGTCCGCGGGTCGGACGACGCTATAGAGATGTTATCACAAGCGTCGTCTCGACGGGCAGACGCCCGCGGCGGCTGGCGAGGAGGTGGAGAGTGCACCGTGGCCGCAGCTCCCCCGGTCCTCCCAGCGCCAGCATGTGGTGGCTCGGTGGAGCGCCGACCCGAGGGCCCAGCCGGTCGCGGATTGTCTTTGTTGGCGACGGCGACGAGGCTCCGGATGGTGGCCCTCCACTCGTCGAGCTTCTCTGCAGCGGGAGGGAAGTCGAGGAGCAGCTGCGCGCGCACCAAAGCTTCTGCTCGCGTGGGAGGTTGCGACAACTGCATGGATCGTGACGCGCTTCGACTTCTAACCACGTTAGAAGGAGCTCCGTCACGACCCAGCGGCTGCGCGCCATTTTCGCCAGCATTTGGGCGGGCAGGCTGAACTCCTTCATCCCGCGGACGACGCACAAGGCTCTTTCCACGGCGGTGCCCACGGTCACCGGCGTGGTGACGCTGCTCGTCCAGCACACGATGGGAAGAGCACGCAGTGGTCACCAGCGTGGGCGTCTTGGAGGTCGCTGCGACGCCCGGGGGTGGCACAACGATACTCCTGGAGGGCGCCGCGCCGCCTGCGGGGGGCCCAGCTCCGTCTCTGGATCTGGCGACGTGCGGCTGGTCGTCTGGGGCGCGAACGACGCCGCTCGCCAGGCTCTGACTGCCAGGGCGATGTTGGTGCTCGCGGACCGTGGCCCGGGTCCTGTTCGCGACCGGCCCACTGCTCGCCCGCACTGGCACGGGCCGTTCCGGTCCCAACTAGCCAACCGCTGCGGCCGTCTTCTTCTTGGGAGCCATGGCGACAAAGAACCACTAGGCTAACTACTAGACCAGATTCTCACAATCGCGCCCCCTACCTGGCGCGCCAAAGATGTCGGTGTGGAACGACACCTATGGGATCACAAGAATACCTACTACGGTTGCCGGGGCGCAGGGTTGCGAGAAGAGCATGATTAGTAATCAGCACAAGGATGGTTTACCCAGGTTCGGGCCGCGAGGATGCGTAAAACCCTAGTCCTGCTTTGGTGGGTGTATTACAGAGAGATCTTGAGCTCTCGAACTAGCTACGGTGGGGTGTGCGGTCCCAAAGAGCCGAATCCTTCTCCAGTATGCCATGGGCCTCCTTTTATAGTCGAAAGGGGCTGCCACATTGGCATACAGGAGGTGGAAAGGCGTCCAGTATTGCGAGCTTATCGCTCGTATTACAGGACAAGACACATTTAATGCGCCACTAAGGCGTCCCCTAGCTTTATTGGGGACGGGGGCGAGGCCCGTCCCGTCCGTCGCCGCTCCTCCTTGCTTCGACCCGCGCCCTGGCCAGTGATGCATGCGGTGCCATGTAGGCAGGCAGGCAGCTGAGGTGGTGCGGTGGTGGAGCCTCCACGAAGATCTGCATGCCGCCACACGGGTGCTTGATGAGTTGTCCCGGGAGCTGCATGTTGTCACGCAGGTGCCTGCTCAGCTGGTTGAGTTGGCAGCTACATGCGAACCGCGGTGGAAACTTGGTTGGTGCGGGCCTGGCAGTGGCCCTGCTGGTGTCCTCGGTGAGGGCCTTGCCAGGTGGCCCGGCAAGGGTCTTGCCGTGGCGTGCTGTCGTCCCCGGAAAGGACCTTGCCGGGGATCTAGTGGCCTTCCTCGGCAAGGATCTTGCCGAGGGTCGTCGTCTTCTAATCCTCATCTGATCTTGAGTGTTTCTTGTCTTCACAAAGATCTGCATGCCACCATAGAGGTGCCTCCCGAGCCCTGGCCCAACGTGGTTGATGGTGCTAGGGATGTGGGCTCAAGGGTGGCTCGTTCTGTTGGTGTTTGGGCGTGCTCCCCCGGCAAGGGTCTTGCCAGGGCTGCTGAGGCCGTCCCCGGCAAGGGTCTTGCCGGGCGAAACTGCTCCGCCCCTCTGCCTCTTTGCGTACTTGGTTTTGGCGTTGCTCTGGCTGCCTCGGGCTTCGGTTTTACCTTGGTTCACCGCCCCTGCTCTGCTTGGTGTGGCCGTGGGCGCGGCTCCGACTGCCCGTGCATAGGTAAAGGGGTACAAAGATGCGCCCCTTCGTTTGTACACCGACACTTCATGTGATTTTACATTAACGGTAGCGATATGGGCGTAGGGACAGCAGAGGCATAAAGTGGTGAGGCCGATGTGGTTGCCGAGCGGCAAACACTCAGGCAGCATGTCTGCATTTGTCCAATTTTTTATCTCCTCGGCGACATTTTCCTATGTGAGCAAAGGAAATCTAGACCTGCTCATTCTCATTTGCGTTGTCCCCCAACAACCGTCACTTTCTTTCCTTTTTCAACCAAGAGATAGGTCCACTTCCCCCCACCCTTCGCCATCCACCATGTTTTCTTCGTCATTTCAACCAAGACACCGGTTGGGTAGCCAGTATCTACTACTTTCCCCCGTTTCCTCTTGGAACCAAGTCCTAGATTCATGCTACAGCTTTCCCACTTTCTTCCCTGTTTGAACAACCTCTTAGAGTCGACTGTATGAACTAGCTTTACCTATAATAATAGTAAAAGTCTAGGTGGCTTTGAAACAGCGGACGGGTAGAAAAAGATCCACACGAAGCCAAGTGGGGAGCTGGGGCAGTAGAGCAAGGCAGGTTTCAAAGGAATATATACCTGAGGGTCGTCGGCATGTGGCAAAGACGGCGTCGGGAGGCCGCATCGTGGCCACAATACCGCAGGGAGGAAGAAGGGGTCGGAGGCCCTCCGCAGCCGGCGCTCTCTTGGAGAGAACGGCACGGCCGCCGATCGGGACGCGCGGGCAGCCTTTGGTCTCCTCCCTCGCCGCCGACGACAGCGTGAATGATGCACCTACACCCCTGCCCCGGTCGAGGTTGTCCGGCCGGATTTGTGACCAGCCGTGAGCTGAGACAGAGTGTGGCCACCTATGTCTTGCTTAGATCTGGAGAGCATGAGAGAGTGAACGAGAGGAACCCTAGTAAAGCAATTGCTAAGACTCCTGCTTATATGTATAGTGGAGTGATTTTGTTGTACCAGCTTCAAAAAAATGCGCACCTACATGTACCTGCGAGTGGGTGTGAGAGAACTAGTGCGTGCATGCATCGCTTCTCTTCGTGAGAGTACAATATACTATGCCCAAAGAACGTTCGCCACAAGAGTAATAATATAAGTGTGTGACGTGTGAGCTAAAATAAAATGTGCACGTCGTCTTTCGTTTTTTAGAAGTTCTGAGGGTAGGGTGTGAAGATCACATATGTGTGTGACGTCTACCTGCAGATAGACGGTGGGTGTGAGAGGACTCGGGAGGGTGCATGTGCGTGAGAGAGAGTGGGGCACGTATCAATGCAATGCATGTGTCCGTAAATCATTATTCGACAAACGTTTGCCACAAGCCTTTTCCTGACGAACGCCGTAAGAACCGTTAGATCGGCATCCGACAGTGTCAGTTTTGCCATGTCATTTAACAGAACAGCCACTCCTCCTACACACAAATCTTCCACGTGAGTGTTAGCAACTGCCGTATGCTCCCTCCGCTCCAAAATGCAGTGCATATAGCTTTATTGAAAATTCGAACCTCGCAATCTTTTACCGAGTTTTCGTGTACCAAATTGCACATGTAGAATACCCTGTATATATCATTTCATTCATCTTCGAGAGGTAACTATAAAGATTGGGGAGGAGTCTACAAAGAAAGACCATCGTATCACCTGCAGAAATTTCAACCATCCTTTGGTGTGGAGGAATATCATAGGAACTCTATATGATATGATTTTTATAGGATTTTTTCCTTTAGAGCCAATTGGTTAATAGGAATGGATTCATATACTCCACATTTCAAAGGAAATAAACATGATATCATTTCTATAGCTTTAGAGCCACTTGGTTCATATGAATGGATTCCTATACTCCCATAATTTCAAAGGAAAATAAACATTAGTGTATATTCAATAGAAAAGTTCCTATGATATGAACCAAATTACATCTCTTTTCTAATCCCTCCTCATAGGAATTGAGATTCATGTCATCTCTAGATTCAATAGAAAAGTTCCTATGATGCCAACCAAATGACATCTCTTTTCCAATCCCTACTCATAGGAATTGAGATACTCCATGTCATCTCTTTCCCTACAACTTCCATGTATACATCTTCTATTCCTAAATAGCTAGTACAACCCACTAGTAGTTTTTTTCCAAGAGATGCAGCTATGGCACAAGAACTATATAGTGTGCGAATAACTTGAAAGATGGTCGCTGGATGAAGCTAATCCGATAGTGCAGAGATGGAAAATCCGAGCACTTCTGGCCATTGGATATGATCAACATTCCACTAGATCTGGCACATGTACAATTTAGAAGACTCCATGGTCGAACTTAAGCATAATGCACAAACCTCAAAACACAAGCACTTCTCCTTTGTTCTAGAATATTCCGTATCATAATTGATGTTTTTTCTAAATGAATTGCCATTATTTGTTTTTTAGTTTATGATTTACAATGCACAACCCCATGAATCTTAACATTTTTATAAAACTAATTGATTTTGAAAGAGATGAACTATAAGAACTAAACGAACATCTACATCATGCATATATGACTCAAAGCTTTACATGCTATACTGTGTATT
This sequence comes from Aegilops tauschii subsp. strangulata, assembly GCF_002575655.3. Classification (NCBI taxonomy): domain Eukaryota; kingdom Viridiplantae; phylum Streptophyta; class Magnoliopsida; order Poales; family Poaceae; genus Aegilops; species Aegilops tauschii. Next base: position 203,067,181 of record NC_053037.3, on the reverse strand, counting down.
TATTCATAATTTGGTTTCCAAATCTCATGCGTTCAATGCATGTGTACCTTACTAGTTTTGAGTAGAGTAGCAAATTTCACGCGGCCGCCGGTATATCAAAATGCAGGGGCCATACATCATTGCCTTTTGGTCGAACCTACGTCCACAGTTTTTTGTACGTACTATATCTCCACTGGTCCCCGAACCCAAAATGCTGCCTCGTTCCCCTAAAACCAAGCGGCCCACACATATTTAAGGCGTCGACTCGAACTCAATCCCTCTCCCGTTTACTATGACGTGGCCCCGCACGCCCTAGTAGTACTCCTACAAACCCTACCGCCGCACACATCATCGGTTTTCTTCAAGAGGACGAGGGAGAAGCCGATTTGTAGTGGAGGCGCTTTAAAAAAATGATCTGTAGTGGAGACCCCTACCCTAGGGTGCCATAGGTAGCTGCTGCACGCATCATTGGTTTTCTCTTTTCTTTATGCTCTTGCGCCCTAGAGTGAAATGATGGTTGCTTCGTCCGTCGAGCTTAATGCGGGAAAGGTGTGGCTTTGTGATTTGACCCCTCATCGCTCATTTTCTACTACTGCGGCGCTACGACCGGGGTGCCTCCAATTCCAACCGCTGCTTCGAACTGTAATTTGGTGCATCGCACGTGGAACAAGACGGTGATGAGCCACATGTCGGCCAAAGGGGTCCTATTAAGTGTGTCGCCATTTCGTGTGCGGACTGACCCTGCTTGAGTCGCTACGCCAACACGACAGGTGCAGCCTACCACTTGGTTTTGCTCCTTGGTGAATCCTGACTATATTGATCTAAAAAGATACGTACTGAACTACCCTCTCCGTCTCATTTTTTAGACGTCTCGGTTTATAGGGCATGCACGTAGTTCTAGGTCATCCATTTGACTAACTAAATCTGAGTTACTATGTCACAAAAAGTATATCATTGGATTATTAAGCGGATGTAGTTTCTAAACATATACTATTCATCACATATATAGCCAGTTAAATTCTCAACCTAGAACGACGTGCATGCCATGTAAACCGATACGGAGGAAGTATAGTAGTAAAAATGAGGTGATTTTACCGAGCGATTGGCGGGGGAGAATGGCTTGTCATGGGGTCCCACGTGTCATGTTGTACCAAGGCGATGCGCGTGTCCCTCTTGAGGCAGAAGCAATACTACGTGGTTTGAGATGATGACGAACCGAAGTGTGAAATAATGGTTGCTTCGTCCATCTGGGAAGGTGAGCATTGTGATTTGATGTCTCATTGCTCATTACTACTACTACTGGGGCGGTACGACTGGGGTGCATCCCCCTGCTGTTCTGCACTGTTATTTGGTGCTTGACACGTCGACCCGGTTGCTATATGTCCCACATGTCGGCGACAGGAAGTACAGAATTCATGAAAGCGAGCGTCGACGGAGGAGTACAAGACACGGCTTGGGTTTTTGCTGCTTCGCGCGATCCATCGATACAAACCCGGACTAAGAAAATGCGAGGGCGGGTCTTTTCCCGCGCGGCAGGCAGGGGAGTTTGGCATAGTCTGTTTGAGGCAAGGAGGCAGGAAGGGAAACAAGCAAATAAAGGTTGAGCGACTTAGCTTTGGGAAAATCTGATTTTACGGAGTACGTACCCACTTGGGTTTATAGGGCTCATCTAAAAAACATTCGTTTTTCCATTTTATAAGTCTCAATTCTACTACTAGTAGTAGTACCATCACATGTTGGATTTCGAGGTGTGTTAGATCACCCGATGCAAGCAGTGTCAAGAGAAAACTCACCAATGCATGTAGAAGTTCATGGAAATTTAGTGGTCATTCATGCATTCGTTCTAATTAATGCCTCGGTAAACATAACTTCTTGAGAAAAATGAGCGTACTAATTACTTGTGGAAACTAGGAGTACGAAATTAATTCGACCACTCACCGTCTACCTTGGTTGGAGAGATTTTGAAATTGAGCCATAAACTAGAAAGGAGGGAGTAGTAACTTTTGTCTTGATTACTATTTGTGGCCTTGTATAGATGCAAAATGTAATTTTTTATAGTGGCCTTGTATAAGTAAATGGAGGGAGTACTAAAGGACATATATATTCCAAACAATATGATAATCTCTCTAACCAAGGTAGTAGGGACGAGGAGTAAACGGAGGGAGTAGTAAAATTTTCTCCTCGTCCTGCGAGCCACCGCGCACGTGGCCGAGGGAGCGGGCGTAAGGCGTACTAAGCAAGCTTCACCTCATCCTGCGAGCCACCGCGCCCGTGGGCAGGGGAGACGGCGTACTAAGCAGGCTTCTCCTCGTTCTGCGAGTTGACGGGACACATCAAAACTACTCCAGTGTATAGAGCCTTGCCTCTAAGGTAGGCCCCACATGGTTTGCCTCTTTTTTAACATAACGCGTCAAGTCGCAATTTGTTTGTTCACCCGTGGTAGACGATCCTCCCTCCATCTAGTGGACAACCAGTACACGTGTCAAGTTACCACGTGGGATGCCTTTTCGTACAGAAATGAGCTCCACCGTGTACCCGCGCGGGTGTGGTTGCGAAAGAGACGGGAGTACGTGCGTCGTGCGTGCACCTCTTCTCTTCGTGCACGTCCTCCACCTACGTGGGTGTGTGTGAGAGGGACTATAGAGATACAAACCTAGACATAATGCGCCGTCCGTCCCCATGCCTCCACCCCGTCCGACCACCAGTCACCACCACGCCCCACTCCTCCTCACCTTATCTCTCATCTTTCTCCCTCCATTTTTATATACAAGGCCACTACCAAAATTACAATTTGCAGATATACAAGGCCACTAACACTAATTGATGCAATATTAATGGTGTTTGCCTTGTAGTAGTACTAGCAAAGCAGGACATTAATTATCCCTTGCATGCATGCGGGAGTGTGAGTGTCGGTTTACAAAAGTAGGGGCACACCTTTGTACCCCTTTACTTGTGCACGAGCAGTCGGAGCCGCGCGCCACAGCCACACTAAGTAGGGCAGAGGAGGGGGGACGGAGAGAAGCCGAAGCCCAAGACAACGCCAAGGCCAAGAACACAAAGAAGCAGAGGGACGGAGCAGGTTCCCCCGGCAAGACCCTTGCCGGGGCAGCCTCAGCGGCCCCAGCAAGATCCTTGCCGGGGCAGCTCGCCCACACCAACGGAGTGACCCGCCCTTAAGCCCACAGGTTCCAACCCAACCAACTATGTTGGGACCAGGACTCGGGAGGCACCTCCGTGGTGGCATGCAGATCTTTGTCAAGAACATAAACGCACAAGATTAGATGAGGACTAGAAGACGGCGACCCTCGGCGAGATCCTTTCCGAGGAAGGCCACAAGACCCCCCCGGCAAGATCCTTACCGGGGACGACTGCGCTCCACGGCAAGACCCTTGTCGGAACCCCGGCAAGGCCCTTGCCGAGGATATTAGCGGGGCCACTGCCAGGCCCGCACCGGCCAAGTTTCAACCGCCGTTCGCATGCAGCTGCCAGCCCGTGTTGGGGAACGTAGTAATTTCAAAAAAATTCCTACGTACACGCAAGATCATGGTGATGCATAGCAACGAGAGGGGAGAGTGTTGTCCACGTACCCTCGTAGACCGATAGCGGAAGCGTTATCACAACGCGGTTGATGTAGTCGAACGTCTTCACGATCCGACCGATCAAGTACCGAACGCACGGCACCTCCGAGTTCTACACACGTTCAGCTCGATGACGTCCCTCGAACTCCGATCCAGCCGAGTGTTGAGGGAGAGTTTCGTCAGCATGAAGGCGTGGTGACGATGATGATGTTCCACCGACGCAGGGCTTCGCCTAAGCTCCGCAACAGTATTATCGAGGTGTAATATGGTGGAGGAGGGCACCGCACACGGCTAAGAGATCTCAAGGATCAATTGTTGTGTCTCTGGGGTGCCCCCTTGCCTCCGTATATAAAGGACCAAGGGGGAGGCAGCCGGCCAAGGGGAGAGGCGCGCCAAAGGGGGGAGTCCTACTCCCACCGGGAGTAGGACTCCTCCTTTCCTTGTGAGAGTAGCAGAAGGGAAGGGAGAAGGAGAAAGAAGGAAGGGGGCGCCCCCCTTCCCTAGTCCAATTCGGACCAGACCATGGGGAGGGGCGCGGCCACCTTTTGAGACCTTTCTCTCCTTTCCCGTATGGCCCATTAAGGCCCAATACGAATTCCCGTAACTCTCCGGTACTCCAAAAAATACCCGAATCACTCGGAACCTTTCCGAAGTCCGAATATAGTCGTCCAATATATCGATCTTTTACGTCTCGGCCATTTCGAGACTCCTCGTCATGTCCCCGATCTCATCCGGGACTCCGAACTCCTTCGGTACATCAAAACTCAATAAAACTGTCATCGTAACATTAAGCGTGCGGACCCTACGGGTTTGAGAACTATGTAGACATGACCGAGACACCTCTCTGGTCAATAACCAATAGCGGGACCTGGATGCCCATATTGGTTCCCACATATTCTACGAAGATCTTTATCGGTCAGACCGCACAACAACATACATTGTTCCCTTTGTCATCCGTATGTTACTTGCCCGAGATTCGATCGTCGGTATCTCGATACCTAGTTCAATATCGTTACCGGCAAGTCTCTTTACTCGTTCCGTAATACATCATCCCGCAACTAACTCATTAGTCACAATGCTTGCAAGGCTTATAGTGATGTGCATTACCGAGTGGGCCCAGAGATACCTCTCTGACAATCGGAGTGACAAATCCTAATCTCGAAATACGCCAACCCAACAAGTACCTTTGGAGACACCTGTAGAGCACCTTTACAATCACCCATTTGCGTTGTGACGTTTGGTAGCACACAAAGTGTTCCTCCGGTAAACGGGAGTTGCATAATCTCATAGTCATAGGAACATGTATAAGTCATGAAGAAAGCAATAGCAACATACTAAACGATCGGGTGCTAAGCTAACAGAATGGGTCAGGTCAATCACGTCATTCTCCTAATGAGGTGATCTCGTTAATCAAATGACAACCCATGTCTATGGCTAGGAAACATAACCATCTTTGATTAACGAGCTAGTCAAGTAGAGGCATACTAGTGACACACTGTTTGTCTATGTATTCACACATGTATTATGTTTCCGGTTAATACAATTCTAGCATGAACAATAAACATTTATCATGATATAAGGAAATATATAATACTTTATTATTGCCTCTAGGGCATATTTCCTTCAGTCTCCCACTTGCACTAGAGTCAATAATCTAGTTCACATCGCCATGTGATTTAACATCAATAATTCACATCACCATGTGATTAACACCCATAGTTCACATCTCTATGTGACAAACACTCAAAGGGTTTACTAGGGTCAATAATCTAGTTCACATCGCTATGTGATTAACACCCGAAGGGTACTAAGGTGTGATCATGTTTTGATTGTGAGATAATTTTAGTCAACGGGTCTGTCACATTCAGATCCGTAAGTATTTTGCAAATTTCTATGTTTACAATGCTCTGCACGGAGCTACTCTTAGCTAATTGCTCCCACTTTCAATATGTATCTAGACCGAGACTTAGAGTCATCTAGATTTAGTGTCAAAAACTTGCATCGACGTAACCCTTTACGACGAACCTTTTGTCACTTCCATAATCGAGAAACATATCCTTATTCCACTAAGGATAATTTTGACCGCTGTCCAGTGATCTACTCCTAGATCACTATTGTACTCCCGTGCCAAAATCAGTGTAGGGTATACAATAGATCTGGTACACAGCATGGCATACTTTATAGAACCTATGGCCAAGACATAGGGAATGACTTTCATTCTCTTTCTATCTTCTGCCGTGGTCTGTCTTTGAGTCTTACTCAATTTCACACCTTGTAACACAGGCAAGAACTCTTTCTTTGACTGTTCCATTTTGAACCACTTCAAAAACTTGTTAAGGTATGTACTCATTGAAAAAACTTATCAAGCGTCTTGATCTATCTCTATAGATCTTGATGCTCAATATGTAAGCAGCTTCACCGAGGTCTTTCTTTGAAAAACTCCTTTGAAACACTCCTTTATGCTTTGCAGAATAATTCTACATAATTTCCGATCAACAATATGTCATTCACATATACTTATCAGAAATGTTGTAGTGCTCCCACTCACTTTCTTGTAAATACAGGCTTCACCGCAAGTCTATATAAAACTATATCCTTTGATCAACTTATCAAAGCGTATATTCCAACTCCGAGATGCTTGCACCAGTCCATAGATGGATCGCTGGAGCTTGCATATTTTGTTAGCACTTTTAGGATTGACAAAACCTCCTGGTTGCATCATATACAACTCTTCTTTAATAGATCCATTAAGGAATGCAGTTTTGTTTATCCATTTGCCAGATTTCATAAAATGCGGCAATTGCTAACATGATTCGGATAGACTTAAGCATAGATACGAGTGAGAAACTCTCATCGTAGTCAACATCTTGAACTTGTCGAAAACCTTTTTGCGACAATTCTAGCTTTGTAGATAGTGACACTACTATCAGCGTCCGTCTTCCTCTTGAAGATCCATTTATTCTTAATGACTCGCCGACCATTGGGCAAGTCAATCAAAGTCCATACTTTGTTCTTATACATGGTTCTCATCTCAGATTTTATGGCCTCAAGCCATTTTGCGGAATCTGGGCTCATCATCGCTTCCTCATAGTTCGTAGGTTCGTCATGGTCAAATAACATGACCTCCAGAACAGGATTACCATACCACTCTGGTGCGGATCTTACTCTGGTTGACCTATGAGATTCAGTAATAACTTGAACTGAAGTTCCATGATCATCATCATTAACTTCCTCACTAATTGGCGTAGGAGTCACAGGAACAGATTTCTGTGATGAACTACTTTCCAATAAGTGAGCAGGTACAGTTACCATATCAAGTTCTACTTTCCTCCCACTCACTTCTTTCGAGAGAAACTCCTTCTCTAGAAAGGATCCATACTAAGCAATGAATGTCGTCAACAAAATACGGAGCATGCATCAAATGCAAAGACCGTCAGTGTCACCAAGAAAATACGGAGACGTATCGTGAGCTAGATACCGTATGATCACCACGAGAATGTATACGGTGATCGTAATGAGCATATTCTGAACTACAGTGACCGTATAGTGCTTTATCTTCAAATACAGTGACCGTCATGCGTGAATGTGTCGTGGGCATGCATACTTTTAGAGGGCCGAGAGATAGTTTGTGTGCGTACGTGAAAGTGGTGTAGAAAGAAGGGATGTCTAGTGGAGACAAGGAGAGATATGCCCTTCATTTCTCTTTCCCGTGACTAATATTTTAGGAGAATATATAAACGTTCACAATGTAGAACAAATATTTTTGGATGCACCATGCAATTAACTTTCATGTATAACATTGTACTATTGTATATGCTTATTTTCTTAGTGGCCGATTGCGTGTGTGGTGTGGTGGGCACATCATTTCTAGTTGTGGTGGGTCAACATGAGGACTCATGGGTCGGTTCCATTCTGCGCCACATAGGTTGGATCGAGACGCGTTATGCGAAGACCCATGTGGAGGACTCGGCGTACAACACGAAGCTAGCTACCAGAGTCGCGGACGACTCTATCCCCTGGTGATAAGCTGACTATATATGATTTGTAACCCTAGGCCTCCAGTATGTTATAGAAGCTTGGGGGCTAGTTCGTCGATAGTATACACACACGCACAATGCCTGGTATTCACGTGTACTTTCTACACACCCCTATCACTAATATATAGTACCAGGAGTAGGCTTTTTCCTCAACTGCAAGGGTCTGAACCAGGGTAAAACTTTGCCTCGTATTACCATCCAGCCTAACAGTCAGGGATATCCTACCGAATGATATGATGGAATCATATATGCCAACTACTAAGAGAGAAGTGTGTCTGGGGGGCAATGTGTGCGAGAGAGGCCTAAAGATAATGTGCATGCGGGAGACACGTAGGAACATATATGTGCGTATAGAGGGCTAGTAGAGACCGTGCGTGTGTATATATGCATGTGAGAGAAATAGTGTTTTCCAACTGAGATTAGTGAAAAGAGTGGTACATAGTAGCCAGAAAGAGAGAGGGAGATACAGAGAGAGCATGTGCGTGAGACTCCCTGACACCCGAGAGAGATTGTGAGCATGTGTGAAAGAGATATGCCGATGCATATAAAGTGTGTGCACTTATGCGGTAGATAGAGAGATATATAGCGCGTTTGTGAGAACGGGCCGAGGCTGTAACACACACGATGCGGCTATATCTCCCACGTGTCGAGGCACGACTTAGAGTTATAACCGCATAGTGGTTTTGTCGCAAGAAGGGTCATCTTCACACAATCCCATGTAATGAACAAGAATGGGATAACGAGTTGGCTTACAATCGCCACTTCACACAATACATAAATATCATTCATACATCATCCAAAATACAATCATATAGACCGAGTACGGTCAAAATCCAGATGAAAATAAGACAACCCCAAATGCTAGATCCCCGATCGTCCCAACTGGGCTCCACTACTGATCATCAGGAAAAGACACATAGTAACGACCACGTTCCTCGTCGAACTCCCACTTGAGATCGACGCCATCATCTGCACTGGCTTCGTCGACACCTGCAACTGGTTTTGGAAGTATCTGTGAGTCACGGGGACTCAGCAATCTCACACCCGCGAGATCAAGACTATTTAAGCTTGTAGAACAAGGAGGTGCAAAGAGGTGGAGCTGCAGCGGCAAAAGCATGTATGGTGGCTAACTTGCTCAAATGAGAGCGAGAAGAGAAGCAACGGAACGGACGTCATCTAGCAATGATCAAGAAGTGATCCTGAACACCTACTTACGTCATGCATAACACAGACCGTGTTCACTTCCCGGACTCCGCCGAGAAGAGACCATCACGGCTACACACGCGATTGACGTATTTTAATTGGGTCAAGTGACAAGTTATCTACAACCGGACATTAACAAATTCCCATCTGCCTCATAACCGCGGGCACGGCTTTCGAAAGATAATACCTTGCAGGGGTGTCCCAACTTAGCCCATCATAAGCTCTCATGGTCAACGAAGGATAAACCTTCTCCCGGAAAGACCCGATCAGTCTCGGAATCCCGGTTTACAAGACATCTCGACAATGGTAAAACAAGACCAGCAAAGCCTCCCGAATGTGCCGACAAATCCCGATAGGAGCTGCACATATCTCGTTCTCAGGGCACACCGGATTGTCCAAGCTTCCGATAGGCCAGACCAGAGTTGCCCCTGGTGGCCACCGGCGACTGATAGTTTGGACCAATACTCAGAGGAGCACTGGCCCGGGGGTTTAAAATAAAGATGACCCTCGGGCTCTAGAAAACCCGGGGGAAAAAGGTATAGGTCGCAAATGGTAAAACCAAGGTTGGGCCTTGCTGGAGGAGTTTTATTCAAGGCGAACTGTCAAGGGGGTCCCATAAATCACCCGACCGTGTAAGGAACGCAAACTCAAGGAACATAATCCCGGTATAACAGTAACTAGGGCGGCAAGAGTGGAACAAAACACCAGGCATAAGGCCGAGCCTTCCACCCTTTACCAAAATATATAGATGCATTAATTAAATAAGAGATATAGTGATATCCCAACATATCCATGTTCCGACATGGAACAAACTTCAACTTCACCTGCAACTAGCAACGCTATAAGAGGGGCTGAGCAAAAGCGGTAACATAGCCAAACAACGGTTTGCTAGGAAAAGATGGTTAGGGGCTGACACGGCTGAAATAGGAGACATGATATAGCAAGTGATAGGTAGCGAGCATGGCAATAGAGCGAACAACTAGCATAGCAAAGATAGAAGTGATTTCGAGGGGTGGTCATCTTGCCTGCAAGATTCTCAGAGTTGTCGAAAGCTTGATCCTCGTAAGCGTACTCGACAGGTTCCTCGTTCACGAACTCGTCTCCCGGCTCTACCCAAGACAAGAACACAAACAAACGGAACCACAATCAACAACGAGAAATGCGCAAGCAACATGATGCAAAACATGTATGATATGCAAGACATGATATGCGATGCATATGCGTGCTCCGGAAGGAAAATGATGAACATGGCAGTAACTTGGCAAACCAAGCATGCCTCTGGAAAGATGAGATGATTTCGGTCGAAATCGATATAAAGATCACCGGAATCGGATGCACGGTTTGCAAATGGCAAGCAAAACAAGAATGACACTTATCTGTGATAAACAGCAAGATAGCACTTAAAATACAACAAGTAACAATGCTACAGCACCCCAACATAGAAAAAAAGCACATGGCAGTAATCTACAGGAGATGCTTGATAAAAGATGAACACTGAGCTACGGCTAGTTCACAACATAACAAGATCAAACAAGCATGGCAAAAGTGCAAAAGATTACAGGTTCACAGACTTAGTGAAAAACTGGACATGGCAGAAATCAGCATCAGGTAGCAATGTTCGGAGCACGAAATCAATATGCTACAAGAACTTAACATAGAAAAACAAGGCATGGTAGTGTTCTAATAAATGCACATGCAAAAAGTCCCTTACTGACCATAAGCCAAAAAGGACCAGAAGATATGATGGCAAGCATGTAAACATAGCAAGTTTCGTTATCAGGTTTCAGACTTAGCAGAAAACAGAGCATGGCAGAAATATTAATATGTAGGCCTCTTTGTGAGCTTGATGCACTCACTACAGAGCAACTCATGACAAACCAAGCATACCTACAGCAATATGGCATGTTTATGAAGCTATCCATGGCAAAAACAATTACATAGCATGTATGGATCAACTACAATAAGCTTGGCAAAAATGCATGTCATGTTAAGAATCTGCCAGAAATATTTTATAGCAAAAGTAGAGCAAGATTGAGTCATTCTATAGTACTCTAAAATTGCAAACAATTGCAGGAATGGATTAATTACAACCATAGCTACACAACATCCTTAGTGAACATCTCGAAAATATGCATGGACCTCTCTGTAGCATCAAGTTTACATGGCAACAAAATTACAGCAGACAAAGACTTAGAGAAATCACTAAGTCCCTGAAATCAGAAATATTACGGGGCCTACTTTGCATGCTTGTGCTAGTCACCACAGAGATCACAAAAATACATGGACTACACCACTGGAAAGATGGCATGGCATACTTCAAAACACATGTAGAGATCATGCTCAAAAGATGCACAGAATAAATGATACAAAAATGACAAATCTCCAAGTTCTAATAAGAACCAGAGATTAACAGCAACTAGCCCTCTTCCAACGGAGCTTTGGGCATCAAGATGACCTCTAATGAACAAGGTGCAATTGAACAAAATTAAGAGCATCATGAGACGAACAATTTGACATATTATACGCGCGAATAGGAGCTACATGCACAAAGTTATCGCATCTCGAACATAGGCACTTGCTGAGAAAATTTAGGGACTTGGAAGATATTTTGAGGCGAGAAAAAGTCAACGGGTACCGATGGATCTGGATCGAGACCTGCCACAGGAGCTCGCCGGCTCGGTGGAGCAGCTCGCCGGCGGGGCCGGGGGAAGGAGGAAGGAGGAGGTGAGGGGGGGCCGCGGCGACCGGAGGAGGGGCCCGGCGGCGGAGCTCCTCGCCGGCGGTGGTGGCGGGCGGCGGCCGGAGGAGATGGCGGGCGGCGGGCCGGAGGCGGCGGCGCCCGGCGGTGAAGGCGGCGGCGGCGGCGGTGAGGCGCGCGGGCGCGGGGGAGGCGGCGATGCGGGCCGGCGGGCCCGCGGCGGGCTCGCGGGCCGGCGCGGAGGGAGAGGCCGGCGGGACACGTGGCAACAGCGGATTCGCCGGGGCGCGGCGGCGGACATGTCCGGCGTGGGCGGACGCGTCCGGCGCGGCGCGGAGGGAGAGGGTTAGGGTTCGTCTGAGATTTCGTTTTTCGGGATGCCCACTCATTTATAGGTAGAGGGAGCTAGGAGGCTCCAAATGAGGTGCGGTTTTCGCCCACACGATCGTGATCGAACGACCTAGAGCATGGAAGAGAGTTTGGTGCGCTTTGGGCTGGTTTTGGAGGGGGTTTTTGCTGGACACTCAAATGGACATTGCGGAGGCCCGGTTAACCGTTGGAGTACCAAACGACCTCCGAATGGAACGAAACTTGACCGGTAGTCTCCGGGTGGTATAACAAGACCACTTGACAAGCCGCGGTCCATTCCGAGAAAGTTTGACACACGCACACGAAAGAAAACAAGAGGGGTGCACCGGAGGAGATAGGAGCGCCGGATTGGAAAACGGACAACGGGGAAAATGCTCGGATGCATGAGACGAACACGTATGCGAATGCAATGCACATGATGACATGATATGAAAATGCATGACATGAAAAAATACAAAACGAAAGACAAAAACCCGACAACGGAGGGAATAACATATCACCTAGCTGAAAATGGCAAGAGTCGGAGTTACAAATAATGCAAGATACATGCGGGGTGTTACAACACTCCACCACTACGAGAGGATCTCGTCCCGAGATCTAGGACTGAAAGAACTCCGGATATTCGGAACAGAGATGGTCCTCGCGTTCCCAGGTGGCTTCCCGGTCGGAATGGTGCGACCACTTCACTTTGAGGAATTTGATTGACTTGTTGCGAGTCTTGCGCTCAGTTTCTTCAAGAATAGCAACGGGGTGCTCATGATAAGACAAATCTTCTTGAAGGTCAATCTCTTCGAAGTTGATAGTGCGCTCAGGCGTCTTGAAGCACTTGCGGAGCTGTGACACGTGGAACACATCGTGCACGTTCGCGAAGTTGGAAGGAAGCTCAAGTTGATAGGCGAGGTCGCCTCTTTTGCCAATGATCTTGAAAGGACCCACGTATCTAGGGGCAAGCTTCCCTTTGATACCGAAGCGACGAGTGCCTTTCATTGGAGAGACGCGGAGGTAGACATGGTCTCCGATCTCGAAAGCCAAATCACGATGCTTACTATCATTGTAACTCTTCTGGCGCGATTGCGCGGCTTTGAGATTATCACGGATGACTTTACACATTTCTTCAGCTTCAGTGATTAAGTCATTGGCAAGAAGTTGGCGTTCACCAGTCTCTGACCAATTGAGAGGAGTACGGCACTTTCTGCCATAGAGAATCTCGAATGGGGCCTTGCCCGAACTCGCTTGGAAGCTGTTGTTGTAGGAGAATTCAGCATATGGAAGACAATCTTCCCATTTCATGCCAAAGGAAATGACACAAGCCCTGAGCATATCTTCAAGAATTTGATTGACTCGCTCGACTTGGCCACTAGTTTGAGGGTGGAAAGTTGTGCTGAAGCGAATATTAGTGCCCATGGCCTTCTGGAAGGAGTCCCAGAACTTAGAGGTGAAGATGCTTCCACGATCTGAAGAAATCAATTGTGGAATGCCGTGCAAAGAGACAATTCTGGAGGTGTAGAGCTCTGCCAGCTGAGCTGCTATGATGGATTCTTTGATAGGAAGGAAATGAGCCACTTTAGAGAGCTTGTCGATGACAACAAAGATAGCGTCATTTCCGCGCTTGGACTTTGGAAATCCAGTCACGAAGTCCATTTCAATATGATCAAACTTCCATTCTGGGATAGCAAGAGGTTGGAGGAGACTAGCTGGTCGTTGGTGTTCTGCTTTCACCCTTCTGCAGACATCACATTCATTCACGAAGTCTCCGGGTGGTATAACAAGACCACTTGACAAGCCGCGGTCCATTCCGAGAAAGTTTGACACACGCACACGAAAGAAAACAAGAGGGGTGCACCGGAGGAGATAGGAGCGCCGGATTGGAAAACGGACAACGGGGAAAATGCTCGGATGCATGAGACGAACACGTATGCGAATGCAATGCACATGATGACATGATATGAAAATGCATGACATGACAAAATACAAAACGAAAGACAAAAACCCGACAACGGAGGGAATAACATATCACCTAGCTGAAAATGGCAAGAGTCGGAGTTACAAATAATGCAAGATACATGCGGGGTGTTATAGAGGCATAGTGCATCTACGTGTTAAAGGCGGTTCTACGCATTAAATTAAAATATAAATGGCATTATTATTTTTGGATGAGATCATGAATTTTTCAAATTGCATATGGACGAAAATCGGTCTATCACACACCCATACTCTATTGAATTCTAGCATGTGCATGTGTTTATTTCATATTATTGATCCATAGAGTGAGAGCGGTTTGAAATACATGCAATGGATGCTTTTGCAATTCACATATAAACATTAATTAGTGCACTCCATGTTGTTAGTGTGAAGCACTTTATACATTTGTCACTTGCATGGATACATTCCAAATTGCTAGCTACGAAATAGAATACATGTTGAATTCAACAAGAAGGGGGTTTCAAAGATTCGAATTCATAGGAAGTGCATTCATCTATTTGAATCCAAGATAATGGCATTTGTAAATCAGATGTAAAAGGGGGCATCAATCTTTCTTGTGCGTTTGAACATGCTATATATATTCATACGCATGTCTAACTTTTTTTTGCAACCAAGGAGATATATCTGGAACCATGCATGAACTGAGGTAAGTTGCATATTTTTTAATATATACTCGTGTACAATGTATATTCAAATGTACCACCTCCATTCCAAAATAATCGTAGCTTTAGGATTTTCAAGAGTAAAGATTTGTGAAGCTTGACAAATCCTGAATGTTCAATTCAAGAGAACCGAAAACGTTAATGCTTCTGCTCCCAAATATTGAACGAAGTGCCAAATAGGCCTCTGGTCACCCGAAACCGCGCGAGACTAATGTTTGGTGGTAGAAAATTACTGTCCTGACTCTGGCCCGTGTAGGCTATCGGCCCGATGTCCAAAGGTCTAAACCGGGTAGGTTTGTAACTTCACCAAGACGCCAGTCTCAACCACCTCCGAGAAGCATTCATACGCCATGGGTGCCTAAACACCCATGCGCTTGGCCGAAATCTATCCCGCCCAAATTTGGGACACCTGAGATTACTGTCCTACCCCCAACCCGCAATATGTCTAAAATTTTAGATGGGGGCAAAGTTTGTAACTTTCCCCAAATTTCAAAAAAGCGCGTCCCAAACCGAAACATTGTCCCCCCTTAGGTCCCCGCCTCCCTCCGTTTCACCATTCATACTCCGTGGGTGCCAAAACGCCCTCTCCACCAGCCACGAAACCCCAGCCTCCTCCGTCCTCCACCCCATAGCGCCCAATCCACCGCCGCCCAACTCCATCACGCCGGAGCCGATACCCCGACGTCGTCGTCTAACGCAACCACAACCGCAACGCCCTCAAGGACCTAGCAGCTGACGCCGAGGTAGAGCTGCCTCCACGACGCCGACGCCGACGTGCGCCGTATCAGAACCACTCCGACCATGCCGTCTTGTGCCTCACTGCTGCCGCTCCACTGTTGCAACCGTCCACCGCACCAGAGTTGTTCCCGCTACGCCGTCGTTCGCCGCCTCGGATCTGCTTTCCCGCTGCCGACAGACGGCCACTGCACCACACTCAACAACTTGGCCATGGGTTCGTCCAAGGCTACACCGTCCTCCACAACTTCTCGTTTCCGGCGGACCGCAAGAAGATCGTTGGAAAAACAGAAGGAGGACACAGCACTGCCAGCAGAAAGAGGTACTCCTCTTCCCTTATTCGTGCAAACCTTACGTCTCTGCTCACACCGTATTCATCCCACGAAAGAAACTAGTTGAGCGCTTCTTACTGCATCTTCTTCGTGATACTAAATGCACAAGGTTTCCTTCCTTTACTATTAGACCTTTGCTCGAGGTCAGTAGCCCGCCTGGATTTCAATTCAGGGTCAATCGAACCGCAATTAAAAGAAGCAGCACCCGCTTAGGCGCGCGGAGCACCTAGTCCGCCTGTTCGCCGGGGAAGCGGCGCATCGGTGTCTATCATAGGGGTGTGGGGCGCAGGAGCTGCTTGCGCCCGATCTGGAGGTCGGTGGGGCTTGAATGGATTGCCAGGTGGCGGTGCCAAGCACGGCGTTGCGATGAGGTCGAGGGGAGGGCGCAGGGAGGGGACTGGGCCAGTGGTCGCTACAGTTTCGAGGAAGATCGTCAACACTGACTCGCTGGAGGTAGATGAAGGCGATCTGCCCGTTCTTTGTACATCGGACGGTGCAGAAAAAATGGACTAACCTATTTGTTTTCACTCGAATGTTATTTTCATAGAATCCTGTAGTAATTTAGTGTGCCATGCATGTTGTAGAGCTATCATATGTCTCCCGTCATTTATTTTTCACCGACCTACAATCTGCTACCTTTACACTACTAATTGTGCACAAACTTCACCCATACTCACACTATTGTTTTTTTATGCATGGGTATTTCAGACTCTGACGCAGTGTTGATGAATGCTGAAAAGAAAAGACAGAAGTCGCTCTAGTGTAATTCGAAGATAAGCACTAAGCGTTTGAACGCTCTAAAGGATGCAGTGTCAGCAGTTGGAGACAATAAACGTAGCTCTGCAGTTGATGATCTCAATTGCCACACACAACCATCCCAGGTGCTTGCTTTAACTTCGCGCTATCAAATGTGGTTGCATGTTGCATATGGTGTCTAGCTTGTATTGCTTCCAATTTGGTTAAATTGCATATGCTTACTTTACACATTATACCTTTGATAATGACATGCCTTCCTGTTTTTGATACATACTACATATGTCTATTAACCATGTTCGTACATCAAACTAATGCGCTTTTGTATCCTCGTCAATCACTTATGATGAGACAGTCACCCAGGTGGGTTACTGTGAGACGCCATACTCGTTTAAAGAGTGCAGTGTCATCCTCCCCACGTGATTCTCAAGAAACAGCAAGGCTAAATGAAGATAGTCAACATAGCTCTCTAGTTGATGACCGCAATTCCCCCACACCACCATCATAGGTGCTTGCTCTAACTTCGTAGTGTGATATGTGGTTGCATGTTGCATACGGTGTCTAGCTTGTAATGCTTCTAATTAGGGTAAATTGCATCTTCTTAGTTTACACATTATACCTGTGAATATGACATGCCTTCATATTTTTGGTACACACTACATCTATGTGTTAACCTTGTTCTTACATGAAACTACCTCTCTTCTGTATCCTGCATCAATCACTTACGATGAGTCACCTTTATTCGTTGCATATTGCATATTATTTCTAGCCTGTTGCCATGTCTTACTTCTAATTTGGTCAAATACATTTGTTAGGGCACCCTTTTAATTTGGCAGAGTGATATTGGTTTCATCTTTCATATGGTTTCTAGCTTGCATTGACTAACAAGTTCAAGCACCTTGTGCTTAGTTTACACTTTATACATCATACATGTCAATATGTCACGTCGTCCTGTTTTTCATACATATTCCATCCTCCTATCATGCGGCTGCCTTACATGAAAGTAGTGTTCGTCAGTATCATGCATCAATGAGTTCTGAAGAGCAAATTTTATTCCTTTTTCTTGTGGGTTTGACTTGACAAGGAAAACTCAAGAAAGAGGAAGGAAAAGAGTAAGGAAGGCGATGATGGTGTTCCTCTGCAGCAACGTAAACGGAGCATCTGTACCGATTCTCCTTGTACTGATAGTGCATTACAAGGTCCAAGTCTCCGCTCCCCTACTCCACCATCCAAGGTGCTTGATCTAACTTGGCAGTGTGATATCTGGTTGCATGTTGCATATGATGTCTAGCTTGTATTGCTCCTTATTACTGTAAACTGCATCTGCTTAGCTTACACATGATACTTGTGAATATGACACGCTTTCCTGTTTTGGTACATACTATATCTGTCTATCACACCATGTTCTTACATGAAACTACTCTTCTTGTGTATCCTGCATCAGTCACTTATGATGGAACACCTTCAAGTTGGCAGTGTGATATTGGTTTGCATCTTGAATATGATTTCTAGCATGTTTTGCTTCTAGTTTGATGAACGCCACCTATGACGAGACAATTTTAACTTGGCAGAGTGATATTGATTGCACCTTTCATATGGTGTCTAGTTTGCAGTGCTTCTAATTTGTTGAAGTGCCTTCTGCTTAGTTACCACATCATAGGTGTGAATATGTCAAGCCGTCCATTTTTTCATACATATTCCATCCTCGTATCATGACTTTGCCTTTCATCGGAGTAGTGTTCATCAGTATCATGCATGAATGAGTTCTGAAGAGTGAATTATATTCCTTTTTCTTGTCGGTTTGACCTCACAATGCAGAATCAATAAAGCTGAAGGAAATTGGCAAGGCATTGGATGATGGTGGTCCTTCCGAGCAACTGAAATGGAGGTTCTCTACAGATTCTACTCCGCCATCCTCCCAACAAGATACGCAAGACAACGCAAAGCTAGACAGTCAATGTAGTTGTGTAGATGATGAGCACATCTCCCCTACTCCACGATCACAGGTGCTTTCTCTAACTTGGCACTATTATATGTGGTTGCATGTTGCATATGATGTCTAGCTTGTATTGCTTCTAACTTTGTTGAATTGCATCTGCTTAGTTTACACATAATGCCTGTGAATATGACACGTGTTCCTGTTTCTAGAACATACATGTACATGATGAGCACATCTCCCCTACTCCACCATCACAGGTGCTTGCTCTAACTTGGCACTATTATTATGTGGTTGCGTTTTCCATATGTTGTCTAGTTTGTATTGCTTCTGATTATGTTGAATTGCATCTGCGTAGCTTACAACTTATACCTGCAATGATCACTTACCCATAAGACACATTTAACTTGGGACTGTGATGTAGGTTGAATCTTGCATTGTCTTCTAGCTTGTACTGCTTCTAATTTCTTGAAATGGCACTTAGGACGAGACACTTTTTACCTGATAGAGTGATATTGGTTGCATGTTCATATGGTGCCTAGCTTTCATTTCTTCTAATTTTGTTGAAATGCCTTCCGCTTACAGTTTTTTCATACATATTCCATCCTCCTATCATACGTGTGAATATGAAACGCTGTCTTTTTTTGTATATATTCCATCCTCCTATCCTGCGCTTGCCTTACATCAAAGTAGTGTTCGTCTGTATCATGCATCAACCAGTTATGCAGAGCTAATTTTATTCATCTTCTTGTGGTTTTGACTTCATAAGGCAATATCAGAAAATAGGAAGGAAAAGAGTAAGTTAGGGGATGTTGGTGGTCCTCCGCACCGACGCAAATAGAGACTCTCTAGATTTGCCACTGCTACTGCTAATGAAGTTGAAGTCCCAAGTTTACATGTTGAGTTCATCTCCCGTACTCCACCATCGCAGGTGCTTGCTCTAAGTTGACAAAGTGATAATTGGTTTCATGTTGCATATGTTGTCTAGCCTGTATTTCTTCTATTTTGATTAAATTGCACCTGCTGAGTTCATACGTTATACATGTGCATATGACATGGTGTTCTGTGTCTAGAATAAACTGCATCTATCTATCATACCATGTTCTTACATCAAAGTACTGCTGTTGTGTATCCCGCATCAGTCACTCATGATTGGACACTTTTAACATGGTAGTTTGATAGTGGTTGCATCTTGCATTGATTTCTACGTTGTACTGCTTCTAATTTTTCGAATTGCCACTTATGACAAGACACTTTTAACTTGGCAGAGTAATATTGGTTGCATCTTTCATATGGTGTCTAGCTTGCATTACTTCTATTTTCTTGAAAATCCTTCTGCTTAGTTTACACATCGTAACTGTGAATACGTCATGCCGTCCTATTTTTCTTACATATTCCATCCTCATACGGTTGTCTTACATCAAAGTATTGCTTGTCTGTATCATGCATCAATGAGTTCTGAAGAGCGATTTTATTCTTTTGTGTTGTGGGTACATCTTGACATGGCAAAGTCAAAAAAGAGCAAGGAAAATAATATAGTAGGGAGTGGTGTTACTCGTCGGGTGAAACGGAAAAGGATCTGCTGTCCAGATTCTGCTGATACTTATAGTGCAGTAGAAGGTCCAAGTCCACCGGCTAAATCTACAAACACAGTATCACCTGCTCCACCAGCTGCAAGATCCGCTTCAACTGTACCAGCATCTCAACGAGTTCTCGTTCGTTTGGTCCGGAACTGGCCAGTTCCCAAGCTCCCTTCACACCTAACACTACTTCCTAAGCACTGCTGACACAACAGGACTTGGCAAGATCAGATGAACCTCATGAGCATCAACACCAAGACGGTACCTGACCGAGTCAAGTTGTTGTTGCATACTCCTTTATATGTACTCTCACAGTTTGATGTACACTAAGACTTTCCATATTCGTTGTTGAACTAGCACCACGATGCAAGCGGAAACAGACATCAGGGATAATGCTTGACAGATTAACAAAATCTAAAGGAGGAAGAATAGAGATCCATTAAGGTTTAAAAAGGCCACGTGATGCTACAGAGTCAGCCAAGTTAGTATCAGAGGCAGCCGTTGCCGTTAGGTGTCATGCACGTATCCTCCCAACGTGGATCCAGTACATGAATGAGAAAGACAATACCCAGTTTAACACCTTCCTTGACCATTTATCCGTAAGTAGTGTTATTCATCACAATTAGTAATATTGTCTTGCTCTATCCCATACTTTCTAGCTTCCTCCTAATAAGACTCACATTATTTTTTCGACAGATGACGTTCAAGTTGGATCCGAAAGATGATGCAACTAAACAAGCATGCACTCATGTGTTTTAAGTCTGCTCTGCGACAGTATCAGTACCACCTTAGAAAATCTCACTTTGAAGGCAAGGCTAACAATGTCGCCCAAACATCTCAAGTGGAATATATTACAGATGAAGACTGGACAGCCCTTGTTTAACACTGGTCTGATCCAAAGTATCAGGGAGGCTATATGTATTTGATCAGACCACATATTGAACTTGTATTTATGTATGTGCCTTACAAGTGTATCTTCTTCTAGGCTAACTGTTTGAAGAACAAGACCAACCGTTCTAATTGAAATTCCAATAGACAACAGGATCTCATAGCTATATTGCACACTGCGAGGCTCTTGTAAACACCTGCTACTTCCTTCTTTTTTCTGTGCCATATTATCGTATCTATATTGACTTGTTCCAAATACAGAGGAAAGCCTGTGTAGACCAAAAAGAACCTAAACCGAATGCAGTGCAAATCTTCAAGGATTGCCACACCAGCAGATGAAGGCCATGAGCACAACAGTTGAAGCCGCTGTTGTAAATCTTTACTCCTCCTGCCTTTGAAATGATTGGTACTGTGATGTGTTCATTTAACTACTTGGTTTGCAGCCAATGTCAGTTACTCTGTTCACTTTTATACACAGTTGTCTCAACGTAACATTTCACCTTACATGGTTTAAAAGAGATGAAGGATATTCTTTTGGTCTTGATCTGTATTCTAGTTGTTATGTTCACGTGCGCACACAATGATAAAATAGCCTGTATGTTTTATATCTACTATGTTCATGCTACTTTAAACCATGTCTCTTTATCCTTAGATGTCAACGAATGTGAGGAAATAGACAATACAGTAGGCATGCTACATGGACATATGTTCCGAAAGTGATTTTATTATGTAGTTGGCACTACAATACATGCTAATGTATTACAGTAGTTCACCAAAAAAAGTTATGTATAAACGTGTAACCTACTTTGTTTATTTTTGTCTCATTAGTAACTTATCTGGTACACTAATCTACAAGTTCAAACTTTCAGGAATCTATGGAAAAAATGATTGAACAGCCACAACCACCCGAAGATGACGAGGCTACCACAGGCACAATGTCACCTCTTGCTGCAGTGCGTCAGTATCTCTCCACTAACAGTGCAAAAAGCACCTTCCTGCGTAATTCTGGGTTGGTTGTCAAGGTAACCTCGTCCAAATTGCCTACTGAACAAAATCTTCCCGTTAGGCAGAGTGATATATCTGTGCTCCAGACACAAGTCCAATCCCTAATGGACGTCGTTTTGGAAACAAGAATAGTGGTTGACAAATGTCGTCAAGATATGAATGGTTTTGAAACCAGACTATCAAACATTCGCTTCGTTGTTCAAGAGCAATGGCGGAAAAAAGGTGAAGATCGTGCTGCTCCATCAGATTCTACAGCCTGAAACATTAGCACTCAGGTCAAATGATCTGTGCTTCTATACATCTGATGGTGCTTTTATCTGCAAGGACTGTAAACTTTATGCCAACATGCCTTTTGTTGTGATACAACATTTATGATGCTGCCAAAGGCTGCAATAATTACGATGCTATTTTTGTATAGTGTAGGTTTATCTTAGTAATGTAAATGTATTCGGCCGAAAGCTTCGTAGGAGCCCAACATGCCAACATTCGTCGGGCCCATCCCAATTGGGCTAAAAACGATTATGGGCCAAAATTTGCATGTAGCCCACTAAACATATCTGGGCCTAAATCCGCATAAGATTTCATATTTTTCTGGTAGGCCTGTGCCCATAGTGGGCCTTTAATAGGCCTAAACATAATTTGGGCCCTCAGTAACAATAGGCCGTTTACAGGTGTAAATATCTCAAGCCCATAAAAAATATGGGCCTTTAAAAGGCCGAAAGTGACGAAATTTGGGCCCATTTACGATGCGGATCTTTCACAGGCCGAAATTCGGACGGGCCGTAAATGCGCCGACCTAATACATGGGCCTTTAACAGGTCGGAAGTTTGGTCGGGCTAGATTACCGTCATTCTTATATGGGCCGTTAATGGGCCCGATGTGACATTGGTCCACCTATGGCCCATGGATTTCGTCCAATGTTAACAGGCCGAAAATCACAACAGGCCGAAAGTGGCCCAAATCTATAGTGGGCCTCTAACAGGCCGAATGTGAGACATGGCCGAATATGACCCAAATCCTTCACGGTCGTTTATGGGACGAAAGTTTTAATGGCCTGTAAATGGGCCCAAATGAAGCAGGACCTTTAGTAGGCTGGAAATACACCGGGCCATAATTTGGCCCATATACTTAGCGGGCTGTTAACGGGCCAGAAGTGACCATGGGCCGCGATGATGACAAGTTTAGGACAGGCTGTTGACGGGCCGATTTGACACTAGCCGTGCGAGCCTTAACTGCGAATGTTGGGCCTTTAGCTGGGCCGGCCCATTATGGTCCGCAAAATCTTGCGGGCCTTTAGCTTGGCCGGCCCATTATGGCCCACAAAATCTCGTGGGCCTTTAGCTGGGCCGGCCCATTATGATACACAAAATCTCGTGGGCCTTTTGCTGGGCTGGCCCATTATGGGCCGCAAAATCTTGTGGGCCTTTAGTTGGCCCGGCCCATTTAAACTTTATGGGCACCTTTGGGCCGGTCCACGTGTCAACATATCATAGGCGCATCTTGCCCATTGGATGAGTGACACCTGTGCCAACGCGGAGCTGGCACGTGTTTCCGTCAGCCAATCAGAATTTTACACGTGGAAAATCCCAATTGGTTGGGGCTGTTAACGGGTTATCGGATCCAAAACCGGACCTGATAGCTTAACGGCATTCCGTTACGGTGGATGCCACGTGTCGGTCACCCTTGACGAACGCACTTCTGTGACGCGCGATTTATCTTCATGGAAGTGGACACTTCCGTGATGATAATTTTGGTAATGTCATGGAACACTTCTACGATAGCACATGTATGACTATCTTCATTCTGTCATAAATTTGTCATGGATGTACATGCATCACAAAAAACGTGACCTACTGTGACAAACACGTATCATCACGGAAGTGTATTTTTTTGTAGTGTAAGTGTGTGAACATGATTTGGTAAAGGTAGCGGTGAGAGGCCATGTAGGAGTACATGGTGGGTTGTCTCATTGAAACCATCGTCAGGAACTGAGTTCTGTGTTTGTGATCCATGAACTGCTACTACCACACATTGGGCTCTAGGCACTCCAAGCTCTCCCGACTTATTAATCAACCTGATCTGTGTCCAGGAGTTGCAACTAGTTTCTGGTGTTTGTAGGTAGTGCTAGTAGTCTACCATGTGGCACCCGGTACAGGTGGGCTTGGGACAAACTAGGTGCAGTGGCACGGTGTACCAAGCGTCGCCCGTTTGGTGGGCTTGGGGACCATGCTCACATCATTTGCGGCCGTGAGCGACACCCCGGCCGGATCTCCTTGCGGATGGAACCCGAATAGGCGATAAACATGGACTAGAGTCTTGCATGGTTAGACAAGTCATGGCCGACACCCTCACCGGGCTTCCGCTTGAAGGTGGCCGAGATACATGACGTGTACATGGCGGTAAGTGGCAAGAGCGTGTGTGAAGAAGTACACCCCTGCAGGGTTATAAATGATCTATTCGAATAGCCGTGTCCGCGGTAAAGGACCTCTGGGTTGCCTATACAGTTCATAGACAAGTGAAAGTGGATACTCTAAAATGCGCAAGATAATCGTGGGTACTATGGATGGCGTTCTCGTAGGGAGACGGGAGAGGATGCATAGTGGTGTATTGATATGGTGAATATGTGGACTCGTGTGCGCCACCTCAAAAGAGTTACTTGCAATCGTAGTTTAGGATAGCCACTGAGTCAAAGCTGGCTTGCTGCAGTTAAACCGCACCATCCCTTTGTTGATACTGATGCATATGTAGCTAGTTCTGATGTAAGTCTTGCTGGGTACATTTGTACTCACGTTTGCTTAATTTATGTTTTTGCAGAGAGACTTCAGTCTCACTAGTAGTTCCGCGTGGACATCGACGTTTAGCTTCTTACCTCAGCTATGATCTTGTAGCCTTGGGAGGATCTTGTAGATAGTCAGGCTTCTCAGCCCTTTTCATTTGTAGTTGTGTGTACTCAGACATGTTATGCTTCCGTTGTTTGTATGCTCTGAATGTTGGGTCATGAGACCCATGTTTGTAATGCTTGGCTCCTCGGAGCCTAATGAATAAATACTTTGAGTCATAGGTTTTGTTGTGATGCCATGTTGTATTTGCACATATCGAGCATATTGTGTGTATGTTATTGAAATGCTTGGTATGTGTGGGATCCGACAACCTAGTTGTTTATTCTTGGTAGCCTCTCTTATGGGGAAATGTCTCCTAGTGCTTCCACTGAGCCATGGTAGCTTGCTATTGCTCCGGAACACTTAGGCTGGCCGGCATGTGTCCTTCTTCGTTCCTGTGTCTGTCCCTTCAGGAAAATGTCACGCGTTGTTCCTTTAAGTCCTTGTAGCTTGTTACGACTTGGGTTCATACGTTCATGACCGACACGTTCGTTGCTGGGTCACGTATGCATGTCCCTGTAAGTTAGTGCCACTTTGGATTCATGACTAGTCATGTCGACCCGGGTTCTCTGTCATATTGATGCTAGCAACACCACTACAAAAAAATACACTTTCGTGATGATACGTGTTTGTCACAGTAGGTCGTGTTTTTTGTCATGCATGTACATCCATGACAAATTTATGACAGAATCAAGATAGTCATACCTGTGCTGTCGTAGAAGTGTTCCATGACATTACCAAAATTATCATCACGGAAGTGTCCACTTCCATGATGATAAATCGCGCATCACAGAAGTGCTTTCGTCAAGGGTGACCGACACGTGGCATCCACCGTAACGGAACGCCGTTAAGCTATCGGGTCGGGTTTTGGATCCGATAACCCGTTAATAGCCCCGAACAATGGGGATTTTCCACGTGTAAAATCATCATTGGCTAGAGGAAACACGTGTCGGCTCATCGTTGGGACAGATGTCATCCACTCACTGGACAGAAGGCGCCTATGATACGTCGACACGTGGCACGACCCAACAGTGGCCCATTCCTGTGAAAAGGCCGGCTTGTTTGACTTGGTCAAAAGCTGGCGGGCCGGCCCATGGAAAGTATGTTAACGGCCTGTTCGCATATAGCCCATTTACAGCCCGCTAACCCAAGGCTCGTTACGCCCTATCTGAATTAGGCCCAGTAGCGTCATCTGGGCCATCCAATATGATTCCAGCCTGTTTTCACTTCTGGCCCATGTATAGCCCATGACGTCTTTCGGCCCATATGAGGCCCTTTGTAACTCTTGGCCCATTAGCGGCCCGTGCTGAAACTGGCCTGTAATGAACAGTGTATTACTTTACACCCATTAACGGCCCGTGGTGAAACTGGTCAGTAATGAACAGTGTATCACTTTATACCCACTAACGGCCCGTTATTCCGTTGGGCCGTTTCCAGCCCAAGTTAACTTTCGGCCTTCTGAGGGCCCATTTATTCATGGGCTCATTTGCAGCATTCGGTTACTTACGGCCCGTTACTGTCATTTTCTGCTTGTGGGCCAAATTCAGCCCATCGTTACAGTCGGCCCGTTTGTGGACCGTTAGTCTGTTGGGCCATTTTCATAGCATCACCAAATACAGCCTATTAACGGCCCGTTATGGCCAGCCCATAAAACGTATGATTTCCATTAAAGGCCCGTCTACGACCCATTAAAGGCCCGTACAAGACCCATAAATGAGTCGGCGGCCCATGGATCCTACGAGACGTAGAAGGCCCATGGATCCTACGAGACGTACAAGGCCCATGGATCCTACGAGACGTACAAGGCCCATGGATCCTACGAGACGTAGAAGGCCGATGGATCCTACGAGACGTAGAAGGCCCATGGATCCGACGGCCCGTGAAGGGCCATGGTCGGGCGAGTTGGCCCCCGTTTGAACGATATAGGATATTCAAAGAATTATCCTACTCAATACTATCACCTCTAAAAAGCATACACTATACAACAAAGAGATCAAGGCATAGAAAGGTAGAATAATCCTACACTATACAATAAGGAAATTACAGCCGATTATACCCACTGGGCATTACGGTTCGGCACAGGTGATAATAAAGCATACACAAATAGCAAATTACATACACTGGGCAAATACAGCTCATACATCATGGACGCGCATCAACTTAACTCCATTTGAACTATAATCTCTTCAGATAATAGGATTGGCCGGATTCAGATAGCACAAATTTCAGTCTGCAAAATCTCCAATTCCTTCATGGTTACGTCAGTGTCTTGTTTCATTTTTTTGACTCCTGCATCTAATACATGCATGTCCAGTCTCAACTTGTTGATTATACATTAACAATCATGTACACGTTGTCTTGCCACCTCTAGTTGATGCTCGAGAATATCAGCACATTCCAATTCCAATCCATAATCATTCGGTAACGGCCATGCCGCACTGCTCGCTGATCTTTGTGTTGATGTCACTTCATCGTGAAATGTTTCTGTAAGTACACATGACTAGGGCAAAAATATAGTTAGAACAGTGAAGCGAACAAGATACTATTTTGTACTACATGGCAAAACAGGACTAACAATAATGTTACACGTCACTTTCAAAAAAAATGTTACACGTCATGAAGCATAAGCAGGTGATATTTTAAAAATTATAAAAAATATAGTCTTTCCAGCCTGCATACAGAAATCCCTCTTAGCTCACCAGAGGAGCATGATGTTGGGGCCCAATCGAAAACACAGACAAGTTACAAATTTAGACAGCACGTTGCGTATAAGTAAGCAAGCAGTTGGCCATTTTGTGCCTCAATTAAAGTCTTAGGGAGCATAATGAACAGCAGAGGGTTTCATACAAACATACTACAGCAGGCAAAACTACGCAATCATTAGCGTAGTATAAACTAGATTGTGAGCCTCATGCAATAATAGTTGGTTAATAGACTTCAAAGCTTCAGGCACACTTCGGCATAGTAATTAAATGGTAAGGCCTTTAATTATGTCAACTAATAGTGATACAAGTACCGAACATCAGGCATGATTATTTGGGCATCTCATTAACTCAGGACAAATAAAGCAATTGAAAATAGAAAAATTAACTATGCCTGAAACAAACAAGGAATTGAACTGTTGAGTTGCATACAGTGACTTACCTTAGCAGGTTGAAGAGGCTCAGCGCAGCTCCTACTTCTCTTGCAAGGCTCCTTCCTAACATATTGTACTTGGAAATCCTCAATCTTATCTTCATTGCACCCCCTCTGGAAGGTGACACAAACTAGTTACTCATCTCCTTGGAAGATAAATATGCGTACTTTCCAGTCTATGAACACAAAAGGATGAGATTATAACAAAACAACACCACATAATGAAACATGCCGCATCTCTTGCACTTGCACACAATGAAATGAGCATTTACTATGTCTGCACTATGTAAAAACTAGGCATACCTTCGAACTGGATCTCCAGGTACTCTTGGAGAGCCTACTGTAGTGTACAGCCAAACCTTTATGTCACCTATGAGTTAGACAAGGCCCCACTACAGCAGCCCTTAGTTTTTAAATCGTTGACAAGCTCTGTTAGAGTGTTAGGTCAAGAACAAGAAGTAATCCAAGCAAACAGTCCTAGTATGGCTGGCTGATGCAAACAAGCAATTGAACAGATGTGTGAGCAAATCTTACATATCAAGAAAAGAAGCAAAGAAGGAGGCTTAAAGACCATCACTTGACTGACCAGATTTAAGGGGCATTTAAACATCATGTGCAACGTATGAACTAACATAAACATTGCATATTCCAGATTCTACAATGGAATGCACATGTATTAGGTTATGCCATGTATGATGATGCCTAAATGTACAGATAGCAGGCATGAGTGATTCATCATTGCACGCACAATTGAATTGCAGGTTAAGGGCCAGTTCGATTCCGCCTTTTCAGGGCATATTGTCAAAATAAGCCATAAAAGATGTAAAGAAGTCATTTTTGAGTTATGGGCTTGGGCTTAACTAATTTCGCTTTGGAGGGGGGTGTTTCGGGTAGAACCTCACTAAAAATTGAAGGGAAGGGGAATAGTGAAATAACTCTGTTGTCTGCCTATATTACACTCAAAATGCAACTGCGGACGCCCGTGTCACACTTGGCCCTCAAGTAAAAACAAACACGCAAGCATTCATTGCCCTGCCCACTTGCATCTCCTCTCCCCTTTCCCTCTACCTCGATCCCCTGCCTGCAGCACTAGGGTTCCTCCAGCGAGCCGTCGCCACTGGTCCCATCTGGCCTGGTCCTCGATGATGCTATGTCCAGCTAGGCTACATGGCCGGCGGGTAGGGGCAAATCTCCCTGTCTGCTCCTCCCTCTAGCGCCGCCCCTCATTCTCATGGTCTCGAGCAGCTGCTCCACTATGGTTCGTCCAACGCACTACTCCGGCGGGCGCTGCACAACTACGGCTGATCCCACACTGCGGCAGAAGGCACCTTATTCCCCCTCCCCTACTCCCAGGCCATGGCATTGAGGTGCTGTTGAAGGATGAGCTCATCCAACAAGGTGAGGATCTCCTCTGATTTTTTGCCAAATTTTCATTCTGATCCACTATACGATGAATTGCTATGAGCTGCTTCTGCTGCTGCTATATGATGCATTGCTATGAGCTGCTCCTGCTGCTGCTATATGATGAATTGCTATGAGTAGCTGCTGTTGTATGCTGAGTTGCTATGAGCTGCTGCTGCTGCTATATGATGAATTGCTATGAGCTGTTGCTGCTGCTATATGATGAGTTGCTACAAGCTGCTCCTGCTGCTGCTATATGATGAATTGCTATGAGCTGCTCCTGCTGCTGCTATATGATGAATTGCTATGAGCTGCTCCTGCTGCTGCTATATGATGAATTGCTATGAGCTGCTGCTGGTATATGATGAATTGCAGACTTCTGCTGCTGTAAGATGAGTTGCTATGAGTTGCTGCTGCTGCTATATGATGCTTTCAGGTGGTGCTGCTATACGATAATAACCAGCCACTTGGACCATCGAATTTCAATAAATAATTGTTCTTCATTTAAATGTGGGTCATGCGTTCTTCGTTTAAATTAGGCAATGGGATCTCTATGGAAAACATTGACCAAAGTAGATTGTGCCAAGTAGATGGTATCTTTGTATTTGCATTTTGAGCAAATAGTGATGGTTTGTTTTCCTATCATATTAATTACTGCACTGGGTTCAATTTGTGATGTTTGCAAGTCAAATTAATTTCCATATGGGTAGCAAAATGAAAAAATATAATGCAATCTAGACTTTCCACTGATCATACCAAAGATAAGCTGAAAACACAATGAAAAGAACTGGTTGGCTTATTACAGGGAGCTTATATTCACAGGTGCTTATTTTCTTAGGATAACTCGTAATAAATGTCCCTAAGAAACTTGGCTAATAGAACTGGCATACAAATAACATGTCACGATGATTGCAATGGAGGAGTGACATACCATAGCACACTGTATAGGCTCATCGCTGCCTCTCCTTTTTTTGCGATGTTCCATGAAATTGCCACATACATCTTGTACTTTTTCATTGTGTAACCCTATCTGCAAGTTGACACGGCTAATTTCAGACATCTCTACATGATACTACATTGCATATCCCTTGCGCATATTTAAACCACCAATTAACGATTGTGTGCGTACCATAAACTAGCCATGACTCTGTATGCTGGACTAGCAGGCACTATAAGGGAGCCTAATGTAGTGCACTGGAATTCCTACATGCCACCTACGATTTTTTGTAATGTACTGCCCCTGTTCCTAAATATATGTCTTTGTAGAGATTCCAGTATGGACCACATACAAATGTATATAGATGCATTTTCGAGTGTCGATTCACTCATTTTGCTCAGTATGTAGCCTATAGTGGAATCTCTAGAAAGACTTATATTTAGGAACAGAGGTACGAGGTAGTATCATGTATGATATCTACATATCTAATTTAGCAGCTAGTAGTAGAAATCATTGTTTGCACAAAGGGATTACTGGTCGAAAATCCTAGCAAAGCACGCTGGCAGGCACAGAACAATACAAGAGAGAGAGACGCGCTTACAAGATCATAGCAATGCCTCAGTCCAGGATCTTGGTTGGCCAAGCTGTTAGATCCAGAAGAAACATCATCCTTGTAGTTTTTGCCAGCTGCATAACAGGTAACAGCGACCGGTTAGTATATTTGAAGTACATCGGGCAGGTGATGCTGGACGGGTTTAAAGGTGACAAGTACCTAGGCCGTGGCGGGTGCTTGGCATCTCTCCAGACGGTGGGAATCAGGTTAGAAACGTCAAGGGTGATGACGCTGCGCTGGCTGTCGGGGTCCGGTAAGGAGATCTAGAACCGTCGAGTAGGGTGTTTGTGGAGAGACTCCGGTAGGGTGGACTACGGTGTGGGCGAAGCGGATCTATGGCCGAGGACGAGGCCGTAGGTGAAGCTGCTCCGGTGGTTGGGTTAAGGATGGTGTCGACGACGCGGATCTGCGGCCGTGGACTGGGCGTCAAAAGCTGCTCCGGTGGTTGGGTTAAGGATGGTGTTGACGATGCGGATCTGCGGCCGTGGACGGGGTGTGAGAAGCTGCTCCGGTGGTTGGGTTAAGGATGGTGTCTACGATGCGGATCTGCGGCCATGGACGGGGCGTCAGAAGCTGCTCCGGTGGTTGGGTTAAGGGTGGTGTCGATGATGTGGATATGCAGCCGTGGGCGGCGCGTCAGAAGCTGCTCCGGTAGGTTGGATGAGGGTGCGAGGAAGCGGATCTGAGGCCATGGACTTGTGAGTTGGCAAAGCGGCCCCGGTAGGGTTGAGAATGGTATAGGCGAAGCTACTCCGGTAGGGTTGACGATGGTGTCGCCGAAGCGGCTCCGGTAGGGTTGAGGAAGGTGTCGGCGAAGCGGCTCTGGTAGTGTTGAGGAAGGTGTCGGCGAAGAGGATCAGAGGCCGTCGACGGGGGCGTCGGTGGGGTGGCTCCGGGGGGTGTGGACGAAGCGTCTCCGGTGGGGAGTACGAATGAGCCGCTGCAGATGCGCGTCGGTTGACGAGAGTACCGGCGAAGCAGATCCGGCGCCGTGGACAAGGCCGGCACTGAATGGGCTATGGTACTGTGGTGGATGAGCAGTCTACTTGTTTCTCGGGGAGGTAGGAGGGGTAGATGCGGCCGCAGAAGTAGATCCAGCGAGGTGGACGCCGCTGGCAGTGAATGGGCTATGGTACGCAGGTGGATGAGCAGTCTAGGGTTTCGAGAGGGGAGGGGAGAAAGGGCGATGAAGTACGGACGGCGTGATGTAAGATGCTCTGGTGCTGTGGAGTTAGTCGTTTTTGCGGGAGGGGGAGAGGAAATGGGGGTGCCGTGTAGTGGGGGAACTAGAAGTTACCAAAGCAGCCCCGACCTATCATGTAGATGAGGGCGGTATTGTAACTGTTGGTCTCCGTGCACGAAGGACAAAAGGGGGATTTCACATGCTAAAGACTAAGGTGGCGGAAATTTTAGAAGGAGGCGGGAGATTTTGCCGCCCGCGGGATCGTTCATATCCAGTTTCAACTAATTTTGGACCGTGCTAGCGGGAAGGTCATGCTAGACTGTGTACACGGGGCACGCGTCAGCAGTTAATAACCGGTGTGAAGTCCACCCCAGAAAAAAGACAATAACTCGGGATGATGCGCCGATAACTTGGACGTTCACATGGGTGCGGCCAATCGTACGGGTGTAGTGGCGCGTTCACAAAAAAAGGGATCAAACGCTCAGCCTATGTATTTCTCGTGTAAATAGATAATTTAGTGCCATTGGTTATTTACTTTAAACATAATGCATTGACGTGTTAGTGTAGAGGCGCACAAAAAGAAATGGATATTGTAGTCAGCTACTTAAAAGTGTTACCTCATATGATTACATAGCCTCCATTTCATAAATTGCGTACCCGTTGAATTCATATATGAATATTACATATATTACTTCAAAATAGAAACTTAAATCATCCAAGACTAATGAATTTGAATGCGAGAGTAACAATGGTGCATATACATGATAGCTACATTGGTTATTTGAAGAAACATCACTGTAACTTTGGCATGCACAACTGAAAAGGTTTATTTAAATAGAAAAAAATGTGATATGTGAGTGTCCAATCTTTATAGCGTTGAATCGATATTGTACCTTTGGCCACGATACGAAGTAGATATTGACTTATGTTCAAGCGATGCACGTCCACGATCGCTAGATAGCGATACATGAATGAATTGTGCAATCTCTCTCACACGCATACATATCTCATTTCCCTGTGGGCATCGGAATCACACACGCGCACTTCGTGTATTTCTCTCCCTCCGTCAGGGTTAAATTCGTCTTTCTACCCCGTCCTACAAGTCTCTCACACAGAAACACACACGCTCTCTATGTCTAACACGCCCACCCCTTTAATTCCGCCCACCCACAACCACTAATGTCTCAAAGTATAATAATGTCTCTCACACATATGCTATCTACCTATCCCTTAATATAGCTAGATATGTGTTACACAAACTCCTTCTCCCTACTAGCAAGATGCCCATGCGTTGCACGGAACATCAAGATGCATTTGTATGAGAAGTTTATCTTGTGGGAGAAAAGGATGAACGAGGAATGCCTTATTTGCAAATGCGGAGAGGGCTGTGGGTACCTTTTTGCAAAATTGCCATAGTTTCCTTCATGTCCGTCGGATATATATCAGATGGGCTATATTGCAGGATCGCAGGAACACCATCATCAGCAACTCTGTTTTTAATAAGAGTAGAGATATGTGAGTGTCACTGCCCCCCCCCCCCACACACACACCCACACTTCCCAACACCGAAGGAGTAGGGTGACACCTCGATCTTGATACTAATCTATCGACTGGCTTCTCTCTCAAACATACACACACACACACTACCCGGCACCGAAGGAGTAGGGTGGCACATCGATCTTGATAATAATCTATCTACTCCTCTTTCAAACACACACACACACACACACACTCGCTAGTTGTGCCTCTGTGCCTACCGCGCACACTCTCGATACGTCTTTCTCTCCCTCCCCCCGCAACAATGACAGCAGAAGGGTGACAACTCGATCTGATCATAATCTGTCAATTGGTTTCTCTCTCAAACATTGTGTCTCGGTGCCTCGCTCGGTAGCCCCCTCGATATGTAGACTTCTCGCACGCGCACAGCTGTAGTGACGATGACGCTGAACCAAGTATGCCTTGTTTTTACCGGCCTCATGTGATAGTTTTCACCCTATTTCCTGTTAATTAACAAGGCAACCTTTTCTTTGTTACTACTAGTGAATCTGAAATCATTCGGGGCAGACATAAAATATATCACTTCAACCCAATTATCGCAGCAACTACTTTAAAAGAAATTAGCTAGCTGCCCGTGCGTTGCACGAAACATCAAGATGCATTTGTATGAGTAGTTTATCTTGTGAGAGAAAAGGTTGAACGAGGGAAGGCCTTATTTGCGGACGTGGAGAGACGTGTGGGTATATTTTTGCAAAATTGCCATAATTTCTTTCCTATCCGTTAGATATAAATCCAACGGCCTATATTGCAGGATGGCACGCACACCATCATCACCAACTCTGTTTTCTACACCCTCCGTCCGAAATTACTTGTCATCAAAATGGATAAAAAGAGATGTATCTAAAACTAAAATATGTCTAGATACATTTCCTTTTATCCATTTTGATCACAAGTATTTCCGTACGGAGGGAGTATTTGTCTTTTTAGAGATTTCAACAAGTGACTATGACCGGACCTTACCAAGATACTCAAAAAATTAGTCCATAATTTTGATGTTACCCTCTTTTCTTGCCAGTGCAGTGCCATCTGGATACCTCATAAATAAATCAAGGACAAATCTGACCCCTTCCTGAAAAGACATACGGAGCAAAATGAGTGAATCTACACTCTAAAATATGTCTACATACACATCCGTATGTGGTAGTCCATTTGAAATCTGAAAAAGACAAATATTTAGGAACGAATGGAGTATATATAAGAGTAGACTTGGAGATATATCTCCAGCATGGTCTACAACAAAAATGTGTTGGGCTGTTTAGCGCCGGATGCTCGCAAAGCGATGACATGAGTTTGAATTCTGTCTTTTAACTTTATATTTTTATATTATATATTACTCTACTTATTTAATATATACTTCTTTCGCTACTGTACTGACAGTGGAACCCACAGAGTACTTAGAATACAAGATTAAGGATGGAGTTGTTTCTTTTTAACTTTCCGTACGAAGCTGTAGCCACCCTGCAAGTCACATGTACACTGTACATGCAATTAACTTTTTATAGAGGGACAATCATACAGGCAATTAACTCAAATGGATTGGATGTCACTCTATTATTTCTAGCACAAAGAGCATCTCCAACGGCAGCCGGCAAATTTCCTCCCGCTTCCTTAAGCGGAGGACGACATCAAACGCCAGCGGCATACATTTTTACAACTCTAACCAACCAGATGAAATTCGTGCAAACACGGACTGATTTCATATAAGCATGAAGGATTTCGTATAAAAAAGCCGGATCTTCATATAAACATGATGGATTTCATTACATTTACATGAACTAAGAGGTGCCAATCCGGCTCTCTTGTATAATTAGTACTCCCTCCGTCCGGAAATACTTGTCCTAGAAATGGATGTATCTAGACTTATTTTAGTTCTAAACGGCCGCCCGCGGATCCCTTTGTCTTCCTCATGTCCGTCAGACACTTGCGGGGTAGACGAAGGTCCTCGAAAGAGACGAAGCAGCAAAGAAACCACCTGAATCCGCGGTCGTCGCCTCGGCGGTGGCCTTCATGGGTCCCAAGTGGCGGCGGCCTCCCGTGTTCTACTTCTCCTCGATGATGGCGGCGGACACGGAGAAGCTGGCCACCGACTCGTCGCTCTCCACGCACCCGGCTTCTGTCTCTGCCTGCATGGCACTGCCGCAGGCACGGGAGGCGCGCCCCACAGACACGGGAGGCGCGTCCACCGCAGACACTGGTGGCGCGGTACGACGCGGCAGCGACGGCGCCTGTACCGGCATGCTAGCCGCCGTGCCGGCGTGGAGCAACTCGCCACTCCTCATCGATCTGAACTGGAGCGGCGAGTTGCTGAACCACGTGCCTACTTGGGGCGGCAACTGGCTCCGTCGGGCCAAGCGAGGTTGCTGAAGCACCGAGCGGCCTCACCCGTATTCGGAGGGCTCGGCGGGCCACCCAGCCAGGTAATATGCCGGAGAACGGCTCATCGGAAGCCATCGGAAGAGTGGAGAATATGGTGAAGGAGGAGATCGGGGAGCGGCGGAGGGGTGCGATTCTTGCCCGCTGTCTGTCTGGCCTCGTGTAAATAGAGGGCGCACGGTAGGAGCTTGGCCGGCATCTGGCCTCGTTTAAACTGAGGGCGGATGGGAGGAGCTCGGCCGGTGTTGCGTTTAATTCCGGCCCGCTCATGAACGGACGTGTGGCAGGAGTAGGATTCCCGGTTTGCATGCGGGTTTAACGAAGGGGTTTAACAGAGGTTAAAAGCACAGTACTATTCGATTTGACAGCAGTAATGAGCCGTCAAATCACAAAGGCCCTCGCCTCTCGTGAAACCGACCGAGCTAGACTGCCCCGCCCTCTAGCCTTTTAAAAAATGTATATACTCCACTTTTGTACAGTAGTAGTATTGATGGATTACGCCATGGAGCAAAACTTGAAATTAAAAAAAAGGTGGTACATATAGAGAGCGCTCGTCGCCAAATTATGCATATAGTACTATTAAAAAGGCTTGTCACAATAATGGTGTCCAGCACAAGTGCACAACCCACGCCTCAAATAAAACTAAGCACCCTGGAATTCTTTGACAAAACTAAGCACCCTGAAATTCTTTGACAACTAAACTGCTGGCTATATGATGTTGGCCATATATATTGTATGTATATAATGTGAAGAAACGAGTGGTAGTACTATACCAACTAAAAGATGAAATGTAAGAAATACTAGTATGTACGTACTGAAGAGTTAAAGTAACAAGAAGTAACATAACATAGTTCTGCTGGGGGCTCAGCACAACACACCCCTCAAATTAAATTAAGCACACCTGAAATTAAACTTTGCAACTATTCCGGTAGACACTGCATTAGAACCACCATGAGCAACAACATTGCCACCCTACTCGGAGTTCTCGTCCACGTCCTCGACTTCGTCCTTGTCCCTCTTCCTCTTGGCCGATACTTCTTTGCTTGAACCGCACACTTGGCTGTTGCTCTTCATCCAACCCTTGTAGATATTGAAGCAAAGGTAGCCATCCATTGTAGCATAGTGGATGTGGTCTATATCTAGTACATTCCACTGCCATGCATGACGATGAAATGTGTATGCAGGTTTCTCCAGTTTACCGTACGAAGGATGAACCATGGCTCCTGCCAGGGTCAGCATTGAAGGCTGATGAGAGGACACCAGCCGATTCTTCTGGAGGTCGAAGGTGGTGCCTACAACGAGGCCTATCCGACGCAGGACTTCTTTGTCGTTACCAAAGTCTACAGTAACGAATTTGACTAGGTTGCTCTCAAGGAAGTCCTTAAAATCCTGGCACTCAACATCGGCATGGCATATGTGGTAGACCAAGCATAAGTCATGCACGCAAACCTGGATGACGGCGGGCTTCTTCCTCTCTTCGTCCTTTAGATCCTTCTCTCATCCCAGGACTGTGGTGTACTCAACATCTAGCCCAGCGACCCACTCATCATCTGAGTCTTCGAACATGCGTCTGAAGCGAGAAAGGCATCCTTTCACCGTCGCGGAAGAACGGGTGTAGATGACGTCGAACTCATCGCCGGTGATGGTTCTAACCTTGTACTCACCGCCGATCGGGGAGATTTGGGACGCCATGGATTTGGGAGGAGGGTTAGGATTAGTGGAACTGTCGTAATGTGAATGGACGGGACGACTAGGAGCGAACCGCCGTAGTACTGAAGGACGTGCGAGGACGAGTAGGAGCGAACTGCCAGCGTGCGAACGGCAGGGTAGTGGCTTTCCATTCTCCCATGATATGGGCTTCCGACAGCCCTTGGATCTGAGATCGAACGGTTGCATGGCGTGATTCTAGACCTATGGGTGAATATCCTATCCTGGAGGGTTATTCTACAAATTTTCAGCAACTTAGCATGCGACCGTTTGATCTCAGATCCAAGGGCTGCCAGCAGCCCGTATCGTGGTCGCGCCTACCACGACCGTCGCGTCGCTCGTGCGGTCGCGCCCTTGGACATTTAACACGGTGCATTAGGCTATCTGATGTTGGCATGTCATACATAGTCATCACTTAGTAACTCATACTACAACAAGGTTTTGGCTATAAGGTTGGCTATAAGTGTATGTCTTTTACTTCTCTCTATCTCTTTCTTCGTACTCCCTCCGTCCCATAATATAAGAACGTTTTTGACACTAGTGTAGTGCCAAAAACGTTCTTATATTATGGGACAGAGAGAGTACTAGTATTTATTGCATTTGCCAAGGAGTGACCTCTTCCAATGAAATGGTGTTGCTAAGTTTGCTTCATTTAATTAGCTATAGACTCAAAATTGTCTTTTCACCTAGGTACACGCGCTTAGCACCGTTTCTTCCTTGGGTCACCAAACTAGTCTCTCTCTTCTTGATTAACCTGCCACATCAGACTTTATGCCTATGTGGCAAGCTTAAGCACCTGTAGGAGCAAGTAAGTACAATAGTGCGCTTTACATGGCATTTTTGCATATGTGGAGGAAAGTGAGGCAAGGAAAAAGTGGAGCATTGGGAGAGGCACCTGTATGGAGGTGGTCAGGAATCGGGAGACTCACGCCAGTCGTAGCGCCGAAGTTAAAATGATAATGGCAAGTCAAATCACGGGGCCCCACCTGTCCAGCAGTAACTCGCTGTCAAATCACATAGCCCTATGTTTGCAGCAGCCTACTCCCTCGTCTTCTCGCATCTCTGTCGAACCGACTAGGCGGAACTGCCCCGCCTACCGCGCAGGGAAAGCCCGCGCAGTATACTCCCTCCATCTAGGTGACCAAGGTGGAGAGGAAAACGAGAGAACTTAATGTTTAGTATTTGCTAAGGCTTGTTGTAATGGTACTAGCCTTAGCAATTGTGATGAGGTGTCATAGAATTAAATGAAGAAAGAGAGAGAGTTGAGTACTATGTGTCATACATGGCAATAAATAAAGTACTACATGATACTAATATATGATACATGGCGCAGGAGTACTAAGTATTATTAATACAGTTTTGCTAGAACTCATCTAGATGAGATATAATTTGGTCTCATTCATATTTTATAGCCATTGGATGTGATGCTATATAAGATGCGTGTGTGCTGACGTGGGTTGTATTTGTTCTTGTGCAACGAACTGACCACTGCATGTCATGTTTGATAGTCTCAAGTCATTACAACCATACAAGCCCCACATCTCTTCTTGGTTGATTCCTCTAGTTATGTCAAAAAATAAGAAACAACGTGAGAGTTAATGCACCACGCCTATGTGTTTACTATTTGGTTTTCGTAAGATGACTTAATACTCACCTAGACGGAGGGAGTATTCGATTTGACAGCGGACGGCGCAGTTCCCGATACGGCTTTAATGCAGACGAGGGAGGGAGTAGCGGTTCCCGATATGTTGAACGGCCAATGCATCCTCCTTTAATTAATGCATGAGGGAAGTAATGGGAGGAGGTCCGGGAAAAGAGGCTGCACGATGTGAATGCAACGCAGTTTGCCCTCATTGCCCTCATATAAAGGCGCCCCTCCATTATAATGCATCTACCACATCGTACGCACCTAAGCATTTGCCTAAGCACCTACACTAAGCACAAAAGAGCTCACTCCAGACCCATGGCGGCGATGGGCGTGAGCGGCCAGCGGCTGCGCCAGATGGTCCACGACGCCGGCCTGCGGCATGGCGCCGAGGATCGTCTCCAGACGGTGTTGGAGACCGGCTGGTGGATGGCCGCCGTCGACGCCAACTATGACTCTCAGTTGGAGCAGATGATCGTTGCCACCAGCAACAAGTTCACCGTCCTCAAGAAGCTCGCGGACGACATTGCCGTACTCCTCCAGTTCGCGCGCCCGGGCTCCTCATTGCCTGCCACCCTAATCGGCCTCCATGGCCGGAACCTCTTTCAAGCACTGGTGGCCCTGCGACTGCCCGCCGATGCCACGAAGAATGTCCACCTAGAGGTCGTGCTCGTCGCGAGGCGCCTCGCCCTGCAAGAATTCGTCGACCTACACATCCACGTGTACGAGCAAATCGTGTACATAGGTATCTACAAGGCCCAGTGAGGACGCTATGACGTTGGCCTTCCTCAACCGGCTGGAAGCCTTGGATGCCTTTGCTGAGAAGCACCTCGACCTCGCCAAAAAAGCCGCCGCTCCTTAGCCGCCGGTCGGTGGCCCGGTGCACTAAGTTGAGGAAGAGGAGGTCGTACGTTCGTGGATCCATCTTTCTTCTTGCCTTCTGTAACCACCACTGCGATCGCATCATCGTGGCCTTAATTCTTATTGTGCTGTTGCATTCTCGTTCCAGTCAATACCGACATGTGCGATCCCTTTGCTTAATTATATGCATCACTGTAACTAGTACTCCATCCGTCAATTTATAAGTTGTGCTTACCTTTTCCATCAACTTCATGCAATGCGCGGGCATCTTGCTAGAAACACTAGAATATGTCTATATAATCCGTATGTGATAGTCCATTTGAAATCTAAAAAGAGACAAATATTTAGGTACGGAGGGAGTAATATATTAGGAGTATATCAAAACAATAGTGATTTCTTTCAAGTTTGTGAACAAATACTACTATTCTACTACTTTGGATCCGTCGCAACGCATGGGCACATTGCTGGTAAAAGGAAAAGGTCTGCCGCGTTCGCGTCGCACCCCCACATGCCCGGGAATCGGGAGTACAACACGGCCCGTCCGGCACGACACATAGCTTAGGGAAGGCGTGTTTCCTAGCATTTTCACTTTCATGTGGGACCGCCGTTGAGCAAACCGACACCCCGCCCGTCGCCGGGTTGGAAAACAGAAACGGGGAAGATCTAGCTGTAGCACGGAAGCCAAGAAATTTGGTGTCAGATGGGGCTCATTGATAGAGTAGGAGCATTCCGTACTAGTACTACTCCTACTAGTACCAAGTTTGTACTCCTAATACTATATTACTAGTACTACCACTAAACAACTAGTAGGTACGTGCACGGCACAACATCGTAGGAACAAAAAACGGGAAGATCTTGTTTTGGGTGATTTATCTTTTTTCAATCAATGTAGTATGAATAATATGATGTGGGGGGCACCCATGAAGCTTATGTGTCTTGGTTGCATTGCTACGGAAGGTTAGAGAAAAATAAATAGATAATGTGTTTAGAGTGCAATCCACTAAATAGATATACTTTGGATCCATTGCAACGGACCGGCACATCTATATCTATACCCCCTATATAGTGTGTGAAAAACTTTGAAAGTTGGTCGTTGGATGAAGCCAATCCGACAGTACAAAGATGGCAAATCCGAGCACTACTGGCCGTTGGATATCATCCACCAGATTCTGCCACATGTATAATCTAGAAGACTCCATGGTTGAACTTAATTCATGACTAACTTTGCCACAGCTAAGCTTAGGCAAAGTTATTAGTTCTTCAAAATGAGAGCCACAAGTTGGCAAGCCTAAGGGAATCTTGCCACCTTTTTTGTGTGTATGTCATGTGGGGCCTTAGTGTGGCTTTCCTAAGGTGTGGCTTGAACCAAACACTCACCTAAGTTAATCAAACTTGCCTAACCTTACATTCCACCAGATTTTGCCACATGTTAGAATCCAGAAAGCTCCACATGTAGAAGCATAATGCACAAACCACCAGAATCTCATGCGTGCAATGCACGTGTACCTTACTAGTACTAGTTGGTAGTAGTAAGAAACAAATTCCAGTTT
Organism: Aegilops tauschii subsp. strangulata; assembly: GCF_002575655.3. NCBI lineage: Eukaryota > Viridiplantae > Streptophyta > Magnoliopsida > Poales > Poaceae > Aegilops > Aegilops tauschii. The sequence continues at coordinate 203,025,602 of NC_053037.3, read as the reverse complement.
TGGCACGAGCTCGTACTGCGGGAGCACCACAAGGCCTGTCGCAGGAGTTACATTTCCCTCTCGGGGCCCACGGGACCGAACTTCAGTGGCTTAGTGCCCGGCCTATGAGTCAATGACATGCAGACCTTAAATGCGGTTGGCCCACATGTCATTCTCATGGTGGTGGCATGGTTCGCGACTCACTTGTTCGAGATGAACCGGCCGGTGGTGGCGTGGCCGTGGCGAGGGTGCCACAGCTGGGCGTCGGGGCGTTATGAGGCGTAGATGGCCACACCGGCGGGTACTACCTGTAGTACATAAGTACTCCAGCTGAGGATTGATGCCTGGGACGAAATGTGTCACAGCCGCTGGATGAAAACTCGATGGTGTGGGAGTACGGATCGGAGCACAGCAGCGGAGCAGGCAAACCGCGTCCAATCGGGTGTGTTTGTGGTAGAAAGTTGATGGTCGCCGCAGTTCAGCTGGCCAGCATGTCATGCACACAAAGGCATAGGAGCGGTGGGGCCGAGAGGGATGAGGGGCACGTCGGGGGGGTGAGGATCCCCTGACGCGAACAATCCTACCATTCTGTCACTGACATGTGGGACCCATAAGCGTGTCCCACCTGTCAGCGAAGGAAAGGCAGGGCAAGGCAGTGATAGCCACGTCAGAGGATCCATGTCCACGTCGGGGGACGTCGTGCCATGGGTTGGAGCGGCGTCGTGGGAATCGCGTGTGGGTGTGGCAGTGGTAGAAACAAGAAACGTGATGGTCGCCGTGGTTCAACTTCCATGCACAAGTTGTCATGTCTGCTGACACATGTATATCAAAACTACAGTGTTTATATTTCAAGCACGTGAACAAGTATTATTCTACTACTTTGGATCCATTGCAACACATGGGCCAGCACATTGGTAGTAGTAGTGTCCATCTCTATCTCTAGAGGCCTTCCCTCGTTCATCCTTTTCTCTCACAAGATAAACTACTCATACAAATGCATCTTGATGTTCCGTGGAACGCACGAGGATGTTTCCTTGGGGGTCTCTCCAGCACGGCGTGGCCGTAGTTGCAAGTTGACGCCCCTTGAGATGCCGACGTTGAGGGGCACTCGGATTTCCTCCGATGAGCAGGTAAGATGAGTTTGATCACGTAGTAAATGCATTCTAAAGACTACTTCTGTGTCCATTTCCTAATTCTCCCCCTGCCCACTGTTTCACAGGTTAGGCTCGGTGCGAGTGGAGATTGGCTTGCATATGTACGGGAGGGCACCAACATCAATTTGCACAACATTTACAACGGTGACACCGTTCATGTAGAACCTTTGTCCAACATTGGGATCAGCCATGCAACGGGCCACCGCATGAATTGGTATGATGGAACCACGGTGCGATTGAATAAGATAGCACGAACCTTGCACATGGCGGTCAAAGGCGGACCATGCTGTCTGCGGCCGACTTGTTGCCGTGCGAGTAGGAAGACGCTGTGCTCCTTTCTAACTGCATCTTCGCGGTGACAAACCAGGGGACTTATTTTGTATGGGACACATCCTATGATATACTCTCTCTCCCAGATTATTTGTTTTGAATCTTTTCATTTTATAAGTTTCAAATTCAAATTTAGAGCTCCCCATCACATGTTGAGATTACAATGTCCATTAAATTGTTGCGTGCATGTATAGTAAAGAAACAAATCTCGAGTTTGGCACGAGTTCGTGCGCGGGAGCACCACAAGCCCTGGCGCAGGAGTTACATTTCCCTCTCAGGGCCGTCGGGACTGAGCTTCAGCGCCTTACTACACCTACCTTTGAGTCAATAACATGTGGACCCGATAGGTGACTGGTCCACATGTAATGCTCCCGTAGGCAGAGGGCAGTGGAGCCAAGAGGGGTGAGCCGCAGGTCGGGGGACGTGTGGTTTCATGGGTTCGAGCGACGTCGTGGGAATCGCGAGTGGCTGTGGTAGAAACTTGATGCTCGCCGCATTTTAGGTGGCCCACATGTCATGCACACAAAGGCAGAGGGGCGGTGCGGCCGAGAGGGGTGAGGCGCACGTCGGGGGGCGTGGTGCCGTGGGTTGGAGAGGCGTCGTGGGAATCGCGAGATGAAACGTGATGGTCGCTGTAGTTGAACTTCCATGGACAAGTTGTCATGTGTACGGACACATGCACTCAATAACGATCACTGGAAGGAGTAGCAGAGAAAGCTATATATGCGGATAAATAGTTCCTTATAGTCAAGCGGACCCACGCTACTACTCTGTTCCAAAGACATCCACACCATCGAAATAGTCCATCTATATCAATATACACCGAGAGGGAATAATTTTTTTTACAAGCGAGGAAATAGTTCATCCATCCATAATGCCCTCCTGCTGGTGCAGCCTTTTCTTCTTCTTATTATTCTTCTTCTTGTTGTTGTTCTCATTCTCCATGGGAGACGGCTTCGCAACAAGCTCTTTGGACCTTGCAGGTATCTCGAAACTCACACGAGCATCGAGGGCAGCATATTTTGTCCCTCGTACGTCAAGGGATAATTCTCCCATCCAGACGACCTTAATGCCACCGTCTCGTCACCCTTCTGAAGATTTGTACCGAGCACAAAATTTGCTATGTCGAATAGGGATGGTGTCTGTTTATCACAATCTTCTACAGGAATTTTGATTCTGGTTTGTAGGTCAGCGATGCTTTTCAAATCAAGGTTGTACGGCTCCAGCTTCTGTTTGTCCCCTTCGATGGCTGCTCCACAGAAGTATACGTCCTCCAGAGACAAGAAATCGTGAAGCTCACCTGGTATGGAGGGCGAGTGTATGATGTGGTACACCAAAACATCATCTTCGAGGCACAGCTGAAGGACGGCGGCGCGCTGGATCTTCCCAGGGGCATGCTCCGTGTACTCTGTGTCGAGACCGATGACCCTCGTCTCTACCTTTTCGAGGGAGTTGGATACATTGTTGATCCACTGCCGAACAACCCTTGGGTGACGGTGACGGTGGCAACTATGCGCATCGAGCCTTCGACGAGGACATGTTGGATGCTAAAAACCTGCATCTCGATCTCTTTTGCCATTTGGAACCGCTGGAACGGAGGGATATGGTTTGGAGAATTAGGATTAGATGGCTAGTCTAACTGAAGTAGTAGATGATTATTTAAAGAGGTTAAAAAAATGTGAACGCAGTGGGGTTTGGATGCAAATGAAGACGAAGGGGAGGTGAAGAAGCCGAGGAGAATCGGTTCCCGATGGTGAAGTAAATGGGAGAAGTGGCGTGCAGGCAGTTGATTAGACGGCTAGGTAGACTATGCGGGTAGACTGATGAGTCGTACCTGTTCGTGTACGTGCCCATCCGTCCTGATAGGTGGGACCTATGCAAACAGATAAAAAATGTGTCATAGTTTTTTTTGAGCGCATGAGTGGGAGACACAACATTCTCTGGTTAAGGAATACTCCCTCCGTTTAGGTGAGTATAAATCACCTTATGAAAATCAGGTTTTCCCAAAACCTTTAGGTGTGGAGCATTAGCTTCCTGCTCGATCCCCTCCCAGCCTCGTTAGCCAGCGTTCTCTTCCTCTGCTGCCGTGTTCTACCTTTCTATTTTTCCTCTTCTCAAGTGTGGAACGATCTGCATGCCGTCCTTGATGCACCAGAACGACCACTGCATGCATCGCGGCAGGGCGTTGATTGGGCATGCACGAGAATTTGGTTCTGCTCGCAATATGGATGATACCTGAATGATGAAGTGAATAGGCATGCTAGCACGGGAGACCTATTTCCGCTATACAATACTGGAGTACTCATGTTCCTACTACTAGTAGTAGTAATAGTAGTACAACTGTGGTACACTTGATGGTCAAAATACTATTCATCCGGTCCTCACAGTGAAGTGACAACACCCTGCGCCTGACACTAGTCCAGGCGGCTTGTTCGGGTTACCAAAGTCAGCCTCACCCTGTGCACTGTGCAGTCTGTCACCGCCGCTGTACAGCACATTGGCGCCTCGCCTCGTCTCCCTCTCCGCTCCCATAGCACCACTCCATCTCCATCTCCTTCTCCGTCTCCGTCTCCATCTCACTGTGCCCCCGTGTACCGTCGCCTCACTCGCCTCCCCCAGTACCACTATTCCCTCGCTAGCCGCTCCAGCACCGACATCCTTCTCCCCCATAAATTAAGCCCCCTTCCAAACTCCACCATGGCCGAACGTGAACCGCGCAGCATCCATATGATCCGCGGTTGGAGCCATCTCCCCAGTGACATCCTCGACCTCTGTTGTTCGTGTATGGATATGTTGAGCGCCCTGCGGCTGGCTGCATGCTCGAGGGACATGCACAGGCCATCGTCGAAGCGAGGCCTAAGCTTTCCAAGACACCCTGCTTGCTGCTATCTGGTCTTGCGAGATTGGCTCACCATGATACGGAGGCGTGCATGATGCCCCTCGACTTCAATCCGATCTCCATTAGCCGAAACTTCTTTGCAGGTATGTAGTGGGTCGTCGTACATCATTTCCCTCGACATCGATCCGATCAACATCGCCCGAAACTTGCAGGTATGTACTGGGTCAGCATGAACTCCCACTAGATGGCCGCCTTCAGAGAAGACGGTAAAAAGTTGGTGCTCGTGAACTTCCAGACCTCCCATGAGATTATCCTTGTCCGTTGGATTATATAGAGTATTACCATCGCGGTCCAAGTCATCTAGATTACTACATCAGTTGGACGGACCTTGTTTTGCAGAAGATTGTAATCTGCCAAGTGCCCACACGACATGCGAATTACGCAGACTTCAAGCTAATTGCCTCGTTTGACCGCGGACTCGCCTATCTTTACGCCGGTGCCTTCTTTAGCTGGAGACAACTTGGCTCGCAGTGGATCATCGTCAAAGCTGATACACACTTCTGTGATGCTATTGAACACAATGGCATCATCTACGCGATCGACAAAGTAGATGGCACCACGTATTGCTGGGACGGCGCGTGTAAGTTGTTTCCGTCTCATGTTAATGATGACGCCATGACACTGTTTGAACTTTTTGTGATGATTGGCATATCCCTGTTTGAGCAGAATTTGAGTAGAACTATGGCAATGTATTAGAGACGCCGTAAATCAACTATATTTGGAATGAGTTAATTCATGCGATTGTGACCATGTCATTACAGCCAATTTGTACCCTGAATAATCAAACGGTTAGGAATATATGGATATTATCCTTATTTTACAGTAATCTATACTACTACTAAATATGAGTGTGTATCAATGGCCATGTTAGTTTCCTCATTTTCATGATGTAGAAACATGCACCACACTGTTGGTTTCATATAACCATACATTAGGGAAGTAAATGTGCATATGGAGAACTCTATATTTGGAAGTAGTGAAATCATGCAATGCTTACCATGTGTACATACCTATATTCACCCTTCAGCAATCAATGGCTAGAATAATATCCTCACAAAAATTTTTCCCACAGAACACGAGTATATAACAATGCATGGTCTGTTAGTTACCTTGAAGAATTTGTTTGTGAGGACAGAACATGATTACTCCCTCCGCTCCCAAATATTTGTCTTTCTAGAGATTTTAACAAGTGACTACATACGGAGCAAAATGAGTGAATCTACACTCTAAAATATGTCTACATACATCCATATGTTGTGTCTATTTGAAATGCCTAGAAAGACAAATATTTGGGAACGGAGGGAGTACATAACATGCATGACATGGTAGTTTCCTGTGAAGAATCGATTGTGAGATAACATGAGTATAACCATGCATGGCACTTCTATATTTTCGAACCCAGTATACATTTCCCTATATTTTCCTCCCGGTTCCAACAGGGACATATCAATGCTGTTTCTTGCATTATCCTACTCATACTCTGAACAATGCTGATCTTACATTAACAATGCCTGTCCTTTTTGATATGATGCAGTGTCCCTACAGTTACTGCCCTTTGTAATCACACCACCTTTGCCAAAAAAAGGGAACCACAACTGGTTCCTCACTCGATCAGACGACGGCAAAAGACTGATGATCATTCGGACACATGAGCCGGAAAAGTTATATTGCAAAAACCCCACTGTATACAAGCACCGTGTAATACGTGAGTATCCAGACAGTGGCTGTTACGTCTATGAGCAGGATACCAGCTCGTTGGGGCCTTTAGGATTTTTTAGTTGGAGGCGGGTAAACAGCCTTGGTTCACACTCTCTGTTTCTCAAACTCAATTATCCGATTAACTAGGAGACCGCCATTGGCAAGGACCTTGATGGCAGAGAGGCTCTGTTTGCTATGGAAAACTGTGTCTACACGGCGAGCCCTAGGAGTTCGGGAGCAAACTCCCCTGATTGTCAACGATACAGCCTGCAGCCAAAAGAAGGTGAGAATGGCAAAGGCATCCGGATTAACTTTGATCCTTGGATGTCTCAATTACGACAGGCGGTGATGTGGCTCAAGCCTTCAGGGTAATTGGGCAGTTGCATCGAAAGGGTGGAGTACTGGTGTCACCGGATCACTGGTCGCTGAAGCGGGGCTGCAAATTATGATGGTGTTGGATCATCTCTTCGAATGACTTTGTTATCTTTACTACTTGTTCTGGATGGGTAGTTCTTTCTTTTGTTATGCATATTCCTTGTCATTTGGTCATCCTCGTCTATGTCACTCTTACTATGTAATAGTTGCTTCTGTTTAGAATGTCATTCTCGTCTGGATCACGAGAGTCTGAGCGCTGCAGATGGGTGCGTTTTGGTGGTGTAGCAAGACTTCTTATGAACTATCATGTCTTGCTGTTTATGTCAGTAGTAGTCACTAGTCAGTGTTGGAATGTTGTATATATCGTTGTTTCGAACTGTTTATTGTCTCGAACAACTGGTGGGCTAAATGAGGGCATCACCATTCTCTAGTGTTCAGAGTATATCTCCTTTTTTCAAGTTATATAATTTGAGCTCAGTGTCTTTTCGATGATGTACACTTGTTTGGGCCAGTGAGGTGTCGTTGAATATGGGCCGAGTAGTAACGCAATGCCAAACAGGTCAATTATGACTCTCAGGCCGGGCTCTCAAAAGATCCTGAAAAAAAGGCCGGGCTCTCCAAAAAAGAAAGAATAAGGACTCTTAGGCCGACATGTGGGCGCCACCGGTGTTTTCGTGCGCTTGCGCGCCGAGAGCATATTGGCGCGTGCTCGAAATTCATGCTACCTTTTCATCCCCAGTCTCCCGCCCCTCCCCCACCTCTGGAATCTCGATTCCTACTCCAGTTCCCCCAAATCCCCCTCCTGTACTCCCTGTACTCAAGCGCACTATCATGTCGCCGGTCAACGCGGATCTCCGGAGGTCCGTCCTGCCTTCGGTCGCTGCGTGCTGTCGCTCAACAGTGGCCTGGCGGCGCTTGACGACCAGTTTGCCGGCAAGGTGCTGATGGTAACCATCAACGGCGACCGGCCTCCCGTCTCGCCGGACGACCTTGTCAAAGCTCTTGGCATTGCGCACGGCATCCAAATAAGTGACTTGCTCGTCGAAGTCTGTCTGCCACCGGCTGATTTCTTCGTCAGGTTCCAGACAACTTTCGACTACAGTCGTGTGTTCGAATCTTCCCGGCGTTTGTTCTGCGATGGCGCGCTGGTGAGATTTGATCGGTGGCACCAGGGATGGGGCTCGGTGCCCTCTGAGCTTGAGTTTTTAACAAAGCTTACCTTCCACGGCATGCCTCCACGTGCTTGGAACAGCGAGTCCATGAACGAGCTTATCAACGACCTTCGAGGTGAGCTCGTAAGTATGTTTGTTCCTCCAGACAGCTGGGCTCTGACGGTTATGGCATGGATGAAGAAGCTGTCCACCATACCGAAGGTGATTGGTGTTGAGATACCGGTGCAGGAACCGGGGTTGTACGCCACCAAGGCCGCCGCGGACCACGTTAGGGATGTACCTGTATCGAGTGTTCGTGCATGTCGAAGAAGTTGTCAATCTATCAATCGAGGTCCTGTCGCTGCCGCTGGTGCCAGGGTCCGTCGACGGCGTCCATTACAGGAGTCAACGTCAGACTTTCCCCGTGTTGCTCGGAACGATGGATGGCACATGGCCTACTCCATCGCGCGGCGGAGGCCACTGCTTCTTTGGGAGAAGAGGCAGGGCTGGCTGCGTGTGCTCTAATCTGAGGTAACAATTGAATCTTCTCAGATACTAGTTAAATCCGAGCTATGGGTGTGAAGCACTGATATGCCAGTACATTTGATTGTGACCTGTTCTAATTTTGTACCTGAACTTTTTTTAGAAAGGGCTGTACGTCAACTTAATGTGCTAGCAAAACTTATTGTGTTGTCTGTCTGTTTTCTTTGCACAACATTCAAGATATTTCCCCGTCATTGATAAAGACGATGAACCGTTATGTACGACTTCGTTGGTTTCAACATAGCCCTTCCCGTAGCGATCCACTGCTTCCATCCTGATTGTGCCGTGTGCGTGAAATTTTTGTATGCAAGTTCAGTGTGCTATGATGTTCTATATGATTGTGTCAATTATATAAGTTTTTACTGAGCATCAGCAATGCATATGGCTGAAAGATGTATTTAGGAGCATCGACCGATGGGTCTCTCCCTCTATCTCTCTCTCTCACACACACACACGCGCGCACACGCACAAGTGGGACCCGTTGAATTATTTATTTGCTCGTGACAACTTTTAATCAGGTTCCACTGTAATCTAAATTTTTTCTTAAGTTATTAATTGAGCTAAGTGACTTCGGAAAGTTGTACAGAAGCCATGTTTGGGCCTTTCTGGCGTCGCTGAATGTGGGCTGAGTAACCATGTTAGGTTCTACTGTACTACAAATGCCTTTTTGTCAACATCAGCAATCCAACTGGGCCGACGACAGTTGTACACAATATCCGGGTCAACTTGTTATTCTCCGCCCCGCTGGGCTGCAAACTTTCCTAGGAGGTATGCATTAGGCTTAACAAGAAAATGGACTTTAAGAAATAATAAATGGGATGTAATTATAATACCTGGAAAGTTACTCTGCACCAAACACGTAATTAGTTTGAAAAATATATTATTTTTGGAATTTGAAAATTTTAATTTCATTACTTGTTGCGCGCGCAATATTTCGTTGGATTTTAACGTAATACAACTTTATTTTGAAATTATATTTAACCTGACTAGAAATTTCAGATAAATTTTTTTCGGATCCCATCAAAATGTGGGAATTTCTTTTGAATTCTGTTTTGAGCGGTTGTTTGAAATTATTAATCGTTGTCCTAGCTAGAAGTTGGGCTGTACTTTTAACAAACTGTAAATGGGCTGTAGTAAATTCCATTAGAATTAAAAAATGGGCTGTACATTCTTAGAAATCGCAAATGGGCTATATGTTCTCTGCCAAATCCGAGCTGTGGGCCTACTAAGTTGACGCGTACCAAGGGCTTTGTCAACCTAGTCAATATAAACGATTCTAGCTGCAGTGATCATACGATGTCCATCCAACGGCCGTAGTGCTTCTTCAACCTCTGGTCTTCTTGCTCCAGCCGCCCAAAGCAGTGCCGGTCGTGTCGCGTGCTCCTGCCTCCCGTGGTCGGCTGTGATGCCACGGAGGCCTCACCGCCCCGTACTACTCCCACCGCTGGCCAGGCCATCCCTCTACTCACCCACACCCCCTGTTATTCTGTGGCGACGGCAGCCTCACACCGCAGCCGAACCAGTGAACCCTCGTACTCCTCTCCGCGCGGGCTTCCACTGCTGTGTCTTCCCCGGCTCCGCGTCGTCCCCTTCCTAGGCCTCGCTGTCGTCCAGACAACCGCCCTGGTGCTCTCGGCTCGGCGTGGTCAACGACCGACTTCCATCGGAAGAGTACTGTACGTGGAGAGGCTGATAGCTGGGTCCAGGCGGCCGCAAGGAAGTCCCTCCTTATTACGCGCAAAATAATTATTCCTCCACCTGACAGCAGGGACCCACCGAACGGGCCACCTTATTTCACGAAAAAACATTCCCCCCCTGACTGCTAGGACCCACCGGACGGGCCAGCGTATTTTGCGAAAAAACGTTCCCCCGCTGTCAGCTCGGACCCACCGGAAGTGCCTCCTTATTATGCACAAAAAAATGAATACTCCCCCTGCTAGCTGGGACCCACCATGGTGGGAGGCTGACTTGTGGGCCTACTAAGTTGACTGGGACGGGGGCCTTTGTCAACTTTAGTCCATATGAACGATTCTAGCTCCAGTGACCGTACGATGTCCATCCAACGGCCGTAGTGCTTCTTCAACCTCTGGTCTTCTTGCTCCAGCCGCCCAAAGCAGCGCCGGTCGTGCCGCATGCTCCTGCCTCCCGTGGCCGGCTGTGCTGCCGCGGAGGCCTCACCGCCCCCTACTATTCCCACCGCTGGCCAGGCCCTGCGGCGATGGCAGCCTCACACCGCAGCCAAACCAGTGAACCCTCGTACTCCTCTCCGCGCGGGCTTCCACTGCCGCGTCTTCCCCGGCTCCCCGTCGTCCCCTTCCTAGGCCTCGCCGTCGTCCACCGCCCTGGTGCTCTCGGCGCGGCGTGGTCAACGTGGTCAAGGAACGACTTCCATCGGACGTGGACTGTATGTGGAGAGGCTGACAGCTGGGTCCACGGCCACAGCAAGGAAGTGCCTCCTTATTACGCGGAAAATAATGATTCCTCCACCTGACAGCTGGGACCCACCGGACGAGCCACTGTATTTCGCGAAAAAATGTTTCCCCCTTACTGCTGGGACCCACCAGCTACATCTTCGCACACAAGGAAGTGCGTCCGGGCAAAAAAAAACGATTCGCCCCCTGACTGCTGGGACCCACCAGCTACATCTTCGCAGGCAAGGAAGTGCCTGACAGTTGGGACCCACCTGGTCGAAGCGTACGTAGCGTTGTCATTCTGGTCGCGAACGTGTACGTACATATATACTGGTGGATGTAGAGGCACGCACGTGTCGTAGTAGAGGCGCGTACGTGTCGTAGTAGAGGCGCGCACGTAGCATGTCCACGTACGTACAGCGGCCAGGGTGCAAGAAAGAAAATATGGCCACGTATGTGTACATACGGGCGGGGTCTCGAACGCCTACTCGCGCATACGTACGGCGAGGGCTCGTGTACATGGCTGGGTCGAACGGAGAAACAGCGTCATCGTCGTGTTCATGGGGAGGCAACGGAATGCATCGTGTTCATGGGGAGGCAACGGAATGCGTCATGTTCATCGGGAGGCAACGGAACGCGTGCGAGCCAACCGGCTGGGTCGGAACGGAATGCGTGGTCGTGTTCATCCGGAGGGCTTGGACGGAACAGGCGATGGAAACAAGGCCTGGCGTACCGCACAACAGAGGAAACGGACCTCCTACGTTCAGAACGGGGTCCTGTTGATCGGGAAGGGTCTGGCGTACCGCAAAACGGAGGAAACGGACCTCCTACGGTCGAAACGGGGGTCATGTTGATCAGGAGGGGTGTGGCGTACCGCAAAACGGACGAAACAGACCTCCTATGGTCGAAACGGGGGTCCTGTTGATCGGGAGGGGTGTGGCGTACCGCAAAATGGATGAAACGGACCTCCTACGGTCGAAACGGGGGTCCTGTTCATCGGGAGGGGTGTGGCGTACCGCAAAATGGGACTCCACGGGATACTGTTCATCTCCACCGTCGACCTCCTCCAGCCTCCACGGGCTACCGTCGACCTCCTCCAGCCTCCACGGGCTCCTGTTCATCCAGCCTCCACCGCGCGCTACTCCACCGGCTACTGTTCAACCACCCCTCCACGAGCACCCCTCCACCGTCTACTATTCATCCAGCCCTCCACACCACGGGGTCCTGTTCAACCACCCCTCCACTGTCTACTGTTCATCCAACCCTCCACCACACCACGGGGTCCTGTTCATCCAGAGGCAACGCCACCGCTCACTATTCATCCAACCCCCCCCCCCCCCCCCGCGCAACGCTCACTGTTCATCCAATCGATCGGCTTCAGTTAGCAGCAGTAGTGAAGGAATCGCTTGATCGGGTTCAGTTAACAGCCATCGAACGATCGCTCGGGTTCAGTAACGCGTAGCCTGCAGTGCAATCGCTCGGGTTCAGTTAGAGCCCAACGTCTCGCTCGGGTTCTGTTAGAGCCAACGCCTCCCACACACACGTGTACGTGTACGAGAGAAACGCGCATCGCTCGGCCCCCGACCTCCCACCGTAACCGGGAACTCCCCGAAATTTTCCTGCCCCTCGCTTCTACCACGGTTTTTTTCGTCATGGACGGCCCAAAGAATGTCATGCAGCTGCGTCTCCGGCCCGCCCAGGACGGAAAACCCATTTTCTGTCATGATTTTTTGTCATAGAAGTAGGAGCCCACCACATCTATGATGATACCGGGTTTTGTCACAATTATCGTCATAGAAGTGTCATATGTATGACAGAAATTTTTTCGTTCGGCCCAAAATGTCACGGATGTGTCTTTTTTTTGTAGTGCACTATCATATACGTGAGCCAAAAGGCACAAACAGTCCCGGGCTAGGTAAGGTGGCACCCGTGGGAATACCGTGCGTGAGGCCACAAAGTGATATGATGTGTTACATGCTAGATTGGTCTGACTTACGATCGGGGTCCTGATAGGCATAAAGGGAGCACCTCTGTGATTGTTATAGCCGGGTTATCCGGACGTGTACCTCAGACAGGTGAAGCCGAAAGCTAGCGTTCTAAAGGGAATAATTGGTCGGCGCACAAAAGATGAACTGCCCTCGTTGCAATATAAGCCCCCAAAATATAACGTGTACTGTGATTTTTCACATCACAACTTAAGCATGCACAACAACGCATGCTGGCCCAGGGAGAGGAACCCTTAACAGAACTATTCTATCTGGAAGATGTTTCTTACGATCAAATGTTATATAACATAACTCCCCGAATACAACTTGTCTGTTCAAGCAACTATGACCAGACTGCCTGGTTTCCGAACATACTTTGGTGTTTACCAATGGTATAGTATTTGGAAACACTCCAAACCTTGGTTTTCGAAGGTTGAAGCAGAAGGTCTGCCATGACAATCATTTTACAATTCGGCTGGAGATAAGTTTGCCGATAATAGTACATTGCTACTTGGACTAAAAAAATTCGTCCTCCTCTAGACCATCTAACAGGTTGTCTAGTTTACAATCATGTTGTGAAAAATTGGTGGCTATCTTTACTTGGTCATACACCAAGATAACATGAATTTCTTGTCCATCTGGTCCCTGAGGTCTGACCCGGGCCATGTGATTCGGATCAAGTTCGGTGTACCGCGTTTTCACCATGGCCCAGGCCTCTCGTGCGCCTTCTCGGCATGCTGATATCTTCTTGATGAGCCCCCTTGAATAAATTCACGAGTTCCTCCATACTTCCTGGAGGAGAATCGGATGGCCATAAAGCCTTAGCGATGTTCCTCATTGCCTTCCGGAGAAGTGCTGACTGGATAGCTCTTGTAGCAGATCGCCTTGAACTCCGGAAACTTTTCCTTCGGGCCGCCCAGTCAGCACACCTACAGAAACAAACTTGTTAAACTTTCCATCAGGGGACCATACGAAAGTGAGGTTCAAGAGCATACTGAATATGCTACCTTTCAGCTTTCTGTTCTCCTTCAAAGCATCCACCAGTTGGGTTCATATGACCTTTAGCTCTTCGGCTAGCTTGATACTTGCATCTTGTGGTTTGTTCTTCTCATTAATGGTTCGTGTTAATACACGTTGATCAGCGGCTTCTTGCCCTTCGGCGTGTTCTTTGTTTGCCTGAGCAGCCTTTAGCCTTTCGTCCAACCGGTCTGAAGATCCTGTCGTTGCATACAAAAACAATGCATGGTTAGAATCATTGTGGGTATGGAATAATATTCTCCAGATACTGTTGTGCTTACCATTGGGTGCCCCCTTGGATTTCTTTCAATTTTCAAGTTCGGCGGTGGCAACAGTTAGCTTAGTTCGACATTCTTCCAGCTCCTTGGATAATGTGTTATTCTTCTCCGTGAGTAGCTGATGGCGTAACGACCCTCAAATCAGTTGGGCCAACTGCTTCATGGCTCGGGGGCTACTGGCATATGATTATTAAATCTACAGAATAGTGCTTACCTGCGTATCCTTTGAAAGCTGGGGACTGGCTCCAGCAAGCCCATCTCGAGCAGCTCAGGCGTATGCATTTGCTGCGCTGAAAGCATTGAATGCCTCTTCGGTGAAATTCGGGTCGCGCATAGCCGCCCTCCCGCGCCGATGGTTCATCGCACTCTCCACCTCGGAGTGGGTGACGGATACATTATCCGAATCCTCGAGGTGAGGACAATCCGACAATACACCCATATCAACCCTAGTCCTAGGGGCAGGGTCTGGGGTCGGATTGGCTGATGCATGACTGGCAAAGTCTCCGGACATAGTTCGACGTATGCTCTTCCTAAAAATGTGGCACAGGAGGAAACGTCACAATCCGGTATGTCTGCCTAGTGCATATTAAAAACCATACCCCTTCGATGAAGGTGGGGGCTCGGTAGTATCGCCATCCGCCTTTCTTTTCGAAGACCCACCCTGCGCAGGTGTCGCCCTCTTAAGGGATGCCTCTGATACGGCGTGGCGAGACGAGTGCTGCCCCTTTGGAGCACGAGACAGTGCGGTGGGTGAGGCGCAATGAGAAAACTCTTTTGGAGGAGACGTCTCCTGGGTACTTACGTGGGAGGAGGGGAGAAGGCCGGGGTAATCGGCTATATTTGCCACTTCCGTGCCGTCGTAGCTCGCCTGATAAAAGACCCCCTCCTTAAGATCTATAAAAATATCCGGATCTTCTTCAAATCCGGGATCCAGGTCTCGAACATGGTCCTCTGGCTGCGGAGCAGGACTATGGATCCCCGCGACGACCTTTCTCCATTCCTGTTAAAAATGGTCGGATTAAGCTCAAATAAGTACGACTCCGGAGGAGGATTGAATCAGGCTACTGATCGAAAGTTCACCCAGCTAGCAGGGTTGTACATGGAAAGACCTTCTTGGCATTTAAGGCAAGTAAAATCTTCTTTCTCCCCTTTGTAAAGATCGGCCAACATGGCAGCCAATGCGGCAAGGTTGTCCGGACTCTTGCGCCCACAGCGTGATGCGTCATCTTCCCCGTTGTAATGCCACATGGGGAGTCCCCTAGATTGGAGTGGCTGAATGCCTCGCGTTATTGAAATCGCCACTACCTCGATTATAGATAGTTCGAATTGGGCGAGTATTTTTATCTTGCTCATTAGCTTCTTAATCTCCGCACTGTCTTCCTCCTCAAGGCTTCGGGGGCGCCAGCCGGTGCGCTTCTTTAACTGAGCACTGGAAAATTCAGGAAGGCCTCGTCGGATTGGGTCTGGAAGAACAACGTCTTCAATATAAAACCATTCTAAGGCCCACTCTTCGGATGCCTTCTTCGGAGTGCCGGACAAGTATCCTGTCCCCGCTACGCGCCATACTTCGGCACTGCCCACCTCGAATATGGATCCCTTTTGGGAGCGGGGGACGAGGCAAAAAAGTTTTCTCCATAAATCAAAATGGGCCTCGCGTCCTAGGAACAGCTCGCAAAGAACGACGAAACCCGCGATGTGCAGGATAGAGCCCGGCGTAAGATTGTGCAGTTGGAGGCCATAATACTCCAGGAGACCTTGGAGGATAGGGTGGATTGGAAATCCAATGCCTCTTAATAGGAAGGAAACAAAGCACACTCGCTCCCCTTCAGTAGGATTGGGGAAGTTTTCCGCCAGGGCTTCGCCATTGATAGAAGTTAATCCCGCCCGAACGGGGACTAGATCCGCGGGAGGGAGATACCCCTGCGTCTGAAGCTTGGTCAGCTGGGCGTGGAATACCGAGCAACTCTCCCAATCGCCTTTTTGATGGCCGTGGGGGCGTGAGGAAGAAGTGGGAGGGCCAGCCATGTTTGCGCGGTTTCCTACGGTAAGCTCTAAGGATTTTCGCCTGTTGTGGAATGGCATCTGAGATTCAATCTCCTTAAATAGATGCCTTCCCTACAAAGTCAGGGTGTTATCTGTAAAAACACATGGACCCTTAGTATTCGTCTGACACATGGAAGCCGAGGCGACGGTGGTGCAGAAGTTGAAGGGTATGATATTTAATGTAAGGCCAAAGCTGCCCGAAGTACCTGGGAGGGCCCACCTTACAAAGCCGAAGATATAAAGCCGAATACTGCATCGTCATCGAAAAGCCAAATACAGTTCTTTTGTTCAAATTGTTTTGGAGTATTCGGAGGAGGAGGAACCCGCCTTGCAATGCCGAAGATAATCTGCGCGCTGGACATGTCGTCATTGAAGCCTGGTTCGGGGGCTACTGAGGGAGTCCTAGATGAGGGGGTCCCCAAGCATCCGGGCTATGTGACATGGGCCAGACTAATGGGCCGTAAAGATATGAGATTGAAGGCCTTCCCCTGTGTCTGGATGGGACTCTCCTTTGCGTGGATGGCACGCCTGGCGTTTGGATATGAAACTTCCTTTCTCTGTAAACCGGCTCTGTACAACCCTAGCCCCCGATCCTGTATCAGGGTTTAGTCCGTAGAGATCATCAGAATTCACACTGGCTAGACATCTAGGGTTTAGTCATTGCGATCTCGCGGTAGATCAATTCTTGTAACCCCTATACTCATCATAGTGAATCAAGCAGGGAGTAGGGTATTACCTCCATTAAGAGGGCTCGAACCTGGGCAAACATCGTGTCCCCTACCTCCTGTTACCTTCGATCCACAGATGCACAGTTCGGGGCCCCCTACCCGAGATCGGCCGGTTTTGACACCGACATCGGCTACAGCCGGACTATGACGTCCTTCATGGCCAAGCTGTAAATCCTATGCAGCTCCGCCAGTTGCTTCTTCTGGTTGTTCAAAAGCACCGGGTGTTCCGGTGCCACGAACTATGACCAGAAGAGCTTCTCCGTTGAGCTCCCCTCATGTGCTCAGAAGAAATGTGCGGCGTCGGCGGCACTCCTCGGAAGATCCACAAAGGCGTCTGGAGAACTCCATAGTCGACTGAGCAAAGCATATCTTTGACCCCCAAATAGACTCTGCGAGAGAACGGGCTTGCCAGCCGCTATCTATTCGGCCCGCCAAGTCTCCTCCTGAGCACTCCAGGATTCGGTGCACGCCTCTTTGACCTCCTGGAGGGCCTTGGTGAGATTGGCCGCCTGGGCCGTACTCTTCTCCTCCAAGGCCTCGCAGCTGTCATAGGCGTCCTTCAGCTCTTGCTCTACCTCGGTCACCCTCTCCTCATGCTGGCGGCGGGCGACCTGTTCGGCCTTTAAATCCACAGCTGCTTTGTCAGCAGCTGCCTTGCTCGCCTTTGCCTCCTCCTTGGCTTGGGCAAGGGCGCTCTTGAGGGTCTCACCTCGGCCGCGCTACATACAATCATATTGATAGTAGTCCATGAGCTTTACTCTGAATTTGCATATCACTTCAGGCATATAAGAGCTCTTTTAAACATACCTTGCGCCTCATCGAACTGCTTGTTAATGCGGTCGATATCATTGTCCGCCAGCTCCAGCTGCCGCTTGAGTTCAGAAACATAGCCGGCCTGGGCGGTCGCCGCTAACAGGGAAGCCTGTTATAAAACAGAAAAGTACGTCACCTCCTCCGAATATTATGTGATCCTCTGTTCGGCTTTTTTCAAAACCGAACACAGTCTCAGGAGCTACTATCTATATACATACGTATTTCCTCCATATGAAAAGCGTATAAGAGTATTACGTCGCATACCTCGAAACCTGTTAGCAGGCTGGTGAAAGCTTTGTTCAGCCCGCTCTTGGCAGACTGAACCTTCTCCACCACCACACCCATCAGGGTGCCGTGCTCCTCCATGATGGAAGCACATCGTAGTGCCTCCATCAGAGTGTTCGGCGCCTCCGGATTAGTGGAAGTCGCCACCGGAGTTGACACTCCCCCTGCTTCGAAGGGGGTTGCTCGCTCGATTCTGGAGCCATATGGATCTCCGGAATAGTGTTCGGTTGGGGGTCGGACTGGTCAGGGCCCCCGCCGTTAGTCTCCATGGGGGTTGCGCCCCCATGTTCTGAGCAGCCGAGGCCTCAGGCGCCGTATTGGCAGCCTCCCTCACCTCTCCGTGGCCTGGAGAGGCCCTTCGGGACAACACTTCAGTGTCATCCGTGATGGTTGGCGGAGAGGCTTGGGGAGGCATCTCGCTCTCCCCCATCTCTGGTGCCAGAGAGTTCCCCTCTGATAGCGATGGTTGGGGGAGGTCGCGGGCCGGACTAAAACACACAAAATAATATGTTATATTACAACCATAAAAGACCAGATATATGTAAAGTATCCTTTGACACTTACGATGTGGTCAGGGGCTTTTCCGTGGGGCGCCTCTTGGGGGCATGTTCGGCATCTGTATCCGAACCATCCGAAAGGGTTATCTTCTCCCTCTTGGACGCCCCTTCCTCCGGGTTTGCGGAGGCTGCTCTCTTCTTTTTCCTCCCCTTGAGGGGAGAGTCACTTTCCGCCGCCTCCTCCTCTTCATCTTCATCTCCCTCGTGGGAGGAGGGGACTTCGGTCTATCCGGACACTACATCTGAAGTACCTTTACGGCGGAGGCCACCCTTGGCCTCCTTGCTCTTCTTCTTGGCCTTCTTCTTCGGCGCCTGATAGGGCGTCGGAACCATCATCTTCATAAGCTGGGGTGTGGCCGGATCTTCAGGCAGCGGTGCCGGACACTTGATCCGCTCCGCCTTCGCTGTCCAGCCCTGTGAGAGGGATAGAAAACTCATTATACCTAAAAAAATTATCGACCAAGGTGTATGTTCGAATAAAACACTTACCGGAGTGGCCGGATTCGTGTTGTCGAGGCCGATGTCTTCGATCTTCCTTGGCCACGTCTTCTGGGCCTTGAAGAGCAGCTTCTAGATCTCTTCGAGCGTTGTGCCGAAGAAGCGCTGCAGGGTCCGGGGACCTTCCGGATTGAACTCCCACATATGGAGAGGCCGGAGTTGGCAGGGGAGGATCCGGTGGAAGAGCATCACCTGAATCACGTCAGTGAGACTGGTGTTCTTACTTATCATGTTTTTTATATGCTTCTGCAGCGTCAGCACTTCCACGGTCGACCCCCAGTCCAGACCATAGTTGGTCCATGACACGAGCCGCATAGGGGGTCCAGATCTAAATTCAGGAGTGGCCGCCCATTGGGCGCCGCATCGTTCGGTGATGTAGAACCACTCATGCTGAGACACCTTGAGAGTGTAAGTGCATCTAGTGCCACCCCTAGTGGGTTTTGGAGTATTGACGACAAACTTGGTTGAGGGACTAATGTGTTTGTGAGAATTGCAGGATAACACAGGTAGTAGTCCCTTATTGATTCGGTTTACCTACCAGAGATGACCCCTAAAAATGTGTGAAGACATTCATGATGAAGATTATGACATGTGAAGACATTCACTGGAAGACTATGGAGTACGAAGACATAGTTGTTTCATAGTTTCCTTTTCTTCTTTGGTGAATCATTGGAACCACCGTACTGTTAAGTGGGGTCCAAGTGAACAAAGTCAGAGTGACTGAAGTGATGCTCAGCCTAAATCCTATGTCTTCGAGCGAAGACAATGAGAGGAAATCTTATCCAGAGCTAGATGAGTTAGCTTTGCTTGTAGCCCAAGTAAAGCTGCCTTGTGTGTTTGAAATCCGACCGTTGGACACGTGTCGGTTCCTTAGTGACCCAGGGTCATTTCAGACATATCAGGTTGGGTTGCCTCCTGGCTATAAATAGCCCACCCCCTACACCATAAATTGGTGGCTGCTCAGAGTTAGTGCACGACTTTTGTCGTTTGAGAGCAACCCACCTCCGAAGCATTTGAGAGAGAGAGATCCTTGCGAGGACAAAGCCCAAAGCACCCAGAGCAAGAGATTGTCAGGCATCACTGAAGTCTTTCTGTCTGCGTGACCTGAAGACTTGTTACACTTGAGGACTGTGAATCCTCCAGTCGGTTAGGCGTCGCGTTCTGAGATCCAAGAATCATTGTGGATAGCCGGTGAACGAAGTATGTGAATGTTTGGAAGTCTACCTTAAAGACTTACTAGAGTGATTGGGCTAGGACTGGGTGTCCTTAGCTCAAGGGGAATAAGATGAAGACGCGTTCTTCTGAGTTAAATCTCAGCCTCCCTAACCAGACGTACAGCTGTCAGAGCAACTGGAACTGGCCTACCAAATCCTTGTCTTCACCAAGCAACTGGTTCTATCCTCCACTTCCCTCTACTTTACTGTTTGTCTTCGTGAAGTCATTGCCTGCTTGTCTGATCTGATTGACTTCACTGAGTGAAGACTATTTATGGTTTGGCTTCATACTGTCTTCCATCCTGATCCATACTACCTAGCTGCTGATAGTCTTCGTGCTTTCACTACATTGCTTACTTGATTATGGCTTGTCTAGTGTAGTCTATCTTCCGCTGCATACCAATAGGTTCATTTCTACTGTTTGTCTTCAAAGACCTCGTGTTTTGAAGACTTTCATAAAAATCGCCTATTCACCCCCCTCTAGTCGATAACTAGCACTTTCAATTGGTATCAGAGCAAGGTGCTCCCTTGTTCTGTGTGATTCAGTTTAACCACCTGGAGTTTTAGCTACGTCGACTGCAGGGATAATCAAGGTCTCCGCTGCGTGCCCCATTTTTTATGGTCATAATTATCCCAGATGGAAGGCTATGATGAGGAAGCGCCTCCTTGCGATGGACAGTGAGCTTTGGACCGCCACAGAGATTGGTTGCACCAAATTATGCAAGATGGCGCATGCTGACGACATTCAGAAATATAATCTTCTGGATATCAAGGGGAAGGCTGTTATATGCTCCTGCCTATCCAGAGACGAGTTCAGGTGCATCATGCATCTAACTCTCAATCCAACCTTCTGGACGGAGGTCCACCATATAATTAGGTATCTTGAGAAGACCCTTAAAATCTTTTGGCAGACGCTCATTACGCAAAGCCGGTACTAGACACGGCACCCTGAGACTTCTAGTGCTCAACCCGGCCTCAGTCGAAGCCGAAGGAATCACACGGGGTGACCCATAAGCCCCTTGTTTGCTATTTCCGCCTCCTGATGGGCCTTGGCCCCGGCTGCACTCCGAGGATTGGGTGGGTTAACATGAGGTGGGTTCCGACGCTGTTCACTGCTGGAGACTGCAGGCAACTCAATCCGCCGGCTATAACTATGACTCAGGAGGGGAGTCAAGTGCACACAATCACGGCTGTAGGAATAAGCCGCCTGCTGTGCAATGGCTGTTTCTAGGAGCTCAACTACAATCCGGGTTTCAACCGCGACTGGTGACTCACTGGTGATCAGGATCGCTGCCAGCCAGGAAGCTGCTGCTAACATGTTATCCACCGGGTTAGAAAAGTGCCCGCATGGCGTCAAAGCACGTTGAGGCGGTGTCTGGTTGGGGCGGGTTAGCCGCCCGCTCCTCCCTCCAAGCCAGCTCAGGCTGGCGAGGTTGAGCCGCCGCCCAATTCCCTGGCACATTTGGGTTTAACTTAGGGTTCACCCGTGCATCTTGAGTGCTTGGACCTGCCCTAGCGTGTTAAATAGATTCATCGGCTCATAATGCAAAGGTAGACGGGTTTGGTGCCTCCTACGGAGAACCGCATTGGAAGCATTCATATCCAGACTTAAACGCCAAGCTTCAGCCTTGACACGCCCTGCCTCTGCATCAATCTGAGCCTTCAGCGCTGTTGTTTGGTTATTCTCAGCCACGATGTCCTCTTGAGCCTTGATTATCTCCACACGAATCCTTGTGACCTTTGTGTTGTGCTCTGCCTGATTCGTCGCAGTGACCTGTGTTTCCAGCAAGGCTATCAAGGTATCCATGAGATCCAGCATACTTGAGCCGACGGCCTGCCAGTCCCGGACCCACTGACCTTTGCTTCAGCCGGGTCAGAGGCCATTGCGGCCATCGTTGAAGAATTGGGAGCCGGTCCTGTGCCAGCCATGAAGATAACAGCCCACCATCTTCAAGCTGATACATCGACTCTGTCTCTTCGGTTCAGGACTCATCACCTGAGTAGATGAGGGTCTCTCCCCCAGATGCAGAATCTTCCGCAAGTTCCTTGCCCTGTGTGAAGCCAACGAAAACGCACTTCTGGCCAGGTTTAACCCGGGCGGGTTTCGCGTGCCGAGTCGGCTAGATGATGTCAGTGCAGATGTCCGCTTCAGGCTCTGATCCGCCGATCTTGCCGATGAAGACATGAATACCGCCGAAGGGGACCCGGTACCCATACTCGATTGAGCCTGCCTCGGGGCCCCAGCCAGCATCGTCGATGTAGAGCTTGCCACAGCGACTCTTGGTAATCCTGCCAATGGCGTATCCCTTGATTCCTGGGAAAGAGCCCTTCAAGAAATTGAAACCACCTTGCACTGACCCCACGTGGGCGCCAACTGTCATGGGGTTAACACGGCAGATGCCATGGTAACGATGATTACCTTAAATGGGTTGAGGGGGACGAGACACACGAGTTTACCCAGGTTCGGCCCCTCACGGTGGATGTAAAAGCCTACTCCTGCTTTGGGGACTATTGCTTGAGTATCAATTACAAGGGAGCCGCTTGACCTAGCTATCGATTGATTGTACCTTAACTCTAACACGCCGCAGGGACTCGCCTTTATATACACAGGTCGAGGCCTTCGGCTTACTAGAGTACGGGTCGGGTTATACTTCGTAACGGACCCTTTCTCTAAGTTGCCTTGCCTTCTTGGGCAAGTCACCGCCTGGCGGCCTACACCTCTGGGTCATGCACCGTCTTCTGGTCTTAGGCTTTCAATCGGCCCACCTCGTAAGCCGCCTCCTGGCTCCGTGTCTTGGTTTCTTGGGCCTCTCTAAGGCTTTATAGTTTAAGTCGCCAATAGCCTAACCCGGCCCTTATAGGGCGGGTTACACCATGGGGTTATATCCCCAATAGTACCTGCACACAAAGAACAAATACTTGCAACCCAACGCTTACGAGGGGTTGTTAATCCCTTTTTGGTAACGGCATTAGAAATTGGCAAGTTGACGGGATAATAATTGTGATAGATTGGATAAATACATCTCGATAAAACGCAAAACAAAATATGCAAATAAAATGCAAGGTATTTTTGGGGTTTTGGAATAATATATTTGAAAATAAAAGTGGCAAATAATAGATCGGAAAGCAAATATGATAAAGAATAGACCTGGGGGCCGTAGATTTCACTAGTGGCTTCTCTCAACAAATAGCACACGGTGGGTAAACAAATTACTTTTGGGCAATAGATAGAAGATCGAATAATTATGACTATATGCAAGGAAATGATCAATATATAGGCATCACGTCCAAGATAAGTTGTGACAGCCTGGTTTTTGCCCTCTTCCCTTTGTCTGATTTTCATTTGATTTGGTTTTGAAATCTGGAGTTTTGAATCTTTTCATATGGACTTAAACATTTGGGTACCCCTTGACTTTCACCCAAGTGCCTCATTTCCCTCTCTAACTATCATTTTCTCTCTGGTTCACCTCAAAATAATATTTTGAATATTTTTCTTAAATGAAAAATATTCATTTCCCTCTCTTAAACCCTTGCTCAATGTGCTAAGCAACCCCAATTTTTCTTGGCCACAAAAATCTGACAAAATTCCCAAATATTCTTTGAACCCTAGGGCACCTTCCTGAGAAAAAATATTTCATCACTTTTTGGAATATTTTTGCTACAGAAAATATTTTCAGTTCTGGACAGAAATGGTAGTTTCTACAGCAACTACCATTTTACTTGCTCTATTGTGGCTGATTTTTCTTGTGCATCATCATCTTAGTAGATGGTTGCTAGCCTCCAAAGCCCAGCTCCCAACTCTCAGTATGTTGACCACAGTAAGCTCCCAAAGTTACTGACCAGAAACTTACCAGGCAGTTGGAATCCATTCTACTGCACCTGCGATCAAAACCAATTGTGGTAACCTCTAAAACTACCACGAACTACACGCCAGACATGAAGTTTAGGCTTAGGTCGGCCTGAGGTCAGAGCTCACGTGGTGACCGCATTCGTCTAGGCGTGCTGGCATACGGCCGACGCGCTCTGCAACCCGCCCGAGTCACTGTTGATCGCGTGCTCGCTTCCCCGACTACGAAGCCTTGCCAAACTTCGCCATGATCTTCGTCCCCAACTTCTTAACTCCCTCCTGGCGCTCGCTGACGCCGGAGCTCGCCGCAGCGAGCATGGGCGCGGTCCGGCCAACCCAACAGTGCGTTGCGCACTGTGTTTGTCGCCACCCTCTCGCCCCTGTGCTCGTCTCTGCTCGCCCACAGTTCCCGCGTGAGCTGCGTCGCCTTCCCCCTCGCTCACTGACGCCGTCCGTCGCCGGGTGCCGTGTCCAGGTGTCCTCCGGCGGAGCCCGATCCCCTCTCGATGCTCGGCTATAAATAGAGCCCTCCCCAGCCTCCTCGAGCATCATCCTCTCCTCCCACACACTCCACAATCTCGTAGAAAGCCGTAGCCCGGCCGGGCAGGCCGCGGGCCGCCGTCCCCGAGCTCGTGCTCGCCGGCGATCCCCTCGGGTTGTCTCCGCGACTCCAACCCTTCCAGGCCCGGGCCACCCTTCCAGGACCTCTGTCATGCCTCGGTGGTGCCGTTCCGCCCGGTTGGAGCCCCTGGTGTCGCCTCTGGTCGCCGTCGTCTTCATCTCCGGCAACCTCTGCTTCCTGTCTCCGCTAGAGAGGCTATTTTCGATGCCGTCCGACCACCCCCAGCTAACCTACGGGTACGAGCAGGTGCGTCTCCATCTCTTCTTTTGATCCCTCTCTCAAGTTCTGGCCAAGGAGCTCTCCTCCTCGGCCTGTGCTCCGGCGGAGCCGCGCCGCCCTCTGTTTCCCTCTCCCCCTCCCTCTCACCTGACTAGCGGGGCCCGCTAGTCAGCCACTCTGTACGCGCGCGAAGCGGTACGAGTGGTGGCGCCCGCGAGGTTTACGCCTTCGACGTCACCCTCCCCCCTCTCGGTTCTATTTTATTTAAATTCAAATTTAATTTTATCCAAAGAGCTTCAAACAGCCAAAACTTTTTAACCATAAGTCCAAATGAATTGATTCTTTTTGCATTGTGTTCTTTATGAAGAAATCTAGCAGCTCACCAAAAATGAGATTTTTTCTCTGCTGTCTAGATTTTCAGGTGAATTTCAGAAGGGTTCTTGATGTTTTCTTTTGGTGTTTATAATTTTTTTCAGAAAGTGAAGCTTGTCTTGAGGATCACCAGGAGGATTGTGAACCTCATCTGCACTAAGGCAAGCCACAACAACATTTTCATGGTGCCATTACAATATTTCTGATTTTTCAACTTGACCCAACCTCAAACGGTCAAGTCTCTATGCTTCAGTGTCATCCCTGGATCGGTAATGCTGACACACACAGTACTCGAAGGATTTGTAACAGAGTAGCAATCACACACTTATTACATCGAATGTCTCAATAGAGAACTTATTACAATAAATATGGCTTAAGGCCATCTAATAC
The DNA here is from genome assembly GCF_002575655.3 of Aegilops tauschii subsp. strangulata. Classification (NCBI taxonomy): domain Eukaryota; kingdom Viridiplantae; phylum Streptophyta; class Magnoliopsida; order Poales; family Poaceae; genus Aegilops; species Aegilops tauschii. Next base: position 203,000,194 of record NC_053037.3, on the reverse strand, counting down.
AATAACAACGGAAGGCTTGGAAGATAAAGTGAATCCATCAACTCCAATGGCATAGCTGAGCTGCACGGCAACGACCTACCAAACCTTACTCCTCGTCTGAAAAGTCTGCAATATGATACGTTGCAGCCCGAAAACGGGTCAGCACATGGAATATGCTGGCAATATAACACAGTAGAACAAGAACAGAATAATGCTATCACTACATGCATATTTGGCTGGTGAAAAGCTATATGGTTATAGTTTTACGGAAAGCCAATTTTTCCGTACAACAAAGGAATATATTTTATTTTAACTATCATGGTAGTTGAAACATCATTGAGAAGGTTCCTCCAACTCAATCCCAATTAAAAGTAATTATCAACCCAACAATGTTGAATTAGAGTAATGAGATACTTTGGATAATCCAAGTACTAGATACTCAAGATGTCCATAACCGGGGACACGGCTAACCATGATTAGATTGTACACTCTGCAGAGGTTTGCGCACTTTTCCCCACAAGACTCGATCTCCTCCGTTGGATTTTTTGCAATACATGGTGTTTGAGAAACGGATGACCGAGACACAGTCTTTCAGAAACATTAACTCTTTACTCCGGGTAGACCATACGAACCTACATCCCTCTACCTGCTGATCCACCTCTTCAAGAGCTCATGCAACTTACTCAACAATGCTAGAGCCCATAATAGCATATGGATTCACAGGGAAGTTTCTAGCATGAAATATCTCAGTTCCCTTTGAGCCTGGGTGGCGGACCTTAGGATGATCACACGGGTACTCCGGGATATCCTAGGACAACACTGGATTCTCAAGGTGCCCGACAAGCAATCCACCCAGATGTGTATTAAAGTTACCACCTTAAGTTGAACCATTAATTAACAATCTCACATCTGTCATGGATTCGCTCACCCAAACCATGTCTACGAGCATAGCATAGCAATATAAGCAATACATAGAAGTAACTCCCAAGGGTTTGATAATAACTGGGCAATAGGTTCTACCTCATCAACTACTTCCCAATACCCACAAGTTAATCATATCCTAACCATGCAATGTTTGAGGATTGGTGCTGATGCATAAAAACTAGGTATGAAAAGAGTATGATCAATGTGTTACTTGCCTTGGTGACGATCCACAAAACCTAGAGACTCGTAGTAGCACGCTTCGCACTCCGGGAATTCTATCACAAACAAACAATAGCATACATAAGCAATCAAGCAAAGAAGCACGGGTAAATCTCGAATAAGATGATCTAACCAGAAAGTTCAACTTAAGAACTCCGGTTTGCAACAAGAATCAAATCAAACGGAGCAACAAAACTCAAACTGCGAAAGAAACAACATCCGTTTACTAATCTGGACTAAAGTCAAATTTTACAGTACCAAAATCTTGTTCAAGTTGATTAAACAGAAAGAGGGTTTCGAGAAAAAGATCTAGGCGCTTGAATCGCCTGATTCCGATAAATGAGCGAAAAGATAAACTAAAATGAAAATCGGATCAGAAATCGCGATCGAAAATAATCGCGGAAAATCCGAGGAAAAGAAAAAAACTGACGAACAGGCTAACGAACGTTCGCTGTCTGCGGCTAACGAGTGAACACCGTTCATTAAAACGAACGTACGGACGAACATCCGCTAACTAAACTAAACCGGGAAAAAAATAAAACCGATCTATTCTAAAAAAACGAAAATTGAGGGTTTCTAAAAAACCGGATTAGTTTAAAAATAAAACCGAACGACGGCGGCGGCGGCGTATCCCTTCGGCGAGGCTCCGGCTAGGCGGGGCGGCTCCGGCGGAGTCCGGATGCAGCGGTGGGTGGCGCGGATGGTGCGGGGCGGCGACGGCAGGCGGCGGCGGTGGCAAACGGCGACGGCGGCGGTGCTACACCGCGGTGGCTGCAAGCGGCGGCGGCTTCGGCAGGCGGCAGCTGGCGGGGTGGTTCGGGTGGTGGTGTGGGGTGCGGGGCGGCGTATATAAGGAGGTGGGCTAGCTTGGGGAGGGGGCAAGGCGGCGCGGGGACAGAGTCCCGGTCGGACTCGGCGACGGCGGCGGCGGTCGCGGTCTCCTGGAGGGAGACGGCGGCGCGGGGCGGTTGGGCTGGCCTGGCTCGGTTGGGCTTCGGCCCAGCCGGGCGCTGAAGAATTTTTTTTTCAGTGATTTCGCCGAAACTTAAATAAATCCTAGAAAATAAAATAAAAACTAAAAATGCCAAAACAAATTTTCACCGTCTAAATAAAATATTTTGAACGAGATGAACATTTTCTTGGCCCTAAAATGCAACTTTGAAAAACGTGCAACTTTTCTAATTCAAATAAAATAGCAATAAAGTCCGAATAAAATCCAATATTTGATTTTAATATTTTTCCTCTAATATTTCAATTATTTTGGATAAGTCATATTATCTCCTCTCATATATTTTAATATGAAATATTTTTGGAGAGAAAAATAATTAAAACCAAAAATCCTCGTTTCAATATTTGATAGAATTTAAATATGAAAACAGTGAAATCCCCAACTCTCTCCGAGGGTCCTTGATTTGCTTAGGATTTCGAGGATCACGAAATGAAATGCAGCAAAATATGATATGCAGGAATGATCTATGTATAACATTCCAAATTGGAAATTTGGGATGTTACAAACCTACCCCCCTTAAGATGAATTTCGCCCTCGAGATTCGGGTTGGCTAGAAAATAGGTGTGGGTGGTCCTTGCGAAGATCATCCTCTCGTTCCTAGGTGGCTTCATCCTCGGTATGGTGGCTCCACTGAACTTTGCAAAACTTGATAACCTTGCTGCGGGTGACTCGGCTGGCAAATTAAATAATCCTGACTGGCTTTTCCTCATAGGTCAGATCACTGTCCAACTGAATCGCCTCCAAGGGCACTGTATCTCTTAATGGTATATCGTCCATCTCAGCATGACACTTCTTTAACTGTGGAACGTGAAACACATCATGAACTCCTGACAGTCCTTCAGGTAACTCCAACTTGTAGGCAACTTCTCCCATACGTTCCAAAATTCGATATAGTCCTACAAATCTCGGGGCTAACTTTCCTTTGACTCCAAAACTTTTCACTCCTCGCAGAGGTGACAGTCACAGATATGCTCTATCTCCAATTTCATAGGTTACCTCCTTCCGTTTCGAATCTGCATAACTCTTCTGTCTGGACTGAGCTACCTTTAGTCTATCACGAATCAACTTAACCTTCTCTTCAGACTCCTTGATCAAGTCTGGTCCAAACAGCTGTCGATCTCCAACTTCATCCCACATCAACGGTGTTCTGCACCTTCGTCCATACAGGGCTTCAAACGGTGCCATCTTCAAACTTGCCTAGTAGCTATTGTTGTATGAGAACTCTGCGTAGGGCAAACTGTCATCCCACCTAGATCCATAATCCAGCGCACAAGCTCTCAACATATCCTCCAGAATCTGGTTGACTCTCTTGGTCTGTCCATCTGTCTGTGGGTGGAATGTTGTACTGAACTCCAACCTTGTCCCCAAAGTCTCGTGCAGCTGATGCCAAAACTTATAAGTAAACTGTGTTCCTCTATCTGATACTATGGTCCTCGGAACTCCATGCAGACATACGATCCTGGTCATGTATATCTTGGCCAACTTCGCACTTGTATAGGTGGTTTTCACTGGGATAAAGTGAGCCACTTTGGTCAAGCGATCAACTACTACCCATATAGAATCATATCCTGATTTAGTCCTGGGCAATCCGGTGATAAAATCCATGCCAAGTTTATCCAACTTCCATTTGGGTATCGGCATAGGCTGTAACAATCCTACTGGCTTTTGATGCTCAGCCTTCACTCTCTGACATACATCACATACGGCTACATACTCGGCAATATCCTTCTTCATACCAGTCCACCAAAAACGTTCCTTCAAATCCAAATGCATCTTGGTGTTTCCGGGGTGTATCGAGTATGGTGAGTCATGAGCCTCCTGAAGTATTAACTTCCTGATCTCTGTGTTATTGGGCACATAAACACGGTCCTCAAACCATAAGGTGTCGTGCTCATCTTCACGAAAACCTTTGGCCTTTCCTTTGCTCATTCTCTCTTTTATCTCGGCAATCTCTTTGTCATCCTTCTGAGCTTCTCGAATCTTTCCTAACAATGTAGAGTAAACCTCCATTGTTGCAACAAAACCTCTAGGAACAATCTCCAATCGAAGTTCCTTGAGATCCTCTGCTAACTCCTTTGGCAATCCCATGCTTACTAGGGTGTTAGCATAACTCATCCGACTCAAAGCGTCTGCTACGACATTGGCCTTGCCTGGATGATAGTGAAGCTTCATGTCATAATCCTTTATAAGCTCCAACCATCTCCTCTGCCTAAGGTTCAACTCCTTCTGTGTGAAAATGTATTTCAAACTCTTATGATCCGTGTACACATCACAACGGTTTCCAATAAGGTAATGTCTCCAAGTCTTCAACGCATGCACTACGGCAGCCATATACTCTGCTCCAGGTGAACTCACTAACAGAGGGGTCCTAAGGGTTTGGGTTGGTAGTTTAAACTTATCCACGAATCCCCTTGATATGTATGAATGCAATGCACGGGTGTCAAAAAGAACAAGGGCGGTAAAAGACTTAACCAAAAACTTACCAATAACTGCGTCTGGCTGCCCTTCAACCTCCTCCACGTTAACGTGGTTCACTTGTCCTTTGTTGAATGGATTGGGCTTCTTCCCAGCGCTCCCATTACCGTTTCCATTCTTCGTTTCAGGGCACTCCGTGGCATAGTGTCCAGTCTTCCCGCACTTGAAGCAAGTAATGTGACTTAGGTCTCTCTTGGCGGGTGTGGCTGGATTGGGGCGGTTCTGATTGTTGCTTGTTCCGTTCCCAGTCCCATTCTTGGAACTATTGTGGTTGTGCGAACTTCCTCCGTTGTGGTTATGACCTCCATGGTTATGAACAAGTCCTCCCGAATTCGGGGTTAGGCGATGTTTCTGCTGGGCTCCTGAGTTATACCTTCCTTGTCCATACTTCCTCTTACGGCTCTCAATCTGCTGCTGCTTCCCTTCAATCATAAGAGCCTTATCTACCAACTCCTGGTAGTTGTTGAATGTTGCCACCATCAACTGCATGCTCATCTCATCATTCAGCCCTTCCATAAACTTCTCCTGCTTCGCGGCATCTGTGGCCACATCATCAGGGGCATAGCGAGATAACTTGCTAAACTCATCCACGTACTGAGCCACGGTACGGTTCCCCTGGCGTAAGTTGCGAAACTCACGCTTCTTCATATTCATAGCTCCAGTTGAGACATGGGCCGTGCAGAAAGCTTGCTGAAACTGATCCCAAGTGACGTTGGCTATGGGGAAGTGGCCATATAGTTCTCCCACCATGAGGCTGCTGGTCCATCCAATTGATGTGCAGAAAAGCGCACATTCTCAGCATCTGTGCAACCTGCGGTGGTCAACTCCCTTCCAATACGGCGTAGCCAATCATCTGCAACTATAGGCTCGGTGCTATTGGAAAACACCGGCGGCTGCAACCTCAGAAAATGGGTTAGGTTATCAACTGGTGGTGGGTTGTTGTTGTTGTTGTTGCCTTGGTTCTGAACTAACAACTGCATCAAGGCATTCTGCTGCTGGATCAACTGAGTGAGTTCTGGCGGGAAGGCAAATCCGGTGTCACGTCTCGGAGGCATCTGGCAGGTTTAGAGGGGAGAGATTAGAATAGAAAAGGGGTCTAGTGAGAAAGCACTACCCATATGCACATGAGACAAACACAATCATTTCACTCAATCAATCAAGCAAGGGCATACAATCAATCTAATATTTCGTTACAAAAGTGCTCGAACTATACTAAATACATGGGGAAATACTACTAATCATTTGTTGGTCATCTAGAAATTTTGATCGGTGGAAGACTCCATGATGTCTGCTCCAGCTTCGTCTTCAAAGTCATCTTCACTGGGGTCGGAGTCGGTGTCGTCGATGATGATGTAGTTCTCGGGGCAAGTTGAGTCGTCGTCCTCTCCTCCTGGCGCGGGGTCTCCCATGAATACTCCGATCTTCTTTATCAAGTCGTCATTCTTCTCCAATAGTGTGGCAATTTCCTCCTCATATCTATCACGTGTACACTTAAGTTCTTCTTCCAGCTCGATGATCCTTGTCTCCGCCTTCTTCAAATCTATCATGTCTGCGCACATTTGATTCTCCTGGCAATGAATGTGATGGTTTAACTCCTAGATGAAAGCTGCGGTTGATCTATCCTTCCTGGTGCTGATCATCCCCCATTGCTCATCTCGACTCCCACAAATCTGGTAGATAGTATCCTTAAGCTCCTTATGGTAAACTTCTCCAATGCGTCCCATGGTGATGTGAGCTGTCATACTCTTTCCTAGACTCCAGGTTGGTGCATCAAAGGAAAACTCTATGGGCTTAGTGACTGGTGTGAATGTCCTTCCTGGAACTTGAACTTGAATCATCCATCGTTCCTCTTCTCGTAAAGTGCCGTTGTAAGTCCCGGTGAAGCTTGGTATTCCAATGTTCAGGTACCTAGTGACTTCCTTCAAGTGACGTCCAAAAGGGGTGTCTTCATCCGGTTGCGTGAACTTGATCCTTGCATCCGCCATCCTAAAGAGTAGAAAATGGAGAGGAGTCAGAAATGAGAAGAGAATAGTGATCTAGGGCTTTTAGCTTAGTGGTCGTGTCCTACACTCAGCGTGTGCTCTCATACCATCTTGTAGTGACCCGACCTCAAATGGTCAAGTCTCTGTGCTTCAGTGTCATCCCTGGATCAGTAATGCTGACACACACAGTACTCGAAGGATTTATAACAGAGTAGCATCACACACTTATTACATCGAATGTCTCAAAAGAGAACTTATTACAATAAATATGGCTTAAGGCCATCTAATATGATAACAGCGGAAGGCTTGGAAGATAAAGTGAGTCCATCAACTCCAACGGCATAGCTGAGCTGCACGACAACGACCTAACGAAGCTTACTCCTCGTCTGAAAAGTCTGCAACTTGATACGTTGCAGCCCGAAAACGGGTCAACACATGGAATATGCTGGAAATATAACACAGTAGAGCAAGAACAGAATAATGCTATCACTACATGCATATTTGGCTGGTGGAAAGCTCTATGGTTATAGTTTTGCGGAAAGCCAATTTTTCCCTACAACAAAGGAATAGATTTTATTTTAACTATCATGGTGGTTGAAACATCATTGAGAAGGTTCCTCCAACTCAATCCCAATTAAAAGTAATTATCAACCCAACAATGTTAAATTAGAGTGATGAGATACTTAGGATAATCCAAGTACTAGATACTCAAGATGTCCATAACCGGGAGCACGGCTAACCATGATTAGATTGTACACTCTGTAGAGGTTTGCGAACTTTTCCCCACAAGACTCGATCTCCTCCGTTGGATTTCTCGCACTACATGGTGTTTGAGAAACGGATGACCGAGACACAGTCTTTCAGAAACATTAACTCTTTACTCCGGGTAGACCATACCAACCTACATCACTCTACCTGCTGATCCACCTCTTCAAGAGCTCATGCAACTTACTCAACTATGCTAGAGCCCATAATATATAGCATGTGGCTGCACACGGAAGTTTCTAGCATGAAATATCTCAGTTCCCTTTGAGCCTGGGTGGCGGACCTTAGGATGATCACACGGGTACTCCGGGATATCCTAGGACAACATTGGATTCTCCAGGTGCCCGACAAGCAATCCACCCAGATGTGTATTAAAGTTGCCACCTTAAGTTAATTAACATTCTCACATCTGTCATGGATTCGCTCAACGAAACCATGTGTACGAGCATAGCATAGCAATATAAGCAATACATAGAAGTAACTCCCAATGGTTTGATAATAACAGGGCAATAGTTTCTACCTCATCAACTACTTCCCAATACCCACAAGTTAATCATATCCTAATCATGCAATGTTTGAGGATTGGATCTAATGCATAAAAACTGGGTATGAAAAGAGTATGATCAATGTGTTACTTGCCTTGCTGACGATCCGCAAAACCTTGTAGTAGCACGCTTCGCACTCCGGGAATTCTATCACAAACAAACAATAGCATACATAAGCAATCAAGCAAAGAAGCATGGGTAAATCTCGAATAAGAAGATCTAACCAGAAAGTTCAACTTAAGAACTCCGGTTTGCAAAAAGAATCAAATCAAACGGAGCAACGAAACTCAAACTGCGAAAGAAACAAGATCTGTTTACTAATCTGGACTAAAGTCAAATTTTATAGTACCAAAATCTTGTTCAAGTTGATTAAACAGAAAGAGGGTTTCGAGACGAAGATCTAGGCGCTTGAATCGCCTGATTCTGATAAACGAGCGAAAAGATAAACTAAAACGAAAATCGGATCAGAAATCGCGATCGAAAATAATCGCGGAAAATCTGAGAAAAAGAAAAACTGACGAACAGGCTAACGAACGAACTTTCGCTGTCTGCGGCTAACGAGTGAACACCGTTCGTTAAGACAAACGTACGGACGAACGTCCGCTAACTAAACTAAACCGGGAAAAAATTAAAACCGATCTATTCTAAAAAAACAAAAACTAGGAATTTCTAAAAAAACGGATCGGTTTAAAAATAAAACCGAACAACGGCGGCGGCGGCGTATACCTCCGGCGAGGCGGGGTGGCTCCGGCGGGGTCCGGCTGCGGTGGCGGCTGGCGTGGGCGGTGCGGGGCGGCGACGGCAGGAGGCGGCAGCAAACGGCGATGCCGGCGGCGCTACGCGGCGGCGGCGGCGGCTTCGGCAGGCGGTGGGTGGCGGGGTGGTTCGGGTGGTGGTGTGGGGTGCGGGGGCGGCGTATATAAGGAGGGGGCTAGCCTGGGGAGGGGGCAAGGCGGCGTGGGGACAGAGTCCCGGTCGGACTCGGCGGTGGCGGCGGCGGTCGTGGCCTGCTGGAGGGAGACGGCGGCGCGGGGCGGTTGGGCCGGCCTGGCTCGGTTGGGCTTCGGCCCAGCCGGGGACTGGCTATTTTTTTTTATAATTTCGCCGAAACTTAAGTAAATCCTAGAAAATAAAATAAAAATCTAAAAATTCCAAAACAAATTTTCACCGTCTAAATAAAATATTTAGAACGAGATGAACATTTTCTTGGCCCTAAAATGCAACTTTGGAAAACGTGCAATATTTCTAATTCAAATAAAATAGCAATAAACTCCGAATAAAATCCAATATTTGATTTTAATATTTTTCCTCCAATATTTCAATTATTTTGGAGAAGTCATATTATCTCCTGTCATATATTTTAATATGAAATATTTTTGGGGAGAAAAATAATTAAAACCAAAAATCCTCGTTTCAATATTTGGTAGAATTCAAATAGGAAAACAGTGAAATCCCCAACTCTCTCTGAGGGTCCTTGAGTTGCTTAGGATTTCGAGGATCGCGAAACGAAATGCAGCAAAATATGATATGCAGGAATGATCTATGTATAACATTCCAAATTGGAAATTTGGGATTTTACAAATTAATGATTTAATCCATGCCTTTAAATCACTCTTATATTATTTATATTCTATTGGTTGCTTGTTTAAGTTGACATGCTTAGTTTACAGAAGTTTGAAGCTAACTAAGTTAGTTAAATAACTAGAAGAAATAGTTGTTATGAAGAAGTAATATGGTTATGGATATAAGTAATTATGTTGAGTTATTTTCTTGGAGGGAAAAATGATAAATTTGCTAAGTAAGGATTCTGTTTAAAGTGATGATTAATCATAACCAGAGAAGTGTTATGAGTTGTGATGTTTATGCTTAGTGTGGATATAGTTGACCAAGTATTTCCGATGATATATGATGCATATATTCGTCTTGCATTTTCATGGCATATTATGACACCGGTTACCTTCACTTGAAGTTGAACCTGATAATAACTCAACTTGAATATATCGTTGCCCGGGTCATGGTGCCACTGAATTGAGTTTTCCCAGTGCAACCACATTTGCCTTAATGGGAAGGCCTTTATTCGGTCCGTTGTCATGCCTCTGGATGGTGCCTCCAGCGAGGGAAGGTTATGGGCGGGCGGTACCCTGGCCCGGTCAGCAGACATAACCTTGTGTGTCCGTTGTTGATGTTATGGTACCTTGTCCCCATTTGGGACCGTTTATGTTTTGCCATGACGGTGGCCGTTGGTGTCTTTGGTAGACACGGGGCCACCCAGGACTAGCCCAGTGGGGAGTGAGTCGGAGTGGCCGATAGAGTGTCATGGCAATGGAGGGGTTTTGGTGGAAGGCCGTTGGTCCACCCGAATGGGAGTGCGAGGCCATGGGTTCCGTGGTGTGGGTACAGTGCGCTACCTCTGCAGAGTGTAATAAATCTATCGATAGCCGAGTCCACGGTTACGGACACGCTCGAAAGTAGGTCACACCATGGGTCAATGTTTAATAAATTTTGCACACTAAGTTATGAACTTTGCACTGTTGATGATGCTGGGTAGACCATCTTGATGTTGGAGACCAAGTGTTGGTCATGGTTTTCATCGCTGGAAAGATTGCCGTTTGAGACCAAGTGTTGGTCATGGTTGTGATCGCCGGAAAGATCAACGTTTGGTTACGAGGTAACCCGATCTAAGACCACGAGGTTGGTCCATTTGTGATCCGAGAGCGATCACCAGTGGTAAGCAAGTCCGAGGGGCTTATATCACAAGAGCATGATCACAACATGTTGGATATATTGTTGCATTACTAAACAATTGGTTAAATATCATCATATTGTTTGTCATTATGTTTATGCTTGTTGTGAGCTTGCAAGTATATTCAATGTACTGACCTGGCGTGTCATGCCAGATTTCAGGAAAGTCTCGTTGGAAAGGAGTGCTGTCTGAGTCTAGATCATGTCCACATCGGAGTCCCTGTGCTATGGAGTTTCGCTACGACGTTGTTCCGCTGCCGCGTAGTTGTTATGATTGAGGCCCCTTTATGTTCACTAAATAATGTACATATTGTTCAGCCGCACCGTGTGTGCCGCTTGGCCACGCCACCTGTTGTAATATAAACTATGATCCGCTAGCATCAATAAAGCGGTTGTTTTCTGTACCAAGATGTTGTGTGTTGCCAGAAGACATGGTCTCTGCACTGGCAATGCATGGTAAACCCGTTGCTCTGAGCCGGGGTGCCACAACGCTTGGTATCAGAGCCGCGCTGACTGTAGGCCACGCTAGACTACGACGTGTTAACTGGATGCTAGATACGAGTTTAAGTTGAGTGTCGGTAGCATTTGTATCTGGTTGTTGCATAGTATGCACTCGTTTTATTTTTATGCTAACCTGCTAATGGTTGTGAGTGTAGATGGCTCCAGTGTCGTATCTGTGCCAGTTGCAGTTGATGCCATACACGTCGTCGCATCTCCTTCATAACATGTGGCATCGGTTGTACCCCCTAGGTGACGACCCAGTCTATCATGTGTACTGGGAGCGTCTAGCAGACTTAGTGTATGAGTATCACGCAGTGGTTACTCTGCGCACTAGTTCCGATTCCAGCACTTACACTCGTACTTCTCGGAGCAGTTTCGCTTCTACCGCTTCTCAGGCTGTATAGTTTGTTGCATTCGAGGTCCTTGTCGAGCTTCGTTATAACGAGGTCCGGATGCAGAACCACCCAAGTTTCTACTACTACCCCTCTCTGCACGACAATGGTCGTGTCCGTTTCCCTATCATTGATCCAGAGTCTGATAGTGTTGCTATCTTATGATCCACGAGCTGGCTCTAGAGCTGACTCGTGCTCGTACTGCTTTAGCCTTTACTAGATCTGTCACTGCTCCATCCTCTACGGGATTTACTCCTGACATTCCATCCAGTTCTAGTTGCCCGATTTCACCGGTTACTCCTCCGAGTAGCTTGAGCACCTCGACCGTGAATCCTCTCAGTGCTCCTGCTGAGTGGGTTTCACTACTCCTATACCTCCGATGCTTAACCCTGCACCTGCCCCAAAGGGAGAGCCCTCGAGGCAGCATCGTCGTGTTACCTTTAACCCGGAGGTTTCAGTTAACCTCGTCAGTTCAGGATCCAAGACCGCTTCAGGAGAGGACCCGGCAGCACCAACAGAGCAGTAGAGCTTCTGAGTATCCGTAGTCGTCAGGATGATGTACGGATGTAGTCGTACGAGTCATGATGTTTCGTTTCCTGTATGAGAGTAGTTGAACCTGGCATGTTGTTTACCTTTCATGTATGAGTCTATGTATAATTATGTTGGAACTCTATTTAATTCACCGTATTTTCTTCATTATTTCGGTTTCTCTCGGGCTTTGTTGCTGGCTTTTCCCCAATTTATTTTTGGATGTTTCTCATCTCGGTTGCGTTGTCTTGGAAAAAATCAACAATAGGATGACGCGGGGAGGCAGCAGTAGCGACGCTCATGAGGATACTCCTGTTCGTCGTTCCGCACGATAGGCAGAACACTCCCCCGAGTCGTACGTTCCACCACCACCTCCACCGCCAAATCCGCCCTCCACTGAGCAAATTATGCGTATGTTTGAGGAAAGGAGGAATAATGATCTGATTGAAATTCTAAGAAGTGTGCAAGCCGTGGTTGTACAGAATGGAAATCAGAATGGTCATCATTCCAAGCTGTCAGATTTTCAGAGGACCAAGCCTCCCAGTTTCAGTCAGGTTATTGATCCCTTGGATGCAGACGATTGGTTGCGAACCATTGAGAGGAAGCTCGAGATTGCTCGTACTGAAGAAGATGATAAAGTTCCATTTGCAACTCATTATCTTGAAGGCGCTGCTGCCATATGGTGGGAAAACGCAAAAGCCATGTGGCCTGCTGATGAAGAAATCACTTGGGAAAAATTCAAGGATCAGTTCCGGAAATATCATATTCCTACTGGAATTATGAAGGTTAAGCAGCGTGAATTTCTCGCGCTCCTCCAAAGAAATCAGTCTGTGGGTGAATATTTGCAAAAATTCAAACATCTGGCCCGTTACTCCCTTTATGGCGTGGCCACCGAAGAAAGAAAGATTGACAGGCTTCTTGGGGGATTAAACCCGCAACTCCGATGTACCCTCAGTATGCTTGATTTCCCAGATTCCCAAACGGTGGTGAACAAGGCTTTCATTGCTGAAAGGGAGCACGAGCTCATATCGGACAATAGGCCTGCTAATAATGAGCACAAGCGCAAGTTTGAGCCAAGGAAGGAAGGGCAACCAGTGCAAAAGGCTCGTACCTGGCAGCATACTGAGGTGGAGTAAAAGCCCAATTGGCAACAGAATGTTAACAAGACCACCACCCAAGTCAAGAATGTCGTGACCAACCCGGTGCACGAGGAGGAGCCAGCGCAACAATTCTTGCTTCAGTTGTGGGCAAACCGGACATTATGCTAGACAGTGTCCCAAGAACGGCAAGGCAAGTGCACTAATCAGACCACAAGTCAACTTTATGGAGTCATGCCCGACCCAGCAAAACATCACTGGGCACGTTCATCACCTCTCCGTAGATGAAGCCCAAGAGAACCCCGAAGTCATCATTGGTATGTTTTCTGTTAATAACATACCTGCCGTAATTTTATTTGACTCTGGGGCTTCCCACTCTTTTATTTCTCGGAGTTTTGTTGCCCAAAACAAATTTCCTTGTTCACTTTTGGGCAAGAATATGCTGGTACAAACCCCGGGATCCTTAATCAGGAGCAATCTGGTGTGCCGCAATCTGGAAATCAATATCAACGGAGTATGTTTTCCAACTTCCTTGATAATCATTGAGTCTGTAAAGTTGGATGTTATCTTGGGTATGAACTGGTTGACCCAATATCAAGTATGCATAAATTGCGCGACCCGAGAAGTCACTTTGACCAGTCAGAAGGGGCAGGTTATGAAATTCTATGCTCGCAGAAGCATACCCAAGAAAGAAATGGTCTTCACCGCTGTGGCTGGTGAGTTGGAATTAATTCCTATGGTCAGTGAGTTTCCTGATGTATTTCCAGAAGAACTGCCAGGCATGCCACCAGATCGAGAGCTTGAGTTTGCAATAGATCTTGTGCCCGAAACCGCACCATTATACAAGAAGTATTACCGGATGCCCTCATCAGAATTAGTGGAGCTAAAGAAACAACTTGATGAAATGGTCCAGAAAGGATATATCCGCCCCAGCTCTTCACCATGGGGATCACCTGCTATCTTCGTGGAAAAGAAGGATGGCAGCCTCCGCATGTGTGTGAATTACCGTCAGATGAATGATGTCACCATCAAAAATAAATATCCACTGCCCAGGATTGATGACTTGTTTGATCAGCTCAGTGGGGCCAAGGTATTCTCCAAGATTGATTTAAGGACATGATATCATAAACTCAAGATTAAAAATGAAGATATTCCTAAGACCGCATTCACTACTTGGTACGGTCTTTATGAATATACAGATATGTCCTTTGGTCTCACCAATGCCCCTGCCTTCTTCATGCATATGATGAACAAAGTATTCATGGACTTCCTCGCTAAATTCGTGGTAGTCTTTATCGATGACATACTTATATACTCAAAAAGTGAAGAAGATCACAAAGAACACCTCCGAGCAGTGCTACAACGACTCCGCAACCATCAGCTATACGCCAAATTCAGTAAATGCGAGTTTTGGCTCAAGCAAGTTGGATTTCTCGGACATGTGCTATCCACCGAAGGTATAGCCGTGGACCGGAGCAAAGTAAAGGATGTGCTTGATTGGTTTGCACCCACAACCGTATCACAGATCCGGAGTTTTCTTGGATTAGCCGGATATTACCGTCGTTTGATTGAAGGGTTTTCCAATATTGCCAAACCCATGACAGAGCTGCTCAAGAAGGATAATAAGTTATGGATTGAGCACTGTGAGAAAAGTTTCAATGAGCTAAAGACACGGCTGACGACCGCACCTGTGTTGACTCTTCCAGATATCTACCGCAGCTTTGATGTGTACTGCGACGCCTCCAGACAAGGACTTGGATGCGTACTTATGCAAGACGGCAAGGTGGTAGGATATGCATCGCGACAGCTACGACCCCACGAGGGAAATTATCCTACTCATGATCTGGAATTGCCCGCGGTGGTTCATGCTCTAAAAATTTGGAGACACTACCTCATCGGGAAGAGGTGCCAAATTTTTACCGACCACAAAAATCTCAAGTATATATTTACTCAGCCAGATTTAAATCTCCGTCAATGAAGATGGCTCGAGTTAGTCAAGGATTATGATCTTGGAATAAATTACCAACCAGGTAAGGCCAACGTGGTTGCCGATGCACTCAGTCGAAAGCATGTCAGCCTGAATGTCATAATGGAATCCTTGCCTCCTGAACTTCAAGAGGAGATTGCTCAGCTCAACCTGGTCATAGTTGATGCTGGTGTTGCTAATATTTTGGAAGTTGCACCTACACTTGAGGAAGAGATCCGCAAGGCCTAGCCAGCTGACACCGTCCTGCAGAAACGTGCCAAGAGTATGGTAGCAGGACAGACTTCAGATTTTTCAAAGGATCAATTTGGTACCCTCCGATTCCGTGGAAGGATTTGTGTACCCACTCAGGCGGATTTAAAGAAGAAAATCCTGTCAGAAGCACACGAATCTTTGTATTCTATTCACCCTGGAGGTACTAAAATGTATGAAGACCTTCGACAAATATTCTGGTGGGATGGAATGAACAAAGACATTGCCTATTTTGTGGCCTGTTGCGACATATGCAACAAGGTGAAGGCAGAGCATCAGAAGCCAGCCGGACTTCTCCAACCGCTGCCAGTTTCACAATGGAAATGGGATGATGTATGCATGGATTTTATCACAGGGCTACCTAAGACTCAGTGAGGCAATGATGCAATCTGGGTCATAGTGGACACCTTAAACAAGGTAGCTCACTTTATCCCGATCAGAACCACATATTGAGCGGATCAACTTGCACAACTGTATGTATCCAGAATAGTCAGTCTGCATGGAGTACCCCAAACAATCACTTCTGACCGAGGGTCACTTTTTACCTCCACTTTTTGGTCACGTCTCCATCAAGCCTTGGGGACAACGCTAAAATATAGTACCTCTTATCATCCAAAGACTGATGGACAGACTAAGCGGGTAAACCAAATACTCGAAGATATGCTACGAGCATGTGCTTTGGCCCAAGGACCTAAATGGGAAGACTGCCTGTCGTATGCCGAGTTCTCTTATAAGAACACCTTCTAGACCAGTCTAAGGATGTCGCTGTATGAGGCTTTGTATGGCCGTAAGTGCCGCACTCCTTTAAATTGGTCTCAAACTGGAGATAGCCATATTTTCGAAACGGATCTCATGATGGAAGCTGAGAAGCAAGTCAAGGAAATCCGAGACAGATTGCAATTGGCCAAATCGCGACAAAAAAATTATTATGATGCAAAGCACCGACAGATCAGTTTTGAACCCGGAGAACACGTATATCTCCGAGTCACTCCTGTGAAAGCAGTCAAGAGATTCCAGACTCGTGGAAAGTTGGCACCCAGATTTATTGGTCCATTTCCAGTTATGTCCAGAGTGGGTACTGTTGCATATCAGTTGGAACTACCCCCTGAATTGTCGGAAGTGCACAATGTGTTTCATGTTTCACAGTTGAGGCGATGTATATCGCCGCCTGAGAAAAAGACTGCTATGACTGAAATAGAATTGGCAAAGGATTTAACATATGAAGAGAAACCGGTCAGAACTTTGGATCAGATGGAAAGGGTCACTCGTAGTAAAGCAAGGAAGTTCTACAAAGTTCACTGGGAGCAACACACCGAGGAAGAATCGACTTGGGAACAAGAAGAATTTCTAAAGGCACATTATCCAGAATGGTTTTCCCAAGCAACCGAATCTCGAGGACGAGATTCATCCTAAGTGGGGGAGGTTTGTGACAGCCTGGTTATTGCCCTCTTCCCTTTGTCTGATTTTCATTTGATTTGGTTTTGAAATCTAGAGTTTTGAATCTTTTCATATGGACTTAAACACTTGGGTACCCCTTGACTTTCACCCAAGTGCCTCATTTCCCTCTCTAACTATCATTTTCTCTCTGGTTCACCTCAAAATAATATTTGGAATATTTTTCTTAAATGCACAATATTCATTTCCCTCTCTTAAACCCTAGCTAGCTCAATGTGCTCCAAAGCAACCCCAATTTTTATTTACCACAAAAATCTGACAAAATTCCCAAATATTCTTTGAACCCTAGGGCACCTTCCTGAGCAAAAATATTTCATCACTTTTTGGAATATTTTTGCTACAGAAAATATTTTCTGTTCTGGACAGAAATGGTAGTTTCTACAGCAACTACCATTTTAGTTGCTCTATTGTGGCTGATTTTTCTTGTGCATCATCACCTTAGTAGATGGTTGCTAACCTCCAAAGCCCAGCTCCCAACTCTAAGTAGTTTGACCACATTAAGCTCTCAAAGTTACTGACCAAAAACTTACCAGGCAGTGGAAATCCATTCTACTGCCCTGCGATCAAAACCAAGTGTGGTAACCTCTAAAACTACCACGAACTACACGCCAGACATGAAGTTTAGGCTTAGGTCGGCCTGAGGTCAGAGTTCACGCGGTGACCGCGTTCGTCCAGGCGTGCTGGCATACGGCCGACGCGCTCTGCGACGCGCCCGAGCCTCTGTCGATCGCGTGCTCGCTTCCCCGACTGCCAAGCCTTGCCAAACTTTTCCATGATCTTCGTCCCGAACTTCTTAACTCCCTCCTGGTTCTTGCCGATGCCGGAGCTCGCCGCAGTGAGCACGGGCGCGGTCCGGCCAACGCAACAGTGCGCTGCGCACTGTGTTCGTCGCCACCCTCTCGCCCATGTGCTCGTCTCCGCTCGCCCACAGTTCCCGCGTGAGCTGCGTCGCCTCCCCCTCGCTCACTAACGTTGTTCATCACCGGGCGCCGTGTCGAGGTGTCCTTCGGCGGAGCCCGATCCCCTCTCGATGCTTGGCTATAAATAGAGCCCTCCCTAGCCTCCTCGAGCGTCATCCACTCCTCCCACACACTCCACAATCTGGTAGAAAGCCGTAGACTCGCAGGGCAGGCCGCGGGCCGCCATCCCCGAGCTCGAGCTCGCCGGCAATCCCCTCGGGCCGTCTCCGCGGCTCCAGCCACTCCCAGGCCCGGGCCACCCTTCCAGGACCTCCGCCGTGCCTCGGTGGTGCCGTTCTGCCCGGTTGGAGCCCCTGGTGTCGCCTCTGGTCGCCGTCATCTTCATCTCCGGCGACCTCTGCTTCCTGTCTCCACTAGAGAGGCTGTTTCCGACGCCGTCCGACCACCCTAGCTAACCTACGGGTACAGGCAGGTGCGTCTCCGTCTCTTCTTTCGATCCCTCCCTCCAGTTCTGGCCAAGGAGCTCTCCTCGCCGGCGTGTGCTCCGGCGGAGCCGCGCCGCCCTCTGTTTCCCTCTCCCCCTCCCTCTCACCTGACTAGCGGGGCCCGCTAGTCAGCCACTCTGTACGCGCGTGAAGCGGTACGAGTGGTGGCGCCTGCGAGGTTTACGCCTTCGACGTCACCCCCCTCAGTTCTGTTTTATTTAAATTCAAATGTAATTTTATCTAGAGAGCTTCAAACAGCTAAAACTCTTTAACCATAAGTCCAAATGAATTGATTCTTTTTGCATTGTGTTCTTTATGAAGAAATCTAGCAGCTCACCAAAAATGAGATTTTTCTCTGCTGTCTAGATTTTCTGGTGAATTTCAGAAGGGTTCTTGATGTTTTCTTTTGGTGTTTATAATTATTTTCAGAAAGTGAAGCTTGTCTTGAAGATCACCAGGAGGATTGTGAACCTCATCTGCACTAAGGCAAGCCACAACAACATTTTCATGGTGCCATTACAATATTTGTGATTTTCAACTTGAATTAATGATTTAATCCATGCATTTAAATCACTCTTATATTATTTATATTCTATTGGTTGCTTGTTTAAGTTGATATGCTTAGTTTACAGAAGTTTGGACCTAACTAAGTTGGTTAAATAACTAGAAGAAATAGTTGTTATGAAGAAGTAATATGGTTATGGATATTAGTAATTATTTTGAGTTATTTTCTTGGAGGAGAAAAATGATAAATTTGCTAAGTAAAGATTCTGTTTAAAGTCATGATTAATCATAACCAGAGAAGTGTTATGAGTTGTGATGTTTATGCTTAGTGTGGATATAGTTGACCCAGTTATTTTTGATGATATATGATGCATATATTCATGTTGCATTTTCATGGCATATTATGACACCGGTTACCTTCACTTTAAGTTGAACCTGATAATAACTCAACTTGAATATATCGTTGACCGGGTCAAGGTGCCACTAAATCGAGTTTTCCCAGTGCAACCACATTTGCCTTTATGGGAAGGCCTTTATTCAATCCGTTGTCATGCCTCTGGTCGGTGCCTCCAATGAGGGAATGTTATGGGCGTGCGGTTCCCTGGCCCGGTAAGCAGACATAACCTTGTGTGCCCGTTGTTGATGTTATGGTACCTTGTCCCCGTTTGGGACGGTTTATGTTTTGCCACGACGGTGGCCGTTGGTGTCTTTGGTGGACACGGGGCCACCCAGGACTAGCCCAGTGGGGAGTGAGTCGGAGTGGCCGAGAGAGTGTCATGGCAATGGAGGGGTTTTGTCGGAAGGCCGTTGGTCCACCCGAATGGGAGTGCGAGGCCATGGGTTCTGTGGTGTGGGTACAGTGCCCTACCTCTACAGAATGTAATAAATCTATCGATAGCCGAGTCCACGGTTACGAACACGCTCGAAAGTAGGTCACACCATGGGTCAATGTTTAATAAATTTTGCACACTAAGTTATGAACTTTGCACTGTTGATGATGGTGGGTAGACCATCTTGATGTTGGAGACCAAGTGTTGGTCATGGTTGTGATCGCCGGAAAGATCGCCGTTTGAGACCAAGTGTTGGTCATGGTTGTGATCGCCGGAAAGATCACCGTTTGGTTATGAGGTAACCCGATCTAAGACTACGAGGTTGGTCCGTTTGTGATCCGAGAGCGATCACCGTTGGTAAGCAAGTCCGAGGGGCTTATATCACAAGAGCATGATCACAACATGTTGGATATATTTTTACATTATTAAACAATTGGTTAAATGTCATGATATTGTTTGTCATTATGTTTATGCTTGTTGTGAGCTTGCAAGTACATTCAATGTACTGACCTGGGTGTCATGCCAGATTTCAGGAAAGTCTCGTTGGAAAGGAGTGTTGTCCGAGTCTAGATCGTGTCCGCATCGGTGTCCCTGTGCTATGGAGTTCCGCTACGACGTTGTTCCGCTACCGCGTAGTTGTTATGATCGAGGCCCCTTTATGTTCACTAAATAATGTATGCATTGTTCAGCTGCACCGTGTGTGCCGCTTGGCCTCGCCACCTATTGTAATATAAACTATGATCCGCTAGCATCAATAAAGCGGTTGTTTTCTGTCCCAAGATGTTGTGTGTTGCCAGAAGACATGGTCTCTGGGTTGGCAATGCATGGTAAACCGGTTGCTCTGAGCCGGGGTGCCACATTAGTAGACCGACTCCTGCGTGCATCTACTACTATTACTCCACACATCGACCGCTATCCAGCATGCATCTATTGTATTAAGTTCATGAAGAAACAGAGTAATGCAATAAAAATGTTGACATGATGTAGACGAGATCTATTCATGTAGGAATAGCTCCCATCTTGTTATCCTTAAAAGCAAGGATACATGTGTGTCTTGCAGCCCCTTTTGTCACCGGGAATGAACGCCGCACGATCGAACCCATCACAAAGCACCTCTTCCCATGGCAAGAAAAATTGATCCAGTTGGCCTAACTAAACCAAAGATTCAAAGAAGAAATACGAGGCTATATATAATCATGCATATAAGAGATCAAAAGACCACTCAAATAATATTCATGGATATACATCTGATCATAAACTCAAAGTTCATCGGGTACCAACAAAAACACTGCAAAAAAGAGTTACATCAAATAGATCTCCAAGAGACCATTGTATTGAGAATCAAAAAAAAGAGAGGAAGCCATCTAGCTACTGCCTATAGACTTGTAGGACTATGGTGGACTACTCACGCATCATCGGAGAGGCACCAATGAGGATGATGAACCCCTCTGTGATTGTGTTTAGATTGGATCTCGTGGGTCTGGAACTTGCGGCAACTGGAATTGTGTTTCGTCAACTCCCCTAGGGTTTCTGGAATATTTGGGAATTTATAGGGCGAAGAGGTGGTGAAGGGAGGCTCCATGGGGGGCACAACCCATCTAGGCATGCCCTGTGGGTTGTGCCCACCACGGACTCCCCTCTGGTAGTCTCTTGGCCCACTGGGTGTCTTCTGCTCCAGAAAAAAATCTCCAAAAAGTTTTGCTACGTTTGGAGTCCGTTTGGTATTGATTTTCTGCGAAACTGGCACTGGGCACTGGGCACTATGTCAATAGGTTAGTCCAAAAAAATGATACAAAGTTGCTATAAAATGATGGTAAAACATCCAAGAATGATAATATAACATCATGGAACAATAAAAAATTATCGATATGTTGGAGACGTATCAGCAAGCAAGCATGTGCGTAACACAAACTAATGGAGGTCTCGGAACGGACAACCGAGCGAGCGGGGAGATACAACAACTATGAACGGATGCAAGTTTTGAAAAGAATGATGACACGAAGTGCCTTTGCGATGCGAATGATGCGATAATGAATGCAGCAAACAAACAAAACGTTCAGTGACCGCGAAAATAAATAGAAGGCAACTGGAGTGTCGGTCTCGAGGCGTCACAACATGTAATAGTTGAATCGTTGTGATCCTAATGCAATAAAAGAGAGTAGGAGCGAGAGAGTGGGATTGTATCGGAGTGATCAAGGGGGGTTTGCTTGCTTGGCACTTCTGAAGATAGTACTACTCATCATCAATGACAATGATCACAATGTCGGAAGCATCGGCTACCGAGAAGGAACAACACACCGACTAGCAAAGAAGGAACACAATAAATGCAATGCACAATCATATGAATGATATGAATTAGTAAGGCACTGAATTGAGCTAATGCACCAACAAGTCATTTTAATTGAAGTGGAATTCAAATATATAGCAAATTCCAACTCCAAAACTAATTACCATATATTCCATAATCATGAATTGTCCTAGTTGGTGATGTTAACATGCTCAAACATGCATGAACAAGGCATAAAAAGATTCTTCGTATTTTTATGATAATTTTTCATATATATAAATTATTTCACTTGGAGTTACGGTTAAATTTCTATGATTTTTAGAAGTTTAAGCAATTTCTAAAATTAATAAATCATTTCTAATTTATTTAAAATCCAGAAATTAGTTATGACGTCAGTGCTACATTAGCATGGCCTCAGCGGGTCAAACTGACTTGTGGGACCCATTTTTCACAGGCACGATGTTAGTCAGAGATTTAATTAAGCTTAACCAAAAAATGTTAGATTGCCCGGACCCACTTGCGAGTGTCACAAAAGATCATTAGCACTAATTGAATCAGGGTTTGACCCTTGCTTCGTCACCGACGGCGACCAGTGATGGCGGAGAGCATCAGAAACCGCACTTCGGCAAACATTCGAACAGTAGGGAGCATCTATGTGTAGCTGGCGTTCACGTGCATCCAAAGGAGCAAGTAGAGCAAGCTGGGGTGGCCAAAATCCTTGCCGGCGTCGAGCTGTGCGGCTATTGGATCTCGGGTGAGCTCAGGATCGAGGTTACGAAGGCCTTGGCAATCCTGTCTTAGCACTTATGGTGTCTACAGATGATGACAAAGCCAATGGGCACATTGAAATGATGAGATGTTCACTGGAGCATCGCCGGCCACAAGCTCGAGCGGAAGATGGCGTCAGATGGATCAGGAGCTCAGAAGGAGTCGGATGCGGCAGATGACGAGCTTGGGGATGTCTTGTCGGCAGTGAATTGACAATGGTGATGATCGGATCCCAAGGCGGAACACAGTGGCGATGATGATGCTATGGCACGTCTCGGCTTGCTTAGCTCGGTGGAGATGACGAGGACAAAGGCGCGAAGCTCGAGGGCATGACAGAGGGGCGAGAGGGTGGTTGTGGCCTGATGACCCACAAGTATAGGGGAACAATCATAGTCCTTTCGATAACTAAGAGTGTGGAACCCAACGTGGAGCAGAAGACAATGACAAGTGATTTTCAGCAAGGTAATTTCTGTAAGCACTAGAATTGTTGGTAATAGGTAGTTTGATAGTAACATAATTTGTAACAAGTAACAAGTAACAATAGTAACAATAGTAAAAATAAGTGCATACAGGTAGCCCAATCCTTTTTGTAGCAAATGACAGGTCAGAATGGTCTCAGATAATAAGTAATGTTCTTGAGGACACAGGGGAATTTCATCTAGTCACTTTCATCATGTTGGTTTGATTCGCGCTCGCAACTTTGATAAACTGATATGCGGGTGGGGTTCTTGGGTTCTATTCTTACTTGAACAAGCCTCCCACATATGATTAACCCCCTCACAAGCAGCTGCGACTACGAAAGAAGTATTAAGATAAAATCTAACCATGGCATTGAACATATGGATCCAAATCAGCCCCTCACGGAATAGCGCATAAACTAGGGTTTAAGCTTTTATCACTCTAGCAAACCATCATTTAATAACTACCCCACAATGCATTCCCTTAGTCCCAAATATGTGTAAGTGTCATGTAGTCGACGTTCACATAACACACTAACGGAATCACAACATACATATCATCAAAATATCGAACGAATACCAAATTCACATGATTACTTGCAACATGACTTGTCCCGTGGCCTCAAGAACAAGGGCAATTACTCACGAATAATATTCATGCTCAAGATCATAGGAGTAATAAATATCATAATGGATCTGAACATATAATCTTCCACCAAATAAACCATCTAGCATCAACTACAAGATGTAATCAACACTACTAGTCGCCCACAGGTACCAATCTGAGGTTTTGATACAAAGATTACACACAAGAGATGAACTAGGGTTTGAGATGAGGTTGTGCTGTTGAAGATGTTGATGAAGATTGGCCTCCCAAAGATGAGAGGGTTGTCGGTGATGACGATAGCTTCGATTTCCCCGTCCCGGAGGGAATTTCCCCCGGCGGAATCGCTCCACCGTAGGGAAAAAGTACTCCTGCCCAAGTTCCACCTTGAGACAGTGGCACGCCGTCCCGAAAGTCCTCTCCTTATTTTTTGTAGGTCAAAAGACCTTATGTACCAGAAGATGGGCACCGAAGGTGGGCCGAGGAGGCCACTACCCACCAAGGTGCGCTAGGGGGGCAGGCACACCCTGGTGCCTTGTGGGCACCTGGGTGGCCCCCTCTGGTAGTTCTTTTCTCCAATATTTATTATATATTCAAAATAATTCTCCACAAAATTTCAGCTCGTTTGGAGATGTGCTGAATAGGTATCTCTGACATAGCTTTGTCAGGTCCAAAATTCCAGCTGTCGATATTCTCCCTCTTTGTGTAAACCTTCGATATTATGAGAGGAAAGGCATTAGAATTACACCACAATGTATTATATTGCATAAAAATACTATAAATAAAAGTAGGAAAACATGATGCAAAATGGACGTATCAACTCCCCCAAGCTTAGACCTCGCTTGTCTTCAAGCAAAAGCTGATATCGAAAATCATGTCCACATGTTTAGAGAGAGAGGTGTCAATAAAAACAAAATACGAACATAGTAGCATCATGCTTATTATTGTAACAACAAAAAACTTTATCATATAGCTTCTCATGAACAAGTAACAATTCATCACAACATCGAAGTAGAAAGCATAAACTTTATTGAAAACCAACAAACTATCTTCTCGGTCAACTTTGCAACTACAATTCATCATATTTTCAGGAAAGGGTCTCGTACCGGAGCCTTTTAGCAAGTCCACATACTCACCCATCATTTAGTCTTCTATGATTGCTAACACTCACAACATATATATGAGCAAAAAGTTTAAACCGGACACATAGAAAGATAGGGGCTTATAGTTTCACCTCCCAACTTATTCACCTCAAGTGTGATGTCAACAATAATAACTCATGCTCACTCATATCCAACTAGATATATGTGCCTAGATCTTTCCCCACCACATGATGCTTGCCGAAGAAAAAAAAAAGGAATGGTGGAAAATACTTTGATTCTTGCATAAAAGTACAAGATAGGCCCTTCGCAGAGGGAAGCAGAGGTTGCGATGCACTTTTTGGTTTTGTATGCACAGTCCCATAATGCAAAAGAACGTCGCGTTATATTGCCCCTTATGATAGCAACCTTTACTATGCAGTCCGTCGCTTTTAGTACTTTGCCATCACAAGTTTGTACAACGCTTATTTTCCCTTACACTAAAAGATCAAACACATTTATGAGCAATTTTTATTGCCTTGTTGGACCGATGACAACTTACTTGAAGGATCTTACTCAATCCATAGGTAGGTATGGTGGACTCTCAAAACATGGATTTGGGCTTAAGGGTTTTAGATGCACAAGTAGTATCTCTACTTAGTGCGGATTTTTGGCTAGCAAAGATATTGAGCAAGCACCACATGTTGAAGGACCTATGACAATATAACTTCTATGTGAATATGAACAAACATAAATCATCACGTTGTCTTCCTTGTCCAATGCCGACAATTTGGCATAAGATACTTAATGGGGGTCACAATCATAAAAGATGTCCAAGATAGTGTATTTGAATGTGAATCTTCTCTTCCCCTATTAATTCTTTCATGAATTGCATCATTGACCAATGTTATGTTTGTCAACTTTCAATATATTTTACCACTTATACTTTTCCTTATGTGATGTCATTACTTACCATAAGATTAGCATATGACCTTTTTCATCATTTTCCTTTATTTTGATTGGAACATAAAACTAAAGAAGCAAAAACTCAAAATAACTATTATATAACTCTCACTCGATGACATAGATAGATAGATCATGAAACTAGCACTCAAAAGTAGATCATACTAAACTTTTATTCAACTAAATCATGAAGTAGCTACCATACTAAACTTTTATTCAACTAAATCACGAAGTAGCTAAGGAGCGAACTAAGATAGGTAAAGGTAATAAAAGTGATGGTGATCTGATACCGGGGCATCTCCCACAAGCTTGGCACAAGCCAAGGGGAGTGCCCATACCCGTGTGTTTAAGTCTCCTTCTTTGCTGATGTTGGTGGTGATGAGGCAGTGGGTTTGTCATCCAACATATTAATGAGTGCCTCTCTCAAACTTTGAATCTAACGAAGGTCTCTATGAAGCAACTCAATGTTCTATTCACTTTAGCCATAATATGTTTATTCTCCGGTCCCCAAGAATTTGTCCCTGCATCATTTTCTCTTAGACGGGATATGTCCCAATTGGACGGTATGTGCATACGAGGAGTATTTTTGAACCCATAGTTGTGAATCAAATTGTGAAAATTGTTTCGATGTAACCTGTGTAAAGGCCTCCTTGGAGGGAGTCCTTCTAGCACCTCAGGGCCCTCTTGATCATTTGTTGACCTCATGGCTAGATGGGTGTTAAGAAGAGGGGAGATGCCGTCTAGTGTGCCCCTCTCGGGGGCCGAAGGGTGGACTCCAAGCGAGTTCCCTTCATCTACTTCCATGGCATCCTCCTCAATTCCTTCTCCCCTTAACTTCACCTGTAGCAACCAAGCATCGCCTTCTACATTGTTGGAGGAGGGAGAAGACATGATGCCTGGCTTGATAGATCTGATAGAGAAACAACACAAAACAAGAACATAGGATTTCTCCACCGTACAGAGGTAAAATCGTTCGGGGGTATATATAAAGATTTATTATCTTGGGAAACAAGTATATGAAAGGAACATGAAGTCGGGAACCGAGGGGCCCACTACCCACCACGGAGCGCCAGGTGGGGCAAGCGCGCGCCCTAATGGGTTGTGCTCAGCCCAGCCCACGTCCAGTGCCCATCTTCCTTAAGTCATTTTGACCTAGAAAAAATGAGGGAGGACTTGATGGAAATATTCCCTAGAGGCAATAATAAAGTGGTTATTATTATATTTCTTTAATTATGATAAAGGTTTGTTATTCATGCTAGAGTTGTATTGACCGGAAACTTAAATACATGTGTGGATACATAAACCAATACTGTGTCCCTAATGAGCCTCTACTAGACTAGCTCGTTGATCAAAGATGGTTAAGGTTTCCTAACCATAAACATAGTTGTCATTTGATAATGGGATCTCATCATTAGGAGAATGATTTGATGGACAAGACCCATCGTTAGTTTAGCATATTGGTCATTCAGTTTATTGCTATTGTTTTCTTGTTGACAGATATATGTTCCTTCGACTATGAGATTATGAAACTCCCGGATACTGGAGGAATACCTTGTGTGCTATCAAACATCACAATGTAACTGGGTGATCATAAAGATGCTCTACAGGTATCTCCGAAGGTGTTTGTTGAGTTGGGCTAGATCGAAATTAGGATTTGTCACTCCGAGTATCGGAGAGGTATCTCTGGGCCCTCTCGGTAATACACATCATAAGAAGCCTCGCAAGCAAAGTGACTAAGTTGTTATTTGCAAGATGATGTATTACAGAATGAGTAAAGAGACTTGCCGGTAACGAGATTGAACTAGGTATGCAGATACCGACGATCGAATCTCGGACAAGTAACATACCAATGGACAAAGGGAATTATGTATGTTGTCGTAAAGGTTCGACCAATAAAGATCTTCACAAAATATGTAGGAGCCAATATGGGCATCCAGGTTCTGCTATTGGTTATTGACCGGAGAGGTGTCTCAGTCATGTCTAGATAGTTCTCGAACCCGTAGGGTCCGCACGCTTAACGTTCGTTGACAATATAGTGTTATACGAGTTATATGATTTGGTGACCGAATGTTGATCGGAGTCCCAGATGAGATCACCTACATGACGGGGAGTCTTGAAATGGTCGAGAGGTAAAGATTGATATATAGGACGATGGTGTTCGGACACCGGAAGTGTTTCGGAGTGCACCGGGTAGTCATTGGGTCATCGGAAGGGGTTCCCGACACCCCCGGTAAGTGTATGGGCTTAATGGTCCAAAGGAGGGGATATACCAGCCTACTTGTGGTTGGTGCACCCCTCTACATGGCTGGCCGGCCCTAGGGTAAGGAAAGGGGAGGCGCCACCTCCTCCTTCCTTCCTCCCGCACTTACATAAGGAAGGGGGCGCCACTTGGGAAGGGACCCCAAGTAGGATTCGGCCTACTTGGGGGCGCCTCCCCCCACCTATATATATATATGTGTGTGGGGGGGGGGGAGGGGGGCGCCTAGCACAACCACAACAATTGCTTAGCCGTGTGTAGCGCCCCCTTCACCCTTTACCACCCCGGTCATATTTTCGTAGTGCTTAGGCGAAGCCCTACAGAGATAGCTTGACCATCATTGTCACCACGCCGTCGTGCTGCCGGAACTCATCCACTACCTCGTCGTCTTGCTGGATCAAGAAGGCGGAGGACGTCACCGAGCTGAACGTGTGCTGAACGCGGAGGTGCCATACATTCGGTACTCGATCAGTTGGAGCGCGAAGAAGTTTGACTACATCAACCGCGTTAACAAACGCTTCTGCTTACGGTCTACGAGGGTACATAGATACACTCTCCCCTCTCGTTGCTATGCATCTCCATGGATAGATCTTGCGTGTGCTTAGAATGTTTTCTGTTTTCCATGCAACGTTTCCCAACAATGGTACCAGAGCCAGGTCTATGCATAGATGATATGCACGAGTAGAACACAAAGATTTGTGGGCGGTGATAGTCATACTCCTTACCACCATCGTCTTATTTTCATTCGGTGGTACAGTGGGATGAAGCAGCCCAGACCAACCTTACATGTCCACGCACATGAGACCGGTTCCACCGACAGACATGCAACTAGTTTTGCATAAAGGTGGCCGGCGGGTGTCTGTTTCTTGTACTTTAGTTGAATCGAATTGGACTATGGCCGGTCCTTGAAGAAGGTTAAAACAACAAACTTGATGAATCACTGTTGTGGTTTTTGCGTAGGTATGAACAATTCTTGCTAGAAGCCCGTAATAGCCACGTAAAACTTGCAACAACAAAATAGAGGACGTCGAACTTGTTTTTGCAGGGCATGTTGTGATGTGATATGGTCAAGATATGATGTGATATATGTTGGTGTATGAGATGATCATGTTTTGTAATATCGACAATCGGCAGGAGCCTTAGGGTTGTTTCTTAATTATTATATGAAATGCAAGCGCCATGTAATTGCTTTACTTTATCGCTATGTGTTAGAAATAGTTGTAGAAGAAATAGTTGGCGAGACGGTCCCGACGCAACGATGGAGATCAAAGTGTCGATCCGGTGACGATGGAGATCATGATGATGCCTTGGAGATGGAGATCAAAAGCACATGATGATGATGGCCATATCATGTCACATATTTTGATTGCATGTGATGTTTACCCTTCATGCTTCTTATTTTGCTTAGAACGGCGGTAGCATTATAAGATGATCCCTTCACTAAATTTCAAGATAAAAGTGTTCTTCCCGAGTATGCACCGTTGCCAAAGTTCGTCGTTTAGAAGCACCTCATGATGATCGGGTGTGAGAGACTCTACGTTCACATACAACGGGTGTAAGACAGTTTGCACATGTAGAATACTTGGGTTAAACTTGACGAGCCTAGCATGTACAGACATTGTCTCAGAACATTGTAAACCGAAAGGTCTAACATGAGTCATATAGTAGATATGATCAACATAGAGATGTTCACCATTGATGACTACCCCATCTCACGTGATGATCAGACATGGGTTAGTTCATTTGGATCATGTATCACTTAGATAACTGGAGGATGGTAATTTAAGTGGGATTTCATTTGTAATTTGATTAGTTGAACTTAGATTTATCATGAACTTAGTCTTAATAGTTTTTGCATATCTATGTTGTAGATCCATAGCTTGCGATTTAGCTCCCTTATTTTTGATATGTTCCTAGAGAAAACTAAGTTGAAAGATGATAGTAGCAATGGTGCGGACTGGGTCCGTGATCTGAGGATTATCCTCATTACTGCATAGAAGAATTATTTCCTTGATGCACCGCTAGGTGACAGACCTGTTGCAAGAGAAGATGCAGACATTATGAACGATTGGGAAGCTTGATATGATGACTACTTGATAGGTTAGTGCGCCATGCTTTACGGCTTAGAACCGGGACTTCAAAACCGTTTTGAACGCCACGGAGCATATGAGATGTTCCAAGAACTGAAAATTGGTATTTCAGACTCATGCCCGTGTCGAGAGGTATGAGACCTCTGACAAGTACTTTTCCTACAAGATGGAGGAGAATAGCTCAGCCAGTGAGCATGTGTTCAGAATGTCTGCATACTACAATCGCTTGAATCAAGTGGGAGTTAATCTTCTAGATAAGATAGTGATTGACAAAGTTCTCTAGTCACTATCACCAAGCTACTAGAACTTCATGATGAACTATAATATGCAAGGGACGACAAAAAAGATTCCCGAGCTCTTTGAGAGGCTGAAATCGGCGAAGGTAGAAATCAAGAAAAGTGCATCAAGTGTTGATGGTTAATAAGAACGCTAGTTTCAATAAAAAGGGCAAGGGAAAGAAAGGGAACTTCAAGAAGAATGGCAATCAGGTTGCCACTCCCGTGAAGAAGCCCAAAGCTGGACCGAAGCCTAGAACTGAGTGCTTCTGCTGCAAAGGAAATGGTCACTAGAAGCGGAACTGCCCCAAATACTTGGCGGATAAGAAGGATGGCAAAGTGAACAAAGGTATATTTGATATACATGTTATTGATGTGTACCTTACTGCTGTTCGTAGTAGCCCCTGAGTATTTGATACCGATTCAGTTGCTAAGGTTAGCAACTTGAAACAGGAGTTGCAGAGACAAGTTAAGGGCGAGGTGACGATGTGTGTTGGAAGTGATTCCAAGGTTGATACGATCACCATCGCACACTCCCTCTACCTTCGGGATTAGTGTTGAACCTAAATAAATGTTATTTGGTGTTTGTGTTGAGCATGAATATGATTAGATCGTGTTTATTGCAATACGGTTATTCATTTAAGTGAGAGAATAATTATTTTTCTATTTACATGAATAAAACCTTCTATGGTCATACACCCAAAGTGAATGGTTTAATGAATCTCGATCGTAGTGATACACATATTCATAATATTGATACCAAAAGATACAAAGTTGATAATGATAGTGCAACATACTTGTGGCACTACCGTTAAGGACATATTGGTGTAAAGCGCATGAAGAAACTCCATGTGGATGGACATTCGGAATCACTTGATTATGTAAGAGCCTAGTTTTTGGGCCTTCTTTTTCCTTTGATTTATTTGATTTTTGATCTGTTTTTCTTTTTGGAGTGGTTCTGTGGCCTTGAAACCTGGGAGATCATCATTTCTTCTTCTCCCAGGTGGTTTAGTCTCCCCCAACTCATCCCAAGATCATGCCATTTCCATTCTAGCCCAGCCCTAAAATACTTTACTAAGAAATATTCATTTTTTCTATTGAAGGTATAATCATGTCTGCCATAGGTTGTGAAGCAACATATATTTCTGTCACTCCCAAAATTCCCAAATAATTCTCATAATTTCTTTGGGTCATATGTTGCTCAAATATGCCCAAACTTTCCTGTCCTAGCCCAAGAATAATTCCCTAATAATTATTCTTGATTTCTATCCAGTGTGGCTTTCTATGAAGGAAGTGCAACCTATCCTTCCTTGATTGCTCCCAAACATTTTCGGCACTCGTTTATTTCCAAACCATTGACTCATGCAAAAATTCAAATTTATTTGCCTAGCGCATCTTCCTCAGCAATTTTTCAAAGTTTGTGTCAGACAGAAGCCACTTTAAAGGAAGTACTAGCTAGGAGTATCCAAATGATTTGAAATTTTGCACACTCCTTCATGTGCTCAAATTATCACACTCATCCAAATTTCAGCCCCATCCAATCATCTATGTGAGCACAGGACCAAATCTTTGATTCTGTTAATATTTTCAGTTTGTGAAGCAAGTATATTTTATATTGCTTCATTTTGGCTGAAACTTTACCAGAGCATTCTCATGACCATAAAACCTCTCTCTCCACCAAATTTGGGATCAATTCATCAAGCCAATATTTTTCTAGACTTTTTCCAAGTTTCTAGACAGAGAGGATGTGTGTGAAACAAGTACCATTTTGGCTTTTCCATTTGGTATGAAATTTTTACAGCATCTTTATATGTCCATATCATCAAGCCTTGCCAAATTTGAGCTCAAGTGGGTACTCTATGTGAGTGCATCATCTTGATCTTGATTTTCGACCAAATATGTAGTTGTGAAGCAACTATGATGTATCTTGGTCCAATCCCCCTAAAAACCACCAGGATCATAGTCCTTCCTTAGTTAATCACCCCAGACAACTTATTTGGCTTCAATCAATTCTTTGTTGATCACTAGAGCACAACCAAGTTTGCTACAGAACACTTCAGAGCTTAGTTCCAACCAAAGCACAGCAACTCAGATCAATCCATAGCCTCATTAATGCTCTATCTTGGAGGGACTTCACCACAGAAATAGTTTGTAATCCTCTTGTGACCTCCCTGTTCCTTGTCCCGTGGTGACCATGCAGCTCGCATGGCAATGCACGCGCTCTTTGCGCAGTGCCCGCGTCTAGGGCGTCGTTTGTGCTTCGGCAACTCTTCCTATCATCGGCTTTGCGCGCGTGAGCATGTCCAGCGTCTTCCTCTCGTCGTCGCCACCTCCCTGAACCCCTCTCCGTCTTCAGAAGCCTCCTCGCCGGCGCTTGCTGCTGCACACCCATGAGAGCACAGTGCCCCGACATGGATTTAATGCGCTCGTCGCTTCCTCCCCGTGCCCCTTGGCATTGCGCTGCTCCATGACCTTTGTCCGCTCCTCCTCCTCGTGATCTCACCGCTCCCCATGACCGCTGAGCGCGCCAGAGCATTGGCCGGACCGAACGGTGCAACCGGCTCGGCACCTCGCCCCGCGGCTATAAATAGCCAACCCCGTGACCTCCTGACCTCATTATCGCCCTTTTCTCACTCCACTACCCCCCAGCCTCTTCCCCGAGCCTCTGGAGCTCTCCCTGCCCGTCATCGCCGCCATGGCCGCCACGGCCATCTTCTC
The DNA here is from genome assembly GCF_002575655.3 of Aegilops tauschii subsp. strangulata. Lineage (NCBI taxonomy): Eukaryota > Viridiplantae > Streptophyta > Magnoliopsida > Poales > Poaceae > Aegilops > Aegilops tauschii. The sequence goes on along the minus strand of NC_053037.3, from coordinate 202,967,107 downwards.
CAATTAGCTCGAGCCCGAGCCCCTCCCTCACTTCCTCCACCACCACTCCAGAGCCTCCCCGTATCTTCTCCTTCTCCTCGGATGGCCTGGAGTGCCAAGATCACTGGCGGATGAAGCCCTCGTTCGACACGGCCGCGTTTGTCCTCGTTTAAGAGCTCCTCGGTAGAGAAGACCCCCACCAGGCGCTGCGGCTCCGTCCCTTGTGTGCTCCGGTAGGTCGGGCGCCGCCTACGGTGGCCGGAGTCGCCCGCGAGCCTCGTCGGAGCGGGCTCCTCCCTCGGACAGGCGCGGGCAGGCGCGTGAGGAAGAATCCCAGGCCAGGCGGGCCCCACCCCACGCGACCCCACCTGGCAGCGAGACAACCCCGACCCCGCCCCTGCCTAGCTCGATAAGTGGAAGCGGATTCCGCACTTTACGCTTTCCCACGGGAAAGCATATTTTGCTGGAGTGCGTGTCCCGCCCAGGTCCCAGGGGCCTGGTTGTGAATATTTTATTTACAGAATGGTCCCTGGTCTTCAACCCATCATATCTTTTTGATCCTAACTCCAAATGAGATGATTCCAAAGCCCACTTCTTCGTATCGCCGAGCCCGTTCTGTTGGTGTCATTTTCATGATGTTGTCACATTTTAAAAATGACCATTATTCCCATGCCCTTAATCAGCCCCCTCCGAGAGAGAACTATTTTCTGCGATTCTTTCCGCGAACTTCTCGCACTTCTTCCCGCTGAATCCATCCACCCCAAGCAAGCCACACCCTCCATTTGCATGATTGCAATGCAGTGACGTGGTTTACTTATTTAAACTTATTTAAAATATTTCTTTAGTTATGTATGATTTGTTCATGGCATTTCTCGGAGTATTATTTTGATCTTGCTATTGCCATGATGGTGCTTGGAGTTCTAGGACGTATATCTTGCAGTTTATGAGGATGACATGTTGCCATTGGATTATTAGTGGCTATTATGATTATTTTCACGATGGTATTTGATATTATGCTTTGGAGTATTACTTTGGATGTCATGTTACCTTTGGATTATTAATGGCTAGTATTATTTTCATCATGATGATACTTGATATTATGTTTGCAGTAAGATTTTGGAGATGATGCTTGCATGTGAATCTTAGCTGGATAGCTTGTTCTTGCTATTGGAGTAGTAGTATTATTGTTCTTGGATTCATCATGATAGTAGTGTTTATGCTATCCTCGGAGTATTTTGATATGACGATAAGATGATTTAGATTAGTTGTTGGATATTGCTATGACTTGGATTACACGTTGATAGATGATATCGGGGTATCCATTATCACCGTTATATTTTGGGGACAAATTCCGTCATTAAGTTGGTCAGGTGCCACTGAACCGGGCTTTTCCAGTGCAACCACATTTGCGTTTTATGGGAAGGCCCTAATGTGTTCTATTGTCATGACTCTCGCCGGTGACTCCAACGAGGGAAGGTTATGGCCGCGTGCTACCCTGATCAGGTAGGTGGACATAAGCCTTGTGTGCCCGTTGTTGTTGTACCTAGGTTGTCCCCATTTGGGACCGTTTTTGTGTTTTGCCACGGCGGTGGCCGTTGGATGTCAAGACTGGACATCGGGGCTACCCATGACTTAGCACAAAGGGGAGTTGGTCGGAGTGGATGGGAGAGTGTCATGGCTGTAGATCGGTTTTGTCGGAACGCCGTTAGTCCACACGGATGGGAGTGCGAGGCCATGGGTTCTGTGGTGTGGGAACAGTGCGCTACCTCTGCAGAGTGGGTGTGTTTAATCTATCTATCGATAGCCGCATCCTCGGTCATGGGCACAAATTCGTACTAGGTCACACTGTTCGATCAACACTCACATGACGGAATGACTTATAGGTGATTTATATGTTGATATATATTGTGAGCAGTAATAGTTTGGCAGGATGCTGATGATGATGTTATGATGATCTCAAGGATGATCATTCAGTTTGTGATGTGGTCCCGAGGTGATCATGTTGATGTTTTGATCACGAGGTGATCAGGTGGATCACGAGATGATCGAGATGGTATATTGCTTGGCCTATTAGCCAAGAGTGAGATGGAGATCTAAGATGTTGGTTTATCAGCATTGCAGTAGTTTCATATCATGCTTAGTAGTTGCTTTCATATCATAGTAGTTGTTAATTAATAAATCTGCTTAATGCTATGTTATTGTCTTGCCTTGATGCTTTTGGTTGTTGTGAACTTGCAAGTACATTCAATGTACTGACTTGGCATGTCATGCCAGATTGCAGGTGCTACCATGTTTGATTGATTGCTTGTCGAGGTTTCTGCGCGTGCGAGCTAGATCGTGTCCGAGCTAGAGTCCCTGCGGAGTGGAGTTCACCACCTTTGTCGTTGTTCCGCTGCTAGAAGTATTCCGCTGCTACGAGTTGTTCCGCTACTAGCATAGAGCAAGTGTAGTATCGCACGCATTGTGTCGCCATGCTGATCTTCTGTAACATCAGACCCTTGTACCATTATCCTTTGTAATAAGAGCTAATTTGTTCTATGTCAAGCGGTGTTGTATTCTAGAGACTTGTCCTTGATCTCTAGGCTAGAATATGGGGAGTTTCGGTTTCTCTGAGCCGGGGTGCCACAGGCTTGGTATCAGAGCAGGTCTGGCTATAGGACGCCCTAGTCAGTGCGAGCGGTAGAAATTGGTAGTATAGAGTCTGCCTTGTTTGTTGCATAGCATGCATATAGACTTATTATTTTTGCTTCTGACGGTTTATCTTGTGAGTGTAGCTGGCATCAGTTCGGATCCACTAGAGCTCAGCCCGTGCCTTCTTCCATCTTCTTTTCTTGCTCATTCTTGGGTGTTTAGCGTCCTTTCTATCCCAGCAGAGTGATGCCAAGTGATCCCGACACTATTAACAGAAACGGTGTTCAGGTATCGCACTGATATCCTTCTTTCAGCCCCACCTATCATTTCGGTGATGGACATGCTTCTATCCCGAATCGTCCTTTTATCTTGTTGTGTTGGCAACCCTTAGTGATCTTAGTCATCACGAAAGGGCAATGTCAGCCGACTCAGTTTTCCCCGTTATCCTATTCCTTGGACGAGTACGGTTCCCTTCCGTCCGCTTGATAATTATGTGGTGGTGACATTCGTCTCCCGCTACATAGTTATCGAGTACGTCCTCGCCTCTGAGATAGTCAAGGTTTCTACCTGGCTAAGCCAACACTTGGTGTAGCGATGTTTACACCAAACTTTCCACACAACAATCCATATTCGTGCACACCATCACGGCATGCTAGATCGTAGTACCGGAGATCCCGCGAGATTTGTGTGCTTAAGTAGCCATGCATATTGTGTGACTAGCAGTAAAATGTGACTATGTTTGTGTGTGATTTGATTGCTTGTGTGCTTTTGTTCAGTTGAGTTGTCACTACTAGAAAAAGGGCTATAGATGGGATTGACACTAATGGCGCACCACCTTCTGATACGCCATTAAAGTTGAAACTACTAATGGCGCACTAGGCGCAGGGTGCGCCATTAGTATAATTTTTTTTTAACTAGTGCGCCTGTCCAAACATACTAATGGCGCACCTGGCCCAGGGTGCGCCATTAGTATCAAAAAAAATTTAACTAGTGCGCCTGTCCAAACATACTAATGGCGCATCCAGACACAGTGCGCCATTACTAGTTGTAACTAGTAATGGCGCACCTGTCCCAGGGTGCGCCATTAGTATCAAAAAAAAATTTAACTAGTGCGCCTGTCCAAACATACTAATGGCGCATCCAGACACAGTGCGCCATTACTAGTTGTAACTAGTAATGGCGCACCTGGCCCAGGGTGCGCCATTAGTATGAAAAGTTTTTTTTTAACTAGTGCGCCTGTCCAAACATACTAATGGCGCACCACCAGAAGGTGCGCCATTAGTAACCTGGATTACTAATGGCGCATTTAGAGTTGGTGCGCCATTAGTAAGTGGGCAGCAACAAGATATTTTGGACAGCCTCTCCTACCCACACTCACTTTCTCCCCACTTCATTCTCTCCACCTCCTCCTTGTCTCGGGTGCCTCCTCTTTTTCACCTCATTTCCACCATAGATTCATTCAATTTAAGTGGTTAAATTACCTTGTTTTGATAGGTAAGTAAGGGGGGAAGCTATATTTATGTTGTTCTCCCTACAACAATGTGCACATGCACTTTTTATGGCCTAGCTAGATCTATGTATGTTCGTGGTGTTGCATATGTTTGTGGTGTTGCATATGTGTTTGTGTTTGGAGGTGTACCGGTATTTGAAATGCGATAGTTGCCAATATTTTGCCGGAATGTTGATTCATTTCCGTTTCGGCGAGAATTTTGGCATTAAGCATTCTTTTTGGTCCTATTTTTAGGGAAAGTCATGCCAAATTTTTTCTTGGTTCTAAAATATCGTTTTGCTCTACCCCGCAGGCGACCATGGTCCGCATGATGACCGAAGGCATCGTGAATAGTTTTTTGAGGTCCGCGAAGGCCGAGATGCTTCAAAAGAACGAGACAGAGATAAGATGTCCGTGTCGAAGATGCAAGCTGAACAGCCTTATTGCGGACCCGGAATCCTGGCAGGTGCGGGACCACCTGCTCTTGCGTGGTTTCATGGATGGCTATGGGTGGCAAGGTGATGAAGATGACTACGAAGTCGTCCATGGGGGCCGGGCAAGAAATGAGGAAGGGCAGCAAGACAACCACCGCGGCTCGGGCGGGCGAGAAGATGAAGAATCCCCAGGAGATGATCACGATGGTGATGCTGTACACAGTCATCATGTAGAAGATGCAGGACATGATGATGAGGAAGATGCTGGAGCAGACGACGGGCATGATCATGAAGATGATGATGCCGGCGGAGTAGACGACGCTGGACCATCGATGGGCTGGGTGCAGGACCCTCATATTCAAGAGCTGCTTCTCAAGCAGACGGATAACGCAAGAGCTGCCGCCCGAGAGAAATCCAAGATGGATCAACTTGAGTTAGACGCAGTTACTCCATTGTATGAAGGATGCAGGCCCGAGGATACCCGCCTGAAAGTAACGCTCATGGCTCTGGAGATGAAGGTAAAACACAAAATGACCGACGCATGCTTCGACGAGAACATGTCATTCTGGCACGAACGTCTTCCCAAGGGGAACAACTGCCCGACCAGTTTGGAGGAGGCGAAGAAAATCGTGTGTCCTCTGGATTTACCGCACGTGAAATACCATGTGTGCATGAACAATTGCATCATTTATCGGGACGAGCACGCGGAGTCTACCATATGTTCGGTGTGCGGCGTCACTCGATACAAGAAGAGGAAGAAAGCTCCTCGAAAAGTGGTGTGGTACTTTCCGATCACTCCTCGTCTGCAGCGGTATTTCACGGACCCTAAGGTAGCAAAGCTCCTGCGTTGGCACGCGGATAGGGAGGAGAAGAAGCGAGAAGATGACGCAAATGATCCGGAGATAGATAAAAAAGACAAGATGCTGAGTCACCCTAAGGATGCGAGCCAGTGGCAAGCGTTGAACTTCGAAGACCTAGAATTTGGGAACGATCCAAGGAACATCATGATGGGCGCGAGCACCGATGGAGTCAATCCGTTTGGCAGCCAGAGAAGCACACATAGCACCTGGCATGTGTTTGTGTGGATGTACAACCTTCCCCCTGGTTGTGCATGAAGAGGAAGTACATTCACATGAGTATGCTAATTGAAGGACCGAAACAACCAAGGAACGACATCAATCTGTATCTGGGGCTGCTGAAAGAGGAGCTTGACACGCTGTGGAAAACGCCAGCCAATACGTGGGACGCCGCAGAGAAAGAATATTTCCCTATGAGAGCCGCGCTGCTCACGACGGTGCACGACTATCTCGGTTACGGATATCTCGCGGGGCAGGTGGTCCACGGATTTTCTGGATGCGTCAGGTGCATGGATGACACAACGTATCGCCAGCTAGATAGAGATCCCGGGTCTTCGAAAACCGTGTTCATGGGACATCGAAGGTGGCTTCACGACGATGACCCGTGGAGAAAACGCAAGGATCTATTCGATGGTGAAACCGAACCCCGAGGACGCCCGCGTACGAGGAGCGGCGAGGAAATAGACGAGCTGTTGAAAAATTGGAAAGACTGCCGACTGCCGGGAAAGAAGCAAAAGGCGCCAGAGCCGGGAAAGAAGCGAAAGGCGCCAGAGCCGCTGCTGAAGGTATGGAAAACGAGGTCTGTTTTCTGGGACTTGTCGTACTGGAAGATCCACCGTGTGCCTCACAGCCTTGATGTCATGCATGTCACGAAGAACGTGTGCGAGAGTCTACTTACCCTGCTCAACATGCCAGAGAGGACCAAAGAATGGCCGAAAGCAAGGGCAGACTTGAAATCAATGGGCATCAGGCAGGAGCTTCACGCTATATATGATGATGATGATGATGATGAGGCGAAGCAGGACACGGAAAGTCGTCGCAAAGGCAAAAAGGCCAAGAAGACCGGAAATGACTACCCTCCCGCGTGCTTCACTCTAAGTCAGGAGGAGATCGAGCAGTTTTTCACCTGCCTCGTAGGAGTAAAACTTCCTTACGGTTACGCGGGGAAGATAAGCAGATACCTAGACCTAGCGAAGCTGAAGTTCAGTGGGATGAAGTCTCACGACTGTCACGTGCTGATGACGCAGATACTTCCAGTTGCAATCCATGGGATCATGGACGCGCACGTCCGTGAAACGCTATTTGGCCTATGCAACTTTTTCGACGTCATCTCTCGGAAGTCTGTTGGCGTGAGGCAACTCAGAAGGCTACAGGAAGAGATCGTGGTGATACTATGCGAGCTTGAGATGTACTTCCCGCCCGCATTCTTCGACGTTATGGTGCATCTGCTGGTCCATATCGTGGACGATATCATCCAAATCGGGCCGACGTTCCTGCACAGCATGATGCCGTTCGAAAGGATGAATGGTGTCATCAAAGGATACGTTCGCAACATGTCACGTCCAGAGGGAAGCATAGCCAGGGGCTTTCTGACCGAAGAGTGCATCTCCTACTGCACGAATTATCTAGGCATCGAGAACCCCGTTGGTCTGCCCGTCAACAGGCACCTCGGCAGGCTTGCTGGATGGGGTCACCGTGAGGGTCGCCGCGAAATGCATGTCGACTTCGAGGGTCGACTCGCCGACTTTGAAAGAGCAAACCTAGTCGCGCTACAACACATAGACGTGGTCGATCCTTGGGTAGTAGAGCACAAAACCTTTATTAAGAAGACGTACAATGACCGAGGCCAACAGAGGACGGACGGAGATATACTCAAAGAGCACAACTCATGTTTCACGCGTTGGTTCAAGCAGAAGCTTCTGTCGTACCCTTTACATGAGGATTCTTCCGCGGAAGAACAACTCATATTCGCCTTGTCACAGGGCGCCGAGCACAACCTGATGACCTATGAGGCGTACGATATCAACGGCTACACATTCTACACCGAGGCCAAGGACATGAAGAGCGATGGTTATCAGAACTCCGGGGTAACGATGGAATCCTACACCGGTAACGACAAGGACAGATACTATGGAAGGATCGAGGAGATCTGGGAGCTGAGCTATGCTGGAGAGAAGGTCCCGATGTTTCGTGTCAGATGGGCCAAGAGCGTCCTAAAAGAAGACCGGTATTTCACCACCATGGTTATACCCGAAGCCAAATCCAAGACCGCAGGCGCAAACGTCACCGCGAAAAATGAGCCATGGGTACTGGCTTCCCAAGTGGACCAATGCTTCTTCATTACCGACCCGTCAAAGCCCAGTCGTGTTGTCGTGAGGAGAGGCAAAAGGAAGATCATCGGAATGGATGGAGTAGCCAATGAGCAAGACTTCGACAAGTACGGCGACCCGAGAATCGAACATGACGACGATGATGAAGTAGCAGCATACACCACAAGAAGAAGCAGGACCACCCTACCTAAAGGACATCCGTTCCACAGAAGAACTCCATTTGCGAAAAAGAAGGGCAAGAAGATTGTGAACAGATAGCTAGCTAAGATCGATTGTATTTAAATCGTAGCCTTCATTTCTCGATTGTATTTCATGGGCACTTTTTGAACTATCATGAATATTTTTAAATTTCATGGACACTCGATGTCGATCCCCCTCCATCTCGATCGCTAGCTATCCCACCTCGCCAGATCCGGTCGCCCTCGCCGCCGAGGACCCCCCGGTCCACCGGCCCCCCGCACCCCGCGCACCCTCCCCCGTTCCACCGGCATTACTGTTTGATGATATTTTTTAAAAAATTATTACTGTCTTATAAAAAAATATTACTGTTATGATTTAAACAAGTTTGAACATATTTAAACACAAATAAATATCAAACAACATTTTAAATGCATAAAAAAATTGTGGAGCCTGGGAATCGAACCCAGGACCTCCTGGTGTGAGAACTGACTGCTGACCAGTCGAGCTAGTAGAGGGAACTTGGTGTGGATCAGGTAAGGTGGAAGATAACATGTTGGCTCGAGGAGAAATCAAAAAAAATACTAATGGCGCACCAGGGTGAGGTGCGCCATTAGTATGGATGTACTTATGGCGCACCAGGGTGAGGTGCGCCATTAGTATGGATGTACCTGTTGGATAACCTATCCCCTCTCTCTCCCTCGCCCTCGCCCTCGATCCCCTTCCCCTCTCCTCTCCCGACGCCGCTGCCCCGCCGCCTCGACGCCGCCCCATCGTCCTCGTCTCCGCCCCGACGCCCCGACGCCGCCCTCTCCTCTCCCGACGCCGCCGCCCCGCCGCCCCGTCGTCCTCGTCTCCTCGGCGCCGCTCTCCTCGTCTCCTCGGAGCACCACCACCACCCGGACCTCGTCGCCTCCCGGACCTCATTGCACCACCACCAACATCCACAGTGTCGACGTCTTCGTCCCCGACGACGCCCGCATCTTCTACGCCCGCAGGTACCCCATCCAAATCACCCCCGCCTCCATTTCCCACCTCTGATGCTGTGAGATGGTTATGTGACTATGTTCATTTAATCCTATGTGTCAAACCTCTGATGATGCACATACTACTCTGGTAAAGAACCTACTGCCTAGCGCCTATACCACCACGCTCGTCTAGGTATACTTTTCCTCTGTTTTTCTGCTTGATACTTCAGTAATTGTAATGGAGGTCATTTAGCTAGGGGGTTGTCCGAGTCCTTATTAGTTGATTTCATCATTTTTGTGTATATCAAGCGTGTGCCTTTCCTTCTTAGTCATTATTGATTTGTTGGCAAACCTGTTATGCCTTTTTTATATGTATTTCCCCTGCATCTGTCTCTGCAAAAAAAACCAAACAAACATAGGTGGTACTGTTCACAGCAGGAAAAGATGTAGTGTCACTTAATATATACTCCCTCCGTTCCAAATTACTCGTCGTTAGGCAAGTAGTATTTAGATGCTTACGTTAGGCAAGTTTCATTATTTTTGGTCTGTGTTGAATAGTTATATCTTAAAGTAGTACTTGAACCACATTTGGTCACCCAAGTTCATCTTTGCTTCTAAAAGGAATTAGTTAATGGAGAGTTAATATGCGTTATCTCTTGTGCATTTAGTCATCTTCCTAGGAGAACATCATGTATCTTTGCTTCTGCACCCAGGCTGTTATGCATACTGCAGCTAAGATGAACATGCAATCTCTCTTTTCTTTTAATTTTCAGAACATTTACAGTCTTGCTCACTACTCTGATTCTTCTTTATCAGTGGATGCAAAGTCAAAAACAAGAGCTTTTAGGACTTCATGTTTTGAAACCAGTTAAATCATATAGTTTCTGTTATTTTTTCTCATGCTCCTGTTCTCTGAACATATTAGCTGGAAGCATCACATAGTTTGTTAGCTTTTTACAGACAAGTGTGCTTTGATTTTTGTTTAAGATTTCAGCTATCTTCATGTTGTTTGTTCCATAAATATTCTTATATACCATCAAAATAACTTCTGTTAATTATGTTCAGTACTGATGAATTTTTCATTGACTATTTTGAACACTGTCATTCTCAAGTTAAGTTTGTACTCTGTAACCTCATAACCTCATAAAGAGCAATATATTTGTTTGGCTGTCTTCTGTTAACAATATTTACCCCTGTTCTTTCATGTGCAATTTGTAATCATCTATCTAACCATGTTTTCCATTAGAAGTTAGAACGTGTCTGTTTGTCTATTCTAAAACTAAGGTGTAGCATCCAAGAGCTTGTCTTCATTTAGTATGCTTCAGTTTATCTATTGTGGATTACTCTCTCCATTCCAAATTAATTGAAGTTCTAGCTTTGTCCTTATTCAAATTTGACCAAGTCCATAAGAAAAATATATCAAGACCTACAACGCCAAATTAGTTTCATTACACTGAAAACTAAGTTTCTGATTTATTTTGTTATAGAAGTGTATTTAGTTAGTTACTTACTCCTGGTAGCTAATAAGTGGTTACTCTTTGGACTTTGGTGGTGTATGTATAAAAAAACAGTAGCAAATAAAAAAAAGCAGTAGCAAATTAAAAAAACAGTAGCAAAAAATTAGGTATAAAAACAGTAGCAAATATAGCTAGGGCAATTTTGTTTAGGTATAAAAAACAGTAGCTACAATTTGTAAAAAGCATGAGCAACTGAAAAATCATCCTGAAATATAGCTAGGACAAACTTCAGTCTTTTTTTTGTTTGTAACAGAAACTACAGTAGTAAATATTTCCTGAAGTAAATATTTTCAGTCATTACAAATATGATACTGCTTGGAGATAATACTGCTTGGAGATGCATATATTGTTTCACCTCTTCACATGCCAATGTATTTTCCATGTTGTGATGGAGGCCTTTTTTGCCTTGTCCACCCGAGAGGCCCTTGAGTTTGCCGGAATGTCGATTAACTTCCGTTCCGGCAAATTCGGGTACTCCATATGTCCTATTTTCAGCAAAGGTCATGCTGAAATTTTCCGTGAATTTTAGCATGACTTTGCTAAAAATAGGACATATGGGGTACTTGTGACTAATGCATGGGCCGGGGTATCTTAGTAGGTAATTAAGTAGGATCAAGTGCCCCGGCGTACTTGTCACTAATGCATGGCTTTTAGGGTGCCTCGGTGTCGATAAAAACCGAAATGATGAAAGCTTAGGCTTTTAGGGTGCCTCGGCGTCGAAAAACCCTCAATGATAAAAGCTTAGCTTTTAGGATGCCTCGGTGTCGACAAACCCTAAATGATGAGACCATGATCTTGTTCCTTGACAATAACCAACTTTTTGACCAAACTTTGTTCCTATTTAGAGAGAAACATGGCCAACAACGATGAGGCCGGGGGTTCGGGCGTCGACAAGCCATTCTGGAAGCTGTCCCAGGAGATGGAGGAACAACCTCACTTGTATGAGGACGCCGCCTTCCCCACCGATCCTGAGACCACTGATGGTACCGCCGAGGATGACCCCACTGATGCCACGACTGATGGTGCCGCCAAGGATGCCACCACTGATGATGGCGGCGCACGCACAGATGGCAGCCAACCGAAGAGGCAACGGAAGGACCGGCGCCCGACCGTGCTCCGCACCCTCAAGGAGGAAGTTACTGAAGTGGACTCCGACGGGAATCCAACGGCGCCCGAACGAATAGTCAAGGGGTACTCGCTTCAGCTCGGGTGCATTCTCTGGAGCACCGTCTCGATCAACACCGAGAACCTGAGGCATCCTGACCGAGGGAATTTGCGCAACCTCCTCTTCATGAAGCTGCACGAACGATACAAGTTCCCCGCTGAATTTGAAAACACAAGCCTCAAAGGGAATAAAGTGAACAATGCTGCCCTCACGAAGATGAGCAAGGCCCTGTCTACTTGGAAAAGCAATGTGAAGAGAATGATCGAGAAAGGTGAGAGTTATGAGAAGATCAAGGAGAAAAATCCTTCGATCACCGAAGATGACTACAACGACTTCAAGATCAATTGCTCGAGCACCGCACACTCCGAATCAAGTAAGTGGGGGGAAGAAATGCGGGAGCTGAACTTAGGGGAACACACACTCGGTCCTGGCGGTTACAGAGTGGCGGAGCCTATATGGGCCAAGGAGGAGGCGGACCGTGCCGAGCAAGGCCTACCGCCCCTCTTCGATAAATACGGTGACAAGCAGACCAGGAACTTTGTCAGGGCCCGGTACAAGAAGGACCCGAAAACAAAGGAGCTTACCACGGATCCGAAGACCAGGGCGCTTGAGCTTGTTCTGGTAAGGAATACACCCCCTCGTAATTAGCTCCATATGGTTGCATTCTAATTAATGAAGCCAAATTTCTAAATGGTTCACATTCCTTCCGCAGGCGACTGAAAGCAGTAGCGCGGGGTCGACTAAGAGCAACCCTTGGGACACCACTCTAAAGAGGGCATTGAATGTAATGAAGAACAAGGATAAACTCAGTAAGCCGACGTCAGCTGGTCGTGTGGCCGGCAAAGGCTTGTCGACAAAATGGTCGTCATACTATGACACTGCTGGGCGAAAGGAGAAAAAGACCAGCTCGGAAAGCCAGGCGTGCGAGGTTCAAGAACTCAGGGCACAGGTGGCACGGATTCCGGAGATTGTCCAAGAGCAAGTGCAACAACAACTCGGAGAGACGATCACCGCCATTGTGCCTACCTTGATCCAGGGGATTAGTGCGTGGATTGCGGGCGGCCAACAGGGGCCGCCCCCGATTCCTAGCTTCACGGCCAGCAACTCGCAGAACGCGATGGCGGGGCCATTGGTGTCTCCGGCGGAGCCGGCATTGGTGTCTCCGACGCCGGCACGGGAGCTTAATGCACCCGGGTGTACACCGGCCGGCATCTCTGCAGCAAGCGGCCCCTCCGTCAACTGCACGCCCGCCGTTGGCGGTGCCTCGACATTAGCCGAGCTCGACGCCACCATCACGGTAACTAATTAAGCCTCTCTCGGCCGAGGACTTCATCTCCTTGCCTTTGACTGGGCATCCCTAACGCCCTACATGTTTTCGCAGGGCGCCGCCGACGTTCCGTGCACTCTCCTGCACTTCGTGAACAACGAGTTGGTCGATGTCGCCAAGGGCAAAATCGTTCAACCGGGCAACCCCTTGTTCCACGGTACCCAGATGCCACCCAACATGTTTAGGGTTCAACTGGTTCGGGTGCTGCCAGGCTGCGACGAGGTGTTACCTCCGATTCGACCCATCGGGGCCGACGATGATGACGTGATGAACCTCAGCGCCTGCCTGAGCTGGCCCCTGCTTTGGCCGAAGAGCCAGATTCGTTTGGGGGCGGGGGACACCACCCCAAAGACAACACCGCCAGTCGTGCCGGCGCCTAGTCGGCCCCATGGCAAGACCGCCGCAACGGTGCCGGACATCCCTATGCCACTGGATCCAAACATGCATATGGCACAGGATCAGAACGACGACGACGACGATACATTTGCCAACGTCGATCAATACTTTGCCGATCATGGGGACGGTGGCGACTTCATGGGGCCTCCTTCTCAAGAACCCAACCCAACAAAAGACGTGTGCGATCTAGCTGGTACCGCGAAGAAGCCAAGTTGCAACAGGCGTCGTCTGCAGTTCAGCTCTCAGGAGACGCCTCCAGCTGCCGACTTCACCGAGCCTCAGATAGGCGAGGTGCCAAATATGATCAGCCCCAACACACTCAAGAAGGCGGTCTGTGAGCAGAACTCGGTCCCATTACAGGAGATCAAGAAGAAGGCACGCAAAAGAAAGACTAACAAGGGTGCGGGCCAGCCGGCACCGAGTATGATCCATGCTCAGGACGGCCACCTTCAACTGCGGATATCTCGAGGAGGGTGCATGTGGCGGGTAGGCCGATGCTACCGAGAAATATGCTCGATGCTGCAACCGGTGCTATGCGAAGTCTGCACGACAGTGTTCTTTCTTTGGAGAAGCGGCGTCTCCGAGAGAAGGATGTGGCATACCCGGTTTTCGCGGCCAAGGTGCCAGAGGGCAAGGGCTTTGTGGATAACTCCATCGGGGGTACGATCGTCCTGCGGTTTGATGACAACCACGCTATGTTGAACCTTCATCCGCTGCACTACACCTTCGTTCGGCTATTTTCGCTGAGTATGGAGATGCGGATCATTCGCGACAAGACCCCGGACATCGTAATAGTCGACCCCTTCTACATGCGTGCCAAGATCTTGGGCAGCGCTGGGGACCGGCAAGTCGCGAGTTCTTACCTCGAAGGCGTCATTCTGGCAAACCAAGATAAGGACAACTTCCTCGTGCCTTACTTTCCCGAGTAAGTCCTCCCCTCAACCGCCCCGTAACATATGAATTCTTAGATTTCGATCGTTTTTCTTTTAACATTCCGTGTTTTCTGCAGTGACACACATTGCACGCTCATCCTCCTAAGCCCCAAATATTCCATGGCCACGTATTTCGACCCGGACCGTCAGTCGAACGTAGACTACACAAATGTGAAGAAGGTTCTTGATGATGTTCTCCCCGGCTACGTCAAATCTGGAGGCACCTTCACCAGGCCTATTCGTAAGTACGGCAAGCACGTGTTCTCCCACAATACGACGTTCTGCTGCGTCAAGCAGCCGCCTGGCGGTCAGAAGGGTGCCTACTACGCCATCCATCACATGCGGGCGATCGTACGGGACCATCATCAACTACTGCTACCGAGTAGACTCAAAGATTGGGCCGCGAGCGTGTCGGCAATCCAGGACGCGGACATCAGACATGAATTCTTTCGCATCCAGTCGGAGTTTGCGGAAATCATCCATCAAGATGTCCTTCGTACCTCGGGGCAGTTCTACCTCAGAAATCAACCGTCCAACAGTGACATCGACACAATCCTACAAATGCAGACTGACAACGCCCGTGGTTTCATGACTCCCACGATAGACGGCGGCTTCATCCATGCTCCGGTCCCTTGAGTCGAGTCGAAAGCAGTGATGCTGTGTCTAGTTCTGAAACATCGATTGGCTCATGTTGTAATTAAACTTTAATGAACTTGTAGTATGTCTCTTTGGTTTCGAGAGTCCTTCAACTTAGATGTAATCGATGCTATTAATGTCTTGCTTTTCTCTTCCGATCGTTCTGTTGCATACTTATATATTGCTTATGTATTGTCTGTGAATTGGTACTAACGTTTCGTTTGGCTACTGCATAGCGATGCCGTGGTATGTCGTGTACAAGGGTAAGGTTCCCGGAGTCTACGACGACTGGGAGGAGTGTCGGAGACAGGTTCACCGATTCAGCGGTAACAGTTACAAAGTGTACACCACTAGGGCCGAGGCCGAATCTAGATACGCCCGCTATCTAGCGGGAGAGGGGAGGGAGCGTTGGAGGAACCGAATGAAGACGAGTTTCATCGTGATGATGCTCATCGTGATGACCGCAGCTCTCTTCTATGTGATGGTAGTTTAGATGATCGATATCGACTTGTAATGTGAAGACAAAGTCGCGGTCTCGAGACTTGTAATATAATGTTCTATCTTTGTTCGGTCTTTTCAATTCGGAGACTAATATGATGAATTGTATTCGGAGACTAAAATGATGAATTGTATTCAGAGACTAATCTTCTATTGTATTCGATGAATCTGTTGTTGATGTGTGCTGTCTATATTTTGTCCAATTATACATTTTGTAACCTATGCAAAAAACAGAAAATAAAAAAATAAAAAAACCTAATATTCATACTAATGGCGCATCACATCATAGTGCTCCATTAGTATGCCAAAGGATACTAATGGCGCATCACTAAACAGTGCGCCGTTAGTATGCCGAAGTTACTAATGGCGCATCCTGTTGTAGTGCGCCATTAGTATGCCAAAGCACCTGGGTATACATGGCCCCCTGGGAGGCATACTAATGGCGCATTGTTGTATATACTAATGGCGCATCTGGGGTGCGCCATTAGTATACCAGATACTAATGGCGCACCAGTGGTCCGCCATTAGTAAAATATACTAATGGCGTGCTACTAATGGCGCACCACTAATGCGCCATTAATGGCCAGATTAGGTGCGCCATTAGTAGGCCTTTTTCTAGTAGTGTGTTTTCTTTTGCTTCTTTCTTTTTGGGCCCTCGGTGTTACCTTATTTCCCATTGTGGAAGTTGCTCGTCAACCAACACCGGACTCAGAGAAGCAATCCGGATTTATAATATTTGGAAGAAGCTCAGCTAAACATTATGGTCTACCCAGTCAACTGCACTATAGTATTAATATCTTCTCAGAATACCAATGGTGTCTTGGATTGATTATCAGCATCGAGTCTACATTAATACAAAATCCTCAGAGCAGTATGATCCAGCCAGCAGAAAGACAAGTCAGTTGCAAGACCAACGGGATATTTTCAGTCAAAGGTATGGATCAGATACAAAGTTATGGCTCGGCAATGAATGGTGCTTGAAATATGTTATACTCTGAAAGAAAGCCAGAAAGTGCTCTAATCAAAGAAGACAGTCAAACAATTTTCTCATGCAAGTAATCAGCCACAGAATATTATGGGTGTGTGTATGGCTTTCGGTCTGCATATCATAGTATGTAGCTTTGGATATGAGAAACTCAGTCTTCCTACATGCGCTATCGGAGAAAGTTTATGATGCAAGGCTCCTAAATTTTTCTCAGCATGATATGTGAACAGTTTCTAGTCCCAGAGACTCAGTCTTCCATAGTAAAACATCTCAAAAAGAGCTTCTGGCATAAAGGATTGAATCTTTCCCAACAAGCAAACCAAGGAGAAGCTTCTCAATTACGAAACCCTAGCTTCTCCATTGCAATAATCAAGCCAAGCTTCATGTGTAAGCTATCGAGCCTTCTTTTGCATGCTACCCAGGCAAAAGCTTTGAGCAGAAGCTACCGAGTCTTCCTCAGCAAGCTATTCGGATGGCTCCTCTTGTAAGTCACTCAGCCCATGTCGGCCAGACTATGCACCATCCTCAGAGATTATGCGGTGAGTTGAAAGTATATGACAGTACAGTTCGAGGACCAGATTTGCAATCATTTTGTCAGAGGTACAATTCATTCAAAACATATGCCTACCGTAAGGATCGAGTGTTCGGTGGCATGTTCTTCTTATATGTATGGTGAGCATGTATCCCTGGTCATACCAGTCACTCATACGAGATGCGGCAAAGATCAAGCAGATATACCTAAGAAAAGTAAGGATTCAACAACCTCATAAGTCATGCGAAGGAAGATAAGCAGAGATACATCTCAGGTAATGAAAGGATCGATGAGTTCTAGTGCAGACAATGCAGAATCCATAGTTTGACAATGGTCACCAAGGCAATTATTTCTGCACCTGACACAGAGATCTCATGAATTCTTGCCGTCCTCTTGTTTGGTTGGCCTCAACAACGAGCTTTGTACAGCTACAAGCCCCGAGTATATGTCAGATATGTACGAACCCAGGTCAGGAAATAAGCACAAGGAATGATGCCAAAAATACTGCACTAACCATATCCATGGTCATACAAAGAATCAAGGACTTGTGTGGTCAAGTTATTTCAGTGAGGTACCCTGACAAGAAAATCATGGCCATCAAAGGATGACACTGACAACAAAGGTATGATGATTTTGCGCGACGATCAGGGTCTGGATACCCAAGTCAGTTAGAGTCCATAATGCTATATGGATCCACAAAGGCATACCGTCAGAGGCCTAATCTGTTCCACAAGGATTTCATATTCCGCTGACCCGATTGGAATGGTCAGTGCGGAATATCCAAGTCTGTTCGGTCAGATCCAAGATTTCCTTTGAAAACTCCACTGTTTGACTTCAGTGGCAGTGTTACAGCATCTCACAGCCTATTACCATCGATGGGTATACCGACAACATGAGAAAGTCAAAAGCCGGAAAATCAGCTCAGACCAGGTATACTCACTTGTGGAACCAAGTACACGGACAGCCTGCCATGAGAAGTATCTTCCCACTAGCACCCTGTCAGGACAGTCTCAAGATGTTAATATTTGTGGTATGATACATACCCCTTTATATTGCTCACGACAGAAGGTAGTCAAATATTTGGCACATATCTCGTGCTCGAGCCAAACAAATAAATCAGTGCCACCTATGAACAGTCAGATCCCGTCAGAGTATGGCCATAATTCTCAGCATTATTTGAACCCGGAAGACATGCAATTGTTGAGAAACCCCATTGCAGAAGTAAAAAGGTTTCATGACCAAAGGAAAATTTATGATGAGATACATTGGATATCACCGCAGATATGAGAGAATCAACGTCAGCAAAAGGATTTGATATAAGAGCAAAGACCTGTCAGAATTTGGGAAAGGTGAAGCAAACCACCCCAGAGCAAGGTAAGAAAATCATATGAAATTCTCGGGGGAACAATAAATAAAGGAAAAAAGGATACCTAAGTTGAAACGGTGTTCTAAGGTCATACTTGTTCCCTGAGCAACCAAATCTCGAGTACGAGATCTCTTTAAGGTGGAAAGGTTTGTAATAGCCTAGTTTTTGGCCCTTTTCTTTTTCCTTTGATTTATTTGATTTTTGATCTGTTTTTCTTTTTGGAGTGGTTCTGTGGCCTTGAAACCTAGGAGATCATCATTTCTTCTTCTCCCAAGTGGTTCATCCTCCCCCAACTCATCCCAAGATCATGCCATTTCCATTCTAGCCCAACCCTAATATTCTTTACTAAGGAATATTCCTTTTTCTATTAAAGGAATAATCATGTCTACCCTAGGTTGTGAAGCAACCTATATTTCTGTCACTCCAAAAATTCCCAAATAATTCTCATAATTTCTTTGGGTCATATGTTGCTCAAATATGCCCAAACTTTCCTGTCCTAGCCCAAGAATAATTCCCCAATAATTATTCTTGATTTCTGTCCAATGTCGCTTTCTGTGAAGGAAGTGT
Source organism: Aegilops tauschii subsp. strangulata (assembly GCF_002575655.3). Lineage (NCBI taxonomy): Eukaryota > Viridiplantae > Streptophyta > Magnoliopsida > Poales > Poaceae > Aegilops > Aegilops tauschii. The sequence continues at coordinate 202,948,321 of NC_053037.3, read as the reverse complement.
GACCTACCTTTCCTTGATTGCTCCCAAACATTTTGGGCATTCTTTCATGTCCAAATAATTGACTCATGCAAAAATTGAAATTTATTTGCCTAGCCAATCTTCCTCAGCATTTTTTCAAAGTATCTGTCAGACCGAAGCCACTTTAAAAGAAGTACTAGCTAGGAGTATCCAAATGATTTGAAATTTTGCACACTCCTTCATGTGCTCAAATTATCACACTCATCCAAATTTCTGCCCCATCCAATCATCTATGTGAGCACAGGACCAAATCTTTGATTCTGTTAATATTTTCAGGTTGTGACGCAAGTATATTTTATATTGCTTCATTTTGGCTGAAACTTTACCAGAGCATTCTCATGACCATAAAACCTCTCTCCACCAAATTTGGGATCAATTCATCAAGCCAATATTTCTCTAGAATTTTTCCAAGTTTCTGGACAGAGAGGATGTGTGTGAAACAAGTACCATTTTGGCTTGTCCATTTGGTATGAAATTTTACAATATATTTATATGTCGATATCATCAAGCCTTGCCAAATTTGAGCTCAAGTGGGTACTCTATGTGAGTGCATCATCTTGATCTTGATTCTGGACCAAATATGTAGTTCTGAAGCAACTATGATGTATCTTGGTCCAATCCCCGTCAAAACCTCTAGGATCATAGTCCTTCCTTAGTTAATCACCCCAGACAACTTATTTGGCTTGAATCAATTCTCTGTTGATCACCAGTGCACAACCAAGTTTGCTATAGAAAACTTCAGAGCTTAGTTCCAACCCAAGCACATCACCTCAGATCAATCCATAACCTCATTAATGCTCTATCTTGGAGGGACTTCACCACAGACATAGTTTCCAATCCTCTCGTGGCCTCCCTGTGCCTTGTCCTATGGTGACCGCGCAGCTGGCATGGCAATGCACAGGCTCTGTGCGTAGTGGCCGCGTCGAGGGCGTTGTTTGTGCTTCGGCCCCCTCTCCCTCTAGTCGACTTCACGTGCGTGAGCATATCCAGTGTCTTTCCCTCGTCATCGCCACCTCCCTGGACCCCTCTCCCTCTTCGGAAGCCTCCTCGTCGGTGCTCGGCGCCACACACCCACAGGAGCACAGTGCCCCAACATGGATTTAATGCGCTTGTCGCTTCCTCCCTGTGCCCCTTGGCGCTGCGCTGTTCCGTGACCTTCGTCCTCTCCTCCTTGTCATGATCTCACCCCTCCCCGTGACCGCTGAGTACGCCAGGGCGTTGGCCGGACCCGTACGGCGACAACCGGCTCAGCACCTCGCCCCGCGTCTATACATAGCCAGCCCCGTGACCTCCCGAGCTCACCATCGCCCTAGCCTCACTCCACTACCCCCCTAGCCTCTTCCCCGAGCCTCTGGAGCTCTCCCTGCCCGTCATTGCCGCCATGGCCGCCGCGACCATCTTGTCCAATTAGGTCGAGCCCGAGCCCCTCCCTCACTTCCACCACCACCACTCCAGAGCCTCCCCGCATCTTCTCCTTCTCCTCGGATGGCCTGGAGTGCCAAGATCACCGACGGCCGAAGCCCTCCTCCGTCGCAGCCGCGTTCGTCCTCGTTTAAGAGCTCCCCGGCAGAGAAGACCCCCACTAGGCGCTGCAGCTCCATCCCCTGAGCGCTGCGGTAGGTCGGGCGCCGCCTACGGTGACCGGAGTCGCAGGCGAGCCTCGTCGGAGCAGACTCCTCCCTCGGCCAGGCGCGGGCAGGCGCGCGAGGAAGAAGAAGCCCAGGCTAGGCGGGCCCCACCCCACGCAACCCCACCTGGCAGCGAGACAGCCCCGGCCCCGCCCCTGCCTACCTGGATAAGTGGAAGAGGATTCCGCACTTTACGCTTTCCCCATGGGAAAGCGTATTTTGCTGGAATGCGCGACCCGTCCAGCTGCCAGGGGCCTGGTTGTGAATATTTTATTTACAGAATGGTCCCTGGTCTTCAACCCTTCATATCTTTTTGATCCTAACTCCAAATGAGGTGATTCCAAAGCCCACTTCTTCGTCTCCTCGAGCCCGTTCTGTTGGTATCATTTTCATGATGTTGTCACATTTTGAAAATGACCATTATGCCCTTGCCCTTAATCAGCCCCCTCCGAGAGAGAACTATTTCCGGCGATTCTTTCTGCGAACTTCTCGCACTTCTTCCCGGTGAATCCATCCACCCCAGGAAAGCCACACCCTCCATTTGCATGATTGCAATGCAGTGACATGGTTTACTTATTTAAACTTATTTAAAATATTGCTTTAGTTATGTATGATTGTTCATGGCATTTCTCGGAGTATTATTTTGATCTTGCTATTGCCATGATGTTGCTTGGAGTTCTAGGACTTATGTCTTGCAGTGTATGAGGATGACATGTTGCCATTGGATTATTAGTGGATATTATGATTATTTTCATGATGGTATTTCATATTATTCTTTGAAATATTACTTTGGATGTCATGTTGCCTTTGGATTATTAGTGGCTAGTATTATTTTCATCATGATGATAGTTAATATTATGTTTGGAGTAAGATTTCGGAGATGATGCTGGCATGTGAATCTTAGCTGGATAACTTGTTCTTGCTATTGGAGTAGTAGTATTATCGTTCTTGGATTCATCATGATTGTAGTGTTATGCTATCCTCAGAGTATTTTGATATGATGATAACCCACAAGTATAGGGGATCGCAACAGTTTTCGAGGGTAGAGTATTCAACCCAAATTTATTGATTCGACACAAGGGGAGCCAAAGAATATTCTCAAGTATTAGCAGTTGAGTTGTCAATTCAACCACACCTGGATAACTTAGTATCTGCAGCAAAGTATTTTGTAGCAAAGTAATATGGAAGTAACGGTAACGGTAACAAAGGTAACGGTAGCAAAAGTAATATTTTTGGTGTTTTGTAGTGATTGTAACAGTAACAACGGAAAAGTAAATAAGCGAAGAACAATATGTGAAAAGCTCGTAGGCATTGGATCGGTGATGGAGAATTATGCCGGATGCGGTTCATCATGTAACAATCATAACATAGGGTGACACAGAACTAGCTCCAATTCATCAATGTAATGTAGGCATGTATTCCGAATATAGTCATACGTGCTTATGGAAAAGAACTTGCATGACATATTTTGTCCTACCCTCCCATGGCAGCGGGGTCCTAATGGAAACTAAGGGATATTAAGGCCTCCTTTTAATAGAGTACCGGAACAAAGCATTAGCACATAAAGAATACATGAACTCCTCAAACTATGGTCATCACCGAGAGTGGTCCCGATTATTGTCACTTCGGGGTTGCCGGATCATAACACATAGTAGGTGACTATAGACTTGCAAGATAGGATCAAGAACGCACATATATTCATGAAAACATAATAGGTTCTGATCTGAAATCATGGCACTCGGGCCCTAGTGACAAGCATTAAGCATAGCAAAGTCATAGCAACATCAATCTCAGAACATAGTGGATACTAGGGATCAAACCCTAACAAAACTAACTCGATTACATGATAGATCTCATCTAACCCATCACCGTCCAGCAAGCCTATGATGGAATTACTCACGCACGGCGGTGAGCATCATGAAATTGGTGATGGAGGATGGTGGATGATGACGACGGCGACGAATCCCCATCTCCGGAGCCCCGAACGGACTCCAGATCAGCCCTCCCGAGAGGTTTTAGGGCTTGGCGGCGGCTCCGTATCGTAAAATGCGATGAATCCTTCTTTCTGATTTTTTCTCCCCGAAAGGGACTATATGGAGTTGGAGTTGAGGTCGGTGGAGCGTCAGGGGGCCCACGAGATTGGGGGCGCCCAGGGGGGCAGGCGCGCCCCCACCCTCATGGACAGGGTGTGGGCCCCCTGACGTGGATTTTTCTTCTAGTATTTTTAATATTTTCTGAAAAGATGTTCCGTGGAGTTTCAGGTCATTCCGAGAACTTTTGTTTATGCACATAAATAACACCATGGAAAGTCTACTGAAAACAGCGTCAGTCCGGGTTAGTTCCATTCAAATCATGCAAGTTAGAGTCCAAAACAAGGGCAAAAGTGTTTGGAAAAGTAGATACGATGGAGACGTATCAACTCCCCCAAGCTTAAACCTTTGCTTGTCCTCAAGCAATTGAGTTGATAAACAGAAAGTGATAAAGAAAAACTTTTACAAACTCTGTTTGCTCTTGTTGTTGTAAATATGTAAAGCCAGCATTCAAGTTTTCAGCAAAGATTATGACTAACCACATTCACAATAACTCTTAGGTCTCATGTTTACTCATATCAATGGCATAATCAACTAGCGAGCAGTAATAATAAATCTCGGATGACAACACTTTCTCAAAACAATCATGATATGATATAACAAGATGGTATCTCGCTAGCCCTTTCTGAGACCGCAAAACATAAATGCAGAGCACCTTTAAACATCAAGTACGGACTAGACATTGTAATTCATGGTAAAAGAGATCCAGTCATACCCAATATAAATTAACAGTAATGGATGCAAATGACAGCTCCGCTCTCCAGCTACTGCCTTTTAATGAGAGGGTGATGACTCAACATAAAAGTAAATAGATAGGCCCTTCGCAGAGGGAATCAGGGATTTGTAGAGGTGCCAGAGCTCGATTTAAATAGAGATAAATAATATTTTGAGCGGCATACTTTCATTGTCAACGTAACAACCAAGAGATGGCGATATCTTCCATGCTACACACATTATAGGCGGTTCCCAAACAGAATGGTAAAGTTTATACTCCCCCTCCACCAACAAGCATCAATCCATGGCTTGCCAACGAGTGCCTCCAACTAACAATAGTCCCAGGGGGAGTTTTGTTTGCAATTATTTTGATTTAGTTTGCATAAAGCATGGGACTGGGCATCCCGGTGACCAACCATTTTCTCGTGAGTGAGGAGCGGAGTCCATTCCTCTTGAGAATAACCCGCCTAGCATGGAAGATACGGACAGCCCTAGTTGATACATGAGCTATTCGAGCATACAAAACATAATTTCATTTGAAGGTTTGGAGTTTGGCACATACAAATTTACTTGGAACGGCAGGTAGATACCGCATATAGGAAGGTATAGTGGACTCATATGGAATAACTTTGGGGTTTAAGGGATTGGATGCACAAGCAGTATTCCCGCTTAGTACAAGTGAAGGCTAGCAAAAGACCGGGAAGCGACCAACTAGAGAGCGACAACAGTCATGAACATGCATTAAAATTAATAGACATTGAGTACAAGCATGAGTATGATATAGTCCACCATGAACATAAATATCGTGAAGGCTATGTTGATTGGTTTCAACTACATGTGTGAACATGTGCCAAGTCGAGTCACTTAAATCATTCAAATGAGGATACCACCCCACTATACCACATCACAACCATTTTAATAGCATGTTGGCACACAAGGTAAACCATTATAACTCATAGCTAATCAAGCATGGCACGAGCAACTATGATCTCTAATTGTCATTGCAAACATGGTTATTCATAATAGGCTGAATCAGGAACGATGAACTAATCATATTTACAAAAACAAGAGAGGTCGAGTTCATACCAGCTTTTCTCATCTCAGTCAGTCCATCATATATCGTCATAATTGCCTTTCACTTGCATGACCGAACGATGTGAATGATAATAAGAGTGCACGTGCATTGGACTAAGCTGGAATCTACGAGCATTCAATAAATAGGAGAAGACAAGGCAATATGGGCTCTTGGTTAAATCGACAATAATGCATATAAGAGCCACTTCAACAATTTAATTATGGTCTTCTCGTATCGACCTCCAAGGAAAAGAAAAGAAATAAAACTATTTACACGGGAAAGCTCCCAACAAGCAAAAGAAGAACGGGAAATCTTTTTGGTTTTTTTAATTATTACTACTACAGCAAGAAAAGTAAACTAGCTAGAAGCTACACTAATTTTTTTGGTTTTTCTTAAGGTTTATCAAACACACAAGAAGAAAGCATAAAAAGGAAAATAAACTAGCATGGATATTACAGTGAAAAAGTATGAGCACCGACATCTAGCAATGAGTGTGTGAACATAAATGTAATGTCGGTTGGAAATACGTACTCCCCCAAGCTTAGGCTTTTGGCCTAAGTTGGTTTATTGCCACGGATGGCCTGGCGGATATCCGTAGTTGTAGCCGGGGTCGTACTGAGATGAAGAGGACTCTGACTGCCACTAGTTGGAAATCATCTCCGGATCCCACTGGTAATTAGACTGTCGTGGAGGCTCAAATTGTGGTTCCGGCTCCGTGGCTGGTGTAGGGTTCCGGTAGGCGTGAATGGCCGCCCACGGAACATGATACGGACTTGTGGATAAATTAAACAAGGAGGGAGCAGGCAAGGTAATAGTCTCAGGGTGATGTTTATCAAAGAACAATTTGTACTTAAGCGCCCCTTCCCTATTCTTAACAATAAAGTCATGCGCTATCATACTCTTATAATCTAAATAAGCATTGGGCAGCATTTTTTCTTCTTTTTCATAGTGCCTAATAGGTATGTTATAATGTTCAGCAAGGCGTCAAGCATAAATACCTCCAAAGATGGGGCCCTTTGTACTGTTCAAACTTAACCGTTTAGCAATAATTCCGCCCATACTAACAGTGTTATCGCGGAATAAACCATGGAACAAGATGATAATATCAGGAAAACTAAGGTTTCCACAGTTTCCACGACCAATTAAGCAACGACTAGCAAATATAGCAAAGCAGCGTAAAACAGGAAAATGTATGCTAGTGATTCTTGCATCGAAAACCTTCCTAGTTTCCCCTACAGTAATAGTGTCAATAAACCCGTCCACATCTTTACGATGTGGTTCCTCTAAGCTACCCTCGAAGGGTATTTTGCAAACCTTGCAAATTCATCTAATGGCATCTTCTTAACAACATCATATAAATGAAAGTCTACTGAAGGAGGTGTTTCCTTAGGATAAAAGTAGAAGTTTTGCACAAAAGTATTGGTGAGTAAGAGATACTGGTTGCGTTGATCGCGGAGGAAGTCGGTGAGGCCTGCATTCTCAGCCAATGAATAGAAATCATCGTAAATCCTGGCTTCTCTCAAGAAATCATCGGAAGGCCATTCACACGGCCGAACCTCCGCGGTGCGAGGCAAATTATATTTGGGCCTCTGTGCCTCTTCACTTTGCTTTTCCTTCGAGCTTCGGCTCGATGAGCCCCTCAAAAATCTCTTTATTATTTTCTGAAAATTTCTGAAATTTTTAGTAACTTCAAATAAAAGTGAACCAAGCTCAATAAAATTGATAGCAACTACTCCTACAAGTGCCTAGAGCCTATATCATGCATTAGAACTACTTGGAACCATATAAATTTGACATGCAAGCTCGAGAACATGGACACCTAGGCAGCACAAATTTGCAATGAATAAAGCACTAGAACAAAAACTAATTGGACCAATGGAGGAGTCACATACGAAGGAACAATCCCCCCAAGCAGTTTTGCAAGAGGTGCTTTGAGCAAGGAGATCGAAAATCGCAGCAAAATGAGCTAGAACTCGTGCTTGAGCTAGATGGTGGTTTTTTTGGGAGGAAGAAGGAGTGTGTAGGTGCAGGAATAAGTGGAGGAGGCCACCATGGGCCCACGAGGCAGGGAGGCACGCCCAGGGGTGTAGGGCGCGCCCTCCACCCTCGTGGCCAGGTGCTTGCCCCTCCTGCTGTGTTCTCAGTGCCAGATATTCTTAAATATTCCAGAAAAAATCATATTCCATTTTCAGGGCATTTGGAGAACTTTTATTTCCGGGATATTTTTATATTGCACGGATAAATCAGAAAACAGATAGAAAAATACTATTTTTACTTTATTTCAACTAAATAACAGAAAGTAGAAAGAGGGTACAGAAGGTTGCGCCTTCTAGTTTCATCCATCTCATGCTCATCAAAAGGAATCCACTAACAAGGTTGATCAAGTCTTGTTAACAAACTCATTCCGAATAACATGGAACCGGAGAAATTTCGAATAACACTATGTTACCTCAAAGGGGATATGCACATCCCCAATAATAAGAATATCATATTTCTTCTTGACAGTAGGAAGAGGAAATTCAAAACCTCCAAATATAATCGATGGAATTTTTCCAATAGAGTTGATACTATGAACTTGAGGTTGTTTCCTCGGAAAGTGTACCGTATGCTCATTACCATTAAGATGAAAAGTGACATTGCCTTTGTTGCAATCGATAACAGCCCCTGCAGTATTCAAAACGTGTCTTCCAAGAATAATAGACATACTATCGTCCTCGGGAATATCAAGAATAACAAAGTCCGTTAAAATAGTAATGTTTGCAACTACAACAGGCACATCCTCACAAATACCGATAGGTATAGCAGTTGATTTATCAGCCATTTGCAAAGATATTTCAGTATGTGTCAACTTATTCAAGTCAAGTCTACAATATAAAGTGAGAGGCATAACACTAACACCGGCTCCAAGATCACATAAAGCAGTTTTAACATAGTTTCTTCTAATGGAGCATGGTATAGTAGGTACTCCTGGATCATCTAGTTTCTTTGGTATTCCACCCTTAAAAGTATAATTAGCAAGCATGGTGGAAATTTCAGCTTCCGGTATCTTTCTTTTCTTAGTAACAATATCTTTCATATACTTAGCATAAGGATTCATTTTGAGCATATTAGTTAATCGCATACGCAAAAAGATATGTCTAATCATTTCAGCAAAGCGCTCAAAACCCTCATCATCCTTTTTCTTGGATGGTTTGGGAGGAAAAGGCATGGGTTTCCGAACCCATGGTTCTCTTTCTTTACCATGTTTCCTAGCAACAAAGTCTCTCTTATCATAACGTTGATTCTTTTATTGTGGGTTATCAAGATCAACATCAGGTTCAATTTCTATATCATTATAATTACTAGGTTGAGCATCATCATTAGCATTTTCATTAGGTTCGTGTTCATTACCAGATTGTGTTTCAGCATCAGAAATAGAGATATCATTTGGATTCTCAGGTTGTTCAGCAATAGGTTCACTAGAAGCATGCAAAGTCCTATCATTTTTCTTTTTCTTCTTTTTAGAAGGACTAGGTGCATCAATATTATTTCTCTGAGAATCTTGCTCAATTCTCTTAGGGTGGCCTTCAGGATACAAAGGTTCCTGAGTCATTCTACCAGTTCTAGTAGCCACTCTAACATCATAATCATCATTCTTACTATTCAATTCATTGAGCAAATCATTTTGAGCCTTAAGTACTTGTTCTACTTGAGTGGTAACCATAGAAGCATGTTTACTAATAAGCTTAAGTTCACCCTTAACATTAGCCATATAATCACCCAAGTGTTCAATCATATAAGCATTTTGTTTTAATTGTCTACCAAAATAAGCATTGAAATCTTCTTGCTTAACCATAAAGTTATCAAACTCATCCGAGCATTGGCTAGCAATTTTAGTAGGAGGGATTTAAGCTTTATCATATCTATAGAGAGAATTTACCTTTACTACCTGTGTCGGGTTATCAAGACCATGAGTTTCTTCGATAGGTAATGGATTAAGATCATATGTTTCTTCGACAGGCGGTAGATTAAGACCATGTATTTCTTCAATAGGAGGTAAATTCTTAACATCTTCAGCTTTAATACCTTTTTCTTTCATAGATTTCTTTGCCTCTTGCATATCTTCAGGACCGAGAAATAGAACACCCCTCTTCTTCGGAGATGGTTTAGGAATAGGCTCAGGAATTGGCCCAGGAGCTGGCTCAGGAAGTGCCCAATTATTTTCAGTTGTCAACATATTATTCAATAGAATTTCAGCTTCATCCGGTGTTCTTTCCCTGAAAACAGAACCAGCACAAGCATCAGTTAGTCCATTATAAAAGATATCAAGTATTTCATTTTTCTTGAGAGGATGATCAGGCAAAGCATTAAGTAATTGGAGAAGCCTCTCCCAAGCTTGTGGGAGACTCTCTTCTTCAATTTGCACAAAATTATATATTTCCCTTAAAGTAGCTTGTTTCTTATGAGCAGGGAAATATTTAGCAGAGAAGTAATAAATCATATCCTAGGGACTACGCACACAACAAGGATCAAGAGAATTAAACCATATCTTAGCATCACCTTTTAATGAGAACGGAAATATTTTAAGGATATAAAGGTAGCGGGATTTCTCATCATTAGTGAATAGGGTGGCTATATCATTTAATTTAGTAAGATGTGCCACAACAGTTTCAGATTCATAGCCATAAAAAGGATCGGATTCAACCAAAGTAATTATCTCAGGATCAACAGAGAATTCATAATCCTTATCAGTAACACAGATAGGTGATGTAGCAAAAGCAGGGTCAGGTTTCATTCTAGCATTAAGAGATTGCTGCTTCCATTTAGCTAATAACCTCTTGAGCTCGTATCTATCTTTGCAAGCTAAAATAGCTAAAGCAGCTTCTTTTTCCAAAACATAACCCTCAGGAATAACAGGTGATTCGTATTTATTAGGGGGAGAGTCTTCATCATCACTTTCATCAATATTATAAGTTTCAATAATTTCATTCTCTCTAACCCTAGCAAGTTGTTCATCAAGAAATTCACCAAGTGGCACAGTAGTATCAAGCATAGAAGTCGTTTCATCATAAGTATCATGCATAGCAGAAGTGGCATCATGAATAACATGCGACATATCAGAACGAATAGCAGAAGCAGGTTTAGGTGTCGCAAGCTTACTCAAAACAGAAGGTGAATCAAGTGCAGAGCTAGATGGCAGTTCCTTACCTCCCCTCGTAGTAGAGGGATAAATTTTTGTTTTCTCGTCTTTCAAGTTCTTCATAGTGACCAGCAGATATAAATCCCAAGTGACTCAAAGAATAGAGCTATGCTCCCCGGAAACGGCGGCAGAAGATAGTCTTGATAACCACAAGTATAGGGGATCGCAACAGTTTTTGAGGGTAGAGTATTCAACCCAAATTTATTGATTCGACACAAGGGGAGCCAAAGAATATTCTCAAGTATTAGCAGTTGAGTTGTCAATTCAACCACACCTGGATAACTTAGTATCTGCAGCAAAGTATTTTGTAGCAAAGTAATATGGAAGTAACGGTAACGGTAACAAAGGTAACGGTAGCAAAAGTAATATTTGTGGTGTTTTATAGTGATTGTAACAGGAACAACGGAAAAGTAAATAAGCGAAGAACAATATGTGAAAAGCTCGTAGGCATTGGATCGGTGATGGAAAATTATGCCGGATGCGGTTCATCATGTAACAATCATAACATAGGGTGACACAGAGCTAGCTCCAATTCATCAATGTAATGTAGGCATGTATTTCAAATATAGTCATACGTGCTTATGGAAAAGAACTTGCATGACATATTTTGTCCTACCCTCCCATGGCAGAGGGGTCCTAATGGAAACTAAGGGATATTAAGGCCTCCTTTTAATAGAGTACCGGAACAAAGCATTAGCACATAGTGAATACATGAACTCCTCAAACTATGGTCATCACCGGGAGTGGTCCCGATTATTGTCACTTCGGGGTTGCCGGATCATAACACATAGTAGGTGACTATAGACTTGCAAGATAGGATCAAGAACGCACATATATTCATGAAAACATAATAGGTTCTGATCTGAAATCATGGCACTCGGGCCCTAGTGACAAGCATTAAGCATAGCAAAGTCATAGCAACATCAATCTCAGAAAATAGTGGATACTAGGGATCAAACCCTAACAAAACTAACTCGATTACATGATAGATCTCATCCAACCCATCACCGTCCAGCAAGCCTATGATGGAATTACTCACGCACGGCTGTGAGCATCATGAAATTGGTGATGGAGGATGGTTGATGATGACGACGGCGACGAATCCCCCTCTCCGGAGCCCCGAACGGACTCCAGATCAGCCCTCCCGAGAGGTTTTAGGGCTTGGCGGCGGCTCCGTATCGTAAAATGCGATGAATCCTTCTTTCTGATTTTTTTCTCCCCAAAAGTGAATATACGGAGTTAGAGTTGAGGTCGGTGGAGCGTCAGGGGCCCAACGAGGTAGGGGGGCACGCCCAAGGGGTGCAGGCGCGCCCCCACCCTCGTGGACAGGGTGTGGGCCCCCTGACGTGGATTTTTCTTCCAGTATTTTTAATATTTTCCGAAAAGATGTTCCGTGGAGTTTCAGGTCATTCCGAGAACTTTTGTTTCTGCACATAAATAACACCATGGAAAGTCTGCTGAAAACAACGTCAGTCCGGGTTAGTTCCATTCAAATCATACAAGTTAGAGTCCAAAACAAGGGCAAAAGTGTTTGGAAAGGTAGATACGACGGAGACGTATCATATGACGATAAGATGATTTGGATTAGTTGTTGGATATTGCTATGACTTGGATTACAGGTTGATAGATGATATCGGAGTATCCATTATCACTATTATATTTCGGGGACAAATCCCATCATTTAGTTGGTCAGGTGCCACCGAACCGGGCTTTTCCAGTGCAACCACGTTTGCCTTTTATGGGTAGGCCCTAATGCGGTCTATTGTCATGTCTCTCGCTGGTGCCTCCAACGAGGGAAGGTTATGGGCGCGTGCTACCCTAATCAGGTAGGCGGACATAAGCCTTGTGTGTCCATTGTTGTTGTACCCGGGTTGTCCCCGTTTGGGACCGTTTTTGTGTTTTGCCATGACGGTGGCCGTTGGATGTCACGAGTTGACATCGGTTTTGTCGGAGTGGCCGGGAGAGTGTCATGGCAGTAGATCGGTTTTGTCGGAACACCGTTGGTCCACACGGATGGGAGTGCGAGGCCATGGGTTCCGTGGTGTGGGTACAGTGCACTACCTCTGTGGAGTGTGTTTGTGTTTAATCTATCGATAGCCGCGTCCTCGGTCATGGGCACAAGTTCGTACTAGGTCACACCGTTCGATCAACACTCACATGACGGAATGACTTATAGGTGATTTATATGCTGATATATATTGCGAGGAGTAACAGTTTGGCAGGATGCCGGTGATGATGTTGAGATGATCTCGAGGATGATCATTCAGTTTGTGATGTGGTCCTGAGGTGATTATGTGGATGTTTTGATCACGAGGTGATCAGGTGGATCACGAGATGATCAAGATGGTAAATTGCTTGGCCGGTTAGCCAAGAGTAAGATGGTTATGGAGATCTAAGATGTTGGTTTAGCAACATTGCAGTGGTTTCATATCATGCTTAGTAGTTGCTTTCGTATCATAGTAGTTGTTAATTAATTAATCTGCTTAATGCTATGTTATTGTCTTGCCTTGATGCTTTTGGTTGTTGTGAGCTTGCAAGTACATTCAATGTACTGACCTGGCGTGTCATGCCAGATTGCAGGTGCTGCCATGTTTGATTGATTGCTTGTCGAGGTTTCACGCGTGCGAGCTGGATCGTGTCCCAGCCAGAGTCCCTGCGGAGTGGAGTTCACCACCTTCATCATTGTTCCGCTGCTAGAAGTATTCGGCTGCTACGAGTTGTTCCGCTGCTAGCATGGAGCAAGTGTAGTATCGCAGACATAGTGTCATCATGCTGATGTGATCTTCTGTAACATCAGACCCTTGTACCATTATCCTTTGTAGTAAGAGCTAATTTGTTCTATGTCAAGCAGTGTCGTATTCCAGAGACTTCTCCATCTCTGGGCTGGAATACGGGGCGTTCTGGTTTCTCTGAACCCAGGTGCCACAAATTATGAATCATTTGATACTGGTGAACCATCACTACTAGAATCAGCTAATTTGCCATCTGCCAGCTCTTTGCCGTCTGCTAGCTGACGGCAAAGAAGCTCTTTGCCATCAGCTACCCAAAAGCAGACGGCAAAGAAAGGGCAGACGGCAAAGAAGCTCTTTGCCGTCCGCTGGCGGACGGCAAAGAGTGAGGTGGCCCCCACCCCCCGCCCGTTTTTGAAAAACTTAATGGGCCACCTCTTTGCCGTCCGCTAGTAGACGGCAAAGAGGCAAAAAAGCGGACGGCAAAGCGGGGCGGACGGCAAAGAGCCTACTACCTAACGGCCTGTACCCCCCGCCCGTTACTCACTTCTTCCCTCTCCCTCGCCGTTTCTCTCCTCCCACGCCGCCGCCCGCCGCGCGCCGCCGCCCCGTCGCCCCCGCCGCCCCGTCGCCCCGGCTCCCCGCCGCCCCACCGCACCGTCGCCCCCCCCGCCCCGGCCACCCGCCGCCCCGCGCGCCCACCGCCGCCCCGCGCCCCACCGCCGCCACGGCCCCCCGCCGTCCCGGCCCCCGCCGCCCTGCGCCCCCCGCCGCCTCCTCCACTGCCCCGCCCCGGCCCCCCGCCCCCATCCCCCCCGCCGCCCCGGCCCCCCGCCGGCCGGGCCCCTGCCGCCCCGCCTCCTCCACCGCCCCGCCCCGGCCCCCCACCGGCCGGGCCCCCGCCGCCCCGCCTCCTCCACCGCCCGCCCCGGCCCTCCGTCGCCGGCCCCTCCCCGACCCATCGCCGCCCCCCACAGTGAGCCCCTCCTCCCTTTTTTTCTGTTTTTTTTGTTTTTTTTTCTGTTTAAGTTTAGGTTTAATTAGTTTAAATTAGTTTAGGTTTTTAGTTTAGGTTAGTTTAGGTTTAGGTTAAGTAGAAGGGGAAGAAGAAGAAGAAGAAGAAGAAGAAGAAGAGGAGGAGGAGGAGGAGGAGGAGGAGAAGGAGAAGGAGAAGGAGAAGGAGAAGAAGAAGAAGAAGAAGACGAGGAGGAGGAGGAGGAGGAGAAAGAAGAAGAAGAAGAAGAAGAAGAAGAAGAAGAAGAAGAAGAAGAAGAAGAAGAAGAAGAAGAAGAAGAAGAAGAAGAAGAAGAAGAAGAAGAAGAAGAAGAAGAAGAGGAGGAGGAGGAGGAGACACCCCGAAGCCCCGACCCCGAAACAGCACCCCGACCCCGACACGGCACCCCGAGACCGACACGACACCCCGACCCCGACACGGCACCCCGAGACCGACACGACACCCCGACCCCCGACACCCCGACACCCCGACCCCGAGACCCCGACCCCGACACCGACCCCGACCCCGACCCCGACCCGACACCCCGACCCCGACACGGCACCCCGAGACCGACACGACACCCTGACCCCGACACGGCACCCCGAGACCGACATGACACCCCGACCCCCGACACGACACCCCCGACACCCCGACACCCCGACACCCCGACCACGAGACCCCGCCCCCGACCCCGACCCCGACCCCGACACCCCGACCCCGAGCCTGACCCGACACCCCGACCCCGACACCGACACGGCACCCCGACCCCGACCCGACACCCCGACCCCGAGACCCCGACCCCGACACGGCACCCCGAGACCGACACGACACCCCGACCCCGACACGGCACCCCGAGACCGACACGGCACCCCGACCCCCGACACAACACCCCCGACACCCCGACCCCGAGACCCCGACCCCGATCCCGACCCCGACCCCGACACCCCGACCCCGAGCCTGACCCGACACCTCGACCCCGACACCGACACGGCACCCGACTCCGACCCGGCACCCCGACCGGACACCCCGACCCCGAGACCCCGACCCCGAAAAGGTGTTCTTTGGCCTTCCAGAAGCCGACGGGGTCATATATTTGTGAATTATTAGTTAGGTCATATATCTTTCGATTTTGTTATGAAAAACATCATATATAATTGTGTTGATCGGGTAGTTTTAAATGTGCAGTTGTTTCATCGCTGCGAGGTTTGGTGTTCGACGACCTCGCCGTGCGTTGGTGTTCGACGACCTCGCCGTGCGTTTGACGAGCTCTGCCCCTTCGTTCGTGGGTGAGCACACATGACATGTCCTCCTCCCCCATTAATTATTTGATCTATTCCGATGAAACTTGATAGCTAGATATATATGTGTCTTGAATCATCAGTATGCGTAACCAATATGTGTCTCCCGTTCGAAAGCGTCATAGTTATAAATATGCATGCATTTGCATATTTATAACCTTGATTCTTTCGAATTGTCCAACGCTATCCATGGACAGCCCGAGTATGTTTAGATTGGGTTCGTTTTCCCATACTCTTTGCTCCGGATCCGACGCATAAATTTCGTCAGTGCCTCCCCTGTTGTTCTCCGGGTACACATCCTCTCTGTTTATTGCAGAGACGTGTATCAGGAGAATAGCGGGGAGGTGCTGCCGAAATTTTGCGTAGGATCCGGGGCATAGCATGGGAAAATGAACCCAATCTAAACATACTCGGGTGGGATTAGGACCTATCATTACCTATTAGAGTGTAGGTTGCATGGACGTAATAAAATTGACAAAGTAGATCAACTGATGAATACATACATGGTGAATTATATATATATATTTGTTGTGTGTCTAGTAGCTCTGAAAGTCAAGATGAGTGATCGTGCGTGGATGTACACCGGTCACACTGGTCAGAACAAATGGAGCACTGAATGGTTCACAAAAACCAAGGGGTTTGTGCGAGCCGCATTTGCAAATGGCCAGAGGAAAACCTGGTGCCCCTGTTTACGGTGCGGCAATTGGGAAAAGAGGACAGAGGCTGAAATGGGCAAACACCTGCAGAAGAGTGGTTTTACGCCCGATTATACGGTGTGGACATTTCATGGTGAGTCTGCCCAACGTGACCGAGCTGAGGTGGATCGTCGTCGCACCGACGAGCATGGTACCGGTATGGAAAACATGGTGCAAGACTTTGATGATGCTCGGGATTCGGACGAGGAGATGGAGGAATCTGCAAAGGCCTTCAATGAAATGTTGGAGTCTTCAAAACGTCCGCTCCATGAGCACACTGAGCTTTGTCAGTTGGATGCCATCTCACAAGTAATGGCTCTGAAGGCTCAGTTCAACTTGGGCAGAGAATGCTACGATGCAATGATGACAGTATTTGGACGCTTTCTACCCAAAGGCCATGTAATGCCTGCAAACCTGTACCAGTCGGACAAAATCCTCCGTGCACTGAAGATGCCCTATGATAAGATACATGCCTGTGAGAAAGGATGTGTCTTGTTTAGGCTTGACTATGCGGACTTGAACTGTTGTCCCATTTGCAAGTCTTCCAGGTATGTTGTGGTAGACAACGGTATGGGTGAGAAGACACAGACCAAAATCCCCGTTAGTGTTCTTCGGTATATGCCAATCGTACCAAGACTTCAACATCTTTTCATGGTCGAAGAGACGGCCAGACAGATGACATGGCACAAAACGGGCAAAAGAACCGAACTAGATGCAGATGGGAATCTGATGATTGTACACACATCGGATGGTGTTGCGTGGAAAAAGTTTGATGAATTACATGGTGACAAAGCGGCAGATCCGAGGCATCCTCGAGTCGGCATCAGCACGGATGGGTTTAGTGTGTTTGGTATGATGGCAACCCAATACAGTTGTTGGCCCGTATTTGTCTTTCCACTCAATCTCCCCCCCGGACAGATTATGCAAAGAAAGAACATTTTCCTGACGTTGATAATTCCAGGGCCCAACTATCCGGGGAAAAATATGAATGTGTACATGCAACCGCTTAAGGACGAATTGCAAGAAGCCTGGGATAATGGGTTCAAGACATACGATGCCTATAGCAAACGGAACTTCATAATGCGTGTCTGGTACATGTACTCGACGCATGACTTGCCGGCGTATGCGCTATTCGTTGGCTGGTGTGTGCATGGAAGGTTCCCATGCCCCACATGCAAGGGAGCTCTTGAGTTTCGTTGGCTTCAGGCCGGTCGCAAGTTTTCTTGCTTCGACATGCATAGAGAGTTCCTGAATCCTCGCCATAAGTTCAGGAAAGACAAGAAGAACTTCATCAGAGGTAGAGTTGTCAAAAACTCTGCACCACATGCATTGACAGGCCAACAGACCCTGGATCAGTTAAACGCTCTCGAGCCAGATCCCGAGCGTCCAGGGTACTTCAAGGGGTATAATTCTAAGCACGCCTGGACTCACAAAACATGCTTATGGGATCTACCTTACTTCAAAGACCTCCTTTGCCCACACAACATCGACGTGATGCACACTGAGAAGAATATCGGCGAGGCACTTTTTGGTACATTGTTCGGCATAGATGGGAAGTCAAAGGATAATACTAAGGCTAGAGTCGATCTGGAGGCGCTATGTGATAGGCCGTTACAAAACATGAAAGAACCGAAAGGAAAGCAGAACTGGACGAAGCCAAAGGCATGGTTCAATCTTGGAAGGCCGGCTATGAGGGAAATTATCTTGTGGGTGAAAATGCAGTTGATTATCCCCGATGGGTATGCAGCGAATCTACAGAGGGGAGCCAGTCTTGATAAATTGAAGATATTTGGTCTCAAGAGTCATGATTGGCACATATGGATTGAGCGGGTAATGCCGGTGATGTTGCGTGGCTTCATCCCTGAGGATGAATGGCTAGTACTGGCAGAACTCAGCTATTTCTTCCGTGTTCTTTGTGCGAAAGAACTATCGCCTGGCGTGCTAGAAGAAATGGAAGAGTTGGCGCCGGAGTTGATCTGCAAGTTAGAGAAGATCTTTCCACCGGGCTTCTTTAATCCAATGCAACATTTGATTTTGCATCTCCCGACCGAGGCAAGATTGGGGGGGCCCGTGCAAAATCGTTGGTGCTACCCAACTGAGAGGATGCAGAAGATGCTTCGACAAAAATGTAAAAATAAACATAGAATTGAAGCATCGATGGCTGAGGCATTCATCACTGAGGAGGCGGCAAACTTCGTGACAGCACACTACAAAGCCAAAAATCGTCATTTGCATAATCCGAAGCCTCGGTACAATGCTGACGACCCTAAAAAGGGTGGATCCAACCTCAGCCTATTCAAAGGGAATCTCGCACCAGCCAGTGTTTCAAATCCAGTATCTTTGGATAACGAACAATGGTGGACCATTTCGTTGTATATCTTCAACAACCTGATAGAAGTGCGGCCGTACATCGAGTAAGTTCTCGGTACATAGTTTCGCAACTTCTATTTCCTTTGAACTGCTCTTATACCTGGATATTTCATACAGTCGATACGTCGCCTTATTCTCGTATGGAGCGGTGATCCAAAAGGATTCTGTCGAAGAGTATGAGCTTCTCGCAAAGCAAGGTGGCGGCTATCCCGGTTTCATCTCTTGGTTCAAACAAACGGTAATTTCTATTAGACTTGTAGGCTAATTTGTAGGCGGCTATCCCGGTTTCATTCGCTAATTTGTGCGTAATGCAACAATCCTTTCATATTAAACTTGTAGGCTAATTCAGAGTCTATGGACGCCGAATTGAGACAAGTCGCTAATGGTTTTGACTATAAGGTCCGTTCATTTGACAAATACGACATCAACGGGTATCGCTTTCGTACCTATGGCAAAGAGCTATCTATGGCCGACCGAAAGTCTACAAATTGTTGTGTATCTGCTATCGGCGAAGGAGGTACCGAGTATTATGGGAGAGTTGAAGCAATTTATGAACTTCTATTCTATGGTGAAAACCCACCGAATGTCGTAGTCTTCAAATGTTATTGGTTTCAGCCGAAGGAGACTAGAAGAACTCATGAACATATAGGGCTAGTTGAAATCAACCAAAGCACCCATTTAGATGTTCCTGATGTCTATATTACGGCTCAACAGGCGACCCAAGTATTCTATCTACCGTGGGCATGCCAAACTAATCCAAATCTGAAAGGTTGGGATGTCGTTTATGAAGTGCCGCCACGTGCTAGACTATCTCCCCCAAAGGAAGAGGATTATGAACCTCACATTAACCCAGACACATATGAAGGAGAATTCTTCCAAGAGACACGTCTTTCCAAAAAGCGTTTCAAGAACCGCTATACTTCACCCCAAAACATTGAAGTAGACAGTGACAGTGAATCCGACATCACCCCAGAGGAGGAACAAGAAGAGCCGGAACAAGAAGAGGTTACTGTTGCGGATGACCTGTCATTGCTTGACCGATTACGTCAAGGTGGCCTTGCACATGTTGATGCCACTGAACCCTATGAGCCCGTCATTGATTATAGTGATGATGATGATTATGCATTTATTGATGATACTGATCGAGATTATTAGTAGTGTCAGGTATTAAATTTTTTAATGTTGTACTTGATGATGATACACTTAAGTGATACACATATTATTATTCATGTCGGTCTTTTTTTTATGTTGTACTAATTTTGTTTACTGTTTGTCATGGCAGGTGTTGAAAGATGGTGGGCGCTAGTCGGGAGCGCGCCAAGGCCCCTTCTTCCTCGGCGCGTGGTCTGAGGTCTTCGATTCCAGACGTACCTCTTCGCCGAGCGTTGCTGGACAGTATGTCCACACCGCCGGGCCCTTCTTCGTCCACCGCGGTGCCCAGCAGGGGACGAGGTAGGAAGAGAGGAGGTGGGGCACGTGGTCGCGGGAGAGGAGGTAGGGTGACTGCTAGGGCGCCTTCCTCGCCGCCACCCCCAGCTGTTTCACCCGAGCACGTGACTGCTAGGGTGGACTCGTCCGAGGAGGAGGCTACACGGACTCCGGTCCACGAGCCTCCGGTCCACGGGTCTTGGGCCCACGAGCCTCGGGTCGACTGGCCTTCGGCCCACGAGAGTTCGGCCCACGAGACCCCGGAGGAGCACACGTCCGAATGGGGTACCTGGCCGGATCAGCCCGAGGAGCCGAGTGGCCATGCTGATGATGGCGGGGAGCCGACTGATCTTGAGGAGGAGGGTGGCACCGTCTACCAGCGTGGTGCTACACGGCTCCCGTCCGTGCCGGCGACCCGCGAGTAGAGGTGGTTGATCTTCCCAGATGGGGAGAGGTACGTAAGTGCATTTAATATTTTTGTACCTTCTGCATTCACGTTTCTTCAAATAACTAATGCGTTGGCCTTGTCATGCTGCAGGGGTTGGGACCACCATCATAGTGTCCGCCGGCCCAACTCCGTCCTTGGAGTTCTTTGCCGGCAAAACTTCCCGGGGTTTGTCACGTTGCCTGGTGAGGGTCGGCTTCCAGAGCTTGGGTTGAGCTGGGAGCACTACGTGGCTGCCCCGGCCCCGCCGGATGTCATTATCGACGGTGTCGTGTGCGACACGAGGGCAGACATGGTGATCAGGACGTTCTGGGTAATTTCTCCTTTACACATTTCAAAATCTTCAACTAGCTAGTTATTAATTCTACTAATCAATATTGTCTCATTTGATTGCAGACATTCTACAGGTGTGAGGAGGGATACGAGGAGGACTGCGCAAATGTTATCCAGAACGTCTGCAAGCGCCTACTCCAGAACTTACGACACGAGGCTCGGGTGCAGGCTGTTCAAGACTACTACGCTTTGCGTGGTATCAAGAAGACCAAGCCGGCGTGCCGTGATAAGTTCCTGAGTAAGGAGCAGTACATGAAGGTAATTCTTAAGGCCTTCTACTTAAGTTCCTTCATTTAGTAATTCTTACTAAATGGCTCAAGTTTCTATTTGCTAACTTAGGCGCCTCCGAGATGGTGTGCGGATCGGATGGATTGTTGGGAGGTGTTGGTCGATGAGTGGTGCTCACAAGAATGGCTAGCCCTCCACAACCAGGCCAAGGACAAACGTGCCCAAATGGAAGGTGTGCCACACCATCAAGGCAGCTCCAACTTATATCAGTTCGGGCGCAACTGGGTATGTGGTTTGCTTCATGATTCATGCAATTCATTCATCATGCTAGCTTGAGCCCTTTAATTACTAATTTTCATTGTTTCTCTCTTTCAGGCACGCCACAATAAGGCGGATAAGGTGCCAGAGGTGTACGACCTGTATGCCATGGCCCACACTGGCTCTTACAAGAAAGTCAAGGCTTTCTCTCAGTCTGACCTCGATGATGCAAACAACTTCACCAACATCTCCTCCCACAACAAGCTCGTGAGATATAGAGATGAGGGGAAGGCGAGGAAAGGGGAGGACTTTAACCCGAGCCAGGGTCCCATTGATCCAGAGCTGGTGATGATATCTGGTGGCGGGAGGTCCCATGGCTCCATAGCCATTGGAGATGGACTTATCCGTTGTCCTAGCACTCTCCCAGAGATCAAGGCGCGCCAGTCGAGCTCCGCTCCTAAGATAAGGCCTCGTGAACGGCCAGTGCAACTCACCATCAAGGTTAGTGATACGTACTCAGCTATCTTTCTCCATTACATTGTGTGCGCTTCCATGAATGATTACAAATGGTCATGTGAGTGGTGTTGCAGGCTGCTATACAGAGTGAGAGAGATAGAACGGAGAAACTTCTGGCGGAGGCGGCGGAGAGGCAGCGGGAGTTGGAGGAGAGGACGACAAAGATGATGGAGGAGGAGAGGGCACGGAATGACATGCAGGCAAGGGCCATGTACGAGCTCCTTGTGGTAAGTTTCTTCTGCAGATTAGCCAAAACATTCATGTAGTGTTTGTCTCATTACTAACTAGTATGACTGAGTCGTCAAAACCAAATGTGCAGTCTGTGTGCGAGAAGACCGGTCAGACCGCTCCGCCGATGCCAGTGATTGCTCCTGGGACCACGGTGAGTTTAATTTGAATGGACATTACTTGCTAGTCTTAACATTTGAGTGTCATAATGCTAACGAGACATTGGAAATGATCTTTGGTGCAGCTTAACTCCAGAAACGCATCGCATGATCCTTCTCCAGCTACCGGCACTAGCCAGCCCGCTCCTACACCTCCCTGATCACGGTAAGTTTCTCTAGTGTTTTGCTTAACAAATGCATAAAGACCTAGACTTAGCTTTATTTCCTCCAATATGCTTACCATAATGACCTAGAGTTAGCTTCTTTTCCTCCAAAATGACTTAATAAGCTTACTGACCTCATAAACCATCCATTTTACCTAAGTTAGCTCTAAAACGATATGTACTTAGCTTACTTATGTCAAAAATTGCATAATTAGCTCATAAACGACCCATTTCACCTAGGTTAACTCATAAACGACCCATTTCACCTAGGTTAGCTCATAAACGACCCATTTCACCTAGGTTAGCTCATAAACGACCCATTTCACCTAGGTTAGCTCATAAACGACCCATTTCACCTAAGTTAGCTCAAAAAGATCCATTTCAACTAAATTAGCTCATAAATGATCCATTTCACCTAAGATAGCTCAAAAACGATCCATTTCAACTAAATTAGCTCAAAAATGATCCATTTCAACAAAGTTAGCTCAAAAACAATCCATTTCAACTAAGTTAGCTCAAAAACGATCCATTTGACCTAAGTGAGCTAAAAAACGATCCATTTCACCTTAGTTACCTAAAAAACGATCCATTTCAACTAAGTTAGCTCAAAAACGATCCATTTCAACTAGGTTAGCTCCAAAATGACCCATTTCACCTTACTTAGCTCAAAAACGATGCCCTTCACCTTAGTTAGCTCATAAACGACCCATTTCAACTAAGTTAGCTCATAAATGATCCATTTCAACTAAGTTAGCTCATAAACAACCCATTTCAACTTAGTTAGCTCATATATGATCCATTTCACCTAAGTTAGCTCATAAATGACATATACTTCTTGTTCTAGTCTTCTTCTTGTTCTAGTCACCTATTTCTAACTTTC
This sequence comes from Aegilops tauschii subsp. strangulata, assembly GCF_002575655.3. Classification (NCBI taxonomy): domain Eukaryota; kingdom Viridiplantae; phylum Streptophyta; class Magnoliopsida; order Poales; family Poaceae; genus Aegilops; species Aegilops tauschii. The sequence continues at coordinate 202,924,893 of NC_053037.3, read as the reverse complement.
TTATTTACCATTTTGCAGATTTCATTCACTTGATGGAAGCTAGCTTGCTATGATGGAGTGCTTGCTTTTCCTTTGATGAAACTTTGCATTGTATCTAGCTTGCTATCTTCATGACACTTTGCATTGTAATATATATATGGATGGAACAATGTGTATGGATGGAACTTCCTTATGTATGAACAATGTGTATGGATGAAACTGATGTGATATGTGATATGAAACTTATGTGCTAGATATGTGTTGGATATGTGCTGGATATGAAACTTATATATGTGATATGTGCTGCAAATTGTGGGATTTAATAAAAAACAGAAAAAACAGACAATATGCAGGCTCTTTGCCGTCTGCCACCGACGGCAAAGAGCCTTTGCCGTCTGCCGCGGACGGCAAAGAAGCCACGTGGCAGCCAACTGTGCTTCCTGGGAGCTGACCCATTTGGTCAGTTTGCCTACAGTGGCAGACGGCAAAGACTTTGCCGTCCGTGGCAGACGGCAAAGAACCTGCACTTTGCCATCAGTGGCAGACGGCAAAGAACCTGCCATCTAGTGACGTGTAGATGACATCATAAGGCGGACGGCAAAGACCAAAGGCTCTTTGCCATCTGCGGCGGACGGCAAAGGTCTGCCGTTAGCCACTTAACGGACTGACAGCGCAAATATTGCCGTCCGCCCTCTTTGCCGTCTGCCGCAGACGGCAAAGAGCCTTTGCCGTCCGCCGCCAGGAAGCAGACGGCAAAGCAGCTGTTTACCATAGCCTTCTTTGCCGGAGCCTTTTGCCGTCCGCGGCTGACGGCAAAGGTATTTGCCGTCCGCCTTTCGAGCCTTTGCCGTCCGCCATGGCAGACGGCAAAGTAGCTGTTTCCTGTAGTGCATGCCTCATGGGCAAGATGACTAAAACTTCGTTCTCCGGAACAATGGAATGAGCTAATGACTTATTGGAAATAATGCATATCGATGTATGCGGTCCAACGAGTGTTGAGGCACGCGGTGGGTATCGTTATTTTCTGAACTTCACAGATGATTTGAGTAGGTATGGGTATATCTACTTGATGAACACAAGTCTGAAACATTTGAAAATTTCAAAGAATTTCAGAGTGAAGTGGAGAATCATCGTAACAAGAAAATAAAGTTTCCACGGTCTGATCGCGGAGGTGAATATTTGAGTTACGAGTTTGGACTTCACTTAAAACAATGTGGAATTGTTTCACAACTCACGCCACCTGGAACACCACAGCGTAATGGTGTGTCCGAACGTCGTAATTGTACTATATTGGATATGGTGCGTTCGATGATGTCTCTTACCATTTTACCACTATCGATTTGGGGTTATGCATTAGAGACACCCGCATTCACGTTAAATAGGCCACCGTCTAAATCCGTTGAGATGACACTGTATGAACTCTGGTTTGGCAAGAAACCTAAGTTGTCGTTTCTTAAAAGTTTGGGGTTGCGACACTTATGTCAAAAGGCTTCAGCCTGATAAGCTCGAAGCCAAATCGGAGAAGTGCGTCTTCATAGGATACCCTAAGGAAACAATTGGGTACACCTTCTACCACAAATCCGAAGGAAAGATCTTTGTTTCCAAGAATGGATCCTTTCTAGAGAAGGAGTTTCTCTTGAAAGAAGCGAGTGGGACGAAAGTAGAACTTGATGAGGTAATTGTACCTTCTCTCCAATTGCAAAGTAGCACATCAGAGAAATCCGTTCCCGTGATGCCTACACCAACTAGAGAGGAAGCGAATGATAATGATCATGAAACTTCAGATCAAGTTGCTACTGAAACTCGAAGGTCAACCAGAGCACGATCCGCACCAGAGTGGTACGGTAATCCTGTCCTGGAAGTCATGTTACTAGACCAACGCGAACCTACGAACTATGAAGAAGCTATGATGAGCCCATATTCTGATAAATGGCTTGAGGCCATGAAATCTAATATAGGATCCATGTATGAGAACAAAGTATGGTGGTGGACTTGCCCCATGATCAGCAAGCCATAGAAAATCAATGGATCTTCAAGAAGAAGACTGACGCTGATGGTAATGTGACTATCTACAAAGCATGACTTGTTGCGAAAGGTTTTTGACAAGTTCAAGGAGTTGACTACGATGAGACTTCCTCACCATAGCGATGGTTCAGTCTATCCGAATCATGTTAGCAATTGCCGCATTTTATGATTATGAAATCTGGCAAATGGACGTCAAAACTGCATTCCTTAATGGATTTCTCAAAGAAGAGTTGTATATGATGCAACCAGAAGGTTTTGTCGATCCTAAAGGTGCTAACAGAGTGTGCAAGCTCCAGCGATCCATCTATGGACTAGTGCAAGCATCTCGGAGTTGGAATATACGCTTTGATGAAGTGGTGATGAAAGCATACAGTTTTATACAGACTTACGGTTAAGCCTATATTTACAAGAAAGTGAGTGGGAGCTCTGTAGCATTTCTGATATTATATGTGGATGACATATTGCTGATTGAAAATGATATAGAATTTCTAGATAGCATAAAAGGATACTTGAATAAGAATTTTTTATGAAAGACCTCGGTGAAGCTGCTTACATATTGGGCATCAAGATTTATAGAGATAGATCAAGCCGCTTGATAAGATTTTCAATGAGTACATACCTTGACAAGATTTTGAAGGAGTTGAAAATGGATCAGTCAAATAAGGAGTTCTAGCCTGTATTGTAGAGTGTGAAGTTGAGTAAGACTCAAAGCCCGACCACGGCAGAACATAGAGAGAGAATGAAAATCATTCCCTATGCCTCAGTCATAGGTTCTATAAAGTATGCCATACTGTGTACCAGACCTATTGTGTGCCTTGCCATGAGTTTGGCAAGGGGGTACAATAGTGATGTAGGTGTAGATCACTGGACAGTGATCAAAATTATCCTTAGTTGCCTAAGAGGACTAAGGAAATATTTCTCGGTTATGGAGGTGATAAATAGTTCGTCATAAAGGGTTACGTCGATGCAAGCTTTGACACTGATCCGAATGACTCTGAGTCTCAATTTGGATACGTATTGAAAGTGGGAGCAATAAGCTAGAGTAGCTCCATGTAGAGCATTGTAGACATAGAAATTTGCAAAATACATACGGATCTGAATCTGATAGACCCGTTGACTAAACTTCTCTCACAAGTAGAACATGATCACACCTTAAGTGCTCTTTGGGTGTTAATCACATGGCAATGTGAACTAGATTATTGACTCTAGTAAACTCTTTGGGTATTGGTCACATGGCGATGTGAACTATGGGTGTTAATCACATGGCGATGTGAACTATGGGTGTTAATCACATGGCGATGTGAACTGGATTATTGACTCTAGTGCAAGTGGGAGACTTATGGAAATAAGCCCTAGAGGCAATAATAAAATGGTTATTATTATATTTCCTTAATCATAATAAAGTTTTATTATTCATGCTAGAATTGTATTGACCGGAAACTTAAATACACACGACATGTGTGGATACATAAACAAATACCTTGTCCCAAGTGAGCCTCTACTAGACTAGCTCATTGATCAAAGATGGTTAAGGTTTCCTAACCATAGACATGAGTTGTCATTTGATAACAGGATCACATTATTAGGAGAATGATGTGATGGACAAGACCCATCTGTTAGCTTAGCATATGGATCGTGTAGTTTATTGCTATTGCTTTCTTGTTGACTATGATATTCTGTAACTCCCAGATACCGGAGACATCCCTTGTGTGCTATCAGACGTCACAAGTAACTGGGTGATCATAAAGATGCTCTACAGGTATCTCTAAAGGTGTTTGTTGAGTTGGCATAGATCGAGATTAGGATTTGTCACTCCGAGTATCGGAGAGGTATCTCTGGGCCCTCTCGGTAATGCACATCATAAGAAGCCTTGCAAGCAAAGTGACTAAGTTGTTAGTTGCAAGATGATGTATTACGGAACGATTAAAGAGACTTGCCGGTAACAAGATTGACTAGGTATGAAGATACCGACGATCGAATCTCGGGCAAGTAACATGCCGATGAACAAAGGGCATTACGTATGTTGTCATAAAGGTTTGACCAATAAATATCTTCCTAGAATATGTAGGAGCCAATATGGGCATCCAGGTTCCGCTATTGGTTATTGACCAGAGAGGTGTCTTGGTCATGTCTACATAGTTCTCGAACCTGTAGGGTCCGCACACTTAACGTTCGTTGAAGATATAGTGTTATACGAGTTATATGATTTCGTGACTGAATGTTGTTCAGAGTCTCGGATGAGATCACGGATATGACGAGGAGTCACGAAATGGTCGAGAGGTAAGGATTGATATATAGGACGATGGTATTCGGACACCTGAAGTGTTTCGGAGTGCATCGGGTAGTCATCGGGTCACCGAAAGGGGTTCCGGACACCCCAAGTAAGTGTATGGGCTTGATGGGCCAAAGGATGGGACAGACCAGACCACTTGGGGGCTTGTGCGCCCCTCTACATTGCTGGCCAGACATAGGGGAAGGAAAGGGGAGGGGTGGCCCCTCCAGCCTTGCCCTCCTCAGGTGAGAAAGGAAAGGGGGGCCACCTCCTACTTCCTTCCTCCCGCACTTATATAAGGAAGGGGCGCCACTTGGGAAGGGACCCCAAGTAGGATTTGACCTACTTGTGGGCGCCTCCTGGCTGCGCCCTCCTCCCCCCACCTATATATATGTGTGGGAGGGGGCGCCTAGCACAAGCATGACAATTGCTTAGCTGTGTACGGCGCCCCCTTCCACCGTTTACACCCCCGTCATGTTTTGGTAGTGCTTAGGCGAAGCCCTGCGGAGATAGCTGCACCATCACCATCACCATGTCGTCATGCCGCCGAAACTCATCCACTACCTTGCCGTCTTGCTGGATCAAGAAGGCGGAGGACGTCACCAAGCTGAACGTGTGCTAAACGCGGAGGTGTCGTACGTTCGGTACTTGACCGGTTGGAGCGTGAAGAAGTTCGACTACATCAACCGCGTTAACAAACGCTTCCGCTTACGGTCTACGAGGGTACGTAGACACACTCTCCCCTCTCATTGCAATGCATTTCCATGGATAGATCTTGCGCCCGCGTAGAAATTTTTTTGTTTTCGATGCAACGTTTCCAAACAGGACTTTCGGGCCGGAGTGCCGCCGTCTTGAGGCGGAACTTGGGCAGGAGAACTTTTGCCCTCCGGCGGAGCGATTCCGCCGGGGGAACTTCCCTCCCGGAGGAGGAAATCGAAGCCATCCTCATCACCAACAACCCTCTCATCTTTGGGAGGGCAATCTCCATCAACATCTTCAATAGTATCATCTGCTCTCAAACCCTTGTTCATCTCGTGTGTTCAATCTTTGTACCAGAACCTCGAATTGGTACCCGTGGGTGACTAGTAGTGTTGATTACATCTTGTAGTTGATTACTATATGGTTTATTTGGTGGAAGATTATATGTTCATATCCATTATGCTATTTAATACCCCTCTGATCTTGAGCATGATTATCATTTGTGAGTAGTTACTTTTGTTCTTGAGGTCACGGGAGAAGTCATGTTTCTAGTAATCATGTGAACTTGATATGTGTTTGATATATTGATTATATGTATGTTGTGATTCCCTTAGTGGTGGCATGTGAACGTCGACTACATGGCACTTCAGCATATTAGGGCATAAGGGAATGCATTGTGGAGTAGTTATTAGATGATGGATTGCTAGAGTGACAGAAACTTAAACCCTAGTTTATGTGCTACTTCGTAAGGGACCAATTTGGATCCAAATGTTTAATGCTATGGTTAGATTTTATCTTAATAATATTCTCATAGTTGCGGATGCTTGCGAGGGGGTTAATCATAAGTAGGAGGTTTGTTGAAGTAAGAACAACACCTAAGCACTGGTCCACCCACATATCAAGTTATCAAAGTAGCGAACACGAATCAAACCAACATGACGGAAGTGACTAGATGAAATTCCCGTGAACCCTATACTTGTGGGTCATCAAGACTCTTTTCTGGCTCCATTGCCGGGGAGTGAAGCATTCTTCATAAGTGGAAATTGATAAGGAAAAATTATTACTATGTGCTGAAAATTGTTGTTACTTGTTACTATGGAGAACCATCCTTTGAGGGGTCTATTCGGGCTATCTTCACCTCGACTGGAACCACAATTATTTGCTCCTCAACCTACTGCACCTGCTAAAAATATTGGTTATGAAATTCCCTCCTGTATGTGCTACTTCTTGAGCTTGCATTGGTTTTTCCCTTGAAGAGGAAAGGGTGATGCAGCAAAGTAGAGATAAGTATTTCCCTCAGTTTGTGAACCAATGTATCAATCCAGTAGGAGACAACACACAAGTCACAGAATACCTGCACAAACAATCAAACAACTTGCACCCAACGAGATAAAGGGGTAGTCAATCCCTTCACGGTTACATGCAAAAGTGAGATCTGGTAGAGATAGATAAACGCTAAAGTAAATATTTTTGGTATTTCTGGTTTATAGATCGGAAAGTAAAAGATTGCAAAATAGTAGATCGGAAACTTATATGATGGAAAATAGACCCGGGGGCCATAGGTTTCACTAGAGGATTGTCTCAAGATAGAAAATAATACAGTGGGTGAAAAAATTACTGCCGAGCAATTGATAGAAAAGCGCAAAGTTATGATGACATCTAAGGCAATGATCATGAATATAGGCATCTGATATGTCTCCAACGCATCTATTATTTTTTATTATTCCATCTTGTTATATTATGAATCTTGGATGTTTTCTAATCATTTTATAGTCATTTTATATCATTTTTGGGTACTAACCTATTGACATAGTGCCAAGTGCTAGTTGTTGTCTTCTGCATGTTTTTTACATCGCAGGAAATCAATATCAGACGGACTACAAATGCAACGAGAATTCACGGAGATTTTTTTGGACCAGAATGAACATAATGGGCCCTGGCTGCGCCTGGGGGGTGCCTCGAGGAGGGCACAACCCACCAGGGCGTGCTAGGAGGGCACAACCCACCAGGGTTGTGCCCACCTCGGGTACCCCCCGGACCGCCTATTTGCTCTATAAATACCCCAATATTTCCAAAGCCCTAGGGGAGTCGACGAAATATTCATCCAGACGCCGTAGAGTCCGGAACCACCAGATCCAATCAAGACACCATCTCGGATGCGGTTCACCACCTCCATTGGTGCCTCTCCGATGATGCGTGAGTAGTTCTTTGTAGACCTTTGGGTTCGTAGTTAGTAGCTAGATGGCTTTCTCTCTCTCTCGCTGAATTCTCAATACAACGATATCTTGGAGATCCATATGATGTAACTCTTTTTGTGGTGTGTTTTTTGGGATCTGATGAACTTTGAGTTTATGGTCAGTTATTTCTTTTTATATCCATGAAAGTTATTTGAGTTTCTTTGATCTCTTATATGCATGATTGCTTATAGCCTCGTATTTCTTCTCCAATATTTGGGTTTTGTTTGGTCAACTTGATCTATTTATCTTGTAATGGGAAGAGGTGCTTTGTAGTGTGTTCGATCTTACGGTGCTTGATCCCAGTGACAGAAGGGAAATCGACATGTATGTACCATTGCTACTAAGGATAAAACGATTGTAACATCCCAAATTTTCAATTTGGAATGTTTTACAATTATTAGTTAAGCATCTATGCATTTTGTTTGAATTGTGTGGCATTTGAAAATTTTCAGAGGCATTTGAGTTTTATTTGAATTTGGATTCAACTTGGCATTTGAAATTTATTTCAAATATCCGTGACAAATACTTGTTTAAAAGTATGAGAGGAGCAAACATGACACTCCAAAAAATGTCAGAAGAAAATATTGCCAAAAGGTTTGAATTCAAATTTGAATTTTATTTGGAATTTCCAGAAAATGTTTTTTTAGTTTTTGTTTTGCCTCTGGAAAAAATATTCACGTTGTAGAATTTATTTTTCTAATTTTATTGATATATATATGTCCTATATAAAAATATTATAGGTTTCCCTATAATTAGTTTTCTCTCTTTCTCTGTGGTAATTCAAAAACAAAAATAGGAAAACCCCAGCGCGCCAGGCGCCAGGCCAGCAGGCCTAGTCGCCGAGGCCGCAGCCCACCAGCCAGCGAGGCCGCAGCCCAGCCAGCGCCGAGCCGCCTGCCACAGCACCTGACGCCCGAACCCTCTCCCCTCGGTCGACCGCTCGCCGCCTCCTCTCTCCCTCTCACTGACCAGCGGGGCCTGCTCCATTCTTTCCCCTCCTCCACGCCTTGCCAAGCCGGAGCACAACCGAAGCACGCCCGTCGCCGCGATCTTCCCGGGATCACGCTCCGAAGCCTTCCCCTCGCGCAAATTTATGTCCTATAAATACCTACGCCCTTCCTCTCCTGAACCCCCTAAAACCCTAGCCCAAAACCCACCACAGCTCGTGCCCTCACCGATCGCATCTCGCCGCTGCCGCCGCAGTTCGCCGCCCGTTCCGACTCCGGTGAGCACTCCCTCGACTCCAATTTCTACCCACGTACTTCCGTCGCCGTTTCCCACCTTTTTGACATGGTCTGCCGCACAACCCACCAGGGCGTGCTAGCGATGACCCCGAGCTCGTCCACCACCCGCCGGAGCTGCAGAGCACCGGACTCTGCTTCGCCTTGCCCTCGACGTCCGTGCCGTCCCCGAGCTCCACTGACTCCATCTCCGACCTCCCCTCGAGCCGCCGCACCCGAGCGACGACTCCGCCACCGCCCCGGACCACCGGAGCACCCCTGCCACCAGCGCCCGAGCCCACCTCGCCGTCGTCGCAGTTGTAAGCCACTGGACCCCCCCTCCACCGTTCGATCTGCAATCTACGACGTAGATTAGAAGTAGTGAAGGGTTTGGTTTTTTTAGATTAGATCGGTTTATTTTTGGTTTTATTCCGGTTTAGTTCCTGGTTTAGTTAGACCGGCCCGATCGGTTTATTTCTGTTAGCCCGTGGACGTAGTGGTCTATTGATCACTTAAGCGTTGTTTAGTTTTAGAACGCTCATTGTTTCGGCCCATTAGCGCGTTAGTTTTTTCTGTTTTATTTCAGTTTCTGTTTTTAACAGAATAGTTCCAATCTTGAAAATCTATATCTTTTAGGTTATTTGATATTTTTAATTGATTCTTTTTGCTTTAGTTTGCAAATTTCCTAGTTTCTGTAGAAAATAGATTCGGCCATGTTTAAGTTTATAAAAATAGTTTTATATTAGTTTTAGTCAGGTTAGTATTTCTGCTATAAATTGAGCTAGGATTATTCCTTTTTAGTGATTCTTTTTGTCACTGCTTTGTTTTCACCTTTCCTAGCAGTAGGAATTTATCTGGGTATTTTTAGTCTTTATTAAAAATAGTTTTTACCCGAAAACAAGCTTTTCTAGTTTTTTTAGCTTGCTGCTTTTCTGTTGTTCTAGTTATTTAATATTTTATTTTTACCTCTGTTATAATTTATTTTAGATTAGTTTCTGTAGTTACAGAGGGTGAACTTTTATTTACAGAAAAGAAAATGTTTATTTTATTTTCTTGCTAGTTGTTGGCTTGGAGTTCTTCGAGTTTTCTTTGGTTTTGGTTTGATTGCTTTTGTGTGATTTATGTTAGCTTGCTGTTATGTTAATATGATTGTATGTTTGTATGCTTATGTGGCTATTGTTTGACTCGATAGAATTCTCGGAGTGTGAAGCCTGCTATTACGAGTCGCTAGCTTTCGAAGACCGTCAGCCAGGCAAGTTAGAATTATTCCTCCCCACCATGCATGCAGTAGGAGAATTTTAAGTTATGTTCTTGAGTTGTATCATGAGGTAGGATGAACCCAATTCCCCTTGGTTGAGAGATTCATAAGGGAGATGTGAGAGTCAAGATGATGACAACCCATGACTTCAAGCTCAAGATGGACTTCAAATTCACAACTGGGTGGAGGACGGTTGACAGGCACCCTGGAGAAACCAGCGGATGGCCGGGATGCATGGAGAAGCGCCATGACATCTTGCGGAAAGCTTCACCTAGCCATGAAGAGATGGATGGATATCCCTTGACCGGAGGCTTACTTGTGGAGCCGCAAGCCACTATGGGCTCTGGCTTGGTCGACCCTAGGCGTGACTCTGGACGGACGGTGCCAGCAGATGTAGAAGAACGGTAGGACATGGATGGGCACCGGCAGTGCCTAGAGAAACTCTACGGAAGACCCTGTTTCGTTTGTCCCGTCTTCAAATAACAGGCAGTGCGAGGACATAAAGGAAGGAACGAATCTTGCGGGTAAAGTGCACAAGACTCAGCAGAGTAGAAACCTAATCGATTAGCCGTGTCCCCGGTTACGGACATTTGAGCCTCTGGAATTGGAGTATTTCGAAAATCTCAACACTGAACATAATTAATTAATTGATGGGTTATTAATAATTTTCGAGCATGAGACATTGGTTGGTGGAACCATCTCAATAACAACCAACATTTTGTAGTAATTGCAGGCAAGTCCTTTTTGTTGTAGGGAAAAATTGGCTTTTTCGCAAAAACATAAAACTTAGAGCCCCACAGCCAAATTGCATATAGTATTAGCATTGTTATTATTGTCTTTCTCTGTGACTTGCAGGCATATTCAAAATGCTGACCTACACGGCTGCAACATCTCATGTTGCAGAGGAGTTTTCCGACCAGGAGTGAGGCTACGATCTATGCTTGGCGATTGCCCTATGGAGTCGGATGGACTCACTATTCGTCTACGCTTCCGCAGCTTTATTTAGTTTATTTCTCATGAGTTGGCCTTCGGCCGAATTTATTATGATGTAATAAAGACTCGATATGAGAATCGTGTAATAAATTCAGGTGTGATTGAACTTTGAATCTTTTCATCGATGTACTATGTGTGCCAGCATGATCTTGGGATGGTACAGCTACACAGAGACTTCACCGATTTTGGGTCGGGTCGCTACAGAGATGGGGTCTATCTCTACATAGATAGATGTTGTCTACATCATGTCATCATTGTTATTGCATTACTTCGTTTCTCCATGAACTTAATACACTAGATGTATGCTGGATAGCGGTCGATGTGTGGAGTAATAGTAGTAGATGCAGGCAGGAGTCAGTCTACTAATCTTGGACGTGATGCCTATATAATGATCATTGCCAGGATATCGTCATGATCATTTGAAGTTCTATCAATTGCCCAACAGTAATTTGTTCACCCACCGTTTGCTATTTTTTCGAGAGAAGCTACTAGTGAAACTTACGGCCCCCGGGTCTCTTTCTCATATATTTGCCTTTGCGATCTACTTTTCCTTTGCATTTATTTTCAGATCTATTAAACTAAAAATACAAAAATACCTTGCTGTGTTTTATTTTATTTGCGATCTATTTATTCAATCTATTACAACTTTCTCCTGTCCACAAGCCATCCTGGGTGCCGTTACCCGAAAGGGATTGACAACCCCTTTAACACGTTGGGTTGCGAGTGGTTGTTATTTGTGTGTAGGGGCTTTTTCCGTTGTGTTGCTTGGTTCTCCTACTGGTTTGATAACCTTGGTTTCATACCTGAGGGAAATACCTAATGCCGCTGTGCTGCATCATCCCTTTCTCTATGGGGAAATACTAACATAGCTTCAAGCGATATCAGCATCACGTCCGTGTTAAGTAGACCAAAACGATTCTGCATCTACTACTATTACTCCACACATCGACCGCTATCTAGCATGCATCTAGAGTATTATGTTCATAAAGAATGGAGTAACACATTAAGCAAGATGACATGATGTGGAGGAATTAACTCAAGCAATATGATGAAAACCCCATCTTTTTATCCTCGATGGCAACAATACAATACATGCCTTGCTACCCCTACTATCACTAGGAAAGGACAATGCAAGATTGAACCCAAAGCTAAGCACTTCTCCCATTCCAAGAAAAACCAATCTAGTTGGCCAAACCAAAACGATAGTTCGAAGAGAATTACAAAGATATCAAATCATGCATAAAATAATTCAGAGGAGATTCAAATAATATTCATAAATAAGCACATCATAAATCCACAATTCATGGGATCTCGGCAAACACACCGCAAAAAGTATTACATCGAATATATCTCCAAGAACATCGAGGAGAACATGGTATTGAGAATCAAAGAGAGAGAAGAAGCCATCTAGCTACTAGCTATGGACCCGTAGGTCTATGGTAAACTACTCACGCTTCATCGGAAGGGTAATAGAGTTGATGTAGAAGCCCTCCGTGATCGAATCCCCCTCTGGCAGGGTGTTGGAAAAGGTCCCTAGATGGGATCTCACAGGTACAGAAGGTTGCGGCGGTGGAAAAGTGTTTTCGTGGATGCATCTGTTGGTATGGGAATATATGGGAATATATAGGCACAAGAATTAGGCCAGGAAGTGCACGAGGGGCCCACAAGGGTGGGGGGAGCGCCCTACCCCCCTGGGCGCGCCCTCCGTCCTTTTGGCCGCCTCGTGGCTCCTCCGACTTCATCTCCAAGTCTCCTGGTTGTCTTCTGGTCCAAGAAAAATCATCGCAAAGGTTTTATTCCGTTTGGTATTCCTTCTCTACGAAACACAAAAACAGGGAAAAAACAGGAACTAACACTGGGCTCTAGGTTAATAGGTTAGTCCCAAAAATCATATAGAATAGCGTATTAATGCATATAAAACATCCAAAACAGATAATATAATAGCATGGAACAATAAAAAATTATAGATACGTTGGAGACGTATCAAGCATCGCCAAGCTTAATTCCTGCTCGTCCTCGAGTAGGTAAATGATAAAAAAAGAATTTTTGATGTGGAATGCTACCTAACATATTTATGCATGTAATCTCTTTATTGTGGCATGAATGTTCAGATCCATATGATTCAAAATAAAAGTTTAATATTGACATAAAAACAATAATACTTCAAGCATACTAACAAGGCAATTATGTCTTCTTAAAATAACATGGACAAAGAAAGTTTATCCCTACAAAATCATATTGTCTGGCTATGCTCCATCTTCATCACACAAAATATTCAAATCATGCACAACCCCGATGACAAGACAAGCAATTATTTCATACTTTTGATGTTCTCAGACTTTTGCAACTTTCGCGCAATACATGAGCGTGAGCCATGGAAATAGCACTATAGGTGGAATAGAAGGTGGTTGTGGAGACAAAAAGAAGGAGATAGTCTCATATCAACTAGGCGTATCAACGGACTATGGAGATGCCCATCAATAGATATCAATGTGAGTGAGTAGGGATTGCCATGCAACGGATGCACTAGAGCTATAAGTTTATGAAAGCTCAAAAAAAGTAAACTAAGTGGGTGTGCATCCAACTTGCTTGCTCATGAAGACCTAGGGAAATTTGGGGATGCCCATTGTTGTAATATACAAGCCAAGTTCTACAATGAAACATTCCCACTAGTATATGAAAGTTACAAAATAGGAGACTCTCTATCATGAAGATCATGGTGCTACTTTGAAGCACAAGTGTGGTAAAAGGATAGTAACATTGCCCCTTCTCTCTTTTTCTCTCATTTTTTTCCTTGGGCCTTCTCTTTTTTTTATTTCCTCACATGGGACAATGCTCTAATAATGAAGATCATCACACTTTTATTTACTTACAACTCAAAAATTACAACTCGATACTAGAACAAAATATGACTCTATATGAATGCCTCCGGTGGTGTACCGGGATGTGCAATGACTCAAGAGTGACATGTATAAAAAATTATGAATGGTGGCTTTGCCACAAATACAATGTCATCAACTACATGATCATGCAAAGCAATATGACAATGATGATGTGTGTCATAATAAATGGAACGGTGGAAAGTTGCATGGCTATATATCTCGGAATGGCTATGGAAATGCCATAATAGGTAGCTATGGTGGCCGTTTTGAGGAAGGTATATGGTGGGTTTATGGTATCGGCAAAAGTTGCGCGGTACTAGAGAGGCTAGCAATGGTGGAAGGGTGAGAGTGCGTATAATCCGTGGACTCAACATTAGTCATAAAGAACTCACATACTTATTCCAAAAATCTATTAGTCATTGAAACAAAGTACTACGAGCATGCTCCTCGGTGGATAGATTGGTAGGAAAACACCATCGCTCGTCCCTGACCGCCACTCATAAGGAAGACAATCAAAAAATATCTCATGCTCCAACTTCATTACATAACGGTTCACCATACGTGCATGCTACGGGACTCACAAACTTCAACACAAGTATTTATCAAATTCACAACTACTCACTAGCATGATTCTAATATCACCATCTTCATATCTCAAAACAATCATAAGGAATCAAACTTCTCATAGTATTCAATGCACTTTATATGAAAGTTTTTATTATATCCCTCTTGGATGCATATCATATTAGGACTAAATTGATAACCAAAGCAAATTACCATGCTGTTTAAAGACTCTCAAAATAATATAAGTGAAGCATGAGAGTTCAATAATTTCTATAAAATAAAACCACTGCCGTGCTCTAAAAAGATATAAGTGAAGCACTAGAGCAAAATTGCCTAGCTCAAAAGATATGAGTGAAGTTGTACGATCAAAAGTATGTCTAGAGGGGGTGATTAGACTACTTGACCAAATAAAAATCTAGTCTTTTCCCAATTTTAAGTCTTGGCAGATTTTTGCAACTTAGCACTAGTCAAGCAATCCATCTACACATGCAAGTCTAAGAGTATAGAAGCGGAATGTAAAACATTGCACATGAAGTTAAAGGGAGGAGTTTGGAGGGAGAAAACGCAATCTAGACAAGGAGATTTTTGGCGTGGTTCCGATAGGTGGTGCTATCGTACATCCACGTTGATGGAGACTTCAACCCACGAAGGGTAACGGTTGCGCGAGTCCACGGAGGGCTCCACCCACGATGGGTCCGCGAAGAAGCAACCTTGTCTATCCCACCATGGCCATCGCCCATGAAGGACTTGCCTCACTAGGGTAGATCTTCACGAAGTAGGCGATCTCCTTGCCCAAACTCCTTGGTTCAACTCCACAATCTTGACGGAGGCTCCCAAGTGACACCTAACCAATCTAGGAGACACGACTCTCTAAAAGGTAATAGATGGTGTGTTGATGATGTACTCCTTGCTCTTGTGCTTCAAATGATAGTCTCCCCAACACTCAACTCTCTCTCACCGATTTGGATTTGATGGAAAGATGATTTGAGTGGAAAGCAACTTGGAGAAGGCTAGAGATCAAGATTCATATGGTTGGAATGGAATATCTTGGTCTCAACACATGAGTAGGTGGTTCTCTCTCAGAAAATCAATGTTGGAAGTGTAGGCTTGTTCTGATGGCTCTCTCCATGAATGAAGAGTGGGTGGAGGGGTATATATAGCCTCCACATAAAATCTAACTATTACACACAAATTGCCAAACTCGGTGGGACCGAATAATGAAACTCGGTCAGACCGATTTAGTTCAAATGTGAACATTAGGATTTTCGGTGGGACCAACTTCATTAGGGTTAGGGCATAACATAATCTCGGTGAGACCGATTACACAAACTATGTGGGACCGATTTTGGTAATAAGCTAACCAGAGAGATGGTCAAGCAAACTCGGTGGGATCGATTCGCTCATCTCGGTGAGACCGAAATGTTATGAAGGGGAAACAAAGAGTTTGCATTGCGAACTCAGTGGGACCGATCGCTCATCTCGGTTGGACCAAAACTTTACGAAGGGAAACAGAGAGTTTGCAATCCTATCTCGGTGAGACCGAGATCCCTATCGGTGAGACCAAAGTGACTAGGGTTTGTGGCAGTGGCTATGTCAAGTGAACTCGGTGGAGCCGGATAGAATGTTTCGGTGGGGCCGAGTTTGACTTTTGGTTTGGGACATATGTGGATATGAGAAAGTGGTTGAGGATTTTTGGAGCATATCACTAAGCATTTTGAGCAAGCAACCCATTAAGCAACACCTCATCCCCTTTTAATAGTATTGGCTTTTCCTATGGACTCAATGTGATCTTTGATCACTAAAAGTAAAATGTAGAGTCTTGAGCTTTAGAGCTTGAGCCAATCTTTTGTCCTTAGTATTTTGAGGGGTCCACATTCCTAATCCATGCCATGCATATCACTGTAAAATGTAGAGTCTTGAGCTTTAGAGCTTGAGCCAATCTTTTGTCCTTAGTATTTTGAGGGGTCCACATTCCTAATCCATGCCATGCCTATCACTGAGCTTTCCTAAAATATTTATCTTTAAATAGCATTAGCTCAATGAGCTATATGTTGTTAGGAATTACCAAAACCACCCAGGGATAGTTGCACTTTCAATCTCCCCCTTTTTGGTAATTAATGACAACATATAGATCAAAGCTTCGACAAATGAGCATAAGATTGAAATACATCGTCGCTTTGAGAAGTATGTGATAAGCAAGAGCTCCCCCTAAATTTGTGCATTATTTAAAATTTGCTTTTGAATGCAAATGCACAATCGATTAGGATCATGGGTTACTCTTCCATGTCACGTACATCTTGGTGGAGCGCTCAAAATGATGGAAATTAAAAGCATGCACTCATCACCAAGCAAAGTGAATGATCATATATGGGATATAAGAGATAATATCATCCAAGCAAGCATTAAAGTAGCATATGATCAAACACATGATCAAACAAGTATCTCACACACAGACATAAAGTATCAACCAAGCACACAATAAATTTCAACCAAAAGCTAGAGAGACAAAGAAGAAAAACACACTCTCTCTCTCTCGAAGCCTATGATCTATACATTTCTCCCCCTTTGGCAACAAGTTACCAAAAAGTTTGAAAATGCATAGTGCTATGCGTCTCTCAGGCTTGGTCTTCGGGAGGTGGTGTAGAGAGAACTCCAAGGACGAAGGCATCAGTTGATGTAGTTGAAGCTGGTGGAGTGGCTGGTGGAGGTGGCACTGAAGCTGTAGCTGCTGGTGCTGATGATGTAGCTCTAGTATCTAATACTGGCACTGCAGCAGACCTCTGACCTCTAGGCACTCTGCGAAAAGCATCTGTAGTAGCCTTCCCCTTCTTCTCTTCTGCATCCTCCTGGAGGTGCTCAACTGCAGTTTGAATCTTAGTGACTTTCAGATCAAGTTCATAGAACTTGGTCTCTATTATCCTCTCCAAGCTCTCCTGATTCTGAGTCAGGGTGGCCAAACCCTTCTCAATCCTCAAAGTATATTGGATCAGATATGCTAGCTGATCTTGCTTGCTCTTCAAGAACACTTGTGATGCCTCTTCAACACTTGGCATCTTTGCAGCTTTTTCTGCCTTTGCTTTAGCTCTCTTCTCTTGTGCTTGTGCTGATGAAGGTTCATTTTCATTCATGACAAATTCATTATCTAGAAAATCTGGGAGCAAGGGTAAATGCTCTTTGTCCAACAAGTAAGTACCTGTGCCCATCTTTGAGTTTATGAGCACCTGAATGTGTGGAGCATACCCACAAGATCTCTTCTGGTCAGCAGCTGTCCTCTTGATTGTCTCAACAATCAGACTCATGACCTTGAATTTTTTAGGGACATCAAAGATTTGCAGCAAGTTGATGGAATTTCCTCTAATCATCTTGTGATCTCCATATTTGGGTACCAGAGTATGCCTCAGGATGGTGTTGATAGTAGGCAGACCAGACAACAAATAATGCACAGATGCAAGCTTGTGTGTCTCCAAAGCTTTATCAGGGATCTCTTTGTACATATTTTCCATAGAGTTGTGGTCTTTCTTCTTCTTTGCATACACATCCAAATCATCCTCATGCTCTTCTGGGGCATTGATCAAGTTGGCCCATTCTTCTACAGTTGATTGGTACCTTGTACCTTCAGACATCCACACTGTCCTTACATCTGGACTAATGTGCATGTCCTCAGCCACTGGATGAGTGTCACTATGGTCTGGAATCTTTGGCTTCATTTTTCTTAGCACTAGGACTTCATCATCCTCTTCTTCAACTTCAGGCACTGGGGCCTTGTTCTTTTCTTCAACAGGAATGTTTCTGGTGCTTCTCTTTGGCATAGTGGGCTTTTGAGCTTGAGCTGTTGCTTTGGGAGCAGTCTTGGGCTTTGATGGAGCAGCCCCTAACTTGATAGCATCTCCCATAAGCTTCTGAGACTTGGGTGCTGGTGCAGCATCCTCTTCCTCTTCCTCTTCTTCATCAGAATCTCTCACCATGGTAGATTTTCCAAGAACTTTTGCAGATGTGGTTTTTGCCCTCTTCTTCTTCTTGCCATCCCCAAGTGCCTCACCATCATCTGATTCTATTGTGAATTCCATGGATTCTCCTGTTGGAACTTTCCTTGGCTTTGACATTGGGACTCTCTTTGCTGGTGCCTTCTTATGCAACCCTGGCTTAGTTGCAGCAGTTGTGCCATACTCTTTCTTCAGCACTTTCTTCCTTGAGGTGGCCTCATCCTCAACAGCCACATAGTCCTCATCCTCAGAGTCTGAGGTTCTCTTCTTCCTTGTTCTAGTGGCTGCCTTGGGCAAGTTACTTGGAGTGCTCCTGCTGCCCTCATCATAGCTGCTTGAGGGACTAGTGCCCTCACTCATATAACCTTGCTCTTCAGATCTGTTCTGGCCGTCACTTTGGTCAGACATCTTGGCAAACACACTGGCAGCAAACCCTGTGAATAGATGTAGATGAGGTAGAATAGATGAGCATCAAAAAGTGCAGAGTTTTTGCAAAACAGATGACTCAAAAACTTAGTTTTAGTTCTCCACAGAAAGCATCTCGGAGCTACCGATTTGTTAAACTCGGTGATACCGAAGCAACTTTTGGAACCTAAAATAGTGAACTCGGTCAGACCGAGTCATAGTTCAGTGGCAGTGAGATTGCTAGGGTTTCATAGAGAGTCGAACTCGGTCGCACCGATTTACAGTTTTTTGTCAGACCGAAAACGCATGTGCAATGGCCTAAGCCAAATCGGTGAGACCGATTTCTTCAACCCGGTCGGTCCGAGATGAGTTCGGCGGAGACCTAACCCTAAATTTTTGAATCAAATCTAATCTAAAGTATGTTTTCTCTGGATAGATTTTTTCATACGTGGTAAAGATCATGGCAAAGCAATGTTCTACGAATCGGAGTAGGGAAATAGCACAAAGAGTCGAACCCATACCCTAGTTCGGCAGGAGTTCGCTACGGCGACAACAGCGGAGTAGAATTCCATTGATGGCGATGGAAACCAACGGCAGGAGATCACTGGTGGCGAGGAGACGATCCGGAGACCCAAGGAGGCAGAGCAGGACACACGCGGGCTGAGGAGTTTGAAGAAATTTCCAAAATCTCACCCGTGGGTTTATATATCCTGACCCTGTCGGTGTGACCGAGTGGAACAACTCGGTGGCACCGAGATGCAGAATCGCAAGCAGTTACTGCAACTCGGTGTGACCGAAAAGTTCAAATCGGTTGCACCGAGATGGAAAACCTAGATCAACTTAGTGAACTCGGTGTGACCGAAGTGGATGGCTCGGTCATACCGAAATTCACAAAGAGGTTTTGGAAATTTAAGTCTATGACGAATCGGGGACTCCGAGTGCTCCTCACACAGAGTGGTTTGAATCTAACTTGATCAAACTTTGTGATGTAGCATGAATAGAGTTTGAGACGAGAAAATCATAGATAGCTAGAGGGAGTTCATAGGCATTCTTGTCCATCCATTTGGCAAAAGAGAAAAAGCCAAACAATCAAAGCAACAAATGGATGTCCTCGAATGAGTAAAATATGCAATCAAGATGCTCACACAATAAAAATGGCAAATGAAATATGTGACAAAGCATGCACAAAGACTCTAGCATCTATCAAGCAATTGGCGATGACTAGGTCATCTATATATGAGTATATTGACATAGGAGTCAAATGAGAACATTTGATCATAGGTCATACTCGTCGTTTAAGCTCAAGTGGGGTTACCACTTTTACATAAAGCATTATTGTGTTCACACCATTAGAGTTGCTTTAGCTCAATTGATTAGAGTAAAGCTCCCCCTAGATGTGATATCCCCCCTAAGAGGGATGAACTAACCTTGGGTTTTGTCGATGATGACTTCATGTAGATGTTGAAGATGTAGATGCTCAACGTTGGTGTAGATCATTCGGAGCAATCCATTGGAGTGAGTTTCACTTTCAATACCCACACGGGTTAGTCCCACAAGGAACAAAAAAGGATATCCGTAGACATAGAGTGATGTTCACACAAGATGATGTCCATGAAAACATTAGGTTACCTTGTCCCTTGTCTTACCAACAAGTGGGTTTGTGACTCCTTGAACTAGTACAAGATGTGGAAGTTGTTTGCACTTGTCGTTGCTAAAATGATATGAGTGAAATATGTTGGCGGAGTCACCCTCAAGAACTCTCTAGTTCTTCTTCTTTGGGATCCACATCATCTTGATGGGAATCCTTGGAGTTGTAGTCATACTTGATGAAGTAGAACTTGATGTAGTCTTGGGAACCCACTTGACCAAGGCCTTGGGAGCTTCTTCAAATGCATCAGTCTCCTCTTGAAGCTTGTCCTTGCCTTTTTGCTTGTGGCCTTGTGGTGGAAGATCATCTTGAGCTTGTGTTCCTTGGAAAGAAGTAGGATCATACTTCCCTTGTTGAGGAACAAACTTCGTCTTGGGGTATTTATCTTCTTCCCACTCAACTCCATTGGCATTGAACTTTCGTTCAAAACCAACACCTTGATTCTTCCGGTGTCTTCCTCGCTTGCGTACAATTTCCTCAAATTCCTTACTTCCGGCAAGGCTCTTGTAAACACGTTTCTCTATAATTACTTTCAATAAGCTATTTTCTTGCTCAAGTGTAACTTGGATAAGAGAATCATTAGTGGAATCAAGAGAACTACTAGAAGCAACAACATTGGATTTAGCATGATTATTGTTACTACTAGATAAATAATCTTTCTTACTTTTGTTGCTAGATTTTACTTGTGGCATGTAAGTAGACAAGAGTAAATGCTCGGCAATGTAAGAAGAACTTTACTTGCGAAGATCATCATTGATTGCTTTTAAGAACCCATGCTGTTGCTCAAGGTTTAGCTTTTCAAAGCGTAGCTTCTCCTGAGTCTTTAAAAGTTCTCGATGATCTTCCAATGTAGTTTCATGAGCTAACTTAAGAGTGTTTAATTCCTTATTAGACGCTCAATCTCCTTCTTATCATCGTCATTCGTTTTATCTTGATTAGCATGATTAATAGCAAGTTCATCATAGTTTTCATAACTAGAGTTGTCAACAAGTAAATCATCATCTCCTAGCAAATCATCTTCATCACTATTGAAATCAACATACCTGGGGTGTGATACCTTTGGGCCTTTAGCCATGAAGCATCTTCCAATTCCTTCATTTGGTGAGTCAAATATGTCGTAGGAGTTGGTTGACACAAGTGCTAGACCGGCAACACCTTATTCTTGAGTATATTTGGATTCGGAGTGATAACTTCTTTCGGAGTGATGGTCGGAGTCGGAGCCGGATACCCATTCACCAACGTGAGCTTGATGTCTTCATTTTGTGTAGCTCTTTGATGATTTTTCCTTTCTTTCCGAATCCTTGCTTCTCCAAGAGGTTCTTCATTCATAACGATCATCTCTACTCCTTCTCTCTCTTGGTGGTGATCTTCTCTTCTACTCCTTATTTTGGGAGAATCTTCTCTTCTTTTGTAGGTGTTGGGAATCGTAGCATAATTTTAAAATTTTCCTACGCTCACCAAGATGCATCTATGGAGTATACTAGCAACAAGGGGAAAGGAGTGCATCTACATACCCTTGTAGATCACGAGCGGAAGCGTTCCAATGAACGTGGATGACGGAGTCGTACTCGCCGTGATCCAAATCACCGATGACCGAGTGCCGAACGGACGGCACCTCCGCGTTCAACACACGTACGGTGCAGCGACGTCTCCTCCTTCTTGATCCAGCAAGGGGGAAGGAGAGGTTGATGGAGATCCAGCAGCACGACGGCGTGGTGGTGGATGTAGCGGGTCTCGGCAGGGCTTCGCCGAGCTTCTGCGAGAGGGAGAGGTGTAGCAGGGGAGGAGGGAGGCGCCCAAGGCTGAGATGTCGTTGCCCTCCCTCCCCCCCCCTTTATATAGGCCCCCTGGGAGGGGGGGCGCCGGCCAATACCTTGTTCAATCTCGTTATCGGCAAGTCTCTTTACTCGTACCGCAATGCATGATCCCGTGACTAACGCCTTAGTCACATAGAGCTCATTATGATGATGCATTACCGAGTGGGCCCAGAGATACCTCTCCGTCACACGGAGTGACAAATCCCAGTCTCGATCCGTGCCAACCCAACAGACACTTTCGGAGATACCCGTAGTGCACCTTTATAGTCACCCAGTTACGTTGTGACGTTTGGCACACCCAAAGCACTCCTACGGTATCCGGGAGTTGCACGATCTCATGGTCTAAGGAAAAGATACTTGACATTGGAAAAGCTCTAGCAAACGAAACTACACGATCTTTTATGCTATGCTTAGGATTGGGTCCTGTCCATCACATCATTCTCCCAATGTTGTGATCCTGTTATCAATGACATCCAATGCCCATAGTCAGGAAACCATGACTATCAGTTGATCAACGAGCTAGTCAACTAGAGGCTTAGTAGGGACACATTGTGGTCTATGTATTCACACATGTATTACGATTTCCGGACAATACAATTATAGCATGAACAATAGACAATTACCATGAACAAAGAAATATAATAATAACCATTTATTATTGCCTCTAGGTCATATTTCCAACAGTCTCCCACTTGCACTAGAGTCAATAATCTAGTTACATTGTGATGAATCGAACACCCATTGCGTCCTAGTGTTGATCATGTTTTGCTCTAGGGAGAGGTTTAGTCAACGGATCTGCTACATTCAGGTCCGTATGTACTTTACAAATATCTATGTCTCCATTTTGAACACTTTCACGAATGGAGTTGAAGCGACGCTTGATATGCCTGGTCTTCCTGTGAAACCTGAGCTCCTTCGCAAGGGCAATAGCTCCAGTGTTGTCACAGAAGAGAGCCATCGGGCCCGACGCATTGGGAATCACCCCTAGGTCGGTAATGAACTCCTTCATCCAGATTGCTTCCTGTGCTGCCTCCGAGGCTGCCATGTACTCCGCTTCACATGTAGATCCCGCCATGATGCTTTGCTTGCAATTGCACCAGCTTACTGCTCCTCCATTCAAAATATACACGTATCCGGTTTGTGACTTCGAGTCATCCAGATCTGTGTCGAAGCTAGCGTCGACGTAACCCTTTACGACGAGCTCTTCGTCACCTCCATAAACGAGAAACATATCCTTAGTCCTTTTCAGGTACTTCAGGATATTCTTGACCGCTGTCCAGTGTTCCATGCCGGGATTACTTTGGTACCTTCCTACCAAACTTACGGCAAGGTTTACATCAGGTCTGGTACACAGCATGGCATACATAATAGACCCTATGGCCGAGGCATAGGGGATGACACTCATCTTTTCTCTATCTTCTGTCGTGGTCGGGCATTGAGCCATGCTCAATTACACACCTTGCAATACAGGCAAGAACCCCTTCTTGGACTGATCCATATTGAACTTCTTCAATATCTTGTCAAGGTATGTACTCTGTGAAAGACCAATGAGGCGTCTTGATCTATCTCTATGGATCTTGATGCCTAATATATAAGCAGCTTCTCCAAGGTCCTTCATTGAAAAACACTTATTCAAATAGGCCTTTACACTTTCCAAGAATTCTATATCATTTCCCATCAATAGTATGTCATCCACATATAATAAGAGAAATGCTACAGAGCTCCCACTCACTTTCTTGTAAACACAGGCTTCTCCATAAGTCTGTGTAAACCCAAACGCTTTGATCATCTCATCAAAGCGAATGTTCCAACTCCGAGATGCTTGCACCAGCCCATAGATTGAGCGCTAGAGCTTGCATACTTTGTTAGCATTCTTAGGATCGATAAAACCTTCCGGCTGCATCATATACAACTCTTCCTTAAGGAAGCCGTTAAGGAATGCCGTTTTGACGTCCATCTGCCATATCTCATAATCATAGCATGCGGCAATTGCTAACATGATTCGGACGGACTTCAGCTTCGCTACGGGTGAGAAAGTCTCATCGTAGTCAACCCCTTGAACTTGTCGATAACCCTTAGCGACAAGTCGAGCTTTGTAGATGGTCACATTACCATCCGCGTCTGTCTTCTTCTTAAAGATCCATTTATTTTCTATGGCTCGCCGATCATCGGGCAAGTCAGTCAAAGTCCATACTTCGTTTTCATACATGGATCCTATCTCGGATTTCATGGCTTCTAGCCATTTGTCGGAATCCGGGCCCGCCATCGCTTCTTCATAGTTCAAAGGTTCACCGTTGTCTAACAACATGATTTCCAGGATAGGGTTGCCGTACCACTCTGGTGCGGAACGTGTCCTTGTGGACCTACGAAGTTCAGTAGTAACTTGATCCGAAGCTTCATGATCATCATCATTAATTTCCTCCCCAGTTAGTGTAGGCACCGCAGGAACATTTTCCCGCGCTGCGCTATTCTCCGATTCGGAAGGGGTGACTATCACCTCATCAAGTTCCACTTTCCTCCCACTCAATTCTTTCGAGAGAAACTCCTTCTCCAGAAAGGACCCGTTCTTGGCAACGAAGATCTTCCCTTCGGATCTGAGGTAGAAGGTATACCCAATGGTTTCCTTAGGGTATCCTATGAAGATGCATTTTTCTGACTTGGGTTCGAGCTTTTCAGGTTGAAGTTTCTTGACATAAGCATCGCATCCCCAAACTTTTAGAAACGACAGCTTATGTTTCTTCCCAAACCATAATTCATACGGTGTCGTCTCAACGGATTTCGACGGAGCCCTATTTAAAGTGAATGCAGCAGTCTCTAAAGCATAGCCCCAAAATGAGAGCGGTAAATCGGTAAGAGACATCATAGATCGCACCATATCCAATAGAGTGCGATTACGACATTCGGACACACCGTTTCGCTGAGGTGTTCCAGGCGGCGTGAGTTGTGAAACTATTCCACATTTCCTTAAGTGTGTACCAAACTCGTGACTTAAATATTCTCCACCACGATCTGATCGTAAGAATTTTATTTTCCTGTCACGTTGATTCTCAACCTCACTCTGAAATTCCTTGAACTTTTCAAAGGTTTCAGACTTGTGTTTCATTAGGTAGACATACCCATATCTACTTAAGTCATCAGTGAGAGTGAGAACATAACGATATCCTCCGCGAGCCTCAACACTCATTGGACCACACACATCGGTATGTATGATTTCCAATAAGTTGGTTGCTCGCTCCATTGTTCCGGAGAACGGAGTCTTGGTGATCTTACCCATGAGGCATGGTTCGCACGTGTCAAATGATTCGTAATCAAGAGACTCCAAAAGTCCATCTGCATGGAGCTTCTTCATGCGCTTGACACCAATGTGACCAAGGCGGCAGTGCCACAAGTATGTGGGACTATCGTTATCAACTTTACATCTTTTGGTATTCACACTATGAATATGTGTAACATCACGTTCGAGATTCATCAAAAATAAACCATTGACCAGCGGGGCATGACCATAAAACATATCTCTCAAATAAATATAACAACCATTATTCTCGGATTTGAATGAGTAGCCATCTCGAATTAAACGAGATCCAGATACAATGTTCATGCTCAAAGCTGGCACTAAATAACAATTATTGAGGTTTAAAACTAATCCCGTGGGTAGATGCAGAGGTAGCGTGCCGACGGCGATCACATCGACCTTGGAACCATTCCCGACGCGCATCGTCACCTCTTCCTTCGCCAGTCTCCGTTTATTCCGTAGTTCCTGTTTTGAGTTACAAATATGAGCAACCGCACCGGTATCAAATACCCAGGAGCTACTGCGAGTACTAGTAAGGTACACATCAATTACATGTATATCACATATACCTTTGGTGTTGCCGGCCTTCTTGTCCGCTAAGTATTTGGGGCAGTTCCGCTTCCAGTGACCACTTCCCTTGCAATAAAAGCACTTTGTCTCAGTCTTGGGTCCATTCTTCGACTTCTTCCCAGTAACTGGCTTACCGGGCGCGGCAACTCCCTTGCCGTCCTTCTTGAAGTTCTTCTTACCCTTGCCCTTATTGAACTTAGTGGTTTTATTCACCATCAACACTTGATGTTCTTTTCTGATCTCTACCTCCGCTGATTTCAGCATTGAATATATCTCAGGAATGGTCTTTTCCATCCCCTGCATATTGAAGTTCATCACAAGGCTCTTGTAGCTTGGTGGAAGCGACTGAAGGATTCTGTCAATGACCGCGTCATCCGGGAGATTAACTCCCAGCTGAGTCAAGCGGTTGTGCAACCCAGACATTCTGAGTATGTGCTCACTTACAGAACTATTTTCCTCCATTTTACAGCTGAAGAACTTGTCGGAGACTTCATATCTCTCGACCCGGGCATGAGCTTGGAAAACCAATTCAGCTCCTCGAACATCTCATATGCTCCATGTTTCTCAAAACGCTTTTGGAGACCCGGTTCTAAGCTGTAAAGCATGCCGCACTGAACAAGGGAGTAATCATCAGCACGCTGCTGCCAACCGTTCATAACGTCTTGGTTTTCTGGGATTGGTGCTTCACCTAGCGGTGCTTCTAGGACATAATCTTTCTTGGCTACTATGAGGATGATCCTCAGGTTCCGGACCCAGTCCGTATAGTTGCTGCCATCATCTTTCAGCTTGGTTTTCTCTAGGAACGCGTTGAAATTGAGGACAACATTGGCCATTTGATCTACAAGACATAGTGTAAAGATTTTAGACTAAGTTCATGATAATTAAGTTCATCTAATCAAATTACTCAATGAACTCCCACTCAGATAGACATCCCTCTAGTCATCTAAGTGAAACATGATCCGAGTTAACTAGGCCGTGTCCGATCATCACGTGAGACGGACTAGTCAAGATCGGTGAACATCTCCATGTTGATCGTATCTTCTATACGACTCATGCTCGACCTTTCGGTCCTCCGTGTTCCGAGGCCATGTCTGTACATGCTAGGCTCGTCAAGTCAACCTAAGTGTATTGCGTGTGTTCCGAGGCCATGTCTGTACATGCTAGGCTCGTCAACACCCATTGTATTCGAACGTTAGAATCAATCACACCCGATCATCACGTGGTGCTTCGAAACAACGAACCTTCGCAACGGTGCACAGTTAGGGTGAACACTTTCTTGAAATTATCATAAGGGATCATCTTACTTACTACCGTCGTTCTAAGCAAATAAGATGCAAAAACATGATAAACATCACATGCAATCAAATAGTGACATGATATGGCCAATATCATTATGCTCCTTTGATCTCCATCTTCGGGGCACCATGATCATCTTCGTCACCGGCATGACACCATGATCTCCATCATTGTGTCTTCATGAAGTCGTCACGCCAATGATTACTTCTACTTCTATGGCTAACGCGTTTAGCAACAAAGTAAAGTAATTTACATGGCGTTATTCAATGACACGCAGGTCATACAAAAATAATAAAGACAACTCCTATGGCTCCTGCCGGTTGTCATACTGATCGACATGCAAGTCGTGATTCCTATTACAAGAATATGATCAATCTCATACATCACATATATCATTCATCACATCTTCTGGCCATATCACATCACATAACACATGCTGCAAAAACAAGTTAGACGTCCTCTAATTGTTGTTGCAAGTTTTTACGTGGTTTGTAGGTTTCTAGCAAGAACGTTTCTTGCCTACGTATGACCACAACGTGATTTGCCAACTTCTATTTACCCTTCATAAGGACCCTTTTCATCGAATCCGTTCCGACTAAAGTAGGAGAGACAGACACCCTCTAGCCACCTTATGCAACTAGTGCATGTCAGTCGGTGGAACCTGTCTCACGTAAGCGTACGTGTAAGGTCGGTCCGGGCCGCTTCATCCTACAATGCCGCCGAAACAAGAAACGACTAGTAGCGGCAAGAAGAATTGGCAACATCAACGCCCACAACTTCTTTGTGTTCTACTCGTGCATAGTAACTACGCATAGGCCTGGCTCATGATTCCACTGTTGGGAATCGTAGCATAATTTTAAAATTTTCCTACGCTCACCAAGATGCATCTATGGAGTATACTAGCAACGAGGGGAAAGGAGTGCATCTACATACCCTTGTAGATCACAAGCAGAAGCGTTCCAATGAACGTGGATGACGGAGTCGTACTCGCCGTGATCCAAATCACCGATGACCGAGTGCCGAACGGACGGCACCTCCGCGTTCAACACACGTACGGTGCAGCGACGTCTCCTCCTTCTTGATCCAGCAAGGGGGAAGGAGAGGTTGATGGAGATCCAGCAGCACGACGGCATGGTGGTGGATGTAGCGGGTCTCGGCAGGGCTTCGCCGAGCTTCTGCGAGAGGGAGAGGTGTAGCAGGGGAGGAGGGAGGCGCCCAAGGCTGAGATGTCGCTGCCCTTCCTCCCCCCCTTTATATAGGCCCCCTGGGAGGGGGGGGGGCGCCGGCCACAACCCATCTAGAGGGGGGGCGGCGGCCAAGGGGGGTGCCTTGCCCCCCAAGGCAAGTGGGGCGCCCCCCCACCCTAGGGTTTCCAACCCTAGGCGAAGGGGGGAGGCCCATGGGGGGCGCCCAGCCCACTAGGGGCTGGTTCCCTTCCCACTTCCGCCCATGGGGCCCTCCGGGATAGGTGGCCCCACCCGGTGGACCCCCGGGACCCTTCCGATGGTCCCGGTACAATACCGGTAACCCCCGAAACTTTCCCGGTGGCCGAAACTTGGCTTCCTATATATAATTCTTCACCTCCGGACCATTCCGGAACTCCTCGTGACGTCTGGGATCTCATCCGGGACTCCGAACAACTTTCGGGTTTTCGCATACACATATCTCTATAACCCTAGCGTCACCGAACCTTAAGTGTGTAGACCCTACGGGTTCGGGAGACATGCAGACATGACCGAGACGCCTCTCCGGTGAATAACCAACAGCGGGATCTGGATACCCATGTTGGCTCCCACATGTTCCACGATGATCTCATCGGATGAACCACGATGTCGAGGATTCAATCAATCCCGTATACAATTCCCTTTGTCCATCGGTATGTTACTTGCCCGAGATTCAATCGTCGGTATCCCAATACCTTGTTCAATCTCGTTACCGGCAAGTCTCTTTACTCGTACCGCAATGCATGATCCCGTGACTAACGCCTTAGTCACATAGAGCTCATTATGATGATGCATTACCGAGTGGGCCCAGAGATACCTCTCCGTCACATGGAGTGACAAATCCCAGTCTCGATCCGTGCCAACCCAACAGACACTTTCGGAGATACCCGTAGTGCACCTTTATAGTCACCCAGTTACGTTGTGACGTTTGGCACACCCAAAGAACTCCTACGGTATCCGGCAGTTGCACGCTCTCATGGTCTAAGGAAAAGATACTTGACATTGGAAAAGCTCTAGCAAACGAAACTACACGATCTTTTATGCTATGCTTAGGATTGGGTCCTGTCCATCACATCATTCTCCCAATGATGTGATCCTGTTATCAATGACATCCAATGCCCATAGTCAGGAAACCATGACTATCAGTTGATCAATGAGCTAGTCAACTAGAGGCTTACTAGGGACACGTTGTGGTCTATGTATTCACACATGTATTACGATTTCCGGACAATACAATTATAGCATGAACAATAGACAATTACCATGAACAAAGAAATAT
The DNA here is from genome assembly GCF_002575655.3 of Aegilops tauschii subsp. strangulata. NCBI lineage: Eukaryota > Viridiplantae > Streptophyta > Magnoliopsida > Poales > Poaceae > Aegilops > Aegilops tauschii. Next base: position 202,895,251 of record NC_053037.3, on the reverse strand, counting down.
AATAATAACCATTTATTATTGCCTCTAGGGCATATTTCCAACAGTAGGGAGCCGTACACTCATTGAAGTAGTGTCCGGGTCTTCCACAATTGTAGCAATTTCGTTCACGACTAGAAGATCTTTTGTCATTGTAGGACCTTGACTTGGAACTTCTTTCCTTGCTTCTACTCTTTTAGAACTTGTTGAAATTCTTCACCATTAGGCTCAATTCTTCATTCAAGGTTTGTTTCTCACTTGATGATGTAGGAGCATCACATGTCGCTTTATAAGCACCACTTGACTTGTTGTGGAGCTCTTCCTTATCCTTAAGTGACATCTCATGAGCGACAATTCTTCCAATGACTTCCGTTGGCTTGAGATCTTTGTAATTGGGCATCATTTGGATCAATGTGCACACGGTATCATATTTTCCATCCAAGGCTCTTAGGATCTTCTTGATGATGAATCTATCGGTCATCTCTTCACTTCCTAAGCCGGCAATCTCATTTGTGATGAGAGCAAGCCTAGAGTACATTTCAGCGACTGCTTCACCATCCTTCATTTTGAACTTGTCAAGTTGACTTTGAAGCACATCCAATTTGGATTCTTGACGGAGTCGGTACCCTCGTGCATATCAATCAAAGTATCCCAAATTTCCTTTGCATTCTCAAGACGGCTAATTTTGTTGAATTCTTCGGAGCACAATCCGTTGAAGAGAATATCACAAGCTTGAGCATTGTATTGCAGCATCTTCAACTCTTCCGCGGTAGCTTCACGGTTCGATTCTCACCCATCAAAGAATTCACCTTGCAAGCCAATACACACAATAGCCCAAACGGCGGGCTTATGTCCAAGAATATGCATTTTCATCTTGTGCTTCCAACTAGCAAAATTAGTACCATCAAAGTAAGGACCTCTACGGTGGTAATTTCCCTCGCTAGACGCCATACTCTCCTAGGTTGTGAAACCAAGGCTATGATCACCAAAAGCTATGGAAATCAAGGCAAATGAAGACCGTAGCTCTGATACCACTTGTAGGATCGAAAGTATGTCTAGAGGGGGGGTGATTAGACTACTTGACCAAATAAAAATCTAGCCTTTTCCCAATTTTATGTCTTGGCAGATTTTTGCAACTTAGCACTAGTCAAGCAATCAACCTACACATGCAAGTCTAAGAGTGTAGCAGCGGAATCTAAAACATTGCACATGAAGGTAAAGGGAGGAGTTTGGAGGGAGCAAACGCAATGTAGACACGGAGATTTTTGGCATGGTTCCGATAGGTGGTGCTATCGTACATCCACGTTGATGGATAGTTCAACCCACGAAGGGTAACGGTTGCACGAGTCCACGGAGGGCTCCACCCACGAAGGGTCCACGAAGAAGCAACCTTGTCTATCCCACCATGGCCATCGCCCACGAAGGACTTGCCTCACAATGTAGGTCTTCACGAAGTAGGCAATCTCCTTGCCCGTACAAACTCCTTGGTTCAACTCCACAATCTTGACGGAGGCTCCCAAGTGACACCTAACCAATCTAGGAGACACCACTCTCCAAAAGGTAATAGATGGTGTGTTGATGATGAACTCCTTGCTCTTGTGCTTCAAATGATAGTCTCCCCAACACTCAACTCTCTCTCACAGATTTGGATTTGGCGGATAGATGATTTGAGTGGAAAGCAACTTGGAGAAGGCTAGAGATCAAGATTCATATGGATGGAATGGAATATCTTCATCTCAACACATGAGTAGGTGGTTCTCTCTCAGAAAATTTATGCTGGAAGTGTAGGCTTGTTCTAATGGCTCTCTCCACGAATGAAGAGTGGGTGGAGGGGTATATAAAATCTAACCGTTACACACAAATTGCCAAACTCGGTGGGACCGAATAATGAAACTCGGTCAGACCGATTTAGTTCAAAATGTGAACGTTGGGATTTTTGGTGGGACCGACATGTCAACTCAGTGGGACCGATTTCGTTAGGGTTAGGGCATAAGGTAATCTCGGTGAGACCGATTACACAAACATGGTGGGACCGATTTTGGTAATAAGCTAACCAGAGAGTTGGTCAGGCAAACTCGGTGGGACCGATTCGCTCATCTCGGTGAAACCGAAACGTTACGAAGGGGAAACAGAGAGTTTGCATTGGGAACTCGGTGGGACCGACCACTCATCTCGGTTGCACCGACATGTTATGAAGGGAAATAGAGAGTTTGCAATCCCATCTCGGTGAGACCGAGATCCCTATCGGTGAGATCAAAGTGACTAGGGTTTGTGGCAGTGGCTATGTCAAGTGAACTCGGTGTCGCCGGATAGAATGTTTCGGTGGGGCCAAGTTTGACTTTTGGTTTGGGACATATGTGGATATGAGAAAGTGGTTGAGGGTTTTTGGAGCATATCACTAAGCATTTTGAGCAAGCAACCCATTAAGCAACACCTCATCCCCTTTTAATAGTATTGGCTTTTCCTATGGACTCAATGTGATCTTGGATCACTAAAAGTAAAATGTAGAGTCTTGAGCTTTAGAGCTTGAGACAATCTTTTGTCCTTAGTATTTTGAGGGGTCCAGATTCCTAATCCATGTCATGCCAATCATTGAGCTTTCCTGAAATATTTATCTCGAAATAGCATTAGCTCAATGAGCTATATGTTGTTAGGAATTACCAAAACCACCCAGGGATAGTTGCACTTTCAGAAGCACATAGAGTACTCTAATATATCATGATTCATGCGTGTTTCTCTCGAAAGGTTCAAGGATGATTGTGGCAAACTAAAATGCAAAGACTCAAATCATACAAGATGCTCCAAGCAAAACACATATCATGTGGTGAATAAAAATATAGCCTTAAGTAAAGTTACCGATAGACGAAGAAGAAAGAGGGGATGCCTATCGGGGCATCCCCAAGCTTAGGATCTTGGTTGTACTTGAATATTACCTTGGGGTGCCTTGGGAATCCCCAAGCTTAGGCCCTTTCCACTCCTTACTCCATAGTTCATCAAATCCTTACCCAAAACTTGAAAACTTCACAACACAAAACTCAACAGAAAATCTTATAAGCTTCGTTAGTATAAGAAAATAAATCACCAGATTTGGTAATGTTGTGAACTCATTGTTTATTTATATTGGTGTAATATCTACTGTATTCCAACTTTTCCATGGTTCATACCCCCCGATACTACCCATATATTCATCGAAATAAGCAAACAACACATAGAGAATAGAATCTGTCAAAAACAGAACAGTCTGTGGCAATCCGTATATTTCGAATACTTCTGTAACTCCAAAAATTCTTAAAAACTATGAAAACCTAAGCAATTTTTTATAAATCTTCTGCAAAATCAATCAGGATTTTATCACGCTTCTGTTAAAAATGAGAATTGTTTTCCTGAGTGCAAAAGTTTCTGTTTTTGAGCAAGATCAAATCAACTATCGTCGTAAGCTATCCCAAAGGTCTTACTTGGCACAAACACTAATTAAAACATAAAACCACATCTAACAAGAGGCTATATGAATTATATATTGCAAAACATAACCTAAAAAGAAAAAAGAAAAATAAAATTGGGTTGCCTCCCAACAAGCGCTATTGTTTAACGCCCTTAGCTAGGCATAAAACACGAATAGATCTAGGTATTGTCATCTTTGGCATGCAGTCCGTAAGTAGCTCTCATAATAGATTCATAAGGCAATTTAATTTTCTTTCTAGGAAAGTGTTACATGCCCTTCCTTAACGGAAATTGAAATTTAATGTTTCCTTCTTTCATATCAATAATTGCACCAATCGTTCCAAGGAAAGGTCTACCAAGAATAATAGGACATGTAGGATTGCAATCTATATCAAGAACAATGAAATCTATGGGCACATAATTCCTATTTGCAACAATAAGAACATCATTAATCCTTCCCATAAGTTTCTTAATAGTGGAATCCACAAGATGCAAATTTAAAGAACAATCATCAAATTCACGGAAACCTAACACATCACATAAAGTTTTTGGAATCGTGGAAACACTAGCACCAAATCACACAAAGCATGGCACTCATAATCTTTAATATTAATCTTAATAGTAGGTTCCCACTCATCATAAAGTTTTCTAGGGATAGAAACTTCCAATTCAAGCTTTTCTTCAAAAGATTGCATCATAGCATCAACGATATGTTTAGTAAAAGCTTTGTTTTGAATATAAGCATGAGGAGAATTCAACATGGATTAAAACAAGGAAATACAATCTATTAAAGAGCAATTATAATAATTAAATTCCTTGAAATCCAAAAGAGTGGGTTCATTGCTACCTAAAGTTTTGACCTCTCCAATCCCACTTTTATCAATTTTTGCATCAAGATCTAAAAACTCTGAATCATTGGGACACCTTTTAACTAAAGTTGACTCATCTCCAGTCCCATATTTATCAAGATTTATATTGGAAAACACAGATTCAATAGGAGTCACATCAATCACGTTAAGTTCTTCATCATTATTTAAAGATTCTGGTTTAGCGGCCATCTTATTTACTAAGGTAGCTTGTTTATCAGAAATTTGGCCTACTAAATTTTCAAGATGAGCAAACTGAGATTTTAAACCATAAAATTCCTTAGACATATCATCGAGCTATTTATTAATGTACTCCATAAAACTTTTCTGCTCCTTGAGCTCGTTTCTAAAGAAATTATTATGTTCAAATTGCAAAGACATGAAGCTCCTAACATTAATTTTAATTTCTTCCAACCTCCTAAAGTGAAGATCAACATTCTTTGGTTGAGCCATCATGAAAAAGCAAGCAATCAAACACACGAGCACACAAAAAACAAGCGAAGAAGACGAACGGAAGAGGGGCGATGAAAAGGCAAATCTTTTCGAAAATCGTTTTAGAAGTTGGGGAGAGGAAAATGAGAGGCGAAAGGTGAATAATGTAATGCATGAGATGAGAGTTTATGATGGGTACTTGGTATGGCTTGACATGGCGTAGATCTCCCCGGCAACGGCGCCAGAAATTCTTCCTGCTACTTCTTGAGCTTGCGTTGGTTTTTTCCTTGAAGAGGAAGGGTAATGTAGCAAAGTAGAGATAAGTATTTCCTTCAGTTTGAGAACCAAGGTATCAATCCGGTAGGAGACAACGCACAAGTCACACAATACTTGCATAAACAATTAAACAACTTGCACCCAACGCGATAAAGGGGTTGTCAATCCCTTCATGGTTACTTGCAAAAGTGAGATCTGATAGAGATAGATAAACTGTAAAGTAATGTTTTTGGTATTTTTGGTTTATAGATCGGAAAATAAAAGATTGCAAAATAGTAGATCGGAAACTTATATGATGGAAAATAGACCCAGGGGCCATAGGTTTCACTAGAGGCTTCTCTCAAGATAGAAAATAATACGGTGGGTGAACAAATTACTGCCGAGCAATTGATAGAAAAGCGCAAAGTTATGACAATATCTAAGGAAATGATCATGAATATAGGCATCACGTCCGTGTTAAGTAGACCAAAACGATTCTGCATCTACTACTATTACTCCACACATCGACCGCTATCCAGCATGCATCTAGAGTATTAAGTTCATCAAGAATGGAGTAACACATTAAGCAAGATGACATGATGTAGAGGAATTAACTCCATGTAACACCCCGGATGTAACTTTCCATATCTGTAACTCCAACTCGTGCCATTTTCGGCTATGTGTTATGATTTTCCCTCCGTGGTTGGGTTTTGTCTCTCGTTTTGCATTTTTTTCATGTCATGCATCTCATATCATGTCATCATGTGCATCTCATTTGCATACGTGTTCGTCTCATGCATCCGAGCATTTTCCCCGTTGTCTGTTTTGCAATCCGGCACTCCCACATGCACCAACGCACCCCCTCTTGTCTCTTTTCGTGAGCAGGTGTTAAACGTTCTCGGAATGGACCGAGCTTTGCCAAGTGGCCTTGGTATACCACCGGTAGACCACCTGTCAAGTTTCGTTCCATTTGGAGGCCGTTTGATGCTCCAACGGTTAATCGGGTAACCGCCAAGGCCTCTTGTGTGTTGCAGCCCAACACCCCTCCAAAACAGCCGAATAACCCATCTAAGTCACTTCCATGCTCTAGGTCGTTCGATCACGATCGTGTGGGCGAAAACCGCACTCCATTTGGAGTCTCCTAGCTCCCTGTACCTATAAATACACCTCCCCTCCGAAATTCCGGGTCCAAACCTTAGTCTCCCCTTCCCTCGCGCCGCCGGACACGTCCGCCCAAGCCGGACGAATCGTGCCGCCGCCCCGAGCCTATCGGCGCGTGCCACATGGCACCCCGGCCGCCCGTGCCGCGCCGGCCCGCCGAGCCCGCGACCGGCCCCCGCGGCCCGTCTCGCCGCCGCCCGGGTCGCCCGCTTCCCCCGCCGCCGCGCGCCTCCTCCCGCGGATCCCCGCGCCGCCGCCGTTCCCGCCGCCGCCCTCGCCGCGCCGCCGCCCGTCTCCGCTCTTCCCCGCCGCCGGCACCCGTCTGCCTCGACCCCCGATGCCGGGCCCGCACCTCCTCCGGCGCCCTCCTCTTCCCCTCCGACTCCGGCCAGCTCCTGCTCCGGCGAGCCTCGAGCGCCCGATCCAGATCTATCCACGAGGTTGACTTTCCCCCTCCCCTCAAATTCTCGATGTCCCGAGATATTGCATTATGTGCTCATGTGCATTGCATCATATTTCATCGCATACTACTCCGTTTTGTGTGCATGATATATCAAAATGTTCGTCTCGAGATGCTCTTCATTTTGTTCCATTGTGCCATGCACGTTTGAGTTCAACTTGATGCCCAAATCTCTGGTGCAAGAATGCTATATGATGTTAACTGCTGTTACCTATCAGAACTTGGTGATTTGTTATCTTTGTTGCAATTGATGTGTGCATCTTATGGGCATGAGATCTACAGGTGTTTTGATCTATGCCATGCCATCTTTACAGGAATCTATGCCATGTATTTTTGTGATCTATTTGGTGACTAGAACAACCATGCAAACTAGGCTTCGTGATGTTTCTGTTTTCAGGGACTTAGGATTTTTGTTAGTCTGTCACTGCTGTTATTTTGTTGCCATGTATCCATGTGGCTACAGAGAGATCCATGCTTATTTTTAGTATGTTAAGTAAGGATGTTTTGTAGATATAGTTGTGCTCTATCCATCCATGGCCCTTTTTGCAATTATGGAGTGCCCTAGCATGTCTTAATCTTGCTCTACTGTTGCTATAAAATATTCCTGGCAGATTGTTAACATGATATTCAATTTTGCCAAGGTTGTTGTAGTTGATCCATAGATGCTATGAACTTTCTCTTGCCATGGTTAGCTTCATAAACATGCCAAATTTCCGTAGGTATGCTTTTTTTGTCAAGCATTGCTTTGTGATGAGTGAATCAAGCTCACAAAGATGCCCTCATAATTTCTGTTAATGCCATGCTGGGTTTCCTGCCAAGTCTGGAACCTGTTAACAAAACTTGCTATGTTTACATGGGTGCCATCATATCTTCTTATCCTTTTTGGCTCATGGTCAGTAAGGGACTTTTGTTCTATGCATTTAGTAGATTCATGCCTTGCCTTGTTTTGCTATGCTAAGGTCCTGTAGCATGTTGATTGCATGCTCTGAACATTGCTACCTGATGTTGTTTATGCCATGTTCAGTATTTTCACCAAGTCTGTGAAGCTGATATCTTTTGCACTTTTGCCATGCTTGTTTGAACCTGTTATGGTGTGATCTAGCCATAGCTCAGTGTTCATCTTTTGTCAAGCATCGCATGTAGATTACTCTCATATGCTTTTTTGCTATGTTGGGGTGCTGTAGCATAGTTGCTTGTTGTATTCTAAGTGCTTGTTTACTCTCATAGCTGCTAAGTCTGAAACCAGATAACGAAACTTATTATGTTTACATGCTTGCCATCATATCTTCTGGTCCTTTTTGGCTTATAGTCAGTAAGGGACTTTTGTCATATGCATTTAGTAGAACACTGCCATGCCTTGTTTTGCTATGTTAAGTTCCTGTAGCATGTTGATTTCGTGCTCTGGACATTGCTACCTGATGCTGTTTTCTGCCATGTCCAGTAATTTCACCAAGTCTGTGAACCTGTTATCTTTTGTACTTTTGCCATGCTTGTTTGAACTTGATATGTTGTGATCCAGCCGTAGCTCAGTGTTCATCTTTTGTCAAGCATCTCCTGTAGATTACTACCATATGCTTTGTTGCTATGTTGGAGTGCTGTAGCATTGTTACTTATTGCATTTTAAGTGCTATCATGCTGTTAATCGCAGAATCGTGTCATTCTTGTTTTGCTTGCCATTTGCAAACCGTGCATCCGTTTCCGGTGATCTTTATATCGATTTCGTCTGAAATCATCTCATCTTTATAGTGGCACACTTGGTTTTCCAAGTTACTGCCTTGTTCATCCTTTTTCTTCCGGAGCACGCATACGCATCGCATATCATGCATGTTTTGCATCATATTGCTTGTGCATTTCCCGGGTTTGATTGTGGTTCCATTGCTTGTGTTCTTGCTGTGGGTAGAGCCGGGAGACAAGAATGCTTACGAGGAACCTGTTGAGTACACTTACGAGGATCAAGCTTTCGACAACTCTGAGAACCTTGCAGGCAAGATGACCATACCCTCGAAATCACTTCTATCTTTGCTTTGCTAGTTGTTCGTTCTATTGCCATGCTGCGCTACCTACCACTTGCTATATCATGCCTCCCATATTGCCATGTCAAGCCTCTAACCATCCTTTCCTAGCAAACCGTTGTTTGGCTAAGTTACCGCTTTTGCTCAGCCCTTCTTATAGCGTTGCTAGTTGTAGGTGAAGCTGAAGTTGATTCCATGTTGGAACATGGATATTTTGGAATATCACAATATCTCTTATCTAATTAATGCATCTATATATTTGGTAAAGGGTGGAAGGCTCGACTTTATGCCTGGTGTTTTGTTCAACTCTTGCTGCCCTAGTTTCCGTCATACCGGTATTATGTTCCTTGAGTTTGCGTTCCTTACGCGGTTGGGTGATTTATGGGACCCCCTTGACAGTTCGCCTTGAATAAAACTCCTCCAGCATGGCCCAACCTTGGTTTTACCATTTGCCACCTAAGCCTTTTCCCTTGGGTTTTTGCGAGCCCGAGGGTCATCTTTATTTAACCCCCCCCCCCGGGCCAGTGCTCCTTCGAGTGTTGGTCCGAACCGAGCAGCCTGCGGGGCCACCTCGGGGAGACTCGAGGCCTGGTTTTACTCGTAGCTTGACTTATCCGGTGCCCCGAGAACGAGATATGTGCAGCTCCTATCGGGATTTGTCGGCGCATCTGGCAGCTTTGCTGGTCTTGTTTTTCCATTGTCGAAATGTCTTGTAAACCGGGATTCCGAGACTAATCGGGTCTTCTCGGGAGAAGGTTTATCCTTCGTTGACCGTGAGAGCTTATAATGGGCTATGTTGGGACACCCCTGCAGGGTATTATCTTTCGAAAGACGTTCCCGCGGTTATGAGGCAGATGGGAATTTGTTAATGTCCGGTTGTAGAGAACTTGCCACTTGACGTAATTAAAATACATCAACTGTGTGTGTAGCCGTGATGGTCTCTTCTCGGCGGAGTCCGGGAAGTGAACACGGTTTGAGTTATGAATGAACGTAAGTAGTTTCAGGATCACTTCTTGATCATTTCTAGCTTCGCGACCGTTGCGTTGCTTCTCTTCTCGCTCTCATTTGCGTATGTTAGCCACCATATATGCTTAGTGCCTGCTGTAGCTTCACCTCATTACACCATCCTTTCCTATAAGCTTAAATAGACTTGATCTCGCGGGTGTGAGATTGTTGAGTCCTCGTGACTCACAGATTCTACCAAAACAGTTGCAGGTGTCGACGATGCCAGCGTAGATGACGCAACCGAGCTCAAGTGGGAGTTCGACGAGGACCGTGGTCGTTACCATGTTTCGTTTCCTGATGATCAGTAGTGGAGCCCAGTTGGGACGATCGGGGATCTAGCATTTGGGGTTATCTTATTGTCATTTGGATTTGACCGTAGTCGGTCTATGTGTGGATTTTGAATGATGTATGAATTAATTTATGTATTGTGTGAAGTGGCGATTGTAAGCCAACTCTCGTTATCCCATTCTTGTTCATTACATGGGATTGTGTGAAGATAACCCTTCTTGCGACAATACCACAATGCGGTTATGCCTCTAAGTCGTGCCTCGACACGTGGGAGATATAGCCGCATCGTGGGCGTTACACTCAAGCAATATGATGAAAACCCCATCTTTTTATCCTCGATGGCAACAATACAATACGTGCCTTGCTACCCCTACTGTCACTGGGAAAGGACACCGCAAGATTGAACCAAGAGCTAAGCACTTCTCCCATCGCAAGAAAACTAATCTAGTTGGCCAAACCAAACCGATAGTTCGAAGAGAATTAGAAAGATATCAAACCATGCATGAAAGAATTCAGAGGAGATTCAAATAATATTCATAGATAAGCTGGTCATAAATCCACAATTCATCAGTTCTCGGCAAACACACCGCAAAAAGTATTACATCGAATAGATCTCCCAGAACATCGAGGAGAACATGGTATTAAGAATCAAAGAGAGAGAAGAAGCCATCTAGCTACTAGCTATGGACCCATAGGTCTGTGGTAAACTACTCACGCTTCATCGAAAGGGCAATAGAGTTGATGTAGAAGCCCTCCGTGATCGAATCCCCCTCCGGCAGGGTGCTGGAAAAGGTCCCTAGATGGGATCTCACGGGTACAGAAGGTTGCAGTGGTGGAAAAGTGTTTTCATAGATGCCTCTGTTGGTTTGGGGATATATGTGTATATATAGACGCAAGAATTAGGTTTGCAAGTGCACGAGGGGCCCACAAGGGTGGGGGCGCAGCCTCCGTTTTTGTGGCTGCCTCGTGGCTCCTTCGACTTCATCTCCAAGTCTCCTGGTTGTCTTCTCGTCCAAGAAAAATCATCGCGAAGGTTTTATTCCGTTTGGACTTCGTTTGGTATTCCTTTTTTGCGAAACTCAAAAACATGGAAAAACAGGAAGTGGCACTGGGCTCTAGGTTAATAGGTTAGTCCCAAAAGTAACATAAAATAGCATATTAATGCATATAAAACATCCAAAACAGATAATATAATAGCATGGAACAATAAAAAATTATAGATACGTTGGAGACATATCAGTATGATAGAACAACTGCTAGCAAATCCTTATGTAGGAGATGGAACTGAACATCCTGATATGCACTTGATATATGTGGATGAAATTTTTGGATTATTTAAGCTTGCAGGTTTACCCGGAGAAGAAGCTAAGAAGAAGGTTTTCCCTTTATATTTGAAAGGAAAAGCATTGACATGGTATAGGCTATGGGATGATATTCGATCTTGGAATTGGAATCTATTGAAATTGGAAATTCACCAACAAAATTATCCTATGCATCTAGTTCATTGCGATCGGAATTATATATATAATTTTTGGCCCGTGAAGGAGAAAGTATCGCTCTAGTTTGGGGGAGGCTTAAGTCAATGTTATATTCATGTCCCAATCATGAGCTCTCAAGAGAAATTATTATTCAGAATTTTTATGCTCGGCTTTCTCATGATGATCGATCCATGCTTGATACTTCTTGTGCTAGTTCTTTTATCAGGAAGACTATTGAATTCAGGTGGGATCTTTTAGAAAGAATGAAACACAACTCTAAAGATTGCGAACTCGACGAAGGTAGAGAGTCAGGTATTAAGCTTATGTTTGATTGTGTTAAATCCTTTATGAATACCGATGCCTTTCACAAGTTTAGCACTAAATATGGACTTGACTCTGAGATAGTAGCCTCTTTTGTGAATCATTTGCTACTCATGTTTATCTCCCTAAGGAGAAGTGGTTTAATTATCATCCACCTATTAAAGAATAAATTAAAGAACCGGTTAAAGCTATAGATTAAACTATCATTTACAATGTTGATCCAATTATAACTACTGCTTATATTTAAAAACCACCTTTCCCAGTTAGGATAAAGGAACATGTTAAGGTATCAACTGTGGTTCGCAAAAGTAATTTCAAAGCACCTAGAGCATTAGAACAAATCAAAGTAGAACCTAGTGTTGCTATGGTTAAAGATCTCCTCGTAGAAAATATTGATGGGCATGTTATTTACTTCTGTGATGAAGCTACTAGAATTCCCAAACCCGATGAAAAAGATAAACATAGATCTATTAAAATAGGAGATCACAGTTATCATGGTTTATGTGACTAGGGTGCTAGTGTGAGTGATATTCCTTTTACCTTATATCAAGAAATTATGAATGATATAGCACCCGTTTAAATAGAAGACATAGATGTTACTATCAAACTTGCTAATAGAGACACCATCACACCACTTGGGATTGTTAGAGATGTTGAAGTCTTGTGTGGGAAAGTAAAATATCCTACTGATTTTCTAGTTCTTGGTTCCCCACAAGATGATTTTTGTCCCATTGTTTTTGGTAGACCTTTCTTGAACATTGTTAGTGCTAAAATAGATTGTGAGAAACAAACTGTCGGTGTTAGTTTTGGTGATGAGTCTCATGAGTTTAATTTCTCCAAGTTTAGAAGACAACCTCATAAGAAAGAATTACCTAGTAACGATGAAATAATTGTCTTGCTTCTATTGTCGTGCCTCCTACTGATCCACTAGAACAATATTTTCTAGACCATGAAACAGATATGCATATGCATGAAAGAAATGAAATAGATAAAAATTTCTTTGAACAACGACCTCTGCTCAAACAAAATTTGCCTATTGAAACTCTAGGAGGTCCTCCTCCACCTAAAGGTGATCCTGTGTTTGAATTAAAACAATTGCAAGACACTTTGACATATGCTTATCTTGATGAGACAAAGATAAATCATGTTATTATTAGTGCTAACCTTTCAGAACATGAAGAAGAAAGATTATTTAAAATTATGAAGAAGCACTGACCTGCTATTAGGTATACCCTTGATGATCTTAAGGGCATTAGTCCCACTCTTTGTCAGCACAAGATTAATATGGAACCTAGTGCTAAACCCGCTGTTTATCACCAACGACATTTGAATCCTAAGATGAAAGAAGTGGTAAGAACTGAAATATTAAAGCTTCTGGAAGCAGGTATAATCTATCCCGTAGCTGATAGTAGACGGGTAAGTCCTGTTCATTGTGTCCCTAAGAAGGAAGGTATTACTGTTGTTCCTAATGATAAAAATGAACTTATTCCATAAAGAATTGTCACTGGCTGTAGAATGGTAATTGATTTTAGAAAATTAATTAAAGAAACTAGAAAAGATCATTGCCCTCTACCTTTTATTGATCAAATGTTAGAAAGACTGTCTAGGCACACACACTTTTGCTTTCTTGATGGGTATTCTGGTTTTTCTCAAATACTTGTTTCACAACCTGATCAAGATAAAACCACCTTTACTTGCCCTTTTGGAACTTATGCTTATAGACGTATGCCTTTTGGTTTATGCAATGCACCTGCTACCTTTCAAAGATTTATGACTGCTATATTCTCTGATTTTTGTGAAAAGATTGTTGAGGTTTCCATGGATGATTTTTCTGTTTACGGAACTTTGTTTGATGATTGCTTAAGCAAGCTTGATCGAGTTTTGCAGAGATTTGAGCAAACTAATCTTGTCTTGAATTGGGAGAAGTGCCACTTTATGGTTAATGAAGGAATTGTCTTGGGGCATAAATTCTCTGAACGAGGTATTTAGGTGGATAAAGCTAAAGTTGATGCAATTGAAAAAATGCCATGTCCTAAAGATATTAAAGGTATTCGTAGTTTCCTCGGTCATGTTGGTTTCTATCGGAGGTTTATTAAAGACTTCTCGAAAATTTCTAGGCCTCTTACAAATCCTTTACAAAAGGATGTCCCATTCTTTTTGATGATGATTGTGGAGAAGCCTTTCAAACACATAAGAAAGCCTTAACTTCTGCACCTATAGTACAACCACCTGATTGGAACTTGGCTTTTGGAATTATGTGTGATGCTAGTGAATATGTTGTTGGTGCTGTTCTAGGACAAAGAGTTGATAAAAAATTAAATGTTATTCATTATGCTAGTAAAAACTCTAGATAATGCTCAACGAAATTATGCTACTACCAAAAAAGAATTTTTAGCAGTTGTGTTTGCTTGTGATAAATTCAGATCTTATATTGTTGATTCTAAATTAACTGTTCACACCGATCATGCTGCTATTAAATATCTTATGGAAAAGAAATATGCTAAACCTAGACTCATTAGGTGAGTTATTTTGCTACAAGAATTTGATTTACATATTGTTGATAGAAAAGGAGTTGAGAACCCCGAAGCTGATAACTTTTCTAGGTTACAAAATATTATTGATGACCCACTACCTATTGATGATAGTTTTCCTGATGAACAACTTGCTACAATAAATTTTCTCATAACACTATGCTGACTATGCTAATTACATTCACTAGTACAGCGAGGTGCTATACAAACGGTTTTTAACCCCTTTCCATGACGGCATTTGGAACCGTCGCCAAGTGAGTGTGGGTGATAGGGGGGTCCTTCCCACACGACCCAGAAACTGTCGGGGATATGCCTTCCTGGCATAGATGCTCGAGAAAATGAGGTCGTGTGCGACCGGCGAGCGCTCAAATACGGAAATACGTACAATAGAGCGAAATTGTTTCCGGTCCCAAGTACATCCCACACAGTCAGTCTCCGCTAAACGTTTCCATTCGTATGTACATCCCACACAGTCGCTCCAAGGAAAACGTTTCCATTCACAGGTACATCACACACAATTTTCCCCGTTAAATCGTTTGTCATAGCGTTGCTATTGCACACGATATTAACAATTTTATCGTTTGCGTTATTGAATGCATCACACACGGTGCATAGAAGAAACTGTGTGGCAAAGGTTGTCCATCACACACAGTTTTTATGTGGTAAATGTTTGTGCCAGGTGGCCTAACGCAAACAGTTCTCAAGAGGATGTCGTGTGTGATTGTTCAATAATCTAACACGGTTTATTCCTAGAAACTGTGTGCGTTATTGAATGCATCACACACGGTGTTTTCTCAATACCCGTTTGCAATAGAAAAACCCAATTAGCATGCTAATTATCCGATTATTAATAATCCATTTATTAATCTAATTGACATTTCATATTAAGCACACAATTTATTTCATTTTCATAATTGAAAGACATCAGAGTACAACATCATATAGCTTCAACACTCAGCTACCCCATTACACAACTACACCAGCACCAAGTTTCACATGCAACATCTATAACCTTTCGAAATTAGCATCATAGACAGTACATAGAGAGATGTATCTCATCTGGAAAACTGCTGAAGTAGAAGGCGTATATTGAGCCTTCATTGATGTTGAAGGCCTTTGTAACTTTAGGCCAGTGCATGTGGATGATTGACCGTCCATCCCTCATCCTCTTCAGGACACTTCAATATTGAACCGTGGGTGTTGTATGAATACCTTCCTCGCCTCCTGACCAAACAGGTAGTTTGAGAGGTAATCATCAGTGAACTGCTTTGGAAAGGCCTGAAAACAAGGATGTGCATAAATATCTTATCTATATTGGAAATGGGGCAAAGGAATAAAAAAGGAAAGGCAATGGTGCGCGTCGGTCCTAAACAAATGGTTTAAAACCCCTTTCCGCGACGGCATTTGGGACCGTCGCCAAGTGAGTGTGTGTGATAGGGTGTCCTTCCCACACGGCCCAGAAATCGTCGGGGATAGGCCCTCCTGGGACCCAGGCTGGGGTCGTGTGCGATCGGGCGAGGCATCAAAACCCAATCATTTCCGTAGGTATGTACATCCCACACGGTGAATCCCATAAATCATTTCCGTAGGTATGTACATCCCACACGGTGAATGTCGGTGAACAAAAATAGGGGTCCCTTTTTGCACCCCTTTACTTGTGCCCGGGCAGTCGCAGCCCCATGCCCCTGGCCACCCTTTGCGGGGCAGAAGAAGCAAAACCACAAGACAACTAGAGCAATGCCAAGACAGAAACACAAAGAGCAGAGGGGCGAGGTGGACTCCCCGGCAAGGCCCTTGCCGGGGCGACCTCCACAGCCCCGGCAAGCGCCTTGCCGGGGCAACTTGCCCGACACCCGCAGAGTCGCCACGCTTGAGCCCGAGGGTTCCAACGCCATCAACCACATTGGAACCAAGGCTCGGGAGGCGCCTTCGTGGTGGCATGCAGATCTTTGTGAAGACCAGAAGCATACAAGACTAGATGAAGAACTAGAAGACGACGATCCTCGGCAAGATCCTTGCCGAGGAAACCCATGAGACCCCCGGCAAGATCGTTGCCGGGGACGACCGTGACGCCGCGGAAAGACCCTTGCCGGGGCCCCGGCATGCCCCTTGCCAAAGACATCCACAGGGCCACAGCCAGGCCCACATCTGCCAAGATTCGACCGCCGTTCCCATGCAGGTGCCAGCCCACCAACTAGGCGAACACCTGCGTGGCGACGTGCGGCCTCTAGGCGACCTCAGCAAGCACCTACGTGGTGGCATGCAGATCTTCGTGAAGACTCAGCCACCGCACCAACTCAGCAGCCAGCCAGCCAGCGTGGCACTACACGCCTCGTCAGTTCGGACGCGCGTCGAAGCCAGGCAAGGCGGCGACGGCTGGGACGAGCTTCCTTGTCGTCCCCGATAAAGCAAGAAGGGCACGTCGGCAGCGCATTAAATGCGTTTGTCCTACGGTGCCAGAGGATAGACTCAACAACTGTATAACTTTCCACCTCCTGTGTGCCACTTTGGCGGCCCCTTTTGTCTATAAAAGGAGGCACGCGGCGTACTGGGAGAGGATTCGGACTTTTTGGACCCTGCATGCCTTGTAGCTAGTCCAAGAACACCAGATAAATAGAAATCAGCAGGAGTAGGGTATTACGCATCACTTGCGGCCCGAACCTGGATAATTCCCCCCCGCATTGATCTCTCAATCCCACTCTTTCCACAGCCCCGCGCCCGCCAACCGTAGAAGGGATTCCATTGATCCCATAGCGTCGTTTCCCCCGACATCTTTGGCGCGCCAGGTAGGGGGCGCAAGCCGTGAAATCTGGCTTTGGAGCCGATGCAGCGACTTTTCCATGAGGATGGCTCGAAGGGAGTGGGCGACGTCGATCAACCGCCCTCTGGTGCCATCTGCAGCCTCGACGGCCATCTGTGTGCCCCAAAAAGCTAAGTCATGCAAAATTTTGGCTAATTTCATTTATACAAGTCTGTCCTCCCCGAAAGATCTCGTTCCTTGTACGGGAAACATGCACGCAATGGGACCCTTCCGCTATCGGCAACACCCTTGTCTCTATCTCGAGTCCGCTCGACAGTTCATGCGGCCGCGCTAAGAATGGCAAGGTGGCCTACCCGCTACTAGCAGCTCTCTTGTCATGTTTCGAGTCCGCTCGACAGTTCCAGCGACCGCGCTTGCAGCGGCAAGGTGGCTTGCCCGGCGGCAAGCGCCCTTCCGGCAGGGTGCTAAGGATCCACCCTCAAGGCACCACGGCATGGGTGTCCGCGCCGGTAGCCTTATCCCAACAAGCGTAGGGTGCAAACGTACAAAGAAAGATCTAACGGGAAGATAGCATGCGTGATATTAAAGTATTGCAGAGTTATGTTACATCAAATAATCTTTGCGGTTCTAACTTAAGATAAAATTGTCTTGGTCTTGAACTCGCGGCGGCGATAAGGAATGGGGCGCCTAATCCCGGCGCTGGACCTCTATCCTCTGAACTCCGTCGACGCGGTTGATGATAGGCGCGATATGCTCCTCGAGCGCCGTGAGGTCCACACCCTCGGCAAGCTCTCCAGCGCGGCGTCAAAGTCGAGAGTGGGGTTCCAGTACGCCCCTTGGTGAGAACCTTGGTCAGGGCACCCCGGCAAAGCCTCCGGGCCTCATTGGCCAGAGAGGTCGCCCTGTTGGAGCGGAACTACTCCACGGCTCCAAGAACGCCCTCGAAGAACAAGGTCAGCTTGGCGTTGGGACTCACGTTCGGCTCCGGGGCGTACCTCATGTTTGGCATCCCCATGGCAGCCAGCTTCGTGGTGATCCTGCCGGCGACATCGGCGAGGCAGCTGATCCAGAGGTTTACGCCCATCACATAATCCTCGTGGTTGGCGGCGACATTCCTCCGCAGCTGCCTCTCCTCCTCCAGGCCCTTGGGCAGGGTCTCCTCCCAGGGCCTGACCTCCGAAAACGTCCCGTCAAGACCCTCCAGCTTCGGCTTCAGGTCTTTGATGGAGTCGTTGGCCTTGGAGAGCTGCTCAGCCTTGCTGAGGACTGCGGCCTGCGCCTCCACCAGAGCACCGTTGAGCGTGTCCTTCTCCTTCGCCAACTACAGGCTTGTTCCTTCAGCCCACCGTCCGTTTCCTCCAAACAGGAGAGCTCCCCAAGGAGCAGGAAGAAGCAGAGAAAGTAGCCCGTCGGTCCAACATGTACCAATTTGTGGATGATACCCTGTACCGAAGGAGGCCGAACGGAGTCAGGCTGAAGTGCATTCCTCGGGAGGACGGACTAGAGCTGTTGGCAGCGATACATGGAGGTATGTGTGGCTCCCACATAGGGTCAAGGGCCCTTGCCGGCAAGGCATTTCGGCAGGGTTTCTTCTGGCCCACAACCCTCCAGGATGCAGCTGCGCTAGTAACTAAGTGTGAAGCGTGTCAGTTCCATTCGAAGAAGCTTCATCAACCAGCTCAAGCCCTTCAAACAATCCCTCTCTCCTGGCCATTTTCGGTCTGGGGGCTCGACATACTGGGCCCCTTCCCCCGTGCTGTCGGGGGCTTTGAGTACTTGTACGTCGCAATTGACAAGTTCACAAAGTGGCCCGAAGTGGAAGTAGTAAGGAAGGTGACAGCACAGTTAGTCATCAAGTTCTTCAAGGGCTTAGTTTGCCGTTTTGGTGTGCCGAATAGAGTCATCACCGACAACGGCACACAGTTCACAAGCTGCGCCTTCATGCAATACATTCAGGACCTCGGTAGCAAGGTCTGATTCGCTTAAGTGGCACACCCACAGAGCAACGGCCAGGCGGAGAGGGCAAATGCTGAAGGACTGCGAGGCCTGAGGACAAAGACTTTTGACAGGCTGCACAAGTGCGGAAGGCGCTGGATCGATGAGTTGCCGGCGGTTCTTTGGTCGATCAGAATGACACCGAATCGAGCCACCGGCCAGACACCGTTTGCCCTGGTATACGGGGCAGAAGCAGTTCTCCCCACGGAATTCACATACGGATCACCTTGAAAACTCTCTTATGACGAGCTTGAGCAAGAGCAGTTGCGGCAAGATGACGCGACGCTCCTTGAGGAAGATCGTCTTCGGGCGGCTGTGCGAGTTGCACGCTACCAGCAGGCCTTGCGCCACTACCATAGCCGCAAGGTTCATGCCCGATGTCTTGAGGAAGGCGACCTTGTTCTTCGGCGTGTTCAGTCGGCCAAGAATTCCAACAAGTTAACACCGAAGTGGGAAGGCCCTTATCGGGTAATACGAGTCACCAGGCCCGGCGCAGTCCGCTTGGAGACCGAAGATGGTATCCCAATGAGCAACTCCTGGAACATCGAACATCTTCGTAAGTTTTAGCCATGAGGCGCGGTTGCCGGGCCTCCCGGCAAGCCACCTTTTGTACGAGCCTTGCCGACAAGGCATGTAACCCTTTGTACAAAGCGAGGCGCAGACCCTGAGCATAAATAAATGAAGCGCTGGCGCCCTAAGTTTTAGCATGCATGCTAGGTTAATTCTCTCTTTGGTAGGGTTGATAGTGCCCGGCGGCATCTAACCCCTAGCATAGAGGTTGGGTGTGTGTCTTTCCATCCTTTCCAGTCTTTTCTTTGGTCCGCGGGTTGCACATGTGTTCCTGCCAAGCCATTTAAGGGCAGGAGGACAGATCGACATCCCCGACCCCGGCAAGCCATTGCCGGGGGGGCTGCAGATTCAAGCACCCGACCACGGCAAGCCAGGGTTGCCGGGGGCTGCAGATCCAGATAATTCCTTTATCCCCTGTTATGCACTTCCGTATGGAATTGGGACGTATGACGCCTCGTTCATTACTGGACCACCGTGCTCCCCCTTTCCTGTGCCCATGAACTATTCCCTGGGCCGGAACTTGGTTGTAGTTGCGGTGACAAGGAAGCAAACGAAGAGCCTAACCCTACTTCGCCTCTGCCTCCGCCGAGAGCGTGAGCATGGTCGTGAATGAAGTGAGGGGACGGCAAGGCCTGTTGCCGGGCGACAATGTTTATCTTAAAAATAACAACGATTCATTCCTTGGCATGGGCCTTGCTCACACACAAAGAACCCGACAAGCACCCTTTTTCATTAATACGTTCCAAACAGGTACAGTTCGTACGGAATGCAAACATGAGCAAGGGGATTACAAGGTTTAAATCTAATAGGCCCAGGCCCGGGGGCTCCTGTCGGTGTACAAAAATAGAGGTCCCTTTTTGCACCCCTTTACTTGTGCGCGGGCAGTCACAGCCCCAGGCCCCTGGCCACCCTTGGTGGGGCAGAAGAAGCAAAACCACAAGACAGCCAAAGCAATGCCAAGACAGAAACATAAAGAGCATAGGGGCGAGATGGACTCCCCCGGCAAGGCCCTTGCCGGGGCAACCTCCACAGGCCCGACAAGAGCCTTGCCAGGGAAACTTGCCCGACACCCGCAGAGCCGCCAACCTTGAGCCCGAGGGTTCCAACGCCATCAACCACATTGGAACCAAGGCTCGGGAGGCGCCTTCGTGGTGGCATGCAGATCTTTGTGAAGACCAGAAGCATACAAGACTAGATGAAGAACTAGAAGACGACGATCCTCGACAAGATCCTTGCCGAGGAAACCCATGAGACCCCCGGCAAGATCCTTGCCGGGGATGACCGAGACGCAGCGGCAAGACCCTTGCTGGGGCCCCGGCAAGCCCCTTGCCAAAGACATCCGCAGGGCCACAGCCAGGCCCATATCTGCCAAGATTCCACCACCGTTCCCATGCAGTTGCCAGCCCACCAACTAGGAGAACACCTGCGTGGCGACGTGCGGCCTCTGGGCCAACTCAGCAAGTACCTACGTGGTGGCATGCAGATCTTCGTGAAGACTCTGCCACCGCACAAACTCAGCAGCCAGCCAGCCAGCGTGGCACTACACGCCTCGTCAGTTCGGACGCGCGTCGAAGCCAGGCGAGGCGGCGATGGCTGGGATGAGCTTCCTTGCTGTCCCCGATAAAGCAAGAAGGGCACGTCGGCAGCGCATTAAATGCGTTTGTCCTATGGTGCCAGAGGATAGACTCAACCACTGTATAACTTTCCACCTCCTGTGTACCACTGTGGCAGCCCCTTTTGTCTATGAAAGGAGGCCCGTGGCGTACTGGGTGAGGTTCGGACTTTCTGGACCCTGCACACCTTGTAGCTAGTCCAAGAACACCAGATAAACATAAACCAGCAGGAGTAGGGTATTACGCATCACTTGCAGCCTGAACCTGGATAATTCCCCCCCCCCCCCGCGTTGTTCTCTCAATCCCGCTCTTTCCACAGCCCCGCGCCCGCCAACCGTAGAAGGGATTCCAGTGATCCCATAGGTGTCATTTCCCCCGACAGTGAATGCCAGAAATAATTTCCGTTGGTATGTACATCCCACATGGTGAATCCTAGAAAAACATTTCCGTTTGTATGTATATCACAAACAGTCAATCCAAGGAATACGTTTCCGTTCTTATGTACATCCCACACAGTCAATCCAGGGAAAACGTTTCCGTTCAGATGTACATCCCACATGGTTTTATGTATACGCTCGTGTGTGAAAGGTGTAACTATCACACATGCTCTGCCTTGGTTAACTGTTTGCGTTCATTAACTAGATCACACACGATTTGAGGTAGAAAACTGTGTGGCATTGGGCCATCCATCGCAAGCGCTTTTACTGCTAGAACCATTTGCAAAGGTCCATGACTATCTGTTCTATTTTTATTTTTGCCTATAATTTATTATTCTAATTGGAAATTTTGAAATACGAAACGTGCAATTCAAATTCTCAGCAGAATGGTTCAACAACAAATCCATAAATAAAATTTCTAGTACAATATGTCCAGTAATTACAGGATTAGGCAGCAATTAACTATGATGAACTACAGTATTTAAAGGCGGTAAAGGTGAAGAGACAAGTGTAAATCAATTTCACTGCCGACGGTGTTGAAGAAGCAAAATGCCCATAATGTGCCCTCCTGCATGCCATAGGCACGAACCACTTTTGTCCAACCCCTTGTGACGATCGCCCGCCCATCCTTCACCGCCTTCAGGAAGACTTCTAGAGCATTATCATGGTAGCATGAATTATATACTTTAACCTTAGTTGCCTCCACTCTGGTCATGTAGTTTGCAAGGTAATCATCAATAAATAGCTTCGGAAACCACTGAAAAGATAAAAATATCAGATACTGAGGTCTAATAGAGTAAGTAGTGGGCAGGGGGGAAAGGCAACACATTACTTACCATCCTAAACTTCACTGTTGTCTTCCACAAAGTGTAAATAAAGAGCTTAATTCCAACCACCCGTTTCTTTCGCCTAACGATCTTTCTTAGTTTCCTCACTTGACGCTTCTTCATGAATATCTCATTACCCCATACACAAAAGGGATCGAAGTGTGGATCAGTACCCCTCATATATGTACCTACAAGCAACCAGTAAATGTTAGAAGCTAAACTGAGATTGCACAAATGATGTAAAATACAACTACCTATGTTCCTAAGTACAAGTATTTTTTTTTTGAGATTTCAATATGAACTACATACGGATGTATATAGAATTATAGATATAGATTAGATTAGAATCTAGATTCACTCATTTTTCTCCTTATGTAGTCTATATTGGAATCTCTAAAAATACTTATATTTAGGAATAGATGGTGTATAAGACATGGGATGCAGCTAACCTCGACGGCAAACAACAGCATCGCCCAATGTAGCCCTATGTAAGTACATGGAAAGCCAATGTTAACTACAACAGGGTTAACATCCACCAAAAATAGCAAATGGTAATAAAACGGCAGCATCTGTAGTGATATCTTCATTTCGAAAGAGTAGCATGGCAGCAAAGGGACGGATTAAAAAATGGATACAACTGTTAATTGCAACAGGCTTAACAACATCCTAATTCATGTTTTGTAAGTTTGTAGCCAGTGAAATACAATTCTAAATGGATACAACTATTAATTGCAACAGGCTTAATGGCCATTGAAACCGGTACTGATAAAAATGCAATTGGTAGAGTTAAACATCACAGGGCAGGTGCTGCCAGAGCAGATAATGGCCCACTTGTCTATAAAAAGGTCGGGAAAATAGCTCAAATGTGTTAGGCATGTTTACTACAACATGCTTAATACATCAACAGTACAAAACATAGCCATTAATTGCAACTGGTATTGGTAAGATTGAACTAGTGGTACATACTTGGTAAGTCCTGAGAGGTAGTTGCTAGAGCACTTCATCTTCGCCAGAGCCCGCCCAAAGTCAGCGGCGGCGGAGGCGAGCTGTTCATCCGGGTCGAAGCGTGGATCAGTGTCACTGACATGTGTACCTACAGGCTACCAGTAAATGGTAGAAGTTAAACTGCAATTGCACAAATGATGTGAAATATTGTAAGACATGGGATGCAGCTAACCTTGATGGCAAACAACAACACCGGTCGTTATGACCCTGCGTAAGTACATGGACAAGCATGTTAAGTACAACAGGGTTAGCATCCACCAAAAATAGCAAATGGGGCAGCATCTCTAGTATATCTTCATTGCGGAGAGTAGCATGGTAGAAAATGGACAGATTAAAAAATGGATACAACTGTTAATTGCAACAGGCTTAACAACATCCTAAGTCATGTTTTGTAAGTTTGTAGCCATTGAAATGCAACTGTTTAAAAATGGATTCAACTGTTAATTGCAACAGGCTTAATAGACATTGAAACCGGTACTAATAAAAATGTAATTGGCATAGTTAAACATCACAAGGCAGGTGCTGCCAGAGCAGAGAATGGCCCAGATGTCTATAAAAAGGTAGGGACAGTAGCAAAAACGTGTTAGGCATGTTTACTAGAACATGCTTAATACATCGACTGTACGAAACATTGCCATTAATTGCATCTGGTATTGGTAAGATTGAACTGGTGAGTACATACTTGGTTAGTCCAGAGAGGTAGTTGCTGGGGCACTTCAACTTGGCCAGAGCTCGCCCAAAGTCAGCGACGGCAGAGGCGATCTGTTCCTCCGGGTCGAAGCGTGGATCAGTGCCACTAACATGTGTACCTACAAGCAACCAGTAAATGGGTAGATTTAAACTGCAATTGCACAAATTATGTGAAATACTGTAAGACATGGGATGCAGCTCACCTTGATGGCAAACAAAAGCATCGGCCGTTATGAACCTGCGTAAGTACATGGACAGGCATGTTAAGTGCAACAGGGTTAGCATCCACTAAAAATAGAAAATGGGCAGCATCTCTAGTGATATCCTGAGTCATGTATTGTAAGTTTGTTGCGGGTATTGGTGAAATTGAGCTGGACACGGTAATATTTGAACATCACATAGTGTGCAGTACTGAAATAAAGAAGGCACGAACATGCTTAATACATCAACCGTACAAATCATAGCCGTTGCAAGTGGTATTGGTATGATTTAGCTGGTCAGATCTTACCTGTTAAGTCTTGGGGGTAGTCGCTGGGGGACTTCATCTGGGCCAGAGCGTGCACCATGTCGGCGGCGGCGGCGGAGGCGAGGTGTTCCTCCGGGTCAATAGGCACAGTGGCCACCACGCCATGGACCACCATCAGCTCCTGGTGGGGGGGATTTCGAGGCATGAGGATGTTTCGTAGGTGCCATTTAAGCAATCAGGCCGGTGACGTGATAGAGATCGATGGGTTACCTGACTGGATCCGAGTAGAACGTAGATGTGGTTGAAGCTGTGGTTGTGGTGGCAGCGGTTTGAGATGCCGGTAGGGGGAGGCGCGAGGGAGGGGGATACTGAGGGGAAGGGGATGTGGTTGGAGGAATAAATTCTGAAATCGCGCGGCTAATGAAAATTTTGGTGCGAAATTTGAAACTTGGGCGGGGGAAACACACAACGCAGACGAAGCGCGTAAAATACTCGTGTGCGAGAAAAAAGAAAGTTGGCAGATCCCGTCTCCAAAAAAACGTACACGTGTACTTGATTTTTTTCGGTCAATGGTACGCCTGGTTTATTAGTAAATATCGCACATGTAACTGACTTATGGGTCATTAACGCAAAAAAACGCAGACGGGTACGGCATAGAAACCGTGTGTTTTGTGATCTTCTAATGATTAACGCAAAAAAACGCACACGGGCACACATGCTAATCAATGCTCAAAGCCCTCAAAGGATGCTCTTACCGACATTGTACGTTAATACTACAAACTTAAAGTACTACTGGTAATTTGCTCTAATACTACAAACTTAAACTACTTCTCACATGTTGCCATCAGGGCATGCTAGCCAGACGCCGGCGTTCTCCTTCCTGGCCTTGTAGGTGGCAGCCCACCGTGATTCGATCTCCGCCAAGCTCTCCTCACCACGGCGTGCGGCCTCTTTTTTCTTGCGGCGGCGGGACTCTCCTTTCTTGACTGCTTTCTGCCTTTTCCGCTCCTTCTGTGCGGCTTTGGCCGCCTCTAGATCCACCACCCATTCGGCCGTGGCAGCCTCAAAGACCCCCCATGTAACTGTCTGGCCGCCGGCGGCGATGAACTCGGCGCGGCGAGATGCCATTGCTTCCTTACCATGTGCGCGGTCGCGGGCGGCGAGGAACACGGCGCGGCAGGATGCCATCGTTTCCTTACCAGTTACTGTGCACTGCGGTGCCATGGACGACGCCTAGAGAGAGCTCTGGGACGGAGGGGCTGGGCAGCCGTACAGTGCGGTGGTATTCAAGAGCTCAACCACAAACGACAACAGAAATTTGGCTTCCCTTACAATTTTCCTCGTTCATTATCGCACATGGTTCATCTCCGTCACTTCCGGAAACAGTGTGCGATGAGCCTATTGTGTGTTGCATTATGATTGGCTGGAACCCCGGCCACGCGGATCGCGCGTGTGCACCATTGGATGCGCCGCGATCGAACGGCAATCCACGTCCCTCACATCACACCCGTGCACCTGTAGCTGGACTGGATTTATATGCGCTAAATGCCTAGAAAATGCACATGATCCCCTAAATATGGTAAATGAGCCCGGAAAATGCCAAATTTGAACACGGTGATTTGCAGGGTGTATGTTCATCATAGAAAAAACTCCAGGGCAAAGAACAAAGAAAATTTGGATTCCCCTTCAATCTTCAGGATTTCCCTTTCGAAAGCATGGAACTTCCTCGGTGATGGTTCGATTTATGAAGGGCGTGCATGAGAACATAAGCCAAACCTTCTCAAATGTTTACCAAGGCATGGTGAGGTCATACCATGGCACCATGCCAGGCGTCATGTTTTTTAAGCATTTATTTCATTTTTATAGTTGGAAACCCAACAAACAGACATTTGTGGTTGACTATTGCCACACATTTCATCGAAATATCTGTCCATTCCTTGTAAAAGGCATGAGAATTTACTAAATGGCACAAACATGGTTTTCTAGGCCGTTCTTGCAGACCCTTTCCTGCATCGATTGTTCGAACTTGAATTATGTGCATTAATCCCTAGGAAATGCACATAATCCCCTAAATATGGCAAATGAACCCGGAAAAGTGCCAAATTTGAACATGGTAATTTGCAGGTTGTATGTTCATCGTAGAAAAAAACTCGTGGACAAAGGACAAAGGAAATTTGGCCCCCCCTTCAATCTTGGTGATTTCCCCCTTGAAACCATGAAACTACCTCGGTGATAGTTCGATTTATGAAAGGTGCGCATCACGACATAAGGAAAACATTCTCCAATTTTTACCACGGCATGGTGAGGCCATACCATGGCACCAAGCCAGGCGTCATGTTTTCCAACCATGTGTTTCATTTTTTTGTATAGTTGTTAATCGAGTGAACGATGCGTTTATGGTTGACTATTGCCACACATTTCCTTGAAATATCTGCCCATTTCTTGTAAAAGGCTTGAGAATGTGCTAAATAACACGAGCATGGTTTTCCAGACCATTCTTGTGCACCTTTTCATGCACCGATTGTTCAAATTTGAATTATGTCCATTAATGCCTAGAAAATGCACATAATCCCCTAAATATGGTAAATGAGCCCAGAAAATACCAAATTTGAACACGGTGATTTGCAGGGTGTATGTTCGTGGTAAAAAAAAACTCCAGGGCAAAGAACGAAAAAAAATTGTATTCCGCTTCAATCTTCAGGATTTCCCTTTCGAAAGCATGGAACTTCCTCGGTGATGGTTCGATTTATGAAGGGCGTGCATGACAACATAAGCCAAACCTTCTCAATTTTTTACCAAGGCATGGTGAGTTCATACCATGGCACCATGCCAGGCGTCATGTTTTTTAAGAATTTATTTCATTTTTTATAGTTGAAAACCCAACAAACAGACATTTGTGGTTGACTATTGCCACACATTTCATCGAAATATCTGTCCATTCCTTTTAACAGGCATGAGAATTTACTAAATGGCACAAGCATGGTTTTCTAGGCCGTTCTTGTGGACCCTTTCATGCATCGATTGTTTGAACTTGAATTATGCGCATTAATGCCTAGGAAATGCACATAATCCCCTAAATATGGCAAATGGAAACGGAAAAGTGCCAAATTTGAACACGGTGATTTGCAGGTTGTATGTTCATCGTAGAAAAAACTCGTGGACAAAGGACAAAGGACATTTGGACCCCCCTTCAATCTTGGTGATTTCCCCCTTGAAACCATGAAACTTCCTCGGTGATGTTTCGATTTATGAAATGCGCGCATCACGACATAAGGAAAACATTCTCCAATTTTTACCAGGGCATGGTGAGGCCATACCATGGCACCAAGCCAGGCGTCATGCTTTCCAACCATGTGTTTCATTTTTTGTATAGTTGTTAACCGAGTAAACGACGCATTTATGGTTGACTATTGCCACACATTTCCTTGAAATATATGCCCATTCGTTGTAAAAGGCTTGAGAATGTGCTAAATAACACAAGCATGGTTTTCCAGACTGTTCTTGTGCACCTTTTCATGCATCGATTGTTCGAATTTGAATTATGTCCATTAATGCCTAGAAAATGCACATAATCCCCTAAATATTGTAAATGAGCCCAGAAAAATGTCAAATTTGAACACGGTGCATTTGAGGCGATATGTTGATCGTTGGAAAAAACGGAATGACAAACTAGGACGGAAATTAGGATTCCCCTTCAATCTTGGGGATTTTCCCTCGCCAAAGCATGGAACTTCCTCGGTGATGGTTCGATTTATGAAGGGCGTGCATGACGACATAAGCCAAACCTTCTAAAAATTTTACTAGGGCATGGTGAGGTCATACCATGGCACCATGTCAGGTGTCATGTTTTTTAAGCATTTATTTCATTTTTTCTATAGTTGAAAACCCAACAAACAAACATTTGTGGTTGACTATTGCCACACATTTCATCGAAATATCTGTCCATTCCTTGTAAAAGGCATGAGAATTTACTAAATGGCATGAGCATGGTTTTCTAGGTCGTTCTTGTGGACCCTTTCATGCACCGATTGTTTGAACTTGAATTATGCGCATTAATGCCTAGGAAATGCACATAATCCCCTAAATATGGCAAATGAACCCAGAAAAGTGCCAAATTTGAACACGGTGATTTGCAGGTTGTATGCTCATCATAGAAAAAAACTTGTGGACAAAGGACAAAGGAAATTTGGATCCCCCTTCAATCTTGGTGATTTCCCCCTCGAAACCATGAAACTTCCTTGGATGATGGTTCATTTTATGAAAGGCGCGCATCACGACATAAGGAAAACATTCTCCAATTTTTACTAGGGGCATGGTGAGGCCATACCATGGCACCACACCAGGCATCATGTTTTCCAACCATGTGTTTCATTTTTTGTATAGCACGAGCATGGTTTTCTAGACCGTTCTTGTGCACCTTTTCATGCACCGATTTTTTGAATTTGAATTACGTGCATAATTAATGCCTAGAAAATGCACACAATCCCCTAAATATGGTAAATGAGTTCGGAAAAATGCAAATTTGAACATGTTTCATTTGAGGCGGTATGTTGATCGTTGGAAAATAAACTGAAAGACAAACTAGGACGGAAATTTGGATTCCCCTTCAATCTTGGTGATTTCCCTCTTGAAAGCATTGAACTTCCTCGGTGATGGTTCGATTTATGTAGGGCGTGCATGATGACATAAATCAAACCTTCTCAGCTTTTAACCAGGGCATGGTGAGGCCATACCATGGCACCATGCCAGCCGTCATGTTTTTCAAGCACATATTTTTTTTTCAAGCACATATTTCATTGTTCTATAGTTTATAACCCAGTAAATGACGCGTTTGTGGTTGACTCCATTGAAATCTCTGTCCATTCCTTGTAGAAGGCTTGAGAAATTACTAAATACCACGGGTATGGTTTTTCCAGACCGTTCTTGTGCACCCTTTCATGCACCAATTGTTTGAATTTGAATTACGTGCATTAATGCCTACAAAATGCACATAATCCCCTAAATATTGTAAATGAACCCGGAAAAGTGTCAAATTTGAACACGGTGATTAGCAGGGTTTATGTTCATCGTAGAAAAGAACTCATGGATGAAAGACAAAGGAAATTTGGATTCCCATTCAATCTCGATGATTTACTATTGCACACGGTTCATCTCCGTCGCCTCTGCGAACCTGTGTGTTCACTCACACATGCAAAAGGAAATGAAAACCCTCGCCCACTTCGTCCCCACACACTCGCTGCAGACTCCTCCGCAACTCTACACCCTAAGCTCGACGGCTGTTGGTGGTGGTCGTAGGTCGCGCTCCAAACGGCACCGGATTTCGCCTCCACCGCTTTCCGCTGCCTATCTGCACCGACATTCTAGACTCTGGTCGACTAGGCTTTTCTGCGGGATTGGGCCGGGGATTTTTCTCATGGAGAAGGTAATCAACTTAATTAGTGAAATATTCACTCATCTCTTATCGCAGTCCGTCCGTCGCTGTTAATCAACCGGCGGAAATCGCCGTGGAATCATTTTTGTTCTAGCTGATTCGTGGGTGTTCATTCATGTGTGCACAGTGCGAGCACAAATCGGGCAACTGTTGTCGTGGCCAGTTGGAAACGAAGTTCTATCTCACCATTCCGGATGACTTCAGGGAGCGCTCGGTATGTTCAATCTCAACCTACCATGGTCGGCATGGCCTAAATTTGTGAACATATATCGTCTGTTGCTACATTATCTATATACTTGCATCAAATCTTTGTTACATTATCTATTTTTGATTCTATATTTTTGTACTCTGCTTGCATCTATATATGGATATGTTCTATCAGTTACTCCCATATTTGCATCTTGCTCGGTTATTTCAATATATCTAATTTACGATCTTAATTTTCATTTCAAGCAGTACATCCCTTGCTTTGCAAGAACAGGAGTAGAAGGAAATCTTGGGCTTTACATTGCTGATGACGCCCAGGATGTCATATTGACAATGCAACATGGGTTTACAATGACGGTTAGCGTAATACTTGATAAAGATGGTCACTCCTATTTTAATGCGGACCTTTGGAGAAAAATGTCTAAGTGTTATGAACTGAAAGCTGGCAATAAAATTCTAGTGCGTGCACCACAGCCTGGTCTAATTAACAAGGATGTTTACTTCTCCAACATCATCAGCCGATCAAAGTCTGATCGAGGTTAGTGTCCTTTCAACTTTCTCCATGCTGTCATATTACTATTTAAGCAACCAATTGATCACTATTTAAGCAACCAGTTGTGATATCATATTCTGACTCCGTTCCTAGGCAGTAACAGATTCTGTTAACCAATTTATGCGCACTATATATTCTTCTGTCATGTTCTGAATAAATAATACCTTTCCACCTTTTAGGCAGGATATGTTGGATGCATAGTGAACGATCTGTATGTTACTAAGAGTAACAAATTACGCTGGAAGGACTTGAAGCATGTCATAAACTTTGTTGATAATCTGACAAAATAGCACAGCGTATGAATGCTGGATTTTGGATGGGATTAATTAGACCTATGGTGCACACACTGAACAAGACCAATTGTGTGCAAAAAGTGCTGGTAAAAAGTCTTATTTTAATGTTGATGCTCATAAACTATATATATCTTCAACGATATGTTACAATGGTTTTTATTCTACATGTCAACAGAAATTGCCCCTGTAGCCATTCCTGGATCGATTTCCCGGCGTGGTCGAATTACACTTGTTCCTGCTAATAACACCAAAGTGATTGCAAGGTACTGCATTTCCCGCAAAAATGGAACCATTCAAATTAACAAGTTCTCACTTCTCGTGGCAATGCATCCATATTGGAAAATTGGAGACACTGTTCTACTCCTGCTCTACCAAGGCACAGGTGGGCTCTTCCTTTTCATTGACGAGGTGCCAAGTCGCCGTGATCAAGCTGCTTCCAGTGGATAGTTGTGGTTGTTGGCCCTCAGCCTCTTCAAATGTGCTAGATGTTACTATATATGTTAAGTATGTAGATATGGACCATATGGTTGTTGGCCCTTAGCCTCTTAAAATGTGATAGTTGTTACTATGTTAAGTATGTAGATATGGACCATATGGTTGTCAAAACCGTGTTACGAAGATCCTCTTTTGTCAAATAGTGTAACCACTATATATATGTTACTCAAATGTTGTTACCCAAGTTCATAAATTTTCATGGAAACTATTAGTATCATACATAGTTCATTGAGTTTAAGCGTGTGCCCAATGTCTAGAAGGCATTTGCATATTAACTGTCCATATTGCAAATTCACACACATGTTCACATAAGGAAACGTATGTGTAACATACTAATCATCGCACACGAGTACTCGCAGACGCATCGTGTGCGATACACCTAGCCACCGCAAGCAACTAGTTTGCATTTTTCAAAGTTTTTTGTACACACAGAATCACACACGAAGTAACTGTATTGACCGTCTGTGTTGTAATTTCTCATCACAAATAGTTCATCCGAGTCGGATGTTTGCCACGTATCACACACATCTTGTTTACACGACTCGTTTGTGTTCTTTTGGCTCATCGCAAACAGTTCATCCATGTGAACTGTATGCTGCATATCACACACATCTTGGTAAGTTGAACCGTTTCTGTTGTGTTCCCTCATCAAAAACAGTTCGTCCGAGTTAACCTTATGCCGTATATCGCACACACACTGATATGGCTGCCTGTTTCTGTTGTTCTACCTCATCGCAAACAGTTCGAATGGATTAACCGTG
Source organism: Aegilops tauschii subsp. strangulata (assembly GCF_002575655.3). Classification (NCBI taxonomy): domain Eukaryota; kingdom Viridiplantae; phylum Streptophyta; class Magnoliopsida; order Poales; family Poaceae; genus Aegilops; species Aegilops tauschii. The sequence goes on along the minus strand of NC_053037.3, from coordinate 202,862,921 downwards.
TGTCCTGCATCGCACACACATTGTTATGGCTGCCCGTTTCTGTTGTTCTGCCACATCGCAGACAGTTTGAATGGATTAACCGTATGCCCTTCATCGCACACGCAACTAAAACCTGAACCATGTTTGGTGCATACATCATTGCAAACATTTTGCACCTTTTTTGACGGGTTTTCTACACCACCGTTTGCAATTATTGCATCGCACACAGTTTCGGCAAAGGGTCTCTGATCGTAGTGTCACTTTAGCAGTCTCCTGCAGTAGTGAGGTATAATAGTTAGTACCATCCTGTAGTGAACTGATGTCTTCTTCATTGTGTAGACAAAGATCTTGTTGTTTTTTGTCGCCTCTTTATCCTAACAATCTTCCTGAGTTTCTTGACTTGACTGATATTCATGGACAACTCATTTCCCCATATGCAAAAAGGGTCGAAGAATGGGTCAAAACCTCTGACAGCAGTGAGGGAGTCCTGGACTAAGGGGTCCTCGGACGTCCGGCCTGTTAACCATGGGCTAGACGGATGGCTGTGAAGATATCAAGACCGAAAACTACACCCGTGTCCGGATGGGACTCTCCTTGGCGTGGAAGGCAAGCTTGGCAACCAAATATGTAGATTCCTTTCTTTGTAACCGACCTTGTGTAATCCTAGATCCTCCCGGTGTCTATATAAACCGGAGGACTTAGTCCGGAGAGAGACCCATTATCATAGTCATACAGGCTAGACTTCTAGGGTTTAGCCATTACGATCTCGTGGTAGATCAACTCTTGTAATACTCATATTCATCAAGATCAATCAAGCAGGAAGTAGGGTATTACCTCCATAGAGAGGGCCCGAACCTGGGTAAACATCGTGTTCCCTGTCTCCTGTTACCATCGACCTTAGACGCACAGTTCAGGACCCCCTACCCGAGATCTGCCGGTTTTGACACCAACATTGGTGCTTTCACTGAGAGTTCCACTGTGACGTCGATGACAGGATTGATGACTCGCCTCGTCCTTAAAGACAATATCACCGCCGGAGGAGGCCTGGCCCCAGGCCAAACCCTCCGGCTGGGCGGCTTTACCAAGACCGCGCGTTCGGCCGTTAAGCCGACGATCACCTCTCGGGCCATCGAAAATCCCCTTCGTATCGACTCCAAGCACTCCAAGCAGATGGATCCGGCGGAGTTCTCGTCTTTAAACGAACTCCTGGATCGCATCACCGCCCTGGGAATTGCCACAGATTACGATCGGTTCGGGCTTAAACCTGACCAAAGAGAAATTAAATCTCCACCGGTCACCCACCAGATAGCGGTAGTCGAGGAGCAAGACGGCGACTCTTCCCCTATACTGAAGACGGGCTATGTTCGGATCGCGGACCCTGCAGAGCCGGATATCCACCAGCGAAAGGATGTGACCAGCCTTCCAAACATAAAATCGGACGGCGTGCATAAGCAATCTGAAGATACTCCGGAGTCCGGACTGTTAAGTCTGGAAAATCTTCAGACTCCGGATCATCGATCGGGTCAGGGTCCGGATTCCATTCCACCCACCCACCCAGATGTAAGCGCTCTTATGAGCATACAACAGCAGTCTCAGGAAACGGTCCACCACTTCGGGGCCAGATTCCTCCTTGTCAAGGACAAGGTTAAAGATTGCCGCGACAAGGACGCGATATCAGCGTTCTGCAACAATTGCATAGATGAAGGAATCCTCAACGCCATTAATCGCTGCCATATACTACACTTTGCTGACTTGGCAACTATCGTACAGAAGTACAGCGCAATGGAAAGCACCTGGAAAAATCAGGCAGCTTGTTGGGAGCCATCGATCCCAACTCAACCGCTCATCTAGGCGAAAAGGGCGCATCCCCGTGACACGCCCAATCCAATATCCAAGAAATATAAAGCCAATACGCGGCACGGAACCATTCTGGAGGGATGGCTCGACGGCCCATGCAAAATACACACAACACCAGATACCATATCAACCCATAGCCTTAGAGCATGTTGGATACTCTGGCAGGTAGCCAAGAGCAGCGAGGACATCCTTACCAAAAATGCCCCAGAGCAACACCCTCCAGAATACGACGACCCCAGAGTATTGACGGTCTTTGAGACATTCGCTTCAAACAATAAGCGCAAAAGGGCACTCCGCGACCTCATCGAAGTCTATCAAATCGCAGCGATAAACCCTTGGAACGACATGGCTATAACCTTTAATGCCGGTGACGAAGCAAAATACAGACAACCCAAGCGCCAGCCGCATTAATCCTCAGTCCCATCGTGGACGGCTTACGACTCACCAAGGTCCTCATGGACGGCGGCAGGGGACTAAACCTAATTTCTGAGGATACACTCAACAAAATGGAAATAGACAGGAGCCGCATCGAGCAAACCAACACGGCCTTCCGAGGAATCATTCCCAGCCGGGAGGCACGGTGCGTGGGAAAAATAACACTCGACGTGGTATTCGGCACGCCGAAGAATTATCGGTCTGAAGAAATAACTTTCCAAGTGGCCCCTTTCAACAGCGGATATCACGCCCTCTTGGGGCGAGAGGCATTTACACGCTTCCAAGTTGTACCTCATTATGGGTACATGAAGCTTAAGATGCCCGGGCCCAACGGCATAATCACTCTCGCCAGTGATCCGGACATAGCACTCCGCGCCAAAATAAAACCGCATCCCTGGCCCTTGAGGCATTATCTAAAGCGCTCGCGGCCGAAGAGTTAACCGCACTGCGCTCCACGGTGGACCGGGACGATGTGATCCTAGACAAATGCCCCAAATCCACCTCATTCAAGCCTGCGGAAGAGATAGTCAAATTCCAGGTCCATCCAACGGACCCCAAGAAGACAGCATCTATTGGGGCGCAACTAGACCCAACGGTCGACACCGCGCTATGGGATTTTCTTCGCGAAAACTGGGATATATTCACCTGGCACCCTTCTGATATGACAGGAATCCCGCGCAAGCTGGCCGAACATAGCCTCAACATATTAAAGTGATATAAACCGGTCAAACAAACACTGCGGCGCTTTCCAAGCCCAAACGCCAAGCCATGGGAGAGGAGCTAGCCAAGCTAATCGAGGCCGGATTCATTAGAGAAATAAAACATCCGGACTGGCTGGCAAACCTGGTGATGGTAGCAAAGAAGGATAAATCCTAGCGCCTGTGCGTCGATTTCAAAGACCTTAGTAAGGCTTGCCCTAAGGATCCCTTCCCCCTCCCCCACATTGACCAAATCATTGACGTTACCGCAGATCACGACTCGCTGTGTTTTCTCGACGCATATTCCGGATACCATCAAATCAAAATGAAGGAGTCCGATCAAGCTGCAACAGCATTCATTACCCCATACAGGCCATTCTCCTTTAACACCATGCCCTTCAGGCTCAAGAACGCCGGCGCCACATATCAACGCATGATTCAAACATGCCTGGAGAAACAGATCAGCAAGACAGTTGAAGCTTATGTGGACGACGTCGTCATCAAAATTAGGAACGTCGAAACACTAATAGACGATTTACGTCTCACATTCAACAACCTCCGCGCATATGACATTAAGCTCAATCCAGAAAAGTGTGTTTTCGGCGTCCCCGCTGGAAAACTGCTGGGCTTCATTGTTTCCAATAGAGGAATTGAAGCAAATCCAGCAAAAATCCGAGCTCTGTCACAATTGGCTATGCCAACAAACCTTAAACAAGTCCAAAAACTTGTGGGTTGCATGGCAGCTCTAAGCTGCTTTATCTCCAGATTGGGAGAAAAAGCACTGCCACTCTATCGCCTTCTACGACGAACCGATCACTTCGAGTGGATGGACGCGGCAACAACCGGACTGTAAGAAATAAAAACCCTTCTAGCGAGCAACCCAATCCTAGCCGTGCCAAACGTCGGCGAACCCATGTTACTATACATATCGGCAACACATCAGGTGGTGAACACCGTACTCGTTGTTGAACGAGAACAGGACGGACACAAATTCCCGCTTCAGAAGCCAGTATACTACGTAGCCACTGTCCTTACACCATGCAAATCCCGGTACCCCCATTATCAAAAGATAGCATACGCGGTCTTCATGGCATCCCGAAAGCTACCACACTACTTCCAGGAGTGCTCCATCACGGTGGCTTCCGAAGTACCACTCAACGACATAATAAACAACCGCGATGCCACGGGCCGGATTGCCAAATGGGCCATTGAGCTCCTTCCATTTGATATTACATACAAACCACATCGAGCTATTAAATCCCAAGTACTAGATGACTTCGTCGCCGAATGGACAGAGGCCGAACTCCCTAAATAATACGACACATATTCCAATTGGGTTATGTATTTCGATGGCTTCAAAATGCTGGCAGGGCTAGGAGCGGGCGTCGTTTTAACGTCCCCTACTGGAGACGTCGTTCAGTACGTACTCCAAATACTATACACAGACTCCAATAACGCAGCCGAATAGGAAGCCTTATTGCATGGTCTCCGGATGGCTGTCTCCATGGGCATACAGTGCCTGGAAGTGCGCGGGGACTCAAACCTCGCAATATGTCAAATAAATGGAGACTTTGATGCCAAAGATCCGAAGATGGCAGCTTATCATAATGCCATCCTAAAAATGTCGGCTCGGTTCGAGGTGCTCGAGTTCCATCACGTGGCTCGAGAAAGTAATCAAGTGGCGGACGTTCTTGCTCGTATCGGGGCCAAGCGCGACCCCGTCCCACCTAATATCTTTCTGGAAAGGCTTTTTAAGCCATTCGTGGTGTGGCAGGGGGAAAGCAGCAACACTAGTCCGGATCCGAACACAACCCCAGATTCCGAACACACAGATAACATCGGCGGCTCAGCCACCGAAATAACACCATCGGCCCATCTCATTATGGCAGTCATCACCCCATGGAATGAACCTTTCCTGGCCTACCTTAATAGGAAGGAACTCCCTGAGGATCAGAATGAGGCCCGCCGCATTGTCCGGCGTTCAAAGGCCTACAAGGTCCACGACGGAGAGCTCTATAAGAAAAGTGCCACCGGAGTCCTCCAAAGGTGTATCTCCGAGGAAGAGGGGCGGCAGCTCCTGGCTAAGATTCATGCCGGTCTCGCCGGGCACCACGCCGTAGCTCGGGCCCTTGTTAGCAAGGCCTTCCGTATAGGATTCTACTGGCCGACGGCCCGAGCAGATGCACAGGACCTTGTCCAACATTGCGTCGAATGCCAACTCTTCGCCAACCAAAGTCATATGCCTCCCACTGCCCTACAAACAATCCCCATCACTTGGCCTTTTGTGGTCTGGGGACTAGATATGGTTGGACCCCTTAAAGGAGGAAGCCATAAGAAAAAATATCTGCTGGTCATGGTGGATAAATTCACTAAGTGGATAGAGGCCAAACAAGTTAAAACGGCCGAGTCCGAGCCGGTGATAGAATTCATATCCGGTGTCGTACACCTTTATGGTGTCCCGCACAGTATCATCACCGATAACGGCTCCAACTTCACAGCGGATGAAGTGAAAACCTGGTGCGCTAATCTAGGCATCAAGCTCGATTACGCCTCTGTATATCATCCACAAACAAATGGTCAAGTCGAAAGAGCCAATGGTCTTATTATGAGCAGCATTAAGCCCATACTAGTGCGGTCTTTGAAAGAATCAGACAAGCACTGGGTTGAGGAGCTCGACTCCGTACTCTGGGGGCTGCGGACCATGCCCAATCGCACTACGGGATACACACCTTTCTTCATGGTGTGCGGCGCAGAGCCAGTGCTACCCTGCGACATTATTCATGACTCACCTCGAGTGCGCATGTACGAAGAGAGAGAGGCCGAGCTCGATCGGTAGGACAGCCTAGATGCCCTGGAGGAGGAGCGCGACGTCGCAAAAGCCCGTTCCGCATTTTATCAACAGCAAGCTCAGAGGTATCAAAGAAGAGAAGTGCGGGCCAAAACATATAACGTCGGTGAACTCGTTCTACGCCTGCTGGAGAAGAAAAAGGACAAACTCAAGCCCAAGTGGGAGGGTCCCTTCATCATTGATGAAGTTCTCACTGGAGGAGCGTACCACCTGCGTGATGCATCAGACAATCGCCTAGAGCCAAACCCCTTGAACGCGGCCAGACTCCGAAGAGTCTATGCCTAGCTCCGAACTCTTTGTTTGTTTCCTTCTCCCTATTGTTTCCATTACTTTTTCCTCTCTTTTCGCCTTTTCCCTTTTAGCCTTAAAGCTTTTCGTGCGGTTAAACCGCGCACCTATGACATACACATCCTCAAATATGTATGTCCATTATACCTGGGGGCTTCTTGGACAGAAGCTTATTATTGTTATTTTCTGAGCATCAAGCTCATCACATATGTGTGTTTTCCCCATATGTACATTTTCTTCGCCATTATATGCATCGATATGACTTAAGTTTTGGCCAAGCTGGGTTGCCTGGCTCCTATGCTTATGCCCTACATTCTCGTTAGTTCGGCTAGGGCATAAAGGGAGCACCTATGCGATTGTTACTGCCGGGTCATCCGGATGTGTACCTCAGACTGGGTGAAGCCGAAAGCTAGCGCTCTTAAGGGAATATTCGGTCGGTGAACTAAAGATGTTTTTGCATTCGTCCCATCGTGAACCCCCAAAAGCTATACACATTGTGATTTTCATCACAGTTCGGACATGCACATCGATGCATGCACACCCATGGAAAGGAACCCTTAACGGAACTATTCTCTATGGAAGATGTTTCTTACACTCTTAATGTAATGTAACATAACTAGCCGGATCTATGTTCAAGCAACTATGACCCCTATGCCTGGTTTCCATTCATACCCAGTCTACTCGGCCGCTCTGGTATTCGGAAATACTCCGCACCTTCGGGTCCACAGGTCGAAGCGAAAAGGTCTGCCATGACAATCATTTTATAATCCAGCTAGAGTTGCGTATGAAATGGAAAGTACATAGTCACGTAGGACTTAAAAACTTCCTCCTCTATGCCGTCCAGCAGGCTATCTAACTTACAATCCTGCTGGGAATACTTGGTGGCTAATGTTACTTGGTCATATACTAAACTAATGGGAATTTCGTCCCCATTTAACCCTAGCGGTCCAACCTGGGCCATGTGATTTGGATCCAGCTTGGTATACCGCATTTTCACCATGGCCCAGGCCTCTCGCGCACCCTCTCGGCATGCCGATATGTTCCATAGTCAGATACGCCGCCGCGCTCCCGTGAACAGCTCTACAAGCTCCTCCATACTCCCTGGAGGGGAGGCGGATGGCCATAAGTCCTTGGCTACACTCCTCATTGCCTGCCGAGCTTGCTCGTGCAATTGCGACAGCCCTTGCAGAAGATCACTTGATGATCCGGACACCTCCTCTTCGGGACGTCCCATCAACATACCTGCAATCATAGCTATATCAGCTACTTTTACCTCCAAACTATTACAATGTAAAATCCGGCCACGTACTGAATATGCCGCCACGCAGCTTTTTATTCTCCTTCACGGAGTTGGCTAGCTGGGCCCGCACATCTTTCAGCTCTTCGCCTAGTTTGGTGTTTGAGTCATGGAGTTTGTTTTTCTCCTCTCTGACTTGGGCCATGACACGCTCGCCTGCGGCGTGTAGTCTTATTGCCTCTTTCTCTCCCGCTTGAGTGGTTTTCGACTTCTCTTCCAGTTGACCTGATGATCCTATTATGAGATAAGCAACACTATTAGCACATCGACTGTATAATTGTTATTCCTCGATGGAGGGGATCATTACCAGAAGATGCCTTCTTGGACTTTTTTAGTTCGGCGGTACCAACATTTAGCTGTGTCCGACACTACTCCAGCTCTTGAGCTAGCAGGTTGTTCTTCTCTGTCAGAACCTGGTTATACATCGATCCTTAAATCACTTGTGCCAACTGCTTTCAGTCTCGGGGGCTACTAGCATGTGGTTATCCTTTTCGGACAAAATAAACCTTACCCGCACATCCGTTAAATGCTGCTTTGTGGCTCTGCCAAGCCCATCTCGAGCAGCTCAGATGTATGCGTCAGCCGAGCTGAAGGCATCAAATGCCTCTTTTAAGAAGCCAGGGTCCCGTAAAACGGCCCTCCATCGCCGATGATTCATGGCGCTCTCCACTTCCGAGTTGGTAACGTACATATCTTCTAAGCCCTCGGCCGAAGGACTGTCTAGTGTCATTCCCGTATTGGCCCCTGTCTCTCCGGCAAGGTCCGCACCCCGGCTATTGGGAGTACGACTGGCCGAATTCCCGGACATAGTTCGGCGAACATTTTTCCTGATATAGGACAAACATAACGATCACAGTTGGATGTGACTACTAAAGCATACTTTCGAATTCGTACCTCTTTGACTAAGGCCCGGTCGTGTCTTCATCGGCCCTCCTTCTAGAGGCCCTGCTCGGCGCAGGAGCCGCTCTCTTCAGAGTCGCCCTCGGGGTAGCATGATGTGCCGAATGCCTCCCCTTTGGAGCATGACACATTGCGGTGGGTGAGGCAGTGCGAGGAAACTCTTTCAGGGGGGATTTCTCCTTATGAATTACGTGGGAAGCAGGAACAAGACCAGGATAATCGGTGATAACGGCCACTTCTGTGCCATCGTAACTTGCCTGGTAAAACACCCCTTCCGCAAGTACCACGAATATATCCGGGTCCTCTTCGAACCCAGGATCAAGCTCTCGGTCGTGCTTCTATGGCTGTCGGGTGGGGCTGTGGAGCCCCTCGGTGATCTTTCGCCAGTGCTGTTATAAATAGACGGTCTAAGAATTTATTAAAGGTGACTTGGAGAGTGGAATGAGTAAAATTAGAGGGGTCAGGACTTACCCAGCTAGGAGGGTTATACATGGAGTACCCATCTCTGCGATTGATGCGAAGAAATTCCTCTTCCTCCCCTTTGAACTGCTCGGCCAGTATCTTGGCCAGAGCTGCGGGGGTATCCGGACCTTTCCTACCACAGCGGGAGGCGTCATCCTCCCCGTTGTAGTGCCACATTGGGAGACCTCTATATTGAAGTGGCTGAACCCCTCGCGCTATGGAGATTGCCATTACCTCAACTATTGTTAATCCGGACTGGGCGAGCATCTTTATCTTGACCATGAGCTGACAAACTTCCGCACTATCGTCCTCTTCAACACTTCGGGGATGCCAACTGTGGCGTTTCTTTGGCGGAACGCTGGCAAATTTGGGAAGACCCTTTCGAACTGGGCCAGGGAGTGCGATGTCCTCAATGTAGAACCATTCGGAAGGCCATTCTTTAGATGCCTTCCTTGGTGTGCCTAGCAGGTATCCGGCATTGGCGATGCGCCACACTTCGGCTCCGCCCACTTCAAATATTGACCCCTCGTGGTTACGCGGGACAAGGCAAAACAACTTTCTCCACAGTTCAAAATGGGCCTCGACGCCCAGAAATAGTTCGCATAAAGCAACATAGCCCGCAATGTGCAGGATGGAGGCGGGAGTAAAGTTATGCAGCTGGAGGCCATAGTATTCCAAAAGCCCCCGGAGGAACGGAGGGATTAGAAATCCGACGCCCCTTAGAAGATAGGGGAAAAAACACACTCGCTCCCCCCGGATGGATTGGCGAAGTCCTCCGCCTGGGTCTCGCCATTAAAGGAGGCCAGCCCTGCTAGAACCGGGACCAGATCCGCAGGGGGAAGAAATCCCTGTGTTTGCAACTTCAACAATTGACTGTGGGACACAGAGCGCCTCTCCCACTTGCCTTTCTCTGGGTCGGAACGGGAGGAGGAGCTGGGAATGCTAGCCATGATGGAATGGTCTTTCCTAGCAGTCTCTGAGGATTTTCTCCGCGTGGTGCCGAATGGATCTAAGATCAAATCTCTTAAATAGACACTCTTTATGGTCGGGGTGTTATTTGCAAAAAAAATACCTGACCTTCCGCATTCGTTCGACACGTGGAAGCTGAAGTCATTGAGACACGGAAGCCGAGGAGGGCAACATTGAGTGGAAGGCCGAATACATTACTTAAAGATCATTGGAGGAGGAACCCGCCTTGCAATGCCGAAGACAATCTATGAGCCGAACACCTCGTCATTGAAGACTGGTTCGGGGGCTACTGAAGGAGTCCTGGACTAAGGGGTCCTCGGGCATCCGGCCTGTTAACCATGGGCCGGACTAACGGGCTGTGAAGACATCAAGACCGAAGACTGCACCTGTGTCCGGATGGGACTCTCCTTGGCGTGAAAGGCAAGCTTGGCGACCGAATATGTAGATTCCTTTCTTTGTAACCGACCTTGTGTAACCCTAGATCCTCCCGGTGTCTATATAAACCGGAGGACTTAGTCCGGAGAGAGACCCATTATCATAGTCATACAGGCTAGACTTCTAGGGTTTAGCCATTACGATCTCGTGGTAGTTCAACTCTTGCAATACTCATATTCATCAAGATCAATCAAGCAGGAAGTAGGGTATTACCTCCATAGAGAGGGCCCGAACCTGCTTAAAGATCGTGTCCCCTGTCTCTTGTTACCATCGACCTTAGACACACAGTTCGGGACCCCCTACACGAGATCCGCCGGTTTTGACACCGACAAGCAGGACCTACATGTGCAAGACCAAATTGTTAAAAACCTAAATATTAGAATGGTTCCTGCAATTGCACAATAATGTGATATTAGACAACGGACCATGCACGTGCTATCCTCGATTGTAAACCTCAGTGCTTCCCATTGTTTCCCTGCAACACATATAAGGTAGTTAGTCATCAGGTAAGTAAGGGTTCGCATGCTATCAGTAAAATATGTTGATGAAAAATAAGCACATTGCAAATTCATCATATTAAATTCAGGCCACATGGAAAACCCATTTATCCAAACCAAGCATGATTAAGAACTAGGAAATATAGCACTTGTATATGTTTCTCATGTGTTAAGTGCAGCCAAATTCAATTTATTCCTCACATGCACAACAATACAAAATTCTACCCACGACAATTGGACATCGCATTGCAGAATTGAACCAAGCAGCTAACTAAACACCACAACAAATGAACCAAACATTAACTGAGCACCACATTGCACAATATAACATACTCCTAATAGAAGATCAGATAGTTAACCAAACCAAGGATGCTTAACAACTTGGAAATATAGCAATTGTGTTTGTTTCTCATGTATTTAGTACAGCCAAATTCAATTTATTCCTCACATGGTATACAATAATAGAATGCACCCACAACAACTGAACATCGCATTGTGGAATTGAACCAAACAAAACAGTTAACTAAACACCACAACAAATGAACCAAACGTTAACTGAGCACCACATTGCACAATATAACATACTCCTAATAGAAGATCAGACAGTTAACCAAACCAAGCATGCTTAACAACTTGGAAATATAGCAATTGTATTTGTTTCTCATGTATTTAGTACAGCCAAATTCGATTTAGTTCTCACATGCTATACAATAACAGAATGCACCCACAACAATTGAACATCACATTGCAGAATTGAACCAAACAGCCAACCGCGTTGCGTCGGCGCGCGCGAGGCGTCGACGGTGGCCTCAACGGCGAGGTGCTCCTCCAAGATCTGGATTTGACATGAATGGCAGCCATCGCGACCTCATCCGCGCGTGCGGCCGTGATTTGCTTCTCCACTGCCAAATGCTCCTTGAGATCCTGGCTATACTGCGCGCACCATGGCTTAGGGCGGCGCTTATTTGGTGGAGGGGTTGGTGATTTGGGTGGAAGTTGTCACACCGGCGATCGGGGCATGTGGGATGTGGAAGGAGGAGGGGGATGGGGTCTGGTGTGGATTACCTGCCTGGATAGGCGAGGCCGAGCAGCGTGAAGGAGGGTCGCCGGCGAGGAGGCGGCGCTACAAGCAAGGAGTGAAGGTTTCTACTTGGAAAGGAAGGCGAAAACAGGGGAAATGTGGATTTTGGTAAGGGGGAGGGGGCGGGGAGGTATGTATTTGCGTGGAAGCCGCAATTTTGGAATCGCTTCAGCGAAAAAACTGGTGCGCAAAGTGTCATCGGACAAGGTCCCTTATTCATAACTGTGTACGATATGTGAACATCACAAACGATTCAGATAGCTTAACCCGTGTGTGATGAGTTTGAACATAAAAAAATTTGGTTCAAATTTCCCTGGTTACAATGGTCATCCACGTCATTGCATAATTTGGGTACACAAAGGAGACTACAGCACACCCACACTTCTTAATCGAGCAAGTTCAGCAATTAAACAGAGCTAGCTGACCTAAACATTAGTCCAACAAATTAAAGACCAACGCTCTTAATTAAACGAAACAAAGAGTAGTACTACGGCTGGTGCTCATCGATCTCCGCCGCTGCCTCCATGTCCAGCTCACGCCTGACGGTCTCCTGGGGAAGGGGCTCCATGGCATCAATTGCACCATACTCGGCAAGCATCTCGCCATCCGCATCCGCGATATATTTGGAATAGGCCGCCACGAGCAGGGCATGGGCGGCTGTGATCTGGGCTTTGGCAGGCTCCGTCGTGGCAAGGTATGCCGCGCAGGAACGGATGGCTGCTCGAGCTCTCTCGGTGATTGCCAACTCTTCAGTCGTGGGTTGTCGACCGTTGTCGGAGAAGCTTCGTTCAATTTGTGTGGTGACCGCCACGAGCTGGGCGTGGACGACCTTGACATGGTCGTGGGCGATCTCCATCAGGGCTAAGGCCGACGCTGCGAAATGGACAGCTTCTGTGCCGCTCTCGCCAGTTGCTGTCCCCGAGACAGATCCTGTTGCCACCGCCTGAGAAGCTAGAGCGGCCATTTGGGCTGCCTTGGCTGCCCGGACACAGATTGCGGTCGCTCTCACGAAGCTTGTTCGCACGCGCCTGGTGGATACGGCCGCGCTCTCGCCGGAGTGGGCTGCCGAAGTTGCCCTCATGACGCGGGTCCACGTCCCCATCTTTCACCGGCAACGATTGAACAGTGAAATGATATTTGAGGAGCGTGCTAGTGTGCTTGACACTCCGACGGTGCTCCAAGATATTTTGTGCTGCATCTCACACGGTTAGTGATAATAAATTGTGTGCGATCTACATGATTCTTCGTCTTGATTTGAATTACGTAATGGGGTCACAGCTGCAAAGGATGCTGTTTGAATTGCTAGAGCTTTTATCTGCAGTGCACATGCAACTATAGGTGTGTCATCAAAAAAATTGGAATTATTCAGGGTTCGTTTGGACGTTTTTATACATTAACCTGGTTTTGTAGGCATTTTAGGTGCATAATTCAAATTTGAACTACATGCACATGCTCCAGTGCATATAAACGGGTTGAAAAATGAAATATGTGTCCTTGATTGCATGCTTAGGTCCCGTGCAAGAAATGGGAATGAATGTCAAACACCCTGCCACCATCACTCGGCCGCAAACATTGAGATACTTGGTTTTTAAATTCTAGTAAATCCAAAACTCGTCTGAAATTCATAAAACTTGGCATACAATCATGGAGCGGCATCAACATGCCGTGGTAAAATTTTAGCCCCATTTGGGGCAGGTTTGGGTATAAGCTTCTCCCAAACGAGAGCTTCTCACAACAAGCGTGATGGTTTCGGTAGGGGATGTGCCACCTTTGACTACGAAACGATGTCCGTTGCCTCTTATTTCTTTCAAAAAAATTCTATGGTCGACATAGAACAACAGGAGTGTTGTGTTCAATTTTGGAATTTTTCAGGGTTCGTTTGGACATTTTTATACATTAACTTGGTTTTCCAGGCATTTTATGTGCATAATTCAAATTTGAACTACATGCACATGCTCCTGTGCATATAAATTGGTTCAAAAATCAAATTTGTGTCCTTCGGTGCATGCTTAGGTCCCATGCAAGAAATGGGAATGACTTTCAAACACCCTGCCGCCGTCACTCGGCCGCAAACATTGAGATACTTGGTTTTAAAATTCTAGTAAATCCAAAACTCGTCTGAGATTCATGAAACTTGGCATTCTATCATGGAGCGGCATCAACATGTCGTGGTAAAAGATTTGTCCCATTTAGGGCATGTTTGGTTATAAGCTTCTCACGAACTAGAGCTTCTCACCACAAGAGTGATGGTTTCGGTAGGGAACGTGCCACCTATGGGGACGAAACGATATCTGTTGCCTCTTATTGCTTTCAAAAAATTTATAGTGTCAACATAGAACAAGAACAGTGTTGTGTTTAATTTTGGAATTTTTTGGGGTACGTTTGGACATTTTTATACATTAACTTGGTTTTGTAAACATATCTGGTGCATAATTCAAATTTGAACTACATGCACATGCTCCAGTGCATATAAACTGGTTGAAAAAACAAATCTGTGTCCTTGGTTGCATGCTTAGGTCCCATGCAAGAAATGGGAATGAATTTCAAACACCCTGCCACCGTCACTCGGCCGCAAACATTGAGATACTTGGTTTTTAAATTCTAGTAAATTCAAAACTTGTCAGTACCCCGATTCTAAGTCACACCGATCTAGCCTGTAACACCTCATATCACTTTGCGGCCTCACGCACGGTATTCCCAGGGGTGTCGCCTTACCATGGCCCGGGACCATTTGCGCCTTTTGGCTCACGTATATGATAGTGTCGCTAGCATCCATATGACAGAGAACCCGGGCCGACATGGCTAGTCATGAACCCAACGCGGCATAAACTTACGGGGACAGGCATACATCAATCAACATCGAGCATGTCGGTCAGCAGCGTGTGAATCCGGGCTGTAGCACTGGGCTAACAGGACTCCGGGAACCCGGGCTATAGCAGGCTAGGCACGACTCCGGATGCCACCGCGTGACATTTCCCCGAAGGGACAGACACAGGAACGAAGTGAAACACATGACGACCAGTCAAGTGTTCCGGAGCAGTAGTGCTGGGCTTGCAGGACTCCGGTGAACCGGGCTGTAGCGGACTACTATGGCTCATGGAAGCACTAGACTACATTTCCCCATAAGAGAGGCTGCCAAGGATAAACAACTAGATTGTCGGATCCCACACATACCAAGGATTTCAATCATACACACAATATGCTCGATATGTGTAAATACAACATGGCATCACAACAAAACTCTACAACTCAAAGTACTTTATTTAAAGGCTTCGGAGAGCCATACATAACATGTTCATATAGGTAGGGGTCACATGACCTGACACTCAAGTCATACAAACATACAAGCACATGCTGAAGCAAACTTGTCTGAGTACAGACAACTAGAAAGAAAGAAGGCTTGATGAAGCCTGTCTATCTACATAGGCCCTTCACAAGCTCAGATCACCACCTGGGTGGCAAGTCACTCGTAAACGTCGAGATCTACATAGAACCCATCGGAGGGGGCGGTGTTGTCGTCTGAAAACAGTAATTAAAGCAACATGAGTACAAAGGTACTCAACAAGTCTTACAACAGATCCTACTATACATGCACATTCTCAAGAAGGTAGTGGAGTTATTGCAGCAAGCCAGCTTTGACTCTTGGCTAAGCTATCCTACGAGACACCACTTGTAAAATAGTTTTCGCACACGAGTCCACTAATCACCATCACGATACTCCACCGTTGATCCTCCCTCGTCATCCTACGAGAGGGCCATCCGCGGTAATCACACTTATCTTGAGTCTTTTAGTAGTAACCATTAACTTGTCTATGAACTGCATAAGCGACCAAGTAGTCCTTTACCGCGGACGCGGCTATTCGAATAGTTTTATACCCCGCAGGGTGTACTTCGTCACACATGTTTCCACCACTTAGCGTCTGCACACGACATGTGCTCGGCAGACTTCAAGCAAAAGCCCACGTGGGTGTAGACCACGACCTGACTAACCACACAAGTCTCTACTCCAGGTTTATCGCCTATTCGGGTTCCATCCGCAAGGAAATCTGGCCGGGGTGTCCTCAACGGCCCCAAATGATGTGTGCATGGTTCCCGAGACACCAAACGGGCGACTCGGTACACCGGGCCACGAGCCTACCGCATCACAGCCCACCCCTAAGGTCAGCGCTACGCACGGCCTCCAACAACTACAAACACGAAAAACTACTTGCAACTCCTGGACATAGGACGAGAGGGGTCAGTAAGTCGAGCGGGGTCATATTTCAGGGCTCAATGTGTGGTAGTAGCTGAATCTTAAATCACGCATACATATCTCAGTTCTTAAGGACGGCCTCAATGAAACAACCCACCATGTACTCCTACATGGCCTCTCATCGATACCTTTACCAAATCATGTTCAACACTTCACTATCATTACCGACACAACCATTCACTCTAGTTCATCATCCCGATGAGCCAGACCTGACACGACTCTAAGCATAGCAAGCATAGCATGGTAGGAAACACAAACATGGCTCAATCAACTCCTACACATGCTAGTGGGTTTCATCTAGTTACTGTGGCAATGAAAGGTCATGCAGAGGAAGTGGGTTCAACTACCGCAACACACAGCAGTTTGAAACGTGTTGTCTTAATGCAGTAAACGAGAGTAGAAGCGAGAAGATGGGTTTGTATCGAAATGATCAATGGGGTTGCTTGCCTGACAGAGTGGTAGTGGGATACTGCCCTTCAGTTGGGTACTCGTGAATATCCTCGGAGGCAGAACCTACCACGAAGAACACATCGAAACACAATCACCACATGGCAATATACAACAATATGATGCATGCGATGACATGGCAAAATGAGTGTGTTTTGGCTAATGCAACTTAGGACAGATTGGTTTGAGTTCATTTGAATCAAGGATTCAAATGCTAACCCAAAATAAGAGGTGATATTAGTGCATTAGCTTGTTTCATCTAAACAGCAAGGTTAAAGTGTTCTGACATGCATGAAACCAGTCCAGATGGAAAGATTGAATTTTTCTGATCAAAATTCATATATAAATCTTTGCATTTGGAGTTACAAATTAATTTCTATGATTTTTTGAAGTTTGTAGTATTTTCTGGAATTTCCTGTATAAAAATAAATCCGGAAAATACTTATTGCGTCAGCAGTGCATCAGGGTGACATCAGCGGTCAACGGGGCCAGTCCAGGTCAAGCTGACCAGTGGGTCCCGTCTGTCAGTAGTTAGTTAAACTAACTAAGTTTAGTTAGCGCTAAACCTAGGTTAATTTAGTAAGGCGGGCCCCACCTATCATAGACCCAGGGGGTCAAACTGGGCCCACCCGGTCAACGGTCAGCGGGGTCAACTCGCCGGCGTTTAGCCGCCGGCGAGGCCAGACGCGGTGGGGTGATGCGGGTTTCGTGCTCCGGCGACCAAATGGGCGGCGGAGATCATCTACGAGTAGCTAGGGGTGAGCCGCGTCGAGTGGTGGTGGCGGTTGGGCTCGGGGTCGCCGGAAACGACGCCGGCGACGAGCTGTGCGGCTGCCGGAGTTCAGGTGAGCTCAGGCTCGTTGTTAGGGGGCCTGAATAGGCGCGTGGAGTGGTGCTACGAGCTCCTAGGGATGCGGTGAGTGTGTTGGACATGGTGGTGTGGCCGGTGGGTGGCCGGAGCATCGTCGGCGACGAGCTCGGCGGCGGCGCGTGCGGTGAAGCTCCGTGCGGTCGCTATGGTGCTCGAGAGAGAGAACGGGAAGGATGGGGAGGTGGCTGAGCTCACGGCGATCACGTTGAAGCAGTCGACGAGGTCGGGGATGAGCTGGTGCGGCGGGGACGGTGAAGGGGATCTCCGGTGGTGTTCGGTGGAGACGAGGTAGAAGGAGGTGGTGCAGAGCGTGCGAGCGCTCGGGGCTCCGCTAGCTCGCCGTAGCGGACGGCGGCGGAGCTCGTGGACAAGACGGGGCGGCGCGAGGACGACAGAGATCGCAGCTACGTCGGTGGTGCGGTCGCAGGTGCGGCGGCCATGGCGGGAGAGGGCGAGGGAGAGAGGCAGGCCGTGTGGGGGTGTCCAAGCGGTCGAGGGGGGCGACGTGGAGGTCGACCAGCGCGTCCAGAGGCGAAGCGGCAAGCAGGTAGCGCGGTGGCGAGCTCATGCACGCCGGCGTCACCTCTCTGCCTGCTCTGGCGAGAGGAAGCAGCTGGCTGGCACGGGCCAGCACAGTGTTGGGCCGCCAGGTGGGCTGGGTGGTGGGTTGCGGCCAGGTAAGTATGTTTTTCTTTTATTTCTGTTTTCTTTTATTCTGCAAGTTTGTGGCATTTCTAAAAATACCTAGGCATTTCCAAAATTCACCAAACTGCACATGCTCACTGTATGGAACATATCCATCATGGAACATTTCAGTTTGATGTTATTTGGACATTTAAAATATTTACTAGCATTTAAATGCCCAAATGCAAGTTACATATGATTTAATTCAATGATCTTGTGATGACCTAGAAAATTGTGAACCCATTTTGTCAGACGTTCTAACCCAAGACAAAAAGGGTGGACTTTTTAGAAGGGCATTTCAGGTTCATTGAAAATTATTTTAGTAAACCCTAGTTGTTTTCAGGGGGGTGCTGGGTGTTCTGTCATCCCCATTTCAAATTTCTAGAAAAGTAAACATGATGCAACACTCTAATGCATGAACTAGCTAGGATGTGACAAAACTCGTCTAAAATTCATGAAACATGGCATGCTATCATGGAGCGGCATCAACATGCCGTGGTAAAACAATTTGTCCCATTTGGGGCAGGTTTGGGTCTAAGCTTCTCACAAACCAGAGCTTCTCACAACAAGTGTGATGGTTTCGGTAGGGAACGTGCCACCTTTGGGGACGAAACAATATCCGCTGCCTCTTATTGCTTTCAAAAAAATTCTAGTGTCAACATAGAACAACAGGAGTTTTGTGTTTAATTTTGGAATTTTTCGGGGTTTGTTTGGACATTTTTATGCATTAACTTGGTTTTGTAGGCATTTCAGGTGCATATTTCAAATTTGAACTACACCCACATGCTCGAGTGCATATAAATTGGTTGAAAAATCAAATCATTGTCCTTGGGTGCATGCTTAGGTCCCATGCAAGAAATAGGAATGAATGTCAAACACCCTGGCACCGTCACTCGGCCACAAACATTGAGATACCTGGTTTTTAAATTCTAGTAAATCCAAAACTCGTCAAAAATTCATGAAACATGGCATGCTATCATGGAGCGGCATCAACATGCCGTTGTGAAAAAAATTGTCCCATTTGGGGCAGGTTTGGGTATAAGCTTCTCACGAACCAGAGCTTCTCACAACAAGCGTGTTGGTTTCGGTAGGGAACGTGGCACCTTTGGGGACGAAACGATATCCGCTGCCTCTTATTGCTTTCAAAAAAACTCTAGTGTCAACATAGAACAACAGGAGTTTTGTGTTTAATTTTGGAATTTTTGGGGTTCGTTTGGACACTTTTATACATTAACTTGGTTTTGTAGGCATTTCAGGTGCATAATTCAAATTTGAACTACACCCACATGCTCCAGTGCATATAAACTGGTTGAAAAATCAAATCTGTGTCCTTGGTTGCATGCTTAGGTCCCATGCAAGAAATGGGAATGAATTTCAAACACCCTGCCACCGTCACTCGGCCACACACATTGAGATACTTGGTTTTTAAATTCATGAAACTTGGCATGCTATCATGGAGCGGCATCAACATGCCGTGGTAAAAAAAATTGTCCCATTTGGGGCAGGTTTGGGTATAAGCTTCTCACAACAAGCGTGATGGTTTCGGTAGGGAACGTGCCACCTTTGGGGGCGAAATGATATTCGTTGCCTATTATTGCTTTCAAAAAAATTCTAGTGTCAACATAGAACAACAGGAGTGTTGTGTTTAATTTTGGAATATTTCAAGGTTGGTTTGGACATTTTTATACATTAACTGGGTTTTCTAGGCATTTTATGTGCACAATTCAAATTTGAACTACATGCACATGCTCCAGTGCATATAAATTGGTTGAAAAATCAAATATGTGTACTTCGGTGCATGCTTAGGTCCCTTGCAAGAAATGGGAATGAATTTCAATCACCAGGGCACCGTCACTCGGCCGCAAACATTGAGATACTTGGTTTTCACATTCTAGTAAATCCAAAACTCGTCTGAAATTCATGAAACTTGGCATGCTATAATGGAGCGGCATCAACATGCCATGGTAAAAAATTTGTCCCATTTGGGGCAGGTTTGGGTATAAGCTTCTCACAACAAGCGTGATGGTTTCGGTAGGGAACGTGCCACCTTTGGGGACGAAACGATATCCGTTGCCTATTATTGCTTTCAAAAAATTTCTAGTGTCAACATAGAACAACAGGAGTGTTGTGTTTAATTTTGGAATATTTCAGGGTTTGTCGGGGATATACCCAGCGGTATGACCCGGCCGGAAGTATGACCCGGCCGGACTTGGCGCTTCACCGTGACCCGCCGGAGGACTGGCGACTCACGGGTCTGGCGGCTCACTGTCAGATGACTCACGAGCCTGACGACTCACGGATGACCCCGACGGCGGGTCAGATAGAAGACTAGACCCAAGGCCCAGAAGGTCGGCTAATGTTATGGTGGGCCGGCTTAAAAGGAAAGGGATGACGAATATTTCCTTTACGCGGAAGCATGACCCGGACTTGTATTCAACTTGTAAGAAAAGATAGACTAGCCCTAGTCCTACTAGGACTCCATATGTAACCCGCCCCTCCAACTTATATAAGGAGGGGGCAGGGCTCCCCAAAGAGGGACGAGCAAGAGAACAATCTCTAGGGCTAGACACAAAGAGTCGGCTTAACGGCGACTCTCTCATAAGCATAATGAGACCTAGCCACAAACAGCATGTAGGGTTATTACCGGATGATGTTTCCCGGGGCCCGAAGCTGTCTAAACCCTTGTCTTGTGCGTTGATCCGCCCTGCGTCTCTCATCCCAATCAACCCCTCTCAAGCTACTACATAGATGCGTTGGCGTCACGACTAAGTCCTTACACCTAGGACATCTGACGTGTTAATTCCACGACAGTTGGCGCCCACCGTGGGGCGTGCGCATGGTGGTGATGAGTTCTTGAAGGGATCTATCTCAGGGATCAAGAAGCTCGCGATGTATTGGATGAAAAAGAGCCGACGTAGAAAACATCATCGCCGGTGAACAGCCGGAACGATGTATAAGATTTGAGATGAATTTTAGGGTTGCGTTTGTGACTGCTGCCGAAAAGATCATGGCGATTCGTCAAGACCAAGACAAGGTATTGTCTGGATCTGTCGTAGCCTCGGATGGATTATGACGGCTAGTCCATGATGCAAATACCAGGAAAAATCAAAAGTTTATTGCTGCAAATCGCCGAGACCGAGCAGATGAGTCGCCGGAATCCTTATTTTTTCCTCTGATTGACCAGTCAAGATGCACGCGCACATAGCGATCGTACTATTCCAACAAGTACTCGATCGGTTTGGCCGGCGCAAATTCACATTAAAAAAGGGGGAAGAAACCCACGACGTGGAGGAGGTGGATATGGCTCCAATCCAAACCAACCACGACTGGTGGCTGGCCTCGCTCCGCCTCCGGCTCGGATCCGCCGGCGCCTCTCCCACTCACCTCCTTCTACTGGTTTTTGTCGTGGCCAAATCACCTGCAGCCGCTCCTTTGTTAGGCGTCAAGTGAGCCATGACCCGGACTCTTCGGCCGCTTGAGTTTCTGCTGCCGAGCCACCCCGGCCTTTAGTCATCTCCGCCACTGACGTGAGCCGCCGGTCGTCGATTGTTGCCTGCGAACCGCCGGCCGTCATGGCAGTTCTGAGCAGCTGGCTGTCGCCTGAATCACAGGTCGTTCGACCCTGCCGCTCCGAGTCGCTCTGCTCACCAGCCGTCACTCACCTCTGTGGCCTGTGGTAACCCGCCACGGCTTTGACCCGACTGCACCGTCGCCTCCAACTCGCCAGGGTCTCCCATCGCCTCCGGGCCGGCCGTCGCCGTCGCACTCTCCGAGCCGCCCGTTCAGAATGGCTGTCAACATACGGCCGCGTTAAAACACCGTCGCTCCTCGCCGGGTCACCGGAGCCCCTCTGCCATATGTGAGCTGCCACCATGGACACGACTCCGCTCCAAGTCGCCTCTAAGCCAACGCTGCATGGTCGCTACTGAGACCCGGCAGGCAAGCCACTCCATCGTTACCACCCCCGCAGGTCCGCCGAGGCGATTGCCTCACTGAGCTGCGGCTTCATCGCCGAACTACTCCGTTGCCACCATCATTCGTCCGTGGACCCGCCTCCGAGCCGATGTGAGTCGCCATGAACGGTTGCCTGGTTGCCTTCGCTGCGACCCATTGTGCTGAGCCGTCCGACGGCCGTCGTGCCCTCATTGTTCGACCCGCCGGGTCAGGGGCCTCATCAGCAGCTCGCCTATGCCCAATTCGATGCCGCCGCCCACTCGCCGTGACGCCGCCCCGGCTGTCCAGCGCGGGCCTGACGGCCCCGTCCGTTTCTACTCTGAGCCGCCTCCATGGCCGGCTCCCACTTGCCTCTGCGCCACCCACGGCAGAGCCGCCTGCCCACTGGCCAGGGCCGCTCCTATGCTCGCATGTTCTGCTGCTGGGTGGAGAAAAAAGAAGCAGAGTTGCAGAAGCATGTATAAGAGATGACCACGAGCTCCCTCATCATCAACCAAAGCGAGGACAAAATTAATTAGGCTTCAGGGAAGATCATGATGTTCGCAGCTGGGCTCAACTTTTGAGGCAGTAGCAGACAAGAAACTGGACAACAGTCGTGTCCCTATTGCCTGCAAAGCAAGCGTTATCAAAGAGCACGCACCTGTGTTGTCCAGCATCAGCTTTATATTCCCCAACAAAGCATCAGGTGCTATTTGCCGTATCTATTTTTATTACATATTAATTCATCCGAGCAAAACTACTTTGCCCTGCTGTATTTATATGCAGGAGAATTACTCATTACAAGGTGGCATTATACCGCGGAGATGGAGGCACAAATGGTCGTCCTTACTCAACAGACTCCCGCACCAGCTTACAATGCCACGGACAACTCGCCCGTCCATTCTCGTGGGCGGTTCACGCGTCCGCGCCGGCTTACAACGAGGTGGACAATTTGCTTGTCCGTACCGGCTTACGACGCCGCGGTCGATTCATCTGTCTGCTCCCGCGGCCGACTCACCCGTGAATGATTTCAGTTTCACCTAGTGATCATCAGCTTCATGGCGGGTTATGTTCGGCCTTTTAAACGAATCAGGTGCTATCCATCTAAACCTATTTTTAGCATATATTGTTTTTGTCAAAAAACAATTACTTGGTCTGCGATATTGTTTATACAGGACAATTGCCGCACCTTGGGCTACCAGTTTCCATCTCCACGATCGCGCATGGAGTCGCCGACGCCTTTACAGGGGGCGCAAGCCGCCGCCCCTGCGGTCCGGTCTACATCAATGCGCCAGCCGACTCGCCCATCTGCGCCGCCTTACAATGCCATGGACGACCTGCCCGTCCACCCTCGCGGCCGGCTCACATGTCTGCGACCGGCTTACAATGTGACGGACAACTTACCCGTCCGCCCCCACGGCCGACTCGGCGTCCGCGTCGCTTTCCGCTCCTACAATTGACTCACCCGACCGCATCGGCTTACAACACCACGGCCGGATCATCTGTCTGTGCCGCCTCTGATGCAATGGTCGTCTTTACCATCCGTCTCTCGCGGGTTGGTCTATATAAACACACTGGGCCGCACCTGTATGCATGAGCTGTTTATTGAATATGAGCGAGTCACTGCTTGGGAAGCTCGTTTTTCTTTCAACAAATTGGAGGCGAATTATCATGTATTATCAGCCGCCGTCTGCACTGGAAGGTTCAATGGGCAGGCGCACAAGTCGCTGCCACTACAGTTCGGTTAACTTCAAAACATCCAGTTGGAAGGAACTATTGGCCGAGTTGCTGACACGGCTCATACGGGATCATTTATAACCCGCCACACTCACTTCAACCTTCGGTGGATTCACATCGCGCTATCAATACCAATGATATACACCTTATGCTATGATCAATATGGAGAATCTCAAAGCCAACTCCTCGAGTCGTCTTGAGACTCGGGGGCTACAATGATATGACTCGGCAGCATTGGTCGGTTTCAATGCATTCAAGAACTCTGGGTCATTGGAGGGGAAAATAACCCGGTCCCGGAGGCTACCGCCATATTGGTAAAAAGTTTAAAGGCCGTCAGAAAATTTCCGGCTTAAAAAGAAGGATTCCGGTTTAGATCCGGCTCAAGAGACTTGACATCTCCCACAAACCACTAAAGCTCTTAAACATCCGGTTTAAAATCTGGTTCAAGGGAAATTTATCTGCCACAAAGTTTTGAAGCTCTCAAATCCGGTTCAAAATCCGGTTCAAGGTAAATTTGTTTATCACAAAACTTTGAAACTCTCAATATCCGGTTTAAGAATTTCCGGTTCAAAAAGAATTTATCTCTCGCAAAGTTCGGATTCTCAGGAAAAATTAAAGGGACCAAAGAGAGTCGGTTAGAAAGCACAACTCAAACATAGGTACCCTTCTTTAATGGCCATTGGGAGCTGATCGTATTCGAATTTAGTTTAACCCTTTTTGGTGTGACCCTGATCGTATTCGAATCAGAGTCGTTAAATATTCTCATGATCACTAGGGGGCTTCCTGTTCAAACATAGGTCGTATTCGAACCAAAGAGAACATGCTGTCGTACCCTTTTGATTGGCAAACTGCTGAACCTACTTGGGGGCTTCTTGATCGTATCCGAATCATAGATCAACCCCTTTGGGAATCGACGTGGATCGTATTTGAATCAGCATTGCTAAACAACTCTTAAGGTCATTTGGGGGCTTCCTGTTCAAACATAGGTCGTATTCGAACCAAAGAGAACATAGCTGTCGGTACCCACTTTGATCGGCAACGCCAACGCCACTGGGGGCTATATGATCGTGTTCGAATATGAGCTTAACCCCATTGGAACGGTTTACTGATCGTATTCGAATCAGAAGCCCCAAATTTTTATCTGTTTCTCATACAGTTTTTGTAATCACAAATATTTGAGTTGTCACATATATCATGTGTGCCGGCTTTTACAGAATTGGGTTCTCACCCTCACTGTCCGGGTCACATAAACCGGCGGTATCATTCAAGGGATCACAGGGATCTTGTGATCTAATTATGTGCAGGATAAGATTACATTTGGGTGGTTACCTGCCCTGGCTTTTGACGTTAAGTCGCCAGGGCATATGTTGTTTGAACTTTGTACAAGATTTACAGAGCTATGACTTGCATAAATGGTTAAGTCCAATTATCATCAAAATTGATGCTTCAAAATGATTATCCGTTCTGGATTTTCTCAAAGGATATAAGCCGCTGGGTTATAAAAATTCTGGCTTACAATGAATGCGCATTAAGTCGCCATCGGCCAAGAGCCGCCAAGTATTTAAACTTTGGGTCTACTTGCCAACCGATAAGGTATTCAAATTTCTAACAGCCAAACTTGGCTGGATTTTCATGATGATATTGAATGATTGAGGCTTTCATACTGGATTATATTATTCAAATTTTGAATAGCCAACATGACTGGATTTTTATTATGGTTATCAATAACCAGTATTATGATTGAGATTTTCAAAGTCGCTTCCGCTCAATGGCTATTATTTTATCAATGGATATGATTTATTCTACAATGGAAGGAATAGTCCCGAGTCGCTGCAGGCTTACAACCCGGCACTTGGGGGCTACATTATTCAAGTTGAGATTACATCAAATATGCAAGTCCCATGTCACTGCCAGCATGCACCATGGCACTTGGGGGCTAATGCAAAGTCATTTTTTGCTCACCTCATTGAAGACCCGACTCATCACATCGTAATGAGCCGTCCCTTGGGGGCTACCAATTGCTCCTGTTAAAATTCAAGATACACAAGCCTTATTACATTATATTGAAGGATCCACTGCTCAGTTGGTAAAGCACAAAGCTATTAACCTTGTGGACGTGGGTTCAAGCCCCAAGATGGGGGTTACATCATATGATATTATTTCCAATGGAAAGTCCCAGCTCAGTATTATCTTACTAAGCCGTCCCTTGGGGGCTACACGTTACTGCTCAAATTTACATCATCATATTTACAAAGTCCCTGCTCATTATTACATAATGACCCGACACTTGGGGGCTAATGTATATTGCTCTCTGCTGAAGGCAATTCTAGGATGACCCGGCTACACTACTATGACTATAGCCGACTCATCGGGGCTACACAACTGGATTTTATTTAAAGCCATGGTGATAAGTCCCGGCTTATTCATGCTGATTAAACCGGCTCTTGGGGGCTACAGGTAATATGGATATAAGGGAGAAATATCTTCAAATTCTCAGTTTTGAGTAAATCAGATTGACCTGGTGTCTGCAAAAATCATAAACCGGCGTCGGCGACAATTATGACTTGGCATCATCTATTTATAACCCGGCTATTTTGGTACTCATAAACTGGCAAGTTTTATATCTTTAAGCCGGCTGAATATAAGTTGAATATTTGAAGACCAATATGTTTGTCAAGTCAGAGCATTGAAAGCCGACTCGAGTGGATTATCTCTTACAGTATTTCTCAACAAGAGACCAATGTCAGCAAATTGACTCTGAAGCTGGCCTGTTGACCCGGATTTTCAAAGGAAGTATCTGGATTTTTTGCATTGGCAAAATTTGGACATATCTGCTAAAGAGATTTGCTATGAGATTATGGATACATATCAAGAAGGAAGATGACAAGGACTTAAGGATGATCAAGTGCCGGCTTACAAAGAATATTTAACCCGGAACACAACCTGTCAAATTTGTTCTTGTGTTTATATTGCAGATAAGTTTAACATGGATAAATCCAAATTAAACTTGGGGCTAATGTCGGGGATATACCCCGCGGTATGACCCGGCCGGAAGTATGACCCGGCCCGACTTGGCGCTTCACCGTGACCCGCTGGAGGACTGGCGACTCACGGGTCTGGCGGCTCACTGTCAGATGACTCACGAGCCTGACGACTCACGGATGACCCCGACGGTGGGTCAGATAGAAGACTAGGCCCAAGGCCCAGAAGGCCGGCTCATGTTATGGTGGGCCGGCTTAAAAGGAAAGGGGTGACGAATATTTCCTTTACGCGAAAGCAAGACCCGGACTTGTATTCTACTTGTAAGAAAAGATGGACTAGCCCTAGTCCTACTAGGACTCCATATGTAACCCGCCCCTCCAACTTATATAAGGAGGGGGCAGGGCTCCCCAAAGAGGGACTAGCAAGAGAACAATCTCTAGGGCTAGACACAAAGAGCCGGCTTAACGGCGACTCTCTCATAAGCATAATGAGACCTAGCCACAAACAGCATGTAGGGTTATTACCGGATGATGTTTCCCGGGGCCCGAAGCTGTCTAAACCCTTGTCTTGTGCGTTGATCCGCCCTGCGTCTCTCATCCCAATCAACCCCTCTCAAGGTACTACATAGATGCGTTGGCCTCACGACTAAGTCCTTACACCTAGGACATCTGACGTGTTAATTCCATGACAGGGTTGGTTTGGACATTTTTATACATTAACTGGGTTTTCTAGGCATTTTATGTGCATAATTCAAATTTGAACTACATGCACATGCTCCAGTGCATCTAAATTGGTTGAAAAATCAAATATGTGTCCTTCGGTGCATGCTTAGGTCCCTTGCAAGAAATGGGAATGAATTTCAATCACCAGGGCACCGTCACTACGCCGCGAACATTGAGATACTTGGTTTTTAAATTCTAGTAAATCCAAAACTCGTCTGAAATTCATGAAACTTAGCATGCTATCATGGAGCGGCATCAACATGTCATGGTAAAAAATTTGTTCCATTTGGGGCAGGTTTGGGTATAAGCTTCTCACAAACCAGAGCTTCTCACAACAAGCGTGATAGTTTCAGTAGGGAACGTGCCACCTTTGGGGACGAAATTATATCTGTTGCCTCTTATTACTTTCAAAAAATTTCTAGTGTCAACATAGAACAACAGGAGTGTTGTGTTTAATTTTGGAATTTTTTGGGGTTCGTTTGGACATTTTTATACATTAACTGGGTTTTCTAGGCATTTTATGAGCATAATTCAAATATGAACTACATGCACATGCTCCAGTGCATATAAATTTGTTGAAAAATCAAATATGTGTCCTTCGGTGCATGCTTAGGTCCCATGCAAGAAATGGGAATGAATTTCAAACACCAGGGCACTGTTGATTGCCGGCAAAACGGTGAGATACTTTGTTTTTGAATTCTAGTAAATCCAAAACTCGTCTGAAATTCATGAAACTTGGCATGCTATAATGGAATGGCACCCGACATGCTGTGGTATTTTTTGTTTCCATTTTGTGAGAAGGCGCACTCGAATAACAGCCAACAAAGGCATTTTGAAACAAATAGCTGCCAGTGTAACATCTCAAACGTTTTGTATAATTTAAATTGTGTGCGTTCTGTTAACCATTCAGGTGACGCCACGCCTCACTCTTTTAATGGCTAGGAGGTGCCGTGCAGGCAAGTGCTTGAGTGCTTGACTAAACGGGAGGCGTGCGAGCAGTACTCCAATGCAGAGGCTCACTGGGAAGCGTGCGAGCTATACGCCATGCAGGCTCACTGGAAAGCGAGCCCTTTGACTTCCATGGCCGCCTACCGTGCTCGCATCCTCTCCATTAATGGCGCCCAAGCTGCAGTATAATACGCTTTTTAAATATAAAACACTCATCGCAAATGTTTTAGTTAGAACACCCGTATGCAAAACCGATAGCTTCCCGAGGAAGCCAAGAGAAAATGTGCCAAGCAGGATTTCGCAAACGTTTTAGATAGAACACCCGTATGCAAAGTGAGAGCTATGGGCTTGCCTTTAAGTCGAGGGAAAATTCATAGTGCAGGATTTGTGTATCCCTTCAACGTAAACCGTTGTTCTGGATGACCCGTGTGCAACCACGTACAAACAATTTGGTAAGATTTGCATCTATCATATTGGGTATGTTGCCATTGGTCAAACTGGAAAGATTGACATTTGTTGATCTAGTAACATTGCCATTTGTCAATCCTTGTAACACTACGATTTGTCAAAATATGCAGCTAAAAATCACTAGCACTATCTAATTTTTGCAACTAAAATTCAGTAATTAAGCATAGATTTCATTCATAGATTAAACAATCATTCTTAATTTATAAAAACAGTTCAACTCGAGAGCTGAACCGACCAAACTTTTCCCCAATTGTTGCCAACCACGTACTGAAATAGCTAGTTCAACTATATATACTAGCTAATTTTAAGTACATTGTACAGTTTCACCACACATCTATAGTCAGATGAACTGAACAAAGTAGCCCCTGAATACTACTACTACGAAGGGGCTTTGTGCCACTTATGGCAGCCTCTCCTCTGCCGAGCACGCTCAGTAAGAGGCAGAGGAGGAGGAGGAGCCTACTGACGAGCTGGAAAAACGCAATACGGTGCATGTCACTGCTGCACGTTCAGCGACGCTGGCCAACTCGAACGCCCACTGCCGCTCCAGACGATCCCTCTCGAAGCGGCTGGACTGCTCATAGATCTCTTGATTCCTCACCTCTGCGTCGGCGTGTGCTGCGGCCACGGCTACGGTAAGGCTCTTTGGGTGCTTGAAGAGGCGCTCCTCCTCCTCCCGCAGGAGCTCGATGTATTGCGCAAGGTCGCTGACGCACGTGCGGGCCTCCACCTCCGCCTCCCTCCTTCGGGTAGCGGTGGCGGAGCGGGTGATGATCCCGGCGGTCGATGGTGGGCTGGCGTCCACGCCGGCCACCTCCCGCCTTCGGGTCATGGTGGCGGAGCGGGTGATGGCCGGCAGTGGGGTGGCGGCCATGAAGGCCACCTCCCACCTTTGGGTCGCGGTGGAGGAGCGGGTGATGGCCGGCAATGGGGTGGCGGCCACGACGGCAACCTCCCGCCTACGGGCCGCGGCGGCGAGCGGGTGATGGCCCTGGCTTTCGACGGTGGTGTGGCCGCACCGGCGGCCGGCAACAGCTGCCGACGGGCGGCAGCTGCAGAGCGTGTGGTGGGTGTTCCGCGCACACCCAACAGGGATGCCACGCGGACTACACTTCGTCGGAGACTGAGCCGCCGCCGCGGTGTAGCCTCCCAGCTGGAGCTGTCCTCTGATGACGGCAGAGTGGATGAGCGAGGACGACGGACCGGTGCCATTGGCGATTGTGGGAGAAGCAGATGAGATAAGCTACAGGGAGGGAGGGGAAAATGAGACGTAGGACTCGCCGGCTGTGAGGGTTTATATAGCAGGCCGGTAAGCATTGGGATTTTGGAGGATTTCACCGAGTTGGGCGGGATGCTTGCACGGGAACCTACGAGGTTGCGCAGGAACGGGCTCACCGACGATTCATTGGCGCCACTTCGAGCCACCGTTTGGCCAAAAGAATGCCCCCGCGCGCTGCGCCAGCTTGTGCTGTAAGCCGTCTGCGGCAGCGGGGTGACAAGACGTGCGAGAGGAAGACGAAAGGACATGTACACATACGGTTCATACAAAAAAAACATTTGTGATTTAATTACCTACTATACCCCTATCCAGGTTTATAAGTAGGATTTCACTAATAAAATACGAATGCATGTCGCCAAAGATTATATTGTTGGATTCGTATTTGAACGTAGTTTCCAGTTATACAATTTTTGTAACATGCATTAACACTTTTTTGGTTAAATTTAAGGTTATATACCAGCAAGTGTTTTCCCGCAACACACACGGCTTATTCCATCACAAACAGCTCGGATGGATCAATTGTATGCCATGTATCGCACACGCAACTCTAATCTGATTCGTGCTTGATGTCTCCGACATTGCTTGCACAGTTTCTCTTTGCCACGTATCACTGTGCCGGCCTCTGCTCGCGTCCCTCGGCCAGCTCTGCGCGTCGTTAGGCGCCGCATCATGCTGTGCTCGCCGTTAGGCGCCGCAGCACGCTCTTCTCGCGTCCGTCAGCGCGCTCGGCTTGTGGACAGCTTTTCCTTGCGTGTTCAACTACTATATGCATATATATATGGTTGCTCGCTGTTGAGGCGACCGCGGAGCGCTCTGCTCGCGTCCCTCCGCGCGCGCTCTGCCAGCAGTTGGGCGTGCGCACGATCACGTCGGGGGCCCCATATGCATGCAGTTGCGCCGCGCGCGGTGCCACGCGATGCAGTTACGTGCGGCACGATGGAGTTACGCGCTGCAAACTAGAACTGCCATCAGGGCCTGCCAATATTCCTGGCCGTCCGGCTTCCCTTTTAATTCCCGCGGCCATTATAACCTTAGTCTCTTCAACCTTTCGATCACGCCCCACAACACAACAAGCACACCCACGACGACACATAGAGAGGGGATGTCTAGCGGTGCTCCAATGGAGTTCGGCGAGCATAGAGTGGAGACCCACACGAGGGAGAAGGATCTCTCGGTGTTGTACACCATCGGCCCGGCCGTGGTGGACGACATCAATAGTGTTGAGCAGTTGCTTGCTCGAGACAAGTACAAGGTGGTCGGCATCGACCTCCAGTACACCGTCGGTCGTCCCGGCATAGATCAGAAGGTTGTCGTCGCCCAGTTGTGTGTGCGCCATCATGTCCTCATCTACCACTACTGCATGGCCACAGAGCCTTGCGACTGTTTCAACAGGTTTGTCAACAACACCAACTACAAGTTCGCCACGGTGGAAAGCACCGATGATGTAAAAGCGCTCAGTGTTACGGGCTTGGCCTGC
This sequence comes from Aegilops tauschii subsp. strangulata, assembly GCF_002575655.3. NCBI lineage: Eukaryota > Viridiplantae > Streptophyta > Magnoliopsida > Poales > Poaceae > Aegilops > Aegilops tauschii. Next base: position 202,831,375 of record NC_053037.3, on the reverse strand, counting down.
AAGAACCTTGTCGAAATCCGTGACCACTACAGGGTCTGGGGCAGCACTAAGGACTCCCTGGTCGAACTCGCCTCGGCCATCATCGACCCCTACTACGAAAAGATGAAGCAAGATGCTAGAGAACATGTCCCGTATCCTGGCACAGGGCTTGGATGCGGCAACTGGATGAACCTCACCTTAGGTTCGCGGCCAAGAGCGTGTACACATGCTACGAGATGCACAGGCGGATCATTGACATGAGGAAGTGCCTCGTTACCCAAATCGACGAGCCTGGATCGAGCCACAAGCAGAGCAAGCGTCACAAGAAGTAGATGATGATCAGATGATCTTTTATGCTAGTTAATCATGCATGTAATATATAGTTTACTTTATTGGTGTGTGGAAATGTCATGTGTGTAGTAGCCACCTATGTAATTATGCATGTAATAGTTTACTTTGGTGTGTGCAAATGCCATGGTTGTAGTAGCCACCTATGTAAGTGGATGTTTAATTTGGTTATGCAACCATGTCCTTATAAGTGTGTGTGTATATATATATATGTTGTTCTTCTGTATGCAATCCCATCGCACAACACACATGTCTTATTAGCAGCAACCGTCTGTGTTATTATAGGTCTTCGCACACATCTCTAATTACATACGTGTTTGCCATGTATCACACACATCTTGTTATATTGAACCGTTTCTGTTGTCTTGTCTCAACACAAACAATTCATCCGAGTGAACAGCATGTCGTATATCGCACACACCTTGATCTGGCTAACCGTTTCTTTTGTGTTGCCTAATCACAAACAGTTCATCCGAGTGAACCGTATGTTGTATATCGCACACACCTTCATCTACCTGCCCGTTTCTTTTGTTCCTCCTCATCACAAACAGTTCATTGAACTAAACCGTATGCCCTGCATCACACACGCAACTAAACTCTAAACCGTGTTTGATGCATCCTCCATCGCAAACGTTTTGCACCTTTTTTGACGGGTTTTTTACACCACCATTTGTGATTATTGCATCATACACAGTTTCATCGAAGGGTCTCTGATTGTAGTGTCGCGTTAGCAGCATCCTGCCATAGTGATTGTTGCTAAATATATACCACCTAGTTTCACATACCAACAAAAAAATTCTTCTATGACTTAAGACATTACTTTTGGGATGACCCACACCTCTATAAAGAAGGAGTAGATGGTATTATTAGACGTTGTGTACCTGAGCATACAGGAACATATCCTACGGAAATGTCACTCCGAAGCTTATGGAGGACATCATGCGGGAGACAAAACTGCTCATAAGGTATTGCAATCTGGTTTATACTGGCCTACTCTCTTCAAGGATGCCCGTAAGTATGTTTTATCTTGTGATGAATGTCAGAGAATAGGTAATATTGGTAAGCGTCAGGAAATGCCTATGAATTATTCACTTGCTATTGAACCATTTGATGTTTGGGGTTTTGATTATATGGGACCTTTTCCTTCCTCTAATGGGTATACTCATATTTTGGTTGCTATTGATTATGTTACTAAGTGGGTAGAAGCTATTCCAACTAGTAGTGTTGATCACAACACTTCCCTTAAAATGCTTAAAGAAGTTATTTTCCCAAGGTTTGGAGTCCCTAAATATTTAATGACCGATGGTGGTTCACACTATATTCATGGTGCTTTCCGTAAAATGCTTGCTATGTATGATGTTAACTATAGAATTGCATCACCCTATCATCCTCAATCTAGTGGTCAAGTTGAACTTACAACTTAGCAATAGAGAAATAAAACTAATATTACAAAAAATTGTTAACAGGTCCCGAAAGAATTGGTCTAAGAAACTGGATAATGCACTTTGGGCCTACAGAACGGCTTACAAAAATCCTATGGGTATGTCTTCTTATAAAATGGTTTATGGAAAAGCTTGTCATTTGCCTCTTGAATTAGAACATAAAGCATATGGGCAATCAAAGAACTCAACTATGATTTCAAACTTGCCGGTGTAAAGGGGTTATTTGATATAAGCTCACTAGAAGAATGGAGAAACCAAGCCTATGAAAATGTCAAACTATTTAAAGAAAAGGTTAAAAAAATGGCATGATAAAAGAATCTAAAAGCGGGAATTCAAAGTTGGAGAATATGTTCTTTTGTACGACACTCGTTTTAGATTCTTTGCAGGAAAACTTTCTCTAAATAGAAAGGACCATATATTATCAAAGAGATTTATCGCTCTAGAGCTATCAAAACAAATAATGCCGAAGGTACTAACCCGAAGGTTGTCAATGGGAAAATAATTAAACAAATCTCAGGTACACCTATTAATGTTGAGAGCAATATTATTCGAAACATGACACCCGAAGAACACATAAAATAAACCTTCCGGAACACTCCAGAATCCTAAAAAAACAGGGGATGAGGAGGATGAAGATGAACCAATCCCTCCTCCCTTCAAGATGGAAATCAAGGAAGCATTATGCAAGAAGATATTAAAGCTAGAGCTAGATAATGAGGATCTCAGGGGGAAAATTTAGTCTCCGACGCAAGCTTGAAAAACTTACTACCTCATCACCACCACCACCATCACCTTCTTCACCACCAAAGGAGACTTGATTACATGGCATGGGCACTCCCCTTGGCTTGTGCCAAGCTTGCGGGAGGTGCCCCGGTATCGTACCACACCACCTCCTTTACCTTTATATATCTTAGTTCTATCCTTGGTTATCTTTTGAATTAGTTGAATAAAAAGTTTAGTTCAATCTTTTTCGAGTGTTTGCTTAGTGATCTATCTATCTATGTAATCATGTGCGAGATATATGATAAAATTTAGTTTGAGTTTTGCTTTCTTTACTTTTATGTCTCAATCAAAATAAAAGGAAATAATGAAAAAGATCATATGCTAATCTATGGTAAGTAATGACATCACATAAGGAAAAGTATAAGTGGTAAAATTTATTGGAGATTGACAAACATAGCATTGGTCAATGATGCAATTCACAAAAGAATTAATAAGGGAAGAGAAGATTAGCATGCAAATACATTATCTTGGACATCTTTTATGATTGTGAGCCCCCATCAAAATATTATATACCAAAAAAATTGACGTTGGACAAGGAAGACAACGTAATGATTATGCTTGTTCGTATTCACACAGAAGTTATATTGTCGTAGATCCTTTAACATGTGGTGCTTGCTAAATATCTTTGCTAGCCAAAAATTCCACACGAAGTAGAGATACTACTTGTGCATCCAAAAACCCTTAAACCCAAAATCTTGCTTTGAGAGTCCACCATACCTACCTATGGATTGAGAAAGGTCCTTCAAGTAAGTTGCCATCGTTGCAATAAGGCAATATAAAGTGTGAACCACAATAAAGAGAAAATTGCTTCTAAATGTGTTGGATCATTTAGTGTAAGAGAACATTGAGAGTTGTACGAACTTGTGATGGCAAAATAATAAAGGCGGCAGACTGCATAATAAAGGTTGCTATCATAAGAGGCAATATAAACCAAAATAGACGTTCTTTTGCACTAAGAGATGGAGCATACAAACCAAAAAGCGCATGACAACCTCTTCTTCCCTTTGCGAAGGGCCAATCTTTCACTTTTATGTATTTATTTTTATGAAAGCGCCAAAGTATTCTTCCTTATTCCTTTTTATTTTCTCTTTTTGCAAGCATCATGTGGTGAGGAAAGATCTAGGCACATATATCCAGTTGGATGTAAGTGAGCATGAGTTATTATTGTTGGGAGGCGAAACTATAAGCCCCTATCTTTCTATGTGTCTGGTTGAAACTTTTTTCTCATGGGTATGCGGTGAGTGTTAGCAATCATAGAAAATTATATGATGGTTGAGTATGTGGACTTGCCAAAAGGCTCCGATACGAAACCCTTCCTGAAAAGATGATGAATTGTAGTTGCAAACGTGACTGAGAACATAGTTTGTTGGTTTTCAATAGAGTTTTTGCTTTTACTTCGATGTTGTGATGAATTGTTACTTGTTCATGAGAAGTTATATGATAAAATTATATGATAAGTTTGTTGCTGTTATAATAATGAGCATGATGCTTGTAGGTCTGTATTTTGTTTTTATCGACACCTCTCTCTCTCTCTCTCTCTCTAAGCATGTGGGCATGTTTTCTGATATCGGTTTTTCGCTAGAGGACAAGCGAGGTCTAAGCTTGGGGGAGTTGATACGTCCATTTTGCATCATGTTTTATTTATAATGTTTTTATGCATAATAATGCTTTATGGAGTAATTCTAATGCCTTTTCTCTCATAATATGCTAGGTTTACACAAAGAGGGAGAATGCCGGCAGCTGGAATTCTGGACCTGAAAAAGCTACGTCAGAATTACCTATTCTGTACGTCTTCAATTGAGCTGAAAATTTACAGAGAATTGTTCTGGAATATATATAAAATACTGGAGCAAATAACTACCAGAGGGAGCCCACCTGGTGAGCACAAGACACCAGGGCACGCCTGGGCCCCTAGGCGTGCCCTGGTGGGTTGTGCTCAGCCCAGCCCACCTCCGGTGCCCATCTTCTGGTATATAGGTCATTTTGACCTACAAAAAAATGAGGGAGGACTTTTGGGACGGAGCGCCGCCGTCTCGAGGCAGAACTTGGGCAGGAGCACTTTTGCCCTCCGGCGGAGCGATTCCGCCAGGGAACTTCCCTCCCAGAGGGGGAAATCGAAGCCATGATCATCACCAACAACCCTCTCATCTTTGAGAGGGCAATATCAATCAACATCTTCAACAACACCATCTCCTCTCAAACCCTAGTTCATCTCTTGTGTTCAATCTTTGTACCGAAACCTCTGATTGGTACCCGTGGGTGACTAGTAGTGTTGATTACATCTTGTAGTTGATTACTATATGGTTTATTTGGTGGAAGATTATATGTTCAGATCCATTATGCTATTTAATACCCCTATGATCTTGAGCATGATTATCATTTCTGAGTAGTTACTTTTGTTCTTGAGGTCACGGAAGAAGTCATGTTGTAATTAATCATGTGAACTTGGTATGTGTTCGATATTTTGATGATATGTATGTTGTGATTCCCTTAGTGGTGTCATGTGAATGTCGACTACATGGCACTTCACCATATTTCGGCCCAAGGGAATGCATTTTGGAGTAGTTATTAGATGATGGGTTGCTAGAGTGACAGAAGCTTAAACCCTAGTTTATGCGCTACTTCGTAAGGGACCGATTTGGATCCAAATGTTTAATGCTATGGTTAGATTTTATCTTAATACTTTTCTCGTAGTTGTGGATGCTTGCGAGCTGGTTAGCCATAAGTAGGAGGTTTGTTCAAGTAATAACAACACCTAAGCACCGGCCCACCCACATATCAAGTTATCAAAGTAGCGAACACGAATCAAACCAACATGATGAAAGTGGCTAGATGAAATTCCCGTGTACCGTCAAGAACACTTTGCCTATTATAAGAAACCGTTTTGGCTTGTCCTTTGCCACGTAAGGATTGGGCTACCTTGCTGAACATTATTTAGCGTTACCATTACTTGCTCGTTACAAATTATCTTGCTATCAAACTATCTGTTACCGACAATTTCAGTGCTTGCAGAAAATACCTTATTGAAAACCACTTGTCATTTCCTTCTGCTCCTCGTTGGGTTTGACACTCTTACTTATCGAAAGGACCACGATTGATCCCCTATAATTGTGGGTCATCAACGATGCCCCCCCCTACTAGGCGCGCGATCTGAGTCATGCGTTTTGACTGGCCAGAACCCAAACCCCGTGGATCATACGTCTGCACCATTGGATGCTCCTAGATCAAACGACAATCCTCGTCCCTTTCAACATCATATGCAGTTGCAGTTGTGATTTGATTTATATGCACAAAATGCACGTTAAATTAAAAAATGTCTTAAATATAGCAAACGATACCTGAAATGTGCCAGAAAATCAAACACGTGGTATAATGGTGTACCGTGGAAATTTTTATGAGTCCAAACGATGAAGTCACCGGCCACTTCAGTTTGAATTGACATGTCTCCTTTTGGAAACCATGATCCTTCTTGTGGGATGCTCCGATTTCCAAGGAGCGATCACCAAAACTTGTGCCAAACTTTACCAAATTTTTTCCACAGGGTTGTGGGAGCATGCCACGGGCACACACCGATTTTCATGATGTCCGGACTCCATCTATATTTCCTGTAATTAAAATACCAACTAGGCCTACGCCGGTGGCCGCACCTCGCTGCCGAAATGTTTGGAAAGTCTCCCTGCTTTTCGGACAATGGATGAAAACTTGCAAAGCGACACACAAATGATTTGTACACCTTCTTTGCTAACTAACACCCACATGTAGTTGTAGTAGGGTTTTGATTTTATATGCAGTAAATGCAAAAAATGGCTTAAATATAGCAGATGAGACCTGAAATGGGCCAAAAATCAAACCTATGTATATTGGTGATTGTTTACCATGAAAAAATGAGGCAGAACGATGAAGTCACCGACGATTGGAGTCTCAAGTGTCGTGTCTCCTTTTGAAAACTATGGTCCTTCTAGTGAGATGCTCCGGTTTGGAAGGTGCGAGCATCAAAACTAGTGCCAAAAAATTTCCATGGGGTCGTGAGACCACGCCAAGGTGACACACCGATTTTCGTTATTTCCGGACTCTATATAAATTTCCTATAATTAAAATACCAACAAGGCCTACGCCTCAGGCAACACCCTGCGTCTGAATTGTTTGAAGTTTTTTTCCCGTTTATCGGACAATGAATGAAAACTCGTAAAGTGACACACAATGATCTTCCTAACAGCCATGCGTAGTTGCGACATGGTTATATATGTGTGTGTGTGTGTGTGTGCATGGTAAATGTAAAAAATGACTCAAATATAGAAAACGAGATATCAAATGCACCAGAAAATCGAACCTTAGGGGCAATGGTAATTTCTTACCGTGGAAAAAAATTGAGGCTAAACGATGAACTCATGTTTTCATTCAAATGAAAATATGATGTTAGTTCATGTAAATGTTTTCAAATAGCACACGGTTCAGTCTCAAAACTGTGTGCCTACCAAACCGTGACCGATGCCCCCCCCCCCCCGCTACGCGCGCGATCTATGTCGTGCGTTCCGATTGGGCAGAACCCAAACCCCACGGATCATACATCTGCACCTTTGGATGCTCCAAATCGAACGGCAATCCTCATCCCTTTTATCAGCACATGCAGTTCCGGCTAGGATTTGATTTATATGCCAAAATGCATGGTAAATGCCAAATATGGCTTAAATATAGCACACGAGACCTGAAATGCGCCAGCAAATCAAACATGTGGTATCATGATGATTGCTTACCGTGGAAAAAATTTGAGGCGAAACAATGAACTCACATCTTCATTTCAAAATTAGCACGTCTTCATTTCAAAGAAATTATGTTGTTTGTGCACACGAGCGCTTAGAGGCAACCGTTTGCATAAGCCTTTCCGCGAGGCGAGGGGGAACTTTTTCACCAAGGCCGCCAACACCAACACCCCCCCCCACCACTCGCCCGCGTTTCACTCAATGGTCCACCCGATCTCCTTCACTAGCTCCCCCCCTCCAGATCCACAACAGAATCCTCTCCGGCACCGGCGTGCTCAACCCGGTCGTGTGCTCGCTCTTTGGTGTCAACCCTACCTCCACTATCATTCCCAACACACGGCTGCCTGCTCCTCGCCGTCTTCCTTTGCTCCCAGCCACCCTCGAGCATATCGATCTTGTAACCCTCGCCTCTACTGTGGTCCTGTCGGGTTTGCACAACAAACCTGTTAGTTACTGCTCTCCATCGCGGTGAGGCATATTTCCTCGCAATCCATCTTCCTAATTCGTTCGGTATTTTTTCAAATTGGCTATAAAATAATGGAGAGTGTATATATGGTCATTATCTACCTTCCTAACTAGTACATATAAGTTGTATTTGTTCCAATTAGTTATTGTCGATTTACAGATCGTGGGCACCCGGGTCACACAAACTTAACAAATTAGCCATACATTTTGCATGACATGTTTAGACAGCTTGGTACCAAGTTGTTAGCTTTATGCTTATCCTCCTTTCCTAAGTTTCGCATGTGTTCTCTATAGATGCCGAGTAGCAGCGACAGCACTCATGCTTCAGGCGATGTATCTTCATCTGAGTCTAACAACCCTAGGTCTCCAGCAGATGGTATGGGATCAAGTAATCTGGAATGGGATAGAGCTGCAGAAATTACCCTTCCAGTCAGGACACGGAGGAATGCTCCCAGGAAGCCCACATACCAGCCTAAAGGTGTATATGAAGTAACCGACATTGATTTAAAGTCTTGGGCTCCAACTAAACCAGATAAAGCATGCACGAGGTTCAGGAGTGTGTGTGGATTTGTTTGCAGGGCAAGGCTCCACATTAATCTGCCAGGGTTTCAAAAGGTTGACATAGACACACGGCAAAGGATAGTCCGGGAGATCATGGATCACTTCAATGTTCCAGAGGAGTGGAGAATTGATACGTCTCCGTCGTATCTACTTTTCCAAACACTTTTGCCCTTGTTTTGGAATCTAACTTGTATGATTTGAACGGAACTAACCCGGACTGACGCTGTTTTCAGCAGAATTGCCATGGTGTTATTTATGTGCAGAAACAAAAGTTCTCGGAATGACCTGAAACTCCACGGAACATATTTTTGGAAAATATTAAAAATATTGGAAGAAGAATCCACGTCAGGGGGCCCACACCCTGTCCATGAGGGAGGGGGCGCGCCTGCCCCCCTGGGTGCGCCCCTACCTCGTGGGCCCCCTGACGCTCCACCGACCTCAACTCCAACTCCATATATTCATGTTCGGGGAGAAAAAATCAGAGAGAAGGATTCATCGCGTTTTACGATACGGAGCCGCCGCCAAGCCCTAAAACCTCTCGGGAGGGCTGATCTGGAGTCCGTTCGGGACTCTGGAGAGGGGAATCCATCGCCATCGTCATCATCAACCATCCTCCATCACCAATTTCATAATGCTCACCGCCGTGCGTGAGTAATTCCATCGTAGGCTTGCTGGACGGTGATGGGTTGGATGAGATTTATCATGTAATCGAGTAAGTTTTGTTAGGGTTTGATCCCTAGTATCCACTATGTTCTGAGATTGATGTTGCTATGACTTTGCTATGCTTAATGCTTGTCACTAGGGCCCGAGGGCCATGATTTCAGATCTGAACCTATTATGTTTTCATGAATATATGCGAGTTCTTGATCCTATCTTGCAAGTCTATATTCACCTACTATGTGTTATGATCCGGCAACCCCGAAGTGACAATAATCGGGACCACTCCCGGTGATGACCGTAGTTTGAGGAGTTCATGTATTCACTATGTGTTAATGCTTTGGTCTGGTACTCTATTAAAAGAAGGCCTTAATATCCCTTAGCTTCTGCTAGGACCCCGCTGCCACGGGAGGGTAGGACAAAAGATGTCATGCAAGTTCTTTTCCATAAGCACGTATGACTATATTCGGAATACATGCCTACATTACATTGATGAATTGGAGCTAGTTCTGTGTCACCCTATGTTATGACTGTTACATGATGAACCACATCCGGCATAATTCTCCATCACCGATCCAATGCCTATGAGCTTTTCACATATTGTTCTTCGCTTATTTACTTTTCCATTGCTACTGTTACAATCACTACAAAAGCCAAAAATGTTACTTTTGCTACCATTACCGTTACTTCCATATTACTTTGCTACTAAATAATTTGCTGCAGATACTAAGTTATCCAGGTGTGGTTGAATTGACAACTCAACTGCTAATACTTGAGAATATTCTTTGGCTCCCCTTGTTTCGAATCAATAAATTTGGGTTGAATACTCTACGCTCGAAAACTGTTGCGATCCCCTATACTTGTGGGATATCAAGACTATTTTCTGGCGCCTTTGCCGGGGAGCATAGCTCTATTCTTTGAGTCACTTGGGATTTATATCTGCTGGTCATTATGAAGAACTTGAAAGACGAGAAAACAAAAATTTATCCCTCAACTACGAGGGGAGGTAAGGAACTGCCATCTAGCTCTGCACTTGATTCACCTTCTGTTTTGAGTATGCTTGAGACACCTAAACCTGCTTCTGCTATTAATTCTGATATGTTGCATGTTATTGATGATGCCACTTCTGCTATGCATTGTACTTATGATGAAACTACTTCTATGCTTGATACTACTGTGCCACTTGGTGAATTTCTTGATGAACAACTTGCTAGGGCTAGAGAGAATGAAATTATTGAAACTGATAATATTGAAGAAAGTGATGATGAAGACTCTCCCCCTAATAAATATGAATTGCCTGTTGTTCCCGAGGGTTATGTTATGGATGAAGAAGCTGCTAGAGCTATTTTAGCTTGCAATGATAGATATGATCTAAAGAAGTTATTAGCTAAATGGAAGCAGCAATCTCTTAATGCTAGAATGAAACCTGACCCTGCTTTTGCTACTTCACCTATCTGTGTTACTGATAAGGATTATGAATTCTCTGTTGATCCTGATATAATTACTTTGGTTGAATATGATCCTTTTTATGGCTATGAATCTGAAACTGTTGTGGCACATCTTACTAAATTAAATGATATAGCCACCCTGTTCACTAAGGATGAGAAATCTCGCTATATATCCTTAAAATATTTCCGTTCTCATTAAAGGGTGATGCTAAGATATGGTTTAATTCTCTTGATCCTGGTTGTGTGCGTAGTCCCCAGGATATGATTTATTACTTCTCTGTTAAATATTTCCCCGCTCATAAGAAACAAGTTGCTTTAAGGGAAATATATAATTTTGTGCAAATTGAAGAAGATAGTCTCCCACAAGCTTGTGGGAGGCTTCTCCAATTACTAAATGCTTTGCCTGATCATCCTCTTAAGAAAAATGAAATACTTGATATCTTTTATAATGGACTAACCGATGCTTCCAGAGATTACCTGGATAGTTGTGCTGGTTCTGTTTTCAGGGAAAGAACACCGGATGAAGCTGAAATTTTATTGAATAATATGTTGACAAATGAAAATAATTGGACACTTCCTGAGCCAATTCCTGAGCCTATTCCTAAACCAACTCCGAAGAAGAGGGGTGTTCTATTTCTCAGTCCTGAAGATATGCAAGAGGCAAAGAAATCTATGAAAGAAAAAGTTATTAAAGCTGAAGATGTTAAGAATTTACCTCCTATTGAAGAAATACATGGTCTTAATTTACCGCCTGTCGAAGGAACATATGATCTTAATCCATTACCTATTGAAGAAACTCCTGGTCTTGATAACCCGACACAGGTAGTAAAGGTAAATTATCTCTATAGATTTTATGAAGGTGATATTCCTCACTATAAGTCTGCTAGATAATGCTTAGAAGAGTTTGATAATTTTATTGTCAAACAAGAAAACTTCAATGCTTATTTTGGTAGACAATTGAAATATAATTCCGATACGCTTGAACACTTGGGTGATTATATGTCTAGAGTTAAAGGTGAACTTAAACTCATTAGTAAACATGCTTCTATAGTTACCACTCAAGTAGAACAAGTACTTAAAGCTCAAAATGATTTGCTCAATGAATTAAATAATAAGAATAATGACTATACTGTTAGAGTGGCTACTAGAACTGGTAAGATGACTCAGGAACCTTTGTATCCTGAAGGCCATCCTAAGAGAATTGAGCAAGATTCTCAGAGAAATAATATAGATGCACCTAGTCCTTCTAAAAAGAAGGAAAAGAAAAATGATAGGACTTTGCATGCTTCTAGTGAACCTATTGCTGAACCACCAGAGAATCCAAATGATATTTCAATTTCTGATGTTGAAACACAATCTGGTAATGAACCTAAACCTAGTGATAATGTTAATGATGATGTTCATATTGATGCTCAACCTAGCAATGACAATGATATAGAAATTGAACCTGCTGTTGATCTTGATAACCCACAATCAAAGAATCAACGGTATGATAAGAGAGATTTTGTTGCTAGGAAACACGGTAAAGAAAGAGAACCTTGGGTTCAGAAACCCATGCCTTTTCCTCCCAAACCATCCATGAAAAAGGATGATGAGGATTTTGAGCGCTTTGCTGACATGATTAGACCTATCTTTTTGCGTATGCGATTAACTGATATGCTCAAAATGAATCCTTCTGCTAAGTACATGAAAGATATTGTTACAAATAAAAGAAAGATACCGGATGCTGAAATTTCCACCATGCTTGCTAATTATACTTTTAAGGGTGGAATACCAAAGAAACTAGGAGATCTAGGAGTACCCACTATACCATGCTCCATTAAAATAAATTATGTTAAAACTACTTTATGTAATCTTGGAGCCGGTGTTAGTGTTATGCCTCTTTCTTTATATCGTAGACTCGATTTGAATAAGTTGACACCTACTGAAATATCTTTGCAAATGGCTGATAAATTAACTGCTATACCTGTCGGTATTTGTGAGGATGTGCCTATTGTGGTTTGCAAACGTTACTATTTTAACGGACTTTGTTATTCTTGATATTCCCGAGGACGGTAGTATGTCTATTATTCTTGGAAGACCCTTTTTGAATACTGCAGGGGCTGTTATTGATTGCAACAAAGGCAATGTCACTTTTCATGTTAATGGCAATGAGGATACAGTAGACTTTCCGAGGAAACAACCTCAAGTCACAGAATCAATTCCATTGGAAAAATTCCATCGATTATTGTTGGAAGTTTTGAATTTCCTCTTCCTACTTTCAAGAAGAAATATGATATTCTTATTATTGGGGATGTGCATATCCCTGTTGAGGTAACATAGTGTTATTCGAAATTTCTCCGGTTCCATGTTATTCGGAATGAGTTTGTTAACAAGACTTGATCAACCTTGTTAGTAGATTCCTTTTGATGAGCATGAGATGGATGAAATTAGAAGGCACAACCTTCTGTACCCTCCTTTTACTTTCTATTTTTTAGTTGGAATAAAGTAAAAATAGTATTTTTCTGTCTGTTTTCTGAATTATCCGTGCAATATAAAAATACCCTGAAAATAAAAGTTCTCCAAATGCCCTGAAAATGGAATATGATTTTTTCTGGAATATTTGAGAATATCTTGCATTGAGAACACAGCAGGGTGTGCAAGCACCTGGCCACGAGGGTCCGGGGTGCGCCCACCCCTACAGGGCGCGCCCCCCTACCTCGTGGGCCCACGGTGGCTCCCCTCCACTTATTCCTGCACCCACACACTTCTTCTTCCTCCCAAAAAAATCACCATCCAGCTCAAGCACGAGTTCTAGCTCATCTTGCTGCGATTTTGGATCTCCTTGCTCAAAGCACCTCTCACAAAACTGCTTTGGGAGATTGTTCCTTGGTATGTGACTCCTCCATTGGTCCAATTAGTTTTTGTTCTAGTGCTTTATTCATTGCAAATTTGTGCTGCCTAGGTGACCATGTTCTTGAGCTTGCATGTCAAATTTATATGGTTCTAAGTAGTTCTAATGCATGGTATAGGCTCTAGGCACTTGTGGGAGTAGTTGCTATCAATTTTGTTGAGCTTGGTTCACTTTTATTTGAAGTTACTAAAAATTTCAGAAATTTTTCAGAGGAAGAAATATGCTTAGGAAAATGTACCAAGGTGGTTCTTCAAGGAAGCAAGGACCCAGGCTTGCAATGCGTGATGCTGACGATGAGCCCCCAAGGAACGCTCCAGTGCGGCCTTGTGAATGGCCTTCAGAGGACTTTATGGATCGAGCGGGAATCAAGGAAGAATTTAATGCATATTTCGTAACGCTGATCTTGTGAGCTTTGAGGAGGAAAAATGCCGCCAGTACCACTATCTCACTAGTTCCTTTGTGAGGAGGTTTGAATTTTCATCTTCACGCAATTCTCCAACTGTCCTGTTTGATCTTTATGAAAAATATTATACTATGAACTTAGAGGATTTTACCACTGCTTGCAAACTTCCACAATGTGGTATAGTGGGCTAGTGAACCTCGCAAATCTGAATTTAGAAATGTTCTTGCTAATATAACTGTGGGGGAATCTAGAGATATAGCACAAGCTACCATAGGGAGCATTCATTTTCTTGCTATACATTATTTTGCTCTCTTCATAGGTAGGTGCATAAATGGTAAAGATGAAGCATGTCATATGTGTGTCCCTGACCTCAGTATTCTTAGGACTGCTGTGTTAGGAGACAAACCTTATAATTTGGGAGCCATTGTTGCACGTAGGTTGCATCATAATAGATTTAATGGAGATTTCTTTGGTGGAATTTATGCAACCCGCTTAGCTGATTTTCTTGGTGTAACCATACGTGATGATGATATTGAATTGCCTCCTACTTACCTAAACTTTAATGCTATGGTTCACCACCAGTTTGTCAAGAGGAATGAACCGCCTCTCCAGTATCGCTTAATCTTTGACAGACGTCGTGCTGTCCATATTACTCTCCCTGCTCCTGCCTTCTTTGATTATCAGGCAAAAGGAAGACATTTTATTACTAGAGAGGAGGCAAATGAGTACGAGAGGAGGGCGGAGGCAGCTCGTCGCCACGCTGCAGCCTAGGAGGCAATAGCCGCCGCATCTCAGTACGACCCCAACTACAATTATGGATATCCGCCAGGCCATCCGTGGCAATAAACCAACTTAGGCCAAAATCCTAAGCTTGGGGGAGTACGTATTTCCCACCGACATTACATTCATGTTCACACACTCATTGCTAGATGTCGGTGCTCATACTCTTTCTCTGTAATATCCATGCTAGTTTATTTTCCTTTTGTGCTCTCTTCTTCTGTGTTTAATAAACCTTAGGAAAAACCAAAAAAAGTTAGTAGTAGCTTCTAGTTAGTTTACTTTTCTTGCTGTAGTAGTAATTAAAAAGAAAATCCAAAAAGATTTCCTGGTCTTCTTTTGCTTGTTGGGAGCTTTCCCGTGTAAATAGTTTTATTTCTTTTCTTTTTTTGGGGGGTCGATAGGAGAAAACCATAATTAAATTGTTGAAGCGGCTCTTATATGCATTATTGTTGAATTACCCAAGAGCCCATATTGCCTTGTCTTCTCCTATTTATTGAATGCTCGCAGATTCCAGCTTAGTCCAATGCACGTGCACTCTTATTATTTTCACATCGTTCGGTCGTGCAAGTGAAAGGCAATTATGACGATATATGATGGACTGACTGAGATGAGAGAAGCTGGTATGAACTCGACCTCTCTTGTTTTTGTAAATATGATTAGTTCATCGTTCCTGATTCAGCCTATTATGAATAAAAATGTTTGCAATGACAATTAGGGATTATATTTGCTCGTGCCATGCTTGATTAGCTATGAGTTATAATGGCTTACCTTGCGTGCCAACATGCTATTAAAATGGTTGTGATGTGGTATAGTGGGGTGGTATCCTCCTTTGAATGATTTAAGTGACTCGACTTGGCACATGTTCACACATGTAGTTGAAACAAATCAACATGGCCTTCACGATATTTATGTTCATGGTGGATTATATCCTACTCATGCTTGCACTCAATGTTTATTAATTTTAATGGATGTTCATGACTGTTGTCGCTCTCTAGTTGGTCGCTTCCCAGTCTTTTGCTAGCCTTAAACCCCAAAGTTATTCCATATGAGTCCACCATACCTTCCTATATGCGGTATCTACCTGCCGTTCCAAGTAAATTTGTATGTGCCAAACTCCAAACCTTCAAATGAAATTCTGTTTTGTATGCTCAAATAGCTCATGTATCAACTAGGGCTGTCCGTATCTTCCATGATAGGCGGGTTATTCTCACGAGGAGTGGACTCCGCTCCTCACTCACGAGAAAATGGCTGGTCACCGGGATGCCCAGTCCCATGCTTTATGCAAACTAAATCAAAATAATTGCAAACAAAACTCCCCCTGGGACTGTTGTTAGTTGGAGGCACTCGTTGTTTCGAGCAAACCATGGATTGATGCTTGTTGGTGGAGGGGGACTATAAACTTTACCATTCTGTTTGGGAACCGCCTATAATGTGTGTAGCATGGAAGATATCGCCATCTCTTGGTTGTTATGTTGAGAATGAAAGTATGCCGCTCAAAATATTATTTATCTCTCCTTTAAAACCGAGCTCTGGCACCTCTACAAATCCCTGCTTCCCTCTGTGAAGGGCCTATCTATTTACTTTCATGTTGAGTCATCACCCTCTTATTAAAAAGCACTAGCTCGAGAGCGCTGCTGTCATTTGCATCCATTACTACTAATTTATATTGGGTATGACTATGATTGGATCTCTTTTACCATGAATTACAATGTCTAGTCAGTCCTTGATCTTTAAAGGTGCTCTACATTTATGTTTTGCGGTCTCAGAAAGGGCTAGCGAGATACCATCATTTTATATCATATTATGATTGTTTTGAGAAAGTGTTGTCATCCGAGATTTATTATTATTGCTCGCTAGTTGATTATGCCATTGACATGAGTAAACATGAGACCTAAGAGTTATTGTGAATGTGGTTAGTTATAATCTTTGCTGAAAACTTGAATGCTGGCTTTACATATTTACAACAACAAGAGGAAACAGAGTTTGTAAAAGTTTTTCTTTATCACTTTCAGTTTGTAAAATGAATTGCTTGAGCACAAGCAAAGGTTTAAGCTTGGGGGAGTTGATACGTCTCCGTCGTATCTACTTTTCCAAACACTTTTGCCCTTGTTTTGGACTCTAACTTGTATGATTTGAATGGAACTAACCCGGACTGACGCTGTTTTCAGCAGAATTGCCATGGTGTTATTTATGTGCAGAAACAAAAGTTCTCGGAATGACCTGAAACTCCATGGAACATATTTTTGGAAAATATTAAAAATAATGGAAGAAGAATCCACGTCAGGGGGCCCACTCCCTATCCACGAGGGTGGGGGCGCGCCTGCCCCCCTGGGCGCGCCCCCTGCCTCGTGGGCCCCCTGACGCTCCACCGACCTCAACTCCAACTCCATATATTCGTGTTCGGGGAGAAAAAAATCAAAGAGAAGGATTCATCGCGTTTTACGATACGGAGCCGCCGCCAAGCCCTAAAACCTCTCGGGAGGGCTGATCTGGAGTCCGTTCGGGGCTCCGGAGAGGGGAATCCGTCGCCATCATCATCATCAACCATCCTCCATCACCAATTTCATGATGCTCACCGCCGTGCGTGAGTAATTCCATCATAGGCTTGCTGGACCGTGATGGGTTGGATGAGATTTATCATGTAATCGAGTTAGTTGTAAGTGCATCTAGTGCCCCTTAGTGATTTTGGTGTATTGAAGACTTATAGGTTAAGGGACTAATGTGTTTATGAGTGTACACAGGTCTATAAGTCTATGAGGAGTTTGATATTTACAGAGAAAGTCGACCCCTAAAAATGAAGTTCTTCGACTGAAGACTTTGGATTTCTGAAGACTTTCTGAAGACTTTGAAAGTGAAGAAATTGGTGTGACCTTGAAGACTAGGTATTTTTCGTAGTTTCATTTTCTCTTTCTTGAGTCATAGGAAACACCGTACTGTTAAAGGGGGTCGAGGAAATACTAAGGAAAAATTTCCATGTGATGCTCTACTCAAAATCCTACACCTACCAATCCCTTCGAGTGAAGCCATTGGAAATCTCATACAGTTCTGTCAATTTCTTCAGTGACAGAGACGAAGTTCTTCTAGTCGCTGAGGAATTTGTTCTGACTGAGGAGTTAGGAATTCGCCAGTGCGGATTGCCTACACAGTGAGGAACATGATAGCCCTGAGGAATTTGATACTCAAATTTCTGACCGTTGCTGTGCTATGCGCCAGCTGTCCCAAAATATCTACCCACCTAACGGTCATATCATTGAAGGGCATTTATGTCTTATCATGTTGGGCTGCTCCCTAGGCTATAAATAGCCGCCCCCTACAACCACTAGCTGGTTGGCTGCTCCGAGAGAAACTAACACTTGTCATTTGAGAGCATCCCATCCTCCGAGGACTTTGAGCGAAAATCATCAAGTGAGGAAAACCCAAACACCTACAAACCCAAAGTGATTGAGCATCACTGAAGAGATTGATCCTGCGTGGATCCGACGCTTGTTACCTTTGAAGACTGTGCTTCTTCCAGATGGTTAGGCGTCATGGTCTAGAGCATCCAAGAGGAATTGTGGATCGCCGAGTGACCGAGTTTGTGAAGGTTCGGAAGTCACCTGAAGAATTACCACGAGTGATTGGGCGAGGTCTGTGTGACCTTAGCTCAAGGGGAATATGGTGAGGACTAGGTGTCATGGACTGTGTGTCCAGGACTGGGTGTCCAGGACTGTGTGTCCTCAGGTTTAAATACCTAGCCGCTCCAACCAGATGTACAACTGAGACAATAGTTGGAACCGGTCTACCAAATCATTGTCTTCACCGAGTTTACTGGTTCTATTTCCTCAACTCTTTCATTTCCTCATAACTGTGTTGTGCACTTGTTCATATATGTGTTTGAAGACTTTGACTGAAGACTTTCTCAATTTCCTCAGTTCAATTTCTTCAGTCTGTTTGTCTTCATCCTGTGATATCCCGTGTTTACGCTTTCTGCACTCTGTGCCTGTCTTCATTTCATCATGATGACCATGCTTGTATACTGTTATGTTTACTTCTGAGTACTTATTCTGCCGCTAGTAGTTCTTCGCTAAGGAATTTCCTCAGCGGCAAATTCCTCAGTGAAGAATTCATAAAAATCGCCTATTCACCCACCCCCCTCTAGTCGATATAACGCACTTTCAATTGGTATCAGAGCAAGGTACTCCCATGTTTTGTGTGATTTTGTTTAACCGCCTGGAGTTTTAGTTATGTCGACCGCAGGTATGATCAAGGTCTCCGCTGGGTGTCCTACCTTCTATGGGACGGACTACCCCTACTGGAAGAATAAGATGCGAATGCATCTTGAGGCAATTGATAACGATCTCTGGTATGTTGTGGAAAATGGTGTTCCCTCTGTCTCACCCTCAATGAACGCTACCGATGTGAAGAGATTCAAGCAACTCGATTCTCAGGCAAAGAATATCATATGTGGCCATCTGAGGAAAGGACAGTATGGAAGAGTGAGTGCTTTGGAAACTGCTAAGCTTATCTGGGATAGGCTGTCCAAAGTGAATGAAGGAGTCTCAACTCAGCGTGACTCTCCAGTTGATGTTCTTCGCAATCTCTTCAACCGCTTCAAAAGACTCGACAATGAAAATGTTCAACAAACCTTCGATCGCCTCACTGACATCTCAAATGAGCTTCAAGCGCTTGGTGCCACTGACATCACCGACCATGAGGTGGTGAAGAAATTGTTGAGCTCGCTTGATTCCTCATTTGATACTCTGGCATTGATGATACAAGAACGTGCTGATTACAAGTCACTTGATCCCGCTGATATCCTCGAAAAGCTAAATACTCATGAGTTCCAGCTTGCTGAAAAGAGAGACCTCTATGGTTCGAGCTTTGGCAGATCACGTGCACTGAAGGCCAAGGCAGTTTCTGAGTCTGAAGATGAAGACTCTGGCAGCATCCTTGGTGATCCTGAAGAACTGAGCCAGGAACTAGCACTGCTCGTGAAGAAATTTCAAAAGTTCTCAAGACGTGGTCGCTTTGGAAGATCCTCAAGGAGCAATGATTCCTCATCCAGTGGCTACAAGAAGAGACTTTGTCACTTTATATCAAATGGATGTGAAAAGTGCATTCCTCAATGGTAAGCTTGAGGAAGAAGTATATGTTGCTCAACCCCCAGGTTTTGAAGATCCAAAGCATCCTGACAAAGTCTTCAGACTCAATAAGGCCCTCTATGGCCTCAAGCAGGCCCCTCGGGCGTGGTATGATACTTTGAAGGAATTCCTCATGAAGAAAGGCTTCAAACCCGGTTCACTCGGCCCTACTCTTTTCACTAAATCTTATGATGATGAATTGTTTGTGTGCCAAATATATGTTGATGATATTATCTTTGGCTGTACTGACCAACGTTATAGTGATGAATTTGCCTATATGATGAGTGAAGAATATCAAATGTCTATGATTGGAGAATTGAAATTCTTCTTAGGTCTTCAAATTCGTCAACAGCGCAATGGCATATTCATATCTCAGGAGAAATACCTCAAGGATGTACTGAGGAAATTCGGCATGCAAGATTGCAAAGGCGTCAAAATTCCGATGCCCACAATTGGCCATTTGTGCACTGATGAAAATGGTATTGACTTCGATCAAAAGGTATACCACTCCATGATTGGTTCTTTATTGTATTTATGTGCATCTAGGCCAGATATTGTGCTTAGTGTTTGCATGTGTGCCCGATTTCAAGCTACACCGAAGGAATCACACCATAAGGCTGTGAACCATATTCTTCAATATCTAGCTCACACACCAACACTTGGATTAAGGTACCCCAAGGGCTCGGCTTTTGATCTCATTGGATATTCTGACTCTGACTATGCTGGTGATCATGTCAACCGCATGTCAACATCTGGTACATGTCATTTCCTTGGACGATCTTTGGTATGTTGGTCCTCGAAGAAACAGAACTGCGTATCACTGTCTACTACTGAAGCTGAGTACATTGCTGCTGGTTCTTGCTGTGCTCAATTGCTGTGGATGAAGCAAACTCTCAAGGACTACGGCATCAACGTGAAGAATGTGCCTCCATTCTGTGACAATGAGAGTGCCATCAAGATTGCTCAAAACCCAGTTCAGCACTCGAAGACAAAGCACATTCAGATTCGTCATCATTTTCTTCGCGATCATGTGTTGAAGGGCGACATTTCTATTGAGCATCTGAAGACTAAAGAACAGCTAGCCGATATCTTCACAAAGCCCTTGGATGAGAAGAGATTTAGCAAGTTGCGGTGTGAGCTAAATATCCTAGAATCTTTGAATGTTCTTTGAAAAGGACACTCATCCTAACACTTATGCAAAATTGATGACTTAGATGTGCAACACATGAAGAAACGTTTTTCTTCAATCAATGAAGAATAACACTTTAAGTGTGAAGAAATTAATGAAGAATTTGATTCTCAGAGCCCTACGACAATTGTACGCGGTGTCTGAAATCATCATTCTTATACGGTGGGTCACGCCACCACCAAAGTTGAAAATCTTCAATTTGAGTTTTTCCTCAGTTGTCCATTTTCTTCAAATTTGCATTGTCTTCACTATTTCCGTGGTTTTTCTTCATTGGCTATATATATATATGAGTTTATGTCCTCTACAGCATTCACTTATGGCTAATTCTTCAAGTTGGTTTTTCTGCTAAGTGAATGTGATCAGACCCTTCCCCCTCTATGCTATACTCAACCCAATCTATTCACAAATTCTTCATGTGCGTTCTATTTCAAACTCGTTCAAAATCTTCACTGTGTCCTTGTCAGCTGAAGAATTTGCGAATGGAACTTTTAACTTATCTTATCCAAATTTTTGGCTTTGCCGCTCAAACCGTTCCGCATCCCACGAAATACTTATCTATTCACCCACGATCTAACATGATCTCCACTTCTCCGTACGTGGGTGACACATGTCAGGCAAATGAGAAGGGTCAAGGGCACGTTCGTCCAAAATCTTCGGGCAAACAGTTTTTCACCGTGGCTATAAATACCCCCTCTCCCCTTCCTCACTTCCTTTACTCCGCTCGAGCTTCTCAAACCGTAGCGCCGCCGCTACTTCATCATCGCCAGTGAGGAAGAGCTTCACTGCCTCGACCTCGTCGCCGTCGTACTCACGCCGGCTGCGGAAATCTTCACTCCGCCGCCGTCGTAGCTGTCTTCCTCCGCCTAGTTAGGGCGTGGAAGATCTGCACTGACGAACTTCACATCTCCACATCCCAGTTTGTCGTGTTCTTCATTCAGGGGTAATTAAAAGTTAATTTTACTGCCCTCTTTGATTCAAATGATTTCTACAAAATCTTCAAAGGTGTTTATTATTCTTCAAATTCTTCACACACTAAACACCTCACATGTCATCTGTTCTTGATTCATTTCTCTAAGCAATAATTTTTCTTCAAGATTCCTCAATTGTGTGGATCTTCGATCAATACAACTCTGGAACCTAAGACAAAGAACGCCTAGTGAAATTCTTCAAGACTCGTCTGGTCAAATTCCTCGAACTTGTTCTTTTTCAAAAATCTTTTGAGAACGCATATGACCTCTCCAAATTCCACGCAACTATACTATGTTCACAGGTACTCACGTCCGCTGCTGAATCACTAGGTTCTCATCAACTTAACTAATTTGCAGCGTTCCTCGAAGTAAAGTTGCATACTTCTTCAGAGAATTAAATTGTTCAAATTCCTCAACTGAAGAAAATGGCTGATGGAAAGAAGCCACAGAAAGGAGGAAAGAGGCCTGAGGTCAACACTGCATTTGAAATCCCTGAGGACATCTATGCTGGGTACTACACACCCCCTGAGGAAGATGAAAATCAGCGCAAGGTGCACATTTAGAAGATAGAGAGGAGATGGGCAAGAGAGTAGAGGGAGTACAGGTATGTGACTCCCAAGTACATGAAGAAATTCGCACTCAATCCTCCATGCCCAAGACCTCCGTTGGCACCTGGCCTAGAAGCGGATCCCACCAGCCTCAAGCGCGGTGAGGACTATCCTGATGAATGGGCCAAGCGCCAGGCCAAGCTGGCTAAACAAGCTAGAGAAGCAGTGAGGAAATTCAATGAAGACTCTGCTGCTGCTGCCGCCGCTGAGGTCTCTGTCAAGCCGAAGAAATCCATGGCAAAGAAGCCTGCGCGTAAGCCAAGTGCATCACCTTCAATGCCCTCAAGGCCAAGTTCCTCAGCAATGCCCTCACGGCCAATTGCTCACCCTGCTCCTGCTCCTCCAAAGTCCTCAGCTGCTCCGACCAAATCCTCAGCACCTGTGCATCTTGCCACGTGCCAAAGGACTACAGGCATCTCTATTTTCTCAGGAGCTTCGGCTAGTTCCTCAGCTGCTCCAAATTCTTCAACAGGACCCTCTCTGCTGAAGACAAAGACCACTGCTGGACGAGGCTCTCGCCCAAGTCCTCACAAGAAGCAGGTCACCTTCCAAGTGTCGTCTAAAGAAGACGAAGCTGATGATGAAGAACTTGCTGAAATCATCAGAGATAGGCAAGTCAGGGCCGCTAGAGCCAAGGGCACAAATGTGCCTCTGCTTTTGGATCCAAAGTTGATCCTCGATTACATTGATCTCTGGCACAAGGACCCAAACACTCCTATGCCTGATTTTAAGTTGACTCCTGGCCAAAATCATATGCTGACTGCCTTCATCCAAGAAGAGAAATGGAAATTTGAGAAGGCCAGGCAGATCAAGAAAGCGCAGTACAGGAAGAAGAAATTCCTGAAGAACAAAGTTGTCTCTATGACAACTGATGAACTTGTGAAGATCCAGTCTGAAATCAAAGTCCTCAGCGATGATTTCAATGCTTACTATGCTGATTGGAAAGGAGCCAAGGTCAGGTTTGTTAAACGGACTAAGAAGTTCACCTCCAATATTGCAGCCCCGTCGCAATAAGAAATTCCTCTGACTGAAGCATCAGCTCAGCCAACTCAAGAACATGCCAGCATCGCTGATGACATTCAGGTTGCTGAAGAAAATGTGAGTTCCAGGGCTGATGACTACATCCCAGCCGCTGATGAAATAGCTAGGGCATCCACTAGTGGTGCGCCTGAAGAAAATGAAGAGGTCAGGGCAACTGCATCAGTTGTGCCTGAAGAAAATTAACCACATTCCTCTGCTCCTCCTGCGCCTACCCCAACTCCAATCCTTCCATCTGCATCAGATGTGAAGAAGACCAAGGCTGCAGAATATGCAGAAGTGAAGAAAAGGAAAGCATCAGCTCCTTCAGATTCTTCAGCTCCGAAGAAGATGAAGAAATTGACCAGCTCAGTTGCAAACCCCATTGATGCTGTTCCGGTCTCAACTATGCCATCAAAGGACCTTGTTCCTTTTGATGAAGAATATGTGATCCTAGCGGATCTGATGAAGAAAATCCTTCTGCTACTTCGTTAGAGCAGATGGATGAAGAAATTGAAGTGGATGAAATCCCTTCAACTCCAGCTGTTTCCTCGCCTATGCCTCAGTTTACTGCTGAAGAGGCCTGCGTTGAAGAAATAGAAGATGAAGACGTGGACATTGGTTGTACCACACCAGTGATGAATGATGACCTTTGGGAAAGTCAGCACCCCAACTCTCCACTCTTCACACCTTTACAGCAAATTCCTCAGTCCCCTGTTGCTACTGAAGTACAAATGGGATTTGAAGAACCTCGTGCAACCCCGTCTGTACATGAAGAAATTCCAGCCACTAGTGCTGAAGAAACTGATGCTGCTGAATCATTGAAGACGCAGACTGCCACTGAATAGGAACCAGAAATTCCTCAGCCTGAAGAACCTGAGATTGCGATTCCTGAGGTTGTAATGCAACTGACTGACACTCCTCTTCCCAAGCCAAAGGATCCATTCTCAAGGAAGCAAAAATTCAAGGCTAATGATTTCTTCGGCGAGCACGTATTCTTCACTGATTACAACCCCTATGACTCTGCTCGCATTAGGAAGAGGCGTTTCTGGACTGCCAGCCAGGCAAATTTTTATTCCTCAGTGCTGTTCAACAAAGACAAAGTCTTCGATCATAAGCACATTCCTCACGTGGATATGGAATCTCTGCCGTGCTTCGTGCCAGTCCTCAATGTTCTTCACGACGCTGGGATGTTAAATTTCTGCACTGATATATGTGATTGGAATGAAGAGCTCATTCTTCAATTTTATGCAACTCTGCACATCACTGGAGACTCTAAAGATGTGAATTCATGGGTGTTGGACTGGATGTCTGAAAATACTCACTACAAGGCACCTGTTGGAAATATGCCCTAGAGGCAATAATAAAATGGTTATTATTGTATTTCCTGTTCATGATAATTGTCTATTGTTCATGCTATAATTGTATTAACTTGAAACCGTAATACATGTGTGAATACATAGATCACAACATGTCCCTAGTAAGCCTCTAGTTGACTAGCTCGTTGATCAATAGATGGTAATAGTTTCCTGACCATGGACATTGGATGTCATTGATAACGGGATCACATCATTAGGAGAATGATGTGATGGACAAGACCCAATCCTAAGCATAGCACAAGATCGTGTAGTTCGTTTGCTAAGAGCTTTTCTAATGTCAAGTATCATTTCCTTAGACCATGAGATTGTGCAACTCCCGGATACCGTAGGAATGCTTTGGGTGTACCAAACGTCACAACGTAACTGGGTGGCTATAAAGGTACACTACAGGTATCTCCGAAAGTGTCTGTTGGGTTGGTACGAATCGAGACTGGGATTTGTCACTCCGTATGACGGAGAGGTATCTCTGGGCCCACTCGGTAATGCGGCATCATAATGAGCTCAATGTGACTAGGTAGTTAGTCACGGGATCATGCATTACGGAACAAGTAAAGAGACTTGCCGGTAAAGAGATTGAACGAGGTATTGGGATACCGGCGATCGAATCTCGGGCAAGAAACATACCGATTGACAAAGGGAATTGTATACGGGATTGATTGAATCACCGACATCGTGTTTCATCCAATGAGATCATCATGGAACATGTGGGAGCCAACATGGGTATCTAGATCCCGCTGTTGGTTATTGGCCGGAGAACGTCTCGGTCATGTCTGCATGGTTCCCGAACCCGTAGGGTCTACACACTTAAGGTTCGATGACGCTAGGGTTATAGGGAATAGATATACGTTGTTACCGTATGTTGTTCGGAGTCCCGGATGAGATCCCGGACGTCACGAGGTGTTCCGGAATGGTCCGGAGGTAAAGAATAATATATAGGAAGTGAGGCTTTGGCCACCGGAAGAGTTTCGGGCATCACCGGTAATGTACCGGGACCAGCGGAGGGTTCCGGGGGTCTACCGGGAGGGGCCACCAACCCCGGAGGCCTGCGTGGGCCAAGTGTGGGAAGGGACCAGCCCCTAGGTGGGCTGGTGCGCCTCCCACAAGAGGCCCAAGGCGCAGGGAAGGGGAAGGGGAAAACCCTAGGCGCAGATGGGCCTAAGGCCCACCCTAGGGCGCGCCCCCCTCTCTCCCCCTCTTGGCTGCCCCCTCCATCCAATCTAGGGCTGGCTGCCACCCCTAGGAGTGGGAACCCTAGAGGGGGCGCATCCTCTTCCCCTCCTCCTATAAATAGTGGGGGTTTTGGGGCTGCAGAAGACACGAGGCTCCCTCTCTCTTGGCGCAGCCCTACCCCTCTCCCTCCTCGTCTCTCGCAGTGCTTGGCGAAGCCCTGCTGGAGTGCCACGCTCCTCCATCACCACCATGCCGTTGTGCTGCTGCTGGACGGAGTCTTCTCCAACCTCTCCCTGTCTCCTTGCTGGATCAAGGCACGGGAGACGTCACCGGGCTGCATGTGTGTTGAACGCGGAGGCACCGTTGTTCGGTGCTTAGATCGGACTCGGCCGCGATCTGAATCGCTTCGTGTATGACTCCACCGACTGCGTTCTTGCAACGCTTCTGCATCGCGATCTTCGAGGGTATGAAGATGCACTCCCCTCTCTCTCGTTGCTAGTTATTCCATAGATTGATCTTGGTGATGCGTAGAAAATTTTGAATTTCTGCTACGTTCCCCAACAGTGGCATCATGAGCTAGGTCTATGCGTAGATTCTATGCACGAGTAGAACACAAAGTAGTTGTGGGCGATGATTTGTTCAATTTGCTTACCGTTACTAGTCTTATCTTGATTCGGCGGCATTGTGGGATGAAGCGGCCCGGACCGACCTTACACGTACTCTTACGTGAGACAGGTTCCACCGACTGACATGCACTTGATGCATAATGTGGCTAGCGGGTGTCTGTCTCTCCCACTTTAGTTGGATCGGATTCGAGGAAGAGGGTCCTTATGAAGGGTAAATAGCAATTGACATATCACCGTTGTGGCTTTTGTGTAGGTAAGAAACGTCCTTGCTAGAAACCCATAGCAGCCACGTAAAACATGCAACAACAATTAGAGGACGTCTAACTTGTTTTTGCAGGGTATGCTATGTGATGTGATATGGCCAAAAGGATGTGATGAATTATATATATGTGATGTATGAGATTGATCATGTTCTTGTAATAGGAATCACGACTTGCATGTCGATGAGTATGACAACCGGCAGGAGCCATAGGAGTTGTCTTAATTTATTGTATGACCTGCGTGTCAATGAAAAACACCATGTAATTACTTTAGTTTATTGCTAACCATTAGCCATAGTAGTAGAAGTAATAGTTGGCGAGACAACTTCATGAAGACACGATGATGGAGATCATGGTGTCATGCCGGTGACGAAGGTGATCATGCCGCGCCTCGAAGATGGAGATCAAAAGGCGCAAGATGATATTGGCCATATCATGTCACTTTATGATTTGCATGTGATGTTTGTCATGTTTACATCTTATTTGCTTAGAACGGCGGTAGCATAAATAAGATGATCCCTCTCTAAAATTTCAAGAATGTGTTCCCCCTAACTGTGCACCGTTGCGAAGGATCATTGTTTCAAAGCACCACGTGATGATTGGGTGTGATAGATTCTAACGTTCGCATACAACGGGTGTAAGCCAGATTTACACATGCAAAACACTTTGGTTGACTTGACGAGCCTAGCATGTACAGACATGGCCTCGGAACACAAGAGACTGAAAGGTCGAACATGAGTCGTATAGAAGATACGATCAACATGAAGATGTTCACCGATGATGACTAGTTCGTCTCACGTGATGATTGGACACGGCCTAGTTGACTCGGATCATGTATCACTTAGATGACTGAGGGATGTCTATCTGAGTGGGAGTTCATTAAATAATTTGATTAGATGAACTTAATTATCATGAACATAGTCAAAAGGTCTTTGCAAATTATGTCGTAGCTTACGCTTTAGTTCTACTAAGATATGTTCCTAGAGAAAATTTAGTTGAAAGTTGATAGTAGCAATTGTGCGGACTGGGTCCGTAAACTGAGGATTGTCCTCATTGCTGCACAGAAGGCGTATGTCCTTAATGCACCGCTCGGTGTGCTGAACCTCGAGCGTCGTTTGTGGATGTTGCGAACATCTGACATACACGTTTTGATGACTACATGATAGTTCAGTGCGTAATGTTAAACGGTTTAGAATTGAGGCACCGAAGAACTTTTGAAACGTCGGAACATATGAGATGTTCCAAGAGCTGAAATTGGGATTTTAAGCTCGTGCCCACGTCAAGAGGTGTGAGACCCCGACAAGTTTCTTAAGCCTGCAAACTAAGGGAGAAAAGCTCAATCGTTGAGCATGTGCTCAGATTGTCTGTGTACTACAATCGCTTGAATCGAATGGGAGTTAATTTGCCAGATGAGATAGTGATGGTTCTCCAAAGTCACTGCCACCAAGCTACTAGAGCTTCGTGATGAACTATAACATATCAGGGATAGATATGATGATCCTTGAGCTATTCACGATGTTTGACACCGCGAAAGTAGAAATCAAGTAGGAGCATCAATTGTTGATGGTTAGTAAAACCACTAGTTTCAAGAAGGGCAAGGGCAAGAAGGGATACTTCATGAAACGGCAAATCAGTTGCTGCTCTAGTGAAGAAACCCAAGGTAGAACCCAAACCCGAGACTAAGTGCTTCTGTAATGAGGGGAACGGTCACTGAAGCAGAACTACCCTAGATACTTGGTAGATGGGAAGGCTGGTAAGGTCGACAGAAAAATATTGGATATTCATTATATTAATGTGTACTTTACTAGTACTCCTATTAGCACTAGGGTATTAGATACCGGTTCGGTTGTTAAGTGTTGGTAACTCGAAATAAAAGGCTACGGAATAAACGGAGACTAGCTAAAGGTGAGATGACGATATGTGTTGGAAGTGTTTCCAAGGTTGATGTGATCAAGCATCGCATGCTCCCTCTACCATCGAGATTGGTGTTAAACCTAAATAATTGTTATTTGGTGTTTGCATTGAGCATATACATGATTGGATTATGTTTATCGCAATACGGTTATTCATTTAAGGAGAATAATGGTTACTCTGTCTATTTGAATAATACCTTCAATGGTCTTGCACCTAAAATGAATGGTTTATTGAATCTCGATCGTAGTGATACACATGTTCATGCCAAAAGATATAAGATAGTAATGATAGTACCACATACTTGTGGCACTACCATTTGAGTCATATTGGTATAAAACACATGAAGAAGCTCCATGTTGATGGATCTTTGGACTCACTCGTTTTTGAAAAGATTGAGACATGCGAACCATGTCTATTGGTAGATATGCATGAAGAAACTCCATACAGATGGATCGTTTGAACTCACTTGATTTTGAATCACTTGAGACATGCAACTCATAACACATGGGCAAGATGACTGAAAGGCCTCGTTTTCAGTAAGATGGAACAAGAGAACAACTTGTTGGAAGTAATAAATTTCATGTGTGCAGTCCAATGAGTGCTGAGGCACACAGTGGATATCGTTATGTTCTTACTTCACAGATGATTTGAGTAGATGCTAAGTGTATTTACTTGTTGAAACACAAGTCTGAATTATTGAAAGGTTCAAGTAATTTCAGAGTGAAGTTGAAGATCGTCGTGACAAGAGGATAAAATGTCTGTGATTTGATCATAGAGATGAATATCTGAGTTACGAATTTGGCACACAATTAAGACATCGTGGAAATTGTTTCACAACTAATACCGCCTAGAACACCATAGTGTGATGGTGTGTCTGAACAGCATAACTGCACCCTATTGGATATGGTGCATACCATGATGTCTCTTATCGAATTACCACTATCGTTTATGGGTTAGGCATTAGAGACAACCGCATTCACTTTAAATAGGGCACCATGCAATTCCGTTGAGATGACACCGTATGAACTATGGTTTAGAGAAACCTAAGCTGTCGTTTCTTAAAAGTTTGGGGCTGCGACGCTTATGTGAAAAAGTTTCAGGCTGATAAGCTCAAACCCATAGCGGATAAATGCATCTTCATAGAATACCCAAAACAGTTGGGCATACCTCCTATTTCAGATCCGGAAGCAAAAGTGATTGTTTCTAGAAACGGGTCCTTTCTCGAGGAAAAGTTTCTCTCGAAAGAATTGAGTGGGAGGTGGAGACTTAATGAGGTTACTGAACCGTCACTTCAACTAGTGTGTAGCAGGGCACAGGAAGTTGTTCCTATGGCACCTACACCAATTGAAGTAGAAGCTGATGATAGTGATCATGAATCCTGTCTTGGAAGTCATGTTGCTAGACAACAATGAACCTACGAGCTATGGAGAAGCGATGGTGGGCCCAGATTCCGACGAACGGCTCGAGGCCATAAAATCCGAGAGAGGATCCATGTAAAAACAAAGTATAAACTTTGGAAGAACTACTTGATGGTCGTAAGGTTGTTGGGTACACATGGATTTTAAAGGGAAAACGGACAATGATGGTAAGTGTCACCATTAAGAAAGCTCGACTTGTCGTTAAGATGTTTTCTGACAAGTTCAAGGAGTTGACTACGATGGGACTTTCTCACTCGTAAGCATCTTAGAGTTGGAATATACGCTTTGACGAGATGATCAAAGATTTTGGGTTTATACAAAGTTTATGAGAAACTTGTATTTCCAAAGAAGTGAGTGGGAGAAGTGTAGAATTTTTGATGAGTATATGTTGTTAACATATTGTTGATCAAAAATGATGTAGAATTTCTGGAAAGCATACAGGGTTATTTGAAAAGTGTTTTTCAATGGAAAACCTGAATTAAGCTACTTGAACATTGAGCATCAAGATCTATAAGGATAGATCAAAAACGCTTAATAGTACTTTCAAATGAATACATACCGTGACAAGATTTTGAAGGAGTTCAAAATAGATCAGCAAAGAAGGAGTTCTTGGTTGTGTTACAAGGTGTGAGTATTGAGTAAGACTCAAGACCTGACCACGGCAGAAGAGAGAGAAAGGACAAAGGTCGTCCCCTATGCTTTAGACGTAGGCTCTATAGTATGCTATGCTGTGTACCGCACCTGAAGTGTGTCTTGCCATGAGTCAGTCAAGGGGTACAAGAGTGATCCAGGAATGGATCACATGACAGCGGTCGAACTTATCCTTAGTAACTAGTGGACTAAGGAATTTTCTCGATTATGGAGGTGGAAAAGGAGTTCGTCGTAAAGGGTTACGTCGATGCAAACTTTGACACTAATCCGGATGACTCTGAGTAGTAAACCGGATTCGTATAGTAGAGCAGTGATTTGGAATAGCTCCAAGTAGCGCGTGGTAGCTGCATCTACAAGATGACATAGAGATTTGTAAAGCACACACGGATCTGAAAGGTTCATACTCGTTGACTAATAACCTCTCTCACAAGCGAGATATGAACGAACCCCATGGGTGTTGGATTCATTACAATCACATAGTGATGTGAACTAGATTATTGACTCTAGTGCAAGTGGGAGACTGTTGGAAATATGCCGTAGAGGCAATAATAAAATGGTTATTATTGTATTTCCTTGTTCATGATAATTGTCTATTGTTCATGCTATAATTGTATTAACTGGAAACCGTAATACATGTGTGAATACATAGACCACAACATGTCCCTAGTAAGCCTCTAGTTGACTAGCTCGTTGATCAATAGATGGTTATGGTTTCCTGACCATGGACATTGGATGTCATTGATAACGGGATCACATCATTAGGAGAATGATGTGATGGACAAGACCCAATCCTAAGCATAGCACAAGATCGTGTAGTTCGTTTGCTAAGAGCTTTTCTAATGTCAAGTATCATTTCCTTAGACCATGAGATTGTGCAACTCCCGGATACCGTAGGAATGCTTTGGGTGTACCAAACGTCACAACGTAACTGGGTGGCTATAAAGGTACACTACAGGTATCTCCGAAAGTGTCTGTTGGGTTGGTACGAATCGAGACTGGGATTTGTCACTCCGTATGACGGAGAGGTATCTCTGGGCCCACTCGGTAATGCGTCATCATAATGAGCTCAATGTGACTAAGTAGTTAGTCACGGGATCATGCATTACGAAACTAGTAAAGAGACTTGCCGGTAACGAAATTGAACGAGGTATTGGGATACCGACGATCGAATCTTGGGCAAGTAACATACCGATTGACAAAGGGAATTGTATACGGGATTGATTGAATCCCCGACATCGTGGTTCATCCGATGAGATCATCATGGAACATGTGGGAGCCAACATGGGTATCCAGATCCCGCTGTTGGTTATTTGCCGAAGAACGTCTCGGTCATGTCTGCATGGTTCCCGAACCCGTAGGTTCTACACACTTAAGGTTCGATGACGCTAGGGTTATAGGTAATAGATATACGTGGTTACCGAATGTTGTTCGGAGTCCCGGATGAGATCCCGGACGTCACGAGGAGTTCCGGAATGGTCCGGAGGTAAAGAATAATATATAGGAAGTGAGGTTTTGGCCACCGGAAGAGTTTCGGGCGTCACCGGTAATGTACCGGGACCACCGGAGGGTTCCGGGGGTCTACCGGGAGGGGCCACCAACCCCGGAGGCCAACGTGGGCCAAGTGTGGGAAGGGACCAGCCCCTAGGTGGGCTGGTGCGCCTCCCACAAGAGGCCCAAGGAGCAGGGAAGGGGAAGGGGGGAAACCCTAGGCGCAGATGGGCCTAAGGCCCACCCTAGGGCGCGCCCCCCTCCTCCCCCTCTTGGCCGCCCCCTCCATCCAATCTAGGGCTGGCCGCCACCCCTAGGGGTGGGAACCCTAGAGGGGGTGCACCCTCCTCCCCTCCTCCTATAAATAGTGGGGGTTTTGGGGCTGTAGAAGACACGTGTCTCCCTCTCTCTTGGCGCAGCCCTACCCCTCTCCCTCCTCGTCTCTCGCAGTGCTTGGCGAAGCCCTACTGGAGTGCCATGCTCCTCCATCACCACCATGCCGTTGTGCTGCTGCTGGACAGAGTCTTCCCCAACCTCTCCCTCTCTCCTTGCTGGATCAAGGCACGTGAGACGTCACCGAGCTGCATGCGTGTTGAACGCCGAGGCACCGTTGTTCGGTGCTTAGATCGGACTCGGCCGCGATCTGAATCGCTTCGTGTACGACTCCACCGACCGCGTTCTTGCAACGCTTCCGCATCGCGATCTTCAAGGGAATGAAGATGCACTCCCCTCTCTCTCGTTGCTAGTTATTCCATAGATTGATCTTGGTGATGCATAGAAAATTTTGAATTTCTGCTACGTTCCCCAACAGCACCAGCTACTGAATTGCTTCGTGCTTTGCCTCTTAGTCCTCCCCTTGAAGGTGCTCGTTGCGTCTACAGTGAACCTGAGCTTACAGATCACTATATGCAAGTGCTGATGAAGCCATTGAAGCCAGGTCAGGCCCCAGGAACTAAATTCCTTGTGAAGGAATTGTTATATGTGCCTCGGACTGTCTATCGCATTCTGACGAAGACATTGAGTCCTATCAAGGGCCACGACTCGAATGAAGAAGAAGTCGTTGGCATCATGAAGAATCTGCTTTTCAATATCATTCATGGCGTTCCCGTCAACTTCCGTGATTTCTTCATGAGGACTCTGGCCAATGTCGCAATGTCACCGTTTGAGTTGAAGCCTTATGCTCCGTGGATTATGAGATTCATCAGAACAAGGTCTTCGCTCAACTACAAAGCTGATACACTGAACCATTACAGCTACTTGCCCCCGATTGAAGTCCTCAAACGGACATTTTCCTCAGCTGATGAAAAGGGCAAGGCTGCTGTTGTTATTGATGAAGGCATTCGTCCATTGGATGGTCAATTTCGCAAGGCTGCATCCTACTCCACCAATGATGACTCTGCCACCCATGACTCTGCCGCCAACGCAACCAAGCCAAATACTGAAGGCACAGCTCCTAGGGTGATGACTGACCATGAGCTTCTCCTCAGTCTTCACCAGAAGGTTGATCGCAATCACAAATGGGTCAAGCATCAGTTTGGTTCAATTCTTCACAACATGACTGCTACCCACAATGCAGTGAAGAAAAACCATTACTACCTCCATGAAACCTTCAACCGTACCTGGGCTGTTCTGTCTCACATTTATAGCGCAGAAGAACTGAAGAAAATGGGTCTCAAGGAGGACTTTGACTGGTCTGCACCTCCACCAAAGAAATACAAGAAGGTCAAGGTTCCTTCCTTGGTGGCCAGCTCCTATTCTTCATCGCGTGAAACTGACGAGCATGAAGACTTGGACGACACTGCGGCATGCCCTACATCAACAAACGACCCCAACAATGCTGGCGCTCCTTCATCAACTTGATATTCTTCAGGGGCATTAGTCCTCATTTTCGAACCTTTTGGTCATTCGATGACAAAGGGGGAGAAAATTGAGTTAGTCTTCAAGCGGGTCTATCTTTTATGGGCGTTTTTTTTCTAAGTTACAACTCTCGTTCTTCTGATTACTTTGTTGAATCGAGTTGTAAACTTAAAACTCTATGGTGGCCTGATACTTTTGTTGTTTCTTCTGCATGCTTATTCCTCGTTAATGTTATTGCACGCATGCTGAATTACATCAGTCACCATATTTCATCATGCATTTCAAATTCTTCATATATTATGTCAAATGCGTGTATGAATTACAAGATATAGGGGGAGATCTCCATGATTCAACTCTTCAAGTGTGCATTGCTTAAAAAGCAAATTCCTCAGTATGCACATCTTCAGGGGGAGTTCTTCTATATCTTGCAATCAAATTCCTCAATATCAGTATTTACACTTCATATGTTTATCCCCGTTGAAAACTTAACCTATATTGTCATCAATCACCAAAAAGGGGGAGATTGTAAGTGCATCTAGTGCCCCTTAGTGATTTTGGTGTATTGATGACTTATAGGTTAAGGGACTAATGTGTTTATGAGTGTACACATGTCTATAAGTCTATGAGGAGTTTGATATTTACAGAGAAAGTCGACCCCTAAAAATGAAGTTCTTCGACTGAAGACTTTGGATGTCTAAAGACTTTCTGAAGACTTTGAAAGTGAAGAAATTGGTGTGACCTTGAAGACTTGGTATTCATTTGAGGAACATGAAGCGTGAAGACTTTTGTTTTCGTAGTTTCATTTTCTCTTTCTTGAGTCATAGGAAACACCGTACTGTTAAAGGGGGTCGAGGAAATACTAAGGAAAATTTTCCATGTGATGCTCAACTCAAAATCTTACACCTACCAATCCCTTCGAGTGAAGCCATTGGAAATCTCATACAGTTCAGTCAATTTCTTCAGTGACAGAGACAAAGTTCGTCTGGTCGCTGAGGAATTTGTTCTGACTGAGGAGTTAGGAATTCGCTAGTGCGGATTGCCTACACAGTGAGGAACATGATAGCCCTGAGGAATTTGATACTCAAATTTCCGACGGTTGTTGTGCTATGCGCCAGCTGTCCCAAAATATCTACCCACCTAACGGTCATATCATTGAAGGGCATTTATGTCTTATCACGTTGGGCTGCTCCCTAGGCTATAAATAGCCGCCCCCTACAACCACTAGCTGGTTGGCTGCTCCGAGAGAAACTGGCACTTGTCATTTGAGAGCATCCCATCCTCCGAGGACTTTGAGCAAAAATGATCGAGTGAGGAAAACCCAAACCCAAACACCTACAAACCCAAAGTGATTGAGCATCACTGAAGAGATTGATCCTGCGTGGATCCGACGCTTGTTACCTTTGAAGACTGTGCTTCTTCCAGACGGTTAGGTGTCATGGTCTAGAGCATCCAAGAGGAATTGTGGATCGCCGAGTGACCGAGTTTGTGAAGGTTCGGAAGTCACCTGAAGAATTACCATGAGTGATTGGGCGAGGTCTGTGTGACCTTAGCTCAAGGGGAATACGGTGAAGACTAGGTGTCCTGGACTGTGTGTTCAGGACTGGGTGTCCGGGACTGTATGTCCTCAGGTTTAAGTACCTAGCTGCTCCAACCAGATGTACAACTGAGACAGCAGTTGGAACTGGTCTACCAAATCATTGTCTTCACCGAGCTTACTGGTTCTATTTCCTCAACTCTTTCATTTCCTCATAACTGTGTTGTGCACTTGTTCATATCTATGTTTGAAGACTTTGACTGAAGACTTTCTAAATTTCCTCAGTTCAATTTCTTCAGTCTGTTTGTCTTCATCCTGTGCTATCATGTGTTTACGCTTTCTGTACTCTGTGCCTGTCTTCATTTCATCATGATGACCATGCTTGTATTCTGTTATGTTTACTTCTGAGTACTTATTCCGCTGCTAGTAGTTCTTCACTAAGGAATTTCCGCACCGGCAAATTCCTCAGTGAAGAATTCATCAAAATCGCCTATTCACCCCCCCCCCTAGTCGATATAACGCACTTTCATTAGTTTTGTTAGGGTTTGATCCCTAGTATCCACTATGTTCTGAGATTGATGTTGCTATGACTTTGCTATGCTTAATGCTTGTCACTAGGGCCCGAGTGCCATGATCTCCGATCTGAACCTATTATGTTTTCATGAATATATGTGAGTTCTTGATCCTCTCTGGCAAGTCTATAGTCATCTACTATGTGTTATGATCCGGCAACCCCGAAGTGACAATAATCGGGACCACTCCCAATGATGACCATAGTTTGAGGAGTTCATGTATTCACTATGTGTTAATGCTTTGGTCCGGTACTCTATTAAAAGGAGGCCTTAATATCCCTTAGTTTCCGCTAGGACCCCGCTGCCACGGGAGGGTAGGACAAAAGATGTCATGCAAGTTCTTTTCCATAAGCACATATGACTATATTCGGAATACATGCCTACATTACATTGATGAATTGGAGCTAGTTCTGTGTCACCCTATGTTATGACTGTTACATGATGAACCACATCCGGCATAATTCTCCATCACCGATCCAATGCCTACGAGCTTTTCACATATTGTTCTTCGCTTATTTACTTTTCCGTTGCTACTGTTACAATCACTACAAAACCCAAAAATATTACTTTTGCTGCCATTACCGTTACTTCTATATTACTTTTCTACTAAATACTTTGCTGCAGATACTAAGTTATCCAGGTGTGGTTGAATTGACAACTCAACTGTTAATACTTGAGAATATTCTTTGGCTCCTCTTGTGTCGAATCAATAAATTTGGGTTGAATACTCTACCCTCGAAAACTGTTGCGATCCCCTATACTTGTGGGTTATCAAGAATGCAGGTGGAACACACTGCACTGAAAAGGCTAGGGATGATTGGAGAAAATGGAAGCACGTATTGTAGAAGAAGTACTTGAGTGAAGGCAGGGACCCAATAGCCTCATACCCCCAAATTACAAAGGCACACTAGGCAGAATTCAAAAGGGTCAGGGCAACTACAGAGTTTGCTCAGAAGAGTGCCAAGCAATCGGAACTTTGGAAGAGGAATGATAACCCACAAGTATAGGGGATCGCAACAGTTTTTGAGGGTAGAGTATTCAACCCAAATTTATAGATTCTACAGAAGGGGAGCCAAACAATATTTGCAAGTATTAGCAGCAGTAAGTGCATCTAGTGCCCCTTAGTGATTTTGGTGTATTGAAGACTTATAGGTTAAGGGACTAATGTGTTTATGAGTGTACACAGGTCTATAAGTCTATGAGGAGTTTGATATTTACAGAGAAAGTCGACCCCTAAAAATGAAGTTCTTCGACTAAAGACTTCGGATTTCTGAAGACTTTCTGAAGACTTTGAAAGTGAAGAAATTGGTGTGACCTTGAAGACTTGGTATTCATTTGGGAACATGAAGCATGAAGACTTTTGTTTTCGTAGTTTCAGTTTCTCTTTCTTGAGTCATAAGAAACACCGTACTGTTAAAGGGGGTCGAGGAAATACTAAGGAAAAAATTCCAAGTCATGCTCAACTCAAAATCCTACACCTACCAATCCCTTTGAGTGAAGCCATTGGAAACCTCATACAGTTCAGTCATATTCTTCAGTGACAGAGATGAAGTTCTTCTGGTCTCTGAGGAATTTGTTCTGACTGAGGAGTTAGGAATTCGCCAGTGCGGATTGCCTACACAGTGAGGAACATGATAGCCCTGAGGAATTTGATACTCAAATTTCCAACCGTTCCTGTGCTACGCGCCAGCTGTCCCAAAATATCTTATCCACCTAACGGTCATATCATTGAAGGGCATTTATGTCTTATCATGTTGGGCTGCTCCCTAGGCTATAAATATCCGCCCCCTACAACCACTAGCTGGTTGGCTCCTCCGAGAGAAACTGACACTTGTCATTTGAGAGCATCCCATCCTCCGAGGACTTTGAGCGAAAATCATCAAGTGAGGAAAACCCAAACCCAAACACCTACAAACCCAAAGTGATTGAGCATCACTGAAGAGATTGATCTTGCGTGGATCCGACGCTTGTTACCTTTGAAGACTGTTCTTCTTCCAGACGGTTAGGAGTCATGGTCTAGAGCATCCAAGAGGAATTGTGGATCGTCGAGTGACCGAGTTTGTGAAGGTTCGGAAGTCACCTGAAGACTTACCACGAGTGATTGGGCGAGGTCTGTGTGACCTTAGCTCAAGGAGAATACGGTGAGGACTGTGTGTCCGGGACTGTGTGTCCTCAGGTTTAAATACCTAGCCGCTCCAACCCGATGTACAACTGAGACAGCAGTTGGAACTGGTCTACCAAATCATTGTCTTCACCAAGCTTACTGGTTCTATTTCCTCAACTCTTTCATTTCCTCATAACTGTGTTGAGTGCTTGTTCATATCTGTGTTTGAAGACTTTGACTGAAGACTTTCTCAATTTCCTCAGTTCAATTTCTTCAGTCTGTTTGTCTTCATCCTGTGTTATCCTGTGATTACACTTTCTGTACTCTGTGCTTGTCTTCATTTCAACATGATGACCATGCTTGTGTTCTGTTATGTTTACTTTTGAGTACTTATTCCGCTGCTTGTAGTTCTTCGCTAAGGAATTTCCTCACCTGCAAATTCCTCAGTGAAGAATTCATAAAAATCGCCTATTCACCCCCCCTCTAGTCGATATAACGCACTTTCAATTGGTATCAAAGCAAGGTACTCCCTTGTTCTGTGTGATTTTGGTTTAACCACCTGGAGTTTTAGGTATGTCTACCGCAGGTATGATGAAGGTCTCTGCTGGGTGTCCTACCTTAGATGGGACAGACTACCCCTACTGGAAGAATAAGATGCGAATGCATCTTGAGGCAATTGATAACGATCTCTGGTATGTTGTGGAAAATGGTGTTCCCTCAGTCACACCTTCTCTGAATGCTACTGATGTGAAGAGATTCAAGAAACTCGATTCTCAAGTTAAGAATATCATATGTGGCCATCTGAGCAAAGGATAGTATGGAAGAGTGAGTGCTTTGGAAACTGCTAAGCTTATCTGGGATAGGTTGTCCAAAGTGAATGAAGGAGTCTCAACACAGCGTGAATCTCGAGTTGATGTTCTTCGCAATCTCTTCAACCGCTTCAAAAGACTCGACAATGAAAATGTTCAACAAACCTTCGATCGCCTCACTGACATCTCAAACGAGCTTCAAGCG
The DNA here is from genome assembly GCF_002575655.3 of Aegilops tauschii subsp. strangulata. Classification (NCBI taxonomy): domain Eukaryota; kingdom Viridiplantae; phylum Streptophyta; class Magnoliopsida; order Poales; family Poaceae; genus Aegilops; species Aegilops tauschii. Next base: position 202,791,967 of record NC_053037.3, on the reverse strand, counting down.
CTTGGTGCCACTGACATCACCGACCATGAGGTGGTGAAGAAATTGCTGAGATCGCTTGACTCCTCATTTGATACTCTGGCATTGATGATACAAGAATGTGCTGATTACAAGTCACTTGATCCCGCTGATATCCTCGAGAGGCTGAATACTCATGAGTTCCAGCTTGCTGAAAAGAGAGATATCTATGGTTCGAGCTATGGCATATCACGTGCATTGAAGGCCAAGGCAGTTTCTGAGTCTGAAGATGAAGACTCTGGCAGCAGCCTTGGTGATCCTGAAGAACGGAGCCATGAACTAGCACTGCTCGTGAAGAAATTTCAGAAGTTCTCAAGACGTGGACGCTTTGGAAGACCCTCAAGGAGCAATGGTTCCTCGTCCAGTGACTACAAGAAAAGGCTTTGTCACAAATGCAAGAAACCTGGACATTACATTCAAGATTGTCCTCAGTGGGAAAAGGAATCAAAGAAGAAGAAATACAAGGATTATAGTTCTGATGATGCGAAGAAAAAGAAGAAATCCTCAAAATCTTCATCATCAAAATCCTCCAAGTCTACATCGCACAAGAAGATCAGCTCCAAGAAGGCTCGGGCATTCATTGGCAAGGAATTGGCCTCTGAAGCTGAATCTGAGGAACATGAGGAAGAGGAGGCATCTGAGGAGTCCGAGTCTGGAGTAGCGAGTCTAGCTCTCGCTACTGCATTCGTCAGCAAGTCTATCTTTGACACTGAAGAAAATGACCTCACCAACAAGGCTGATGAAGGCAATGATGACTACGCTCCCACCTATTGCTTCATGGCAAAGGTTGCCAAGGTACTCAAATATACCTCCTCTGAATCAAGTGAGAATGAATCTGATGAAAATCTCAAGCCCAGCTATTCTAAACTTGCTAAGATTGATGTGAAACAACAAAGGGCTTTTGAAAAGGTTCAAAACATGCTAGACAAAAGTGATGATATGTTGGGTGAAGAAATGGATCGCACTAAAACCTTGACTGAAAATCTTCAGAGACTTCAGACTAGGTTTGACAACCTTCAAGGTCATAATAACACTCTCTTATCTGATCATGAGAAGCTTTCTTATGAATTTCTTCAAAGAAAGCAAGATCTTGAAAAGCTAAGAGTGAGTTATGAAGATCTTCAGAAGGAGCGCGATTCATTACTTGCTCAACAAATCAGCGCTTCTTAGGAAGAATTTGTTCCTCCATGTTTGAAATGCATTGAACGTGAATCTGCTAATTCTTCACCTGAATGTTCAAATGCTTCTAATGTTACAAATTCTTCACCTGCCTCTGCTATCACTAATTCCTCATCTGAGGACATTGCTAGTATCACTGACGATGTAGGGCTGAAGGAATTGTACATGACAGGCATGTACAAAAGCCTCAAAGGGCATCAGATTCTTTGTGATGTGCTTAAAAAGCAGATCCTCAACAGGAACCCTAGCAAAGAGGGTATTGCCTTTGAGAGGAAACTCAATGCTGATGGTACATATTGGAAGCCTGAGCAGTACCCCAAAACCTCATGGGTTGCTGCAAAAGGGACCTCCAGTTGATCCATCCAATTTATCTGGCTTTACATGTGAATCTTCTCATTCTTCTGATGAGTCATTTGACTCCAACTATAAACTGTTCAAAAATTAGAATGGTGAAGTATTTGCTAGATATGTTGGCACTAACTGCAGGAACGGTTCCCCTATGAAGAAAATTTGGGTTCCCAAAAGATGCCTTGAAAGTCTTCAGGTGAATGTCATCATGACACCACCGGTGAAGAATAGAAACCCCGGATGAAATTCTTCATCCGGACCAAATTCTTCATATGGATCCAAGTCCTCATACGGACCAAATTCCTCACGTGGATCAAATTCCTCAAAAGGATCAAAGTCCTCATATGAATATCATCGTGCTAACAACTCTGTTTCGCAGGGAAGAGCTAAGGGCTATGAATATGAGCATTATTCTTCTAACCATTATGTTCATAAGTCCTCGAAGAATTTCTCTGCTTATTCATATGCTTACCCTAACTCCTCTTATGTGAAACGAAATGGATTGGCTTCTATGCCACCTTTCTCGTATGGAGCTCGCAGAGTGATGAACTCTTTGCCACCCCTTCAATGTGGGTGGTGAAGAAAAAGAACTGATCTCTTCTGCAGGGTCAGGTCTCTAGACGTGCGTGAATGTCTGAAGAATTTGCTGGAGACCTAAAAAGTGCCTGAAAGGACGCAAGCTAATCATGAAGAAATAAAATTTCATTTCTCACGTCCTCCTACTGCTTTATCTATTCTGTTGCTTGATGAAATTGATCTGATGAATTGTGATGGCATATTCTTCACTGATGAAGTATATGAAGTTCGTAAGCTGCACTAATTCATCTGCAGGATGATCAACCCAAAGCCACTGAGTGGGTCCTCGATAGTGGGTGTACAAATCACATGACTGGTGACAAGAATCTATTGATGGATGCTCCCTTATATCCATCGCATCTGAAGCATATCATCTTCGCTGACAAAGGCAAAAGTCAGGTATTGGGTCTAGGTAAGGTTGCGATCACAAAGGATCGACACATGGACAAAGTCATGCTTGTCGAGTCCTTAGGATACAACCTCATGTCTGTCTCAATGCTTTGTGATCTTGATATGGTTGTTGTCTTTGGCAAGTATCGTTGTGTTGTGGTTATGGAAGCTGAAAATTCCAAAGTCTTCGAAGGCTTTAGGAGAGGAGACTTGTATATTGTTGATTTCTCTACAGGACCACAACCAGCCGTGTGCCTACTTGCAAAAGCTTCAGAAGGCTGGCTATGGCATCGACGACTTGGTCATGCAGGCATGAGGAATTTGCACACGCTTGCGAAGAAGAAGCACGTCATTGGCATTGAGAATGTCAAATTCCTCAAGGATCACTTATGCGGAGCCTGTGAAGCTGGGAAGATGACAAAGGCTAAGCATCCAGTGAAGACTATCATGACCACCACTCAACCATTTGAATTGCTTCACATGGATCTCTTTGGTCCTAACCATTATTCTGCTATCTCAAATGATGCATCTCAATATGGCTTTGTTAATGTTGATGATTACTCTCGATACATATGGGTACACATTGTTACTTACAAACATGAAGTGTAGGGAGTCTTCAAACGATTTTCCTCGAGGGCTTCAACCAACTTTGGTGTGAAGGTCAAGCACATCAGAAGTGACAATGGAACTGAGTTCAAGAATTCTGGTCTCGATGACTATCTTTATGAACTTGGTATTACTCATGAGTTATCTGCTCCTTATACTCCTCAACAGAATGGCGTCGTGGAGCGCAAGAACAGGATTCTTGCTGAGATGGCTTGCACTATGCTTGATGAATACAAAACGCCTCGTCGTTTCTGCATTGATGCAATTGATGCTGCTTGCCACATCATCAACAGAGTATATCTTCACAAATTCTTCAAGAAGACTGCCTATGAACTCCTCACTGACAAGAAACCCAATGTGAGTTATTTCAAAGTCTTCGGTGCTAAATGCTGGATTAGAGATCCTCATCACAACTCTAAATTTGCACCGAAAGCACATGAAGGTTTTATGCTTGGTTACGGAAAGGACTCGCACACTTACAGAGTCTTCAACAACGTTCTTCACAAGGTTGTTGAAACTGTAGATGTGCAGTTCGATGAAACTAACGGCTCGCAAGGAGAGCACCTACCTTCTGTGATAGATGAACCAGCACCTGAGGAAACTATCAAGTTCAAGGCTACTGAGGATGTCATTCCTACCGAAGAATCTGCTGAAGAATTCATTCCAGAACATGAAGAACGTCAAGCTAATGCACCTGAAGAAAATACTGAAGAAAATGGTGTTGAAGAAAATGCTGATCAAATTCCTCGACGACAACTAGCTCATCCTCGCGTTGCAAAAGAAGTGCAGGTTGAAAAGATCATCGATGAAATTGAAGCACCAGGTCCTCTCACACGCTCAAAAGCTTCACATTTATCTAACTTTTGTGGGCACTATGCTTTTGTCTCTATCACAGAGCCCACTAAGGTAGATGAAGCATTTCAGGAGCCTGAGTGGATTCAGGCCATGCCAGAAGAATTACATCAGTTCAAGCTCAACAACGTCTGGGAACTGGTCAAACGTCCAGATCCTCGCAAGCACAATATCATTGGCACAAAGTGGATCTACCGCAACAAGCAAGATGAAAATCGCCTTGTGGTGAGGAATAAGGCACGGCTTGTAGCTCAAGGCTACACACAGGTTTTGAAGATCCAAAGAATCTTGACAAAGTCTTCAGACTCAATAAGGCCTTCTATGGCCTCAAGCAAGACCCTCGGGCGTGGTATGATACTTTGAAGGAATTCCTCATGAAGAAAGGCTTCAAACCCGGTTCACTCGACCCCACACTGTTCACTAAATCTTATGATGGTGAACTGTTTGTGTGCCAAATATATGTTGATGATATTATGTTTGGCAGTACTGACCAACGTTATAGTGATGAATTTGCCTATATGATGAGTGAAGAATATCAAATGTCTATGATGGGAGAATTGAAATTCTTCTTAGGTCTTCAAATTCGTCAATAGCAAAATTGGAATTGAATCCACCGGAGAAGAAAAGAGATGAAGAATGTCAAACGAGACGAGAATTTACCGGTTGAAATAATTGAGGGAAGACTGAAGATACTCCGCACGAATGAAATAGATGCTCGAATAGAGGCTCAGACTCCGGGAATAAAAAGGGTGGGAGGGCGGGAAAAACACAGGCAACTGGAACGACGAATAATTGAATAGAGAAGCGCCGGTTGAAATGATTGAGGATAAAAAATAAAAGCTTCGCGCGAGTAGGATGGATACTCGATTACATACTCCGGTTCCGAGAAGAAAAAGGGTGGGCGGGTGGGAAAAACAAGGACAACTTCGGACAGGGAACAACATCGGTTGAAAGGAGATGAGGATTAATCTAACAAAAGATGACGAGGAACGAAACCACTCGAAGAGAGGTGCACCGGATTGAAAAGAGGATGGACAACGAACAAAAGCTAACTGCGTGATCCTAAAGAAAAAATTTGAAGGAGAAGAGAAGTAAGTCGAAACACCTACGTCAAAATTCCTCACCAGAGCGACGAAGGGACTGAGGAGTAAAAAGAATTCCTACTCTCCGATATAACTAGACTCAGAAAAAGTTTTCTTCTAGACTCAACAATGGCCAAACTACACGATCAATCAAGGGGGGCTCCTTGGGTCGGTCGAGGCTCTGATACCAACTTGTCACGCCCAAGATGCGACCCTATCCTAAAGGAACTCGAAGGTCCCACCATGGATAGAAGCGCATCTTGAAGATGCTTATGCAAGGTGGATATCATTACATCAACATTACATAATAGATGGGGATACATACAAGGCATAAAAATGCCGCAAGAATACATCAATACATCAAACACATGATCAACATCCGAGTACGGATGAAACATAAACAGAAGCTCAAACGACATCCACCCTGCTAGCCCAGGCTGCCGACCTGGAACCTATCCCCTGATCGAAGAAGAAGCAGAAGAAGGACTCCAAAACAAGTAACATCGCTCTCGCGTCATGATGATCGCATAACCAGTACCTGCAACTGGTGTTGTAGTAATCTGTGAGCCACGAGGACTCAGCAATCCCATTACCATGGGTATCAAGACTAGCAAAGCTTAATGGGTAAGGAAGGGGTAAAGTGGTGAGGTTGCAGCAACGACTAAGAAAAGATATGGTGGCTAACTTACACAAAGAAGAGCGAGAAGAGAAGCAACAGAACGGTCGTGAAACTAGCAATGATCAAGAAGTGATCCTGAACTCCTACTTACGTAAACATAACCCTGAAACCGTGTTCACTTCCCGGACTCCGCCGAGAAGAGACCATCACGGCTACACACGCGGTTGATGCGTTTTAGTTAAGTCAAGTTTCAAGTTCTCTACAACCGGATATTAACAAATTCCCATCTGCCACATAACCGCGGGCACGGCTTTCAAAAGATAATACCCTGCAGGGGTGTCCCAACTTAGCCCATTATAAGCTCTCACGGTCAACGAAGGATATTCCTTCTCCCGGGAAGACCCGATCAGTCTCGGAATCCCGGTTTACAGGACATTTCGACAATGGTAAAACAAGACTAGCAAAGCCGCCCGATGTGTCGACAATCCCGATAGGAGTCGCACGTACCTCTTTCGCAGGACACACCGGATGAACACTACGTACAACTAAAACCAGCCCTCAAGTTTCCCCGAGGTGGCGCTGCAAGTGGCTCTAGTTTGGACCAACACTCCAAGGAGCATTGGCCCGGGGTGGTAAAATAAGATGACCCTCAGGAGCGCGACTCCCAAGGGAAAAAGGCTATGTGAGGCAAATGTAAAACCAAGGTTGGGCCTTGCTGGAGGAGTTTTATTCAAAGCGAACTGTCAAGGGGGTCCCATAAATCACCCAACCGCATAAGGGACGCAAAATCAAGGAACATAACACCGGTATGATGAAAACTAGGGCGGCAAGAGTGGAACAAAACACCAGGCATAAGGCCGAGCCTTCCACCCTTTACCAAGTATATATATGCATTAATTAAATAAGAGATATTGTGATATCCCAACATAAACATAAATCCAACATGGAGCAATCTTCATCTTCACCTGCAACTAGCAACGCTATAAGAGGGGGTGAGCAAAGCGGTAACATAGCCAAACAACGGTTTGCTAGGAAGGGTGACAAAGTTTAGAGGTGGTTTCATGGCAATTTGGGCGGCTTGAAGAGCAAGTGAATAGGTAGCACAGCAAAGCGGTAGAACGAAGCAACTAGCATAGTAATGATAGTAGTGAGATCCAAGGTGACGGTCATCTTTCCTGAAATCCCGCTAGGAAGAAGAACGAGTCCATGAAGAAGATGAAGCCACGAAGACGAACGAATCCTCACGATCCCAACGACACGGGAACTATCGAGAAGAAGCACACAACATAGTAAACACACCACACATGAACAAGGAATGATGCTCAACCAAGTATGATGCATGACAAGGCTACAATAAGCTACTCATGGCAAGATATGATGCATACAAGATGAACACATCAAAGCAAGTTTAAATGAGGCCGGAAACAACCTATAACAATTCCGGTAAGTCCTCATATGCAAATTTCGAAATTGGTCCAGATCTGAACAAACATTAAGTTGAAGTTGTTAAACAGCAAGTTAAAAAGCACCATGATGATCTACATGAAATTCTAGTCAAGTTACATATAAAGTTCATTAGATTCGGAGCTACGACCTAGAAGATATGAGCAAAACAAGTTAAACATGGCATTGATGCAAAATGCATTCAATCATCAAGCAAACACCTCAAAACAAGGATGCAACAAGGGAATATGAAACTACATGCAAAACTAAGCAAGTTTCATATAGAGCATGCTCAAAACGGAGCAACGGTGCAACACATACACTCCAAACAAGATATAACAACAATCTGTCCAAAACAGCAACTAGGCCTATCGCAAGCAACAAAACAATATGCTACAGCACCTCAACATGAAAACAAAAGGTATGGACATGGTGTACAGGTAAAGCATGACAAAACATGAACACTGAGCTATCTCCAGAAATTACTAGAACATGCTCAAAAGGACATGGCAAGATTGCAAATAATAACAGATCACGGACTTAGCAGAAATTACTGGACATGGTAGAAATGACATCAGGTTGCAAAGTTTAGAGTTATCAAACAACATGCTACAGGAACAGATCATAGCAAACTAAGGCATGGCATGAATCTACTAATCGCATAGAACAAAAGTCTCTTACTGATCACGAGCCAAAAAGGCACAGAAGATATGATGGCACCCATGTAAACATAGCAAGTAATATGACAGATTCAGACTTGTTGAAAATAACAATGCATGGCAGAAACTACGATAAGTAGACATGTTGTTGAGCTTGAACCACTCACTACAGAGCATTACATGGCATGGAAAGGTAACCAGCAGTAAGAAGGCATAATTATGAAGCTAAGCATGGCAAGATCAAGTCTGAACTTCATGTTAACAGGCTGACAGCAACATTATTTAGCAAGTTTGGAGCAAGATTACAACAAGTTACAGCAGGCTATAAATTCAAACAAGGGCATGGATGGATAGAGCATAACATGTATAACAAAACATCCTTAGTGAACATCTCCATATTATGCATAGAACTCATGATGGCAGCAGGTTTACATGGCAATAAAATATAACATACTCAGACTTGGCAGAAATCACCGTCACAGAAATCAGCAACATCATGGAGGCTACTTTGCATGCTTGTGCTAGTCACCACACAGATCCTAAAAATACAAGACAAGCACCACTGTAAAGATGGCATTATGTAGAACAAAATGCATGTAGACATCAAGCTCATAGGATGCACACACAAAATGCAATGAAAAAGACAAATCACCAAGTTCTGATAACAGACAGCAGATAACATCATATAGCACTCTTGCAACGATGATTAGGGCATCAAGATGGACTCAAACAAGCATGGCACAATGTAACAAAATGAGGAGCATCTCATAATGAACATTTCGATATATTACACGAACGAAACGGAGCAGCATGCCAAGAGTTATGGTAGGTCAAAGTATGCACCAGAATGCAATATTTTCAGGACTTGGAGAATTTCGGGGGGGGGAGAAAGTCAACCGTCTCTGGATCTGGATCGGGCCGCGAACCGAGGACGGCCGGGGTGCTCGCCGGAGATGGGGAAAGAGGAGGGCGCTGGAGTAGAGCTCGGGGAGGCGCCGGTAGTCGGGGAGGCGGCGTCCTCGGGCGCGGGGAGGCGGGGCGCCTCGGGCGCGGTGGGGCGGCAGTGGTCCGGCGGGGGAGGCGCGGGTCGCCGGCGGCGACCTCCGGTCAGCGCGGTGGCGGGTGCGATCGCCGGCGCGGGGCGGCGCGAGGTCGCCGACGGCGGAGGCGCGGCGACGGAGCAGAGGTAGTCGGGCGGCGCAGGGGCGCGGGGAAGCTCGGGCCTGGTCGCGGCCCAGGGCGGGCCTGCCGCGGGCTTGGGCGGGCCGGCGGCGGCTGGCGGCGGAGGAGCCCACGTGGCATGACCGGATTGGCGCGGGCGGCGGCGGCAACTGTGTCCGGCGGAGACGGACATGTCCGGCGCGGAGAGAGGAGCGGGGCTAGGGTTTGGACTGCGAAAATGGACGGGGAAGGCCTTTAAATAGGTAGAGGGAGCTAGGAGAGTCCAAATGGGGTGTGGTTTTCGCCCACACGATCGTGATCGAACGACCGAGAGCATGGAGGGAGTTTTGCTGGGTTAGTGGGCTGATTTGGAGGGGTGTTGGGCTGCAAGACAAAAGGGGCTTCGGGCTACGCTGTCAACCGTTGGGGCATCAAACGACCTCCAAATGGAACGAAATTTGACGGGCGGTCTGTCGGTGCTATACCAAGGTCACTCGGCAAATCTCGGCCCATTCCGAGAACATTTTTCTCCCGCTCACGAAACATGGTCTGAGAGGGGCGACGGGCGCGCGCGAGAGTGTCGGATCACGAAACGGACAACGGGGAAAAGGACCCGATGCAAGTTTGAAAAACATGCAGATGAAATGCAGATGATGACATGGCAAAATGCAACACGCAAGCAAACGACATGGCAACAACGACGAATAACTGGAAGACACCTGGCGCATCGGATCCAGGGCGTTACATAGGGTATGCGGGGCCACTAGGTGGGCACAACCAACCTGGGCGCGCTTGGAGGGGGTGGCGCTCCCTGGTGGGTTGTGCTCAACTAGGGGGGCCCCCTCTGGTGGTTCTTGGCTCCAGTATTTTTCTTTTATTGCAAAATAATTCTCCAAAAAAATTGTTCCATTTCGAGAACTTTTATTTCTGCACAAAAACAACTCTATAGTAGTTCTGCTGAAAACAACGTCAGTTCAGGTTAGTTTCATTCAAATCATGCAAATTAGAGTCCAAAACAAGAGCAAAAGCGTTAGGAAAATTAGATACGACGGAGGCATATCAAGGAACACACACACCCACCGTATGGGTGTGGCAGGATACTATGGCATTAAAACCAATATGGGACCAGGAGGACAAAGAAGCAGTAGTTGCGGGTGGGAAACCAGCCTTTAGTGAAATCAGGGGCAAACACGCTAGAGACTACTTGCAGGCACGTGCAAGGAAGCGTGATGACGGAACTTATTACTTTCAAAACTCACATGACGAAGAACTGTATCGCATGTTGTTAATGGCTTCCATGATCCCTGGAAGGTTCTACGGGAACTCGGGGCCATGTGACATTCTGCCTGATGCTCTTGAAACAAGAGAGCCCCCTGGCCATGCAAGGGGTATACGTGTCAATGTCCCACACAAGAGGGCTTTCACACTCAGCAAAGAAGAGAGGCTCGGCATGAAAAAAGCGAGGAGTGAAATGAAGCAAAATGAATTGTATGAAAGATTGAGGAAGGACATGTATCCAACTGTTCGAAAGGAAATTGAGGAGTCAATGATGATGCAAAAGACTCTAACACTGACATATAGCCAGTAGATGGGAGGAGAGGTAGGCATGGAGGATGATGGTTATTGCATGACAACACCACACTAGAGTAGTTGTGCATCAGCTGGCCCCAGTGACACTGAGACTACAGCTTCTCATGATGAAGCTATAACTGATCTATCTGGAATGAAAGACAGACTAAAGAGCGTGCTTACACATTATGAAGGTACATTAAAATGTGCAATAGCCTAGGTTTTCCCACTCTTCTTGGAAGAGGGCCTCTTGTTGGACAATGTGCCATTGAAGACGGGCTGTGTAAAGTGCTACATGACTGAAGTAAAGCTAGATTCAATTAATTTGCCCTAAAGAATATCCTAGGGGACTTTGATGAGCAAAGGACCTTGGGAGAAACACTGTTACATCACATCCAGTGGCCACAAAAGGAAATAGACTTCATGGATGAGACCCTTGAAGCCCCGCCAAGAGCAACCATTGTCGGCCCTCATCAACTGGTGACGCTCTCCTTGCCATAGCAGCTCTCGTGTGCTACCCCCAAAGAACCTAATACTCGTAACCCAACAGCTAATGCATCAGCCTATGATCAGCCCACCCGGCTTTGTGTTGTATGCTACTTCTTGAGCTTGTGTTGATTTTTTTCCTTGAAGAGGAAAGGGTGATGCAGCAAAGTAGAGATAAGTATTTCCCTCAGTTAAGAACCAAGGTATCAATCCAGTAGGAGGCACAAACAAGTCTCCAATATATGCACCTGCACAAACTAATCAACACTTGCACTCAACGTGAAAAAGGGGTTATCAATCCCTTCATGGTCTCGAAAAAGAGTGAGATCTCATAGAGATAGGTATAAAAGATAAATAAAAGAGCAAACTAAATTAAATATAAATAAATGGCAGGAAGATATTTTTTGGTTTTTTGGTTTATAGATTTGAAAATATATGATGGAAAATAGACCCGGGGACCATAGGTTTCACTAGAGGCTTCTCTCTTGAAGATAACATACGATGGGTAAACAAATTACTGTTGAGCAATTGATAGAAAAGTGCATAATTATGACAATATCTAAGGCAATGATCATGAATATGGGCATCACGTCCGTGACAAGTAGACCGACTCCCGCCTGCATCTACTACTATTACTCCACACATCGACCGCTATCCAGCATGGATCTAGAGTATTAAGTTCATAAGAACGGAGTAACGCCTGAAGCTAGATGACATGATGTAGAGGGATAAAATCAAGCAATATGATATAAAACCCATCTTTTTATCCTTCATGGCAACAATACAATACATGCCTCGCTACCCCTTCTGTCACTGGGTGAGGACACCGCAAGATTGAACCCAAAACTAAGCACCTCTCCCATTGCAAGAAAAACCAATCTAGTTGGCCAAACCAAACTGATAGTTCGAAGAGAAATACAAAGATATCTTAATCATGCATAAAAGAGTTCAGAGAAGACTCAAATAATATTCATGATAATCTGATCATAAATCCACAATTCATCGGATCTCAACAAACGCATCGCAAAAGAATATTATATCGGATAGAACTCCAAGAACATCGAGGAGAACATTGTATTGAAGATCAAAGAGAGAGAAGAAGCCATCTAGCTACTAGCTATGGACCCTTAGGTCTGTGGTAAACTACTCACGCTTCATCAGAAGGGCAGCAAGGTTGATGTAGAGGCCCTCCGTAATTGAATCCCCCTCCGGCAAAGTGCCAGAAGAGGCCCCAATATGGGATCTCACGAGAACAGAAGCTTGCGACGGCAGAAAAGTATTTTTGTGGATGCTTCTGATGTTCGAGGAATATTTGAGAATATATAGTGCAAGAATTAGGTCAGGGATGTCCACGAGGGGCCCACAAGCCAGGGGGTGCCCCCCCAAGGGCACGCCCCCATGGCTTGTGGCCGCCTCGTGGGTCTTCTGGCCTCCTCTCCAAGTCTCGTGGGTGTCTTCTGGTCCAAGAAAAATCATCGTAATGTTTTATTCCGTTTGGACTCCGTTTGATATTCCTTTTCTGTAAAAGTCAAAAACAAGGAAAAAACAGAAACTGGCACTGGGCTCTAGGTAAATAGGTTAGTCCCAAAAATGATATAAAATAGCATATTAATGCATATAAAACATACAAAACGGATAATGTAATAGCATGGAACAATAAAAAATTATAGATACTTTGGAGACGTATCACCGTACAGGCCAAGTCATCGTCCGCACCAGAGCAGCTAGTGGCAAGGCCTACAATTGCTGAAGATGCACCACCAGTTCAGATGTCGGCCGCTGAAGCAGTGGGGGGAGACTCAGCTGCATCACATGCTCAGCAGACCAACCTGGTGGAATGGACTGCTAAGTAGTCTGATGCTTCGGAACCGCCTACTAACAGTCTGTAGGTCTAGAACAGACTGCACATCAGTCGTCTGCAGCCATGTGACCAGCATACCAATGCGTCAACACTGCCTGTTCAGCAAACCAACGCGTTGGCACGGCCTCCTCAGCACATTAACAAGTTGGCACCACCTGCACAGAAACCAAACATAGCTTCAACACATGGTCAGCAGTCCGATGCCTCTGCTCCTACAGCCCAATAGCCAGTCATAGCAACACTGCCAGCTCAACAGTCCGGCATAGCTAAACCGTCTGCTAAGCAGTCCGTCGAAGCTTTGTCGTCTGCTCGGTAGTCCGCCTTTCAGCCTTCCAGACATTGGACCAGAAGTGCTTCAAGTACCAAGAAGGAAGCGGGCAAAATTTTTGCACCCGTAAGGAAGCGCCCCCGGGGAGCAAAGAGGAATGAGAACGGTTACCTCTTACTTAAGGCACTCATCACCCAGAACCAAATTAACAGCAAGTTGTTCGAATCGGAGAGTAATATTATTTCTGGCGGCATGAATGAAGCACAAATAGAATTGGTGCTTGCTAAAAATAAAGCAGACATACTTGAAGCACGTAATTACGTCCATGGCCAGCCATTTCTTGTTGGCGAATACTTTGATGAGTGCAGTTCCACTTGCCGCGAGTTACATAAATATTTCATGGATCGAATGTTAGCAGGTCATCATGTTCTGCCAGTCTACTACAACAGAGATCATTTCCGACACGATCCTGGTTACATCAGTGTGGATTTCGAGGACTTACATCTCTTCTTCAACTTCAACATGCTCAATGCCACTCTTGTTAGAAGCCTGATTTTGTAAGTACTTAACAAACTCTGATCAACTTCTCCATACAAGGTTGTAAATGATAAACAGCTAACTACATTTTATTTCTCTTAGGGGATTGACCATGCCGAGAAGAAAAAGGGAGAGTGTGTATTTCATAGATCCTACATTAGCAAATGGCACAACATTACATGGTAAGGTTGAACAGAAGTGCGCCATTAACACGGTCGCTTTTATCTCCGAAAACACATCCCATTCAAAATCATTTCTCTGGCCATATCATGAACGGTAAGTCAAATAAACAACCATGCATACATTGACTGTCTTTCAGATTTCGACATAATTTGTAAGTTCATGGTTTTCTTAATATGTAACAATCACTGTATCTTGGTATCCATTGTCCCAAACAAGAACATAGTTTACTACATGGATTCTCTCAAAGAGTTAATAAAGGCTTAGGATCTGATGCATCTTCAGCAATTCATGGGTAGGTATTTAATTCTATGATGTTGAAATTAATTTGCATTCATATCTGGTTCAAGAATTGATGTTGTGAAAAATCATCTTCATTCATAGCGTGTTCGCATTGTGGAAAACTAAACCAGGGAACCTGTTCAAGAGGGAACCACCTCTGCAGCACGAGATTGTTTCTCCGGTAACACACCGTAATCCGTTATTTTCAGAAAATATATCCAATATTCTGCAAATACCTTTTCTTACGCTAGTCAAATGTTCAATCTTCTAAATAAACCTCTTTCTATTTTTGTTCAAAGAAAAAAATACATCTAACACCAATTAGGTTGTTCCTAACAGGACAAATACATGACTAATTTTGTACAAATAAATTAAGTGTCCTCAGAAACAAGCAGGGACCAACCTTTGTGGATACTATGTTTGCAGAAACATAATCTCCATCTGCAAATCTGCTAATAGTTGTGAAGATGCTCGTGAATTAGTACCAGTAAATATATCTTAATTAATATCTTCTACTCCACTCATATGGCACATTCTGATCTTAAAATAATTCAACTCATCTTAGAACTGAGGACCACTTAACCGCTCCCCGCTGGTGAATTGCTGATGGTCCAGGGATTTATCAGCAACTTCTTCCTGAATCACTACATCAATCCCACTGGTGATAATGAAGATTTCAGCATGCCTTCTCCTGGAACATTGAGTAAGTGTTAGCCGCTAAACATATATGCTTTGCTCCATTGTTTTCCATGTGATGAGGTCTTCGTATTTCGTACACTATGATGAATTATGTAATGCATATATATGTCGACAAATCACTGGAATTTAGCTACCATTTGTTCAATTGCAATTGTTGCGAACAAATGTTCTTCCTGTGGACACTATTTTTTCAATTGCATATTGTGGCGAATTTGCTTTTTGCATGCCGATTCAAATGGTATATTTTTTCTTTAACATCGCAATTGCTGCGCACACAGTTCAACTAAATGAGTGTGTGCGATCCACGTCAGAAAGCATGCGTCAATCGTAGCGGAACTGTTGGTGATACATCGCTAATCACAGGCGACTTGAAACACTACTACGTGTGCGTAGGGGCTCTGGGACCGTTTGTGATACCACATCATCGCACTCGAGAGCTCAGAGTAAACCGTGCCCAATGTAAAATACAATCCCAGTCGTAAATTTTTCAGAAAACGTGTGGGATCCCAAACGAAAAGCACGCGTCACTCATACGCAACTGTCGGTGATACACAACGAATCGCAAATGATCTGTAGCACTTGTATGTGTGCAAAGGGGCTCTTGAAACATTTGTGATAGAACATTACCACACACGGTAATTGTTCGGAAACGTGTGCGATGGAGTCCTGAACGGCAGATGAGTTCCGCAGAAAACTCATGTGCAATGGGGCACATATCGCACACAGTTCATATGTTGGCCCGTCTGCCTAAGATACTATTTCCCAAACGGTTCAGTATGAAACACCGTTTGGTTTCACTGTGTCATTAGAAATGTTTAATCACCGATCCCACATGTGTGACGGGATTTGTTGTGTGTCGTATCACATATGATTACATTTGGCAAGGCGTCTACATCATGGCTCCCTATCCCTGACGGTTTTTGGGTCTTGTGGGAAGGACCCCCTATTGCACACACTCACTAGCCGACGGTTTAAAATGCCGTCGCGAAAAGTGGTTAAAAACCGTTTGTATAGCAGAGAGGGGTGTCCCACTTGGGCCTCGCTGATGACTGAGTCGACGAGTCACTTTCAGTCACAAGCCTGTGTTGGTCCTTCTACAAAAGGAACGTGAACCATTTACAAATGTTACTCAACCATGTAGTCGACTTGATCAGGAACTAAATGTAAGGTGGTAAAATAATAATTACTAGTATTCTAATCAATTTCCTCGTGATCGGGTCCGTGTGCCAAACCTTCTTTTCCTTCTCCCAGTTGTACCTGGCCCTGATGAAGTCACGCTCTCGTGGGTCCGTGAACTCCACGAAGGGGTCTAGGATCCCCGCGGCTTCACGTTCTACATCCTCCTTATCCCATATGGGCCTCTTGCCAAGGTAGCCATGGCTTCCGAGGCCGTGGTTCCCCATGTTCCTTTCTCGAAGCCCCTTGAATTTCTCAGGCTTAAACTTGCCTACATCAGTAGCGCAAGTGTCCTTGAATTTTTCGAACTCCTCTTTTGTAAATGTCAGATTGTCCGCCAAAATCTTGGACAGGGGTTCTTTCATTTCACCCTCACTTTCCAAGCGGCCAATGCGTTGCTGAACATGCCCATGCGTGGTTGTTTATCTTCTCCATGGCATCATCTTCCCACGGAAAGTGTTTGCGGTCATCTCGGCCGGGAACTGGAATGTGTTGTGCAGCTTCGTTAGGAGCAAGTGCTCCATATTTGGTTTACCCCTTAAGTCGAAGTCGTTGATGCTCGCGGTTTCTTGTAGGATGCATGCAACTTGGTTCCCTAGCACTTGTGCTTCAACTGGCGCTATTGGCTCAAATTTGCCAGGGTGCATCTCGATGAACAACAGTCTTCCGATGCCGAGCAGGTTAGGGTGGTCGTGTCCTCTTCTTTTGCTGCTTGTTCTTTTCATTAGCGGCTTGGGTGCCAGTACCTTCTGCGCCAGTCTCGGTGTCGATGTAGGTACCTTCTGCGCTGGTACCTTCGCGAGACCAAAAATTATATATATAATTACAATCACGATGAACAAGATGCATAGGATAAAACTTCTGATGCAATTCCAATTTCAATCGTCTGTAGTTCCATGATCCCATATCATCACATAGCCTATACCATGTCAATGCATCTCCCTTCAAAGATAAAGGGAAGACCTTCTTCTTAATAACATCATCGGGCATACCTGCAAGCTTAAATAATCCACAAACTTCATCCAAATAGATTAGGTGCTCATCAGGATGTAAAGTTCCGTCTCCTGCAAAAGGATTAGCTAGCAGTTTTTCTATCATACCCGAAGGGAATTTCAAAGTAAACATTTTCATTTTGAGTAGGTTCAGTAGGTTGAGGAGCAACTCTTTGCTCTACTGGTCGAGCTGAAGATACCCCGAACAAGCCCCTCAAAGGATTACTTTCCATAGTAACAAGTGATAGTAAATTTCAGCACACTATATAAATTTTTCCTTACCAAATTCCACCTACCAAAGGCGCTTCACTCCCCGGCAACGGCGCCAGAAAAGAGTCTTGATGACCCACAAGTATAGGGGATCTATCGTAGTCCTTTCGATAAGTAAGAGTGTCGAACCCAACGAGGAGCAGAAGGAAATGATAAGCAGCTTTCAGCAAGGTATTCTCTGCAAGCACTGAAATTATCGGTAACAGATAGTTTTGTGATAAAGTAATTTGTAACGGGTAACAAGTAATGAAAGTAAATAAAGTGCAGCAAGATGGCCCAATCCTTTTTGTAGCAAAGGACAAGCCTGGACAAACTCTTATATGAAGGAAAGCGCTCCCGAGGACACATGGGAATTATCATCAAGCTAGTTTTCATCACGTTCATATGATTCGCGTTCGGTACTTTGATAATTTGATATGTGGGTAGACCGGTGCTTGGGTGCTGTCCTTACTTGGACAAGAATCCCACTTATGATTAACTCCTATTGCAAGCATCCGCAACTACAAAAGAAGTATTAAGGTAAACCTAACCATAGCATGAAACATATGGATCCAAATCAGCCCCTTACGAAGCAACGCATAAACTATGGTTTAAGCTTCTGTCACTCTAGCAACCCATCATCTACTTATTACTTCCCAATGCCTTCCTCTTGGCCCAAACAATGGTGAAGTGTCATGTAGTCGATGTTCACATAACACCACTAGAGGAGAGACAACATCATCTCATCAAAATATCGACCGAATACCAAATTCACATGACTACTAATAGCAAGACTTCTCCCATGTCCTCAGGAACAAACGTAACTACTCACAAAGCATATTCATGTTCATAATCAGAGGGGTATTAATATGCATAATGGATCTGAACATATGATCTTCCACCAAATAAACGAACTAGCATAAACTACAAGGAGTAATCAGCACTACTAGCAACCTACAGGTACCAATCCCGGGCTATGAGACAAAGATTGGATACAAGAGATGAACTAGGGTTTTAGAGGAGATGGTGCTGGTGAAGATGTTGATGAAGATTGGCCCCCTCCCGATGAGAGGAGCGTTGGTGATGACGATGGCGATGATTTCCCCCTCCCGGAGGGAAGTGTCCCCGGCAGAACAGCTCCGCCAGAGCCCTAGATTGGTTCTGTCAAGGTTCTGCCTCGTGGCGGAGTCTCGTCCCGAAAGCTTGCTTATGATTTTTCTTTGGACGAAAGACTTCATATAGCAGAAGATGGGCACCAGAGGGGCACCAGGGGGCGCGCCCAGGGGGGTAGGGCGCGCCCCCCACCCTCTTGGCCAGGGTGTGGGCCCCCTCTGGTATTTTCTTCGCTCAGTATTTTTTATTATTTCCAAAAATAACTTCTGTGGAGTTTCAGGACTTTTGGAGTTGTGCAGAATAGGTTTCTAATATTTGCTCCTTTTCCTGCCCAGAATTCCAGCTGCAGGTATTCTCCCTCTTCATGTAAACCTTGTAAAATAAGAGAGAATAGGCATAAGAATTGTGACATAATGTGTAATAACAGCCCATAATGCAATAAATATCGATATAAAGGCATGATGCAAAATGGACGTATCAATGCTCTCACTGGCCACCATCTTCTTTGAATTATCTTATTTCCAATAAATATATAGCACAGAAATTTTAAAAAATTAACTAAGTTTAAATAAATGGCAACAGCACTAGAATTTGACACCTAGTTGAATTTACATTCAACAGGAAAAAAATCATCTAGAACTAGTAGCACTAGAACTAAATTCTGAAAATTTACATTTGATAACTTCACTGAATTGAAATAAATCATAGCAGCAGCACTAGTTGAATTTAAATAAATGGCAGCGGCACTAAGTTCTAAAAATTCATTTCATGAAAATAAATTTAACTAAATTAATCTAGAACTAATATTTCTAAACCACAGAATTTACCTTAGAACCCTAGAACTAAATCCATTTACCTTGGACACCTAGAACTAAATTCTAAAAATTCATTTGATGCAAATTAATTTAACTAAATTCATCTAGAACTAGTATTTCTGGACCCTAGAACCTACCCTAGAACCCTAGAACTAAATCCATTTACCCTAGAACCCTACAATTTCTAAACCCTAGCTAGAACCCTAACCTCCACCAAGGTAGAGAGAGAGGATGGGTGGGGGCTTACAGAGGGGGTCGGGGGAGACGGTGACACCGAGGAGGATCAGAGGTGAGGTGGGGTCGAGGGAGATGGCGATGTCAAGGAGGCTGCAGGCGTGTGGCGACATCAAGGAGGAGGAGGCAGGCGCGCGGCAACGTCGAGGAGGAGGAGGCAGGCACGGCGAGGTCGAGGAGGAGGAGGCAGGCGTGTGGCAATGTCGAGGAGGACGGGCTCCGGCAATGGCGCGAGGAGGCAAGGGCGAAGAGGAAAGGCTCAGGCGACGGCACGACGAGAAAGGGGATTAAATGGGGGGAATTGGGGAAGAAACGCCCGCGCGGTGTGTCGGTGTCCTGGACTAGGGGGTACTCACCACGTCGTCTCTTGACCAGGTGGATCGGGTCGAGGACCCCCATGGCGGTTCACCATTGGGCTAGTTCTGGCAGCCCATGCCGCATACAAGGGATATACCACAAGACCTGGTGCCCAAGATAAGGACTCCTCTAAACCGTAGGCCTCCAGTGTATTATATAAACTGAGTCCAGGCTAGTCAATAGAGGATCTCATATTCATTAGAACAATCTCGTGGTAGATACATGTACTTTGTACTATTCCCCATACTAATACAATCAAAAGCAGGACGTAGGGTATTATCTCTTCAAGAGAGCCCGAACGTGGGTAAAATCATGTGTCCATGTTATCATCGCTCCAAGACGCCTAGGTTACGACCCCTACTATGAGATATGCCGGATTTGACACCGACATTGGTGCTTTCATTGAAAGTCTGCTAGGCGATTGTCGCGGTTCGATGGGTCGTCTTCATCCACATCGGCGACACGAATCAGGTGTTGTTTTTCTAAAAGTTAGAAACATTTCTCATAGTTTAATCTTTGTGAGAACGTCATCTATTGGTCTGTGCTATTTCTTGTTCGCAGGTTCATCTAGAATCAATCTTATACTGCCAATCTGATTTGATCTCTGCCGGCGGCTGCCGTACGATGTCAATTCAATCTCAACCACAATTTTCTACTGTGCACATGAAGACCGCAGATGATTAGATCGATCGAGCTACTGCCAATAAAGTTGTCTTGTGCGCGGACGCGCTCGCTGCTGCTCTACGCAAGAAGAGCCGGGTCACGCCAGCACTCCAGGCCCCGAGGTGGATCGATCAAGGAGCACCCTAACTACCACTTGGATTAGGTGCTAGTGCTAGTTTTTACAACTAGTATTGCTACTTCACGTGGAGCACCGAGCACATGGCTAAGCTTTTTTCCCCTAAAATCACTATGTGCACTAGGAGGTCATGGGAGATTTGAACTTTGTCTTCTTTCTATCTTTCTTTCTTATTTAATTAAGCCTTGAGGAGATAGACCACCTTAATAAGGTTGGCCATAGTGGGGTAACATAAGTGTTATCATGCACTTGGGACTCGCATACATGTTTATGTGGCAAACAATTAAAGAAGAGAGAGAGAGGGTTATAGTAACATAGGTAGATATCATATCATAATAAATGTTGTGCTACTATGTGTCATGCATGTCAATAAATGTGACCACCTACGATACTAATCAATGATAATATGCACTACTGCACTATGGATGTAGTATCATATGCATGATACTAGTATATGGTACTCCCCACTATGACCAGTTTGTCTTCCATGTATGTACTTATTAAAACATGTATAGTACTAATTGTTTCACAATTTTCGAGTTTTGATCATGGTGCAGACTTGCTTTAGAGCAAGTATAATAGTCCTACTCAGCAGGCTACAAGCGATTCCACATCAGCAAAAATCTGAGCTGGAGGAGAGTAAAGACAGGAGAGAGAAAGAAGCGAGCGCTTCGTTAATCGCTCGGCTGCAGTACAAGGCGCGAGGACGTTACGCCCGCTTGCAGCCGGTAGCTGGCGCTAGCAAGGCTGCTCCCGATTCCCTCTGTCCCACCATCCAATCAACTTCTCTTTCTTTTTTCCTCTTGCATGTAGACATTAATTACTCTAGTCATCCAACAGCTGGTATAGAGCCAACGTTATTAGACGAGACTACTTGTACACCGGCTATTGCTGAGATGTCACCGATATGGAGCCAGCAGCGGGCGATTCTATTAGCCATGCTCTTAAAGCTCCTCCACGGTGCCCCGACTTGGACGCCCGGTTTTCTTTGCAGCGACCAATGAAAACCTCGTAAACGACATAGAAAATTAACGGTGGCCGCGCTATGCCACCAGCTCGGCAATCCGCCATGCCGACCTGGTTGTCAAAACCAGGTGCTATACCTCTAGATCTATCTATTCTGTGGCAACTTGTTTTTTAGTGATATTACGGTCGTCGGTTCATCAAATTTGTTTGCAAGTTTAGGATGTTTAAAGCACTGCTGCGACAAATTACGATCCGATCCGCTCTGGGTAATGATCATCGGCCACTCCACGGCCTCATCATCAACCATTGCTCGGCCGATGTCGTGGTAATCTCACGTCAGATGCCAGGGGGTGGCTTATCGTGTGTGGATCCATGAGGACGTCGTCGGGTTCCGGAAGCGAGTGTGAGCACGAGCTCAGTAGCACACAAGACGTACCCAGGTTCGGGCTCTCCGGAGAGATAACACCCCTAGTCTTGCTATGATGACTATGATCAAGTGTATACAAGGTTGCTCCTTGAGCTGTTGTGCTGGAGGAGGAAGAAGGGTAGAGCTACCTCCCTTCTCCTAGCTATGGTGAGTGTGTGTGGAATGAAGGCTGACCCCTTTGCATGGGTGAGCCATGGGGGGTCTTATAGGTCGACCCCCCAGGGGTACAATGGTAATACGTCCGGGTGTAGGACCCAAGTGCCGGCTGCCGAGAATCCGGCCGACTGGTAGGGCCCGCCTCCTACGGGCCATGCTAATTGCCTTTTGATGTAGCTCTGTACTTGCTGACGAGGGCCGCGCCATGAGTCGCATGGCTACAGTCCCGAGTCAGACAGGTAGGTGGCTGCTTCGTCAGCACGCACTGTAGCCACGCCTCACCGGGACTCGGGGGGGCAGGTGGCACTGTTGCTAGGCTCCGTCTTGTCGTAGTGGGTGAGTGCAGACTCTGAGGAGAAGGAGGGGTCGGCTGCTGGAAGCCGGCCCGTCCCCGAAGTCGTCTTTTGGGGGCGCACCGTCTTCTGGTGGCCGCGTGGCTCTAGCCGGCCCAAGGAGCCGGCCGCGTGGCCAGTCGTCTTGAGGGGCTTTGGCCAGCCCCGATGTCTTGAAATGTCCTTGCGTGCGGATGAGGCTACACGCGGTCCATCCCCCCGACAGTAGTCCCCGAAGCTGGTGAGGCGCCATGGTTCGAAGCCGGAGTGCCTCGGCAGTTTCCTCCTACGAGAGATCCTACGTCTTCGTCTTGTCCGGCTTAAGGGAGCCGCCAGCTAGGGGTCGGCTGAGGCGGAGCCAGCCGCCTAGTGAATTTGAATTGCCATGGAGGGCGCCGAGTGGTACGCCTCTGGGTGGTGCGCCTGCCGCCCGTTGCACACACGCCAAGCATCGCCAGCAGGCCAGGCCGAACTGCCAGCCCACGCGTGCGATGGGACGCAGCCACAGGCCTGGGCCCACCACTACAAAGCCTCGCGCACGCGCGGATCCGCTGCGGCCAAGGCAGACGGTTGCCCTTCCGGGACGGAATGATTATGCGCCATTAAGGCGTGGGATCTGAGGGGGTCTGTAGGATGTGGGCGCAGTTAATCCCACGCCCCCCACAAAACGTAACCTCGGCTCCGCAGTCATCACCGTATAAATAGGGGGAGGGGCAGCCAAACGCTCGCGAGCCCCCTCCACTCTCTTCTTCTTCCTTTGCTTCTTCTTCTTGTCTCCTCGGTGCCGCTGCACCACGCGCTGCCGAAGCACCGCCGCGGCATCACCACCGTCCAACCTCGCCGCACCACTGTCGGGCCGCCGCAAACCGAGGCATGGCGCGAGGCGACTGGGATGGCTCCAATGTTCATGGAGGACACATCGAGTTCCTTCAACGGTCGTGGGGACGCGCCTCCCCGACGCCAAGGGTCGATGAGTTCGTCGTCTTCCGGAGCCATTTCCTTAGCGGATTTGGTTTGCCTGTGAGCGGCTTCCTCCGTTCCTTCCTCGATTTCTATCGTCTTCGACCTCAACACCTCACTCCCAACACGGTGGTGCTTCTCTCCGCCTTCGTGACCTTCTGCGAAGGCTACATCGGCGTCCTGCCCACACTCGAGCTGTGGGGCAGGTTCTTCTACTTGAAGTTGGGTACCCAGGCCAAGGGCGAGCTGGCCCAGTGCGGCTCCTGTGTTGCCATGCGGCGCACCAGCTCCGGGACCAGCTTTCCTCCCATCTCTTTGCTGGATTCAGCAAAGCTGTGGCAGAAGTCGTATTTCTACGTCCGCAACCTCCACCCGACTCGTGACGACATCAACCTACCGGCCTTCACGATCGGCCCGCCTGGCGATCCGTGGAACAACTGGGGCAGCAACGCAGGCCGGTGCCGGCTTCCATCACCAACGTCCTTGTCTGGCTTCAGGAGATGACGGACTCGGAGGGCCTCAAGCCGGCAGACTTGCTGGCCGCCTTCGTCCATCGCCGGCTTTTGCCCCTCCAAGCCCGGCTGCACCTGATCTGCGACATGAGCGGCCGCCGGGACTGATGCCGAATGTCCACAAAGGAGCTGCTGATAGTGGAGGTGGTCCGCCACGTCAACTATTTTTCTGACGGCAAGCTCGGTTAGACCGACTGGCGATTCGCCAAGCAGCCGTACAGCCACGCCAACCCGCCACCACCGGTTAGTATCTGGTCCCCGTTCTTTTGTCATGCAATGCTCCTCATCTGACCTGACCACCCGGACGCGGGGCACGCTTCCCAGGTTAGGGAGCAGCCGGCGCGCCGGCTCCGGGTCATCAATGGATGCCGGACCACGAGGAGAGCGATGCGGGCGACCCCGACCTAGGGGCGGCCGCGTTGGAAGACGGAGGCAAGGATGCCACCGCCTGGGGAGGTGGCAACGGGGAAGGCGGGGCCATAGGAGGCGGCCCAGGAGGAGGCGGAGCCACAGGAGGCAGCGCAGGAGGAGACGGCGACGTCCGGTCCTTGCCGAATGACGATGAAGACGGCGACGGACAACGCCACCCTGAAGGCGTCGATAGGGCAGGCGCCGGCTCTTCGACGGTGCGGCCGTCAAGTGGAGCACCGACTGGTGCACCCGGCGCGCCCAAACGCCGCGCTGAGGGGCTGTTCGGCAACAAGCCGCCCAATAAGGCCAAGCCGTTGGCCGCGACCAAGCGGCAAGAGGCCGCGAAGACGACCGCCATTCGGAGGGCCCCGAAGGAGCGCCCAATGGTGTCCTAGTAGGTGCATTTATCCTATAGTCTTGGTTATTTCTTTCTTGCAAGTTTCTTATCTTCGCTTGCTTCGCCGAGTAAGGCCGCCCTCACCATATCACGGGCTCCATCCGCCTCGCTGATCCGACCAGCAGGCGGCTCTGAGGAGGCCCAGAGCATGGACCCGGCCGCCACCCTTCGGGAGGCGACGAAGACGAATGCACAGTAGGCGCAGGAGGAGCGGGAGGCCGCAGCGCGAGCGGAGGCTGGCGCCCAGGCAGCCGCATCAGCCCAAGGTGCGGCGACGGTGCAGGCGGAGGTAGCGACAAGGCGTAGGTAGAGGCTGACGCCAAGACCGCAGTGGACCTGGCCGGTAGCGGGATCCGGAGCCCGCCAATCTGGAGCAGTTGGAGCCGCCGATGGTGGAGGCCCAGGCGCCGACTGGAGCAGTCGGAGCCGACCAGACGGCGCCGGAGTAGGAGGCTACCGACTCCGTAGTCGTGGAGGCGTAGGTGACCCAGCACACGTCGGGTGCTGGCGAACGGAGCGGCGGCTGCCCCGGAGGGCCGGAGATGTCACTGTCCAGTGCCGGGCTAGCGATGAGCTAGGCCATGACAGCGCGTGCGCCCCTGCGCCTGCGCCAGCCGCGAGCGGCCTCAGAGCCGAGGCTGGTGGAAACCGGGGCCGCGAGCTCGCAGGGGGCTGACGCTGAAGCCATGAGCTCTGCCCCACCTGGCACTGGGCATCAGGGGTCGGCACTGCCGTCCTGAACCTCGCAGTGCAGGATGTCGTGGACAAGTTTGCCACCCACAGCGCCACCCTCCTAAAGGTGAGGACTGAGATGGCGGCGATGCAGACTTCTGTCCGGGTATGCTCTTGACTTTGCTTTTTTATCTTTGCGATCTTCAGTGAGGGCATGCCAGCGCACCCACTGGGTGTAGCCCCCGAGTTCCAAGCCGGCTGCTGAGCAGGCGGGTTGGAACTTTAAGGTGTGTTTCTGACTATTGGAATGTTGCTCTTGCTACAGGACTACCACAACCTGCGTGCGGCCGCCTTGAACTCCCAAAATCGGGCGCTCGCCACCCGGACTGGTGAGTTGTGAAAGAGCCAAGGTACGTAGGCCGGCTATCAACGGGGGGCGCGCAAGCGCACCCACTCGGTGTAGCCCCCGAGATTCGGGCCGACTGCTGAGCAGTCGGGCCAGATCTTCCCGGCAACTTCTTGTCTTTGTTGATGCTGCAGCTAATGATCCTTCCTTGTTTCCGTAGAGGCTGCCGCCCATCTGCGTGGCCACATCCATGAGCTCGAGGGCCAGCTTCAGACCAAAGAGCTAGAGTGCAGCCAGGCGGCCGCGGAGCGCAACCGGCTCAAGAAGGAGCTGGCTAACCAGGCGACCCGGCATGTGGAGCAGGTCCAGCAGCTGAAGGACGAGCAAGAGCGCCTCAAAGCCGAGTTCGAGTTCCAGCGCTCGGGCTGGGCTGACAAGGAGAAATACCTATCGGAGGGCTATTCGGTGATTGAGGATATGCTCGAAGGTAGATCCTCTCTCTTCTTTGATTGGTTAGTTGCCGGCTACCGTAGGAAGCCGGCTTCTAATTATTTTGTCTTCTTTTGAACAGAGTACTTCCTGGATCACTCTGGTGCCATCGGCTAGGCGACTGAGGCGCGGCGCAAGCAGCGGAGGAGTGTGGGCATGGAGATTGCGCCGGACCGGCCCCGGAATTTGGGCGAACAATTCCTGTCCGTCCGGCTGCGTCTTGAGCCAGCGCGCCGTCTGCTCCACCGATTTCAGTGCGGCAGTTCGCAGGTCTTGGAGGGGCTCGGGCCGGGTGTGGAGGTCCCTCGGACTCCCAGCCGGACCATCAACTGGTTGGAGGTGACGGGGGAGCGGCTCGACGCCTGGAAGGGCGCCACGGCACGGGCCGGCACCAAGGTGGCGCTGGAGTTCTTGAAGGCGTGGTACCCGGGCGTGAGCATGGCTCAGCTGGCCACCTTTCGCGAGAAGACGGCGCCAGAGTTGGAGGCGGAGCGCGAAGTGATCGCCAATTGCGCGTCGACCCTCGCTGAGTACATCAACGGCGGCGTCTTCATCCCGGAGCGGGCAGAAGACGGCACCGAGGTTCCACCGTCCTGGTTCGGGCTGAACCCGGACGAAGTGGAGAACCCGGTGAAGGAGATCGCCTCCAGCGACGAGGCCGCGGAGGAGGACGAGGAAGGCGAGGACGTCGCACCAGATGACGGAGCGACCAGCCGGAATAGGCCCGATCTGGCCCTAGCCGGCGAGCAGTGGGAGACCACGTCGGCGGCCGCCACCAACCAGACCGGGACCAACCAGCCGGAGGCACCGCCAGCCGGCGCTACAACCGCCACCGACTCCTCCGAGCAGCCCACAGTTCCTCTGTCCTAAGCGGCCTTTATCTGTTAAGTTTTTCCTGTCTTGTACTCCAGAACAAAGTTAAACATGTGCAGTTCCACCCACTAGGGTGTATTTTAAACCTTGATGAATGCCAGCCACGGGCATTTTGCAATGTAAATGAATTTATTTTCCCCACATGCGTGTGTGCTTTGCCGAGTTCTGACTCAGATTTTGCCTTTGCTTTCTTTGCCTTTTTCCTTTGTCGTCTTCCTTTGGCTGTCGCCCTACCAGCCAGACAGCCTCGCTGCGGTCTGTGGCCGGGTCAGGGACTTGGCCGTTTAGAATAGGCAAGTTACTTCAGCCGCTTAATGCGTAGCTAGTCAAGCGAGAAGCCGGCCGGACGGGGGAGGCGAGAGGCCGGCTTGGACTGAATTGGCGTTCTTCCTTAGTCGTTTTTCGTGTGGGCAGTGTTTCTGGCCTTTGGCTCTTGCCAGCCGGACAATCGCGCTGCGAGCTGTGGCTGGGGCGGAGAGAGGGCTTTGGCGTCGGCACACTACTAAGCCGACTTCATATGGTACCAACTTGGGCCAAGTCGGCGAGCCCCCGGGCCGGCTGACCGGACCCGGGCAGGGCGAAAGAATGAATACTCATACATAGGCGAAGCTTATCATATAGATAAAAATGTAGCCCCGAGTGCGCCTCGGGGTACCTGTTGTCTTTACTTAGTACAAAAGATATCGTGGTACATACACTGCATCAACTGTAAAACGAGCGGAGAAGGTTTGCGTTCCATGGGCGCTCCGACTCTTGGCCGACTATGTCCCTCTTGCATGCCCTGGGCTTCTGCGCGTCGATGAGGTAGTAGGAGTCATTTCCCTGGGCCTTGCTAACGATGAAGAGCCCCTTCCAAGGAGCCGCTGGTTGTCTATTCACTGGATTAGTTGGAGCACAAGGTCACCCTCGCGGAAGGCACGCGGCTTGATCTTGTTGTTGTGGTAGCGGTGCAGGCTCTGCTGATAGATGGCGCACCGACTGAGTGCTAGCAGTCGGGCCTCTTCGAGCAGGTCGACGTCGTCTTCACATGCCTCCTTTGCTTCCGCCTCCGTGTACAGGGTGACGCGAGGTGAGTCGAACTCGATATCCGTTGGGATGATAACCTCGGCCCCATACATGAGGGAGAAAGGTGTGAAGCCGGTTGATCTGTTTGGCGTAGTCCGGAGACTCCAAAGGACGACCGACAGCTCCTCAATCTAGTAGCCGGCTGAGCGCTCCAATGGCTCGACCAGCCGAGGCTTGATGCCAGATAGAATGAGGCCGTTTGCTCGCTCCACCTGGCCGTTTGACTGTGGGTGAGCAACCAACGCGAGGTCCAGTCGGATGCCCTGCGTGGCACAGAAACGGGCCAAGGCACCTTTGGCAAAGTTTGTGCCATTGTCAGTGATGATCCTGTGCGGGATGCCATATTAACCGGTGATGTCCGCGATGAATGTGACGGCTGTGGCGCCATACAACTTCTTGATTGGCCTCGCCTCAATCCACTTCGTGAATTTGTCCATGGAAACCAGCAGTTGGGTCATGCCGCCGCATGTTGTCTTGAATGGTCCCACCATATCCAACCCCCATACGGCAAACGACCAAGTGATGGGAATGGTCTTGAGTGCTGAAGCCGACAGGTGCTGCTTGGTGATGAAGCACTGGCACCCCTTGCACTTTGGGACCAACTCCTTGGCGTCGTCCAGAGCAGTCGGCCAGAAGAAACCGTGGCGGAAAGCTTTGGCTACGAGGTCTCTCGAGGCGGCA
The DNA here is from genome assembly GCF_002575655.3 of Aegilops tauschii subsp. strangulata. Classification (NCBI taxonomy): domain Eukaryota; kingdom Viridiplantae; phylum Streptophyta; class Magnoliopsida; order Poales; family Poaceae; genus Aegilops; species Aegilops tauschii. The sequence goes on along the minus strand of NC_053037.3, from coordinate 202,763,133 downwards.
TGGTGACCACATTCACCTTGATGTATATCTCTGAGGATAGCAATGCCCTTCTCCTGCTCGACGCAGCGCTGGAAGACACCAGTCGCACTACGCCTAACGAGCTCGCTGTTGATGATCGTGTAGGCGCCCGCCCGGTGTTGCACCTGTCGGGCCAAGACCTCGTCGGCTGGTAGCTCGCGGCTAACCAGGGAGTTGAGGATGGGTTGCGCCCAAGACAGGGCTTCCACCACCGTCATGACAGCAATTGGCGGTAAGGTGGCCGGGTTGGGAGGCGGCGGGTTGGAGACGGCCGCTCCTTGTTGCGTCGTGGAAGTCCCCGGGCCGGCTACAGCAGTCCCCAGACCGGGTTCTGGAGTCCCCGGGACGGGTTTGGGTGCTGGCTGCTGAAGTCCCCGAGCCGGATCCGCCTGCTCCAGGGTCAGCCGGCAAGAAGATGGATTCTGATTCTGGCGAAGGTTGGATAGACAGCTTGCATAAGCACTCGAGGGAGACGCCGGCTGGAATGGCCTACCGGGTAGAGCCAAACCATGCCAGGGCATCGGCTGCTTCATTGTCGGCCCGTGGCACATGGATGAACTCGCACCCATTGAAGTGTTTGCTGATCTGCTGGACGAGGAAGCGGTAGCTGGCCATGTTGGCATCCTTGGTGTCCCATTCGCTAGAGGACTACTAGACCACAAGGTCCGAGTAGCCGTTGCACAAAATGCGGCGGATACCGATCTCCTTGGCCAGCCGGAGCCCGTGGACGAGTGCCTCATACTCGGCCACGTTGTTGGAGGCGGCAAAGTGAATCTGCAACGTGTACTTTAGCTTGTCGCCTTTGGGAGAGGCGAGGACGATGCCGGCTCCCAAACTGGTGTGCATCTTCGAGCCATCGAAGTGCATCTGCCAATGCATGGAATCCGGCGCTGGCGGCAGGTACTGGTTCTTGACCCAGTCGACAAGAAAGTCAATCGGTGCTTTGGACTTGATGGCGGTGCCGGGCTGGTAGAGGATGGTGTGGGGAGCCAGCTCGATGGCCCACTTGGCCACCCGGCCCGAGGCATCTCGGTTGCCCATTATCTCGGCAAGGGGGCGGTACAGACGACCGTGATGGTGTGCTCCTGGAAGTACTGCTTCAGCTTCTTGGCGGCAAAGTACACGCCGTAGCACATCTTTTGGTAGTGGGGGTAGTTCTGCTTGGAGGCGGACAACACCTCACTCAGGTAATAAACCGGCCTCTGGACCGGCTGCGTCCTGGCGGCTTCTAGGCGCTCGACAACAATCACCATGCTGACGACCCGGTTGGTGGCGGCGATGTAGAGGAGCATGGGCTCTCTAGCACCCGGAGCGGCCAGAACAGGCGGCGTGGACAGCATCCGCTTGAGCTGGAGAAATGCCTCATCGCCTGGTCGGTCCACTCGAAGCATGTGGTCTTCTTCATCAGCTGGTATAGTGGGAGGGCCTTCTCGCCGAACCAGCCGGCTGAGAGAGGCCAGGCACCCGGTGAACTTCTGGACGTCTCGCAGCCGGGTCGGTTTCTTCACCCGCTCAATGGCCTTGATCTTCACGGGGTTGCACTCAATCCCACGCTCAAAAACAAGGAAGCCAAGGAGCTGGTCGGCTGGTACTCTGAAGACACACTTCTCCAGGTTGATCTTGATCAAGAAACGACGCAGGTTGGCGAAGGTCTCCTTGAGATCCTCCAAAAGGGTGATGCGCTTCTCCGTCTTCACCACTATGTCGTCCACATAGACGTTGGTGTTCCTGCCGAGTTCCTTCAGGAGGCACTTCTGCATGCAGCGTTGAAAAGTTGCGCCGGCGTTCCTCAAGACAAACGTCATGGTGATGTAGCATAAGGTACCGAAAAGGGTGATGAAGGCGGTCTTCAATCGATCGGCCGGGTCTAGCCTGATCTGGTGGTAGCCGTTGTAGGCGTCCAAAAAGGACAGCAGCTCATAGCCGGCCGTCGAGTCGATCACTTGATCGATCCGAGGCAAGGCAAGTGGATCCTTGGGGCAGGCTTTCTTGAGGCTTGTGTAGTCGATACACATGCGCCACTTGTTCTTTTCTTCAAAAAGAGGATTGCGTTGGCAAGCCAGTCCAGGTAGAACACTTCCATTATGAAGCTGGGTGCCAGAAGGCGGGCGATTTCTTCACCAACAATCCTTCGCTTCTCTTCTGATAGGCGGCGGAGGGGTTGTTTGGTCGGCTTGGCATCCAATCGCACATGCAGTTTGTGCTCGGCGTACTCCCTCGGAACTCCCGGAATGTCCTTGGGGGACCATGCGAAGATATCCCGATTCTCACGGAGGAAGTCGACGAGCTCGCTTTCCTATTTGCTGTCGAGGTTAGCCCCGACGACAGCGTACTTCTCCGGGTGCGCCGGGTCCAAGACGATCTTCTTGGTTTCCTTGGTCGGCTGGAAGGAGCCCTCGGCCTCCACGTCCTTGGTGTCAGATGGCATGTCCAGCTGCTTGCTGGCCAGGGCCACAGCCCGGTCAAGAAGGCGCTTCTCTTCGGCGATGACGAGGGACTCGGCCAGCCGGGAGCTGGCTGCAGTGCATGTGAGTGACTTCTTGTAGTCGCCGACAATGGTGATGATGCCCTTCGGACCTGGCATCTTTATCTTCAGGTACGCATAGTGTGGAACCGCCATGAATTTGGCCAGTGCAGGCCGGCCCAAGAGCGCATGGTAGGGGCTATCCAAGTTGACCACCTCAAACCAAATGGGCTCGCGGCGGAAGTGAGTCTTGTCGCCGAACAGGACATCGATCTTGATCTTGCCGATTGGAGAGCATGAAAGCCCAGGGACGATGCCATGGAACACGGTCCGGCTGGGCTGGAGTTGCTTCTCCTTGATGCCCAGCTTTTCCATGGTGTCACGGTAGAGGATGTTGATGTTGCTGCCGCCGTCTATCAGTACTCGGGAGAAGCGGCACGCCCGCCTCTCGGTTGAGAAGGTGGAGTACAACACCATGGCATAAGCACCCGGTGAGGGCATCATGGCCGTATGGTCATCATGGCTCCGGGTGATGGGCCTCTCGGACCAGTGCATGAATTGGGGGACCTCTGGAATAACAGCATTCACGTCATGGTACTGCTGACGCTGACTGTGCTTGTCATTGGCTTCACTGGTGAAGACGACGTAAGTGGCGTTCTCGTTGGGGAATTCATCTTGGAGCATGCCGACAGGGTGGGCCGGCTGCTGAGGAGCCGGAGCCATCGGGCCGGCTGGAGAAGGCGGCAGGCCCTCACCCTTAGTGATTCGGGTGAGCCAGATGCATTGCCGGGTGGTGTGGTTGGACGGTTTTGCGCCGCTATGGTACTTGCACGTGGCATCGAGGGCTTGCTCGAAGGAGAAGGCAGGCAGCCAGGCACCCTTGCCGCCCCGCTAACGCTTGGGGCCGGGTTGCCCGGCCGGCTGCTGATCCTCGACGGTGGCCACCTGCCGACTATTGGAAGCCGGCTGCTGGGCCTTGCGCTTGTTGTCGTGCGGCTATTGGCGCCAGTTAGAGTCAGCAGCCGGCACTTGAGAAGCCGGTGGTATCACCTTCCCGGACGCGTCAACCCGGATCTCCGACTTCATGGAGGAGTCGGCCGTGGCATACTTGTCCGCCACAACCAGGAGCTCGTCCAAGGTATTCGGCTCATCGCACAGAAGCTTGTGCTTGAGAAGGGTGCCCTCTCTGCACCCGGCGGTGAAGTAGTCGATGGCCTGCACCTCGTGCACGCCTTTGCAGAAGTTGCGCAACTCGGCCCAGCGTGTCAGGTATTCGCGGGTGGATTCAGTCAGGCCTGAACGCACATGGGGAGCTAGCAAGGCTTGGGGGCCGCTTGTAGGTGCTATTGAAGTTGCGGACAAATACGTCGCTGAAGTCCAACCAGCTGTTGATGTTGTTGGGCTTGAGGTTGTTCAGCCATGTCCGGGTCGTGCCCTGCAACATGAGTGGAACATACTTCACGGCAACGCGCTTGTTGCCGTTCGCTATGCTGACTGTTGTGGCGTAGTAGGTCAGCCAGTCCTCCGGCTTCACGGTGCTGGTGTACTTGGGAGTATCGCGAGGGAGCGAGAACCCTTTGGGGAAGGGCTCGTCGCGGCTGCGGGGGCCGAAGCAGGCCGGGCCGACTGTATCCTCCTCCTCTACTGCCAGGGACCCAGCCAGCTGTCACGCCCAATATGCTACTCTATCCTAAAGGAACTCAAAGGTCCCACCAAGGATAGAAAGCATATTAGAGACGCTTTTGCAAGGTGGATATCATTACATCGTACCATTACATAATAGTTGGGGATACATACAAAGGGCATACAAATGCCACAAGAATACATCAAACATCATACATCAGAACAACATCCGACTACGGATGAAACACAAACAGAAACTCAAATGACATCCACCCTGCTAGCCCTGGCTGCCGACCAGGAACCTAACCCAAGATTGACAAAGAAGAATAAGAAGAAGAACTCCAAAACAAGTGAACATCGCTCTCACGTCATGATCATCACATTACCTGCACCTGCAACTGTTGTTGTAGTAATCTGTGAGCCACGAGGACTCAGCAATCCCATTACCATGGGTATCAAGACTAGCAAAGCTTAATGGGTATGGAAAGGATAAGTGGTGAGGTTGCAGCAGCGGCTAAGCAATGTATGGTGGCTAACTTACGAGTACAGAGTAGGATGAGAAACTACGCAAACGGTCACAAATTAGTAACGATCAATAAGTGATCCTGAACTACTTACGTTCAAACATAACCCCACCGTGTTCTCCTCTCGAATTTCCCCGAAAAGAGACAGTCACAGTTACGCACGCGGTTGGTGTATTTTAATTGAGTTTACTTCAAGTTCACTACAACCGGATATTAACAAATTCCCATCTGCCACATAACCGCGGGCACGGATCTCGAAAGTTTAAACCCTACAGGGGTATCCCTACTTAGCCCATGACAAACTCACGATCTGCGGAGACAATCCTCCATCGCGGGACCTTCCGATTAGACTCGGAATCCCGGTGCACAAGACATTTCGACAATGGTAAAACTAATCCAGCAAGACCTCCACGCGTGCCGACTCCCTGATAGTAGTCACGCGTATCTCGTCTCGGGCCACGACCGGATAGGTCAGCCTACAAGTAAAACCAGAACCTCGGGTTGCCCCGTGGTGGCCTTGCAGTCTGCCCGTTTGGGACCAACACCATCAGCACTGGCCCCCTGTTTATGTAGAAAGAATCCTCGGGTTCATGACGCCCTATGCCAATTAATTATTTAGTTCAATATTATTATGGCAAATGTTAAAACCAATGTTGGGCCTTGCTGGAAGAGTTTTATTCAAAGCGAATTGTCAAGAGGGGCCCATAAACCCTCACCGTGTTAGGGACGCAAAATCAAGGAACATAACACCGGTATGACAGAAACTAGGGCGGCAAGAGTGGAACAAAACACCAGGCATAAGGCCGAGCCTTCCACCCTTTAGCAAGTATATAGATGCATTAATTAAATAAGAGATATTGTGATATCCCATGATATCCATGTCCCAACATGGAACAACCTGCAACTGCACCTGCAACTAGCAACGCTATAAGAACGGCTGAGCAAAGCGGTAACATAGCCAAACAACGGTTTGCTAGGAAGGGTAAAAAGGTTAGAGGCTATCATAGCAATTTGGGAGGCTTGATAAACAAGTGGTAGGTAGCGCCACATAGCGATAGCATCGAGACAACTAGCGTAGCAAAGATAGTAGTGAGATCCAAGGTGACGGCCATCTTGCTTGAAATCCTGCTAGGAAGAAGAACGAGTGCATGAAGAAGACAAACCCACGTAGTCGAACCGATCCTCACAATTGCAATGTTACCGGAACTATCAAGAAGAAGCAACACCAGAAAGAAGCAAACAACACGGTAACCACACAACACATATCATGACATGATGCTTAAACAAGTATGATGCATGACAAGTCTATATGATGCTACTCATGGCAAGAGATGATGCATACAAGAACAACACATCAAAGCAAGTTTAAATGAGGCCGGAAACAACATATAACAATTCTGATAAGTCCTCATATGCAAATTTCGAAATTGGTCCAGATCTGAATAACACATAATGTTGAAGTTGTTAAACAGAAATTTAAAGTGCACCATGAAGATCTACGCGTCTTTCTAGTCAAGTTACATATAAAGTTCATTTAATTCGGAGCTACGGCCTAGAAGATATGAGCTGCTGCGTGCCCGCATCACAGCCGGCCGCGGCCATGTCTCCCCGCCACCTCCTGCTTCCTCCCCCGTCCTCGACCGAGCTCCTGGAGACGCCCGAGCCCCCTGGTCCTTTCCCCTCACTCGCAGCCTCTCTCCCCTCTGCTCTCTCTGTTCGTGGCCGCCCGAGAACGCCAACGAGCACCGCCGCATCCACCGCCTCCCCCTCGCTTCTCCGGCCGGTCCAGATGCTCCATCGTCCCACTCTTCATCTCCTCGTCTACGCACGCAACACCAGGAGTAGCAGAGCGCTGCCACCATCGTCTTCATCGCCGCCTCTGCTTTGTCACCATCGTCGTCGATTTGCCAGCCACAGCGCTTCCCCAACCTCGCCGTCGCCTCTACTAGCCCCGCCGTGAGCTTCTCTCTCTATCCCCCCTGTTCCCTTACTCCAGCGTGTCCTCTAGCCGCTGTTTCTGTCAAGGCCGAAACCCACCACTGCATGAGCTCGACGCCGGTGTCACTCCGGTGACCATTTGGTCACGCACCAGCATCCAACGAGCTCGTGGCTGCACGTTGAGCATGGCTAGCGCGTTAGTTGGTTAGTTTGCGGGCTGCAACACCAAACCCGCAACCCACCCAAGCTCCGGCCGCTGCCATTTTGGTCGCCGCCGTTGACTCCGTCCACCCCCGCTCGAACCACGACCACCCACGGATGCGTCTCGCTCCGCTCTTTCAAACATGCCCTTCCGCGTGTCGAACGGTGGCCCGTAGAGCAAACCCGACGCGGGCACCGCCGCGGTCTGTGGTCGCCGGCGGTTAAACGCCGGCAGCTGACGTGGCACCATCAGCTTAGGTGCTAATCATGTTTAGTTAGTGCCCTGTGTCGATGACATGTGGGTCCCTGATACTAATTAGGTTAGTCTAAATTTCCTGCTTAGATTAGTGCTAATCTTGCAGACCCCACGTGTCAGCTTTGACTTTAGCCAAGTCAACGTTGACCGGTCCCACCTGTCATCCACCCAAACCAGCCCTGAGACACTGACTGTGGGTCCCAGCCGTTAGGTTTGACTTGGACGGCCTGTTGACCTGCTGAGGTCAGCATGACTTAATGCTGACACAGTAATGCATTTTCTGGATTTATTCTTGTTCAGGAAATTCCAGAAAATAGTGCTAACTTCTAAAATTCATAGAAATTCAACCATAACTCAGAATGAAATAAGTTATATATGAAAAATAATCAGAAAAACAATCTATCCATCTGTACTGGTTTCATGCATGTTTAAGTAACTTAACCTTGCTGTTTAGGACAAAACATGATAATGCACTTAATAAGCTCATAGTTTGAATTTGAACTTGAACCTTTGGTTCAAAAATAGCTCAAGTCTTCTGGTTCAAGTTGCATTAGCTTAAATCATAGCATATTGACATGTCATGATCATGCATCATATTGTGCATTGCATTGATTGTGTTCTTCCTTGTTTGCCGGTATTTGTTCCCTCTCAGTAGACGACATTTCGACGATGAGTTCGATGACACCGATGAAGAACTATACTATCTTCAGAAGTGCAGGCAAGCAAACCCCCCTTGTTCATTCTGATACAATCCCACTCTCTCGCTTCTGCTCCCTTTTACTGCATTAGGACAACAACGAGTCATCTGCTATATGATGCGGTAGCTGAACCCCTTTCCTTTGCATGACCTGTCATTGCCACTGTAAATAGATGAAGCCCACTAGCATGAGTAGGAGTTGTTTGAGCCCTGATGTGCCTACTCATTCATGCTTGTTTGTCATGCCTGCTATTGCTTAGAGTTGTGTCAGGTCTGATTCATCGGGGATGAATTGGAATGGTGATGAACATGTCCTACTATGTGTGAGCTAAGTGTGTGAACACGATTTGGTAAAGGTAGCGGTGAGAGGCCATGTAGGAGTACATGGTGGGTTGTCTCATTGAAGCCATCCTCAGGAACTGAGTTCTATGTTTGTGATCCATGAAACAGCTACTACCATGCATTGGGCCCTGAAATATGACCTCGCTCGACTTCTTAACCACCCTAGTCCTCTGTCCAGGAGTTGCAAGTAGTTTCTGGTGTTTGTAGTATGCTGGAGGCCATGCGCAGCGCTGACCCGAGGGGTGGGATGTGATGCGGTAGGCACGTGGCCGGGTATGCCGGGCGCCCGTTTGGTGTCGCGGAACCCTGTACACATCGTTCGGGGCCGTATGTGGAAACCTCGGCCGGACTCCCTGGGGATGGAACCTGGATAGGCTATAAACCTGCACTAGAGACTTGAGTGTTTAGGTAGGTCGTGGTCTACACCCACGTCGGCTTTCGCTTGAAGTCTGCCGAGCACATGTCGTGTGCAGACGCTAAGTGGTGGAAACATGTGTGAAGAAGTACACCCCTGCAGGGTTATAAATGATCTATTTGAATAGCCGCGTCCGCGGTAAAGGACTTCTGGGTTGCCCATAACAGTTCATAGACAAGTGAAAGTGGATACTCTAAAATGCGCAAGATAAGCGTGAGTGCTATGGATGGCGTTCTCATACGGAGACGGGAGCGGATCCATAGTGGTGTATTGATATGGTGAATATATGGACTCGTGTGCACCACCTCAAAAGAGTTACTTGCAGTCGTAGTTCAGGTTAGCCACTGAGTCAAAGCTCGCTTGCTGCAGTTAAACTCCACCACCCCCATTGTTGATAATGATGCATATGTAGTTAGTTATGATGTATGTCTTGTTGGGTACATTTGTACTCACGTTTGCTTAATTTATGTTTTTGCACAGAGACTCCAGTCTCACTAGTAGTTCCGCGTGGACTTCGCTGTTTAGCTTGATACCTCAGCTACGATGTTGTGCCCTCGGCAGGATCTGGTAGATAGTCAGGCTTCTCAGCCCTTTTCATTTGTAGATGTCTGTACTCAGACATGTTAAGCTTCCGCATGTGCTTTGACTTGTATGCTCTGAATGTTGGGTCATGAGACCCATGTTTGTAATATCTCACTCCTCGGAGCCTATTGAATAAATACTTTGAGTTGTAGAGTTTTGTTGTGACGCCATGTTGTATTTGCACATATCGAGCATATTGTGTGTATGATTTGAAATGCTTGGTATGTGTGGGATCCGACAACCTAGTTGTCTATCCTTGGTAGCCTCTCTTATGGGGAAATGTAGTCCGGTGCTTCCACTGAGCCATGGTAGTCTGCTACAGCCCGGTTTACCGGAGTCCTGCTAGCCAAGTTACTACTGCTCCGGAACACTTAGACTGGCCGGCATGTGTCCTTCTTCGATCATGTGTCTGTCCCTTCGGGGAAATGTCACGCAGTGTTTTTCGGAGTCCTGTTAGCCTACTACAGCCCGGAATCCCCGAGTCCTGCTAGCCCAGTTGCTACAGCCCGAATTAACTCGCTGTTGACCGACACGTTCGTTGCTGGGTCATTATGCCTGTCCCTGTAAGTTAGTGCCACTTTGGGCTTACGACTAGTCATGTCAGCCCGGGTTCTCTATCATATGGATGCTAGCGAAACTATCATATACGTGAGCCAAAAGGCACAAACGGTCCCGGGCCAGGTAAGGTGGCACCTGTGGGAATACTGTGCGTGAGGCCGCAAAGTGATATGATGTGTTACATGCTAGATTGTTGTGACTTAGGATCAGGGTCCTGACAGTTTCAAACACAATCTGCCCAAAATAGCCTAAGCACTTTGCAATCAAGGAAACAACATGCTACAGGAAACATATGGGCATGAACATGATATGCACTCAAAGTACAGGTAACACACTTCAAATAACATCAAGGATCGAGCAGGACGAAGCGCTCGTTCGTCTCGCACGTGAGGAAGTATGCGGCAGCAGATGTTGCAGGGGAGCCCGGAGATGAGGACGACAGGTGGACGAGGGGGCGGATCCAAGGCACCGATGCTCCGATGTGACAGCAGCGGCGGAGGAGCACTTCCTGAGCTCCCGCTCGGTGGTGCAGCCCTTGTAGAAGAACACAGCGACAACGCGATCAGGGCAGCAGAAAGAGAAAAAGAAACAAGAAGCAGAGAGGGCCGCGGTGCGGAGGACTTGAAGGTCGGAGCGGCTTGATGGTGGGATCGCTTGCTGGCGCGGTGCCAGGCGCGATAGAGGGCGGTCCTGGAGGTGGTCATTGGCAGCAGCGCCAGTCGTCGGCGACGAGGCAAGGCCGACCTCGAGGCAGCGGCGCAGAGGTCGGGGTCAAGGGGATCGAGGAGCTCCTCTCCAATGCGTTGGCGGCTGTAGTGGAATCAGGAAGAAGGTGGAGGCCTAGTTGCCGAGGAGATCGGGCAGAGGAGGCAAGAACTGTTTGTGGACGCTAAGGATGGATGGATCAGGCAGGAGGGAAGGTGGTTGGGTGGAGAGATCAGGAGGGATCCCGAGGAAGAAGGAGGTTGGTCGGGTGGCTCGAATGGATCGGGCAAGATCCTCAGGATGGAGGAGATAGTGGGTGGTGGCGGCGCGGAGGATTTGATGGATGGGACAGCTAGGGCTAGGGTTTGTGCAGATATATATAGTAGGTGGTCAAAGGTGGGACTATTTGTTCCCTCCAATCAAAATCAGACGGCCCAAGAAAAATAGTCTAGGAGAGTCCAACAAAGAACCGAAGATATTTTAGGGATGTTTGGAGATTATCCGGACCCATCGGTAACGACAGCCCGGATCGGGTTAGGGGCGGTTTTCGGACGTGCCCAAAGGGTCTGAGCACTGTGTAGAGAGACTCCGGCTTAGGCAAGAGAGGCAACAAAGATCCAGGTTGCAAGTGGTCCGAGAAGGTCAACAGAGACAAATGGGAAGCGGCACTACCAACAGATGCAAGTTTTGAAAAAATGGCGGCAACAGAGTGCCGATGCAATGCGAATGATGCGATGATGAAATGCAACAAGCAAATAACTAACACAGCTGACATGCAAAACATGGAAGGCATCTGGAGCATCGGTCTCGGGTCATCACAACACTCCTCCACTTACAAGAGATCTCGCCCCGAGATCTAGGGATGACAAACGGAAGAGGAAGAGAAGAGGTAAAACTAAGTTGCTTCTTGGACAAACGAGTGAAACCAAAGAACCTTGAGGTTGCAAAGAGATGCAAATTGACACGAGGAAGAAGGATTCAAAATCACTCCAATTGAAACAAGATGAGAAAGGAAGAATTTGGGCAGCACTCCAATTGAAAAGAGAGGCAAGACTTGATAATATGAAAGAACTCGAATGAAAACACAACACTCCGGCTAAACGGATAAGCAAGGAAAAGAGCATGATATTTACAAAATGAGATGATGGGTCAAAGAGAGCAACATCACAATGCCTCCGGAACAAATGTAAGAATGGAATCAAAAGAATGGAGAAGAAAAGAACATGTTCTACCTCAAATGAATTTGAGAGAGCATCCTTAAATGAAGGATTGAACGGAGTTGTTGGAAGATCAATACGAAAGGATATGATCCTCGTGGGCTTATGGAGACATGTCAAAATTATGAGGTGAGCTTCTGCCACTAACCAAAACAATTGCTTGCTTGAGATCAACGAAGAGATGAAAACTTCTTTTGCCAAGAACATAAAGAGAAAACTCGGATCATAGATACGCACGACAAGTAGCAACATTCCCAATGGAAGGCTTTAGGTGAAATCTATACCAAGATAAACTCCAATGAAAAAATTAGATGGGTTGAAATGACTCATTAATGAAGTGAAAACAATGGTTTAAATATCCCATTCTTGACAACTTGTGAATCTTGAAACACAAAAGGAAATTATCAAGAATGGTAAGATAGAAAGAATTGCACTTCAAAGTGCAAGAAGAAGAATACTTGAGCTCCAACAAGAATCTTGATGAACACTCCGAGAATGAATGAAATCTTTGATGAACCACCATGTTGAGCCTTCATGAAGAACTTCGATAATAAAAGAATGATCCAACGAAAGGAAAGTTGAAAAGAACGAGATGAAGCCTTGCAATGATTTAGATGGAGCTTCGCGACGAGATAATGAGAAAACTTTGAACTCCGGAAAAGAAGGATGAACAACTTGAAATCGAGACTTGATATCATGAACAAACTTTAGAAGAAGGGATTAATCCCTTGGATGAAACAAGAATAAGAATTATGTTATGCATATATGTTGGTGTACAAAAGTAGGGGCCTTTCCGTACCCCTTTACTTGTGCACGGGCAGTCGTAGCCACACCTGCGGCCATGCTTGGCGGGGCAGAGAAAGGAAAGGAACGAGACTGCCAAGGCAGCACTCAAGCCAGAGGCATGAAGAGCAAAGGGGCAAGATGGATTTCCCCCGGCAACACCCTTGCCGGGGCGGCCTACATTGCCCCGGCAAGAGCCTTGCCGGGGCAACTTGCCCAACACCAGCAAAGCCGCCACCCTTGAGCCTGAGAGTTCTGACACCATTGACAACGTCGAGATCAAGACTCGGGGGCACCTGCGTGGTGACATGCAAATCTTTGTGAAGACCAAAGGCCTGCGAGTCTACATAAGAACCAGAAGAAGACGAAGACCCCCAGCAAGATCCTTGCCGAGGACGGCCAAAGACCCCTGGCAAGATCCTTGACGAGAACGGCCGCGAGACCCCGGCAAGACCCTTGCCGACGGCATCTGCGGGGCTGTAGCCAGGCCCGCACCTACCAAAGTTTCGCTGCCCGGTGGCTGCCCCGACGCGGCAACCAGCCCGCCAACTAGGCGAGCACCTGTGTGGCAGCATGCGGCTTCTAGGCCAACTAGTCAAGCACCTGCGTGGTGGCATGCAGATCTTCGTGAAGACCCTGTCACCACACCAGCACAACAACCAGCCAGCCAGAATGGCGTTGCGTGCCTCGTCATCTTGGACGCGCGTCGAAGCAAGGCGAGGCGGCGACGAATGGGATGAGCTCTGTTGTCGTCCCCGATAAAGCAAGAGGGCACGTAGGCAGCGCATTAAATGCGTTTGTCCTACGGTGTCAGGCGATAAACTTATAAACTGTAGATACTTACCACCTCCCGTTTGCCGTTGTGGCAACCCCTTTGACATATACAAGGAGGCCCGAGGCATACCGTGGAAGGATTCGGACTTTTTGGACTGGGCACGCATAGTAGCTAGTCAAAGAACTAAAGAACACAAGATAAACACAGACAAGCAGGACTAGAGTTATACGCATCATTTGCAGCCCGAACCTGGGTAAAAATCCCCTCGCGTTGATCGCTAGACCTGCTCTTTGCGCAGCTCTTCACCCCCGCCAACCGTAGAAGGGATTCCCTGGGAATCCCATAGGTGTTGTTTTCCCCGACATCTTTGGCGCGCCAGGTAGGGGGGTGAGGCTGTGACAATCTGGTCCAGAAGTTAGGGCATCGACTCCTTCATCGCGATGGCTCCGAAGAAGAAGGCGGCCCCAGCGGTCGGCTCGTCTGGAGCCAGTCTGTCCGCGCCAATGCGGGCAAGCGATAAGGCAGACGCTGGCGGTAGAGGAGGTCAAAGTCATCTCCATCACTCTGGTGCCATCAGCCAGGCGAGCGGTGTCGTCTGTAGCCGCAACAACCATCCGCATAGCGCCGAAAAGCTAAGACACGCAAAACAAGGAACCCTTCTGCTATTGGCAACGCCCTTGCTCTGTTTTGAGTCCGCTCAACAGTTCAAGCGGCTGCGCCGAGAATGGCAAGGTGGCTTGCCCGGCAGCAAGCGCCCCAGTAGGCTGCTAAGGATCCGTTGCGCCAAAGCATGGGTTTACGCGCCGGCAAACCTATCCAACTAAGCGTAGGGTGCGTACATACAGAGATAGATCAAACAGGAAGATGGCTCACACTATTTCAGAATACTGCAAAGTTTTGTTACATCAGTGGTTGCCGCGGTTCTAACTTAAGATAAAATTGTCTTGGGTATGAACTCGCAACGGCAATGAGAAATGGGGTGGCTAGTCCCGGCACTGGCCTTCCAACCTCTTGACTCCATCGATGCAGCTAATGATGGGATCGATGCGCTCTTCGAGTGCCGTGAGGTCCGCATCCTCCGGCAAGCTCTCAAGCGCGTTGGGGAAGTGGACTCTAGGGTTCCAGAACGCCACCTTGGTGAGCACCTTGGTCAGGGCGCCCCGGCAAAGCTTCTGAGCCTCATTGGCCAAATAAGTCGCTCGGCTAGAGCGGAGCTGCTCCAGGGCGTCGAGCACGCGCTCAAGGAACAAGGTCAGCCTGGCATTGGGGCTTATGTTCGCCTCTTGGGAGTACCTAAAGTCCGGCATGCCCATGACGGCTAGCTGCATGGTGAGCCTCTCTGCAACGTCGATGAGGCGGCTGGTCCAGAGCTTTATGCTATCCACATAGTCCTTGTGGGCAGTGGCGTCATCCTGCCGCAGCTGCCTCTCATTCTCAAGGGCCTTGTTCAGGGTCTCCTCACAAGCCCTTGTTGGAAATATGCCCTAGAGGCAATAATAAATGGTTATTATTATATTTCTTTGTTCATGATAATTGTCTATTGTTCATGCTATAATTGTGTTATCCGGAAATCGTAATACATGTGTGAATACATAGACCACAACGTGTCCCTAGTAAGCCTCTAGTTGACTAGCTCGTTGATCAACAGATAGTCATGGTTTCCTGACTATGGACATTGGATGTCATTGATAACGGGATCACATCATTAGGAGAATGATGTGATGGACAAGACCCAATCCTAAGCATAGCATAAAAGATCGTGTAGTTCGTTTGCTAGAGCTTTTCCAATGTCAAGTATCATTTCATTAGACCATGAGATCGTGCAACTCCCGGATACCGTAGGAGTGCCTTGGGTGTGCCAAACATCAGAACGTAACTGGGTGACTATAAAGGTGCACTACGGGTATCTCCGAAAGTGTCTGTTGGGTTGGCACGGATCGAGACTGGGATTTGTCACTCCGTATGACGGAGAGGTATCTCTGGGCCCACTCGGTAATGCATCATCATAATGAGCTCAATGTGACTAAGGAGTTAGCCACGGGATCATGCATTACGGTACGAGTAAAGTGACTTGCCGGTAACGAGATTGAGCAAGGTATTGGGATACCGATGATCGAATCTCGGGCAAGTAACGTACCGATTGACAAAGGGAATTGTATACGGGATTGATTGAATCCTCGGCATCGTGGTTCATCCGATGAGATCATCGTGGAGCATGTGGGAGCCAACATGGGTATCCAGATCCCGCTGTTGGTTATTGACCGGAGAGGCGTCTCGGTCATGTCTGCATGTCTCCCGAACCCGTAGGGTCTACACACTTAAGGTTCGGTGACGCTAGGGTTGTAGAGATATTAGTATGCGGAAACCCGAAAGTTGTTCGGAGTCCCGGATGAGATCCCGGACATCGCGTGGAGTTCCAGAATGGTCCGGAGGTGAAGAATTATATATAGGAAGTCAAGTTTCGGCCACCGGGAAAGTTTCGGGGGTCACCGGTATTGTACCGGGACCACCGGAAGGGTCCCGGGGGTCCACCGGGTGGGGCCACCTATCCCGGAGGGCTCCATGGGCTGAAGTGGGAAGGGAACCAGCCCCTAGTGGGCTGGGGCGCCCCCCATGGGCCTCCCCCTGCGCCTAGGGTTGGAAACCCTAGGGGTGGGGGGCGCCCTACCTGACTTGGGGGGCAAGTTTCCCCCCTGGCCGCCGCCCCCCTTGTAGATGGGATCCAGGGCCGGCGCCCCCCCCCCTAGGGGGGCTATATATAGTGGGGGGAGGGAGGGCAGCAGCACCACAGCCCCTGGAGCCTCCCTCCCTCCCTGCAACACCTCTCCTTCCCGCTTGCGCTTGGCGAAGCCCTGCCAGGATCCCCGCTACTTCCACCACCACGCCGTCGTGCTGCTGGATCTCCATCAACCTCTCCTTCCCCCTTGCTGGATCAAGAAGGAGGAGATGTCGCTGCTCCGTACGTGTGTTGAACGCGAAGGTGCCGTCCGTTCGGCACTCGGTCATCGGTGATTTGGATCACGGCGAGTACGACTCCATCATCCCCGTTCACTTGAACGCTTCCGCTCGCGATCTATAAGGGTATGTAGATGCACTCCTTTTCCCTCGTTGCTAGTATACTCCATAGATGGATCTTGGTGATGCGTAGGAAATTTTAAAATTCTGCTATGATCCCCAACAGTGGCATCAGGAGCCAGGCCTATGCGTAGTTACAATGCACGAGTAGAACACAAAGCAGTTGTGGGCGTAGATGTTGTCAATTTTCTTGCCACTACTAGTCTTATCTTGTTTCGGCGGCATTGTGGGATGAAGCGGCCAGGACCGACCTTACACGTACGCTTACGTGAGACAAGTTCCACCGACTGACATGCACTAGTTGCATAAGGTGGCTAGTGGGTGTCTGTCTCTCCCACTTTAGTCGGAACGGATTCGATGAAAAGGGTCCTTATGAAGGGTAAATAGAAGTTGGCATATCACGTTGTGGTTTTACGTAGGTAAGAAACGTTCTTGCTAGAAACCTATAGAAGCCATGTAAAAACTTGCAACAACAATTAGAGGACGTCTAACTTGTTTTTGCAGCATGTGCCTTGTGATGTGATATGGCCAGAAGATGTGATGAATGATATATGTGATGTATGAGATTGATCATATTCTTGTAATAGGAATCACGACTTGCATGTCGATTAGTATGACAACCGGCAGGAGCCATAGGAGTTGTCTTTACTTTTTATATGACCTGTGTGTCATTGAATAACGCCATGTAAATTACTTTACTTTATTGCTAAACGCGTTAGCCATAGAAGTAGAAGTAATCGTTGGCGTGACAACTTCATGAAGACACAATGATGGAGATCATGATGATGGAGATCATGGTGTCATGCCGGTGACGAAGATGATCATGGCGCCCCAAAGATGGAGATCAAAGGAGCAAAATGATATTGGCCATATCATGTCACTATTTGATTGCATGTGATGTTTATCATGTTTTGCATCTTATTTGCTTAGAACTAGTGGGCTGGGGCGCCCCCCATGGGCCTCCCCCTGCGCCTAGGGTTGGAAACCCTAGGTGTGGGGGGCGCCTCACCTGACTTGGGGGGCAAGTTTCCCCCCTGGCCGCCGCCCCCCCTTGTAGATGGGATCCAGGGCCGGCGCCCCCCCCCCCCCCGGGGGCCTATATATAGTGGGGGGAGGGAGGGCAGTAGCACCACAGCCCCTGGCGCCTCCCTCCCTCCCTGCAATACCTCTCCTCCCCGCTTGCGCTTGGCGAAGCCCTGCCGGGTTCCCCGCTACTTCCACCACCACGTCGTCGTGCTGCTGGATCTCCATCAACCTCTACTTCCTCCTTGCTGGATCAAGAAGGAGGAGACGTCGCTGCTCCGTACGTGTGTTGAACGCGGAGGTGCCGTCCGTTCGGTACTCGGTCATCGGTGATTTGGATCACGGCGAGTACGACTCCATCATCCCCATTCATTTGAACGCTTCCGCTCGCGATCTACAAGGGTATGTAGATGCACTCCTTTTCCCTCATTGCTAGTATACTCCATAGATGGATCTTGGTGATGCGTAGGAAATTTTAAAATTCTGCTACGATCCCCAACAGCCCTGACCTCCGAAAGCGTCCCTTCCAAGGTGTCCAGCTTCAGCTTCAGATCATGGATGGAATCGTTGGCCTCATAGAGCAGCTTGGTCTTGTCGGAGATGGTAATCTGCAACTCCGCCAGAGTGCGGTTAGCCTTGTCCCTGTCCTTCGTCAGCTTTGAGATCTCCCCCTTCAGCTCTTCCCGCTCCAGCTCCAGCTTCTCCACCTTGTCGGCTTGGTCTAGGGCCAGAGCATCAAGTGCATCTTTGTGCTTCCGCTCCAGCTCCTGGGTCCGCTGTGCTACGAGTTTCTCCATCTCCTCATCCTTGCCGCGAAGCGTGGTGGCAAGCGTCTGTTCACGAGCAACAAGGTCTTCCTCTTGGGTGTCCAGCAGAGCTTGCTGCTGCCTCCGGTCAGCTTCGTCCTTGGCGGCCTGTTCCTTCGCCGCCTCTTGGGCCTTCTTGATGTCAGCTTGCTTCAGGAGAAGCTCTCGCTTGCGCTCGTCCAGCTGATCCTGGGTGGCCTTCAGTTCCTGCCAGGCCTCGCCAAACCAAACTTGCATTTGAGCGACGCGCTCCTGAAAGTTTGCTTCGGCCTTGTCCATTGCCGCCGTCCTAGAGTTCACCTTATCCTGGCGGGCACGGTGGAGCGCCTGAAGCTTCTAGAAATTGGCGCTCATGGCCCAGAGAAGCTTCTCCTCTTGGGAACCACCGCTTCTGGCGCTCGGTTCATCGACAACCTAGAGCCCAGCGATGGAGAGGGCCTCATCCTCGAAAACCTCCCCGTCGGCTGGCACTCTGGTGTTTGCCGTCCCTAGGAGGCGGATGAACAGATCATCGCCCACCTACAAGTACTTTCCCAGGGCAGGGGCTATAGGGGAGGGAGATTGGTCATCGGCCACCTCCTCCCCGGCAGGCTCCTTGGCGGCCTCCCTGGCAGGCCCCTTCGCGGCCTCCTCGGCAGCAGCCTCGCCAGTCTCCCCGGCAGGCCCCTTGGCAGCCTCCTCAGCAGCGGACCTGGTGGCTTCCCGAGCCGCGATCTTGGTGGCCTCGGCTTCGGCATCCTTGGCGACCTCCTCGATGACGGCGTCGACATCCACCTGGTCCGTCGAGGAGGGTCTGGAAACCAGAAAAGGAGAATGAAGCGAGGCCAAAATCAAAGTTTAGAACGAAGGAAAGAGAGAACATCGCATGGCAGAGATGGCGGGGACGGGAGGTGAGGGAGTCCTGGACTAAGGGGTCCTCGGGCGTCCGGCCTGTTAGCCATGGGCCGGACTGATGGGTCGTGAAGATAAGAAGACCGAAGACCGCATCCATGTCCGGATGGGACTCTCCTTGGCGTGGAAGGCAAGCTTGGCGACCGGATGTGTAGATTCTCTGTAACCGACCTTGTGTAACCCTAGATCTCCCCGGTGTCTATATAAACCGGAGGACTTAGTCCGGAAAGGGGGGATATTCATTACCATAGTCATACAGGCTAGACTTCTAGGGTTTAGCCATTACGATCTCGTGGTAGATCAACTCTTGTAATACTCATATTCATCAAGATCAATCAAGCAGGAAGTAGGGTATTACCTCCATAGAGAGGTCCCGAACCTGGGTAAACATCATGTCCCCTGTCTCCTGTTACCATCGACCTTAGACGCACAGTTCAGGACCCCCTACCCGAGATCCGCCGGTTTTGACACCGACATTGGTGCTTTCATTGAGAGTTCCACGGTGCCGTCCCCAAAAGGTTCGATGGCTCCTTCAATCGTCAACAACAATGTTGTCCAAGGGGAAACCTTCCTCCCCGGACAGATCTTTCTGTTCGGCGGCTTCGTACTGCGGGCCAACTTGCTTGGCCACATGGAGCAGATCGACAGCTACGCCCCTGGCCATCAGGTCAGATTTGGGAGCTCGAATTACGTCGCGGACGTCCGTGGAGATTTAATCTTCACCGGATTCGAGACCGCGGCAACTGCTCCTAGTCACCCCGATGAACATGACCTAAATTTGTCGTCGGGCCGCATCCAGGAGATTGCTCCTATAACTGCTCCGGCCGTAGATCCGGAGCATATTGCGCCGTCCGAGCATGGGAGGCTCAACCCCACCGCGGAGGCCAAAGATTCCACGGTGTTGGAGCCGAACATAGACCTAAAGTCACACGGCGTCTTTGTGACCGGAACTCCGGACTCGTCTCTGGTCATAAATTCCGAGCCATGTGCATCCGCGGACGCCGAACTGGATCGCTTATCGATCTTTGGGTTTAGTGCCACAGACATCTTCCAGCATTCACCCTTGGGCGATGTGCTAAATTCGTTAAGAAATCTGTCCTTGGCGGGGGACTCACAGCCGAATTATGTCCGGTTCGAACTAGAGGCTGATGACGAAGGAGAATTTCGCTCCCCACCCACCACCCACTTCGTAGCCACTGTCGAAGACTTAACCGACGAGCTTGACTATGACTCCGAAGACATCGACGGTATGGACGACGATGCCGAAGACGAGGAGGTCCAAAACCCGCCATTCACTTGACGATGGACGGCCACCTCGTCATATGACGTCTACATGGTAGATACGCCGAAGAATAATAGCGGTGATGACAAGGAAAACCCAGCAAAGGAGGACCCTTCCAAAATACAACCAAAGCGCCGGCGTCAGCAGCGCCGCTCTAAATCCCGCCGCAGCAGGGACAGCAACACCGGCACAGGAGACGACAACAATCCGGATGGTGCCGAAGACACAGAAGAACCCGATGGACAAACTGCTGAATGAGACAATCGAGAATTAGGGCACGCCATCCCTAACGAACATGCCATAGAAGAAGACTCGGAGGACGGTAGTTACTGTCCACCCTCTGAGGATGAGGAAAGCCTCGGCAACGAAGATTTTATCGTGCCTGAGGAACCCCTCGAGCAGGAGCGCTTCAAGCGCCAGCTAATAGCCACCGCAAGGAGCCTGAAAAAGAAACAGCAACAGCTTCAAGCTGACCAAGATCTGCTCATCGACAGATGGACTGATGTCCTGGCAGCCGAAGAATACGGCCTCAGACGCCCAGCCAAGAGCTACCCAAAGCGAAGGTTGCTACCTCAGTTCGATGAAGAGGCGCCAGAGCCCATACCTCCCTCGTGTAACGCGGCCGACCAAACACTACGCGGTCGGATAGTGCAGCGGATCGACCACCTCGTGGTCGGGATAGAGCGGCAAGTCAAGCCGAACAGTCCACCCCGCCGCCACGGAAAAATAGAGACAAAATAGTTTGGGGTCATACATACGACCTCCGGCAAACCCTGGGCAGTAGAGCAGGACATATAATTGCCCCGTGGACCGAACCATTCCTGGCCTACCTCAACAGGAAGGAGCTTCCTGAGGACCAGAATGAGGCCCGCCGCATTGTCCGGCGTTCGAAGGCCTACAAGGTTCACGACGGAGAGCTCTATAAGAAAAGCGCTACCGGAGTCCTTCAAAGATGTATCTCCGAGGAGGAGGGGCGGCAGCTACTGGCTGAGATTCATGCCGGTCTCGGCGGGCACCACGCCGCAGCTTGGGCCCTTGTTAGCAAGGCCTTCCGTACAGGATTTTATTGGCCGACGGCCCGAGCGGATGCACAGGACCTTGCCCAACGTTGCGTTGGATGCCAACTCTTCGCCAACCAAAGCCATATGCCCCCACCGCCCTACAAACAATCCCCATCACTTGGCCTTTTGCGGTCTGGGGACTGGATATGGTTGGACCCCTTAAAGGAGGAAGCCATAAGAAGAAACATTTGCTAGTCATGGTGGACAAATTCACCAAGTTGATAGAGGCTAAACCAGTTAAAACGGCCGAGTCCGGGCCAGTAATAGACTTTATATCCAGCGTTGTACACCGTTATGGTGTTCCGCATAGCATCATCACTGATAACGGCTCCAATTTTACATCCGATGAAGTGAAAACCTGGTGCGCTAATCTGGGCATCAAGCTCGATTACGCCTATGTATATCATCCACAAACAAACGGTCAGGTCAAAAGAGCCAATGGTCTTATTATGAGCGGCATTAAGCCCAGACTGGTGCGGTCTTTGAAAGAGTCAGACAAGCACTGGGTTGAGGAGCTCGACTCCGTACTCTGGGGGTTGCGGACCACGGCCAATCGCACTACCGGATACACACCTTTCTTCATGGTGTACGGCGCAGAGGCAGTACTGCCCTGCGACATTATTCATGACTCACCTCGAGTGCGCATGTACGAAGAGAGAGAGGCCGAGCTCGATCGGCAGGACAGCTTAGATGCCCTGGAGGAGGAGCGCGATGTCGCAAAAGCCCGTTCCGCATTTTATCAACAACAGGCTCGCAGGTATCAAAGCAGAGAGGTGCGGGCCAAAATTTACAACGTCGGCGAACTCGTTCTACGCCTGCCGAAGAAGAAAAAGGACAACTCAAGCCCAAGTGGGAGGTTCCTTCATCATCGATGAAGTTCTCACCGGAGGGGCGTACCGCCTGCGTGATAAGTTAGACAATCGATTAGAGCCGAACCCCCGAAACGCGGCCAGACTCCGAAGATTCTATGGCTAGCGCGGAAATCTTTGTTCGTTTCTTTCCCCCTATTTTTCCATTATTTTTCTCTCTCTCTTTTCGTTTTCATTTTTAGCTTTAAAAGCTTTCGTGCGGTTAGACCGTACACCCCCGACGCATACGTCTTGAAGTATGTACGTCTATTATACCTGGGGGCTTCTTGGACAGAAGCTTGCTATTGTTTCTTCCGAGCATCAAGCTCCTCACATATGCATTTTTTCCCATATGTACCCTTTCTTCGCCATTATATGCATCGATATGACTTAAGTTTTGGCCAAGCTGGGTTGCCTGGCTCCTGTGCTTACGCCCTACGTTCCCGTTAGTTCGGCTAGGGCATAAAGGGAGCACCTCTGCGATTGTTACTGCCGGGTCATCCGGATGTGTACCTCAGACTGGGTGAAGCCGAAAGCTAGCGTTCTTAAGGGAATATTCGGTCGGTGAACTAAAGATGTTTTTGCATTCGTCCCATCGTGAACCCCCAGAAGCTATACACATTGTGATTTCTTCATCACAGTTCGGACATGCACATCGATGCATGCACACCCAGGGAAAGGAACCCTTAACGGAACTATTCTCCCTGGAAGATGTTTCTTACACTCTTAATGTAATATAACATAACTAGCTGGATAATTTTCTGTTCAAGCAACTATGACCCCTACGCTAGGTTTCCATGCATACCCGGTCTACTCGGTCGTTCTGGTATTCGGAAACACTCCGAACCTTCGGGTCGAGAGGTTGAAGCGAAAAGGTCCGCCATGACAATAGTTTTCACCTAGAGCTACATATGCAAAGGAAAGTACATAGTCACTTGGACTCAAAAACTTCCTCCTCTATGCCGTCCAGCAGGCTATCTAACTTACAATCCTATTGGGAATACTTGGCGGCTACTTCTACTTGGTTATATACTAAACTAACGGGAATTTCTTCCCCATTTGACCATAGCGGTCCGACCCGGGCCATGCGATTCGGATCCAGCTTGGTATATCGTGTTTTTACCATGGCCCAGGCTTCTCGCGCACCCTCTCGGCAAGCCGATATCTTCCATAGTCGGATACGCCGCCGCGCTCCCTTGAACAGCTCTACAAGCATCTCCATACTCCCTGGAGGGGAGTCGGATGGCCATAAGGCCTTGGCTACACTTCGCATTGCCTGCCGAGCTTGCTTGTGCAACTGCGACAGCCCTTGCAGGAGATCAGTTGATGATCCGGACACCTCCTCTTCGGGGAGGCCCGTCAACATACCTGCAATCACAGCTATATCAGCTACTTTTACCCCCAAAATGTTATAAGGTAAATCCGGCCACGTACTGAATATGCCGCCTCGTAGCTTTTTGTTCTCCTTCACGGCGTCGGTTAGCTGGGCACACACATCTTTCAGTTCTTCGCCCAGTTTGGTATTTGAATCTTGGAGTTTGTTTTTCTCCTGCCTGACTCGGGTCAACAACCGTTCGCCTAGGGCATGTAGTCTTTTTGCCTCTTTCTCTCCCGCTTGAGCGGTTTTCAACTTCTCTTCCAGTTGACCTGATGGTCCTATTATGAGATAAGCAATAGTATTAGCACAACAACTGTATAATTGTTATTCCTCGATGGAGGGGAACCTTACCAGAAGATGCCTTCTTGGACTCTTTCAGTTCGGCGGTAGAAGCATTCAGCTGTGTCCGACACTGCTCCAGCTCTTGGGCTAGCAGGTTGTTCCTCTCCGTCAGAACCTGGTTATACATCAATCCTTAAATCACTTGTGCCAACAGTCTCGGGGGCTACTAGCATGTGCTTATCCTTTTCGGACAAAATAAACCTTACCTGCACATCCGTCAAATGCTGCTTTGTGGCTTTGCCAAGCCCATCTCGAGCAGCTCGGATATATGCGTCAGCCGAGCTGAAGGCATCAAACGCCTCTTTCGAACAGCGGGGGTCTCGTAAAATGGCCCTCAAGCGTCGTTGATTCATGGCGCTCTCCACTTCCGAGTTGGTGACGGACATATTTTGCGAGGCCTCGGCCGAAAGACAGTCCGGCATCACCCCCAGATCAGCCCCCGTCCCCTCGGCTGGGGCTGGATCCTGGTTGCTGGGATTATTACTGCCTAGACCCCCGGACACAGTCCGGCGGACTCTTTTCCTGATACGGAATGAACATGAAAGTCACAGTTGGATGCGACTATTAAAAAACATATTTGCAAACCCATACCTCTTTGACGAGGGCCCGACCGTGTCTTCGCCTGCCTTCCTCTTTGAAGGCTTGCCCGGTGCGGGAGCCGCTCTCTTCGGAGTCGCTCCTGGAGCAGCACGGTATGTCGAACGCCTCCCCTTCGAAGCACGAGACAGTGCAGTGGGTGAGGCAGAATGGAGGAATCCTTTCGGGGAAGATGTATCCTGACTACTTACGTGTGAAGCGGGGAGAAGACCAGGGTAATCGGCGATGATGGCCACTTCGGTGACGTCGTAGCTCGCCTGGTAAAACACGCCATTCTCCAGCACCACAAATATATCCGGATCCTCTTCGAATCCAGGGTCAAGGTCCCGATTGTGGCCCTCGGGCTGCAGGGCGGGGCTGTAGAGCCCCTCGGAAGTCTTTCGCCAATGTTGTTATAAATGGATGGGTTAATAAAGCTCAGGGAGGGGAATGAGTGGAGCAAAAAAGTTGGGGGCTCACCCAGCTAGGAGGATTGTACATGGAATATCCTTCTCTGTGCGTGATGTGCAGGAACTCCTCTTCCTCACCCTTGAACAGTTCGGCCAATATTTTGGCTAGGGCGGCAGGGGTGTCCGGACCTTTCCTGCCGCAGCGGGAGGTGTCATCTTCCCCATTGTAATTCCACATGGGGAGACCTTTGTATTGGAGTGGCTGAGCTCCCCGTACTATGGAGGTCGCCATTACTTCGACAATTGTATACCCGGACTGGGCAAGCGTCCTGATCTTGCTCAGGAGTTGGCGAACTTCTGCACTATCTTCCTCCTCGGGGCTCCGGGGGCGCCAGTTGTGGCGCTTCTTTAGAGGAACACTCGCAAACTCAGGGAGGCCTCTCCGGACCAGATCTGAAAGTACGACGTCATCAATGTAAAACCACTCAGAGGTCCACTCTTCAGACGCCTTCTTCGGCGTGCCGGATAGGTATCCAGTCTCGGCAATGCGCCATATTTCGGCACCCCCCACTTCAAATATTGAACCTTTGTGGTTACGCGGGACAAGGCAGAACAACTTTCTCCACAGTTCAAAATGGGCCTCAATACCCAAAAATAGTTCGCATAAAGCAACATAACCCGCGATGTGCAGAATGGAGGCCGGGGTAAAGTTGTGCAGCTGGAGCCATAATACTCCAGAAGCCCTCGGAGGAATGGGTGAATGGGGAATCCCACGCCCCTCAGCAAATAGGGGACGAAGCACACTCGTTCTCCCGCAGATGGATTGGGGAAATCCTCCGCCTGGGTTTTGCCGTTGAAGGAGGCCAATCCTGCTTGAACAGGGACCAGATCTGCAGGAGGGAGAAATCCCTGCGTTTGCAGCTTCTCCAATTGGTTGTGGGATACAGAGCACCTCTCCCACTCGCCTCTCTCTAGGTTGGAACGGGAAGAGGAGCCGGGAATGTTGGCCATGTTGGATTGGTCTCTCCTGGCAGTCTCTGAGGATTTTTTCCGCGTGGTGCCGAATGGATCTGAGATCCAATCTCTTTAAATAGACGCTCTTTCTTGCATGGCTAGGGTGTTATTTGCAAAAAGACCCTGACCATCCGCATTCGCCCGACACGTGGAAGTTGAAGACATAGAAGCACAGAAGCCGAAGGGTGTGGCATTGAATTAAAAGCCGAATGCATTACTTGGGAGCCGTCGAAGGGGGAACCCGCCTTACAATGTTGAAGACAATCTGCGCGCCAAACACCTCGTCATTGTAGCCTGGTTCGGGGGCTACTGAGGGAGTCCTGGACTAAGGGGTCCTCGGGCGTCCGGCCTGTTAGCCATGGGCCGGACTGATGGGTCGTGAAGATACGAAGACCGAAGACCGCACCCGTGTCCGGATGGGACTCTCCTTGGCGCGGAAGGCAAGCTTGGCGACCGGATATGTAGATTCCTTTCTCTGTAACCGACCTTGTGTAACCCTAGATCTCCCCGGTGTCTATATAAACCGGAGGACATAGTCCGGAAAGGGGGATATTCATTACCATAGTCATACAGGCTAGACTTCTAGGGTTTAGCCATTACGATCTCGTGGTAGATCAACTCTTGTAATACTCATATTCATCAAGATCAATCAAGCAGGAAGTAGGGTATTACCTCCATAGAGAGGGCCCGAACCTGGGTAAGCATCGTGTCCCCTGTCTCCTGGTACCATCGACCTTAGACGCACAGTTCGGGACCCCCTACCCGAGATCCACCGGTTTTGACACCGACAGGAGGCAGGCAGCTTACCTGTGCCGAGCTGAGGAGAAGTGGTTCCCTCCCCGCCCACATTCATTGCCGGGACGGAGCCACCAGTGCCCATGCTTGCCCCCTCTTCCTCCATGCGCGTGGGCTCAATGATGGGTGCCCTTGCCGGTGACGCCCCTCTGGGTAGCGTGGTTGACGGGGGCGGCGTGTCAGGAGCGGCCCTCAGCGGCTCCTCCTGTTGCCACTCTCCTCCTGCAAACCCGGCAAGGTCAGCACCAAGAATTCACACCCCAACACCCGTCGATGGGGAGTAAATAACGGACTCACGTTGGGGGCCGGACCGGGGGCTGCGCTGAGGGCTGTTGTCCGGGCTGATCACCACCAACGCCGGCGTACACGGAGCGCTCGTCGGGGGCTCGTCGCCCCTCGAAGCCTTGGCTCTCTTCGCCACCCTCTGGGCCAGCATCTCCATATCACTATGAAGATAAGATCAAGTCAGGGAAAGATAGCACGGGCGGAGGGGTCAGGAGATGATGAGGGGCAAGGTGCTTACTCGTCCTCCTCCTCCTCTGGCCTCCTCTTCCTCTTCGGGCTTGTAAGTGCATCTAGTGCCCCTTAGTGATTTTGGTGTATTGAAGACTTATAGGTTAAGGGACTAATGTGTTTATGAGTGTACACAGGTCTATAAGTCTATGAGGAGTTTGATATTTACAAAGAAAGTCGACCCCTAAAGATGAAGTTCTTCGACTGAAGACTTTGGATTTCTGAAGACTTTCTGAAGACTTTGAAAGTGAAGAAATTGGTGTGACCTTGAAGACTTGGTATTCATTCGAGGAACATGAAGCGTGAAGACTTTTGTTTTCGTAGTTTCATTTTCTCTTTCTTGAGTCATAGGAAACACCGTACTGTTAAAGGGGGTCGAGGAAATACTAAGGAAAATTTTCCATGTGATGCTCAACTCAAAATCCTACACCTACCAATCCCTTCGAGTGAAGCCATTGGAAATCTCATATAGTTTAGTCATATTCTTCAGTGACAGAGACGAAGTTCTTCTGGTCTCTGAGGAATTTGTTCTGACTGAGGAGTTAGGAATTCGCCAGTGCGGATTGCCTACACAGTGAGGAACATGATAGCCCTGAGGAATTTGATACTCAAATTTCCGACCGTTGCTATGCTATGCGCCAGCTGTCCTAAAATATCTTATCCACCTAACATTCATATTATTGAAGGGCATTTATGTCTTATCATGTCGGGCTGCTCCCTAGGCTATAAATAGCCGCCCCCTACAACCACTAGCTGGTTGGCTGCTCCGAGAGAAACTGACACTTGTCATTTTAGAGCATCCCATCCTCCGAGGACTTTGAGTGAAAATCATCAAGTGAGGAAAAACCCAAACCCAAACACCTAAAAACCCAAAGTGATTGAGCATCACTAAAGAGATTGATCCTGCGTGGATCCGACGCTTGTTACCTTTGAAAACTGTGCTTCTTCCAGACGGTTAGGCGTCATGGTCTAGAGCATCCAAGAGGAATTGTGGATCGCCGAGTGACGGAGTTTGTGAAGGTTCGAAAGTCACCTGAAGACTTACCACGAGTGATTGGGCGAGGTCTGTGTGACCTTAGCTCAAGGAGAATACGGTGAGGATTGTGTGTCCTCAGGTTTAAATACCTAGCCGCTCCAACCAGATGTACAACTGAGACAGCAGTTGGAACTGGTCTACAAAATCATTGTCTTCACCAAGCCTACTGGTTCTATTTCCTCAACTCTTTCATTTCCTCATTACTGTGTTGTCTGCTTGTCGTATCTGTGTTTGAAGACTTTGACTGAATACTTTCTCAATTTCCTCAGTTCAATTTCTTCAGTCTATTTGTCTTCATCATGTGTTATCCTGTGATTACGCTTTTCTGTACTCTGTGCTTGTCTTCATTTCATCATGATGACCATGCTTGTGTTCTGTTATGTTTACTTTTGAGTACTTATTCCGCTGCTAGTATTTCTTCGCTAAGGAATTTCCTCACCGGCAAATTCCTCAGTGAAGAATTCATAAAAATCGCCTATTCACCCCCCTCTAGTCGATATAACGCACTTTCAATTGGTATCAGAGCAAGGTACTCCCTTGTTCTGTGTGATTTTGGTTTAACCGCCTGGAGTTTTAGTTATGTCGACCGCAGGTATGATCAAGGTCTCTGCTGGGTGTCCTACCTTCGATGGGACGGACTACCCCTACTGGAAGAATAAGATGCGAATGCATCTTGAGGCAATTGATAACGATCTCTGGTATGTTGTGGAAAATGGTGTTCCCTCAGTCACACCTTCTCTGAACGCTACTGATGTGAAGAGATTCAAGCAACTCGATTCTCAAGCGAAGAATATCATATGTGGCCATCTGAGCAAAGGACAGTATGGAAGAGTGAGTGCTTTGGAAACTGCCAAGCTTATCTGGGATAGGCTGTCCAAAGTGAATGAAGGAGTCTCAACTCAGCGTAACTCTCGAGTTGATGTTCTTCGCAATCTCTTCAACCGCTTCAAAAGACTCGACAATGAAAATGTTCAACAAACCTTCGATCGCCTCACTGACATCTCAAATGAGCTTCAAGCACTTGGTGCCACTGACATCACCGGCCATGAGGTGGTGAAGAAACTGCTGAGATCGCTTGATTCCTCATTTGATACTCTGGCATTGATGATACAAGAACGTGATGTTTACAAGTCACTTGATCCCGTTGATATCCTTGAGAGGCTAAATACTCATGAGTTCCAGCTTGATGAAAAGAGAGATCTCTATGGTTCGAGCTATGGCAGATCACGTGCACTGAAGGCCAAGGCAGTTTCTGAGTCTGAAGATGAAGACTCTGGCAGCAGCCTTGGTGATCCTGAAGAACTGAGCCATGAACTAGCACTGCTCGTGAAGAAATTCCAGAAGTTCTCAAGACGTGGTCGCTTTGGAAGACCCTCAAGGAGCAAAGATTCCTCATCCAGTGACTACAAGAAGAGGCTTTGTCACAAATGCAAGAAACCTGGACACTACATTCAAGATTGTCCTCAGTGGGAAAAGGAATCAAAGAAGAAGAAATACAAGGATTATAGTTCTGATGATGTGAAGAAAAGGAAGAAATCCTCAAAATCTTCATTATCAAAATCCTCAAAGTCTTCATCTCACAAGAAGAGCAGCTCCAAGAAGGCTCGGGAATTCATTGGCAAGGAAATGGACTCTGAGGCTGAATCTAAAGAAAATGAGGAAGAGGAGGCATCTGAGGAGTCCGAATCCGGTGTGGCGAGCCTTGCCCTCGCTACTGCATTCGTCAGCAAGTCTATCTTCAACACTAAAGAAAATGACCTCACCAACAAGGCTGATGAAGGCAATGATGACTATGCTCCCACCTATTCCTTCATGGCAAAGGGTGCCAAGGTACTCTAATATACCTCCTCTGAGTCAAGTGAGAATGAATCTGATGAAAATCTCAAACCCAGCTATTCTAAACTTGCTAAGATTGCTGTGAAACAACAAAGGGCTTTTGAAAAGGTTCAAACCATGCTAGACAAAAGTGATGATATGTCGGGTGAAGAAATGGATCGCACTAAAACCTTGACTGAAGATCTTCAGAGACTTCAGACTAGGTTTGACAACCTTCAAGGTCATCATAACACTCTCTTATCTGATCATGAGAAGCTTTCATATGAATTTCTTTAGAGAAAGCAAGATCTTGAGAAGCTAAGAGTGAGTTATGAAGATCTTCAGAAGGAGCGCGATTCATTACTTGCTCAACAAATCAACGCTTCTCAGGAAGAATTTGTTCCTCCATGTTTGAAATGCATTGAACGTGAATCTGCTAATTCTTCACCTGAATGTTCAAATGCTTCTAATATTACAAACTCTTCACCTGCCTCTGCTATCACTAATTCCTCATCTGAGGACATTGCTAGTATTACTGACGATGCAGGGCTGAAGGAATTGTACATGACAGGCATGTACAAAAGCCTCAAAGGGCATCAGACTCTTTGTGATGTGCTTAAAAAGCAGATCCTCAACAGGAACCCTAGGAAAGAGGGTATTGCCTTTGATAGGAAACTCAATGCTGATGGTTTATATTGGAAGCCTGAGCAGTACCCCAAAACCTCATGGGTTCTGCAAAGGGACCTCCAGTTGATCCATCCAATTTATCTGGCTTTACATGTGAATCTCCTCATTCTTCTGATGAGTCATTTGACTCCAACTATAAACTGTTCAAAAATCAGAATGATGAAGTATTTGCTAGATATGTTGGCACTAACTGCAGGAACGGTTCCCCTATGAAGAAAATCTGGGTTCCCAAAAGGTGCCTTGAAAGTCTTCAGGTGAATGTCCTCATGACACCACCTGTGAAGAAAAGGAACCCCAGATCAAATTCTTCATATGAACCAAATTCTTCATACGGATCCAAGTCCTCATACGGACCGAATTCCTCACGTGGATCATATTCCTCAAAAGGATCAAAGTCCTCATATGAATATCATCGTGCTAACAACTCTGTTTCGTAGGGAAGAGCTAAGGGCTATGAATATGAGCATTATTCTTCTAACCATTATGTTCATAAGTCCTTGAAGAATTTCTCTGCTTATTCATATGCTTACCCTAACTCCTCTTATGTGAAACAAAATGGATTGGCTTCTATGCCACCTTTCTCGTATGGAGCTCGCAGAGTGATGAACTCTTTGCCACCCCTTCAAATGCGGGTGGTGAAGAAAAAGAACTAATCTCTTCTGCAGGGTCAGGTCTCTAGACGTGCGTGAACGTCTGAAGAATTTGCTGGAGACCTGAAAAGTGCCTGAAAGGACGCAAGCTAATCATGAAGAAATAAAATTTCATTTCTCACGTCCTCCTACTGCTTTATCTATTCTGTTGCTTGATGAAATTGATCTGATGAATTGTGATGGCATATTCTTCACTGATGAAGTATATGAAGTTCGTAAGCTGCACTAATTCATCTGCAGGATGATCAACCCAAAGCCACTGAGTGGGTCCTCGATAGTGGGTGTACAAATCACATTACTGGTGAGAAGAATCTATTGATGGATGCTCCCTTATATCCATCGCATCTGAAGCATATCATCTTCGCTGACAAAGGCAAAAGTCAGGTATTGGGTCTAGGTAAGGTTGCGATCACAAAGGATTGACACATGGACAAAGTCATGCTTGTCGAGTCCTTAGGATACAACCTCATGTCTGTCTCAATGCTTTGTGATCTTGATATGGTTATTGTCTTTGGCAAGTATCGTTGTGTTGTGGTTATGAAAGCTGACAATTCCAAAGTCTTCGAAGGCTTTAGGAGGGGAGACTTGTATATTGTTGATTTCTCTACAGGACCACAACCAGCTGTGTGCCTACTTGCAAAAGCTTCAGAAGGCTGGCTATGGCATCGACGACTTGGTCATGCAGGCATGAGGAATTTGCACACGCTTGCAAAGAAGAAGCATGTCATTGGCATTGAAAATGTCAAATTCCTCAAGGGTCACTTATGCGGAGCCTGTGAAGCTGGGAAGATGACAAAGGCTAAGCATCCAGCGAAGACTATCATGACTACTACTCGTCCATTTGAATTGCTTCATATGGATCTCTTCGGTCCTAACCATTATTCTGCAGTCTCAAATGATGCATCTCAATATGGCTTTGTTATTGTTGATGATTACTCTCGTTACACATGGGTACATATTGTCACTTACAAACATGAAGTGCAGGAAGTCTTCAAACGATTTTCCTCGAGGGCTTCACCCAACTTTGGTGTGAAGATCAAGCACATCAGAAGCGACAATGGAACTGAGTTCAAGAATTCTGGTCTTGATGACTATCTTGATGAACTTGGTATTACTCATGAGTTATCTGCTCCTTATACTCCTCGGCGGAATGGCGTCGTGGAGCGCAAGAACAGAACTCTTGTTGAGATGGCTCGCACTATGCTTCATGACTACAAGACGCCTCGTCACTTCTGGATTGAGGCAATTTATACTGCGTGCCACATCATCAACAGGGTATATCTTCACAAATTCTTCAAGAAGACTGCCTATGAACTCCTCACTGACAAGAAACCCAATGTGAGTTATTTCAAAGTCTTCGGTGCTAAATGCTGGATTACAGATCCTCATCACAATGCTAAATTTGCACCAACAGCACATGAAGGTTTTATGCTTGGTTACGGAAAGGACTCGCACACCTACAGAGTCTTCAACAACGTTCTTCACAAGGTTGTTGAAACTGTAGATGTGCGGTTCGATGAAACTAATGGCTCGCAAAGAGAGCACCTACATTCTGTGATAGATGAACCAGCACCTGAGGAATCTATCAAGTTCAAGGCTACTGAGGATGTCATTCCTATCGAAGAATCTGCTGAAGAATTCATTCCAGAACATGAAGAACGTCGAGCTAATGCACCTGAAGAAAATACTAAAGAAAATGGTGCTGAACAAAATGCTGATCAAATTCCTCGACGACAACCAGCTCATCCTCGTGTTGCAAAAGAAGTGCAAGTTGAAAAGATCATTGATGACATTGAAGCACCAGGTCCCCTCACACACTCAAAAGCTTCACATTTATCTAACTTTTGTGGGCACTATGCTTTTGTCTCTATCACAGAGCCCACTAAGGTAGATGAAGCATTTCTGGAGCCTGAATGGATTCAGGCCATGCAAGAAGAATTACATCAGTTCGAGCTCAACAAGGTCTGGGAACTGGTTAAACGTCCAGATCCTCGCAAGCACAATATCATTGGCACAAAGTGGATCTACCGCAACAAGCAAGATGAAAATGGCCTTGTGGTGAGGAATAAGGCACGGCTTGTAGCTCAAGGCTACACACAGGTTGAAGGAATTGATTTCGATGAAACTTTTGCACCTGTTGCTAGACTTGAGGCTATTCGCATATTACTTGCTTATGCTAACCATCATGATATCACTTTATATCAAATGGATGTGAAAAGTGCATTCCTCAATGGTAAGCTTGAGAAAGAAGTATATGTTGCTCAACCCCCAGGTTTTGAAGATCCAAAGCATCCTGACAAAGTCTTCAGACTCAATAAGGCCCTCTATGGCCTCAAGCAGGCCCCTCGGGCGTGGTATGATACTTTGAAGGAATTCCTCATGAAGAAAGGCTTCAAACCCGGTTCACTCGACCCTACTCTTTTCACGAAATCTTATGATGGTGAATTGTTTGTGTGCCAAATATATGTTGTTCATGAATTTGCCTATATGATGAGTGAAGAATATCAAATGTCTATGATGGGAGAATTGAAATTCTTCTTAGGTCTTCAAATTCATCAATAGCGCAATGGCATATTCATATCTCAGGACAAATACCTCAAGGATGTACTGAGGAAATTCGGCATGCAAGATTGCAAAGGCGTCAAAATTCCTATGCCCACAAATGGCCATCTGTGCACTGATGAAAATGGTATTGACTTCGATCATAAGGTATACCGCTCCATGATTGGTTCTTTATTGTACTTATGTGCATCTAGGCCAGATATAATGCTTAGTGTTTGCATATGTGCCCGATTTCAAGCTACACCGAAGGAATCACACCATAAGGCTGTGAAGCATATTCTTCGATATCTAGCTCACACACCAACACTAGGATTATGGTACCCCAAGGGCTCGGTTTTTGATCTCATTGGATATTCTGACTCTGTCTATGCTGGTGATCGTGTGGACCGCAAGTTAACATCTGATACATGTCATTTCCTCGGACGATCTTTGGTCTGTTGGTCCTCGAAGAAACAGAATTGTGTATCACTGTCTACTGCTGAAGCTGAGTACATTGCTGCTGGTTCTTGTTGTGCTCAATTGCTGTGGATGAAGCAAACTCTCAAGGACTACGGCGCCAACATGAAGAATGTGCCTCTCTTCTGTGACAATGAGAGTACCATCAAGATTGCTCACAACCCAGTTCAGCACTCGAAGACAAAGCACATACAGATTCGTCATCATTTTCTTCGCGATCATGTGTTGAAGGGCGACATTTCTATTAAGCATGTGAAGACTGAAGAACAGCTAGCCGATATCTTCACAAAGCCCTTGGATGAGAAGAGATTTAGCAAGTTGCGGTGTCAGCTAAATATATCTTACAATCTTCGAATATTCTTTGAAAA
This sequence comes from Aegilops tauschii subsp. strangulata, assembly GCF_002575655.3. Classification (NCBI taxonomy): domain Eukaryota; kingdom Viridiplantae; phylum Streptophyta; class Magnoliopsida; order Poales; family Poaceae; genus Aegilops; species Aegilops tauschii. Next base: position 202,728,447 of record NC_053037.3, on the reverse strand, counting down.
GGACACTCATCCTAACACTTATGCAAAATTGATGACTTAGATGTGCAACACATGACGAAACGTTTTTCTTCAATCAATGAAGAATAACACTCTAAGTGTGAAGAAATTAATGAAGAATTTGATTCTCAGAACCCTACGATAATTGTACACGGTGTCTGAAATCATCATTCTTATACGGTGGGTCACGCCACCACCAAAGTTGAAAATCTTCAATTTGAGTTTTTCCTCAGTTTTGAAATTCCTCAGTTGTTCATTTTCTTCAACTTTGCATTGTCTTCACTGTTTCCGTCGTTTTTCTTCATTGGCAATATATATATATGAGTTTATGTCCTCTACATCATTCACTTATTGCTATTTCTTCAAGTTGATATTTCTGCTAAGTGAATGTGATCGGACCCTTCCCCCTCTATGCTAAACTCAACCCAATCTATTCACAAATTCTTCATGTGCGTTCTATTTGAAACTCGTTCAAAATCTTCACTGTGTCCTTGTTAGCTGAAGAATTTGCGAACGGAATGTTAAAACTTATCTTATCTAAATTTTCGGCTTTGCCGCTCAAACCGTTCTGCATCCCACGAAATACTTATCTATTCACCCATGATCTAACACGATCTCCACCTCTCAGTATGTGGGTGACACATGTCAAGCGAATGAGAAGGGTCAGGGGCATGTTCGTCTAAAATCTTCGGGCGAACAGTTTTTCACCGTGGCTATAAATACCCCCTCCCCTTCCTCACTTCCTTTACTCCGCTGACCTCTCTCCAGCTCGAGCTTCTCAAACCCTAGCGCCGCCGCTACTTCATCGTCGCCGGTGAGGAAGAGCTTCGCTGCCTCGACCTCGTCGCCGTCGTACTCGCGCCGGCCGCGGAAATCTTCACTCCGCCGCCGCCGTAGCTGTCTTCCTCCGCCGAGTTAGGGCGTGGAAGATCTGCATAGACGAACTTCACTTCTCCACCTCACAGTTCATCGTGTTCTTCGTTCAGGGTAATTAAAAGTTCCTTTTACTGCCCTCTTTGATTCAAATGATTACTACAAAATCTTCAAAGGTGTTTTTCTTCAAATTCTTCACACACTAAACACCTCACATATCATCTGTTCTTGATTTGTTTCTCTAAGCATCATTTTTCTGCAAGATTCCTCAATTGTGTGGATCTTCGATCTATACAACTGTAACACCCCGCATGTAACTTTCCATAATTGTAACTCCGACTCTTGCCATTTCCGGCTATGTGTTATGTTATTCCCTCCGTGGTCGGGTTTTGTCTTTCGTTTTGCATTTTGTCATGTCATGCATTTTCATATCATGTCATCATGTGCATTGCATTTGCATACGTGTTCGTCTCATGCATCTGAGCATTTTCCCCGTTGTCCGTTTTGCAATCCGGCGCTCTTATCTCCTCCGGTGCACCCCTCTTGTTTTCTTTCCTGTGTGGGTGTCAAACATTATCGGAATGGACCGAGGCTTGTCAAGTGGCCTTAATATACCACCCGGAGACCACCGGTCAAGTTTCGTTCCATTTGGAGGTCGTTTGGTACTCCAACGGTTAACCGGGCATCCGCAAAGTCCATTTGTGTGTGCAGCAAAAACCCCCCTTAAAACCAGCCCAAAACCCACCAAACTCTCTTCCATGCTGTAGGTCGTTCGATCACGATCGTGTGGGCGAAAACAGCACCTCATTTGGAGTCTCCTAGCTCCCCCTACCTATTTATATGCATCTCCCCGAAAAACGAAACGCAGACAAACCCTAGCAACTTCCCTCGCGCCGCGCCGGACGCGTCCGCCGCCGGCCGGACACAGCCGCGCCGCCGCCCCGTCCACTCACGCGCTGCCACCTGTCCCTCTCTCTCCTCCTCGCGCCGCCGGCCCGCCCGGCCCAGGCGGGGCCCGCCCGGCCCGTACCGTCGCCGCCTGCCTCCCGCGCGGCCTGCCCCGCCGCGTCGCTTCCCCGCCGGCCTCGCCGCACCGCCTCCTTCCTCCGGCCTCCATCCGCCGGCGCTGCACCGCGCCCCCTCCCTCCGGCCGCCTCCTTCCCTCGTCGTCCCCGCTGCTGCTCCGGCGAGCCGCCGCTCAGGAGCCCGAGCCTCTGCTTCGATCGGATCTGAGATCGAACGAGGATCTTTGATATTTCACAGTTTATGCCCCTGTTCCTCTTTGCATAACTCCTTGCATGTAGCTCCGATTCGCGCGTGTAATATGTCAAATTGTTCGTCTCGTGATGCTCTACATTTTGTTCAATTGCACTATGGTCATTAGAGGTCATCTTGATGCCCAAATCTCTGTTGCAAGAGGGCTAGTTGCTGTTATCTGCTGGTTCTTATCAGAACTTTGAGATTTGTCTTTTTTGTATCATTTAATCTGTGCACCTTATGGGCATGAGCTCTACATGTGTTTTGTTGTATGACATGCCATCTTTCCAAGAGTGTATGCCATGTATTTTTGTGATCTCTGTGGTGACTAGCACAAGCATGCAAACTAGGCCCCGTAATGTTTCTGATTTCAGGGACAGTGATTTCTCTAAGTCCTTGTCTTCTGTTATTTTGTTTCCATGTAAACTTGATGCTACAGAGAGATCCATGCATATTTTGGTGATGTTCAGTAAGGATGTTTTGTAGCTATTGTTTTAATTGATCCATTCCTGCCCTTGTTTGCAATTATGGAGTGCCATAGCATGACTCAATCTTGCTCTACTTTTGCTATAAAATATTTCTGGCAGATTCTTAACATGATATGCAATTTTGCCAAGCTTATTGTAGTTGATCCATACATGCTATGTTTTTGTTCTTGTCATGGATAGCTTCATAAACATGCCATATTTCTGTAGGTATGCTTGTTTTGTCATGCATTGCTCTGTAGTGAGTGCATCAAGCTCACAAAGAGGCCTTCATATTATTAATTCTGCCATGCTCTGTTTTCTGCCAAGTCTGAAACCTGATAACGAAACTTGCTATGTGTACATGCTTGCCATCATATCTTCTGGTCCTTTTTGGCTTACGGTCAGTAAGGGACTTTTGTCATATGAATTTAGTAGAACACTTCCATGCCTTGTTTTGCTATGTTAAGTTCCTGTAGCGTGTTGTTTTCGTGCTCTGAACATTGCTACCTGATGCTGTTTTCTGCCATGTCCAGTAATTTGACCAAGTCTGTGATCCTGTTATCTTTTGCACTTTTGCCATGCTTGTTTGAGCTTGATATGTTGTGATCTAGCCATAGCACAGTGTTCATATTTTGTCAAGCATCTCCTGTAGATTACTTTCATATGCTTTTTTGCTATGTTGGAGTGCTGTAGCATTGTTGCTTGTTGCATTTTAAGTGCTATCATGCTGTTAATCGCAGATTCGTGTCATTCTTGTTTTGCTTGCCATTTGCAAACCGTGCATCCGTTTTCGGTGATCTTTATATCGATTTCGACCGAAATCATCTCATCTTTCCAGTGGCATGCTTGGTTTTCCAAGTTACTGCCTTGTTCATCATTTTCCTTCTGGAGCACGCATATGCATTGCATACCATATCTTGCATATCATACATGTTTTGCATCATGTTGCTTGTGCTTTTCTCGTGGTTGATTGTGGTTCCGTTTGTTTGTGTTCTTGTCTTGGGTAGAGCCGGGAGACGAGTTCGTGAACGAGGAACCTGTCGAGTACGGTTACGAGGATCAAGCTTTCGACAACTCTGAGAACCTTGCAGGCAAGATGACCACCCCTCGAAATCACTTCTATCTTTGCTTTGCTAGTTGTTCGCTCTATTGCCATGCTGCGCTACCTATCACTTGCTATATCATGCCTCCCATATTGCCATGTCAGCCTCTAACCATCCTTTCCTAGCAAACCGTTGTTTGGCTAAGTTACCGCTTTTGCTCAGCCCTTCTTATAGTGTTGCTAGTTGCAGGTGAAGTTGAAGTTGTTCCATGTTGGAACATGGATATGTTGGGATATCACAATATATCTTATTTAATTAATGCATCTATATATTTTGCTAAAGGGTGGAAGGCTCGGCCTTATGCCTGGTGTTTTGTTCCACTCTTGTCGCCCTAGTTTCTGTTATACCGGTATTATGTTCCTTGAGTTTGCGTTCCTTACGCGGTCGGGTGATTTATGGGACCCCCTTGACAGTTCGCCTTGAATAAAAATCCTCCAGCAAGGCCCAACTTTGGTTTTACCATTTGCCGCCTAAGCCTTTTCCCCGGGTTTTCGCGAGCCCGAGGGTCATCTTATTTTAACCCCCCCGGGCCAGTGCTCCTTCGAGTGTTGGTCCGAACCGAGCAGCCTGCGGGGCCACCTCGGGGAAACTCGAGGTCTGGTTTTACTCGTAGCTTGACTTATCCGGTGTGCCCTGAGAACGAGATATGTGCAGCTCCTATCGGGATTTGTCGGCACATTCGGGCGGCTTTGCTGGTCTTGTTTTACCATTGTCGAAATGTCTTGTAAACCGGGATTCCGAGACTGATCGGGCTTTTCTGGGAGAAGGTTATCCTTCGTTAACCGTGAGAGCTTATGATGGGCTAAGTTGGGACACCCCTGCAGGGTATTATCGTTCGAAAGCCGTGCCCGCGGTTATGAGGCAGATGGGAATTTGTTAATGTCCGGTTGTAGAGAACTTGTCACTTGACCCAGTTAAAATACATCAACTGCGCATGTAGCCGTGATGGTCTCTTCTCGGCGGAGTCCGGGAAGTGAACATGGTCTGAGTTATGAATGACGTAGGTAGGAGTTCAGGATCACTTCTTGGTCATTGCTAGATGACGACCGTTCCGTTGCTTCTCTTCTCGCTCTCTTTTGCGTATGTTAGCCACCATATATGCTTATTGCCGCTGCAGCTCCACCTCATTACACCATCCTTCCCTATAAGCTTAAATAGTCTTGATCTCGCGGGTGTGAGATTGCTGAGTCCTCGTGACTCACAGATTCTACCAAAACAGTTGTACGTGCCGACGATGCCAGTGCAGATGATGGGGTCGATCTCAAGTGGGAGTTCGACGAGGAACGTGGTCGTTACTATGTGTCTTTTCCTGATGATCAGTAGTGGAGCCCAGTTGGGACGATCGGGGATCTAGCATTTGGGGTTGTCTTATTTTCATTTGGATCTTGACCGTAGTCGGTCTATGTTTGTATTTTGGATGATGTATGAATTATATTTATGTATTGTGTGAAGTGGCGATTGTAAGCCAACTCTTTATCCCATTCTTGTTCATTACATGGGATTGTGTGAAGATGACCCTTCTTGCGACAAAACCACTATGCGGTTATGCCTCTAAGTCGTGCCTCGACACGTGGGAGATATAGCCGCATCGTGGGCGTTACAAGTTGGTAATCAGAGCCATCCCCGACTTAGGAGCCCCCTGCTTGATCGAATCGCTGGCGTTGTTGAGTCTAGAGCAAAAATGTTTTGAGTCTTAGGATTATATATATCGGAGAGTAGGATTCTTTTTACTCCTCAGTCCCTTCGTCGCTCTGGTGAGGTCTCCTGACGTAGAAGTTTTGACTCTTCTCTCCTCAAATTTCACTAAAAAAAAATTTTAGGATCACGCGGGTATCTTGGAATCGTTCCGATGGTTTTGTGACGAGAACATTGTTCTTGGTGCCTCCTGACATTTAGGGGTTGTGGCAGTGTCCCGGGGAGTTGAGCTTCGAGGTGTTGTCGTCACAATTTTATCGTTGCAGTTCTGGAATACCTGAGTTTCGCCGACATCGAAATCTCTTTTATGCAGTTGTTGGTGAGATCACCTCAACGCCACCCAGTACTGGGGCGGGAGTTCGGGAGTATTGCCATAACTTGTATAACGGATGCTTTTCGAAGGTTGAGGTAAACGATTTCCGAAGGTTTCTTGGTTATGTGTTGACGGATGGATACAGCTGGATCTAGGGATTGCTAGTTTGGGTGATATATTTTGTGTCCCCTGTATGCCCAACACCAGATTGCATAACCAGAAAGTTTCGGGAGTTTATAAGTGGGAATTCAAGTAGCCTTAGGATATCTTTCCGACAGACACATGATATGAGATTGGGGTTCGACGTCTAGTGGTACGCCTGTACGCGGTTGGTTTTACAGTGGTCTCGTAGTGTCTTAAAGAGTCCATGGCTATGCCGACTCGGGGACGCTTCGTATGTCATGTGCACAGCCTTGTACATGATGGTGCTGTACGATTGAGACCGTGTGGGCCCCACCACGAAAACTTCGGACGAAATATCTATCATATGTTTGTTCCAGCTTATTCTGCAAGCCAATACTTTCTTTTGTTTTGAACTGTGGTATTCGAGTTGCTTCGAATTCATATGTTGATTCCATATCTTTTTCAAGTGGCTTCTCGACTTATGGAAGTGTGATGGTTTACTATGGAATTCATTCGTTCATCTTCGTTCGAATGTTTATTGTGAAGACTATATGTTGCAAATTTCTATCCGTTGATTCTACTTATCTATTTGTCTATCAAGATGCTAACGGATGTCACCCTCTTCAGGATGGCTCCGCCAACGCGTCAGAATCCGGATCGCAATGAAGGGATTCAAGCGAACCCTCCACCACCACCTCCACCTCCGGAGGCATGGCAAGCTATCATGGCAGCCACCAACGCCAATGCTCAGATGATTCTGCAACTCTTGCAAGAACGTACCCAAGGGCAAGGCAATCAAGGTCAAGGCAACAATCAGCCTAACTTTGCTACACTCAACCAGTTTCTCGCAAATCAACCCAAGTCTTTCAGCTACTGTGCCGATGCCACGGATGCCGACGATTGGCACGTGGACATCAACAAGCATTTTGAATGTAGCAATGTCAGGCCTGAGGACTATGTCAAGTTCGCTTCTTTTTAGCTCAAGGACCAAGCTGCTGATTGGTATCAACAATACAAAGATTCCAGAGGAGGTCGTGTGATCACTTGGACTGACTTCTTTCGGGACTTCAAAGCGCACCACATTCCACAAAGTGTTGTTGAGAGCAAGCGTGAGGAGTTCCGTAATCTCAAGCAAGGCAACATGTCTGTGTATCAATACAACATCCAGTTTCAGAAACTTGCTCGCTTCGCTAAACAAGACGTTCCTGATGAAAAGAGCATGATCTATCACTTCAGAGGTGGCCTTAGAGAGGATCTGCAGTTAGCTCTCGTTCTTGTTGAGCCTACTCAGTTTGATCAATTCTACAATATGGCACTGAAGCAAGAGGCTGCTCAGCTCAAGTGTGAGGCTTCTAAGAAGAGAGTCAGAGACGCAGTTCAGTCTTCTTCTTCCTCACTTGTGACAGCTAAGCAACAGAAGTTCTGGTTGCCTCCTCCTCCGTTTCGTCAGCCTTACCAGCAGAAGAACAAAGGTGGCCATGGTTCTTCCAACTCTGGCTATCATAACAAGTCTCAGAATCAAGCTCCAAAGTCCAATGCTCCTTATCACCGTCCACTCTCAGAGGTGACTTGCAACAAGTGTCAGCAGAAAGGTCACTATGCTAACAAGTGCTTCAACCAAAGGCGCCTGCCTCCTCCTCCTCCTCCTGTCAGATCTTCCAGCAATGCAGTGGTCAAGCATAATCCAAAGTCTGCTAAGGTGAACATGATGAATGCAGCTCAAGCGGAGGAATCTACTGATGTGATAATGGGTAATCTTCCTGTTAATGATATTCCTGCAAAAGTCTTATTTGATACTGGTGCATCGCTTTGTTTCATGTCAAGACCGTTTTTTGCCAAGCATGAATTCTCTTGTTCTCATCTGAGTAAACCCATGGATGTCGTTTCTCCAAGCAAACGTTTGAGTTCTAGTATGATGGTTCCGGATGTTTCCATCAAGATGGGCGACTATGAATTTCTGTCTTCTCCAATTGTTCTTGGTGACTCGGATATTGATCTAATTCTCGGGATGGACTGGCTTTCTAAGCACAAAGCTCAACTTGATTGTGCTGCCAGGGAAATTCAATTGACACACTCTTCTGAGGATGTGATTATTTTTGCCGCTCGTGATGAAACCATTTGGTTTTTCTCTCTCAATGAGAAGGGCGAATTGAATGCCATCTCTCAAATTCCAGTCGTTTGCGAGTATCAAGATGTCTTTCCAGAAGAGCTTCCGGGTATGCCTCCTCATCGGCCAGTTGAGTTCGTTATCGAACTAGAGCCTGGCACTGAACTCGTTTGCAAGCGTCCATACAAGCTTGGACCTAACGAGCAGAAGGAATTGAAGAAACAGCTCGATGAACAAGAGCGTCTGGGTTTGATCAGACCGAGTTCTTCTCCATGGGGTTGTGGTGTTCTTTTTGTAAAGAAGAAGGATGGCACGGACCGACTTTGTGTCGACTACCGTCCATTGAACAAGAAGACAATCAAGAACAAGTATCCACTTCCCAACATCAATGAGCTATTCAAGCAACTCAAAGGTGCTAAAGTATTCTCCAAGCTTGACCTTCGTATGGGTTATCATCAGATTCGCATTCGTGAACAAGATATTCCCAAGACAGCATTCAGAACAAGCTTTGGTTCTTATGAATATACTGTCGTGTCTTTCGGCCTTGTCAATGCTCCTCCAGTTTTCTCTCGGATGATGAATTTCATCTTCAACCCCTATACCAATGAATTCGTCCTGGTGTATCTCGATGATATCTTGGTCTTCTCCAAGAATAAGAAGGATCATGCCAAACATTTGCGATTGGTGCTCGACAAGCTCAGAGAGTATCAAATCTATGCGAAGTTCTCCAAATGTGAGTTTTGGCTCGATGAAGTTCTTTTCCTTGGTCACATCATCTCTACCAAGGGCATCGCTGTTAACCCCAAGAAGGTGCCCGCAATTGTGAATTGGGAACCTCCTCAGAATGTCAAGCAGCTCTGCAGTTTTCTTGGTCTTGCAAGCTATTGCCGAAGATTCGTTGAGAATTTCTCTAAGATTGCAAAGCCTCTTTCCAACCTCCTCCAGAAGCATGTGAAGTATGTCTGGTCTCCTGAGTGTGACGTTGCTTTCAACACTCTCAAAGAGAAACTAGTCACAGCTCCTGTCTTGACTCCTCCTGATGAATCCAAGCCATATGAAGTTTTCTGTGATGCTTCTCTCCAAGGTCTCGGTGATGTGTTAATGCAAGAGAAGAAAGTTGTGGCCTATACCTCTCGTCAGTTGAAGCCCAACGAGAAGAACTACCCCACTCACGATCTTGAGTTGGCGGCAGTTTTCCATGCATTAATAACGTGGAGACATCTCTTGTTGGGAAGACAAGTGGACATTTTCACCGATCACAAGAGTCTCAAGTACATCTTCACTCAGCCCAACCTCAACCTCAGGCAGACTCGATGGGTCGAAATGATTCAAGAGTACAATCCGAGTATTGAATATACTCCAGGCAAAGCAAATGTCATTGCAGATGCTTTAAGCAGGAAGGCTTATTGCAACAGCTTAATTCTCAAGCCTTTCCAACCGGATCTTTGTGCAGCTTTCCGCAAGCCGAATCTCCAAGTTGTTCCTCAAGGCTTTCTTGCCAACCTCATAGTCTCTCCTACTTTGGAAGATCAAATTCGTGAGGCACAACTCCTTGATGCCATGGTGAAGAAGGTGAAACATGGTATCGACAAGGGTCTTTCCAAATACAAGTGCTATCGCATTGATGACAGAGACACTTTATTCTTCGAGGACCGGATTGTGGTTCCTAAAGGTGATCTAAGGAAAGTTATAATGAACGAAGCGCACAATTCTCTTCTTTCCATCCATCCTGGAAGTACGAAGATGTACCATGACCTCAAGCAGTCGTATTGGTGGACTCGAATGAAGCGAGAAATTGCTCAGTTCGTGAATGAATGTGATGTCTGACGAAGGGTGAAAGCAGAACACCAACGACCAGCTGGTCTCCTCCAACCTCTTGCTATCCCAGAATGGAAGTTTGATCATATCGAAATGGACTTCGTGACTGGTTTTCCAAAGTCCAAGCGCGGAAATGATGCTATCTTCGTTGTCATTGACAAGCTTTCAAAAGTGGCTCATTTCCTTCCAATCAAAGAATTTATCACAGCAGCTCAGCTGGCAGAGCTTTACACCTCCAGAATTGTCTCCTTGCACGGTATTCCACAATTGATTTCTTCAGATCGTGGAAGCATCTTCACCTCTAAGTTCTGGGACTCCTTCCAGAAGGCCATGGGCACAAACATTCGCTTCAGCACAGCTTTCCATCCTCAAACTAGTGGCCAAGTCGAGCGAGTCAATAAAATTCTTGAAGATATGCTCAGGGCTTGTGTCATTTCCTTTGGCATGAAATGGGAAGATTGTCTTCCATATGCTGAATTCTCCTACAACAACAGTTTCCAAGCGAGTTCGGGCAAGGCCCCATTCGAGATTCCCTATGGCAGAAAGTGTCGTACTCCTCTCAATTGGTCAGAGACTGGTGAACGCCAACTTCTTGGCAATGACTTAATCACTGAAGCTGAAGAAATGTGTAAAGTCATCCGTGATAATCTCAAAGCCGCGCAATCGCGCCAGAAGAGTTACTATGATAGTAAGCACCGTGATTTGACTTTCGAGATCGTATACCATGTCTACCTCCGCGTCTCTCCAATGAAAGGCACTCGTCGCTTCGGTATCAAAGGGAAGCTTGCCCCTAGATACGTGGGTCCTTTCAAGATCATTGGAAAAAGAGGCGACCTCGCCTATCAACTTGAGCTTCCTTCCAACTTCGCGAACGTGCACGATGTGTTCCACGTGTCACAGCTCCGCAAGTGCTTCAAGACGCCTGAGCGCACTCTCAACTTCGAAGAGATTGACCTCCAAGAAGATTTGTCTTATCATGAGCACCCCGTGGCTATTCTTGAAGAAAGTGAGCGCAAGACTCGCAACAAGTCAATCAAATTCCTGAAAGTGAAGTGGTCGCACCATTCCGACCGGGAAGCCACCTGGGAACGCGAGGACCATCTCCGTTCTGAATATCCGGAGTTCTTTCAGTCCTAGATCTCGGGACGAGATCCTCTCGTAGTGGTGGAGTGTTGTAACACACCGCATGTAACTTTCCATAATTGTAACTCCGACTCTTGCCATTTCCGGCTATGTGTTATGTTATTCCCTCCGTGGTCGGGGTTTGTCTTTCGTTTTGCATTTTGTCATGTCATGCATTTTCATATCATGTCATCATGTGCATTGCATTTGCATACGTGTTCGTCTCATGCATCTGAGCATTTTCCCCGTTGTCCGTTTTGCAATCCGGTGCACCCCTCTTGTTTTCTTTCGTGTGCGGCTGTCAAACATTCTCGGAATGGACCGAGGCTTGTCAAGTGGCCTTAATATACCACCCGGAGACCACCGGTCCAGTTTCGTTCCATTTGGAGGTCGTTTGGTACTCCAACGGTTAACCGGGCATCCGCAAAGTCCATTTGTGTGTGCAGCAAAAACCCCCCTCAAAACCAGCCCAAAACCCACCAAACTCTCTTCCATGCTGTAGGTCGTTCGATCACGATCGTGTGGGCGAAAACCGCACCTCATTTGGAGTCTCCTAGCTCCCTGTCGTAGAATTGTCACGGCAGATGTCCTTGAGCTAGGACTTAGTCGTGGAGCCATCGCAACTAGGAAGCTTGAAGGGGTTATGCGGGACAAAGAACACGAGGGTTTATACTGGTTCAGCCCCTTACGGTGAAGGTAAAAGCTTACGTCCAGTTCGAGGTGTTATTGATTAGGATTACGATCGCCAGGGAGCTAAACAGCTATGCCCGGTTCTCGATGAGGTTGTCGTCGCCCTTAAACCGCTGCCGGGTTCTCCCTTTATATAGGGAGGCTGACGCCCAGCAGCCCTTAGAGTCCCGGCCGGCTCATAAGAGCGTCCGGCTCGGACTCTAAACAATACTTGCCTTACACTACAAGTCTACTATAACAATGATGATAACTACGGGCTTTAAGCCATCGCCGGGTCTCAGCCCATCTCTGGCCCATTATCTTGAAACTTAGCTCTGGGCTTCTGGCAATGACCCTTAGAGTAACCCGGCCCTCCTGGCGGGTGACTCCCAGGTCTATATCCTCAACATTAGGCCCCAGATTGACTTGAGCCGGCTCATGTCAATCTTCAACTCTACAGACAGAAAAAATCTCCGGCTTACCATTCATGTGAAGGCCATAACCCGGAGTGACGTCATCCTCTGGACTCCGGATAATCCGCCGTGACGTCATCCTCCATTAAGTCCGTTTTTTACTCCGCCAGATCCGCAACGGATCTTTGCCTTTACTGTCATCCCGAAAATCGAGGCGCCGTGAGGGGGAGATAACCACGCCGTGGCCTCCTTGAATCTCGCGCCCACTTATGACTCTGCCTTATAAATAGGCCGGCCCAACGCTCTCTTCTCACACTCTCCTTCTTCTTCCTCGCGCTGTCGCTCCTCTGCCCGAGCTTCTGCCAATGCCGCCGCCGTCGCGCCCCTGATCTTCATCGACTCGGCCGCTGCATCACCCTGACTCGGACCAGATAACGGCGGCGACCTCCGCTCTTCCTCAACTCCGGTGAGTCTTCTCTGCCTTGCTAGAACAGATCTGTGGTAGGGTTCCTCCCGTTCTTCGTGTTCGTCACCTTTGCCCAGAAACTCGGTAGTCCTCGTCACCACTGTAGTCGGTTGATCTTTATCCTTGCGTAAAACCACTGCGGTAGACGTTCGGAACTCATTTCATCTGCAAGAAATCCTCTTTTTACTGCATAAGAACTGTGTTCAACCTCAAGAACTTCTCCTGCCTCTGTTTTTTAGGTCTAGAAAATTTTCTCTGCTCCGACTATTTTGATCCAAAAAAGTTACGGTAGTATGTGAAACCTGTTTACCACACTTAGTAAAAACGCAACCATTGAATCTCGGCGGCTTACATGTCCGGCTTAAAAGAAAACACACGCCGTAGAACTTTCCGGTTTAAAGAGAACCATGCTCTGTAAAATCCTCCGACTTAACTGCAGTAAGCCGTAGATGACCAACTTAACCTGAAAGCCCCGATGGCTTAGATAACCCACCATATCAATATATATCATTAGTCCCCTTCATAAGCCGTCACTGTAGTTTGAATGATAATCCCCGGCTTATAATTAACCCGGACATTTTTCTCTTCCTCATAGACCACCAACCGTCACCATGCCTCCCAAGGCTCCCATCACTTGCAACTGGATGAGATCCAACGTCACTGATGAGACCCTAGCCAACTTTGTTAAGTCCGGATATCTGCCCAAGAAGGAAGTGATGTCCAACGTGCCCCTGACCCGTCAGAAGAAAGACCACAGCCGAGGGATGGGGAGGTAGTGATCTTTGCGGACCATATGAGCCGAGGCTTCGCACCGCCCGGCTCAAAATTCTTCCGAGACGTGCTCAACTTCTTTGACCTTCGGCCTCAGGATATAGGACCCAATTCCATATCCAACATCTGCAACTTCCAAGTTTTTTGTGAAGTATATCTTGGAGAAGAGCCGAGTCTGCTGCTCTTCAGAGAGCTGTTTTATTTGAACCACCAAAATGAGTGCGCAAACGGTCCAAGTCTAGAGTTAGGCGGCATCTCCATCCAACGGCGCAGGGACTGTCTATTCCCTTACGCAGAGCCGCCAAGTCACCCCAAGGACTGGAATATGACTTGGTTCTACTGCCAAGACACGTCCCCGGCTGATGAGAGCCCGCTGCCCGGTTTTCGCCCAACGCGCCTGGAGCCGACTCATCCATTATCCGACAAACTGACTGCCGCGGAACGCCAGCCCCTGCTCCCAACGATCAACAAGATCAAGGCCCTGCTAGGCAACGGTCTGAACGGAATTGATCTAGTCCGGGTCTGGATCTCATGGCGGGTGATCCCATTGAGCCACCGCCCCGGCTTAATGTGTGAGTACACCGGGCGAAAGGATGACCCGCAGAGGCACAGTCGCAATGATCTTCCAGAAGACGTTGCTGAAGAAGAGACCAAGGCTCTGTTAAACGAGAGCCTGGCAGACTATGGAAGAACCGGGCTAGCCCCATTCTGCAAGACCAATCCAGCCCCAGCGGTAAGCCGCTGACTTTAACCTTTCCAACTTTTTTTACATGTCACCTTGCTCTGAACCTTTTTAAGAGTTTATTACTGTATTTCTCAGGCTGATGACAAATTCTGGCGGGTCAAGTATGACCATGAGGCGGCCAAGAAGGCGAGGAAGGCGAAGAAAGCTGCCAAGAAAGCCGCCCCTCGCAAAAAGGGAAGCAGACCCACTGCTTCGGAGCTGCTGCAATTAAGCGACAGCTCCGAGTCAGAGGTAACTCTTAAACCTTTAAACTCCTGCTATATTTGTTGTTTGCTACTGTCCACCTTATCAACATTTTGCTTATTGACAGGATGACACCGGCGCTAGTAACCCGGTGATTGAAGAGGTAACATCACTTTCCTCCGACTCAGAGCCTTTGCCGCAGCTGAAAGTCTGAAGAGTAACCCGGAAAGTAAGCTTTTCTCATCCATTAGCTCATCAAGACCCTCAATTTCTTTTGAAGCAACAGGTCCATGAAAGCCGGCGTCACACCCGGGCCCGCAAGGACGCCGACCTCTCCGCCGGGTTACCCGACGCAACAAGGAAGCGTCGTACTGAGGTTTTTTCTCACCTGTACCCTTTTCATCCGTTGGCGGGTGTCATCCGTCAGCCACTCAACTCTTCTGACTCCAATTACCAGGAGACCTCCCCCTCTTCGGGTGACTCCATGCAGTCAAGTCTGCCGGCCTTCAAAACTGCACCCGGGTAATAACAATCTCCTTACATTATCTGTCTGTACTTACTCTTTGTATATCTAACACTTCTGTCTTTTCAGTGCCCAGGCAAAGCTCACCAAAAGAGCCAAGAAGACCAGGTCAGCCGGAGTGCCAGACTTGCCTGAGCCGGAGACGACGGCTCAAGAGCCGCCAGCCGCCTCCGCACCCGAAGCCACCATTCCCATGGACACGGCGCCTGAAGCCCCTGCCCCGACCACCAAGACAACAACCGAAGCGTCAGCTAACCCGGAGGCCTCCGGCTCAGCCCTACCAGCTAACGACCCGGACGTGGTAATTATCCGGACGGAGTATGTTGAGCCGGGGAGGCCGACCGCGCTGGCCAAATGCTCCGCGAAGGGGGAGTTGCTGCAACCCCACCGGGTGAATCTGGATCTCTCCAGCTACACCGATTTAAGCATTGGAGAGCTCATCTCAGGCTACATCAGCCAAGTTCACAAGAGCCGGGACGCCGAGATCGCCATGGTCAACCAGATCCAACAAAAATCTGAGGTAACCTTCTGCTGTCTTCTTACTTTCTGCATAGTGATCCTTGTCATGCTAGCCCCCAAGTTTATAACTTATACTTGAATATGTTGTAGACTTAGATTCCGGCTTACTTAACTGAACCGGCAGTACATAGATATAGACGTTCAATATGCATTAGCCCCCAAGTGCCAAGTGTCTTTGCTTGGAAAGTGCTTGGGACTTATATAATGACTGTTAATAACCCGGAAATATATGCAGGCTGCTGGCAAGAAATTTGAGTCGGACCTTGCGGATCTCAAGAGCCGGCTAAAGACACAAGAGATGGAGACCCGGAAGGCGAACGCCAAGTTTGTCTCCAGCATCGCCGCTCAGGAGAAACTGAAGACTGAATTCGACGCTGAGCGGAAGGCCTGGGCTGAGGAGAAAGCCGCACTGGTGACCCGGGCAGAACAGGCGGAGAAGGCCCTCACTGAGAAGACCGCTGAGCTCTCCGGCCTAAAGCGCCAGGTTTCCCAAATGGTGGCTGCTATCTTCGGTAAGTCGCATCACCGGCTTTCATCAAGTCTGTACATGTTATGATTCATCCTTGTCACCGGCTTGTCTGACCTTTATTAAACAGGTCCCAGGAGTGCCAACCTCAACCAGAGCGTGGTCACCAAGCTAAAGGCCGTGTACACCCTGGTGGAACAACTCTACACCGGGTCACAGCGCGCCTTAGCTGTGGTGGCCCTCTCCAACGAGGTGCCAACCCATCTGGCTGAAGTCCTACGCCGGCTCGCAGTTCTGCCACAGCGGATCCAGGAGCTACGCTGGGCCTCCGCAAGATCCGGAGCAATTGCCGCACTGAGCCAGGCGAAAGCATTCCTGCCGGAGCTAGACCCGGCAGACATCGCCCTAGGTTACCCTAGCCTGAAGGAAGACGGCTCCGCCTTCGACCAGAAGGACTTCGCGGCCTGTGTGAAGGCTGTACGCCCAGTGGCCACCATCATCGGGAACGACACCGACCTAACCAAGTATCAGCCGGGGTACAACGCGGAGAATCAGAGGATTCCAACCCCTCGCTATGAAGCTCTTAGTCTGATTCCTCCGGCTCGCCAACACACCTTCGCCCCCGAGATTGACCCGGCCGGGTTAATTGACGAAGAAGCCCAGTTCAAAGCTCTCAGCGGCATCAACTGGAAGTCGTCAACCTTCGAGGTCTTGGGATCAGCCGGAGCAGAAGACGAGCCGGGGACTTCGACTCAGCAAGCGTCATAAAGCGGCTGGCGGTTCACCGAACAATGCTCCACCCTTGAAACTTTGAAGAATTTTTGTAATAGAATAAGTGCAACAATTTATCTCTGCCGTGCCATCGTGCACGTAATGAATGCTGAAACCCCTTGAAGTTATTCCTTTAATGCTCCTCCGGGTCATGATTATCCCTTTGTCCTTCTCAACTTTAAAAAGTACCTTCAAGTATCTGCATAGAAAGGCAAATCACAAGTCTCAAGGCGGCTTACCGCCCTGAAAAGCAGGTGTTTGAAATGGATAACCCGGAATACAAAACAAAAAAGACTGGTCGTTAACTATACTCTGAACATAGCTGCGATTACACACTTAACAGCCTGTAAGCATACTCCCGGTTTAAATAACCCGGGTAGCTTGGTCGGTACCTTAGCTCAACTTTACCTATCTTGATAACCTCCATGATGTTCAACTAACAAGACCAACCAAAATTAAGCCGGCACGTGAGACCCGGCAGTACATACTTTGATATGATCAGAGCAGACTTGTGAGAGAATATAAAAACTTGGGGCTTCCGGTTCAAATACGACCAGAAACCCGGTCCAAAGGGGTTAAGCTAAGATTCGGATGCGATCATATAGCCCCCAGTGGGTGTGGCGATGCCAATCAAAAGGGTATCGACAGCTATGCTCTCTTTGGTTCGAATACGACCCATGTTTGAACAGGAAGCCCCCAAGTGACTCTGAAAATTGTTTAACGACGCTGATTCGAATACGATCCACGTCGGTTCTCAGAGGGGTTACACTATGATTCAAATATGACCAAAGGCAACCTCCCATTGAGCTCGGCACTTTGCCAATAAAAATGGGTATCGACAGCTATGTTCTCTTTGGTTCGAATACGACCCATGTTTGAACAGGAAGCCCCCAAGTGACTTTACTGCTTACGGCTAAACTCGAATACGATCATCAGCCGGATCCTCCTTTCAAATTAGTATGTAAAAAATGACACACACATAATTGGAGGAGAAAAAAGGACAGAGGTCCCGCTTTATTGCTTATCATAATATATACATGTCTGAGATAAATATGTACACCACGAGAGCCGGTAGCTCAAGTGTAGTAAGGCCGAAGCTGAGCTATGTTCCACGGCCGACGGGTCTCCTCCTCAGACTTACGCGAATCTTTATGTTCCCGAATATCAATGAGGTAATATGACCCGTTGTGCAAGTTCTTACTGACCACAAAGGGCACTTCCCAGGGTGGGGATAACTTGTGTGCATCTGTTTGATCCTGGATGAGCCGGAGCACAAGGTCGCCTTCCTGGAAGACCCGGGACCTGACCCGGCGGCTGTGATAACGGCGCTGGTCTTGTTGGTAAATCGCTGAACGGGCTGCTGCCACATCACGCTGTTCGTCCAACAAGTCCAGAGCATCTTGGCGCGCCTGTTCATTATCCGTCTCAACATAAGCCGCCACACGAGGCGAATCGTGACGGATGTCGCTGGGGAGGACTGCTTCCGCTCCATAAACCATGAAGAAAGGCGTGAAGCCAGTAGACCTGTTAGGAGTAGTGTTGATGCTCCATAAGACGGAGGGCAGATCCTCCACCCAACAACCCGGTGTCCGTTGCAAAGGGACCAAAAGCCGGGGTTTGATGCCCTTCAGAATCTCCTGGTTAGCTCTCTCAGCTTGACCATTGGATTGGGCGTGAGCCACTGAGGAAACATCGAGTCGGATATGCTCCCGTTGACAAAATTCTTCCATAGCGCCCTTGGATAAATTGGTGCCATTGTCAGTTATGATACTGTGCGGAAAGCCGAAGCGGAAAATCACCTTTTTCATAAATTGAACCGCCGTGGCTGCATCGCACTTGCTAACTGGCTCAGCCTCCACCCACTTTGTGAATTTGCCAACTGCCACCAAGAGGTGGGTCTTCTTATCCTTGGACCGTTTAAAAGGCCCAACCATATCAAGCCCCCAGACCGCAAAGGGCCAAGTGATTGGGATCATCCTCAACTCCTGAGCCGGCACGTGAGTCCGTCGTGAGAACCTTTGGCAACCATCACATTTACTGACCAAGTCCTCTGCATCAGCGTGAGCCGTCAGCCAATAAAAACCATGACGGAAAGCCTTGGCTACAAGAGATTTTGAACCGGCATGATGGCCACAATCCCCTTCATGGATCTCGCGCAAGATCTCTTGACCTTCCTCAGGGGAGATACAACGCTGAAACGCCCCTGAAACACTGCGATGATGCAACTCGCCATCAATGACAACCATTGACATAGCCCGCCGGGTCACTTGCCTGTCCAGAGTTTCATCCTCAGGCAACTCTCCCCGGGTTATATAAGCCAGATATGGCATTGTCCAGTCTGGTATGACATGAAGAGCCGCCACCAGTCGTGCCTCCGGGTCAGGGATAGCCAAGTCCTCCTCTGTAGGCAACTTGACCGAAGGGTTATACAGGACATCCAGGAAAGTGTTAGGCGGCACCGGCTTTCGCTGAGAGCCTAGCCGGCTTAACACATCAGCCGCCTCGTTCCTCCTGCGATCAATATGCTCCACTTGGTATCCCTGGAAGTGCCCAGCAATGGCATCAACCTCGCGGCGATAAGCCGCCATTAGAGGATCCTTAGAATCCCAGGTGCCCGACACTTGTTGAGCCACCAAATCTGAGTCCCCAAAGCATCTTACCCGGCTTAAGCTCATCTCCTTAGCCACCCGAAGACCATGGAGCAAAGCTTCGTATTCAGCTGCATTGTTAGTGCAAGGAAACATCAACCGTAGCACATAATGGAACTTGTCACCTTTTGGGGAAGCCAATACAACACCAGCCCCCGAGCCCTCCAACTGTCTGGACCCGTCGAAGTGGATAGTCCAATAAGTGTTATCCGGCTTTTGTTCAGGCACTTGAGACTCCGTCCAATCATTGATGAAATCCACCAAAGCCTGAGATTAAACAGCAGTGCGTGGCACATATTTGAGGCCATGAGGTCCAAGTTCTATAGCCCACTTAGCGATTCTTCCTGTAGCCTCTCTGTTCTGGATAATATCACCAAGGGGGGCAGAACTGACCACAGTGATGGGATGACCCTGAAAATAATGCTTGAGCTTCCGGCTCGCTATGAACACACCGTATACGAGCTTCTGCCAATGCGGGTACCGCTGCTTGGACTCAATGAGCACCTCGCTGACATAATAAACCGGCCGCTGAACCGGATGCTCCTTACCCGCCTCCTTGCGCTCCACTACAATAGCCACGCTGACGGCTCGTGCATTTGCCGCTACATATAGTAGCAAGGGCTCCTTATCAACCGGAGCAGCGAGGACGGGGGGCTCTGCCAGTTGCTTTTTCAAATCCTCGAAAGCGGTATTAGATGCATCATTCCAGATAAAGTTATCAGTCTTCTTCATCAACTGATATAGGGGCATAGCCTTCTCACCCAAACGGCTTATAAACCGGCTTAAAGCAGCGATGCGACCCGCCAAACGCTGAACATCATTTATACATGCCGGTTTAGCCAGGGAGGTGATAGCCTTGATCTTCTCCGGGTTAGCCTCAATGCCTCTGTCAGAAACCAAGAAGCCCAATAGTTTGCCTGCAGGAACACCAAAAACACACTTGGCTGGATTAAGCATCATCTTGTAGACCCGGAGATTATCGAAGGTTTCCCTTAAATCATCTATCAGGGTTTCCTCCTTAATGGATTTCACCACAATATCATCCACGTAGGCGTGAACATTGCGCCCGATCTGTTTATGAAGACAATTCTGCACACAACGCTGGTAAGTCGCCTGTGCACACTTGAGTCCAAAAGGCATAGACACATAGCAGAAGGCTCCAAAGGGAGTGATGAACGCCATCTTCTCCTGGTCCTCAACTGCCATCTTAATCTGATGATACCCGGAGTAGGCATCCAAGAAACTTAAGCATGCACAACCTGTCGTAGCATCAATGATTTGATCAATACGGGGGAGAGCAAAAGGATCAGCCGGACACGCCTTGTTCAAGTCCGTGTAGTCCACACACATCCGCCAGGTGCCGTTCTTCTTGAGTATGAGCATCGGGTTAGCCAACCACTCCGGGTGAAAAACCTCAACAATGAACCCGGCCGCCAAGAGCCGGGCCACTTCTTCACCGATAGCTTTCCGCCTCTCTTCGTTAAACCGTCGAAGGAACTGTCTGACCGGCTTAAATTTTGGATCAATATTGAGAGTGTGCTCAGCGAGTTCTCTAGGTACACCTGGCATGTCAGAAGGTTTCCACACGAAGATGTCCCTATTCTCACGGATGAACTCGATGAGCGCGCTTTCCTATTTTGGGTCCAGATTTGCACTGATGCTAAACTGCTGAGACGAGTCACCTGGAACAAAATCAACAAGCTTAGTCTCATCAGCTGATTTAAATTTCATTGCTGGTTCATTCTCTGTGGTTGGCTTTTTCAGAGAGGTCATATCTGTTGGGTCAACATTGTCTTTATAAAATTTCAACTCTTCTGTGGCACAAACAGACTCTGCATAAGCCGCGTCACCTTCCTCACACTCCAGAGCCACTTTCCGGCTGCCGTGAACCGTAATAGTCCCGTTGTGACCCGGCATCTTGAGCTGTAAGTACACATAACACGGTCGTGCCATGAACTTGGCGTAAGCCGGCCGTCCGAATATAGCGTGGTATGGACTTCTTATCTTGACCACCTCAAAGGTCAACTTTTCCACCCTGTAGTTGTTCTCATCACCAAAAGCCACCTCCAGCTCGATCTTGCCGACTGGATAAGCCGACTTACCGGGTACCACACCATGGAAGATAGTGTTTGACTGGCTGAGGTTTTATCGACTAGCCCCATACGACGGAAAGTCTCATAATAGAGGATGTTGATGCTGCTGCCTCCATCCATGAGTACCTTTGTGAACTTATAGCCTCCCACCTGAGGAGCCACCACTAAGGCCAGGTGGCCCGGGTTATCCACCCGGGGGGGTGATCCTCCCTACTCCACACTATGGGCTGCTCAGACCACCGTAAGTAGCGTGGAACCGCCGGCCCCACAGCATTAACAGCCCTCTTGTGAAGCTTCTCGTCTCGTTGGCACAAACTAGTTGTGAACACGTGATACTGTCCACCGCTAAGCTGCTTCGGGTTGGTCTGATAACCCCCCTGCTGCTGTTGATGACCCTGACCAGACTGTTGATTAAAGCCCCCTTGATCGTTCTGAGGACCAGAATTTGAACCGCCGCCCGGGCCATGAAAGCCACTGGCGCCTGAGCCGCCGGCGCCTAAGCCGCCACCCGGACCATTGTAGTTTTTGAAGGCCTTCATGATAGCACAATCCTTCCATAGATGAGTCGCTGGCTTCTCTCTAGTGCCGTGTCTCAGACAGGGTTCGTTCAACAGCTGCTCCAAAGAAGGTCCTGACCCGCCGCCTCGGGGAGGGGGCCTCCCCTTGCGTCGCTGGCTACTACCTTGAGAGTTGGTGTTGGCTACAAAATCTAGGCTGCCGTCGGCCTTACGCTTGCCTCCTCCTTGGTTCCCCGGGTTACACTGGGGACCCTTGCCGTTGCCATTCTTCTTTCCCTTCCCTGCCCTTTCATCGTCTGAAGGGGGATCCTTGGTACCATCGGAATCGGCGTACTTGACAAGAGCCGCCATTAGGGTACCCATGTCGGTGCAGTCGCGCTTGAGCCGCCCAAGCTTCATCTTAAGAGGCACAAAGCGACAGTTCTGTTCCAACATTAAGACTGCAGAGCCAGCATCCATCTTATCTGATGAATGTATGATCTCCTTGACCCGGCGAACCCAATGGGTCGTGGACTCACCCTCCTACTGCTTACAGTTAGTCAAATCCACAATTGACATAGACTGCCTGCAGGTATCTTTGAAGTTTTGAATGAACCGGGCTTTCAGCTCAGCCCAAGACCCAATGGAGTTCGGTGGTAACCCTTTCAACCACGTGCGGGCAGTTCCATCTAACATCATGGTAAAATATTTGGCCATGGCCGCCTCACTGACCTCCAGCAATTCCATGGCCATCTCATAACTCTCAATCCAGGCTGCAGGCTGTAAGTCCGCTGTATAGTTAGGCACCTTCCTAGGGCCCTTGAAGTCCTTAGGCAGACGTTCATTACGGATGGCTGGTACCAAACAAGGGACACCCTCGGTCCTAGTAGAAATTCCCACATCAACGGACGTCGTTGGATACGCCGGGGGGGTCTGGTAGGCCGTCAATTGAGGCGCCTGCTCCACCTCTCGCCGCGCTTGGTCTGTTGCGTAGAAGGCTCCATTATGAGCCGGGCCATGGCCAGGGGGCGGGTCATGGCGTCGGACGTTACTTGAGCCGGTCGCTGAGACCATGTGTCGGCTGTAACTCGGGCTCTGGCCTGGTCGAGGGGTTGAGTGGATCCTGTCCCGGCAGTAGGAGTATGCCTCTTGCTGCGCCAGTGCTGTCTGAAGCAGCTCCCTGACCCGGCAGGTTTCAATAGCCGTTGGGGAGTCGCCGTCAACTGGGAGAGCCGCCAGCCGTGCTGCCGCAGCGACCATGTTCTCCAGCGGGTTATTATAATGACCCGGGGGTATTGGCACATACTGAGGCGGGGCAGGGGGCACCTGGGGAGGCCCCATCACTCGTGACTGAATAAGGGGTCCAGACCCGGGTGCTATGACCCCTGGCGGGTTACTGGATCCTGCACCCGGCGTGTTGAAGAGATTGCGTGGATCGTAGACCGGCGGGAGTCGAGACTGGGCCTTCTGATGTCTCCTTCTCATGACCTCATTGGCCGCGTTCTAGTCCATCGTGAGTTGGAAGGACTGCGCCTGAATTAGCTGAGTCTGGGCATCGAGAGTCGCCCGCTCCGCAGCCAGCCTGATTCCTTCCGCTGCAAGATCCTCTTTAGCTTTTATCAGATCTAATTTTAGCTGTGCCACCGCCGCATCGTGCTGAGCTTGATCTGCCGGGTCGATCGTGGCGGTTAACAGGGCCGTCATCTTGTCCGTGAGATCCATTAGCACCTGAGTCGGAGAAGGCACCGGGTTTCCTGCCCCAGCAGCAGGGTTCTGAACAGGCTGCGCACCGGCCATGAACACCCCAACCTGACTTGGTGGCTCAAAAAGGTCCGGAATACTGTCACCGTCGGAACAACCCATGAGCACGCCATCTTGGAGTTGGTACAACGAGTTTGACTCATCGGTGGCCGACGCGCCGTCCGAGCCGGCGGCCTCCTCATCACCGAACCCAGATGGATCAGAGGGCCCTCCGTGGATGCATCCCACAAAAGCACGCCTTAAGGCGGGCCGGGCCCGGGCGGGTTGTGCACGCTGAGCTGCTTCGATGAGATCGGCGCAGAGACCCGGCTCGGGGCCCGGCTCACCAATCTTGCCGATGAAGACACGAATTCCGCCGAAGGGGACCCGGTACCCGTACTCAACTGAGTCGGCGTCGGGGCCCCAGTCCGCATCGTCGATGTAGAGCTTGCCGCGACGACTCTTGGTCATCCGGCCCACAGCGTATCCCTTGAGCCCTTCGAAGCTGCCCTTCAAGAACTCAAATCCACCGTGCACTGGCCCCACGGTGGGCGCCAACTGTCGTAGAATTGTCACGGCAGATGTCCTTGAGCTAGGACTTAGTCGTGGAGCCATCGCAACTAGGAAGCTTTGAGGGGTTATGCGGGACAAAGAACACGAGGGTTTATACTGGTTCAGCCCCTTACGGTGAAGGTAAAAGCTTACGTCCAGTTCGAGGTGTTATTGATTAGGGTTACGATCGCGAGGGAGCTAAACAGCTATGCCCGGTTCTCGATGAGGTTGTCGTCGCCCTTAAACCGCTGTCGGGTTCTCCCTTTATATAGGGAGGCTGACGCCCAGCAGCCCTTAGAGTCCCGGCCGGCTCATAAGAGCGTCCGGCTCGGACTCTAAACAATACTTGCCTTACACTACAAGTCTACTATAACAATGATGATAACTACGGGCTTTAAGCCATCGCCGGGTCTCAGCCCATCTCTGGCCCATTATCTTGAAACTTAGCTCCGGGCTTCTGGCAATGACCCTTAGAGTAACCCGGCCCTCCTGGCGGGTGACTCCCAGGTCTATATCCTCAACACTCCCCCTACCTATTTATATGCATCTCCCCCGAAAAACGAAACGCAGACAAACCCTAGCAACTTCCCTCGCGCCGCGTCGGACGCGTTCGCCGCCGGCCGGACACAGCCGCGCCACCGCCCCGTCCACTCACGCGCTGCCACCTGTCCCTCTCTCTCCTCCTCGCGCCGCGGGCCCGCCGGGCCCAGGCGGGGCCCGCCCGGCCCGTACCGTCGCCGCCTGCCTCCCGCGTGGCCTGCCCCGCCGCGTCGCTTCCCCGCCGGCCTCGCCGCTCTGCCGCGCCGAAGCCCGCACGCCGGCGAGCCCGCCGCCGCACCGCCTCCTTCCTCCGGCCTCCATCCGCCGACGCCGCACCGCGCCCCCTCCCTCCAGCCGCCTCCTTCCCTCGCCGTCCCCGCTGCTGCTCCGGCGAGCCGCCGCTCGGGAGCCCGAGCCTCTGCTTCGATCGGATCTGAGATCGAACGAGGTTGACTTTTCCCGAAACCCTAAATTTCTCCAAGTCTTTGATATTTCACAGTTTATGCCCATGTTCCTCTTTGCATAACTCCTTGCATGTAGCTCCGATTCGCGCGTGTAATATGTCAAATTGTTCGTCTCGTGATGCTCTACATTTTGTTCAATTGCATCATGGTCATTAGAGGTCATCTTGATGCCCAAATCTCTGTTGCAATAGGGCTAGTTGCTGTTATCTGCTGGTTCTTATCAGAACTTGGAGATTTGTCTTTTTTGTATCATTTAATCTGTGCATCTTATGGGCATGAGCTCTACATGTGTTTTGTTGTATGTCATGCCATCTTTCCAAGGGTGTATGTCATGTATTTTTGTGATCTCTGTGGTGACTAGCACAAGCATGCAAACTAGGCCCCGTAATGTTTCTGATTTCAGGGACAGTGATTTCCAAGGGTCATTGCCTGCTGTTATTTTGTTGCCATGTAAACTTGATGCTACAGAGAGATCCATGCATATTTTGGTGATGTTCAGTAAGGATGTTTTGTAGCTATTGTTGTAATTGATTCATTCCTGCCCTTGTTTGCAATTATGGAGTGCCATAGCATGACTCAATCTTGCTCTACTTTTGCTATAAAATATTTCTGGCAGATTCTTAACATGATATGCAATTTTGCCAAGCTTATTGTAGTTGATCCATACTTGCTATGCTTTTGTTCTTGCCATGGATAGCTTCATAAACATGCCATATTTCTGTAGGTAGGCTTTTTTTGTCATGCATTGCTCTGTAGTGAGTGCATCAAGCTCACAAAAGGCCTTCATATTATTAATTCTGCCATGCTCTGTTTTCTGCTAAGTCTGAAACCTGATAACGAAACTTGCTATGTTTACATGCTTGCCATCATATCTTCTGGTCCTTTTTGGCTTATGGTCAGTAAGGGACTTTTGTCATATGAATTTAGTAGAACACTTCCATGCCTTGTTTTGCTATTTTAAGTTCCTGTAGCATGTTGTTTTCGTGCTCTGAACATTGCTACCTGATGCTGTTTTCTGCCATGTCCAGTAATTTCACCAAGTCTGTGATCCTGTTATCTTTTGCACTTTTGCCATACTTGTTTGAGCTTGATATGTTGTGATCTAGCCGTAGCTCAGTGTTCATATTTTGTCAAGCATCTCCTGTAGATTACTTTCATATGCTTTGTTGCTATGTTGGAGTGCTGTAGCATTGTTGCTTGTTGCATTTTAAGTGCTATCATGCTGTTAATCGCAGATTCGTGTCATTCTTGTTTTGCTTGCCATTTGCAAACCGTGCATCCGTTTCCGGTGATCTTTATATCGATTTCGACCGAAATCATCTCATCTTTCCAGTGGCATGCTTGGTTTGCCAAGTTACTGCCTTGTTCATCATTTTCCTTCCGGAGCACGCATATGCATTGCATACCATATCTTGCATATCATACATGTTTTGCATCATGTTGCTTGTGCTTTTCTCGGGGTTGATTGTGGTTCCGTTTGTTTGTGTTCTTGTCTTGGGTAGAGCCGGGAGACAAGTTCGTGAATGAGGAACCTGTCGAGTACGCTTACGAGGATCAAGCTTTCGACAACTCTGAGAACCTTGCAGGCAAGATGACCACCCCTTCAAATCACTTCTATCTTTGCTTTGCTAGTTGTTCGGTCTATTGCCATGCTGCGCTACCTATCACTTGCTATATCATGCCTCCCATATTGCCATGTCAGCCTCTAACCATCCTTTCCTAGCAAACCGTTGTTTGGCTAAGTTACCGCTTTTGCTCGGCCCTTCTTATAGCGTTGCTAGTTGCAGGTGAAGTTGAAGTTGTTCCATGTTGGAACATGGATATGTTGGGATATCACAATATCTCTTATTTAATTAATGCATCTATATATTTTGGTAAAGGGTGGAAGGCTCGGCCTTATGCCTAGTGTTTTGTTCCACTCTTGCCGCCCTAGTTTCTGTTATACCGGTATTATGTTCCTTGAGTTTGCGTTCCTTACGCGGTCGGGTGATTTATGGGACCCCCTTGACAGTTCGCCTTGAATAAAACTCCTCCAGCAAGGCCCAACTTTGGTTTTACCATTTGCTGCCTAAGCCTTTTCCCCCGGGTTTTCACGAGCCCGAGGGTCATCTTATTTTAACCCCCCCGGGCCAGTGCTCCTTCGAGTGTTGGTCCGAACCGAGCAGCCTGCGAGGCCACCTCGGGGAAACTCGAGGTCTGGTTTTACTCGTAGCTTGACTTATCTGGTGTGCCCTGAGAACGAGATATGTGCAGCTCCTATCGGGATTTGTCGGCACATTCGGGCGGCTTTGCTGGTCTTGTTTTACCATTGGCGAAATGTCTTGTAAACCGGGATTCCGAGACTGATCGGGTTTTTCCGGGAGAAGGTTATCCTTCGTTGACCGTGAGAGCTTATGATGGGCTAAGTTGGGACACCCCTGCAGAGTATTATCTTTCGAAAGCCGTGCCCGCGGTTATGAGGCAGATGGGAATTTGTTAATGTCCGGTTGTAGAGAACTTGTCACTTGACCCAGTTAAAATACATCAACTGCGTGTGTAGCCATGATGGTCTCTTCTCGGCGGAGTCCGGGAAGTGAACACGGTCTGAGTTATGAATGACGTAGGTAGGAGTTCAGGATCACTTCTTGGTCATTGCTAGATGACGACCGTTCCGTTGCTTCTCTTCTCGCTCTCTTTTCCGTATGTTAGCCACCATATATGCTTATTGCCGCTGCAGCTCCACCTCATTACACCATCCTTCCCTATAAGCTTAAATAGTCTTGATCTCACGGGTGTGAGATTGCTGAGTCCTCGTGACTCATAGATTCTACCAAAACAGTTGAAGGTGCCGACGATGCCAGTGCAGATGATGGGGTCGATCTCAAGTGGGAGTTCGACGAGGAACGTGGTAGTTACTATGTGTCTTTTCCTGATGATCAGTAGTGGAGCCCAGTTGGGATGATCGGCGATCTAGCATTTGGGGTTGTCTTATTTTCATTTGGATCTTGACCGTAGTCGGTCTATGTTTGTATTTTGGATGATGTATGAATTATATTTATGTATTGTGTGAAGTGGAGATTGTAAGCCAACTCTTTATCCCATTCTTGTTCATTACATGGGATTGTGTGAAGATGACCCTTCTTGTGACAAAACCACTATGCGGTTATGCCTCTAAGTCGTGCCTCGACACGTGGGAGATATAGCCGCATCGTGGGCGTTACAACAACTCTGGAACCTAAGACAAAGAATGCTTAGTGAAATTCTTCAAGACTCGTCTGGTCAAATTCCTCAAACTTGTTCTTTTTGAAAAATCTTCTGAGAACGCATGTGACCTCTCCAAATTCCTCGCAACTATACTCTGTTCACAGGTACTCATGTCCGCTGCTGAATCACTAGGTTCTCATCAACTTAACTCATTTGCAGCGTTCCTCGGAGAAAAGTTGCATACTTCTTCAAAGAATTCAATTGTTCAAATTCCTCAACTGAAGAAAATGGCTGACGGTAAGAAGCCAAAGAAAGGAGGAAAGAGGCCTGAAATCAATACAGCCTTTGAAATCCCTGATGACATATACAAAGACTATTGCACTCCTGATGAGGCCAAGTTTGGAAAAGAGGACAAAAATCAGCGCAAGGTGCGCGTCAAGAGGATAGAAAGGAGATGGGGAAGAGAGTGGAGGGAGTACAGATATGTTACTCCCAAATACATGAAGAAATTCGCTCTAAATCCTCCATGCCCAAGACCTCCGTTGGCACCTGGCCAAGAAGCGGATCCCACCAGCCTCAAGCGCGGTGTGGATTATCCTGATGAATGGGCCAAGCGCCAGGCCAAGCTGGCTAGACAAGCCAGAGAAGCTGTGAGGAAATTCAATGAAGACTCTGTTGTTGCTGCTGCCGCTGAGGCCTGTGTCAAGCCAAAGAAATCCATGGCAAAGATGCATGCGCACAAGTCAAGTGCTTCACCTTCAATGCCCTCAAGGCCGAGTTCCTCAGCAATGCCCTCACGGCCAGAATCCTCAAAGCCCTCACGGACAATTCCTCACGCTGCTCCTGCTCCTCCAAAGTCCTCAGCTGCTCCGACAAAGTCCTCAGCTCCTGTGCATCTTGCCATGTGCCAAAGCACTACACGCATCTCTATTGCCTCAGGAGCTTCTGCTAGTTCCTCGGCTACACCAATGTCTTCAACGGGACCCTCTCTGCTGAAGACAAAGGCCACTGCTGGACGAGGTTCTCGCCCAAGTCCTCGCAAGAAGCAGGTCGCCTTCCAAGTGCCGTCTGAAGAAGACGAAGCTGATGATGAGGAACTTGCTGAAATCATCAGAGATAGGCAAGTCAGGGCCGCTAGATCCAAGGGCACAAATGTGCCTCTGCTTTTGGATCCAAAGTGGATCCTCGACTACATTGATCTCTGGCACAAGGACCCAAATACTCCTATGCCTGACTTCAAGCTGACTCCTGGTCAAAGTCATATGCTGACTGCCTTCATCCAACAAGAAAAATGGAAATATGAGAAGGCCAGGCAGATCAAGAAAGCGCAGTACAGGAAGGAAAAATTCCTAAAGAACAACGTTGTCTCTATGAAAACTGATGATCTTGTGAAAATCCAGTCTGAAATCAAAGTCCTCAGCGATGATTTCAATGCTTACAATGCTGATTGGCAAGGAGCAAGGTCAGGTTTGTTAAACTGACTGAGAAGTTCACCTCCAATGTTGCAGCCCCATCGCAACAAAACATTCCTCAGGCTGAAGCATCTGCCCAGCTGACTGAAGAACATGCCAGCACCGTTGATGACATTCAGGCTGCTTAAGAAAATGTGAGTTCCAGGGCTGATGACTGCATTCCAGCCGCTGATGAAATTGCCAGGGCATCCACAAGTGGTGCGCCTGAAGAAAATGAAGAGGTCAGGGCAACTGCATCAGTTGTGCCTGAAGAAAATCAACCACATTCCTCTACTCCTCCTGCGCCTACTCCAACTCCAATCCTTCCATTTGCATCAGATGTGAAGAAAAGGAAAGCATCAGCTCCTTCAGATTCTTCAGCTCCGAAGAAAATGAAGTCTATGACCAGCATCCCTCGTTGTCATCAATCCACCAAAAATGGGGAGTTTGTTAAGGCATATCTCTCTAGATGTAGTTTTGGTGATTGATGACAACATGTTTGTGGACTAATCGGGTGCTTTGAGCATTTCAGAGATTCATCATTTGGCACGAGACAATTTCTTTCCCCTCGGAGTGTCATTCAAGACGGTGTAGCTCTTTCGCTTCTTTTGGTGGATTAGTTTCGTAGGAGTCACCGTACTATCAAGAGGGGGGTCCGCTTTGGTAAGGCTAGGGTGGAATCAACACTACACATCCTCTTTACACCCTCTGAGCCTTTCCGCTTCATTGGAGTTTTCTTTCCTCTCTCTTTGGGCTGAGTCTGGTCCCAGCGGTAGTACCGCGGTACCCAGCGGTAGTACCGCTTAGGGGTCACAAGCGGCAGTACCGCTCCGCAGCGGTAGTACCGCTGGTGGGTCCTCAGCAGTAGTACCGCTATGGTACCAGGCTCCTACCGCGTCGACTTGAGGGATCTTTTTTCGTGTCGGATTGTGCGGTAATTCGCAGCAGCAGTAGAGCGGCAGTACCGCTCTTAAGCGGTAGTACCGCCCTACCACCGCGGCAGTACCGCCCATGTCCATATCTCCCCTGCCCTCCAATCTCCACGGTAGTACCGCCGTGGGAGCGGTAGTACCACTAGTCTCGGCGGTAGTACCGCTGCCTTATGCGGTAATACCGCCCTATGCGGGGCTGTTGTGGGGGGTAACGGTTGGATTGTTCCCCCCACTATATAAAGAGGTCTTCTTCCCCATAGTTAACCTACTCTTCCCCCAAAAGCTCCATTGTTGCTCCAAGCTCCATTTTCGCCCGATCTCTCTCCCTAGCCAATCAAACTTGTTGATTTGCTCGGGATTGGTTGAGAAGGCCCCGATCTACACTTCCACCAAGAGAAATTTGATTCCCCCCCACTTATCCCTAGAAGATCTTGTTACTCTTGGGTGTTTGAGCACCCTAGACGGTTGAGGTCACCGCGGAGCCATAGTCCATTGTGGTGAAGCTTTGTGGTGTCGTTGGGAGCCTCCAATTAAGTTGTGCAGATTGCCCCAACCTTGTTTGTAAAGGTCCGGTCGCCGCCTTCAAGGGCACCAATAGTGGAATCACGGCATCTCGCATTGTGTGAGGGCGTGAGGAGAATACGGTGGCCCTAGTGGCTTCTTGGGGAGCATTGTGCCTCCACACCAATCCAACGGAGACGTACTTCCCCTCAAAAGGAAGGAACTTCGGTAACACATCCTCGTCTTCACCGGCTCCACTCTTGGTTATCTCGTCCCTTTACTTTCGCAATTTTACATGTGTTATATCTCTTGCTTGTTTGCGTGCTTGTTGTCATTGCATCATATAGGTTGCTCACTTCGTTGCATATCTAGACAACCTACTTTGATGCAAAGTTTAATTTGGTAAAGAAAAGCTAAAAATTGTTAGTTGCCTATTCACCCCCCCCCCTCTAGTCAACTATATCGATCCTTTCAATTGGTATCAGAGCCTCGTCTCTTTTTTAAGGACTTTACCGTCCGAAGAGTATGGTTGACGTCGTAGACGGTGTGGAGGAGCACTCCGGTGTGAATCCGGTCTCGTCTACGGGAGATGGGGGAACCGCGGTCTCTCGTGAGGAATTAAATGTGGCGTTGGACACATTGAAAACCTCCATGACTACCAAGGTCGAAAGCATGTTTAATAATTACTTAGAAGGGCTTAAGCTTTCCACCGCACCGTTGAAAGTGGGTGATCCCGCCAAGAAGGTGACGGATGCTACCTCCGACAAAGGGGAAGCTACTAGCGAGAAAGCTCCTTCTTCTAGTGGTAAAAATGGCACCGGCATCTTTGCCCATGTGGAACCTCCACTTGTCTATGGTGGACCGCTCCCTTCCACTCATTTAAATCATGCCGGCCCGGCTCCTAAGATTGAGAAGAATGTAGATTTTGATTCTTGGGTCTATCATTTTAAGCGTCATTTAAATCATGTGAACACTAACCTTTGGAGAATCATTGAAGAAGGTTTTTATCCGCATGACCGAAGTAACTTCACTCCTAGAGAAGTTGTGGATCATCAATTCAATGAGAATGCTCTCTTCATCATTCAAGAAGCAATCCCACCCGAAGATCTTCCTCATCTCCGGCCCTACACCGTGGCCAAAGATGCTTGGCTCCGAGTTGTTTCCCTCTATCGGGGAAGCGCAAGCATTTAACGCTCCAACTATGAAGTAGTACAAGATGAAGCCGACGAGTTTGCAATGAAAGAAGATGAAGAACCTCGTGAGTTTTTTCGGAGAGTAACCAAACTCGCGGTCTCTCTCCGAGATCATGGAAGTAAGGACACGGATGACAATTGGATCAATCGCAAATTCCTCAAGGCAATGATGCCCTACCACAAAGCCATGTCCTCCGTAATTCGTCAAAGGCCGGACTTCCACACCTTGTCCTCAAGTGAAGTGTTGGATGAGTTCGTTGCTATGAGCATCTTGGACAAGACCTCCGACAATGCGGTTCTTCGCTCTCAAAGAGTAAAGAAGCCCAACCTTGCTCTAAATGCCAAGGTTAGTATGGTGGAAGAGGATGAAGAGGAAGAAGAGGAGGGCAACCTCGAAGATACGAAGTATGCCTATCATGAACACATGGCTCTTGCTTCAAGGCAATTTTGGAGCAAGAAGAACACAAGGCCAAACTTCAACAAGAAAAATTCAAGTGGCGCAAAGGTCAAGCAACGAGTGAGGACTTGCTTCAATTGTGGCAATGTGAGCCACTTTGTTGCGGAGTGCCCTTACGAGAAGAGGGAAGACAATGGTGGCAAGCTCATTAGAAAGGACAAGGCCAAGTCGTTCCCCAACAAGAGAAACTTCACCAAGAAGACTCCTCCCAAGGCATTGGTGGTACAAGAAGAGTACAATGAGGATGATGACGATGATGAAGATGGTGAGTCGGTTGCCATGGCCTCCGTTTCCATTGCGATGACTCCACGGATGTCTCTCTTCGACTCACCCAATGAGAACATCACCGCCAAGTGCCTCATGGCTAAAGCCACCAACAAGGTAACCCCCAACATCAAAACTACCATCATTAATCATCCTTCTTCGACAGATAGCATTGATGAACATGAGGGGACAAATGTGGAGGAAAATGAGTTTGAGACCTTTATGGGTAAACTCAAGGGTAAATCCAAGAAGCACTTCGTTGCTCTCTTGGAACAACTTGGTGAAGCCAATGACATGATCGAGGCTCACGAAGATACCATCTCTAAGATGGAGGGGCATAGTCGTGACTATGCCGATGAGATTTCGGATCTTTCCAATGCTCTTGACGAAGAGCGTGGTCTTCGTTTGGCTCTTGAGGAGTCATACAACGATGATCATGCTAAGTTAAAGAAAGATCTTGATCATGCTCTTGTTGTGTCTCGTGTGCTAAACTCCGAGAAGGCAAAACTTGGGGTTGATCTTGCTAGACTTAAAGAGGAGTTTGACATTCTCGACAAGGCTCACAAAGTCTTGAAGGGTGTTCATGCTAGCCTCAAGGAGTCTCATGATCAACTCCAAGTAAAGCTAACTAAGGAGAAAGCCACCTTTCCTCATATGGTGTTAATTGATAATGCAAATGCTACTAACCCTTGTTGTGAGCATGTGCATCTTGTTGAGGAGAATGCTAAGTTGAAGGAGCAACTTGAGAAAGGCCTTGTGCCATGCATACAAGGTGAGAAGAACCTCAACGACCTTTTGAGAAACCAAAAGGAAGTTGTGGCCAAGGAGGGGATTGGGTTCGCACCCAAGCCCAAGAACAAGAAGAAGAATGACAAGACCAAACGACCTCCTCCTCCCAAGCAAACTTTTGTGAAGGAGGGAGAGGGTGCTTCCAAGGAGAAGAAGAACAATGCGAAGGGTGGCGGTGTCAAGAAGGGCAATACCACCCCATCCAACAAAGCCGGCGACTTTAATCCTTCTTATGTGTTATGCCGTGCTAGTGATGGGCATGTTTATGCCAAATTTGTTGGTTCTCCTCATGAGTACATTGAATGGTCTATTTGGGTTCCTAAGACCCTTGTTACTAACATCAAAGGACCCATTAAAAAATGGGTACCTAAAACCAAGCATTGATCTCTTGTAGGTGTTTGCTTTCGGTGGGGGATCATGGTTGCTCGATAGTGGAGCTACAAATCATATGACCGGAAGCAAGGACTTGGTGGTGTAGGTGCACAAGATTCCATCTATGCCCACCAATGTCGAGTGGGGTGATGCCTCGTCCTCTAAGGTATTGGGACTCGGCAAAGTAGTCATTTCTCATGATCTCACGATCGAGAAAGTCATACTTGTTGAGTCCCTTGCATACAATTTACTTTCTGTTCGTCAACTTGCTATCATGGGCTTTGCCACCTTCTTTGATATTGATACCGTGGCCCTCTTGTGGAGCAAGACTCTTAAAGTAGCCTTTGTTGGGCATGTCGAGAACGGTCTCTATGTGATTAATTTTTCGGAGAGACCCACTAAGACCGCGAAATGCCTAATGGCTAAAGTTGACGTGGGATGGCTTTGGCATCGCCGTTTAGCCCATGTCAATATGAGATCTTTGCAATGTCTTCTCAAGGGGGACCATGTCCGTGGACTAACCAACGTTAGTTTTGCTAAAGATCGTGCTTGCAGTGCTTGTATCGAAGGAAAGCTTCATGAGAAGGCTCACCCTCCCACGACTCTCATTTACTCGAAGAGGCCTTTGGAGCTCCTTCATTTGGATCTCTTTGGGCCTCCATCCTTTGATAGTCTTGGGGGTAGAAAGCATTGCTTGGTAATTGTGGATGACTATTCAAGATACACTTGGGTGTATTTCTTCAAGAGGAAGAGTGAGACCCAACAAACCGTCATTGACTTTGCAAATGAAGCCCAACGTCAACACAATGCAAAGATCTTGACAATAAGAAGTGACAACGGCACCGAGTTCAAGAACTACACCTTGGATGAGTTTCTTAGTGATGAGGGGATCAAGCATCAATATGCCGCACCTTACACCCCTCAACAAAACGGTGTTGCGGAGAGGAAGAACCGGACGTTGATGGATGCCGCAAGGACCATGATGGCGGAGTTCAAGTCTCCATACAACTTTTGGGACGAAGCCATCAACACCGCGTGTCATGCATCCAATCGGCTCTACCTCCGCAAGGGCTTGAACAAGACTCCATATGAGATACTCACGGGTATCAAGCCCAACCTCAAGTACTTTCGGGTGTTCGGGTGTAAGTGTTTCATTCTCAAAAAGGGTGTTCGGTTGTCTAAATTTGAGGCTAGAGCATATGAGGGCATATTTCTTGGTTATGCTACAAACTCTCATGCTTACCGTGTCCTCAGTAAATCCACGGGACTTATTGAGGAGACGTGTAACGTGGAGTTTGATGAGAATAACGGCTCCCAAGTGGAGCAAAGTGGCACTTGTGATGTAGGTGATGAAATTCCTCCTCAAGCCATAAGAAGAATGGGTGTTGGTTTTATCCTACCCATTGAGGAACCCCTTGTGGCCGAAGGAGAAGGACAATGCTCCACTCAAGTGGAGCCATCACCAACCCAAGGCCCACACGCTTCCGAAGAACAAAGTGAAGGCCCTCAACCTCATGAACAAGACCAAGGGCAAGATCATGCTCAAGACGGTGGAGACACACCAAGTGATGCCCAAGGTCAAGTTCTCTCCTCCGAGCAAGTTCAAGATCAAGAACAAGCTCAAGACGGCGCTCAAGATGATCAAGTGACCGGTCCTCAACTCACCTCCGAGGAGGAATTGGAGCGTCGTGCCGCCAAGATTGCTTCCAAGCTCTCCACCAAGGGTCATCTCATGAAGAATGTGCTTGGAAGCATTCAAAAGGGGGTAAGCACTCGTAGACAATTGGCAAACTATTGTGAACATCACGCGTTTGTCTCTTGTGTGGAGCCCCAAAAGGTATATGAAGCTCTCGAAGATCCGGATTGGCTCAATGCCATGCATGAAGAACTCAACAACTTCGAGTACAACAAGGTGTGGAGATTAGTGCCAAGGCCATCGGGGAACCACAATGTCATTGGAACGAAGTGGATATTCAAGAACAAGCAAGATGCTCATGGGACCATCATCCACAACAAGGCACGATTGGTGGCACAAGGCTACTCCCAAGTCGAGGGTATCGACTACGGTGAAACCTTTGCTCCCGTTGCTCGCCTTGAATCTATTCGTTTGTTGATTGCTTATGCTTCTCATCACAACTTTAAGTTGCAACAAATGGATGTGAAGAGTGCTTTTCTTAATGGACCTATTAATGAGTTGTTGTATGTCAAGCAACCCCCCGGGTTCGAGGATCCCTACTTTCCCGATCATGTGTATCAACTCGATAAGGCACTCTATGGCCTTAAACAAGCCCCACGTGCGTGGTATGACCACCTTACCGAGTTGTTACAAGATCGTGGGTTTGAAGTTGGGCTAATCGACCCCACTCTTTTTACTAAGAAGGTCAAAGGGGAGTTGTTTGTGTGCCAACTATATGTTGATGACATTATCTTTGGTTCCCCTAACAAAGCTTTCAATGAGGAATTTACCGCACTCATGACCTCAAAGTTCAAGATGTCTTCCATGGGAGAGTTGAAGTTATTTCTCGGTTTCGAAGTAAAGCAAAGAAGAGAAGGAACCTTCATCAACCAAGCCAAATACACTCAAGACATGCTCAAGAGATTCAAGCTAAGTGATGTCAATCCGGCGTCCACTCCAATGCCCACCAAGTGCCAACTTGACATCGATCCCAATGGTAAAGCGGTGGATCAAAAGGTATATCGCTCCATGATTGGTTCATTACTTTACCTTTGTGCATCTAGACCGGATATCATGTTGAGTGTGGGAATTTGTGCACGTTTTCAAGCCGCACCTAAGGAAAGCCACTTTGTGGCGGTCAAGCGAATCTTTCGATATTTGGCTCATACCCCAAACTTTGGCTTATGGTACCCAAGAGGAGCAAACTTCAAGCTTGTAGGGTATTCGGACTCCGATTGGGCGGGAGACAAAGTGGATAGGAAGTCCACTTCCGGAGGGTGCCAATTCCTTGGTTGCTCTTTGGTAAGTTGGTCTTCTAAAAAGCAAAGTTGTGTGTCTCTATCGTCCACCGAAGCGGAGTATGTGGCAGCCGGGAGTTGTTGTGCACAACTCTTATGGATGAGGCAAAATTTAAAGGACTACGGTGTCATTTGTGACAAAGTGCCTCTTTGGTGTGACAATGAAAGTGCCATCAAGATTTCTCTCAACCCGGTGCAACACTTCAAGACGAAGCATATTGAGATTCGGTATCACTTCATCCGGGATCATATCAGGCGAGGGGAGATCGAGCTCAACTATGTCAACACTCATGATAACCTTGCAGATATTTTCACGAAGCCGTTGGATGAAGCAAGATTTCGCGAGTTAAGGCATGAGCTAAATATCATTGATTCGAGCAATGTTGCTTGAACACTTGCACTCCCCACCATACTCGACTTGTTATCTTGTTTAGGTGTAGGCATGGACATAGGGGGAGTGTTGTTCTCTTAATGAACTCTCCCTCCCCTTATTATGCATAAATTGATCAACTCTTTCACATTAGCCATTTTTTATGGTACTTGTGCTTCAAAGACGAGTTTTGGTCATGGGCCCAAGAATAATTCTTCGCGGTGCCATACCAATTGACTCAAACATAGGTGGCCTCGGCCACCGCCCTCTCTTGTAGAGGTGTGTGATTCTTGTCCTCGTGCTGATGCTTTTGTTGCTTTGTGTTTGCTCTCTTTTCTTGCCGTTTGTTTCTCTTTTCTTTTGAGCTAAGCCTTTGTGTCTAGTCTTTGGAGTATTGGCTGGGCGGTACTACCGTTGGTGGTGCGCGGTACTACCGCTTATGTTGACAAGCGGTACTACCACCCACCCGAGCGGTACTACCGCTGGGGGGCGGGATCAGGGGGTTATGTCGGGGCAGGGGGAGGTTTCTCCTCCCCCATACCCATTCGCACCACCCCTTCGTCCCTCTCCCTCTCTCCAGCGACTCCTCGCCGCGGGAGGGCTCCAGCGGGCCGCCGTCTCCGGGCCATCCCTCTCCATTCCCTTCAGTGGAGTCGCTCCCCACCTCGTCCTCTTGCCATGGACGCCGGTATTGCCCTCGTTCCTTCTCTCTTTTTGCCTAGTTCTCAGATCTAGCGTTTTTGGGGCAATAGTGGTTGCATCTCTAGATTTTTGGCTAAATCTCGGCTTGAGTAGTTTGGAGAAGGCGTCTAGACTATGTGGATTAAGTTTTGGTAGGATTATTTTTGAATTTGGCAGTCCGGTAGTGCCGGATCTGACCACGGCAGTAGGAACCCCGGTTCCCCGTCTTGCGCAGTACTACTGCTCCCGCTGGGGCGGTACTACCGCTTGGGCGGTACTGCCGCCTACGGCCAGCGGTACTACCGATGCCTGCCAGATTCCATCATTCCCCTACCTCTGTTTGATCCATGTTGTTTTGTTTGGAGGCTTACGCTTTTTCTTTCGTGTTGGTTTTTCTGTTCGTGTGTTTGGTTCCAGGTGGTGAACGTCCTGAGGAGCAAGTCCGCCGTGTCAACCCCGGTCGTGCAACCTCAAAGCGCTACCGCACCTCTGAGTCAGTAGGTGCTTCCTCAAGTGCGGCTCCTCCGCCTCAACATCAGAAGAAACTTGCCAACAGGCCGAAGCCAAAGGGCAAGACTGTGACTGAGTTGTCTGCTAAGGAGTTCTGGGAAAGGCGTCGCCGCAACCCCTATGCGGAAGACCAAGAACCCAATTTTGTCAACCGCCCGTTCTGGAACCGCTTTCAGTTTGCCATCTACTTTGATGTGATCAAGGCCAAGAAGAATCTCTTTGTTAGTGTTTGCACCATCGACACGGATGCAATTGAGAAGGATCCTGAGTACTTTGGTGAAGCTCTTCAGATGTGTACTCAGCTCAACATTCTCAGAATCATGCAGTTCAACAAGGACTTTGATGCAGATTTGGTGGCTCAGTTCTATGCTACTGTCCATCTTGGAACTGATGAAGAAAGGACTCTGACCTGGATGACAAATGGCAAGTTACTGTCTATCAAGTGGAAGGCCTTCATAGAGTTACTTCATGTGGAAGGTCGCGGGCTTGAGACTCCTGTCGGCTTTCGCCCTCACCGCAACGTCAACTCCACTCACAAGCAAGCTCTCTGGCCCTACTGCACTGTGAAGGTTCACCCTGTGACTAAGAAGGAAACCTATGAGTTGTCTACTTACCTGGACATCCTTCATCGTGTCTTTCGAGAGACCCTCTTTCCTCGCATCGGGAATCTGGATATGGTCCACTCCTATCTCGTGGATATGCTTCTCTTCTTCCAGCATGAGAAGGAAGCAAACACTGGCGAGTCCCTGGACATTTCTCATGTTATGTGGTCTGAACTTCTCACTGCCATTTCTGAGCGCAAGTGCCCGATCTATGGTCCATTTATCATGCTGCTCATTGAGAAGGCCTGGGCACGTGTCCATCCCCAAGTGATGCTGGAAACTGGAGAATTGGTCTCTCATGAGATCAAGCGTCTGAGGAAGAAGGACAGTTGGGGCGTCCCAGCCCCTAAATCCGGGGGGCCATCTACTGCTGCTGACATGGAGACCGAGGATGGGACTGAGGCCGATGATGACGATGAGGATTATGAGCCTTCTGGGACAGAGCCCTCTTGGGCAAAGAAGATCAAGCGCAAGATGAAGAAGCTCTTCTACATGGAGTCTCGTGGTCAGTACATGACTCATGTGGCTGAGAAGAAGGCCAGGGGGCGTCACAAGGAGCTCATGCGTCGGCTAGGTGTGACCGTTGTTAGTGGGTCTGAGGGCCAGATCACTGAGGAAGAGGAGTGGATTCAGCAGCACTGTCCGTGGACTGATTCCGACACCGAGCAGTTTCCGACTGAGGATGGCAGTGCAGATGACCCTGCTGGGATGTGATGAGAGAGCTCCTCAGTTTGCCTTCACCTGGAGCCGTAGCGTCGCTCTTTGCCCTTTTGGTGTCTCGATGCCAAAGGGGGAGAGAGCTTAGGGATTTTCTTTATGGTGTGCTTTCTGGTGTCGTCATTTTCTGTGTTGTGTCGTTGTGTTTTCTCGCGATTTGCCTTGTTTGGTTGTGTGCCAGTGAGACCTAAGTTCCAGATATATGGTGTAAGAAATATGCTACCTTACCTTTATCTATGTCTTTCTAGTACTTTGGTATCTTATGAGTTGCTTGTCTATCATGTTATATTACCTGCTCTCATGTATCCTATGCTTAGGTTGTTGGACTATAAAATATAGGGGGAGTGTTGATCCTAATGTGTGTGTCCTACATTCCAAAGGCACTACCAACTAGGTGCACACATTCAGGGAGAGCCCGTCTATATTTTGTAGTTCTAAGTTTCTTTACTTTCATGATATATCCTTGTGAAAATCCCTGGTTGTCATCATTCCACCAAAAAGGGGGAGTTTGTTAAGGCATATCTCCCTAGATGTAGTTTTGGTGATTGATGACAACATGTTTGCGGACTAATCGTGTGCTTTGAGCATTTCAGAGATTCATCATTTGGCACAAGACGATTTCTTTCCCCTCTGACTGTCATTCAAGATGGTGTAGCTCTTTCGCTTCTTTTGGTGGATTAGTTTCGTAGGAGTCACCGTACTATCAAGAGGGGGTCCGCTTTGGTAAGGCTAGGGTGGAATCAACACGTACACATCCTCTTTACACCCTCTGAGCCTTTCCGCTTCATTGGAGTTTTCTTTCCTCTCTCTTTGGGCTGAGTCTGGTCCCAGCGGTAGTACCGCGGTACCCAGCGGTAGTACCGCTTAGGGGTCACAAGCGGCAGTACCGCTCCGCAGCGGTAGTACCGCTGGTGTGTCCTCAGCAGTAGTACCGCTACGGTACCAGGCTCCTACCGCGTCGACTCGAGGGGTCTTTTCGTGTCGGATTGTGCGGTACTTCGCAGCGGCAGTAGAGCGGCAGTACCGCTCTTAAGCGGTAGTACCGCCCTACCACCGTGGCAGTACCGCCCATGTCCATATCTCCCCTGCCCTCCAATCTCCACGGTAGTACCGCCGTGGGAGTGGTAGTACCGCTGGTCTCAGCGGTAGTACCGCTGCCTTATGCGGTAGTACCGCCCTCTGCGGGGCTGTTGTGGGGGGTAACGGTTGGATTGTTCCCCCCACTATATAAAGAGGTCTTCTTCCCCATAGTTGACCTACCTCTTCCCCCAAAAGCTCCATTGTTGCTCCAAGCTCCATTTTCGCCCGATCTCTCTCCCTAGCCAATCAAACTTGTTGATTTGCTCGGGATTGGTTGAGAAGGCCCCGATCTACACTTCCACCAAGAGAAATTTGATTCCCCCCACTTATCCCTAGCGGATCTTGTTACTCTTGGGTGTTTGAGCACCCTAGACGGTTGAGGTCACCGCGGAGCCATAGTCCATTGTGGTGAAGCTTTGTGGTGTCGTTGGGAGCCTCCAATTAAGTTGTGCAGATTGCCCCAACCTTGTTTGTAAAGGTCCGGTCGCCGCCTTCAAGGGCACCAATAGTGGAATCACGGCATCTCGCATTGTGTGAGGGTGTGAGGAGAATACGGTGGCCCTAGTGGCTTCTTGGGGAGCATTGTGCCTCCACACCGCTCCAACGGAGACGTACTTCCCCTCAAAAGGAAGGAACTTCGTTAACACATCCTCGTCTTCACCGGCTCCACTCTTGGTTATCTCGTCCCTTTACTTTCGCAAGTTTACTTGTGTTATATCTCTTGCTTGTTTGCGTGCTTGTTGTCATTGCATCATATAGGTTGCTCACTTAGTTGCATATCTAGACAACCTACTTTGATGCAAAGTTTAATTTGGTAAAGAAAATCGAAAAATTGTTAGTTGCCTATTCACCCCCCCCCCTCTAGTCAATTATATCGATCCTTTCAATTGGCTGTACCACACCTGTGCTGAATGATGACTTTTGGGAAAGTCAGCACACCAACTCTCCACTCTTCACACCATTGCAACAAATTCCTCAGTCCCCAGCAACTACAATTCAAATGGGATCTGATGAACCACATGCTACACCGTCTGTCCATGAAGAAATTCCAGCCGCTAGTGCTGAAGAAAATGAAAATGAAGAATTGAAGACCCAGGCTGTCACTGGTGTAGAAGCTGAAATTCCTCAGCATGAAGAACCTGAGATTGCGATTCCTGCGGTGATAATGCAATTGACTAACACTCCTCAGCCCAAGCCAAATGATCCATTCTCAAAGAAGCAGAAATTCAAGGCTGATGATTTCTTCGGTGAGCACGTGTTCTTCACTGACTACAATCCTTATGATTCTGCTCGTCTTAGAAGGAAGCGCTTCTGGACCGCCAGCCAGGCCAACTTCTATTCCTCAGTGCTCTTCAACAAGGACAAAGTCTTCGACCACGAGCATATTCCTCATGTGGACATGGAATCACTGACATGCTTCACTCCTGTCCTCAGAGTGCTTCATGACACAGGCCTCCTCAACTTTTGCACAGACATAGTTGATTGGAATGAAGAACTCATTCTTCAATTCTACGCAACTCTGCACATCACAAGAGATCCTGACGATGTAAACTCCTGGGTTTTGGACTGGATGACTGAGAACACTCACTATAAGGCACCGGCCACTGAATTACTTCATGCCCTGCCCATCAGTCCTCCACTTGAAGGAGCTCGTTGCATGTACCAAGAGCCTGAGCTTACTGATCACTATATGCAAGTGCTGATGAAGCCATTGAAGCCCGGTCAAGCCTCAAGGACAAAATTCCTCGTGAAGGAATTGCAGTATGTACCAAGGACAGTCTATCGCATTCTGACGAAGACTATGAGTCCAATCAAAGGCCACGACTCCTCTGATGAGGAAAATGTCGGCATCATGAAGAATCTGGTCTTCAACATCATTCATGGCATTCCTATCAACTATCATGATTTCTTCATGAGGACTCTGGCAAATGTTGCTCTTTCACCTTTTGAGCTGAAGCCTTATGCACCCTGGATCATGAGATTCCTCAGAACAAGGTCTTCACTCAACTACAAGGCTGATTTTCAGAATCACCTCAGCTACTTGCCCCCGATTGAAGTCCTCAAGCGGACCTATTCCTCAGCTGACGAAAAGGGCAAGGCACCAGCTGTTATAGATGAAGGCATTCGTCCATTGGATGGTCAGTTTCGCAAGGCTGCATCGTATTCCACCAATGATGACTCTGCCACTCATGATTCTGCTGCCCATGCCTCCAAGCCAAATCCTCAAGCCACTTCTCCTCGTGTGATGACTGACCGTGAGCTTCTGCTAAGTCTTCACCAGAAGGTGGATCGAAACCACAAATGGGTTAAGCGTCAGTTTGGTTCTATTCTTCACAACATGACTGCTACACATAATGCAGTGAAGAAAAACCATTACTACCTCCATGAAGTCTTCGATCGCACCTAGGCTATCCTGTCACATGTATATGGTGAAGAAGATCTGAAGAAAATGGGTCTCAAGGAAGACTTTGACTGGTCTGCACCTCCACCGAAGAAATACAAGAAGGTCAAGGTTCCTTCCTTGGTGGCCAGCTCCTATTCTTCATCGCGCGACACCGATGAGCATGAAGACATGGACGACACTGCGGCAGGCCCTACTACGACAAACGACCCCAACAACGCTGGCGCTCCTTCATCAACTTGATATTCTTCAGGGGCGTTAGTCCTCATTTTCGATCCTTTTGGTCATTCGATGACAAAGGGGGAGAAATTTGAGTTAGTCTTCAAGTGGGTCTATCATATATGGGCGTTTTATTGCTAAGTTACAACTCTCATTCTTCTGATGACTTTGCTGGATCGAGTTGTAAACTTAAACTCTATGGTAGCCTGATACTTTTGGTGTTTCCTCTGCA
Organism: Aegilops tauschii subsp. strangulata; assembly: GCF_002575655.3. NCBI lineage: Eukaryota > Viridiplantae > Streptophyta > Magnoliopsida > Poales > Poaceae > Aegilops > Aegilops tauschii. The sequence continues at coordinate 202,684,585 of NC_053037.3, read as the reverse complement.
TGATTATTCCTCGTTAATGTTAATGCACGCATGCTGAATTACATCAGTCACCATATGTCATCATGCATTTCATATTCTTCATATTATATGTCAAATGCGTGTATGAATTGCAAGATATAGGGGGAGATCTCCATGATTCTACTCTTCAAGTGTGCATTGCTTCAAAAGCAAATTCCTCACTATGCACATCTTCAGGGGGAGTTCTTCTATATCTTGCAATCAAATTCCTCAATATCAGTATTTACACTTTATATGTTTTTCCCTGTTGAAAACTTCACCTATATTGTCATCAATCACCAAAAAGGGGGAGATTGTAAGTGCATCTAGTGCCCCTTAGTGATTTTGGTGTATTGAAGACTTATAGGTTAAGGGACTAATGTGTTTATGAGTGTACACAGGTCTATAAGTCTATGAGGAGTTTGATATTTACAGAGAAAGTCGACCCCTAAAAATGAAGTTCTTCGACTGAAGACTTTGGATTTCTGAAGACTTTCTGAAGACTTTGAAAGTGAAGAAATTGGTGTGACCTTGAAGACTTGGTATTCATTCGAGGAACATGAAGCGTGAAGACTTTTGTTTTCATAGTTTCATTTTCTCTTTCTTGAGTCATAGGAAACACCGTACTGTTAAAGGGGGTCGAGGACATACTAAGGAAAAATTTCCATGTGATGCTCAACTCAAAATCCTACACCTACCAATCCCTTCGAGTGAAGCCATTGGAAATCTCATATAGTTCAGTCATATTCTTCAGTGACAGAGACGAAGTTCTTCTGGTCTCTGAGGAATTTGTTCTGACTGAGGAGTTAGGAATTCGCCAGTGCGGATTGCCTACACAGTGAGGAACATGATAGCCCTGAGGAATTTGATACTCAAATTTCCGACCGTTGTTGTGCTACGCGCCAGCTGTCCTAAAATATCTTATCCACCTAACGGTCATATTATTGAAGGGCATTTATGTCTTATCATGTCGGGCTGCTCCCTAGGCTATAAATAGCCGCCCCCTACAACCACTAGCTGGTTGGCTGCTCCGAGAGAAACTGACACTTGTCATTTTAGAGCATCCCATCCTCCGAGGACTTTGAGCGAAAATCATCAAGTGAGGAAAAACCCAAACCCAAACACCTACAAACCCAAAGTGATTGAGCATCACTGAAGAGATTGATCCTACGTGGATCCGACGCTTGTTACCTTTGAAGATTGTGCTTCTTCCAGACGGTTAGGCGTCATGGTCTAGAGCATCCAAGAGGAATTGTGGATCACCGAGTGACCGAGTTTGTGAAGGTTCAGAAGTCACCTAAAGACTTACCACGAGTGATTGGGCGAGGTCTGTGTGACCTTAGCTCAAGGATAATACGGTGAGGACTGTGTGTCCTCAGGTTTAAATACCTAGCCGCTCCAACCAGATGTACAACTGAGACAGCAGTTGGAACTGGTCTACCAAATCATTGTCTTCACCAAGCCTACTGGTTCAATTCCCTCAACTCTTTCATTTCCTCATTATTGTGTTGTGTGCTTGTCATATCTGTGTTTGAAGACTTTGACTGAAGACTTTCTCAATTTCCTTAGTTTAATTTCTTCAGTCTGTTTGTCTTCATCCTGTGTTATCCTGTGATTACGCTTTCTGTACTCTGTGCTTGTCTTCATTTCATCATGATGACCATACTTGTGTTCTGTTATGTTTACTTTTGAGTACTTATTCCGCTGCTAGTATTTCTTCGCTAAAGAATTTCCTCACCGGCAAATTCCTCAGTGAAGAATTCATAAAAATCGCCTATTCACCCCCCCCCCTAGTCGATATAACGCACTTTCAGGGCTAAAGGACCCAAGATTAAAATCGGCCTCCGGGGCGGCGTCCGAGAGGGGAGGAGAAGGGGATGGCGTCCTGGGCCACTTGGACGAGGAGGAGGCCTTCGCTGCCGCAGCCCTTGTCTAGCGCACGGGCTACGCCTGGGCCCGTTGCCGCTGCGCGGTCTTGCCAGGCCAGACCAACTAGCCGGAGCCAGCCCGCTGAAGGACGCGTTTCTTCCCTGGGGCCGAGGAGCCATCCGCATCAGTTTCCTCTTCGGCCGACTCCCCGACCACTTCTTCGACAAGGGGAACCCTAGCGCCGGCGCCGCTGGGTTCCCCGGCAGACCCCGTCCACTCGGCGAACTCCTTCTCCTCTGCGGCCACGTCGGCCTCGTCCTCCACGGTGCCTTGGCTGCCAGCCTCCTCGGCAAGTGCTGCCTCCTCCGCCCTGGTGGCAATGTACGCCAACTCTTCCTCAGTGGTGGCGCGGATGAGTTTTGGCTCGTCATGAACATACCTCTCCGACAAGTTGTCGAAGAATGTCTGCACCAGCTCCGTTTTTGGCTCGGCCCAGGTCGAATCAAGGCCGTGCGCGTTGAAAATCGGCTTCATGGCGAAAATGGCGGTCCGGAAAGAGTTGTTGCCAGGGGAACTTGCCCAACACCAGCAAAGCCGCCACCGTTGAGCCTGAGAGTTCTGACACCATCGACAATGTCGAGACCAAGACTCGGGGGTGCCTGCATGGTGGCATGCAGATCTTTGTGAAGACCAAAGCCTGCGAGTCTACATAAGAACCAGAAGACGAAGATCCCCGGCAAGATCCTTGCCGGGGACGGCCGAAGACCCCCGGCAAGATCCTTGCCGAGGACGGCCGCGATACCCCGGCAAGACCCTTGCCGAGGGCATCTGCGGGGCCGCAGCCATGCTCGCACCTACCAAAGTTTCGCTGCCCCACGACCGCCCCAACGCGGCAACTAGCCCACCAACTAGGCGAGCACCTAGGTGGCAGCATGCGGCTTCTAGGCCAACTAGTCAAGCACCTGTGTGGTGGCATGCAGATCTTTGTGAAGACCTTGTCACCGGACCAGCACAACAACCAGCCAGCCAGCATGGCGCTGCATGCCTTGTCAGCTTGGACGTGCATCGAAGCAAGGCGAGGCGGCGACGGATGGGACGAGCTCTGTTGCCGTCCCCGATAAAGCAAGAGGGCACATAGGCAGCGCATTAAATGCGTTTGTCTTACGGTGTCAGGCGATAAACTTGTACATTGTAGATACTTTCCACCTTCTGTGTGCCGCTGTGGCGACCCCTTTGACATATAAAAGGAGGCTCGAGGCGTACTGTGGAAGGATTCGGACTTTTTGGACTAGGCACGCATAGTAGCTAGTCCAAAAACTGAAGAACACAAGATAAACACAGACAAGCAGGACTAGGGTTTTATGCATCATTTGCGGCCCGAACCTGGGTAAAAATCCCCTTGCGTTGATCGCTAGAACTGCTCTTTACGCAGCTCTTCACCCCCGCCAACCGTAGGAGGGATTCCCTGGGAATCCCATAGTGTTTTCCCCGACAATATCCTTCACCAATTTCGATTGATGACAAGCAACAGATTTGGTATACTACTTATTCTTCTTGAAAGGGATTAAGGAGATATATAGGGAAAACTTGGGAAGGTCCGCCAGTAGGATTTTCTAAGAACAAATGAATTAATATGATAACAAAGGAAGAGTAATCTTGAACGAACCACCGTAAGAATTGAAAATGAACGAAGAGAGAGAATGAATCGTCGGGAAGAATTGGAAAACAAGTGAAGTTACTTGAGGGAATTTAGATACAAGGGAACGAACAGATGACAAGCTGACTAGAAATACTTGAACAATGCACCAGTAAGATTTGGAAATGAGAGCTGAAAGTGGAGAATGAGAAATATTCAGAAATGATGGCCTTCGGATGATCGAGAAAGGAAAGCAACTCATGAAATGTGTCGCATGGGTATAAAAATAATTCTCACAATCAAAAACAATTATGAGGATGTCATGAAGCTAGAACCATGAATCTTCGCGAGTACGGACCAAGATTTAAGAGAAACTTTTCTTCAGTCTTCAAGCAGAGAATGACGACGAGAATACCATGAAGAATTGTTGAGACACTCTAGAATAATGAATAAGGAAAGGTTGGGCGAAAGATGAAAAGAATTTGATAGTGATCTTGGAGAAGGCATTTGACTGATGAAAATTCATTCTTATGTCAAACTTTGAAAAAATTGACAATAGCTCCGAAAAAAATTAGAAGAGTCGGGTAAGATCTTGGGAAAAAGACACACCGTTGAACGATTTTTAAAGAGAGATTGCACCGGTTCACTTAAATGGCTTAACTGAGGTAACAACCTCGAAATAACTTGAATGGATTAAGAATGGAAGCACGAATATTCGAAGATATCTTCTACACTCCGGATGAGGTGCACCAGCTTGGGAAAAGATTGGACAAATGAAAGGAATATGCTCAACACCGAATCTTGAATTAACTCCACCGAGGAAGAAAATGGTAACGAAGAATTATGAACTTGAAGTTTATGAGCATCTCCATGAGAATCACCGGGTAAGAACTTTGAAGGAAAAGAATGAAGTGACTTCACAAGAATAAAATGGATACTGGATTAACAAATCCGAGTCCTTGAAGAAAAGGGTCGGATGGTGGGAAAAACAAAGGCAACTTGGGACGGATGAAACGAACAAATCCTCAAGCTTCTCAACAACGCCCGTATGGAATTACTTGAAGAGAAGTGAACCTATTGAAAAGGATTGACATGACAATCTCGATGATAAAGAAGGATTAGCACTCCCATAGATATATGAAAACACCCCTTAGAAAAGTGATGGAATCCACATTTGACTTCGAAGCAACTCGAATACCACAACACAAAACGAAACAACGGATTTGGCTTGCGGAATAAGCCGGAAACAAACATATGATAGAGATTTCGCCCAAAGTGTTTGTGATGAGGCCCCACGTGCACGACGTACAGCGGACATCATGAATGAAAAATGAGACGTCCCCGAATCGGCATAGGCAAGGACTCTTTAAGACGCCTCGTGACCCCTGTAAATTGAACGTGAAAAACGAACCACTAGACGTTGGACCCCAGTCTCAAATCATACATCTGTCGAAAAGAAATCCTAGGTAACTACTTGAACTCCCACCTATTAACTCCCAAAACTTTCTGTTTATGCAATCTAGTGTTGGGGATACAGAGAGGCACAAATATCTCACACAACTAATAAATCCTACACTCCAACTGTATCCATCCGTCAACACATAACCAAGAAAACCTCGGAAATTGTGTACCTCAGACCTTCGAAAACATCCGATATACTAGCTGTGGCAATACATTTGATCGCTCTCCCCAGTACTGGGTGGCGCCAAACTACACTCACCACAAAGAGTATAGAAGCGTTTTCGATGTCGGCGACCTCTGGTATTCCGGAACTGAAATGATAAGCACTGTGACAAAAATACCTTGGAGCTCAACTCCCCGGGACACTGCCACAACCCCTAAATGTCGGGAGGCACCAAGACAAAACCCCCATCACAATGATATCACAATGATCCAACAATACCCGCATGATCCTAACAAAATTTGAGTGAAAAAGGATAGAAGAGTGGGAAAACACCTACGTCACGAGTCCTCACCAGAGCGACAAAGGGGATAAGGAGTAAAAAGAATTGCTACTCTCCGATATAACTAAGACTCAAAATAGTTTTGTTCTAGACTCAACAACGGCAGCGGTTTGATCAATCAAGGGGGCTCCTAAGGTCGGTAAGGCTCTGATACCAACTTGTAGCGCCCAACATGCAATTCTATCCCAATCATGTGATGAATTCATGATTGGGGCACAACCGCATTTCAAGCGCATAGCAACGTGGATATCATTACAACATACCATGTATTGAATAGATTAGAATACAAGATAAAGGCTTACACTCGCCACAAGCTACAATATGAATACAATGATACATCAATATGTAGCAATCATCATACAGAAGAGCAGGATCCGACTATGCATGAAAACAAACGAAAAGAAGAATGACATCCACCCTGCTAATCCCGGGCTCCCGACACGGAACCTATTCCCTTGATCGAAGAAGAAGAAGAAGAACTCCAAAAGTAATCAAGCATCGCTCTGACGTCAAAGCATCGCATTACCTGTACCTGCAACTGCTGTTGTAGTAATCTGTAAGCCACAAGGACTCAGCAATCCCATTACCATGGGTATCAAGACTAACAAAGCTTAATCGATATGGAATGGGTAATTGGTGAGGTTGCAGCAAGCGAATAAGCATTATATGGTGGCTAACTTACGAGTACAAGAATAAGATGAGAATCTACACAACGGTTGCAAACTCGCAATGATCAAGAAGTGATCCTGAACTACTTACGTTCAAGCATAACCCAACCGTGTTCTCATCCCGAACCTCGTCGAAAAGAGACGATCACGGTTACACACACAGTTGGTGTATTTTAATTCGGATCTGGTGTCAAGTTCTCTACAACCGGATATTAAAAACTCCCACCTGTCACATAACCGCGGGCACGGCTTTCAAAAGATTAAACCCTGCAGGGGTGTCCCAACTTAGCCCACGACAAGCTCTCGCAATCAACAGAGGAAAATCCTCCTCCCAGAACAACCCGATCAAGCTCGGAATCCCGGTTCACAAGACATTTCGACAATGGTAAAACAAAACCAGCAAGACCTCCCGACGTGCCGACACCCTGATAGTAGCCGCGCGTATCTCGTCTCAGTCCATGATCGGATAGGTCAGCCTACAAGTAAAACCAATCCTCGAGTTGCCCCGTGGCGGCCCCGCAGTCCGCCCATTTTGGACCAACAATCATGAGGAGCACCGGCCCGGGTTGTAGATTAAGAGTCCTCGGGTGCTAGTCGGTCCCTATGCAAGTTTTAGTTATTATTAGGCAAATGGTAAAACCAATGTTGGGTCTTGCTGGAAGAGTTTTATTCAAAGCGAACTGTCAAGGGGGGCCCATAAACCCCAACCGTGTTAGGAACGTAAAATCAAGGAACATAACATCGTTATGACAGAAACTAGGGCGACAAGAGTGGAAGAAAACACCAAGCAAAAGGCCGAGCCTTCCACCCTTTACCAAGTATATAGATGCATTAATTAAATAAGAGATATTGTGATATCCCAAGATATCCATGATATCCATGTCCCAACATGGAACAACCTGTAACTGCACCTGCAACTAGCAACACTATAAGAGGTGCTGAGCAAAGCGGTAACATAGCCACGCAATGGTTTGCTGGGATGGTGGAAAAGGTTAGAGACTAACATGGCAAATTGGGAGGCTTGATAAACAAGTGGTAGGTGGCGCGACATAGCAATAGCATCGAGACAACTAGCAAAGCAAAGATAGTAGTGGTATCCAAGGTAACGGACATCTTGCCTGAAATCCCGCTAGCAAGAAGACCGAATCCATGAAGTAGACGAACGGGCGTAGTTGATCGAATCCTCACGATCGCAACGTATCGAGAACTATCAAGGAGAAGCGCAACCGGAAAGAAGCAAACAACATGGTAAACCAACAAGCATAAACATGGCATGATGCGCAACCAAGTATGATGCATGTCCGGTTTAATGATTCATGGCTTGGCAAAGTGCAACAAACAATACTACAAATTCAGTGGAGCTCAATATGCAACGAGACACCACATTCAAATATTTAGTTATCTCTCATTTATGTACTCAACAATATTAAATGTTGGTTAACATGGCAAGAGGTGAAGTATAATCAAACTACATATTTAGGCAAGTGTAAATGAGGCCAGAATAACAAACAACAATTCTGGAAAGTCCCCATATGCAATTTTTGAATTTGGTACTGTTCTAACCTATACACAATTTTATAGTTTTTAAACATGCAAAGTAAGTGCACCATGTTAATCTATGCATTTTCTACACCTTTTACATATTTAAACATTTTAAACATGCATGAAAGTTGGAAATAAAATCATTTTAAACATTCTACACCAATTTTATTTAATTCGGAGCTGCGGTTATTTAGTTATGAAATAAACCATTTTAACAAGTCATTTATGCAAATAAAATCAAACAACACATTTAAACATTTTAAACATGCATGAAAGTTGGAAATTATTAAACTAGATGAAATTATAAGCATTTTACATGTATAAAGCATTTTAATCCGATGCACGGTTTGTGAATTATTAATGCATGAACATGGAGGGGTTTTCTGCAATATGTAAAACCTGGGAATTGATTAAATCGTCCAGAGAAAAAAAACACTATACGGGCCGAATCTGGCTAACAGGCCAAACAAGCAGGCACGGGGGCAGCTCACCTCGCTGGGCTCGGCCCAGGTCGGTGGAGGTGGGAGCTAGGCCGCGGGGCTTGCGGCTAGGCCTGGCGCTGGCATGGCTTGGTCCACGCGAGCGGGCGCGGGACGAGCGACCTGCTCGTTGTAGAGGAAGCAGAGGAGGCCGAGGCGCCATGGTAGGGGAACGGCAGCGGCGGCAGAACTTGGGGCCACCAGCGGCGGGGACGGGGCCCTGCCTGCGGGATCCGGCCGGGAACGGGCAAGGGCGGCGGAGGAAGGCGACGGCTTGGCGGTTGGCGTCCACGACGTCGGTTGTTGCCTGAAGAACGAAGACAGAGAAAATTCAGAGAAGAAAACGGAGAAGTGAAGAAGAAAAAGACGGCCAGGGAGATGGCGGGGGCGTGACGAGGCGACTGAATGCTCACCGACGAGGTCAGCGACTACAGGGCCGGTTGGCTTGGCGCAGATGGGTGCGTGCGTGCGCGGCAGGATCGAGCAGGACGAAGCACTCATTCATCTCGCACGTGAGGAAGCAGGCGGCAGCAGAAGTTGCAGGGGAGCCCGAAGATGAGGACGACAGGTGGACGAGGGGGGCGGATCCAAGGCACCGATGCTCCGGCGGAACAGTGGCGGCGGAGGATCACTTCCTGACCTCCCGCTCGGTGGTGCAGCCCTTGTAGAAGAACACAGCGACAACGCGATCAGAGCAGCAGCAAGAGAAAAAGAAACAAAAAGCGGAGAAGGGACACGGTGCGGAGGACCTGCAGGTCGGAGCGGCTTGACAGTGGGATCGCTTGCTGGCGCGGGGCGAGGGCACGATAGAGGGGGGCTGGAGGTGGTCATCGGCAGCAGCACCGGTCGTCGGCGACGAGGCGAGGCCGACCTTGAGGCAGCGGCGCAGAGGTCGGGGTCAAGGGGATCGAGGAGCTCCTCTCTGATGCGTTGGCGGCCGCAGTGGAATCAGGAAGAAGGTGAAGGCCTGGCTGCGAAGGAGATCGGGCAGAGGAGGCAAGAACTGTTTGCGGGCGCTGATTGGATGGATGGATTGGGCAGGAGGGAAGGTGGTTGGGTGGAGAGATCGGGACGGATCCCGAGGAAGAAGGAGGTTGGTCGGGTGGCTCGAATGGATCGGGCAAGATCCTGAGGATGGAGGAGACAATGGGCGGCGGCGGCGCGGAGGATTTGATGGATGGGACAGCTAGGGCTACGGTTTGTGCGGATATATATAGTAGGTGGTCAAAGGTGGACTATTTGGTCCCTCCGATTGAAATCAGACGGCCTGAGAAAAATAGACTAGGAGAGTCCAACAAATAACCGAAGATATTTTAGGGATGTTTCGAGATGATCCGGACCCATCGGTAATGACAACCCGGATCGGGTTCGGGGCGGTTTTCGGACGCGCCCAAAGGGTCTGAGCACTGTGTAGAGAGACTCCAGCTTAGGCAAGAGAGGGAACAAAGATCCAGGTTGCAAGTGGTCCGAGAAGGTCAATAGAGACAAACGGGAAGCGGCACTACCAACATATGCAAGTTTTGAAAAAATGGCGGCAACAGAGTGCCGATGCAATGCGAATGATGCGATGATGAAATGCAACAAGCAAATAACTAACACAGCTGACACGCAAAACATGGAAGGCATCTCGAGCGTCGGTCTCGGGTCGTCACAGTAGTCAAGCTCCTAGATCTCTTCGACCCTTCCGTAGAATCTTTCAGTTGTGGCGTTGTTGCCGGACATGCATTCCATTGTCACCCCTGAGTTCTGAAAATCACTGTTTATATCTTTGGCCTCCGTGTAGAACATGTATCCCTTGATATCGTATGCCTTATAGGTCGCGAGGTTGGCCGCAGGGCCATGTGCTAAGGTGTATATGAGCAATCCGTCCTTAGAGCCCTCTTCCAGGGGATTAGCAAGAACATGCTCTCTGAACCAAGGTAGGAAAGTGGAGTTGTGCTCTCTAATAACTTCGGCGTTCGTCTTGCATAGCCCCCGGTCATGGTACTTCTTTGCGATGGTTTCTTTGTGAAGTGTCGCGAAAGGTTCTACCACGTCTAGGTGATGCAGCACTACTAAGTTTGTTATGTCAAAGTCGTTGCTTGATCCGGTGGTCCACATGCAGTTCCCTGTGGCCGTTGGTGTGACCTTCTCCTTCGAGCCTCCCAAGGTGCTTGTTAACGGGCAAACCAACAACAGGGTCTTCGCCATATAGATAATTCTCACAGAAAGAGATGCACTCTTGAGTCAGATAGCCCTGGATGATGCTTCCATCCGGACGAGACATGTTACGAATGAATTCTTTGATGACCCATTCATCCTCTCGAATGGCATCATGCTGTGCAGGAATGCCGGCCCGAGCTCTATGATGTCATCCATAGTGTGGACACACAGATGCACCACGATATCAAAGAACGCGGGCGGGAAGTACATCTCAAGCTCATTTAGTATCACAACGATCTCTTCCTGTAGCCTTCGGAGCTGCTTCACACTAATCGACTTTCGAGAGATAACATCAAAAAATTTGCAGAGAACAATAAGCGTGTCACGGACGTGCTTGTACATTATCCCTCTAAGGGCAACAGGGAGTATCTACGTCATCATCACATGACAGTCATATGACTTCATCCCGCTAGACCTTTTCTTCTTAGTGTCTAGAAATCTGGTTATCTTCCCATAGTAACCGGAACTAACTTTGATTCCGGTAAGGCACTTGAAGAATTGATCGATATCCTTCGGCTTTAAGGTGAAGCAAGAGGGGCAATAATTCTCGGCCTTCTTGTTGACATTTTTGCCTCTGTCCCCCGCCCGACGATCCGTCTCCGTTCCTGTGTCCTCCAAAGACTTTTTATGGGGCATGTGCAGATCTTCCCTCATTTCCAATTCTTCCAAGTCTCTTATTGCCTTCGGCCCATCCTTGGTCTTCTTTGGCATGTTCATCAGTGTCGCAAGCAAGCTCTCGAGAACATTCTTCATGATATGCATTTGGTCAATGCAATGAGGCATGTCGAGTTTGGGACAGTACTCCAACTCCCAAAAAACAGACCTCGTTCAACAGCGGCTCCAGCGCTTTTTTCAGCTTTTCCGACGCAGGACACTCTTCGAAGTTTTTCAACAACTCATAGATTTCGGTGCGACTCCTCTTACATGGAGGTCCTCGATGCTCGACCTCACCATTGAATAGATCTCCATGGTTGGGTCATCCTTCTCGAGCCATCTTCGATGCCCCATGTACACGATTTTCCTAGACCCGCCATCTTTCATTAGTTGTAGAAACGTTGTATCATGCATGCACGGCGTGCATCCGCAATATTCATGGCACACCTGGCCTGCGACATATCCATGACCGAGATAGTCGTGCAGCGTCATCATCAGTGCGGCTCTCATATAGAAATACTTGCCTTTGCTGGCATCCCATGTCTTTGTCGGTGTTCTCCATAATGTGTCTAACTCCTCTTTCAGTAGCCCCGGATATTGACTAAAATTATTTCCCGGTTGTTTCGGCCCTTGAATCAGCATGCTCATGTGTATGTACTTTGACTTCATGCACAACCAGGGGGGAGGTTGTACATCCATACAAACACTGACCATGTGCTATGGTTGGGTTCTGGTTGCCAAACGGATTCATGCCATCGATACTCGTGCCAAGCACAATGTTCCTTGCATCACCTGCGAAATATCGATGTTCGGCATTGAACGCTCTCCACTGGCTTGCATCCGCGAGGTGTCTCAGCTTCGGATCATTGCCATTATCGGGCTTCACCCTCTCTGTGTGCCAATGCATGAGCTTTGCTTCCTTAGGATCTATGAAATAACGCTACAGACGGGGAGTGATCTGTAAGTACCATACAACTTTCTGGGGAGATTTCTTTCCGGCCTTCTTGTATCGAGAAGCATTGCACACCAGACAGTTGGTTTTTTCCTCGTGCTCCTTCCAATAAATGATGCAATCGTTGATGGATGCATGGTATCTCATGTGCGGCAGATCAAGAGGGCACAAGATCTTCTTGGCCTCATCGACACTAGTGGGACACAGGTTCCCCGTGGGAAGAACCTTCTTCAGATACTTGAGAAGCTCATCGAGGCTTGTCGGTCCATTTGTTTTTAGCCTTCGTCTTTAGAAGTTCAAGCGTGAAACTTAAGCGGGTTACCTCGGGATCGCAACTATCATACAATGGAGTCTTCGAGTCTACCTCCAGTTGCTCTAGCATGGCCTCCTATCTAGAAGCAGCTCTGTCACTACTCGTCTTCTTGCGAAGCAGGTCTCGAACATGACGGTCCCGCACGATTGAACTTAGTAGCGACGAAGGTTGGGGCGTGTCCGTGTCTTCTCCGCGCCATTTCCGGCCTCTTCTCTGCCGCCATTTCTGGGCCCTTCTCCACCGCCATTATCAGACATCTCTTCGTCTGGCCCCATGTCATCCTTGGCTACCCGTCGGCGTCATCATCATCTTCTTCTTCACTTATCCACCGACTATAGCCATCCATGAAACCATTCATGAGCATGTGCGCCTTCAAACGACCATCCTTATAGGGGTCGAGCCACACTCCTCCTTTGCATCTTCAACATGGACATAAAATCTTTGTCTGGTTATTTTCATACATGTCATGCACCGCCGATCGCAACCATCTTTCCACCATTGTTCCACTAACCATCAGGATCGTCTGTGGGGTAATAATAAGCTAATGATTATAAAAATGCATGTATGCATCAAAGTTATACAAAAATTCAGCATGACCTTCCCTAAAAATAGGACATATAGAGTTTGCCTGAAATTCGCCGAAACGGAAATAAATCGACATTTCAGCAAAACATAGGCAACTCACGCACAATTTGGCGGCAACTCATGCCACACGCACAATTTCCATCATATCACACGCGCGCACACACACACACACATATTTCCATTCTTGCAAAGAACAAATTTTTACTCACCTATCTCGAGATAGATTGAGCACGGTGATGAGGTTGGTGTCGCCACACACCTAGCTAGTGATCGAAAGTGGACAAAGATTACTTCTTTAAATGGATAGATCTAGTTGGGGAGGTAGAAAGGTCACTTCATTAAATGGGTAGATCCACCAAGCTAGTTGGGGAAGGATATGGCTCTAACTAGTGGAGGGGCAGGAAAAGTGAGGAAAAGAGAAAGGGGTTGCATTAATGGATGTGGTGTAGTTAGGGGCATTAAAGAGAGAGAAAGAGAGGTTGGAGAAGAAAGAGAGTAATGGGGGAGAAGCAAGTGAGGAAGAAGCAAAGTGAGGGAGAGAGGAGGGGAAGGGCAAAGTGAAGGGGGAGAGGAGGGGGGTGGAAAAGGTGGCTGCTGAGCCTTAGCAGCAGCGTGGGCCAGAAAACGGTGCTACTACTAAAACTTTAGTCGTAGCGCGGGCTTGCATGCCGCGCTGCTACTAAGTGGGGCCCACCATGTGGCATAGTACAACTTTATTTGCAGTGGTGGGTCTGCAACACACGCTACTGCTAACTTTTTAGCAATAGTGCGCTTCCAGTGGACCGCGCTACTACTATACATAGCCTGGTAGCTAAGGGGGATCACATAGCAGTAGCGTCTTTCAGCCTGGCCGCGCTACTGCTAAAGAGATAGCAGTAGCGCTTGTGTAAGCCCCACACTACTATAAAGTAGAAGTAGCGTGTTCCACAGAGTCGCGCTACTGATAAGCCTCCACCTATAAGGTTTTTCCTAGTAGTGTCAATTGGTGATGAAACTGCAAGGCAGGACACTGTTGCGAAGCCGTCGAGGCCATCTCCTCAACCAGAAGCACCACGTGTCATGACTAACCATTAACTCCTCATCAGCCTGCACTAGCAAATTCACAGGAATCATGATTGGGTTAAGCGTCAACTCGCAGCAGTTCATACCAACATGACAGTGATGCATAATGATGTTCGCAAGAACCACTACTACGCCCACAAGATATTTGATAGAACATGGGCCATCTTTCACACCTGAAGACAGATGACGAACTTGCCGCAATGGACTTCTAGATGAACTTTGATTGGGCAAATCCGCCCAAGAAGAAGTTCAAGAAGGTTCAAGTTCCTCCTCTCATCCCAAGCTCAGTGTCTCCATCACGATTGACTGACGAAAATGAAGATGTTGAAGACACTGCAGCAGGCCCCTCTGCTTAATGCGACCCTGACAACAACGTTGGCGCTCCTCCAACGTCTTCATGATGATATTCTTCAGGGGTGTTAGTTCTCAATTTCATCTCCTTTTGGTCATTTGATGACAAAAGGGGAGAAGTTTGAGTTAGTATTCAAGCGGGTCGATATATGGGTTATCTTTTTCTAAGTTACAACTCTTGGACTTTATTTAATTCTCTCTTTGATGAGTTGTAACTTAAATAACTGTTGGTGGCCTGACTCTTTTGCTACATTTCATATGCATGCCATGATCCTTGATATATCTACTCATGCATGCACAATTTCGTTAGACACCAATTTTCATCATGCATTCAAATTCTTCAATATCTTATGATCGTGCATGATTAGATTCCAAGATATAGGGGGACATCTCCACAATTCCAACATGCCATGTGCATTTGCAATCCAAAGCAAATTCTTCATATGCACATCTTCAGGGGGAGTTCCTCGATATCTTGTAACCAATTTCTTCATACTCTGTACTTACACTTCCATTATTTACTTCCATTGAAAAACTAACCAATTTGTCATCAATCACTAAAAAGGGAGAGATTGTAAGTGCATCAAGTGCCCCCTTAGTGGTTTTGGAGTATTGAAGACAAATGGGTTGAGGGACTAATGTCTTTGTGAGTGTACACAGGAGTTATAGTCCCTGAAGATTTGGTTTAACCCACACAAGACGACCCCTAAAAATGCATTTCTTCAAGTGAAGAACTTGGTGATGAAATTGGTACGGCCTTTGAAGAAATTGATGTGAAGACTTTGAAGCTTGAAGACTTTCGTTTTCGTAGTTTCTTTCTTCTTATTTTGAGTCATAGGAAAAACCTTACTGTTAAAGGGGGTCTAGGTGAATCATAGTTCACATTTCCAAAGTGATGCTCAAACCTATGCATACACAAGACGCTTCGAGTGAGGCCTTTGGAAATCTCAGGAATAGCTGACGAATTTGCTAGTGACAGTGACAAAGTTCATCTGGTCGTTGACGAATTTGGTCAGGCTGAGGAGTTAGGATTTCGCCAATGCGATCTGCCTATCGTGAGGAAATTGAGTGCCCCGACGAAATTGAGAGTTCAATTTTCCGACCGTTGCTGCGCCATGGGCCAGCTGTCTAGTGGATCCTTATCCTGACAACGGTCATGTCTGAGAAGGGCATTTATGACAATTCATGTCGGGTTGCCGCTGGCTATAAATACCCCCCCCCCCACACACACACACACAACCACTTGTTTGTTGGCTACTCGAAGAGAACTTGACACTTGTCATTTGAGAGCAACCCATCCTCTCACGACTTTGAGAGAATTCTAAGTGAGGAAAAACTCAACCAGAGCCAAAGTGATTGAGTATCACTGAAGAGATTGATCTGTGTGATCCGACGCCTATTACCTTTGAAGACTGTCATTCTTCCAGACGGTTAGGCGTCATGTTCTGAGCTCCCAAGGGCCATCGTGGTGCACCGGTGAACAAGTCTGTGAAGGTTTTGGAAGTCTAACTTGAAGACTTACTACGAGTGATTGAGTGAGGTCTAAGTGACCTTAGCTCAAGAGGAATACGGTGAGGACTGTGTGTTCTCTGAATTTATCTCAGCCGCCTCAACCAGACGTACAATTGATACAACAACTGGAACTGGTCTACCAAATCGTTGTGTCTTCACCGAGCCTACCTGGTTTCAAATTCCTCATCCTTACCTTTACTTTATTCCGCTGCTGAAGAATTTGTGATCTACCTTCTGACGAATTTGAACTGAAGAATTTCATCATGTTGTCTTTTATTTCTTCCGTTCATCTTGCTTGTATGCTTGTATGATTGCATGTTCTTCACATATATATGTATCTTGTAGACGCTTCTGTGATGAATTAGTTGCCTTGTGTTTCTATTTCTTCACTCTGACATTCATCAAATTCATCAGAGTTTGACGAATTTTTAAAATCTCCTATTCACCATCCTCTGGGAGTAAACCTGAGCTTTGAGGAATTTTTTTCTACGCCACCGTAGCCATTCGAGATAGGCTCGCCGGCCGACCAGAGGTCCACTGCTTCCGTAGGGTACCACGGGCGCGAGCGCCACGCGGGGAAAGGGGACCCGCAACAACGGTCGGGAAGGCTCCGCCATGGCCGCCGCCTCGCGGGCTGCCATCGCTCGAGGCCGGAGGGAGGAGCCACCGCAGCGCGCACGCTTCAAGCGGCGCCGGCCGGAGGCCGCTATCATGCCCTATGCAGGTGAGGCCATGGCCGCAGGCGCTGCGTCAGATGCAGGTGGGTGTCACTGTGGAGGAACGGCCGGGAGGGTGTGTCATCCGCCGGGGAGCAGTTACCGTCACGGACAGTCGCGCTCGCGCAGTCTGCATCCGATGCGGACAGAGGGCCGATGTGCTTCTTGCCAGCCGTAGGCCATTTGAAATGGACTCCGTCGATCCGTTAAGAGATAAGAACATCACGAATTGAAGAAGACTACCAACACGCTTACAGTTCTTTTTTGTATTTTCAATCCATTGATCGAGAGTGTGTTTTCAGTTCGTCTTTTCCTCCGTTGATGTCTTGTCGATGGAAGGTTGCGAACATTATCCCGATTGCTGGCCACTAGAGATACAGATTTAACAAGGATCAATCCGTTGCAGTTCTCTATCTCTTACCTTCCTTGATTGATAATTGTGGCCAATCAATCGGTTGATTTCTTGTCTCTTCCTTGCGGTGAAGTCCAGCGTCGCGGTGCCATGCGCCGGGACAAAGAGCACCGCATGCAGGAGGTGTGAGCCGACCGCGCCATTCTTCACCATCGTCGCTGTCAGGAAGGGTGCCGCCGCTGCTTTCTGTGCCGCCCGGTACGTTAGAAACACCACAGGTTGTTCAATGTTATTCAATTCCTCTCTGCGATCATGGCATGGACGGGTCTCTCAGATCGTGTCAAGAACACCGCCTCCCGCCGCTTCCCGTTGGCTTTTCTCTCAGCCAAATCACTCTTGGGAGCGTGCTGATAACGTGTTAATGTAAAACAAGAGAGACAGGAGACAGAGAAGTAAAAGTGAAAGTTTTCCAGAGTGTCTTGTACATGACAAACTTGGCATACTCGCCTTGGTCATTGAGACATTGGGTTGAAACTGAAACTATCAGCAATTCCAATAGTTTATGATTATTATGATGCTAAATTCTAATAACATTTGGATTTTATGTGCACTACAAGTGACACAGGGAAGCTAATTTTAAGGCTCGCACACCTTAAAGTCTACGCTGAACCACTCAGACTCCTTGAATGCACCAAGTTGAGGTAAGTGGCTCTTCCCATCCATTGACTAGACTATTCAGGTATTCCATGGTTCTAAAAGACATATCTACATGATGTTCTTAACTGTGTGCATTATTCACACGAAACCATTGGCTCATTATCCTCACATCGATTTCAAGCAAATCGAATGGATAACATTGCAGAATTCTCCTTGAGTGCCTTCTCTATGGCCCTTGGATTGAAGTTTAGCAATTTGTCCTAATGTCTAGACTCAAAATGGTTTGGTAGAATCCTATCCAAAGAGTTAAGCTCATTGCATTACCTTTACTTTGGAATTGCAATTTACCAACTTTACGTTGGAGTCATGCAGTTTTACATGCTCATGACAGAACTGCATAATCTTATTCCCCTCTATCTTTGATATGTGGATATCTACCAAGTATTTTCTATCTGCGGTAATTCGGTTGCATACTGATATCACCACCCGGCATACATCATTGGCCCCTCAACATATAGTTGGGATCTATGTGAGGAATAACTGTATTTCCGTCAATACCTCAAGCCCCTCACATGGGGAGTTATTCAAGGCCAGTATGCTGATTCAATGAGGAACATTTCCAGGCATTAGGGGGAGATTTCAAGTACCATAAAGAATGCCAGGAAATTAGTGGAATGTTCAACACATTTCTGCCTCAAATCCACGTACTCAAAGATCTGAACCATGCGTTCAGAAGATTTGCAACACATTGCAAATAACCTGCCAGATTCATTTACTGACTATAAAAGGTGTCACACAATCCTACAATCCTGCAAAAGTACGCCTGAAAGAGTGGAGACACCAAGAAAATCCACTCCATTCCCCGTTCAAAGCAACAACAGGGGGAGATGTATGGTAGAAGTACATCAGGACTCAGCTTCTCGCAAGCAAGGATATCAAGGCATGTGAATCAGTAAATACAAGTCAACTTCACGTTGACAGACACCTAATGGGTAGTATACACCCAATGGACGGGAAACCTCCACCAACCCAGGTCATAGTGCACACAATGACCGGGACATCGAAATACCCGACTCAATCGCATTGGGAAATCGCGAGCAGTCACCATGGGTAACGATATTTCCATCAACTATATATTGATATATAGATTCTGGAGAATCATATAACCGAAAGTCTACAATTGTCGACATGCATTTCTCAACTAGATTGCAAAAACCTTTCAAATGATTCAGATCCAAAGACCATGGCCATGGCAAAGTGTGAACAACATGCGGACTGAACTCAAGCAAAGGGTATAATCTAGGTAGAAATGATCTTGCTCAATAATGGGAAGGTATTCATAAGCAATACCTACACCAGTTTTCTTCTGGAAACAGAATTGAGAACAACGAGGTGGTGAAACAAAGAGCAAGTATTGTAGCACAAGGGTTCACGCAGATACCCAACTATTCTCCAGAGGTGGATTATCTTTCTGATAAAATTATATCATTGGCAATACAAAATCATCTATCTCTGCAGCTGATAGATGTAGTGATTACATATCCATGTGGAATCACTAGATTCAGATATACTTGGTTCCCGATGGAATCTCAATTCTGAATCGAAGTACAAAATGCAACATACATTGTGTAAAATCAATAAGTCACCATATGACTTATTATTATCGTCGGTATATTTGGTACAACCGACGTAGTGAGTTCCTTATTCACAAGGATTACTCCTACAATGATGATTATCCATGTTTGTGTGTTTGCAATGATGACACATGTAATCATCTAAGTGACGGAGTTTAAAATGAAGGATTTGGGTAAACCAAAATACCGCTCGTTACTACAAATTGAGCACCTTCATTCATACATTATGGTATACTATGTTGTCTATATCCATAATATATTGGAGAGATTCATTGTGGACAAATCTTATCCATCCATAACTCTCATGGTAGTTCATTCTCTAGACGTAGAGAAAGATCTATTTAGACCAAGAGATGATGAAAATGAGATATGTTCCATAAGACATTGGATCCACCAAACACAATTAGTTGGTACTCAAGAATATCTTTCAATGTCTTCAAGGCATCAAACATCTTGTCCTGGTTTTTCAGTTTCACAGAAATGTGAACACCGACATCATTGGATACATCGATCAGATCCTCACTATGTCAGATCGTAGACAAGCTTAGTGTTCCTACTAGGTGTGGTAGCCCTCTCCTGAAGAGTCTTCGAAACAGACCTCATGGCTACATCCGCCAACCATTATCTCAAAAATAATGTTTCTTGTGTTGCCCGGATGCAAATAGGTTACATAATAAGCAATATCACTATATTGCATATCTTGCAAGTTAAATCATGTGACTGATTTGTTCACGAAGTCTCTACCAACTTCTACATTCCAGAAATATGTTCATGGAATTAGTATGTGACGGCTTCGAAATTTGCAAGAATCAGGGGGAGTATTTTTCTCAATTGTTACTGTTCAAAGCATCATATTATACTCTTTTTTCCTTCATGAGTTTACTTTATAGGTTCTCATAAAGGTTTTTAATGAGGTAATATCAACATGAGATCATATGTCATACTTTCTGTTTTCTCCACCGGGGTTTTTTAGGAAAGTATATACGACATATTTATTGTCCTCTAAATTCTATGAATGTACTTCATATTGAGTTAACGGAGGCAATAATCATTATATGTTGGATCATTTTCTCCTTATTTTCCCACTGGGTTTGAAGGAGTTTTACCAGCATAGCAGGCACTACTCCTCACATTTTTTCTACAAGGTTTTTGAAGGAGACTTAACGGATGATGATGGACCCTTATGCAGTCAAGCAGTGATTAGGAGGAGTGTTGAGAATAATAACCCATGCGTTATTAGGGGATAATCCCCGCTCTTTCTCACTCGTGCGGTTCCACATTACTAGCAACCGTCGTGTCGGTTACAGCCTAGAGAGACGCCTCCAGCGAACCGTCGCCTCCCTCGGAGGCAACCGTTCCATTGTATATAAGCTTCAATCATCAATAAAGAATACACAGTTGAATCATTTGTTGTCTCTCTCGCTCGTCTCTCTTTCAACAGTAAGTATTTATACAGACAAATGCATTGAAGAGGCATCCGTTCAGGAGGAACCGACGCGACAGTTGCCTTGGCAACTGCCTCCGGTTGGTACAAGGGGAGATTCCCTCCATAATTAACACATGTTAATTAAGCTTTCACAATTTGCACTCAATATTCAAGCAATAAAATTACAACGTCGGAGATTAATCATCTGACACAACAAATATAAAATGCATCTCATGTCGATGGCATCGCCTCCACACACGCACACTCATCCAGACACATATACACGCAAATGGACCCGCACACCGACACATGCATCCACACACACGCGCACACATGGGTCCAGTTCACACACATCAGCTTACATAGGCGCACAGGAAGAAAAAAACTACACTAAAAATGGGGGAAAACAGATTAAACGCAAGTATAAAAAGGGTAACCTGCATGAATTTTTTTTAAGACAGCTCATAGATAGCCCACACGGGAAACAAAATATTTTTATTGAGCACCAAACCATTCCAGTGCAAACGAACATAAGGGGGGAGGGGGGGCGGGGATATAAGATTGAAGAATGCTGATCCTTGGTGAACATTTACAGAAAAGGGGGGAGGACCAATTTAGGATTGAAGAATGCTGAGGTCAGGGTCGATGTTCACCTCACTACAGCATTTTCCAGTTGTAACATACATGATGTAGGATAATGAAAAGGAGCGGATCATCATCCTTCTAATGACGCCTTGCATGGTAAGCCTCTTATCGTGTGCTTGCACTGGAACCTATAACAGATGATACAGATTTACTCAGTTAGAAAGAATAAGTTCTGTAGATTGCAGCTCAAGCACCAATACAGGTTTCAGCACTTTGATAACAATTTAACAGCATAACAAAACAATATATACATTCAAGGTTCACTGCCCAGATGTCTGTAGTGTTTCGACTTCAAAGGATCTACCTCTGCACAAGTGCAATCACTAAGAATGCATGCAGTTTATTAACATAGCCTGAGTTGTGAGTAGCACATTATTATGCAGTAAAAGAAAGGCAATAGATAGATAGATAGATACACTCCATACTAACTCTCACATAATTATCGGTCCCAAATATAGAAGGTGCAAAATAACAGCAGAAGCTAACGATACTGATCGATGGCAGCAGATGATCAGAAATAATACCAGATAACATCTGACGGAGAAGATTCTGAAGTACAACATGACGGATCCACGATTGATGCAACATGCTTATTATTCTTTTGGTAGTATGCTGTATTGCATTTTATAGACATTTGCTGGGGTACAACCTGCTGGTAAAAGTTTTAGTTCATGTGTTTTATCTTCAAAATATTGGACGTTATGAAAAACAGAGTAAGTTAGCCATCATAAAAGTACAACACCTTCTTACTGTAACGGAATTCCCGTTTTGGCGCAAAATCCAGGGGTAAGTTCAATGTACAAGGACATCTAACCAGCAGAAACAGCTTGGTAGGGCCTTCCAAAACAATGGGTAAAGAAGCAGTAAGCTAAAAGTTGAATGCATCGTCAGCCAAGTCTAGTAAAACAGAATAACTAATACCTGTGTAAGATAAACTCCCTGCACCACATGATATAAGAGCTCGGACGGCCTAGAAAAATATATGTGCAAGTCAGTATTCCAAGAGCACAATGTTTCCACCATATGAGGATATAAGGCAATAACTTGTGATAAATGAAGAGAATAAAACAATATTCCATCATAAACTACTCAGTCATCTTCAATATCTAAATAGCTAGCTCCCCACTAACTCATTTCTCTCAGCATGCACACATGCCACCTCATCAGGCAAACATGCATGGAAAAAACCCACCTCAACATGCAAACATGCATGGAAAAATGCCCACCTCAACATGCAAGCATGCATGGGAAAATGCCCACCTCAATAATTACATACAATAAATTAATGTATTTTTAGTTTTCGTTCTCATATTATTGATCCAAATAATCAAATATCATTAAGAAAAATGTTGCAACCAATTCACGGCGCAATGTGTCGGGAATCATCTAGTATGACAAACAGCAGAGCAATAATCAACGTTCTGGTATATGACAAAGTTGTGAGTAGCAATTATTCATTTTGACCATCTGATGTACAAAGAAATGATGTACATACAAAGAAACATCAAATTTTTATCTTAATTAAATGCTGCTTTCAAAAAACTAAGACATATACTAGTAATTGTCCTAGCCTCTACGCAAATGATACTTCATGTAGTATTTAAAAAAGGGAAGCTCACCTTTCGAGAAACAGACTGAGCTAACTTTGTTGTACCATGCCCTTTGACACTTCCAGAATCAAATCTACCATGAGTAACTGTAATGTCATAGACAAACAAAGGTCGTACAAGACTCCCTCCCAGGATCAGGGCAACTCCTTCAATGGTAGAAACTTTATCAAGTGCTTGCTGAAAAGCAGAAAGTACGGTAGAGATGCCTTTCATTAACTTTTCCTGCTTCTTGATTCTGCATCTAACCTCCCTTTTTCGTGTGTTGTACTTTCTCTGATCAGAAGGTTTCAGTTCTGCCAATGGTGCTGTCATTTCTGACTAGAGATACCCATAAATTAATAAAAGGGTCATTGAGAAAATAGATGACAACATAAACATGCTTACTGCATACTGAACATACCATTTCCTCCTTTAAACCTGCAAATTCAGTTTCAAGACTCTGCAATACCCTGAAAATAGGAAAAAATAAAATAAACTTGAAATAATCTGACAATTATATAGAAATAATGTAAATAACTGTGCTGCCTAGTATGCTCTGCTAAATGGATATACTCTGTAAGCCAGACTACATGTTGTCTTCTAGTTTATTCATGATTCCAACACAAAATTTAAACAGCACATTACCATCAGATTTGTTCAAGGTTCGGTCGCCATTGATGCGTGCATTTTCGGGGTGCATAACATTATGACCTTCCCTGCGGACATAGTTGTCCCAGCAAAATAGGACTCTGGAATGCACAATTTAGTACTCCCTCCATCCCAAAATAAGTGTCTCAACCTTAGTACAACTTTGTATTAAACTTAGTACAAAGTTGAGACACTTATTTTGGGACGGAGGGAGTAATATATTGGCTACTTGTCAAAATGCTGGTATACAATTCACCCTTGAAACAAGAACCGTTAGTGACTGATGTACCAGTATCATTTTTTTTTTAAACCAGGCCGGTGACCAAACCAGTCAGGCTGCTGCTACATTGATTAACTGGTCTGGCCAAGTGGCCAATCTTTCTGGACACTTCCGAATTTTTGGTCAAAATTTCATGTCACTAACTTCGCATGACATGACGGGGATGAGCAGCATCTTCCAGATTGCTTGACAAAGGGATTGGGAATAAAGGACTGTAACTTGGCATGTGACAAGACGGGGATGATCGATATTTACCACCCATCTTGAGGGGGAGTGTTGAACCGGTATGGGCCTGGCCCATCACCACTATGGCCCATAGACCCCAAGCCCATGTGGAGGCTGACCTAGAACTAGAGGAGGGAAGGCAAGACGCTGTCTGGTGAGGTGCGCCGCAATACATGAGCCCGAGTTACATCAAGGTGAGGACTCGCGACTCAACACTCGGTCATGGCCGCTACCAATGAAGATGTCACCAAGATCGACTACACCTTTATCCCCATCACGAAGCACCTACATGAAGTCTGGACTGCATCTCCAATGATCTACACAACACCAGCCAGCAAGTTTGTGCCTGCAATCTGGCCATCAGCAGAGAACAGCATGCAGCCAGAATCCAACACCCACGCTGATGACAAGGGGCACAGCAGGCTACTTTCCCCACCTACAACCAACCCCAAGGCAATGGATGACCATCCCACATGCTTCTATAAGATGGAGTTCCACCTATGATGGGGAAGTTGACCTGTTGGTCTGGCTGAGCCGGTGCAACCAATTCTTCAAGACGTAGCGCACGGCCTTCACAGAGAGGGTGAGCATCGCCTTCTTCCACCTAACGAGCAGTGCATAACTGTGGTACCAGCAGTACAAGAACATGAACCCCCAACATGGCGCCGCTGCACTGAATTGATCAATACTCAATTCGGACCACCATCCCACACTGGTATCAGGGGCCAAGGAGCTATCCCAGTAGCTGCACCACTAGGGGAAGCGGCTGTTTCAGTAGCACCATCAGGACGCGCATGCCGCACCCTCGCTCCAGCAGAGGTGGCCATACGTCGCCAACAGGGCCTCGGCTACATTTGCAAGGAGTTATTTGTTCCTGGCCACCACTCCAAGAAGCTTGTCCTGGAGGTTGATCCGTCTGTCGGCAACGACGAGGAAGACCCTGAGGCCCCGACTAGATCGTCATTTCTCTGCAAAGTACACCGGTAAAACACACACCCGTAAAAAAAACGTGTGTGTTCCAAACGTGTGATTGTCTCGGTAAAATTTACACCCGTTCTTCAGATTACACTGTTATTCAGCCCTTATTGAAAACTCTCCTTGACCGGTCACTTTTCCCAGTATACCTCCCTCTCTCTCAATCAATCTAGGCAAGCACAACTCACGCGCCGCTGAAGGCACAGAGGACAGGGCGAGGCACCAAGGACTGCAAGGGAGGTGAGGCACCGGACATCTCCGTCGCCGCGAGCCCAAGCATGCCGCCGGCTCAACCAGCACAGAAGAGAGGCGAGGCGGCGGCTGCGACCGGGAGCAGGTGCGCTATGCTGCAGCAGCGGCGGCGACTGCGGAGCGTGCTCCGAGGCAGCGGCAAGAGCCTGCCCAATAGGACCAGGTTGAACGACTCAGGGCCGGAGCGAGTTTCTCATGGCCGACAGGAGAAGAGGCATTGGTGCAGCCTCCAGCGCTACGCCTCATTTGATTCACCCAAACAAAAGTTTACAACCGGAAACGAGTGTATCTTTTACAGGAGTATTTCATGGGTGGCTAGTAAAATACCTCTGTAAAATATTTACAGGAGTATATTTTCCAGAGCTCCCAAATGGGCCTGACTCTGAAGATATGGAGGTAATGGCAATATCATTGTCGGACATCAAATGCGTTCAGCCATGCACAGGGCAGACCTTGTGCCTCCCGGTCGATATCGATGGCAAAACATGGATGGCCCTGCTCCACTGCTCGATCCGGCATCCATGCAAAACTTCCTCACTGAACTTGTCGTGGCCATAATACATACTGTAATACTAACTTGAGCTCATATGCCCATTATTTATCTGTAAATGATCGAGCAAATGGGAAGCGTTGAAACCTCTCGCGCCGCCTTGCATATTAATATAGAGCCATCAACCAGCTAGGGTTTAAGAAGGGTTGTTGCATGACTTGGAATACAAGATTACAAGGGATAATAACCGTACAAGATTAGGAAGGAAAATGCATATCGTATACATGGTAGGTACAACAATCGTATCAATCTAACACCATCCACATATCAGACGTTAACACAGGAGAATGACCCCGCAAAAAGAAAAAAGAGAATGACAAGCAGCATTAGGCTAACATATGAAAACAAAACGAGTTGACTGAAAAGGAATCGAGTAATCTCATATCTAAACCTCACTTATATCATCGCCCTGTATAATTCAATGGTCGAATCCAGTAAAACCATTCGATCCAAATCCTTGACTTCTCACACACCACAAACGGGAGTTCAAATTGACGGATTTGTAGTATTTACCAAATCCGCTCAATCGTACCCAAACTAGGTCCACAAGCACGAAGTGTTACTCAAACTCAGCTATTAGTAAGAATTGGACCAAACCAAACCAAATTCGAAGATCATATATCATCTAAAATGCAGTAAAGATGAGATTTCAACCCCAGGCAATTGCTTGAAAGAACTATTGAAGCTGATTCCTAACACCAAATCGCAAGGGAGGAGGGAGGGGGAGGGGGGGGACTGAGTGTTACGAGGGAATCTGGTGGTGCATGTAGAGAACGAAGCCGAGCAGTTCCTTCACGACGTGGAACACCTCCGACCGCTGAAGCGCCGCTGCAGCCACCTGCACCTCCACCGATCCTGGCCCCCGCCTCTCGTCGGCTCCTAAAGAACTCGTCGGCTCCATCCTGCTAGGTGGCCGCTTGCGTCCGCAGATTGAGCGAGTTTACATCAAACGGGGCGTGTGGGTGGGTGGGGGCCACGAGAAACGGACTGGGCGTTGGGGATAAACAGAAAATTAGGTTTTCAATATTCGGTCATCGAATTCGGTTAATTAAAAAGAAACCCACGTATTTGTACTCAAAAACTAAAAGACGAGAATTTGGATAATAAGTATTGGATGCCGTAATTCACCGAACGTGCGATGTATATGGACCGTGTCGAACGAGTTGTCAGTTGTACGGCCAAACAGCCCGCACGTCCTGGCTCAGGCATACGGCCCGACCGCCCACACACACGATGATGTAGGGCCAAGCCCTAGCTAGCGATTTTTCACAAATTGGAGGGGGGAAACCCGAAGAACACGAAGAACACAACAGGAAAACGTGAAAAACCACAAGGTGAATGATACGTCTCCGTCGTATCTATAATTTTTGATCGTTTCATGTCAATATTCTACAACTTTCACATATTTTTGGTAATATTTTATATTATTTTGGGACTAACATATTGATCCAGTGACCAGTGCCAGTTCATATTTGTTGCATGTTTTTTTGTTTCGCAAAATATCCATATCAAACGAAGTCCAAATGCGATAAAAATTAATGATGTTTTATTTTGGAATATATGTGATTTTTGGGAAAAAGGAATCAATGCGAGACGATGTCTGAGAGGCCCACAAGCCCAAGGGGCGTGCCCCATACCCAGGATGCGCTTGGCAGGCTTGTGGCGCCCCTGTAAGGTGGTTGGTGCCCTTCTTCGGCCGCAAGAAAGCTAATATCTGAAAAAATGGTGTTAAAATTTCAGCTCAATCGGAGTTACGGATTATCGGCAATTTAAGAAACGGTTTTCGGCCAGAAAACAGGAACGCGAAGTACAAGAGAACAGAGAGAGATCCAATCTCAGAGGGACTCCTGCCCTCCGGGAGCCATGGAGACCAGGGACAAGAGGGGGGATCCTCCTCCATCTTGGGGAGGCCAAGGAAGAAGAAGAAGGAGGGGGACTCTCCCCGTCTCTCCCCTTGGCGCTGGAACGCCGCCAGGGCAATCATCGTGTGACGGCGATCTACACCAACAACTCTGTCATCTTTATCAACACCTTCATCATCTTCCCTCATCTATATTCAGCGGTCCACTCTCCCGCAACCCGATGTACCCCCTACTTGAACATGATGCTTTATGAATCATATTATTATCCAATGATGTGTTGTCATCCTATGATGTTTGAGTAGATTCTTGTTGTCCTTTGGGGTAATTGGTGAATTGCTATGATTATTTTAGTTTGCTTGTGGTTATGTTGTTGTCCTTTGGTGCCCATCATATGAGCGTGCGTGTGGATCACACCGTAGGGTTAGTTGTATGTTGATAGGACTATGCATTGGAGGGCAAGAGTGACAGAAGATTCTTCCTACCATAGAAATTGACTCATACAGGATTAAAGAGGGACCAATATATCTTAATGCTGGTTGGGTTTTACCTTAATGAGCTTTAGTAGTTGCGGATGCTTGGTAATAGTTCCAATCATAAGTGCATTGTAGGATCGAAAGTAGGTCTAGAGGGGGGTGATTGGGCTACTTGACCAAATAAAAATCTAGCCTTTTCCTAATTTTAAGTCTTGGCAGATTTTAGCAACTTAGCACAAGTCAAGCAATCAACCTACACATGCAATTCCAAGAGTGTAGCAGCGGAAAGTAAAACATTGCATATGAAGGTAAAGGGAAGGGTTTGGAGAAGGCAAATGCAATGTAGACACGGAGATTTTTGGCGTGGTTCCCATAGGTGGTGCTATCATACGTCCACGTTGATGGAGACTTCAACCCACGAAGGGTAACGGTTGCGCGAGTCCATGGAGGGCTCCACCCACGAATGGTCCACGAAGAAGCAACCTTGTCTATCCCACCATGGTCATCGCCCATGCAGGACTTGCCTCACTTGGGCAGATCTTCATGAAGTAGGTGTCGGATTACGGGTTCCGGCAAAACCCTTGAGGTTCGAACACTGGGGTGCGCACGAAGATCTCTCCTCCCTCTAGCTCGCACGCATCATGATCTCACGGCCTAGCTCGACGGACCCAAAGAACAAGGGGACACAAGATTTATACTGGTTCGGGCCACCGTTATGGTGTAATACCCTACTCCAGTGTGGTGTGGTGGATTGCCTCTTGGGCTATGGATGAACAGTCACAAGGGAAGAACAGCCTCCTGAAGAGAGGTGCTCTTGTGCTTGGTGAACTTGTGTGGTCAAGGGTGATCTGAATCTCTCTTTCCTACTGTGGTGGCTTGCCCTATTTATAGAGGCCCTGGTCCTCTTCCCAAATATTGAGTGGGAAGGGATCCCACAATGGCCAAGTTTGAAGGGGGACAACGAGTACAAGTTATCCTGACAAAAGTAGTTTTCGCCTGCCAAAGGCTCTGGTGGTGACGCCATCTTGGGCTCCACGATGACCTCCGTCTTGCTGGTCTTGGTCTCGTTGCACCGATGTGGAAACCTTTGCCTGATGCCTCGGGACTCCTCGCATGCGCTTGCCTCTTTAGCACCAAAGAGGAAACCAGGACACTGCGCGCGGGCGCCCGCCTGGTCACGGTCGTCATGGCTTGCGTCACAAGGACCTCGCGAGGTTCCCCTTGCCTTGATCTCTCCGCCCCTCGCGAGCCAGCCTGGGGAGGCTGCCCACGAGGAGGTCTTGTGTCATCCGCCTCACGAGGCTTGGCCCCTCGCGAGGGTCTTGAGCGTTTGCTGGTGAAGATGGGCCGTACGGGGCCGCTGGTGGAGCCACGCCGCGGGCCGCAGGCAGGCAAGTCTGGGGACCCCCGTTCCCAGAACGCCGACAGTAGCCCCTGGGCCCAAGGCGCGCTCGGACTTGGCTTCGAGGCGAAGCCAAAGGGCAAGTGCGGAGTGCCGCGGGCCCCAACAGCCTGCGGCCTTGGTCGACGCGTGGTGATTGATTGGACGTGGGCGTCTCCGCTTCCCCACGCTGCCTCGGCAACTGCCAGACTAACAAAAGACTGGCACGGGCAACGCTTGCCTTCATTGCTTCCTTTCGCCTTGCTCCAGATCCCCTTTCTCGCTCCTTGCTTCCGAAATCTCCAGATCTGCCTCAATCCTCTTCCGTTCAGCGACCAATGGTGCCCCGCAAGGTTAAGGCTGCTTCGTCGTCTGCCTGGTATGAGCCGGCTCTGGACGCGCCCAATGCCTCGAAGAAGAACCTCGCCGCCACGCGCCTGCTGACGGCGCGGGAGAGCAATGAGAAGGGGAAGACCGAGCTCCGGGCCGGCTCCGCCGAGCCGGAGGCCCAGGGGAGCACCTTCTACCCCTTCTTCATGAGCAGCGTCGTCGCGGGCCTGGTTCCCCCCTTCTTCGACTTCTTTTATGCCGTACTCCGCCATTATAGGTTGCAGGCCCTTCATCTACATCCCAACTCCGTCCTTCTCTTGTCGATCTTTGCCTTCTACTGTGAGGCGTATGTCGGGGTGATGCTGTCCGTGGCTCTGCTGCGCCACTTCTTCTTCCTCCGAATCAACGACGGTCATACCTCTGGGTGCGCCAACTTCATCGCGGCCGGCAAGGCCAACGTGATCTCGAAGGCTGGGAAGAAGGCCGACGGCTTCAGGGGCGAGTGGGTCATGATGGACGCCAAGTGCGTCCACCCACGGTTGACGCTGCCGACGGAGATGCCCCAGTCCAGCGAAGGGTGATCTTGCACGAAGCTTACTAACGACCGGGCGAAGCTGGTGCTGGAGAAGATGACTGCCGACCTGAAGCCGGGCAACGCGAAGGCGGCGAAGCTGACGGGGGCCATGCTCCTGAGGGAGTTCTTGATGCTACGCGTGGCTCCACTCCAGGCGCGCTCGCGCCCCTTGTGGGCGCTTGAGGGCGCAGAAGATAAGCTTCGCTTGAGCCCGGAGGCCTTGCCTGAAGAAGGGCTAGCTGTGGCTCTCCGCCTCCTGGTCGGGGACGACCAGGAGTACCCGCCGAGTGCCTTCGTTCCTTTTTTCCTTCGCAAGGACGGGGTGTAGGTCGTGGCCGCCATGCCCAGCTTTGACGGGTGCGGGCTAGTGCCGCCGGCGCTCCCTGGGGTCCCGGTGGCGACGATGCCAGTAGACGTGTCTTCTGGTGATTCCCGCGGGGAGGGGAAGAGGAAGAAGACGAGGAGCGCGACTCGGAGGCGACCCCCGAGGGGATAGGGGTGACCTCCCCCCTGCGCAAGGCCGACATCCTCCGCACCTTACCTGACGATGACGACGAAGCCGATGTCCTTCTGGAGAGGGAGGAGCCGCCCTTGGCTGGGGCTCCTCGAGGCCCAAGGCCAGTCCCTAGAGGAAACCACCGGCCGAGGTTCCGACGAGGGGCAGGTCGGCGCTGATCTCTCGAGATGATGCTTCCGCTCCGACACCGCCTGGAGCTGCTTCTGGCCCATCTGCTGCCCCTTCTTCTGCTCCTGGAGCCCGCGCGCCCGCGCCTCAGGCTGCGAGGCTCTCAGGCTTCAATCTTAACAAGCGGAGGGACTACACCGCGGTGGACCAGTAAGTGTTCTTGCCCCGCCTTGTTCTTGCTTATGCTGCTGATCCTTGACGCCGCTCCGTTGTGCAATTAGGCCGACGCCCGCGGCGAAGAAGAGGAAGGAGGAAGCGGTGGCGCAGCTTGGGACCAATCTGCCTGCTGCGGCTGCGTCTCCCTCCGTGGAGAGGGCAGCGTTGGTGCTCACGCCTCTCCGGCTCGATCGTCCTTGCGAGGCCTGGGGGAGCATCCTCAGGAGGAGTCAGCCCCCATGGCCCTGCTGGCTGCGGAGGCACCTGCGGCCGGCTCGGCTGCTGGGGTCCCCAAAGCTCAGGAGCCCCCAGCCTCCTAGGCTATGGTGACAATGTTGCCTCCTCCTCCTCCTGCTACACCGTTGGTTCCAGGTCCTTCCTCTTCCCCTGACGTCTTGGAGCGCGCTCTTTCTGAGATGACCCGGCTGCGAGAAGATCTTTAGGGCGCCGACCCCCACCTAGTAGTTGGGCGCTTGGAGCTGGTCTTCGGTTGGCTTCACTCAGACGTATCCGTTCGGATGGCGCTGAGCCAGGCCTCGGCGACCTCCGAGAAGGACAAGCAGGCCGCCACCCAAGCCGCGGCTGCTCGCGAGGTGGCGCTGAAGGATGTCGAGGCCGCCCAGGGTCGCTGCCGGGTGCTGGAGGTCGAACTGAAGACTCTGCGCAACGAGCGTGCGGAAGAGGCTCGTGGCCGCAAGGCGGAGGAGGAGAAGATGAAGGCCCGGGAGGACGCCATCAAGGGTCGCGACGCCGAGCTGGAGCAGTTGGCAAAGACGCAGGCCGCGGAGCGTAGCCGGCTGGAGAAGCTGGAGCATAAGGTGGAGGCGGAGAAGGCCGAACTTGATGCCAAGGCGAAGGTCCTGGCCGAGGACCGCGCGGCCTTCGAGCTCCTCGAGGAGAGGTCCCGCCTGGCACTGGGGGCACTCTACGAGAAGGGCTTGGAGGAGCCGCTGACCACCAATGAGGACGGCCCCGCCCAACTGCTTCCTTATCTGGTCGAGGCGCTTGAGGAAGTCGTGAGCGGTATCGGCCCCATGACAGAGGAAGAAGCCCGCGTTCTTTCCTCAGCCGCGCTGACGCGCGTCTTCAGCCACCTCCATCTTTGTGATCCCGCCGCCCACCTTGACGAGCTGCTGGAGCCTGTGGACGATGAGCATTGCACAACCGCTGCCGCTGCCGTGAGGGGTCAGGTGGAGCTCCTGCTGAAGAAGTTCCGCGCCTTTGACCGGCGGTGCGGCTGATCCTGCAACTCCGGTTGGCGGTGCAGGTGAAGGCGACGCCACCAAGGAAGAAGCATCCCTTGCGGGCGACGGCGGTGTCCAGGGATGACGGAATGACTTCCCGGCGGCTCATTTCCTGTTTAACTCCTGCAACATGCACCATGCCTCGTGGAGGCGTTTAAACTTGTGTTTGGTATTGGGAGAACAATATGTCTTGTAATATTTGCTTGAGATTTTGTGATTTCCTTCCAACTTGCTTTACGTTCTACGTCGGCAGGGCCCGACCCCGCGCATACCTCAGCCGTCGTTGGGTCGTCCGGATCACCGGGACGAGACCAAGGGGTGAGGGGCTACATGGCCAGTTAGGCTCCTGAGTCGCGATGCTCAGGAGTCCCCCTTGACGTGCAAACAGCTTACAGGGAGGAGATGCAGGAATAGGTCTAGTGTTCTACGTTGGCAGGGCCCGGGCCCGCGCATACCTCAACCGTCGTTGGGTCGTCCAGATCACCAGGACGAGACCAAGGAGTGAGGGGCTACGTGGCCAGTTAGGATCCTGAGTCGCGATGCTCAGGAGTCCCCCTTGATGCTCAAACGACCTTCGTACCTTTTCCCTCGCCGAGGCTCGGCTCGGAAGGGGCGCGCGACGACCAGGTCCGGGGGACCTGGCAGGGTGGCGTACGCTTGGGCATGACCCGAGCGCAGCCCCCGTGCCCAGCCCCCTCGCGCGCCTCTCCCGAGGGGAGGTGTTGCGATGAGGCCGGACACTGAGCTCAAGGGCTCCCTGAGGTTGATACGGCCAGGGGGCCGCCCTCAGTTGTTTATCACCAGCGTGGAGCATAGCGCTTCCGCACTTGCACGGGCATAACCGCTCCTCGGTAGTGTCGACAGCCAGCGCAGAGCATGGTGCTTCCACTGGTGTGTGGGAGGGGACTCCCTACTGCGGAGAGCCCCCGGGGCGTGTACAGCCCCGCCCTGGCACGTGGCTTGCACGGCAGGGCTATACGAGGTGTGTCTGGGCACTCGTGAGCCAGCGCGGGACTCACGAGGCCCTACCTCAAGGCGGGTTGCGCCTGGTCTTGGTTCTTGTTGGCTGTGGCGGTCCTGCCAGATGGTTAGATGACCTGCGCCGAACGAATCTCCTGAGGTTATCACATGAGAAGGCCAAGCACCAACAGCCCCAAGAGGTGACATGAACGGGACCGGCCCGCCAGACAGAGCTCAGCCGTTGGATTTATTGACGCTGCAGGGACGGGCCCGAGCACAGATGCCGTGCCTAACCCTCTTATGCGAAGGATCCTGAAGAAAGACAATCGGCGCGCGGCTCCGTGGTGGGTGACAATCAAGCAGGTGATAACCATAGATGGATTATGCATGGAACATGAACTAGCTTAGGTAAATGCAAGAACGATACACGCCACTGGGTTGGACCCAAGCGGCTTAGGGACGATGCAGCCCGAGGGGCACCCCCAACAGAGTAAGCTAAAGATGCAAAAGGATACATGCCGCAGGGACAGGCCCACGCGGCCTGGGAATGATGCAGCCCGAGGGGCGCTCCCAGCTAAATAAACTTGGAAAATGTCACCTGGTTCCGTTGTCGAAGGAGTCTTGGGGTAGCTGAAGACACGTGGCGAAGGGGTTGCTCCTCACGAGCCACCGGGGCCCTGAGCCTCGGGAGGCTCTGGGGGTCCAGACGGTTCCTTGAGGACCGTCTCCATCTCCTCCAGGACTGCGTGATGCCTGGCCTCCTGAGCCGCCAGGACGCTCCGCAGGTTGCGCTGATAGGCGGCCACCATGCTCGGCAGGCTGAATGGCATGCGAACATAGCTGTGAGGTGGGCCCTCACAATGCCCCACACGCGAAGGCCAGAAAAGCTCCTGAGATGCGCCCATGTTGAGCCCTGGGATGTCGATGCAGACGCGCAGCCCGCCATCCTCGCCTGGATGGGGAGCTGCGCCAGGTGGGCGGCGGTCGCCGCGCATGGCTCTTGCTTCTTGAAGCTCTTGGGTAGTCTGGGTGATGAACTCTTGAGCGCTAGGTGCTCCTCTCCTGGTGCCCTCCTGAGGGAAATGTGCCGCGAAGCACGCTTCCATGTGGTGCCCAAGCGCCTCCCTCGTGATGTTGGCTAGGTCTGAGGCCCTCCAGAAGAGAGCCCCCGAGCCCTGCCCAAGGAGGGCGCCGGGCGCGCCTTCCTATGCGCGGGAGGGAGGCGCCCCATCTGAGGGCGCAGGTCTTGAGGTGGTGCTGCTAGTGACGCCGCTCTCCTGAGGCCCTGTACGGAGCAGCAGCTTCTTCTTCCTGGGGATGGCCTCAGGAGGGTGTAGGATTCCTTCGTTGTCGGGGTCTTCGATTGCTGCGGCCTGGAAGGCGCGCTCAAGGGAGGACACTGCATCCTTCTCCTCATAGGCGACTGTGATGATACCACCAGTCCCTGGCATCTTGAGGACGTTGTAGCCGTGGTGGGTCACTGCCATGAACTTGGCCAACGCTGGGTACCCGAGGATTGCGTTGTATGGCAGACGAATGTGGGCGACGTCGAAGTCGATGAGCTCGGTGTGGTAGTTGTCGCGCCCACCGAAGGTGACAGGGAGGCGGACCTGCCGGATTGTGGTGGTGGAACCATCGGTCACTCCTGAGAAGGGCTTGGTCGGTTGCAGCTGATCATAGGGTACTTGAAGGCGATCGAACGTGTCGACGGACAGGACGTTAAGCCCCACACCACCATCGATGATGGTCTTGGTGACTTGGACGTTGCTGATGACAGGCGAGCAGAGCATTGGGAGAGCACCGGCGGTTGCGGCAGGCTTGGACCACCGAGCTGAAAGTGATGGCGTACTTGGACCACCTGAGCGGGTGTGTGGCCTCGAGCTTGGGAAGAGCCGCGTTCACCTCGCGAGCAAACTGCTTGAAGATACGCTGATACGCTGGGGCCTGAGCTCCGCCCAAGATGCAGGCGATGGCACGCGGTTCCTGGAAGCCCCCAGCTCCTTCGTCCTGATGGTGGTCGTTGTTCCTTCTTGGTGGTGGCGGCAGCGGAGGAAGACCAGCATTACCCTGAGGACGTTCCTCACGAGGCTGATCCCTACAGGCTTCCTCACGAGGCTGGTCCTGCCAGCGGTCCTCGCGAGGCCGGTCGCGCCACTCCTGGCGTGGGCCGCGATCGTCCCAGCATCCTCCGCCTCGTCCTCCTCCTCGGCCGTAGCCCCGGTCATTGCGCTCGGGGCATCGACCGAAGTGTCCATCTCGAATAGCCCTGAGCTCCTGACAGTCGTTGGTGTTGTGGCTATGTACGTTGTGGAAGGCGCGGAACGGTCGGCTGCTCTTGGACGACTCGGGATGGTCCCGGCCGCGCTTCGTATCAGGCTCCGCCGTGAGCACGGCCACTCCTTTGCGCTTCACGTCTTTGGCCTTGGCTTTCTTCTCCTCGGGGTCAGTAGCAGGGAGCTCGAGGAGGGAAAGGCGCCCTTCTTCAGCTCTTGCGCACTTGGTCGCCAGGTTGAATAGCTCCAAAGCCGTGCATAGCTCCTCGTGGATGGCGAGCTCCTCCTTCATCTTGACGTCGTGGACGCCATCGGAAAACACTGAAATGATGGCCTTGTCAGTCACCTTGGGGATCTTGAGACGAACGCTGTTGAAGCGCTGGATGTACTTCTGCAAGGTCTCTCCTGGCTGCTGCTTGATACGGCGCAGGTCACCCGCGGCCGGAGGGCGGTCGCGAGTGCCCTGGAAGTTGGCGATGAAGCGGTCGCGCATCTCATCCCAGGAGGAGATCGAGCCCGGTGGCAGGTTCAGGAGCCATGAGCGGGCGCCGTCCTTGAGAGCCATGGGGAACCAGTTCGCCATGACCTTTTCGTCGCCTTTGGCCGCCTCGATGCTCAACTCGTAGAGCTGCAAGAACTCCGCAGGGTCGGGGGTGCCGTCGTAGCGAGGAGGCAGATCCGGCTTGAACTTGCCCGGCCAGACAACGCCACGCAGCTCAGGAGTGAAGGCGCGGCAGCCAGGCATGGCCACTGGGGCCCGTCGTGGAGGCGGAGCTTGACCTTGGTGTCCCCGCGCCGCCACGGCAAGTGGCGCGTGGCCCTGTCACGGCAAGCGATCCTGACGTGGCGGTGCTGGGAGCGGTGGAGCGTTTTCTTGCGGCCGGGGAACTTCTTGGCAGCTTCCTTCTTCTCGCGCGGGTGCCCGGCGCGGCGGGTTGTGCCGGGGGGCCGCGCATCTTGGCGCCAGAGCGCCATCTTGGTGCAGAGGTGGCAGAGGTGCTCCGTGAGCTACGTCGCCCGCAGCTGGCGGAGGGCGAGGCAGCAAGAGGGACAGTGCGGGGGAGCCCCCAGCGGCGCTGACGAGCTCGGCGATGCGGTCCAACCAGTCCTCGTAGAGGTCCTCGACCGGGCGGTAGCGCAGGAGCTCGCGTGCCATGAGCAGCGGGGCCTGCGCATCCGGGGGAGCACGGCGAGTGTGAGCGACGAGACGGCTGGAATCAACGACAGAGTGGCGGTGCGGCCGACAGGGGCTGTCTGAGCGCCACGTGTGGCGAGAGCGGCCCGGCGCTCAGCGCGGGCCCGGCGAGCGTTGGCCATGAACTTGGTGGGGTGGCGAAACGCGGATCGACGAGAGGAAAGCTTCAGCGCACCCCTACCTGGCGTGCCAAATGTCGTATTATGGGTTCCGGCAAAACCCTTGAGGTTTGAACACTGGGGTGCGCACGAAGATCTCTCCTCCCTCTAGCTCGCACACATCATGATCTCATGGCCTAGCTCGACGGACCCAAAGAACAAGGGGACACAAGATTTATACTGGTTCGGGCCACCGTTGTGGTGTAATACCCTACTCCAGTGTGGTGTGGTGGATTGCCTCTTGGGCTATGGATGAACAGTCACAAGGGAAGAACAGCCTCCTAAAGAGAGGTGCTCTTGTGCTTGGTGAACTTGTGTGGTCAAGGGTGATCTGAATCTCGCTTTCCTACTGTGGTGGCTAGCCCTATTTATAGAGGCCCTGGTCCTCTTCCCAAATATTGAGCGGGAAGGGATCCCACAACGGCCAAGTTTGAAGGGGGACAACGCGTACAAGTTATTCTGACAAAAGTAGTCTTCGCCTGCCAAAGGCTCTGGTGGTGACGCCGTCTTGGGCTCCACATGACCTCCGTCCTGCCGTCCTGCTGGTCTTGGTCTCATTGCACCGATGCGGAAACCTTTGCCTGATGCCTCGGGACTCCTCGCCTACGCTTGCCTCTTTAGCACCAAAGAGGAAACAAGGACACTGCGCGTGCGGGCGCCCGCCTGGCGCCCGCCTGGTCACGATCATCATGGCTTGCGTCACAAGGACCTCGCGAGGTGCCCCTTGCCTTGATCTCTCCGCCCCTCGCGAGCTAGCCTGGTGAGGCTGCCCACGAGGAGGTCTTGTGTCATCCGCCTCGCGAGGCTTGGCCCCTCGCGAGGGTCTTGAGCATTTGCTGGTGAAGATGGGTCGTACGAGGCCGCTGGTGGAGCCACGCTGCGGGCCGCAGGCAGGCAAGTCTGGGGTCCCCCGTTCCCAGAATGCCGACAGTAGGCGATCTCATTGCCCTTACAAACTCCTTGGTTCAACTCCACAATCTTGTCGGAGGCTCCCAAGTGACACCTAACCAATCTAGGAGACACCACTCTCCAAAATGTAATAGATGGTGTGATGATGATGAACTCCTTGATCTTGTGCTTCAAATGATAGTCTCCCCAACACTCAATTCTCTCTCACAGATTTGGCTATGGTGGAAAGATGATTTGAGTGGAAAGCAACTTAAGGAAGGCTAGAGATCAAGATTCTTGTGGTTGGATTGGAATGTCTTGGTCTCAACACATGAGTAGGTGGTTCTCTCTCAAAAAATGAGTAGTGGAAGTGTAGGCATGTTCTGATGCCTATCTCTTGAATAGAGAAGGGGGTGGAGGGGTATATATAGCCTCCACACAAAATCCAATCGTTACACACATTTGACCCAACTCGGTCAGACTGAATAGGTGAACTCGGTGAGACCGATTCAGTTCAAAATGTGAACGTTAGGATTCTCGGTGGGACCGATATGATCAACTCGGTGGGACCGATGTGATAGGGTTAGGGCAAAACCTCATCACAGTGTGACTGATTGCATTCGGTGGGACCGATTTCTGCAATGAGCAAACATAGAGTTGGTCAAGCAAACTCAATGGGACTGATCGCTCATTTTGGTAAGACCGAAACATTACGAAGGGAAACAGAGAGTTTGCATTGCGAACTCGGTGGGACCGATCGCTCATTTCGGCAAGACCGAAATGTTACGAAGGGAAACAGAGAGTTTCCATTGCCATCTCGGTGAGACCGAGAACCCGATCGGTGAGACCGAATTGATTAGGGTTTCTGGAAGTGGCTACGTCAAAGAAACTCGATGGCACCGAATAGATCAAATCGGTGGGGCCGAGTTTGACTTTAGGTTTTGGACACATTTGGAATTGAGAAAGTGGTTGAGGGCTGTGGAGCATATCACTAAGCACTTTGAGCAAGTAGACCATTAAGCAACACCTCATCCCCTCTTAATAGTATTGGCTTTTCCTATGGACTCAATGTGATCTTGGATCACGAAAATAGAAATGTAGAGTCTTGAGCTTTTGCCAGTCTTTGTCCTTAGCATTTTGAGGGGTCCACATCTCTAGTCCATACCATGCCAATCATTGAACTTTCTAAAATATTTAACTTGAATGGATATCATTTTAATGAGCTATATGTTGTTATGAATTACCAAAACCACCCGGGGATTAGTTGCACTTTCAATCTCCACCTTTTTGGTAATTGATGACAACATATAGATCAAAGCTTCGACAAATGATAATATGAATGAAATACATCATCGCTTTGAGAAGTATGTGATAAGCAAGAGCTCTCCATAAATTTGTGCATTATTTAGAATTTTCTTTTGAATGCAAATACACAATCGATTAGGATCATGGGTCACTCTTCCATGTCACATACATTTTGGTGGAGCACTCAAAATGATAAAACTTAAGGAACATGCACTCATCACCAAGGGAAACATGATTGATCATACACAAGTATTAAGATATCATCATTCAAGCACACATTAAAGCATAATATGATCAAACAAATGATCATAAGAGTATCTCACATACAAACACAAATAGTAGCAAGCAAAAGATCCAATAGCAAGTAGCAAGAGAAGCAACAAAAGGGCAAAACGCTCTCTCTCTCTCTCAGCCTAATGATCTATACACTTTCTCCCCCTTTGGCAACAAGTTACCAAGAAGCTTGAAAATGCATAGTGCTATGCGGCACTCTAGGACGATCTCTGGGAGCTCCTGAAGTGGTCTTCTGGCTGGTTGCTCTGGTGTGCGCAGATGGCGTGGAGAGGACAACATCTGCAAACGCTTCTGGAGATGTCTGAGGAGCTGGAGGAGTTGCAACTGGAGGTACAACGATGGCAGTTGCTGCAGGTGCTGAAGTAGTAGCTCTGGGGTCTCTGACTACTGGCACAACTGTAGACCTTTGTGCTCTCGGCACTCTGTGAAAAGCATCAGTGGTTGGTCTATCACTCCTGTCCTCAACCTCTTCCTGTAGATTCTCAACCATGGTCTGGATCTCGGTGACCTTCACATCTAGATCATGAAGTTTGGTCTCAAAGATCCTCTCAAGGCTCTCTTGATTTCGAGTCAGGGTGGCTAGTCCTTTCTCCATTCTCACTATTGCCTCAAGCAGATAACTGAGTTGATCTTGCTTGGTCTTGAGATTGACAACTGAAGCATCTAGCATTGTGGAAGTCTTTACTGCCTTTGCTTTCTCTCGCTTCTCCCAAGCCTCTACTAAAGTGGGATGTGATGCATCCATGACAACCACATTTTCCTCAAAGTCTGACCTCAGGGGAAGATTCTCTCTGTCTCGAAGATTTGTCCTATCCCCATCTTGGAGTTGATCAACATCTGAATGTGAGGGGCATATCCACATGATCTTTTTTGGTCAGCAATAGTTCTCTTCACAGTTTGAACAAACAAACTCATCACCTTGAACTTCTCTGGCAAATCAAACATATGAAGCAGGTTGATTGAGTGACCACGGATCATCCTATGATCTCCTGACTTGGGCAACAGAGTGTGCCTCAATATAGTGTTTATCGTGGTCAAACCTGACAACAGATAATAGATGGATCCAAACTTGTGAGTCTCCAAAGCATCATCAGGAATTTCCTTGTACATGTGAGCCATCGAGTTGTGATCCTTCCTAGGCTTGGCATACACATCTATGTCATCTTCAGCTTCTTCAGGGGCATTGATCAACTTGGCCCATTCAGCAATTGACGATTGATACCTTGTGCCTTCAGTCATCCAGACTATCTTGCCATCTGGATAGAAATGAGCAGGTTAATAGAATTGCATGACCAATTCATCGTTCCATTTTGTCAGCTTTTGACCAACAAAAGTGTCAACACCGTTCATTCTGAAACTCCCATGAACTCATGGGAAGTAATCCTCATTGTCATCAATGAATTTCCAATCAACCCATCTCATGTCACTGAAAATGGGCTTCTTATCCAATAGGACTGTCTCATAGAAATCATGACGTTCCTTGGTGTGAAAGCGATAGTCCACAACAGTCCTTCTCCTTACAACATATGGATCAGTTTGTCTCCACAATCTGAGACCTGCATCCTTTCTCACTTTCATATTTTCAGCAACAGGATGATTGCCATCATGATCTGGAATCTTGGGTTTTAGCTTTTCTAAGCACTTGCTGCTCCTCATCCTCTTGAGCTTCAGGCACTAGGGCCTTGTTCTTCTCTGCAGCTGAAATGTTTCTGGTGGATCTCTTGGGTGCAGTTGGTTTTGGAGCTTGAGCTTGAGCAGATGGCTTGGGAGTTGTCTTGGGCTTAGATGGAGCAGCCCAGACTTGATAGCATCCCCATGAGCTTCTGAGATTTCGGCACTGGCTCTTCCTCCTCATCATCATCTTCATCGAACTCTTTCATCATGGAAGGTTTTTTAATAACTCTGGCCATAGTCTTCTTAACTCTTTCCTTCCTTTTCTTTCCTCCAGCAGCCTCTTCCTCTCTTGGTTTCATGGTTTATAGAGTGGAGGCTCTAGCTTTAGACATGGGATTCCTCTGGGCAGGAGCCTTCTTGTGCATACCAGGCTTGATGGCGGCAGCAACAGCTTGTTCCTTCTTGAGCACCTTTTTCCTTGAGGTGGCCTCCTCATCAACAACAAAGTCCCCATCTTCAGATTCTGAGGTTCTCTTCTTCCTTTTCCTGGTTGCAGCCTTAGGAAAATTGCTTGGGGTGCTTCTGCTACCCTCATCACAGCTGTTGTTGGAGGGACTAGTGCCCTCACGGAGATTTACCTGCTCCTCTGACCTATTTTGACTATCACTGTTGTCTGACATCTCTGACACCGACCCTGTGAATAGATAGGTATAGGTAGAGTAGATGAGCATCACAAAGCACAACTATTTTGGCAAAAAGTTGACACAAAAACTTAATTTTAGTTTTCTGCAGAAAGCATTTTGGAGCTACCAATATGACAAACTCGGTGACACCGAAGCAACTTTAGAGTCTAAACATACAATTTCGGTCAGACCGAAACGTAGTTCGGTGACTCCGAGATGCTAGAGTTTCACAGAGAAAGTGAACTCAGTCACACTGATTGGTACACTTCGGTCAGACCGAGTAGTACATGTGCAATGGCCTGGGCCAAATCCGTGAGACCGAATTCTTCAGATTGGTCGGTCCGAGATGAGTTCAGCGGAAACCTAACCCTAAGTTTTTGCATCAAATATATTCTAGAGGAAGTTTTAGGTGGATAGATTGATCTCAATCGTGGCTAGAAACATGGCATTAATCTCTGTGCAAGAATTGGAGTTAAAGAGTGCACAAAGAGATCGATTCCGTACCCTAACTCGGCGACGAACTCGCTATGGCGACAACGGCGGTGGAGATTCCCGTTGACGGCAACAGAGACCAGCAGCAGGAGGGCGCTGGTGACAACAGAGACGATCCGGAGACCAGGAGGGGCGGCCGAGATGGGTAGGCGCGGTTGGGAGTTTGAAGGAATTTCCAAAATTCAACCCGCAGTATATATATACCCAGTCATTGTTGTTGTGACCGAGTGGGACAACTCGGTGGCACCGAGATCCAGAATCGCAAGCGGTTACTGCAACTTGGTGAGACCAAACTGTTCTAATCGGTTGCACCGAGGTGAAAACCTAGATCAACTCACTAATTTCAATGAGACCGAAGTGAATGAATCAGTCAGACCGAAAGCCATTAAGAGGTTTTGGAAGTTTAAGCCCTTGACGGATCGGTGGCTTTGAGTGCTCCTCACCCGGAGGGTCCGAATTCGACTTGATCAAACTTTGTGATGTAGCATGAATAGAGTTTGAGACGAGAAAAGCATAGATAGCTAGAGGGAGTTCTTAGGCATTCTTATCCATCCATTTGGCAAAAAGAAAGACCAAACAATCAAAGCAACAAATGGTTGTCCTTGAATGGGAAAAAATATGCAACCAACATGCTCACTCAATAAGATAGCAAATGAAATATGTGGCAAAATATGCACAAACACTCTAGCATGTCAGGACCCCGATCCTAAGTCACACCGATCTAGCATGTAACACATCATATCACTTTGCAGCCTCACGCATGGTATTCCCACGGGTGCCACCTTACCTGGCCCGGGACCGTTTGTGGATTTTGGCTCACGTATATGATAGTGTTGCTAGCATCCATATGAAAAAGAACCCGGGCCGACATGACTTGTCGTAAACCCAAAGTGGCACTAACTTACAGGGACAGGCATACATGACCCAGCAACGAACGTGCCGGTCATCAGCGAGTGAATTCGGGCTGTAGCAACTGGGCTAGCAGGAGTCCGGGAATCCGGGCTGTAGCAACTGGGCTAGACACCGCGTGACATTTCCCCGAAGGGACAGACACAGGATCGAAGAAGGACACATGCCGGCCAGTCTAAGTGTTCCGGAGCAGTAGCAACTGGGCTAACAGGACTCCGGTAAACCGGGCTGTAGCAGACTACCATGGCTCAGTGGAAGCACCAGACTACATTTCCCCATAAGAGAGGCTACCAAGGATAGACAACTAGGTTGTCAGATCCCGCACATACC
This sequence comes from Aegilops tauschii subsp. strangulata, assembly GCF_002575655.3. Taxonomy (NCBI): domain Eukaryota; kingdom Viridiplantae; phylum Streptophyta; class Magnoliopsida; order Poales; family Poaceae; genus Aegilops; species Aegilops tauschii. The sequence goes on along the minus strand of NC_053037.3, from coordinate 202,641,044 downwards.
AAGCATTTCAATCATACACACAATATGCTCGATATGTGTAAATACAACATGGCATCACAACAAAACTCTACGACTCAAAGTATTTATTCATAAGACTCCGAAGAGTCAGGTATTACAAACATGGGTCTCATGACCCAACATTCAAGTCATACAATCAATAGCACATGCGGAAGCTTATCTTGTCTGAGTACAGACAACTACAAATGAAAAAGGCCGAGAAGCCTGACTAACTACAAGACCCTGCCGAGGGCACAAGATCATAGCTGAGGTAACAAGCTAAACGTCGAAGTCCACGCGGAACTACTAGCGAGACTGAAGTCTCTCTGCAAAAACATAAATTAAGCAAATGTGAGTACAAATGTACCCAGCAAGACTTACATCAGAACTATCTACATATGCATCAGTATCAACAAAGGGGGTGGTGGAGTTTAACTGCAGCAAGCCAGCTTTGACTCGGTGGCTATCCTAAACTACGACTGCAAGTAACTCTTTTGAGGTGGCGCACATGAGTCCACATATTCACCAAAACAATACACCACTATGGACCCGCTCCCGTCTCCCTACGAGAACGCCATCAATAGCACTCACGCCTATCTTGCGCATTTTAGAGTATCCACTTTCACTTATCTATGAACTGTATAGGCAACCTAGAAGTCCTTTACCGCGGACGCGGCTATTCGAATAGATCATTTATAACCCTGCAGGGGTGTACTTCTTCACACACGCTCTCGCCACTTACCACCATGTACACGTCGTGTATCTCGGCAACCTTCAAGCGGAAGCCTGGCGAGGGAGTCGGCCACAACCTCACTAACCACACAAGTCTCTAGTCCAGGTTTATCGCCTATTCGGGTTCCATCCGCAAGGAGATCCGGCCGGGGTTTCGCTCACGGCCCCAAACGATGAGAGCAGGGTTCCCGAGGCACCAAACGGGCGTCCCGGTACACCGTGCCTCGTGTCTCTACCGCATCATAGCCCACCCCTAGGGTCAGCGCTACGCACGGCCCCCAACACATATCCTACAAACACCAGAAACTAGTTGCAACTCCTGGACAGAGATCGAGGCGATTAATAAGCCGAGAGGGGTCGAGTTACCGGAACCCAATGTGTGGTAGTAACTGTTCATGGATCACAAACACAGAACTCAGTTCCTGAGGACGGTTTCAATGAGACAACCCACCATGTACTCCTACATGGCCTCTCACCGCTACCTTTACCAAATCGTGTTCACACACTTAGCTCTCAACAGTAAGTCATGCTCACCACATTCCAATTCATCCCCGATGAATCAGACCTGACTCAACTCTAAGCAGTAGCAGGCATGACAACAAGCATGAATGAGTAGGCACATCAGGGCTCAAACAACTCCTACTCATGCTAGTGGGTTTCATCTATTTACTGTGGCAATGATAGGTCATGCAGAGGAAAGGGGTTCAACTACCGCAGCATGTAAGAGTTGAAGTGTTGTTGTCCTAATGCAGTAAAAGAGAGCATAAGCGAGAGAGTGGGATTGTATCGGAATGAACAAAGGGGTTTTGCTTGCCTGGCACTTCTGAAGATAGTATAGTTCTTCATCGGTGTCATCGATCTCATCGTCGGAACCACGTCTACTGAGAGGGGACAAATACCGGCAACAGAGAAGAAACACAATCAATGCAATGCAACAATATGATGCATGAATGTGGCATGGCAATATGCTGTGGTTAGAGCTAATGTAGCTAACAATGATTTAAATGAAGTTGGTTTGAACCCTAGGTTCAAATTCAAACTCCATATGTTAAAGTTCATATGCCATTTATTTGATTTGCCCTAAACAGTAGTCATAAGTTGTTCTAACATGCACGAAAATGGTACAGATGGATAGATTGGATTTTTCTGATCTTTTTCATATATAAATTATTTCATTTGGAGTTACGATTGAATTTCTATGATTTTTAGAAGTTTAGGACATTTTCTGAAAATAAATAAATCGTTTGAATTTATTTAAAATCTAGAAAAGTGATTACTGCATCAGCACTGCGTCACTGTGACGTCAGCAAGTCAACAGGGCCCGGTTTAGGTCAAACCTGACCTACGGGACCCGTTGGTCAGTGACCCTGGGCTTGTTAGGTCACCGACAGGTGGGCCCGGTCAACGGTGACGTCAGCACGATCAAAGCTGACACGTGGAGCCACCGTGATTAAGTTAAATATAAGCAGGAATTAGTCCTGTGGTTAATTAAGGAACGGGGCCCGTTGCCAGTGTCTAGGGGGTTAATTAGCGGGTGATTAGCCTCTAACAAAGTGGCCACGTCGGCGGCTAACCGCCGGTGACACACAGACGCGGCGGCGTCGCTCGTTCCGGTGATTCCGGCGATGAAAGGAGGCGGGGTTGGGCTCTATGGTTGCAGCATGACGAGGCGCATCGGGTGGTGCTAGTGGGGTCGCCGGAGGCGACCTAAATCGACGATGGTGTCCGCTTCCGCGGCGGCCGGAGTTCGGCCTCGGTGAAACCTGCGCTAGGTCGCATGGCAGGAAGTGGGGGTGGTTGCGTTCGTCTCCTGGGTAAGCTCTGAGCACGGTGGCGCGCTCATATGCAAGCTTTGCTTGCTGCTTCCACAACGGCGATATGGGTGGGCGGCGGCGAGCTTCGGGCACGGTGGTGAAGCTAGCTGGGGCGCACAAACAGTAGAAAGAAGAGAGGGGGATGACGCAGTAGCTCACAGGGAGGACGGAGAAAAGGTCAGCCGGCTCGGGGATGGTCGGAAGCCGGCGAATCGATGACGAGATCTTCGGGCACCGAGGTTGAAGAAGACGACAGGGAGAGCGCTCAAGGGCGTCCGGCGGCACGTGGGTCATCGGGGAGGCATAGGCGACGGTGGCGGAGCTCTGGAACGCAGTGGTGAGGCGAGGCGGTGACCGTGGCTGCGGCAGCAGCGAGCGGAGAGGACGAGCGCGCTCGGGTGCGCTGCGGGGAGAGAGAAGAGGAGGGGAAAAAGAGAGAGCTGCATGGAGGGGAGAGGTCGAGGGGAAGCAGGAGACTGCGTGGCGTCCAAAGTGACGTCGGGGAGGCGGCGGGAAGCAGGAGGTGGCCCGGCGCGTGCCGGCGTGCAGCGATCACGCGCGCGGCATCCTACTGGTGCGGGGAGGAAGACGCCCCTACCCCTGGTGGGCTGGGCTGTCTTACCGGGCCGCCAGCTGGCCAGGTAAGTGGGCTGCCAGGTGTTGTTCTCTCTATTTACTTTCTGTTTGTTTTCTATCTTGTTTAATTTGTTTTGATTTGATTTTTATACCAAATCATTTTTAGTAGCTTCTGAAAATATTTACGTTGCTTGATACAAATTATTCAAAGCCACTCACAAATTTACAGAATTGTTGGACTTGCAATTCTTTTATAGAAGAATTAAATCCAACTCAAATATTTATTGATTTAAATCCAAATGGCTAAAATAATTCATCAAAAATGTTCCATATTTTTGGTTTGGGCCAAAACCCTTGCCAAAAATATTAAACATCATTGAAGAGCATTTTGGGAACATTAGATGCATTTTCTAGGGTTATTTGCCCTTCTTTTAATTAAAACTTTGAGGCTTTCAACTTTCCTAAATTCAAGTTTCTTGAATTTAGACATGATGCATGGATGCTCACCGATGCAACTATTGCAAACAATTCTAGGGCTGTGACATAGCATCTATCAAGCAATTGGCGATGACTAGGTCATCTATATATGAGTATATTGACTGAGGAGTCAATTGAGAACATTTGATCATAGGTCATACTCATCGTTTAAGCACAAGTGGGGTTACCACTTTTACATAAAGCATTGTTGTGTTCACACCATTAGAGTTGCTTTAGCTCAATTCTTAGAGCAAAGCTCCCCCTAGATGTGATATCCCCCCTAAGAGGGATGAACTAACGTTGGGTTTTGTCGATGATGACTTCATGTAGGTGTTGAAGATGTAGATGCTCAATGTTGATGTACATCATTTGGAGCAATCCATTGGAGTGAGTTGCACTTTCGATACCTACATGGGTTAGTCCCACAATGAACATACATGGATATCCATAGACATAGAGTGAAATACACATATGATGTTTGATACGTCTCCGTCGTATCTACTTTTCCAAACAATTTTGCCCTTGTTTTGGACTCTAACTTGCATGATTTGAATGGAACTAACCCGAACTGACGCTGTTTTCAGCAGACTTTCCATGGTGTTATTTATGTGCAGAAACAAAAGTTCTCGGAATGACCTGAAACTCCACGGAACTTATTTTTGGAAAATATTAAAAATATTGGCGAAAGAATCAAGGCCAGGGGGCCCACCACTTGTACACGAGGGTGGGGGCGTGCCTGCCCCCCTCGGCGCGCCCCCTGTTGCTCCACCGACTTCAACTCCAACTCCATATATTCGTGTTCGGGGAGAAAAAAATCAGAGAGAAGGATTCATCGCGTTTTACGATACAGAGCCGCCGCCAAGCCCTAAAACCTCTCTGGAGGGCTGATCTGGAGTCCGTTCGGGGTTCCGGAGAGGGGAATCCGTCGCCGTCATCATCATCAACCATCCTCCATCACCAATTTCATGATGCTCACCGCCGTGAGTGAGTAATTCCATCGTAGGCTTGCTGGACGGTGATGGGTTGGATGAGATTTATCATGTAATCGAGTTAGTTTTGTTAGGGTTTGATCCCTAGTATCCACTATGTTCCGAGATTGATGTTGCTATGACTTTGCTATGCTTAATGCTTGTCACTAGGGCCCGAGTGCCATGATTTCTGATCTGAACCTATTACGTTTTCAAGAATATATGTGAGTTCTTGATCCTATCTTGCAAGTCTATAGTCACCTACTATGTGTTATGATCCGGCAACCTCGAAGTGACAATAATCGGGACCACTCCCGGTGATGACCGTTGTGACGCCCCCCATTCAATCCTACACTAATCATGCACGCAAACGTGTACGATCAAGATCAGGGACTCACGCGAAGATATCACAACACAACTCTAAAACATAAATAAGTCATACAAGCATCATAATACAAGCCAGGGGCCTCGAGGGCTCGAATACAAGTGCTCGATCATAGACGAGTCAGTGGAAGCAACAATATCTGAGTACAGACATAAGTTAAATAAGTTGCCTTAAGAAGGCTAGCACATAAGTAGCAACGATCGAAAAGGCAAGGCCTCCTGCCTCGGACCTCCTAACTACTCCTCGAAGCCGAACTCCATGTAGAATCATCTTCGGGATCTCTAGCTCCTGGACTCCAGCATCTGGTTGCGACAACCAGGTATAGAAAGGGGAAAAGAGGGAGAAAAGCAACCGTGAGTACTCATCCAAAGTACTCGCAAGAAAGGAGCTACACTACATATGCATGGGTATATGTGTAAAGGGCCATATCGGTGGACTGAATTGCAGAATGCCAGAATAAGAGGGGGATAGCTAATCCTGTCGAAGACTACGCTTCTAGCCACCTCCATCTTGCAGCATGTAGAAGAGAGTAGATGGTAAGTTCACCAAGTAGCATCGCATAGCATAATCCTACCCGGCGATCCCCTCCTCGTCGCCCTGTTAGAGAGCGATCACTCGGTTGTAGCTCGCACTTGGAAGGGTGTGTTTTATTAAGTATCCGGTTCTAGTTTTCATAAGGTCAAGGTACAACTCGGGGTCGTCCTTTTACCGAGGGACACGGCTATTCGAATAGATAAACTTCCCTGCAGGGGTGCATCACATAACCCAACACGCTCGATCCCATTTGGCCGGACACACTTTCCTGGGTCATGCCCGGCCTCGGAAGATCAACACGTCGCAGCCCCACCTAGGCACAACAGAGAGGTCAGCACGCCGGTCTAAATCCTATGGCGCAGGGGTCTGGGCCCATCGCCCATTTCACACCTGCACGTTGCGAACGCGGCCGGAAGCAGACCTAGCCTAGCAGGCGTTCCAGTCCAATCCGGCGGGCGCCGCTCAGTCGCTGACGTCACGAAGGCTTCGGCTGATACCACGATGTCGAGTGCCCATAACTGTTCCTGCGTAGTTGGTTAGTGCGTATAGACCAAATGGCCAGACTCAGATCAAATACCAAGATCTCGTTAAGCGTGTTATTTTTAAGTATCCGCGGACGCCGACCAGGGCCAGGCCCACCTCTCTCCTAGGTGGTCTCAACCTGCCCTGTCGCTCCGCCACAAAGTAACAGTCGGGGGCCGTCAGGAACCCTGGCCCACCTCTACCGGGATGGAGCCACCTGTCCTTTCAGCCCCCTCATCAGAATCACTTGTGGGTACTCAACGAGCTGACCCGACTTTAGTCACCACATGTGTCATGTGTATAAAATATATAGTATATACCCGTGATCACCTCCCGAGTGATCACGGCCCAGTAGTATAGCATGGCAGACGGACAAGAGTGTAGGGCCACTGATGGAACACTAGCATCCTATACTAAGCAGTAGGATAGCAGGTAAGGGTAACAACTGTAGCAACAATGATAGGCTATGCAGCAGAATAGGATTAACCGAAAGCAGTAACATGCTACACTCTTCTAATGCAAGCAGCATAGAGAAGAATAGGCGATATCTGGTGATCAAGGGGGGGGGGCTTGCCTGGAAGCTCAGCCGAGAAGGAGGGGTCGTCAACACGGTAGTCGTACTGGGTAGGAGCGGCGTCAGTCTCGGTGTCTAACGAGAGAAGAGGGGGAAGAAACAATAAATATAATGCAAACATAAGCATGACGGTGCATGACAAGGCAATGCGCGGTGCTAGGTGTGCCCTAACACGGTAGGCGGTGATACCGACGAAGGGGGGAAACATCCGAGAAAGTATCCCCGGTGTTTCGTGTTTTCGGACAGATGAGCCGGAGGGGGAAAGTTGCGAGTTTGCTATGCTAGGGATGTGTGGCGGACGAACGGGCTGCGTATCCGGATTCGTCTCGTCGTTCTGAGCAACTTTCATGTACAAAGTATTTTCATCCGAGTTACAGATTATTTTATATGATTTTCTAAAGTTTTTAAAACGTTTTTTGGAACTTATTTAATTAACAAAATTTAAATTAGTAAAAAGCTAAACTGATATGGGCACATATAAGTGTACCCAGCGCTGCAACAAAGAGGCTATCAGGTGGGTCCAACGGACCCAGTCAATTGCTGACTCAGCATTGACTGTTGACTTGGTCAAATGGTGAACAGTATATGTGGGACCCGCATGTCATTCTCATTGGTAAATTTAACACTGATTTAGCATTTAACTTAGCAGTGGACCCCATCTGTCATTGTCACATATTACATTAGGATTATTTTAAACTAGTTATTTAATAGGGGGCCCACAGGTCAGTGTCTATGGTTAATCCTAAGTAACCCTAAACACTAATTAAACTGGCCCCTAGACAGCGCACAGGGCCAGCAGAGGCCATCCCCATGGCGCACGCCGGGCACCAGGCCACGGCGGGGATCGCCGGCCGGCTGATTCCGGTGGCCGAGGGGTGCATGGGCGGGCGCGATGGAGTGCTCGAGTCGGCGAGCAACGTCGAGCGTGGTCGGCAGCAGGAGGGCGCTGGCGGCGGCGTGCAGCGAGTGAGCGGCCGCATGCGTAGATAGGCGCGGTGACGCGCGTGAGGTGCGAGCGGCAGCGGCCATGACGTTCCGGGACGAGGGGGAATAGGGGGAAGCGGGGCGCGTGAGCTCACCCCTGGTGCCGGGGAACGGTGCGGCGAGGCCTGGGGAGGTCCGGCGAGGTGGCGGCGATGGCGAACGGCGTTGGCGTCGGGGAGCCATTGGGGAGGAGGTCGAGGACGAGGAGGCGCTTGGCAGGGAGGCGGTCCGGTGAGGGGGGGGGGGTCCGAGCGGCGGCGGGGCAGTCCGGCTAGCGGCGAGGTAGCGTGTCAGGGTCGAGGTGGCGACGGGCATCGGGGCGGCGGGGGATCTGGCTCCTCTGCCTCGATCCAGACGGGGGGAGGAGACGAGGGAGAGAGGGGAACGTGGGAGGAGCGAGTGGGGAGTGGGGTGCGGCAATTAGGTCACGAGGAAGGGGTTAGGTGTAGGCAGGGGGTGGGCCGGACTGACGGCCTGTTGGCCAGTTGGGCCGGTTGGCCATCTGGGTCAAGGCCCAGCAGGGAGGAGGGCTTTTTCTTTTCCTTTTTTGCAGCTTTTGCCCTTTTTTTCTTTTAGCCACAAAGGACTTTGCAAAAATATGCCACTAGCCAAACAATTTCAAAGAATTACTGGGCACTGCCATAAAAAGATTGTGAGGCTTTTGAAATTGCTTGCATTTTTTTATAAATGAAAAAGGCATTTAATCTATTGCTTAGGTCACTATTTTAATTGGTTTAGGCCATTTAAACACCTTGCAAAATGTTGGTTCACCACCAATATTAACAAATGACTATTTGCCACAAGATGAACATTTTAGATTTCATGTCTCACAAATAAGAATTTTTGACTTTAGATTGGATTTGAATTAGAATGGTGATTTGGATCAAGTGAAGATTAGCAACAGTAACAAGATGACATGGCACCATTAACAGGGGATTACTGTAGCATGACACTGGGGGTGTTACAAATCTCCTCCACTACAAGAAATCTCGTCCCAAGATTTAAGGGGTGGAGTAAGGGGAGAAGACTTGGGAAGGACGGAGCTCAACACAAGATAGTTACCTGGGGACTATCTCAGTGAACGTGGCAAAGAGGCATCTCTCGAGTTGAAATTCAAGAAAGTCATCGAGAGCAAGGTAAGAAGGTGCAATAAGAAGCTTCAATCGGGTAGGCAATCGTTCGTTACCTGAAACAGAGTGTAAAAGGGTTTCAGAGCGACGGGAATAAGTATTGCATCTGATACCAGAACAGATCACAAGAAGGTGGCTCGTGAATTACATACGAAGCCAAGCGTGAGGAACAATTTTGGAAGACAGGGATGTACAGGAGAGTCAGGTTTCGATCCTGTCGAACTGTGGGTTATGGGTCCACTATGTGGGTTAAAAGTAGAAAGGGCGCTGACCTCTTGCATGGTCATGATAGCAAGGCAAGTCAGAGGATAGCCTGTCAGTTATGTTGGCAACAATCATTGGTACCAAGGGCGAGGGACGAAGAGAACCATTTTCCTGCTCGTTGAACGAGGCGGGCCAATAGGCAAAGTTCTCGTCCATCGGCGGCTACCGGAATGTCATCAACAATAGTAACAGGGTCTTACTGACCACGTGGACAAGGTGCTTACCTAAGTAGGGAATTATCACTGCTTAGTTAAATCAGATTACAAGAAAGGTTAAACAAAACAATGGAAAGGAAATATGATTATCAGATTAAACAGAACAATGGAAAGGAAAAATGTGTTTAAACACATATTTCAGGGGTATATCCTTCCCAAGGACAAGCAAGGCATGATATCTGTTGACAAGATATAATGTAGAAAACCCTTTAGGTAAGGGGTGAGAAATTTCATGACATTACCCATACAACGGTGTTTGGATAATTGAGCAAGAAACATTTAGCATTGGGCTTCAAATGTTCTTGTTGAAAATCGGAGTACCACAGACATGCTTCGAGATAGCATTGACATGGTCATTGGGTAAAGATCGGACTTTGGAAACACAAAGGATCCATCAGGAACAACTTATAGAATAAGTCTTACAATTTCCTCATGGAAGAATGGATAACCTTGCTGAAAAGGAATCTATAACAATAGGGCCTCCGGCCAGGTGTGCTAGGCACGACATCACCTTACCGGGTCACATAAAGACCAATCTTACGACTTTTGGAAAATGTCCCAACCATCATATCTGACTGAGATTCAGTTCGGATTGATGTCAGGATACCTCATACTCAGGATACCTGAGAAGGAAAGGTGCAACACAATTTGATGAGACGACATTGTAAGATTCTTGGTAAATGAACTATGGAAGCAAGCTCTGAATCATGAGTTCATTATTAATTCAAGGAGAGAATGAGGAGGTGACTGATTGACTCAGCGACAATCCATTGACATTTCCAAAAAGGATGGATTTCCACAACTATGTGAACAAGGAGATAACATTAGCCAGATCAAATGACTTAATGATGTATGCTGGAGGAAAACATACACAATTAAACATGGTTTGAAAGGTGCATTCGAAATATGGGTTGGGTTGCATGCCCAACGTCGAAATGGCGATTGAGCAACCAACACACTAAATTGGAATAATTGTCCATTAACTCTGAAGCAATAGGGTTGCCAGAGATAATAAATTCGCACAACAGAGTTCACTCAACACGGGGACCAAGAAGGGAATGGTGATGGCGAGAAGCATCACTATACCAAGAATACTTAAGAGGTGGAGCAATCCTCACAACATTCTTGATATAGAAGACAGTAATACTACAAGGTAGAACATAACCTTAGCTAGATAGCAAGGATATCAAGGTACAACACAAAACATGAACAAGTTTGTGCTGGGGGAAGGTAAGAATGTTGTCGATGATTACACAAATCATCGAGGGGCAAGGATGGTATTTCCCATCATGAATCCGATTGATATCCTGGAAGAGCTTAGAATGTTGATGATGATCACGACACATTTTGTCGAGAGGCTCCACGAAGAAGCAATCGAACAACGACTGCATCAAGCAAAAGGACTGATGCAACAAAAGATTATTGGAACCACGGATATGACACCAATTCGGAATCAAGATTGTTGTTCGAGGTGAATGATAAGACGAGGAAAATTGACGTAAGCTTAGCTCATCGTCGAAAGTGGTGCTCTGGGAATAAGGACCAGGTAGCATAGTTAAAATCATTACGACGATGATATAGCCAAACAGGCTAGGAATGGCGTGATCGGGTACAAACTCGTACTTAAAGAAGATTACTAAGGGTTGTTGAACCGTAGTGCGAACTCGGTTCAGTTATCGGTGTCTTTGAGTGTTTAATAACTCAGAGCCCATGAAAAATTGTAATCAGTGAGAATGTAGTACTTGATGAAGAACTCATAGTAAGTTATGCAATTCCAAGATAATCTCGAGATACCAGGGGGGTAATACTCGAAGGTAGAACAAAATAAAGGTTGGGTAGGCGTACTGATCTGCAGAAGGCAAGTACTTTATCTTGTCCGAGAAATAGAATCAAAGGAGAACAATCATGGTCGGAACCACGGTTGCAAAGGATCAATTCATAGATACCAGATGATATTTATCAAGGAAATAGTTATTATTACAAGAAGCTTCCATGATAGGATCTACATCGTGTCCATGGGCATGAACACAAAGTTCAAGGTCGACTCCCACTTCTGCAATGCATAACCTTTCATTCACTGCTCTATTAAAAATAATTTGAGTGCGAAGACCTACCTGGTGAATTACCAGAGGAGTATGAACCTTGGAAAACTTTCGGGTTCACACAGATTAAGGAAGGCATAGGTTCAACCCATCAGGGCAACTTAGAAACATATGCCACCAGCTTCGAGAGTAATTATCACCAGCTCAATAGTAGAGCATGGTTGACAAAGCAGAGGATACAATTTACCAAAGGCATTATGTATCCGAGAAAAGACTCACAAAGTTATTGAATATGAAGGACGTCGTCGGATAAAATCCCATAAAGGTTCTGGTGGTCCACAAGAGACCTGATGTGAGCATCGGTACTCAACCAGCAGAAGAAAGAAAGCAAGGAGATCGGATTATCAAAACAACCGACTAATTCAAAGCTCCAATGCAAAGGAATTATGAGCTCCAAATCAAGGGATCAGAAGCAAACACTCTGATCAAGGATGGATAGGTTGAGTAGGCTTAAGGGTACAATCGATGGCAATTTCATTGGTCGAGATCCATCTCATGTTTAATATGACGTCTGAGCCGGAAGGATGAATTCTAGGATCTGATTGAGGACTGCGAGAATTCGCAACATATTGAATCAAGGGACTCTAATGATAATGACAAAGGATACTAATGAATATTGCTAGTCATATGGAACGCAACCATAATGCAAGCAGACAAGTATTTGCCGAGTAATAGCGGGCAGAGGATTATCAAAAGATCAGATAGTATTTCAATGTGTCTTGCAAATCATATAAACAACGGGGGAAGAGCGGATACTCGGTAAGGGCGAGAAATTATCCATACGGGTATTCAGGTGGAAAGGAACTGCAAGGCAGTAGGCACAAAATATTCTCGGAACAATAGAGAGAATTTCGGGGTATCTTGTAATAACAAGATCAACTGGGAAACATTGTATGAATGGCGAGTATACGTGGTTATCGATAGGAGTTTATCGATGGAAAGGAATTGCAAAAGCGATGAACACAAGTTCTCGGGTTAACAGCGGAGAGTGTCTTCAGGGTCTTCACGTGCAGCAGACGATCATCAGTAAAAAGGGGCTCTCCGGGTGAAAGTGATAACGAGATCCTAATGTTAGATTTAGCAAAATTCATTTAACCCGAATAGGAGAGAGATCAGAGTCCCAGAGTAAAGGTCGAGGAGTAAAAGATCCGAATACCACCCAATGGCAACGTGGGCCCGTAAGCCACACAGCCATGTTAGTAAAAGTTTTTCAATAACTAGACTCGACTTCGGCCAAGGAGTTGGAAAGGGGGATTCCTACAGGCAGTCAGCTCTGATACCAACTTGTGATGCCCCCAATTCAATTGTACACTAATCATGCACGCAAACGTGTACGATCAAGATCAGGGACTCACGGGAAGATATCACAACACAACTCTAAAACATAAATAAGTCATACAAGCATCATAATACAAGCCAGGGGCCTCGAGGGCTCGAATACAAGTGCTCCATCATAGACGAGTCAGCGGAAGCAACAATATCTGAGTACAGACATAAGTTAAACAAGTTGCCTTAAGAAGGCTAGCACAAAAGTAGCAACGATCGAAAAATGCAAGGCCTGCTGCCTGGGACCTCCTAACTACTCCTCGAAGCCGAACTCCATGTAGAATCATCCTCGGGATCTAGCTCCTGGACTCCAGCATCTGGTTGCGACAACCAGGTATAGAAAGGGGAAAAGAGGGAGGAAAGCAACCGTGAGTACTCATCCAAAGTACTCGCAAGCAAGGAGCTACACTACATATGCATGGGTATATGAGTAAAGTGCCATATTGGTGGACCGAACTGCAGAATGCCAGAATAAGAGGGGGATAGCTAATCTTGTCGAAGACTATGCTTCTGGCCACCTCCATCTTGCAGCATGTAGAAGAGAGTAGATGGTAAGTTCACCAAGTAGCATCGCATAGCATAATCCTACCCGGCGATCCCCTCCTCGTCACCCTGTTAGAGAGCGATCACCGGGTTGTAGCTGGCACTTGGAAGGGTGTGTTTTATTAAGTATCCGGTTCTAGTTGTCATAAGGTCAAGGTACAACTCCGGGTCGTCCTTTTACCGAGGGACACGGCTATTCGAATAGATAAACTTCCCTGCAGGGGTGCACCACATAACCCAACACGCTCGATCCCATTTGGCCGGACACACTTTCCTGGGTCATGCCCGGCCTCGGAAGATCAACACGTCGCAGCCCCACCTAGGCACAACAGAGAGGTCAGCACGCCGGTCTAAATCCTATGGCGCAGGGGTCTGGGCCCATCGCCCATTGCACACCTGCACATTGCGAACGCGGCCGGAAGCAGACCTAGCCTAGCAGGCGTTCCAGTCCAATCCGGCGCGCGCCGCTCAGTCGCTGACGTCACGAAGGCTTCGGCTGATACCATGATGTCGAGTGCCCATAACTGTTCCTGCGTAGTTGGTTAGTGCGTATAGACCAAATGGCCAGACTCAGATCAAATACCAAGATCTCGTTAAGCGTGTTATTTTTAAGTATCCGCGGACGCCGACCAGGGCCAGGCCCACCTCTCTCCTAGGTGGTCTCAACCTGCCCAGTCGCTCCGCCACAAAGTAACAGTCGGGGGCCGTCAGGAACCCTGGCCCACCTCTACCAGGATGGAGCCACCTGTCCTTTCAGCCCCCTCATCAGAATCACTTGTGGGTACTCAACGAGCTGACCCGACTTTAGTCACCACATGTGTCATGTGTATAAAATATATAGTATATACCCGTGATCACCTCCCGAGTGATCACGGCCCAGTAGTATAGCATGGCAGACGGACAAGAGTGTAGGGCCACTGATGGAACACTAGCATCCTATACTAAGCAGTAGGATAGCAGGTAAGGGTAACAACTGTAGCAACAATGATAGGCTATGCAGCAGAATAGGATTAACCGAAAGCAGTAACATGCTACACTCTTCTAATGCAAGCAGCATAGAGAAGAATAGGCGATATCTGGTGATCAAGGGGGGGGGGGGGCTTGCCTGGAAGCTCAGCCGAGAAGGAGGGGTCGTCAACACGGTAGTCGTACTGGGTAGGAGCGGCGTCAGTCTCGGTGTCTAACGAGAGAAGAGGGGGAAGAAACAATAAATATAATGCAAACATAAGCATGACGGTGCATGACAAGACAATGTGCGGTGCTAGGTGTGCCCTAACGCGGTAGGCGGTGATACCGATGAAGGGGGGAAACATCCGAGAAAGTATCCCCGGTGTTTCGCGTTTTCGGACAGATGAACCGGAGGGGGAAAGTTGCGAGTTTGCTATGCTAAGGATGTGTGGCGGACGAACGGGTTGCGTATCCGGATTCGTCTCGTCGTTCTGAGCAACTTTCATGTACAAAGTATTTTCATCCGAGTTACAGATTATTTTATATGATTTTCTAAAGTTTTTAAAACGTTTTTTGGAACTTCTTTAATTAACAAAATTTAAATTAGTAAAAAGCTAAACTGATATGGGCACATATAAGTGTACCCAGCGCTGCAACAAAGAGGCTATCAGGTGGGTCCAACGGACCCAGTCAATTGCTGACTCAGCATTGACTGTTGACTTGGTCAAATGGTGAACAGTATATGTGGGACCCGCATGTCATTCTCATTGGTAAATTTAACACTGATTTAGCATTTAACTTAGCAGTGGACCCCATCTGTCATTGTCACATATTACATTAGGATTATTTTAAACTAGTTATTTAATAGGGGGCCCACAGGTCAGTGTCTATGGTTAATCCTAAGTAACCCTAAACACTAATTAAACTGGCCCCTAGACAGCGCACAGGGCCAGCAGAGGCCATCCCCATGGTGCACGCCGGGCACAAGGCCACGGCGGGGATCGCCGGCCGGCCGATTCCGGTGGCCGAGGGGTGCATGGGCGGGCGCGCTCGAGTGCTCGAGTCGGCGAGCAACGTCGAGCGTCGTCGGCAGCAGGAGGGCGCTGGCGGCGGCGTGCAGCGAGTGAGCGGCCGCATGCGTAGGTAGGCGCGGTGACGCGCGTGAGGTGCGAGCGGCAGCGGCCATCACGTTTCGGGACGAGGGGGAATAGGGGGAAGCGAGGCGCGTGAGCTCACCCGCCGGGGAACGGTGCGGCGAGGCCTGGGGAGGTCCGGCGAGGTGGAACGGGGGCGGGGCGAGGTGGCGGCGACGGTGAACGGCGTTGGCGTCGGGGAGCCGCTGGGGAGGAGGTCGAGGACGAGGAGGCGCTTGGCAGGGAGGCGGTCCGGCGAGGTGGGGTTCCGAGCGGCGGCGGGGCAGTCCGGCTAGCGGCGAGGTAGCGTGTCAGGGTCGAGGAGGCGACGGGCATCGGGGCGGCGGGGGATCTGGCTCCTCTGCCTCGATCCAGACGGGGGAAGGAGACGAGGGAGAGAGGGGAACGTGGGAGGAGCGAGTGGGGAGTGGGGTGCGGAAATTAGGTCACGGGGAAGGGGTTAGGTGTAGGCAGGGGGTGGGCCGGACTGACGGCCTATTGGCCGGTTGGCCATCTGGGTCAAGGCCCAGCAGGGAGGAGGGCTTTTTCTTTTCCTTTTTTTGCAGCCTTTGCCCTTTTTTTCTTTTAGCCACAAAGGACTTTGCAAAAATATGCCACTGGCCAAACAATTTCAAAGAATTATTGGGCACTGCCATAAAAAGATTGTGAGGCTTTTGAAATAGCTTGCATTTTTTATAAATGAAAAAGGCATTTAATCTATTGCTTAGGTCACTATTTTAATTGGTTTAGGCCATTTAAACACCTTGCAAAAATGTTGGTTCACCACCAATATTAACAAATGACTATTTGCCACAAGATGAACATTTTAGATTTCATGTCTCACAAATAAGAATTTTTGACTTTAGATTGGATTTGAATTTGAATGGTGATTTGGATCAAGTGAAGATTAGCAACAGTAACAAGATGACATGGCACCATTAACAGGGGATTACTGTAGCATGACACTGGGGGTGTTACAACCGTAGTTTGAGGAGTTCATGTATTCACTATGTGTTAATGCTTTGGTCTGGTACTCTATTAAAGGAGACCTTAATATCCCTTAGTTTTCATTAGGACCCCGCTGCCACGGGAGTGTAGGACAAAAGATGTCAGGCAAGTTCTTTTCCATATGCACGTATGACTATATTCGGAATACATGCCTACAGTACATTGATGAATTGGAGCTAGTTCTGTGTCACCCTATGTTATGATTGTTACATGATGAACCGCATCCGACATAATTCTACATCACCGATCCAATGCCTACGAGCTTTTCACATATTGTTCTCCGCTTATTTACTTTTCCGTTGCTACTGTTACAATCACTACAAAACCCAAAAATATTACTTTTGCTACCGTTACCGTTACTTCCATATTACTTTGCTACTAAATACTTTGCTGCAGATACTAAGTTATCCAGGTGTGGTTGAATTGACAACTCAACTGCTAATACTTGAGAATATTCTTTGGCTCCCCTTGTGTCGAATCAATAAATATGGGTTGAATACTCTACCCTCGAAAACTGTTGCGATGCCCTATACTTGTGGGTTATCAATGTTGTCCATGAAAGCATTAGGTTACCTTGTCCCTTGTCTTACCAACAAGAGGGTTTGTGAGTCCTTGAATTAGTGCAAGATGTGAAAGTTGATTGCACCTGTCCTTGCCAAAATGAATATGAGTGAAGTATGTTGGCGGAGTCACCCTCAAGAACTCTCTAGTTCTTCTTCTTTGGGACCCACATCAACTTGATGGGGATCCTTGGAGTTGTAGTCGTACTTGATGAAGTGGAACTTTGTCAGATCACGGGTTCCGGCAAAACCCTCAAGGTTCGAACACTTGGGTGCGCACGAAGATCTCCCCTACCGATCCACGTCCTAGCTTCTCTAAGGTCTCAAGGGCTAACTCGGCGAACTCGCAACACAAGGGACACAAGATTTATACTGGTTCGGGCCACCGTTGTGGTGTAATACCCTACTCCAGTGTGGTGGTGGTGGATTGCCTCTTGGGCTGAGGATGAGCAGTACAAGGGGAAGAACAGCCTCCTGAGGCGAGGTGTTCTTGTGCTTGGTGAACTTGTGTGGGTGAGGATTACTCGAGATCAGATGAGATGCCTCCGAATGAGTTATCCCCTACGGTGGTGGCTAGTCCTATTTATATAGGCCTTGGTCCTCTCCCCAAATATTGAGCGGGAAGGGAGCCAACAACGGCCAATTTGAAAGGGGACAGCTAGTACAGCTTATCCTGACAAAAGCAGTCTTCGCCTGCAAAAGGCTTTGGTGGTGACGCCGCCTTGGGCTCCATGGTGACCTCCGTCTTGCCGTCCTGCTGGTATTGGTCTTGTTGCACTGATATGGAAACCTTTGCTTGATGCCTCGGTACTCCGCGCCTGCGCTTGCCTCCTTAGCACCAAAGAGGAAACAAGGACACTGTGCGCGCTGGCGCCCGCCTGGTCTCGGTCATCATGGCTCACGTCACGAGAACCTCGCGAGGTTTGCCTTGCCTTGATCTCTCTGCCCCTCGCGAGCCAACCTGGTGAGGCCACTCCCGAAGGGGTCTTGCACCGTCCGCCTCGCGAGGGTCTTGAGTGCTTGTTGGTGAAGATGGGTCGTACGGGCCTGCTCGCAGAGCCATGCCATGGGCCGCAGGCAGGCAAGTCTGGGGACCCCTGATGACCCACAAGTGTAGGGGATCTATCGTAGTCCTTTCGATAAGTAAGAGTGTCGAACCCAACAAGGAGTAGAAGGAAATGATAAGCGGTTTTCAGCAAGGTATTCCCTGCAAGCACTGAAATTATAGGTTACAGATAGTTTTGTGATAAGATAAATTGTAAAGGGTAACAAGTAACAAGTGTAAATAAAGTGCAGCAAGGTGGCCCAATCCTTTTTGTAACAAAGGACAAGCCTGGACAAACTCTTATATAGAGAAAAGCGCTCCCGAGGACACATGGGAATTATCGTCAAACTAGTTTTCATCACGTTCATATGATTCACGTTCGGTACTTTGATAATTTGATATGTGGGTGGACCGGTGCTTGGGTGCTGTCCTTACTTGGACAAACATCCCACTTATGATTAACTCCTATTGCAAGCATCCTCAACTACAAAAGAAGTATTAAGGTAAACAAAACCATAGCATGAAACATATGGATCCAAATCAGCCCCTTACGAAGCAACGCATAAACTAGGGTTTAAGCTTCTGTCACTCTAGCAACCCATCATCTACTTATTACTTCCCAATGCCTTCCTCTAGGCCCAAACAATGGTGAAGTGTCATGTAGTCGACGTTCACATAACACCACTAGAGGAAAGACAACATACATCTCATCAAAATATCGAACGAATACCAAATTCCCATGACTACTAATAGCAAGACTTCTCCCATGTCCTCAGGAACAAACGTAACTACTCACAAATCATATTCATGTTCATAATCAGAGGGGTATTAATATGCATAATGGATCTGAACATATGATCTTCCACCGAATAAACCAACTAGCATCAACTACAAGGAGTAATCAACACTACTAGCAACCTACAGGTACCAATCTGAGGCTATGGGACAAAGATTGGATACAAGAGATGAACTAGGGTTTGAGAGAAGATGGTGCTAGTGAAGATGGACCCCCTCCCGATGAGAGGATCGTTGGTGATGACGATGACGATGATTGCCCCCTCCCGGAGGGAAGTGTCCCCGGCAGAACAACTCCGCCAGAGCCCTAGATTGGTTCCGCCTCGTGGCGGAGGAGTCTCGTCCCGAAAGCTTGCTTCTGATTTTTTCTCGGACGAAAGACTTCATATAGCAGAAGATGGGCACCGGAGGGCCACCAGGGGGCCCACGAGGCAGGGGGCGCGCCCCCCACCCTCGTGGCCAGGGTGTGGGCCCCCTCTGGTATTTTCTTCGCTCAGTATTTTTTATTATTTCAAAAAATTAACTTCCTTGGAGTTTCAGGACTTTTGGAGTTGCGCAGAATAGGTCTCTAATATTTGCTCCTTTTCCAGCCCAGAATTCCAGCTGCCGGCATTCTCCCTCTTTATGTAAACCTAGTAAAATAAGAGAGAATATGCATAAGTATTGTGACATAATGTGTAGTAAGAGCCCACAATGCAATAAATATCGATATAAAAGCATGATGCAAAATGGACGTATCAACTCCCCCAAGCTTAGACCTCGCTTGTCCTCAAGCGGAAGCCGATAACGATAAATATGTCCACATGTTTAGAGGTAGAGGTGTCGATAAAATAAAATACGGACATGAGGGCATCATGATCATTCTTAGAACAACAACATATATGGATATTGTCATATGATTTCTGATGCTCAAGTAATAATCTATTCACAATGCAAAGTATGAATCAGAAACTTCATTGAGAACCAACAAACTATAATCTCAGTCATTGAAGCAATTTTATCATAACATCGGAAAGAGCCTATGTAAGAGCTTTTCAGCAAGTCCACATACTTAACTATCATTTAGTCTTTCACAATTGCTAACACTCACGCAATACTTGTGGTTACAGAGTTTTAATCGGACACAGAGAAAGATAGGGCCTTATAGTTTCGCCTCCCAACCTTTTACCTCAAGGGTAATGTCAACAGTAATAGTTCATGCTAACTTACATCCAATTGGATATATATATCAGGATCTTTCCAACACAAGGTGCTTGCCAAAGGATAAAATGTAAAAAGGAAAGGTGAAGATCACCATGACTCTTGCATAAGGTAGAAGTTAAAAGTAAAAGATAGGCCCTTTGCAGAGGGAAGCAGAGGTTGTCATGCGCTTTCAGGGTTGGATGCACCAAATCTTAATGCGAAAGAACGTCACTTTATATTGCCACTTGTGATATGGACCTTTATTATGCAGTCTGTCGCTTTTATTTCTTCCACATCACAAGATCGTATAAAGCTTATTTTCTCCCACACTAATAAGTCATACATATTTAGAGAGCAATTTTTATTGCTTGCACCGATGACAACTTACTTGAAGGATCTTACTCAATCAATAGGTAGATATGGTGGACTCTCATGGCCAAACCAGTTTTAAGGGTATTCGGAAGCACAAGTAGTATCTCTACTTGGTGCAAAGAATTGGTTAGCATGAGGGGGAAAGGCAAGCTCAACATGTTGGATGATCCATGACAATATACTTTATTTCGAGTATAAGAAAACATAACCCATTACGTTGTCTTCCTTGTCCAACATCAACTCTTTAGCATGTCATATTTTAATGAGTGCTCACAATCATAAAAGATGTCCCAGATAGTATATTTATATGTGAAACCTCTCTTTCTTTATTACTTCCTATTAATTGCAACGATGACCAAAACTATTTTTGTCAACTCTCAACAACTTTTAATCATCATACTCTTTATATGTGAAGTCATTACTCTCCATAAGATCAATATGATCTCTTTGTACTTTTTATTCTTTCTTTTTTTCTTTCTTTCTTTTACTCCTTAAAGATCATAGCAAGATAATCAAGCCCTTGACTCAACACTAATATTTATTATATATAGCTCACGGACTCGATTACATAGAAAGATCATAAAGCAAAACTCACAACTAGATCATACTAAAACTTTATTCTACTAGATCAAGATAATACCAAAAGGATCGAACTAAGAAAAACGGTAAAGATAGGAGTGTGATGGTGATACGATACCGGTGCACCTCCCCCAAGCTTGGCAGTTGCCAAGGGGAGTGCCCATACCCATGTGATTATATCTCCTTTGCTGGTGAAGAAGATGGAGGTGATGATGGATAGTCGCACATCGAGCGTAAGAGGTCCTCCAACTTGCGGATAATGCCCTTGAGTGCGATGATATGCTCCTTCAACAAAATATTTTCACGTGTGAGATACTTGTTTTGTATATGAGCTAACTCAATCATCTTGAAAGCTTTGATGTCAGTTGGGGTGAGAAGATTGTGATCAAGTTGAAGGATGTCTTCTGCTGCCGGAGCTTGGTCCTCTGTGGCCTTCTTGATCCCTTCATCCTTGTTGATCTCCATGGGTTCTTCCCTCTTCAGCTCTATCTTCATTAGCCAAGCATCGTTGTCACCATTGTTGGAGGAGGGGGACGACATGATGCCTGGCCTTGACAACCCTAACAGAAAACAGCTCGAAACAAGAACAAAGGATAATTGGGTGATACGGTGGTCAAAACCTTCGGGAGATTATATAACAAATTTTTACCGACCGAAAGAAGTATCGTGCAAGAAAACGGAGTCCGGAGAGCACACAAGGTGCCCACGAGGTAGGGGGGCGCGCCCAGGGGGGTAGGGCACGCCTCCCACCCTCGTGGAAGCCTCGTGTCCTTCCCGGATTGCTTCTTATTTTCCTATTTTCTTAAATATTCCAAAACGGAGAAAAATTGTCATTAGAACTGTTTTGGAGTCGGTTTACTTACCATACCACATACCTATTCCTTTTCGGAGTCTGAAACGTTCTGGAAAGTGTCTCTTATGAATTCCTCCGGGGTTATGGTTTCAATAATATTGGTTTCAACATTTATGGGGTTACCTGAGATCACTGTTCAAGATATCTTCCGATATTCCGATAAATCAGCCAATTTATCGCTTATCGTGGTCTGACCGATAAGATAAATCGGCCGATAAATCAACCGATATGGCGATAAATCGGGCGATATGCCGATAAACTGGCCGATTTACCCCTTACCGTAGGTCGACCGATAAGTTCCCGATAAGCGATATCCCCAACATTGCCTGAGATATAATGTTTGATTCTTTGACCGTTCACCACCTTTGGATTTGTGCCTTCGAAGTTGTTGATTTTTATGGCACCGAAATGATAGACCTCCTTGATAACGTAAGGACCTTCCCATTTAGAGAGAAGTTTTCCTGCAAAAAATCTTAAACGAGAGTTGTATAACAACACATAATCACCTACATTAAACTCACGCTTTTGTATCCTTTTGTCATGCCATCTTTTAACTTTTTCTTTAAACAGTTTGGCATTCTCATAGGCCTGGGTTCTCCATTCATCAAGTGAGCTAATGTCAAATAACCTATTCTCACCGGCATGTTTAAAATCATAATTAAGCTCTTTAATAGCCCAATATGCCTTATGTTCTAGTTCGAGAGGTAAGTGACATGCTTTTCCATAAACCATTTTATACGGAGACATACCCATAGGATTTTTATATGCAGTTCTATAGGCCCATAATGCATCATCAAGTTTCTTGGACCAATTCATTCTAGATCTATTAACAGTCTTTTGCAAAATTAATTTGAGCTCTCTATTACTCAATTCTACTTGACCACTAGACTGTGGGTGATAAGGAGATGCAATTCTATGATTAACATCATACTTAGCAAGCATTTTACGAAAAGCACCATGAATAAAATGTGAACCACCATCAGTCATTAAATATCTAGGGACTCCAAACCTCAGAAAAATAACTTCTTTAAGCATCTTAATAGAGGTGTTATGATCAGCACTACTAGTTGGAATAGCCTCTACCCACTTAGTAACGTAATCAACAGCAACTAAAATATGTGTATATCCATTAGAGGAAGGAAACGGTCCCATGTAATCAAAGCCCCAAACATCTAATGGTTCAATAACAAGTGAATAATTCATAGGCATTTCTTGACGTCCACTAATATTACCAATTCTTTGACATTCATCACAAGATAAGACAAACTTACGGGCATCCTTGAAGAGAGTAGGCCAATAAAAACCGTATTGCAATACCTTATGTGCAGTTCTATCTCCAGCATGATGTCCTCCGTAAGCCTCGGAGTGACACTTGCGTAGGATCTGTTCCTGTTCATGCTCAGGTACACAACGCCTAATAACACCATCTACTCCTTCCTTATAAAGATGTGGGTCATCCCAGAAGTAATGTCTTAAATCATAGAAAAACTTTTTCTTTTGCTGGTATGTGAAACTACGTGGTATAAATTTAGCAATAATGTAATTAGCATAATCGGCATACCATGGAGCAGTACGAGAAGCATTTATGACATTTAATTGTTCATCAGGAAAGCTATCATCAATAGGTAGTGGGTCATCGAGAACATTCTCTAACCTAGACAAGTTGTCTGCAACGGGGTTCGCAGCTCCCTTTCTATCAATAATATGCAAATCAAATTCTCGTAGCAAGAGAACCCATCTAATAAGTCTAGGTTTAGCATCTTTCTTTTCCATAAGATATTTAATAGCAGCATGATCAGTGTGAATAGTTACTTTAGAATCAACAATATAAGGTCTGAACTTATCACAAGCAAATACAACTGCTAAGAATTCTTTTTCAGTAGTGGCATAATTTCTCTGGGCATTGTCTAGAGTTTTACTAGCATATTGAATAAAATTTAATTTCTTATCAACTCTTTGCCCTAGAACAGCACCTACAACATAATCGCTAGCATCACACATAATTTCAAAGGGTAAATTCCAATCAGGTGGCTAAACAATAGGTGCATAGATTAATGCTTTCTTAAGTATTTCAAATGCTTCTACACAATCATCATCAAAGACAAATGGTATATCTTTTTGTAATAGATTAGTCAGAGGCCGAGAAATGTTTGAGAAGTCCTTAATGAACCTCCTATAAAAACAGGCATGACTAAGGAAGCTTCTTATACCTTTGATGTCCTTGGGACATGGCATCTTTTCAATAGCATCGACTTTAGCTTTATCAACTTCAATACCTCTTTCAGAAATTTTATGCCCCAAGACAATGCCTTCATTAACCGTAAAGTGGCATTTCTCCCAATTCAAGACAAGGTTATTGCCTTCACATCTCTGCAAAACTTGATAAAGGTTTATCAAGCAATCATCAAAAGAGGAACCATAAACGGAGAAATCGTCCATGAAAACCTCACAAATCTTTTCACAAAAATCAGAGAATATAGCCATCATGCATCTTTGAAAGGTAGCAGGTGCATTACATAAACCAAAAGGCATACGTCTATAAGCAAAAGTACCGAAAGGGCAAGTAAAAGTGGACTTTGCTTGATCATCAGCTGACACAGGTATTTGAGAGAAACTAGAGTAACCATCTAGAAAGCAAAAATGTGTGTGTTTGGATAATCTTTCTAGCATTTGATCAATGAAAGGGAAGGGGTAATGATCTTTTTAGTAGCTTTATTTAATTTACGGAAATCAATTACCATCCTATAACCTGTAATAATTCTTTGCGGGATCAACTCATCTTTATCATTAGGAACGACAGTAATACCTCCCTTCTTAGGGACACAATGGACAAGACTTACCCACTGACTATCAGCAACGAGATAAATTATACCTGCCTCAAGGAGCTTTAGTATTTCCTTTCTTACCACTTCTTTCATCTTAGGATTTAGCCGTCGTTGGTGATCAATAACTAGTTTGGCGTCTTTTTCCAAATTTATTTTGTGTTGGCATAGAGTGGGACTAATGCCCTTAAGATCATCAAGAGTATATCCAACAGTAGCACGGTGCTTCTTCAGAGTTTTCAATAATTTCTCTTCTTCATGCTCTGAAAGGTTAGCACTAATAATAACAGGATATATCTTCTTTTCATCGAGATAAGCATATTTAAGAGTATCAGGCAATGGTTTAAGCTCAAACACGGGATCACCCTTTGGTGGAGGAGGATCCCCTAGGATTTCAACAGGCAAGTTGTGTTTCAGAATAGGTCCCTATTTAAAGAACACTTCATCTATTTCCCTTCTTTCATTCATAAACATATCATTTTCATGGTCTAGCAAATATTGTTCTAAAGGATCACTAGGAGGTACGGCAATAGAAGCAAGACCAATAATTTCATCTTTACTAGGCAATTCCTCATCCCGAGGTTGTCTACGAAATTTAGAAAAATTAAACTCATGAGACATATCATCCAAGCCAATAGTAACAACATCCTTCTCGCAGTCTATCTTAGCATTAACAGTGTTTAAGAAGGGTCTACCAAATATAATGGGACAAAAACTATCTTGTGGGGAACCAAGAACAAGAAAATCAGTAGGATATTTAGCTTTCCCACACAAGACTTCAACATCTCTAACAATCCCAATTGGTGATATAGTATCTCTATTGGCAAGCTTAATGGTAACATTAATTTCTTCTAACTCAGCGGGTGCAATATCATGCATAATTTCTTTGTATAAGTCAATAGGTATTGCACTAGCACTAGCACCCATATCACACAAGCCATGATAACAATGATCTCCTATTTTAACAGAAATAACAGGCATGCCTACCACAGGTCTATGTTTATCTTTAGCACTAGGTTTAGCAATTCTAGCAGTCTCATCACAGAAATAAATAACACGCCCATCAATATTATCAGCCAAGAGATCTTTAACCATAGCAATATTAGGTTCAACTTTAACCTGCTCAGGAGGTGTATAGGTTCTAGTATTACTCTTATGAACCACCGTTGAAGCTTTAGCATGATCCTTTATCCTAACAGGGAAAGGTGGTTTCTCAACATAAGCAGTAGGAACAATAGGATCATTATAAGTGATAGTCTTTTTTCTTCAACTTTAATAGGTTCAACTACTTTTACTTCTATCAGAGGATGATATTTAAACCACTTCTCCTTAGGGAGATCAACATGAGCAGCAAAAGATTCACAAAAAGAAGCTACTATCTCAGAGTCAAGTCCATATTTAGTTATAAATTTACGGAAAACATCGGTATCCATAAAAGATTTAACACAATCAAACTTAGGTGTTATACCTGACCCTTTACCTTCGTCAAGATCCAAATCTTCAGAGTTGCGTTTAATTCTTTCCAATAAATTCCATTTGCATTCAATTGTCTTCATCATAAAGGAACTAGTACAAGAAGTATCGAGCATGGAGCGATTATTGTCAGAAAGCCGAGCATAAAATTTTTGAATAATCATTTCTCTTGAGAGCTCATGATTGGGGCATGAATATAACATTGAATTAAGCCTCTCCCAAGCTTGAGCGATGCTTTTTCCTTCGCGAGGCCAAAAATTATATATATAATTATGATCACGATGAACAAGATGCATAGGATAAAACTTGTGATGAAATTCCAATTTCAATCGTTTGTAGTTCCATGATCCCATATCATCACATAGCCTATACCATGTCAATGCATCTCCCTTCAAAGATAAAGGAAAGACCTTCTTCTTGATAACATCATCGGTCATACCTGCAAGCTTAAATAATCCACAAACTTCATCCACATAGATTAGGTGTAAATCGGGATGCAATGTTCCATCTCCTGCAAAAGGATTAGCTAGCAGTTTCTCTATCATACCAGAAGGAATTTCAAAGTAAACATTTTCATTTTCAGTAGGTTCAGTAGGTTGAGGAGCAACTCTTTGCTGTACTGGTCGGGGTGAAGATACCCCGAATAAGCCCCTCAGAGGATTACTTTCCATAGCAACAAGTGACAGTAAATTTCAGCACATTATATAAATCTTTCCTTACCAAATTCCACCTAGCAAAGGCGCTTCACACCCCGGCAACGGCGCCAGAAAAGAGTCTTGATGACCCACAAGTGTAGGGGATCTATCGTAGTCCTTTCGATAAGTAAGAGTGGCGAACCCAACGAGGAGCAGAAGGAAATGATAAGCGGTTTTCAGCAAGGTATTCTCTGCAAGCACTGAAATTATAGGTAACAGATAGTTTTGTGATAAGATAAATTGTAAAGGGTAACAAGTATCAAGTGTAAATAAAGTGCAGCAAGGTGGCCCAATCCTTTTTGTAACAAAGGACAAGCCTATACAAACTCTTATATAGAGAAAAGCGCTCCCGAGGACACATGGGAATTATCGTCAAGCTAGTTTTCATCACGTTCATATGATTCGCGTTCGGTAATTTGATAATTTTATATGTGGGTGGACCGGTGCTTGGGTGATGTCCTTACTTGGAAAAACATCCCACTTATGATTAACTCCTATTGCAAGCATCCACAACTACAAAAGAAGTATTAAGGTAAACCTAACCATTGCATGAAACATATGGATCCAAATCAGCCCCTTACGAAGCAACACATAAACTAGGGTTTAAGCTTCTGTCACTCTAGCAACCCATCATCTACTTATTACTTCCTAATGCCTTCCTCTAGGCCCAAACAATGGTGAGGTGTCATGTAGTCAACGTTCACATAACACCACTAGAGGAAAGACAACATACATCTCATCAAAATATCGAACGAATACCAAATTCACATGACTACTAATAGCAAGACTTCTCCCATGTCCTCAGGAACAAACGTAACTACTCACAAATCATATTCATGTTCATAATCAGAGGGGTATTAATATGCATAATGGATCTGAACATATGATCTTCCACCGAATAAACCAACTAGCATCAACTACAAGGAGTAATCAACACTACTAGCAACCTACAGGTACCAATCTGAGGCTATGAGCCAAAGATTGGATACAAGAGATGAACTAGGGTTTGAGAGAAGATGGTGCTGGTGAAGATGTTGATGAAGATGGACCCCCTCCCGATGAGAGGATCGTTGGTGATGACGATGGCGATGATTTCCCCCTCCCGGAGGGAAGTGTCCCCGGCAGAACAACTCCGCCAGAGCCCTAGATTGGTTCCGCCTCGTGGCGGCGGAGTCTCGTCCCGAAAGCTTGCTTCTGATTTTTTTCTCGGATGAAAGACTTCATATAGCAGAAGATGGGCACCGGAGGGCCACCAGGGGCCCGCGAGGCAGGGGGCGCGCCCAGGGGGTAGGGCGCCCCCACCCTCGTGGCCAGGGTGTGGGCCCCCTCTGGTATTTTCTTCGCTTAGTATTTTTTATTATTTCCAAAAATAACTTCCGTGGAGTTTCAGGACTTTTGGAGTTGCGCAGAATAGGTCTCTAATATTTGCTCCTTTTCCAGCCCAGAATTCCAGCTACCGGCATTCTCGCTCTTTATGTAAACCTAGTGAAATAAGAGAGAATAGGCATAAGTATTGTGACATAATGTGTAGTAACAGCCCATAATGCAATAAATATCGATATAAAAGCATGATGCAAAATGGACGTATCAACCCCCGTTCCCAGAACGCCGACAGTAGCCCCCGGGCCCAAGGCGCGCTCGGGCTTGGCTTCGAGGCGAAGCCAAAGGTCAAGTGCGGAGTGCCGCGGGCCCCAATAGCCTGCGGCCTTGGTCGACGCGTGGTGGTTGATTGGACGTGGCCGTCTCCGCTTCCCCACGCCGCCTCGACAACTGCCCGACTTGACAAAAGGCTGGCGTGGACATCGCTTGTCTTCACTGCTTCCCTTCGCCTTGCTCAGATCCCCTTTCTTGCGCCCTGCCTCCGAAATCCCCAGATCTGCTTCCATCCCCCACCACATCAGCGACCAATGGCGCCGCGTAAGGTCAAGTCCTCCTCGTCGCCGGCTTGGTACGAACCAGCTCTCGACGCGCCCAACGTCTCGGAGAAGAGCCTCGCCGCCACATGCTTGCTGACGGCGGGGAAAAACAATGAGAGGGGGAAGACGGGGCTTCGGGTTGCCTCCGACGCGCCGGAGCCTGAGGGGAGTACCTTTTCCCCTTCTTCACGAGTAACATCGCCGCGGGGCTGGTTCCCCCCTTTTCTGACTTCTTCTACGAGGTCCTCGGCCACTATGGGCTGCAAGCACTGCATCTTCATCCCAACTCCATCCTTCTCTTGTCCATCTTCGCCTACTATTGCGAGGCGTACCTCGGCGTGATGCCGTCCATGGCTCTTCCGCGCCACTTCTTCTTCCTCCGCGTCAAGGAGGGTCACACCTCCGGGTGTGCCAACTTCATTGCGGCCGGCAAGGCCAACTCGATCTCGAAGATGGGGAAGAAAGCTGAAGGCTTCCGGAGCAAGTGGGCCATGATGGACGCTAAATGCGTCCACCCACGCTTGACGCTGCCGACGGAGATGCCCCAGTCCGACAAGGGGTGGTCCTGCGCGAAGCTCTCCGACGAGCGGGCGACGTTGGTGCTGGAGCAGATGAAGACCGACCTGAAGCCAGGAAACACGAAGGCAGCGAAGGTGACAGGGGCCATGCTCCCGACGGAATTCCTGATGCTGCGTGTGGCCCCGCTTCAAGCCCGTACGCGCCCCTTATGGGAGCTTGGGGACAAAGAGGACAAGGTTCGCCTGAGCCCGAAGGCCTTGTCCGACGGTGAGCTGGCCGCGGTTCTCCGCCTCCTGGTTGGGGACGACCAGGAGTACCCCCCGAGCATCTTCACCCCCTTGTTTCACCGTGAGGACGGGGCGCAGGTCGTGGCTTCCAGGCCAACTTTTGACGGGCGCGGGCTGGTGCCGCTGGCGCCTACCGTGGCCCCTGCTGCGCCGAAGCCGGTGGAGCTGTCTTCTGATGAGTCCCACGGGGAGGAAGAGGGGGAGGAGGAAGACTCGGAGGTGACCCCCGAAGGGATGGGGGGGACCTCCCCCTTGAGAAAAGCTGACATCCTCCGCGCCTTTCTTGATGACGACGAGGTCGGCGCCCGCCAGGAGGAGGGGGAGCGGCCCGTTATTCCGACGGGGGGCAGATCGTCACTGGTCTCTCGAGATGTCACTCTCGCCTTGGTGCCGTCTGAAGATACTTCTGGCCCCTCTGCTGTGCTGTTTTCTGCTCCCGGAGCCTGCACGCCCACACTTCACGCCTCGAAGCTCTCAGGCTTCAAGCTCACCAAGCGGAGGGTGGACTATGCTGCGGTGGACCAGTAAGTGCTTGAGCTTCGTCTTGTTTTTGCTTATACTGCTGTTTCCTGACGCTCGTCCTTGGTTGACCAGGCCGCTGCCTTCGGCGAAGAAGAGGAAGGAGGGTGCAGCGCCCATGCCTGGGACCGAACCATCTGCAGCGGCCACACCCCTCTCCGTGGAGAAAGGAAACGATAGCTCTCGTACCTCTCCGGCCCTATCGCCCTCGCGATGCCTGGAGGGGCTTCGTCCGGAGGGGTCAGCCCCCGAGGCCCCGCTGGCTCCGGAAGTGCCGATGTCCGGTTCGACTGCTGAGGTCCCGGAGGCTCAGGAGCCCTTGATCTCCCAAGCCCTGGCGATGACATCGCCTCCTCCTCCTGCTGTGCCATTACTCCCAGGTTCTTCTGCCTCCTCTGCTGTCTTGGAGCGTGCCCTTTCAGAGATGACTCAGCTGTGGGAAGATCTCCTGGGCGCGGATCCGTGCCTAGTAGCCGGGCACCTGGAGCTCGCCTCCGGCTGGCTTCAGTCTGACGCAGCAATGCGAGCGACGCTGAGCCAGGCCGCGACGACCTCCGAGAAGGAGAAACAGGCTGCCGCTCAAGCTGCGGCCGATCGCGAGGCAGCGCTGAAGGATGCCGAAGCCGCCCACGACCGCAGCTGGGTGCTGGAGGACGAGCTGAAGAGTCTGCGCGATGAGCACGTAGAAGAAGGTCGTGGCCGCCAGGCAAAGGAGGAGGAGATGAGGGCCCGGGAGGACGCCATCAAGAACCGCGATGCTGAGCTAGGGGAGTTGGCGAAGGCGCAGGCCGCCGAACGCAGCCGTCTGGAGGAGCTGGAGTGGAAGGTGGGGGCGAAGGAGGTCGATCTTGACGCTAAGGCGAAGGTCCTGGCTGAGGACCGTGCGGCCTTCACGCTTCTCGAGAAGTGGTCCCGCATCGCGCTGAAAGCACTTTACAAGAAGGGCCTGGAAAAGCCGTTGACCACCGACGAGGATGGCCCTGCTCAGCTGCTTCCCTACCTGGTTGCCGTGCTTGAGGAGGTTGGGAGCGGCATCGGTCCTATGGCCGAGGCGGAAGCCCACGTTCTTTCCTCAGCAGCACTGACGCATGTCTTCAGTCACCTCCATCTTTGCGATCCAACTGCCCGCCTGGACGAGTTGCTGGAGCCTGTGGACGAGGAGCGTTGTGCGGCTGCTGCCGCAGTCGTGAAGGGCCAGGTGGAGGCCCTGCTGAAGAAGTTTCGCGGCTTCACTCTCGCGCCTTCGTCCGGCGGTGCCACCGATCCTGCGGCTCCAGCCGGCAGTGCAGGCGAAGGCGCAGCCGCCAAGGGAGGAGCACCTCCTGTGGGCGATGACGGTGTCCAGGGGTGACCTGCTCGCGACAGCTTTCCTGTTTTACTCCTGCAATATGCATCATGCCTCGTGGAGGCGTTTATGAAGGAAACATGCCCTAGAGGCAATAATAAAGTATTATTTATTTCCTTATATCATGATAAATGTTTATTATTCATGCTAGAATTGTATTAACCGGAAACATAATACATGTGTGAATACATAGACAAACAGAGTGTCACTAGTATGCCTCTACTTGACTAGCTCGTTAATCAAAGATGGTTATGTTTCCTAGCCATAGACATGAGTTGTCATTTGATTAACGGGATCACCACATTAGGAGAATGACGTGATTGACTTGACCCATTCCGTTAGCTTAGCACCCGATCGTTTAGTATGTTGCTTGCTTTCTTCATGACTTATACATGTTCCTATGACTATGAGATTATGCAACTCCCGTTTACCGGAGGAACACTTTGTGTGCTACCAAACGTCACAACGTAACTGGGTGATTATAAAGGTGCTCTACAGGTGTCTCCAAAGGTACTTGTTGGGTTGGCGTATTTCGAGATTAGGATTTGTCACTCCGATTGTCGGAGAGGTATCTCTGGGCCCACTCGGTAAGGCACATCACTATAAGCCTTGCAAGCATTGTGACTAATGAGTTAGTTGCGGGATGATGTATTACGGAACGAGTAAAGAACCTTGCCGGTAATGAGATTGAACTAGGTATCGAGATACCGACGATCGAATCTCGGGCAAGTAACATACCGATGACAAAGGGAAAAACGTATGTTGTTATGCGGTCTGACCGATAAAGATCTTCGTAGAATATGTGGGAGCCAATATGGGCATCCAGGTCCCGCTATTGGTTATTGACCAGAGAGGTGTCTCGGTCATGTCTACATAGTTCTCGAACCCAAAGGGTCCGCACGCTTAAAGTTACGATGACAGTTATATTATGAGTTTATATGTTTTGATGTACCGACCGTTGTTCGGAGTCCCGGATGTGATCGCGGACATGACGAGGAGTCTCGAAATGGTCGAGACATAAAGATTGAAATATTGGACGACTATATTCGGACACCGGAAGTGTTCCGGAGAAGTTTCGGATTAAACCGGAGTGCCGGAGGGTTACCAGAACCCCCTGGGGAAGTATTGGGCCTTGGTGGGCCTTGAGGGGAGAGAGAGGGCAGCAGCCAGGAGGTGGTGCGCCCCCTCCCAAGGGAAGTCCTAGTTGGACTAGGAGAGGGGGGCGCAGCCCCCTTTCCCTCTCCCTCTCCCTCTCTTTCCTTCCCCCCTTCTTTCCTAGTAGGACTAGGAAAGGGGAGTCCTACTCCTACTAGGAGGAGGACTCCCCCTCTCTCCTTGGCGCGCCTAGGGCAGCCGGCCTCCCCCTTGCTCCTTTATATACGGGGGCAGGGGGGCACCTAAGAACACACTTGATATACGATATTTTAGCCGTGTGCGGTGCCCCCCTCCACCATATTACACCTCGATAATACCGTTGCGGAGCTTAGGCGAAGCCCTGCGTCGGTGGAACATCATCATCGTCACCACGCCTTCGTGCTGACGAAACTCTCCCTCACCACTCGGCTGGATCGGAGTTCGAGGGACGTCATCGAGATGAACGTGTGTATAACTTGGAGGTGCCGTGCTTGATCGGTCGGATCGTGAAGACATACGACTACATCAACCGCGTTGTAATAACGCTTCCGCTGTCGGTCTACGAGGGTACGTGGACAACACTCTCCCCTCTCGTTGCTATGCATCACCATGTTCTTGCGTGTGCGTAGGAATTTTTTTGAAATTACTACGTTTCCCAACAGTGGCATCCGAGCCTGGTTTTATGCGTTGATGCTATGCACGAGTAGAACACAAGTGAGTTGTGGGCGATATAAGTCATACTGCTTACCAGCATGTCATACTTTGGTTCAGCGGTATTGTGAGATGAAGCGGCCCGGACCGACATTACGCGTACGCTTACGCGAGACTGGTTTCACCGTTCGGAGCACTCGTTGCTTAAAGGTGTCTGGCGGGTGTCTGTCTCTCTCAGTTTAGTTGAACCGAGTGTGGCTACGCCCGGTCCTTGTGAAGGTTAAAACAACACCAACTTGACAAACTATCGTTGTGGTTTTGATGCGTAGGTAAGAACGGTTCTTGCTAAGCCCGTAGCAGCCACGTAAAACTTGCAACGACAAAGTAGAGGACGTCTAACTTGTTTTTGCAGGGCATGTTGTGATGTGACATGGTCAAGACATGATGTGATATAATTTGTTGTATGAGATCATCATGTTTTGTAACCGAGTTATCGGCAACTGGCAGGAGCCATATGGTTGTCGCTTTATTGTATGAGATGCAATCACCATGTAATAGTTTTACTTTATCACTAAGCGGTAGCGATAGCCGTAAAAGCAATTAGTTGGCGAGACGACAACGATACTACGATGGAGATCAAGGTGTCGCGCCGGTAACGATGGTGATCATGACGGTGCTTCGGAGATGGAGATCACGAACACGGTGCTTCAGAGATGGAGATCACGAACACGATGCTTCGGAGATGGAGATCACGAACACGGTGCTTCAGAGATGGAGATCACAAGCACAAGATGATGATGGCCATATCATATCACTTATATTGATTGCATGTGATGTTAATCCTTTATGCATCTTATCTTGCTTTGATTGACGGTAGCATTATAAGATGATCTCTCACTAAAATTTCAAGATAAAAGTGTTCTCCCTGAGTATGCACCGTTGCGAAAGTTCTTTGTGCTGAGACACCACGTGATGATCGGGTGTGATAGGCTCTACGTTCAAATACAACGAGTGCAAAACAGTTGCACACGCGGAATACTCAGGTTAAACTTGACGAGCCTAGCATATGAAGATATGGCCTCGGAACACGGAGACCGAAAGGTCGAGCGTGAATCATATAGTAGATATGATCAACATAGTGATGTTCACCATTGAAACTATTCCATCTCACGTGATGATCGGACATGGTTTAGTTGATTTGGATCACGTAATCACTTAGATGATTAGAGGGATATCTATCTAAGTGGGAGTTCTTAAGTACTATGATTAATTGAACTTAATTTTATCATGAACTTAGTCCTGATAGTATTTTGCAAATTATGTTGTAGATCAATAGCTCGCGTTGTTGCTTCCCTGTGTTTATTTTTTTGATATGTTCCTAGAGAAAAATTATGTTGAAAGATGTTAGTAGCAAAGATGCGGATTAGATCCGTGATCTAAGGATTATCCTCATTGCTGCACAGAAGAATTATGTCCTTGATGCACCGCTAGGTGACAGACCTATTGCAGGAGCAGATGCAGATGTTATGAACGTTTGGCTTGCTCAATATGATGACTACTTGATAGTTTAGTGCACCATGCTTAACGGCTTAGAATCGGGACTTCAAAGACGTTTGGAACGTCATGGACCATATGAGATGTTCCAGGAGTTGAAGTTAATATTTCAAGCAAATACCCGAGTTGAGAGATATGAAGTCTCCAACAAGTTCTATAGCTAAAAGATGGAGGAGAATCGCTCAACTAGCGAGCATGTGCTCAGATTGTCTGGGTACTACAATCGCTTGAATCAAGTGGGAGTTTATCTTCCAGATAAAATAGTGATTGACAGAATTCTCTAGTCACCATCACCAAGTTAGTAGAACTTCGTGATGAACTATAGTATGCAAGGGATGACGAAAGTAATTCCCGAGCTCTTCGTGATGCTGAAATTGACGAAGGTAGAAATCAAGAAAAACATCAAGTGTTGGTGGTTGACGAGACCACTAGTTTCAAGAAAAGGGCAAAGGGAAGAAGGGGAACTTCAAAAAGAACGGCAAGCAAGTTGCTACTCAAGTGAAGAAGCCCAAGTCTGTACCTAAGCCTGAGACTAAGTGCTTCTACTGCAAAGGGACTGGTCACTGGAGGCGGAACTGCCCCAAGTATTTGGTGGATAAGAAGGATGGCAAAGTGAACAAAGGTATATTGGATATACATGTTATTGATGTGTACTTACTAGTGTTTATAGCAACCCCTCAGTATTTGATACTGGTTCAGTTGCTAAAGAGTAGTAACTCAAAAACGGGAGTTGCAGAATAAACAGAGACTAGTAAAAGGCGAGGTGACGATGTGTGTTGGAAGTAGTTCCAAGATTGATATGATCATCATCGCACACTCCCTATACTTTCGGGATTAGTGTTGAAACTAAATAAGTGTTATTTGGTGTTTGCGTTGAGCATGAATATGATTTGATCATGTTTATTGCAATACAGTTATTCATTTAAGTTAGAGAACAATTGTTGTTCTGTTTACATGAATAAAAACCTTCTATGGTCATACACACCAACGAAAATGGTTTGTTGGATCTCGATCGTAGTGATACACATAATCATAATATTGAAGCCAAAAGATGCAAAGTTAATAATGATAGTGCAACTTATTTGTGGCACTGGCGTTTAGAACATATTGGTGTAAAGCGCATGAAGAAACTCCATACTGATGGGATTTTGGAATCACTTGATTATAAATCACTTGATGCTTGCGATCCGTGCCTCATGGGCAAGACGACTAAAACGCCGTTCTCCGGAACTATGGAGAGAGCAACAGATTTGTTGGAAATCATACATACAGATGTATGTGGCCCGATGAATATTGAGGCTCATAGCAGGTATCATTATTTTCTGACCTTCACAGATGATTTGAGCAGATATGGGTATATCTACTTAATGAAACAGAAGTCTGAAACATTTGAAAAGTTCATATAATTTCAGAGTGAAGTAGAAAATCATCGTAACAAGAAAATAAAGTTTCTACGATCTGATCGCAGAGACAAATATTTGAGTTACGAGTTTGGTCTTCAATTAAAACAATGTGGAATAGTTTCACAAATTCATGCCACTTGGAACACCACAGCATAATGGTGTGTCCGAACGTCATAACCGTACTTTATTGGATATAGTGCAATCTATGATGTCTCTTACCAATTTACCACTATCGTTTTGGGGTTATGCATTAGAGACAGGTACATTCACGTTAAATAGGGCACCATCAAAATCCGTTGAGACGACGCCTTATGAACTGTGGTTTGGCAAGAAACCAAAGTTGTCGTTTCTTAAAAGTTTGGGGTTGCGATGCTTATGTGAAAAGGTTTCATCCTGATAAGCTCAAACCCAAATCGGAGAAATGTGTCTTCATAGGATACCCAAAGGAGACAGTTGGGTACACCTTCTATCACAGATCTGAAGGCAAGACATTCGATGCTAAGAATGGATCCTTTCTAGAGAAGGAGTTTCTCTCGAAAGAAGTGAGTGGGAGGAAAGTAGAACTTGATGAGGTAACTGTACCTGCTCCCTTATTGGAAAGTAGTTCATCACAGAAATCTGTTCCTGTGACTTCTACACCAATTAGTGAGGAAGTTAATGATGATGATCATGTAACTTCAGATCAAGTTACTACCAAACCTCATAGGTAAACCAGAGTAAGATCCGCACCAGAGTGGTACGGTAATCCTGTTCTGGAGGTTATGTTACTAGACCATGACGAACCTACGAACTATGAAGAAGCGATGGTGAGCCCAGATTCTGCAAAATGGCTTGAGGCCATGAAATCTGAGATGAGATCCATGTATGAGAACAAAGTGTGGACTTTGGTTGACTTGCCCGATGATCGGCAAGCAATTGAGAATAAATGGATCTTCAAGAGGAAGACGGACGCTGATAGTAGTGTTACTATCTACAAAGCTAGAATTATCGCAAAAAGGTTTTCGACAAGTTCAAAGTGTTGACTACGATGAGAGTTTCTCACTCGTATCTATGCTTAAGTCTGTCCGAATCATGTTAGCAATTGCCGCATTTTATGAAATATGGCAAATGGATAAACAAAACTGCATTCCTTAATGGATTTATTAAAGAAGAGTTGTATATGATGCAGCCAGCAGGTTTTGTCAATCCTAAAGGTGCTAACAAAATATGCAAGCTCCAGCGATCCATCTATGGACTGGTGCAAGTATCTCGGAGTTGGAATATACGCTTTGATAAGTTGATCAAAGGATATAGTTTTATACAGACTTGCGATGAAGCCTGTATTTACAAGAAAGTGAGTGGGAGCACTACAGCATTTCTGATAAAGTATATGTGAATGACATATTGTTGATCGGAAATAATGTAGAATTATTCTGCAAAGCATAAAGGAGTGTTTGAAAGGAGTTTTTCAAAGAAAGACCTCGGTGAAGCTGCTTGCATATTGAGCATCAAGATCTATAGAGATAGATCAAGACGCTTGATAAGTTTTTTCAATGAGTACATACCTTAACAAGATTTTGAAGTAGTTCAAAATGGAGCAGTCGAAGAAAGAGTTTCTTGCCTGTGTTACAAGGTGTGAAATTGAGTAAGACTCAAAGCCCGACCACGGCAGAAGATAGGAAAAGAATGAAAGTCATTCCCTATGCCTCGGCCATAGGTTCTATAAAGTATGCCATGCTGTGTACTAGATCTATGGTATAACCTACACTGATTTTGGCAAGGGAGTACAATAGTGATCTAGGAGTAGATCACTGGACAGCGGTCAAAATTATCCTTAGTGGAATAAGGATATGTTTCTCGATTATGGAAGTGAAAAAAGGGTCGTCGTAAAGGGTTACGTCGATGCAAGTTTTGACACTAAATCTAGATGACTCTAAGTCTCGGTCTAGATACATATTGAAAGTGGGAGCAATTAGCTAGAGTAGCTCCGTGCAGAGCATTGTAGACATAGAAATTTGCAAAATACTTACGGATCTGAATGTGACAGACCCGTTGACTAAAATTATCTCACAATCAAAACATGATCACACCTTAGTACTCTTTGGGTGTTAATCACATAGCGATGTGAACTAGATTATTGACTCTAGTAAACCCTTTGAGTGTTGGTCACATAGAGATGTGAACTATGGGTGTTAATCACATGGTGATGTGAATTATTGATGTTAAATCAGATGGCGACGTGAACTAGATTATTGACTCTAGTGCAAGTGGGAGACTGAAGGAAATATGCCCTAGAGGCAATAATAAAGTATTATTTATTTCCTTATATCATGATAAATGTTTATTATTCATGCTAGAATTGTATTAACCGGAAACATAATACATGTGTGAATACATAGACAAACAGTGTCACTAGTATGCCTCTACTTGACTAGCTCGTTAATCAAAGATGGTTATGTTTCCTAGCCATAGACATGAGTTGTCATTTGATTACCGGGATCACCTCATTAGGAGAATGACGTGATTGACTTGACCCATTCCGTTAGCTTAGCACCCGATCGTTTAGTATGTTGCTATTGCTTTCTTCATGACTTATACATGTTCCTATGACTATGAGATTATGCAACTCCCGTTTACCGGAGGAACACTTTGTGTGCTACCAAACGTCACAACGTAACTGGGTGATTATAAAGGTGCTCTACAGGTGTCTCCAAAGGTACTTGTTGGGTTGGCGTATTTCGAGATTAGGATTTGTCACTCCTATTGTTGGAGAGGTATCTCTGGGCCCACTCGGTAATGCACATCACTATAAGCCTTGCAAGCATTGTGACTAATGAGTTAGTTGCGGGATGATGTATTACGGAATGAGTAAAGAGACTTGCCGGTAACGAGATTGAACTAGGTATCGAGATACCGATGATCGAATCTCGGGCAAGTAACATACCGATGACAAAGGGAACAACGTATGTTGTTATGCGGTCTGACCGATAAAGATCTTCATAGAATATGTGGGAGCCAATATGGGCATCCAGGTCCCGCTATTGGTTATTGACCAGAGAGGTGTCTCGGTCATGTCTACATAGTTCTCGAACCCAAAGGGTCCGCACGCTTAAAGTTATGATGACAGTTATATTATGAGTTTATATGTTTTGATATACCGAAGGTTGTTCGGAGTCCCGGATGTGATCACGGACATGACGAGGAGTCTCGAAATGGTCGAGACATAAAGATTGATATATTGGACGACTATATTCGGACACCGGAAGTGTTCCGGAGAAGTTTCGGATTAAACCAGAGTGCCGGAGGGTTACCGGAACCCCCCGGGGAAGTATTGGGCCTTGGTGGGCCTTGAGGGGAGAGAGAGGGCAGCAGCCAGGAGGTGGCGCGCCCCCTCCCAAGGGAAGTCCTAGTTGGACTAGGAGAGGGGGGCGCAGCCCCCTTTCCCTCTCCCTCTCCCTCTCTTTCCTTCCCCCCTTCTTTCCTAGTAGGACTAGGAAAGGGGAGTCCTACTCCTACTAGGAGGAGGACTCCCCCTCTCTCCTTGGCGCGCCTAGGGCAGCCGGCCTCCCCCTTGCTCCTTTATATACGGGGGCAGGGGGGCACCTAAGAACACACTTGATATACGATATTTTAGCCGTGTGCGGTGCCCCCCTCCACCATATTACACCTCGATAATACCGTTGCGGAGCTTAGGCGAAGCCCTGCGTCGGTGGAACATCATCATCGTCACCACGCCGTCGTGCTGACGAAACTCTCCCTCAACGCTCGGCTGGATCGGAGTTCGAGGGACGTCATCGAGCTGAACGTGTGTAGAACTTGGAGGTGCCGTGCGTTCGGTACTTGATAGGTCGGATCGTGAAGACGTACGACTAAATCAACCGCGTTGTAATAACGCTTCCGCTGTCGGTCTACGAGGGTACGTGGACAACACTCTCCCCTCTCGTTGCTATGCATCACCATGTTCTTGCGTGTGCGTAGGAAATTTTTTGAAATTACTACGTTTCCCAACAGTTTAAACTTGTGCTTGACGTTTGAGAGAACAACATGTCTTGTAATATTTGTTTTGAGATTTTGTGATTTTCTTCCTATTTGCTTTATGTTCTGCGTCGGCAGAGCCCGGCCTCGCGCATACCTCAACCGCCGTTGGGCCGACCGGAGACCAGGACGGAACCAAGGAGTGAGGGGCTACGTGACCAGTTAGGCTCCTGAGTCGCGATGCTCAGGAGTCCCCCTTGATTCACAAACAACCTATAGGAAGGAGACACGAGGATAGGATTAGTGTTCTACGTCGGCGGAGCCCGGCCCCGCGCATACCTCAACCGCCGTTGGGCCGACCAGAGACCAGGACGGACCCAAGGAGGGAGGGGCTACGTGACCAGTTAGGCTCCTGAGTCGCGATGCTCAGGAGTCCCCCTTGACGTGCAAACACCCTTCATACCTTTGCCCTCGCCGAGGCTCAGGAGGGGCACGCGACGACCGGGTCCGGGTGACTCGATTGGGTGGCGTACGCTTGGGCGTGACCCGAGCGCAGCCCCCGTGCCCAACCCCCTCGCGCGACTCTCCCGAGGGGAGGTGTTGCGGTGAGGCCGGACACTGAGCTCAGGGGCTCCCTGAGGTTGATGCGGCCGTGGGGCCGCCCTCAGTTGTTTATCACCAGTGCGGAGCATAGCGCTTCCGCACTTGCGCGGGCATAGCCGCTCCTCGGCAGTGTCGACGGCCAGCGCGGAGCATGGTGCTTCCACTGGTGCATGGGAGGGGACTCCCTACTGCGGAGAGCCCCCGGGGCATGTACAGCCCCGCCCTGACACGTGGCTTGCATGGCAGGGCTAGACGAGGTGTGTCTGGGCACTCGTGAGTCAGCGCGGGACTCATGAGGCCCTACCTCAAGGCGGGTTGCGCCTGGTCTTGGTTTTTGTTCGCTGCGCTAGTCCTGCGAGGTGGTCAGACAACCTGCGCCGAACGAATCTCCTGAGGTCATCGTGAGAA
This sequence comes from Aegilops tauschii subsp. strangulata, assembly GCF_002575655.3. Lineage (NCBI taxonomy): Eukaryota > Viridiplantae > Streptophyta > Magnoliopsida > Poales > Poaceae > Aegilops > Aegilops tauschii. Next base: position 202,600,143 of record NC_053037.3, on the reverse strand, counting down.
GGCCAAGCACCAACGGCCCCAGGAGGTGACGTGTACGGGGCTGGCCCGCCAGACAGAGCTCAGCTGTTGGATTTATCGACGCTGCAGGGATGGGCCCGAGCACAGACGTCGTGCTTAACCTACTCACGTGAAGGATCCTGAAGAAAGACGGCCGGCGCGCGGCTCCCATGGTGGGTGACGATCGAGCAGGTAATAGTCATAGGTAGATTAAGCATGGAAAGCATACTCGCTTAAGTAAATGCAGGGAAGATACATGCCACTGGGCCAGGCCCGAGCGGCTTGGGGATGATGCAGCCCGAGGGGCGCCCCCAGCATGGTAAGCTAAAGACATGAAAAGGGATACATGCCATAGGGACGGACCCACGTGGCCTGGGAATGATGCAGCCCGGGGGGCGCTCCCAGCTAAATAAACTTGGAAAATGTCACCTGGTTCTGTTGATGAAGGGATGTTGGGGCAGCTGAAGGTACACAGCGAAGGGGTCGCTCCTCACGAGCCACTGGGGTCCTGAGCCTCAGGAGGCTCTGGGGGTCCAGGCGGTTCCTTGAGGACCGTCTCCATCTCCGTCAGGACGGCGTGGTGCCTGGCCTCCTGAGTCGCCAAGGCGCGCCGCAAGTCGCGCTGACAGGCGGATGCCACGCTCGGCAGGCCAAAAGGCATGCGAACGTAGCTGTGCGGTGGGCCCTCGCAGCGTCCCACACGCGAAGGCCAGAAGGGCTCCTAAGACGCGGCCATGTTGAGCCCTGGGATATCGATGCAAACGCGCAGCCCGGCATCTTCACCTGGATGGGAGGCTGCGCTAGGTGAACGGCGATTGCTGCGCATGTTCCTCGCATCTTGCAGCTCCTGGGTAGTCCTGGTAATGAACTCCTGAGCACTCGGCGCTCCCCGTCTTGTGTCCTCCTGAGGGTGACATGCCACGAAGCACGCCTCCAGATGGTGCCCGAGCGCCTCCCTCATGATGTTGGCAAGGTCTAAGGCCCTCCAGAAGAGAGCCCCCGAGCCCTGCCTGAGAATGGCGCTGGGCGCGCTTTCCTATGCAATGGAGGGAGGCGCCCTAGGTGCGGGCGCCGATCCAAATGTGGCGCCGCTTGCCTGAGGACCTGCGCGGAGTAGCTGCTTCCTCTTCTTTTGGGTGGCCTCAGGAGGGCACTCACCCTTGCTGTTGGGGTCATCGATTGCTGCAGCTTGGAAGGCACGCTCGAGGGAGCACACCGCGTGTCTTTCTTTGCACGGGACTGTGATGATTCTGCCGCTTCCTGGCATCTTGAGGACATTGTAGCCATGATGGGTCACCGCCATGAACATGGCCAGGGCTGGGTACCCGAGGATCGCATTATATGGCAGGCGGATGTGGGCGACATCGAAGTCGATGAGCTCGGTACGGTAGTTGTCGCGCTGTCCGAAGGTGACGGGAAGGCGGACCTGCCCGATCGGGGTAGTTGAGCCGTTGGTCACTCCTGATAAAGGCTTGGTGGGCTGAAGCTGGTCATACGACACTTGGAGGTTGTCGAACATGTCGACGGACAGGACGTTGAGCCCCACGCCGCCATCGATGAGGGTCTTGGTGACTTGCACGTTGCTGATGACTGGTGAACAAAGCATCGGGAGGGCGCCAGCGGTAGCCGCACACTTGAGCTGATCTGCCGAGCTGAACGTGATGGCGCACTTGGACCATCTGAGCGGGCGCGTGGCCTCGAGCTTGGGGAGGACTGCATTCACTTCATGAGCAAACTATTTGAAGATACGCTGCGAGGCTGGGGCTTGAGCTCCGCCCAAGATGTTGGCGATAGCACGCGACTCCTGGAAGCCCCCATCCCCCTCATCTTGATGGTTGTCGTCATTCCTTCTTGGTGGTGGAGGTAGTGGAGGAAGACCGGCGTTGCCCTGAGGACGATCCTCACGAGGCCGATCCCTCCATGCACCCTCGCGAGGCTGACCCTACCAGCGTTCCTCACGAGGCCGGTCGTGTCACTCCTGGCGCGGGCCACGGTCATCCCAACGTCTGACACCACGTCCTCCTCCTCGGCCGTAGCCCCGGTCGTTGCACTCGGGGCGTCGACCGAAACATCCTTCTCGAATGGCTCTGAGCTCTGGACAGTCGCTGGTGTTGTGGCTATGCAGGTTATGGAAGGCATAGAACGGTCGGCTGCTCTTGGATGACTCGGGATGGTCTCTACCGCGCTTGGTGTCTGGCTCCACCGCGAGCACGGCTGCTCCCTTGCGCTCCACGTCCTTGGCCTTGGCTTTCTTCTCCTCCGGGTCCGCAGCCAGGAGCTCAAGGAGGGAGAGGCGCCCTTCCTCAGCTCTTGCGCACTTGGTCGCTAGGTTGAACAGCTCCAGGGACATGCACAGCTCCTCGTGGATGGCGAGCTCCTCCTTCATCTTGACGTCGCGGACGCCATCAGAGAACATGTAGATGATGGCCTCGTCCGTCACCTTGGGGATCTTGAGGTGAACGTTGTTGAAGCGCTGGTTGTACTTCTGGAGGGCCTCTCCTGGTTGTTGCTTGACACGACGTAGGTCACCTGCGGCCAGTGGGCGGTCGCGAGTGCCCTGGAAGTTGGCAACGAAACGGTCGCACATCTCGTTCCAGGAGGAGATCGAGCCTGGAGGCAGGTTCAGGAGCCAGGAGCGGGCACCATCCTTGAGAGCCATGGGGAACCAGTTCACCATGACTTTCTCGTCGCCGTTGGCCGCCTTGATGCTCAACTCGTAGAGCTGTGCTACCTCTTGAGCACTGCGTTGGTTTTCCCTTGAAGAGGAAAGCGTGATGCTGCAAAGTAGTGTAAGTATTTCCGTCAGTTTTTGAGAACCAAGGTATCAATCCAGTAGGAGGCTACGCTTGAGTCCCTCGCACCTACACAAACAAATAAGCACCTCGCAACCAACGCGATAAAGGGGTTGTGAATCCCTTCACGGTCACTTACGAGAGTGAGATCTGATAGATATGATAAGATAATACTTTCGATATTTTTATGATAAAGATGCAAAGTAAAATAAAAAGCAATAGAAATAACGAAGTGTTAGAAGATTAATATGATGGAAAATAGACCCGGGGGCCATAGGTTTCACTAGTGGCTTCTCCCAAGATAGCATAAGTATTACGGTGAGTGAACAAATTACTGTCGAGCAATTGATAGAATTGAGCATAGTTATGAGATTATCTAGGTATGATCATGTATATAGGCATCACGTCCGTGACAAGTAGACCGAAACGATTCTGCATCTACTACTATTACTCCACACATCGACCGCTATCCAACATGCATCTAGAGTATTAAGTTCATAAGAATAGAGTAATGCTTTAAGTATGATGACATGATGTAGAGGGATAAACTCATGCAATATGATATAAACCCCATCTTTTTATCCTCGATGGCAACAATACAATACGTGTCGTTTCCCTTTCTGTCACTGGGATCGAGCACCGCAAGATTGAACCCAAAGCTAAGCACTTCTCCCATTGCAATAAAGATCAATCTAGTAGGCCAAACCAAACTGATAATTCGAAGAGACTTGCGAATATAACCAATCATACATAAAAGAATTCAGAGGAGATTCAAATATTGTTCATTGATAATTTTGATCATAAACCCACAATTCACCAGTCTCGACAAACACACCGCAAAAGAAGATTACATCGAATAGATCTCCAAGAAGATCAAGGAGAACTTTGTATTGAGATCCAAAGAGAGAGAAGAAGCCATCTAGCTAATAACTATGGACCCGAATGTCTGAGGTAAACTACTCACACATCATTGAGAGGCTATGGTGTTGATGTAGAAGCCCTCCGTGATCAATGCCCCCTCTGGCAGGACGCCGGAAAAGGCCCCAAGATGGGATCTCACGGGTACAGAAGGTTGCGGCGGTGGAACTAGGTTTTCGTGGATGCCTTTGATGGTTTGGGGGTACGTAGGTATATATAGGAGGAAGAAGTAGGTCGGTGGAGCCACGAGGGGCCCATGAGGGTGGAGGGCGCGCCTGGGGGGGGGGGCATAGGCGCGCCCCTACCTCGTGGCCTCCTCGTCTGTTACTTGACGTCCACTCCAAGTCCTCTGGATCACGTTTGTTCCAAAAATCACGTTCCCGAAGGTTTCATTCCATTTGGACTCCGTTTGATATTCTTTTTCTGCGAAACTCTGAAATAGGCAAAAAACATCAATTTGGGCTGGGCCTCCGGTTAATAGGTTAGTCCCAAAAATAATATAAAAGTGTATAAATAAGCCCATTAAACATCCAAAACAGAATATATAATAGCATGGAACAATCAAAAATTATAGATACATTGGAGACGTATCAAGCATCCCCAAGCTTAATTCCCGCTCGTCCTCGAGTAGGTAAATGATAAAAACAGAATTTTTGATGTGGAATGCTTCTTGGCATACTTCTTAATGTAAATCTCTTATTGTGGCATGAATATTTAGGTCCGAAAGATTCAAGATAAAAGTTTAATGTTGACATAAAAACAATAATACTTTGAATATGCTAACCAAGCAATTATGTCTTATCAAAATAACATAGCCAAAGAAAGCTTATCCCTACAAAATCATATAGTTAGGATATGTTTCATTATTGTCACACAAACGTTCTCATCATGCATAACCCCGATGACGAGCCAAGCAATTGGTTCATACTTTTAACGCGCTTTAGCCTTTTCAACTCTTACGCAATACATGAGCGTAAGCCATGGATATAGCACTATGGGTGGAGTAAAGTATAATGATGGGGGTTATGAGAGAAGACAAAAAGGTAGAAAGTCTCGCATTGACGCGGCTAATCAATAGGCTTTGGAGATGCCCATCAATTGATGTCAATGAGAGGAGTAGGGATTGCCATGCAACGGATGCACTAGAGCTATAAATATGTGAAAGCTCAATAAAAGAAACTAAGTGGGTGTGCATCCAACTCGCTTGCTCACGAAGACCTAGGGCATTTTGAGGAAGCCCATCATTGGAATATACAAGCCAAGTTCTATAATGAAAAATTCCCACTAGTATATGAAAGTGACAACATAGGAGACTCTCTATCATGAAAATCATAGTGCTACTTTGAAGCACAAGCGCGGAAAAGGATAGTAACATTGTCCCTTCTCTCTTTTTCTCTCATTTTTTTATTTTTTTTCTTTGGTCCTTTTTTTCTTTGGCCTCCTTTTTTTAGTCCGAAATCTCATCCCGATTTGTGGGGGAATCATAGTCTCCATCATCCTTTCCTCACATGGGACAATGCTCTAATAATGATGATCATAACACTTTTATTACTTACAACTCAACAATTACAACTCAATACTTAGGACAAAATATGACTCTATGTGAATGCCTCTGGCGGTGTACCGGGATATGCGATGAATCAAGAGTGACATGTATGAAAAAATTATGAATAGTGGTTTTGCCACAAAATACGATGTGAACTACATGATCATGCAAAGCAATGTGACAATGATGAAACATGTCATAATAAACGGATCGGTGGAAAGTTGCGTGGCAATATATCTCGGAATGGCTATGGAAATGCCATAATAGGTAGGTATGGTGGCTGTTTTGAGGAAGATATAAGGAGGCTTATGTGTGATAGAGCGTATCATATCACGGGGTTTGGATGCACCGGCGAAGTTTGCACCAACTCTCAATGTGAGAAAGGGCAATGCGGGGTACCGTAGAGGCTAGAAAATTGTGGAGGGTTGAGAGTGCGTATAATCCATGGACTCACATTAGTCATAAAGAACTCATATACTTATTGCAAAAGTTTATTAGCCCTCGAAGCAAAGTACTACTACGCATGCCCCTAGAGGGATAGATTGGTAGGAAAAGACCATTGCTCGTCCCCGACCGCCACTCATAAGGAAAGCAATAAAAGAACACCTATGTGTCAAAATTGTCACACAACTTTTACCATACGTGCATGCTACGGGACTTGCCAACCTTAACAAAAGTATTTCTCAATTTCACACTTACTCAACTAGCACACTCTAATATTACCACCTTTATATCTCAAAACACTTATCAAGTATCTAACTTCTCATGATATTTAATGAACTCAATATGGAAGATTAATTTCATGATTAAAGAAAATTACCATGCTGTTTAAGACTCTCAAAATAATATAAGTGAAGCATGAGAGTTCAATAATTTCTATAAAATATAACCACCGCCGTGCTCTAAAAGATATAAGTGAAGCACTAGAGCAAAAACTATATAGCTCAAAAGATATAAGTGAAGCACATAGAGTATTCTAACAAATTCCGAATCATGTGTGTCTCTCTCAAAAGGTGTGTACAGCAATGATGATTGTGGCAAACTAACAAATAAAGACTCAAATCATACAAGACGCTCCAAGCAAAACACATATCATGTGGTGAATAAAAATATAGCTCCAAGTAAATTTACCGATGGATGAGGACGAAAGAGGGGATGCCTTCCGGGGCATCCCCAAGCTTTCGCTTTTTGGTGTCCTTGGATTACCTTGGGGTGCCATGGGCATCCCCAAGCTTAGGCTCTTGCCACTCCTTGTTCCATACTCCATCAAATCTTTACCCAAAACTTGAAAACTTCACAACACAAAACTTAACAGAAAATCTTGTGAGCTCCGTTAGCGAAAGAAAACAAAACACCACTTCAAGGTACTGTATTGAACTCATTATTTATTTATATTGGTGTTAAACCTACTGCATTCCAACTTCTCTATGGTTTATAAACTATTTTAATAGCCATAGATTCATCAAAATAAGCAAACAACACACGACAAACAGAATCTGTCAAAAACAGAACAGTCTGTAGTAATCTGTAACTAATGCAAACTTCTGGAACTCCAAAACTTCTACCAAAATAGGAAGACCTAGAAAATTTGTTTAATGATCTTCTGCAATTGGAATCAATATTTTATCACGTTCTGGTGATTTTTAACAATTTTTTTCGTGAACAGAAAGTTTCTGGAATTTTCAGCAAGATCAAATAACTATCATCCAAGAAGATCCTATAGGTTTAACTTGGCACAAAAACTAATTAAAACATAAAAACAAATCTAACCAGAGGCTAGATCAAAGATTTATTCCTATACAGAAGCAAAAAGCAAAAAAATTAAAATAAAATTGGGTTGCCTCCCAACAAGCACTATCGTTTAACGCCCCTAGCTAGGCATAAAAAAAAGGATAGATCTAGGTATTGCCATCTTTGGTATTTATCTTTTTAATGGAGTTATGCTCGAATCCGGAAGGTTCCTTACGTTTCCCTTCATACTCAGAGATTCTTAGATCTAGAGCATCTAACCGTTTATTGCAAAGTGTGATCAAAGTATTCACACGATTGAGGTTCCCTCCAACGTTTTTAAGGGGGTCAAGAGATTTTTGCAATTCGCCAAATTTTTCTAAGATTTGGGTTCCCTCATGAGTGAGAGTTAATCCCTTTGGTGGGGGAAGTACTCCTACTATCCCCTCTATAATTTCATAAGCAAAACTAGGATCAATTTCAATAAAATTCCCTTTGGCGGCAAAATCAAGGAGTTGTCTATGGGATAAGGTTAGCCCAACATAAAAATTACGAAGTAAAACCTTGAAATCTCCCTGTATAGTGCAGCCGCGATAGGATTCTATCAATCTATACCAAGCATCTTTTAAATTTTCTCCTTGCTTTTGTTTGAAGTGAAGGACTTCAAACTCGGGGGACAAAGGAGTAGATAAAGGACTAGCCATGACGACAAAGAAGGCGAAAAAGAGATGACCGGAAAAGAGAGGGCGAATAAAACAGCAAGGGTGAAGTGGGGGAGAGGAAAACGAGAGGCAAATGGCAAATAATGTAATGCGAGGGATAAGGGTTTGTGATGGGTACTTGCTATGTTGACTTTTGCGTAGACTCCCCGGCAACGGCGCCAGAAATCCTTCTTGCTACCTCTTGAGCACTGCGTTGGTTTTCCCTTGAAGAGGAAAGGGTGATGCAGCAAAGTAGCGTAAGTATTTCCCTCAGTTTTTGAGAACCAAGGTATCAATCCAGTAGGAGGCTACGCTTGAGTCCCTCGCACCTACACAAACAAATAAGAACCTCGCAACCAACGCGATAAAGGGGTTGTGAATCCCTTCACGGTCACTTACGAGAGTGAGATCTGATAGATATGATAAGATAATATTTTTGGTATTTTTATGATAAAGATGCAAAGTAAAATAAAAAGCAATAGAAATAACAAAGTGTTGAAAGATTAATTTGATGGAAAATAGACCCGGGGGCCATAGGTTTCACTAGTGGCTTCTCTCAAGATAGCATAAGTATTACGGTGGTGAACAAATTACTGTCGAGCAATTGGTAGAATTGAGCATAGTTATGAGAATATCTAGGTATGATCATGTATATAGGCATCACGTTCGTGACAAGTGGACCGAAACGATTCTGCATCTACTACTATTACTCCACACATCGACCGCTATCCAGCATGCATCTAAAGTATTAAGTTCATAAGAACAGAGTAATGCTTTAAGTATGATGACATGTTGTAGAGGGATAAACTCATGCAATATGATATAAACCCCATCTTTTTATCCTCGATGGAAACAATACAATACATGTCGTTTCCCTTTCTGCCACTGGGATCGAGCACCGCAAGATTGAACCCAAAGCTATGCACTTCTCCCATTGCAAGAAAGATCAATCTAGTAGGCCAAACCAAACTGATAATGCGAAGAGACTTGCAAAGATAACCAATCATACATAAAAGAATTCAGAGGAGATTCAAATATTGTTCATAGATAACGTTGATCATAAACCCACAATTCATCGGTCACGACAAACACACCGCAAAAGAAGATTACATCAAATAGATCTCCAAGAAGATCAAGAGAACTTTGTATTGAGATCCAAAGAGAGAGAAGAAGCCATCTAGCTAATAACTATGGACCCGAAGGTCTGAGGTAAACTACTCACACATCATCGGAGAGGCTATGGTGTTGATGTAGAAGCCCTCCGTGATCAATGCCCCCTCCGGTAGGACGCCGGAAAAGGCCCCAAGATGGGATCTCACGGGTACAGAAGGTTGCGGCGGTGGAACTAGGTTTTCGTGGATGCCTCTAATGGTTTGGGGGTACGTAGGTATATATAGGAGGAAGAAGTAGGTCGTTGGAGCCACGAGGGGCCCATGAGGGTGGAGGGCGTGCTTGGGATGGGGGGGTAGGCGCGCCCCCTACCTCGTGGCCTCCTCGTCTATTACTTGACGTCCACTCCAAGTCGTCTGGATCACGTTTGTTCCAAAAATCACGTTCCCGAAGGTTTCATTCCGTTTGGACTCCATTTGATATTCTTTTTCTGCAAAACTCTAAAATAGGCAAAAAACAGCAATTTGGGCTGGGCCTTCGGTTAATAGGTTAGTCCCAAAATAATATAAAAGTGTATAAATAAGCCCATTAAACATCCAAAACAGAATATATAATTGCATGGAACAATAAAAAATTATAGATACGTTGGAGACGTATCAAGCTGCAGGAACTCCGCGGGGTCAGGGGTGCCGTCGTAGCGAGGAGGCAGATCCGGCTTGAACTTGCCCGGCCAGGCGACGCTACACAGCTCAGGGGTGAAGGCGTGGCAGCCTGCCGTGGTCACCGGTGTTGGGGAACGTAGTAATTTCAAAAAATTTCCTACGCACACACAAGATCATGGTGATGCATAGCAACGAGAGGGAGAGTGTTGTCCACGTACCCTCGTAGACCGACAGCGGAAGCGTTATCACAACGCGGTTGATGTAGTCGTGCGTCTTCACGATCCGACCGATCAAGTACCGAACGTACGGCACCTCCGAGTTCTACACACGTTCAGCTCGATGACGTCCCTCGAACTCCGATCCAGCCAAGTGTTGAGGGAGAGTTTCGTCAGCACGACGGCGTGGTGACGATGATGATGTTCCACCGACGCAGGGCTTCGCCTAAGCTCCGCAACGGTATTATCGAGGTGTAATATGGTGGAGGGGGGCACCGCACACGGCTAAGAGATCTCAAGGATCAATTGTTGTGTCTCTGGGGTGCCCCCTGCCCCCGTATATAAAGGAGCAAGGGAGGAGGAGGCCGGCCCTAGGAGGGGGCGCACCAAGTGTGGAGTCCTACTAGGACTCCCTAGTCCTAGTAGGTTCCACCTCCCATATGGAATAGGAAAAGAGGAAGGGAAAAAGAGAAGGAAGGAAGGGGGCGCCCCCTTCCCTAGTCCAATTCGGACTAGACCAAGGGGAGGGGTGCGGCCACCCTTGTGGCCCTTTTTCTTCTTTCCCGTATGGCCCAATAAGGCCCAATACGCATTCTCGTAACTCTCCGGTACTCCGAAAAATACCCGAATCACTCGGAACCTTTCCGAAGACCGAATATAGTCATCCAATATATCGATTTTTACGTCTCAACCATTTCGAGACTCCTCGTCATATCCCCGATCTCATCCGGGACTCCGAACTACTTCGGTACATCAAAACTCAATAAAACTGTCATCGTAACGTTAAGCGTGCGGACCCTACGGGTTCGAGAACTATGTAGACATGACCGAGACACGTCTCCGGTCAATAACCAATAGCGGGACCTGGATGCCCATATTGGCTCCCACATATTCTACGAAGATCTTTATCGGTCAGACCGCATAACAACATACGTTGTTCCCTTTGTCACCGGTATGTTACTTGCTCGAGATTTGATCGTCGGTATCTCGATACCTAGTTCAATCTCGTTACCGGCAAGTCTCTTTACTCGTTCCGTAACACATCATCCCGCAACTAACTCATTAGTCACAATGCTTGCAAGGCTTATAGTGATGTGCATTACCGAGTGGCCCCAGAGATACCTCTCCGACAATTGGAGTGACAAATCCTAATCTGAAAATACGCCAACCCAACAAGTACCTTTGGAGACACCTGTAGAGCACCTTTATAATCACCCATTTACGTTGTGACATTTGGTAGCACACAAAGTGTTCCTCCGGTAAACGGGAGTTGCATAATCTCATAGTCATAGGAACATGTATAAGTCATGAAGAAAGCAATAGCAACATACTAAACGATCGAGTGCTAAGCTAACGGAATGGGTCAAGTCAATCACGTCATTCTCCTAATGAGGTGATCCCGTTAATCAAATGACAACTCATGTCTATGGCTAGGAAACATAACCATCTTTGATTAACGAGCTAGTCAAGTAGAGGCATACTAGTGACACTCTGTTTGTCTATGTATTCACACATGTATTATGTTTCCGGTTAATACAATTCTAGCATGAATAATAAACATTTATCATGATATAAGGAAATAAATAATAACTTTATTATTGCCTCTAGGGCATATTTCCTTCAGTCTCCCACTTGCACTAGAGTCAATAATCTAGTTCACATCGCCATGTGATTTAACATGAATAGTTCACATCACCATGTGATTAACACCCATAGTTCACATCTTTATGTGACCATCACCCAAAGGGTTTACTAGAGTCAGTAATCTAGTTCACATCGCTATGGGATTAACACCCAAAGAGTACTAAGGTGTGATCATGTTTTGCTTGTGAGATAATTTTAGTCAACGGGTCTGTCACATTCAGATCCGTAAGTATTTTGCAAATTTCTATGTCTACAATGCTCTGCATGGAGCTACTCTAGCTAATTGCTCCCACTTTCAATATGTATCTAGACCGAGACTTAGAGTCATCTAGATTAGTGTCAAAACTTGCATCGACATAACCTTTTACGACGAGCCTTTTGTCACTTCCATAATCGAGAAACATATCCTTATTCCAGTAAGGATAATTTTGACCGCTGTCCAGTGATCTACTCCTAGATCACTATTGTACTCCCTTGCCAAAATCAGTGTAGGGTATACAATAGATGTGGTGCACAGCATGGCATACTTTATAGAAGCTATGACCGAGGCATAGGGAATGACTTTCATTCTCTTTCTATCTTCTGCCGTGGTCGGGCTTTGAGTCTTACTCAATTTCACACCTTGTAATACAGGTAAGAACTATTTCTTTGACTGTTCCATTTTGAACTACTTCAAAATCTTGTCAAGGTATGTACTCATTGAAAAAACTTATCAAGCGTCTTGATCTATCTCTATAGATCTTGATGCTCAATATGTAAGCAGCTTCACCGAGGTCTTTCTTTGAAAAACTCCTTTTCAAACACTCCTTTATGCTTTGCAGAATAATTCTACATTATTTCCGATCAACAATATGTCATTCACATATACTTATCAGAAATGTTGTAGTGCTCCCACTCACTTTCTTGTAAATACAGGCTTCACCGCAAGTCTGTATAAAACTATATCCTTTGATCAACTTATCAAAGCGTATATTCCTACTCCGAGGTGCTTGCACCAGTCCATAGATGGATTGCTGGAGCTTGCATATTTTGTTAGCACCTTTAGGATTGACAAAACCTTCTGGTTGCATCATATACAACTCTTCTTTAATAAATCCATTAAGGAATGCAGTTTTGTTTATCCATTTGCCAGATTTCATAAAATGCAGCAATTGCTAACATGATTCAGACACACTTAAGCATAGATACGAGTGAGAAACTCTCATCGTAATCAACACCTTAAACTTGTCGAAAACCTTTTGCGACAATTCTAGCTTTGTAGATAGTAACACTACTATCAGCGTCCGTCTTCCTCTTGAAGATCCATTTAATCTCAATGGCTCGCCGATCATTGGGCATGTCAATCAAAGTCCATACTTTGTTCTCATACATGGATCTCATCTCAGATTTCATAGCCTCAAGCCATTTTGCGGAATCTGGGCTCACCATCGCTTCTTCATAGTTCTTAGGTTCGTCATGGTCTAGTAACATAACCTCCAAAACAGGATTACCGTACCACTCTGGTGCGGATCTTACTCTGGTTGACCTACGAGGTTCAGTAATAACTTGATCTGAAGTTCCATGATCATCATCATTAACTTCCTCACTAATTGGTATAGGCATCACAGAAACTGGTTTCTGCGATGAACTACTTTCCAATAAGGGAGCAGGTACAATTACCTCATCAAGTTCTACTTTCCTCCCACTCACTTCTTTCGAGAGAAACTCCTCCTCTAGAAAGGATCCATACTTAGCAACGAATGTCTTGCCTTCGGATCTGTGATAGAAGGTGTACCCAACTGTCTCCTTTGGATATCCTATGAAGACACATTTCTCCGATTTGGGTTTGAGCTTATCAGGATGAAACTTTTTCACATAAGCATCGCAACCCCAAACTTTAAGAAACGACAACTTTGGTTTCTTGCCAAACCACAGTTCGTAAGATGTCGTCTCAACGGATTTAGATGGTACCCTATTTAACGTGAAAGTAGCTGTCTCTAATGCATAACCCCAAAACGATAGTGGTAGATCGGTAAGAGACATCATATATTGCACCATATCTAATAAAGTACGGTTACGATGTTCGGACACACCATTACATTGTGGTGTTCCAGGTGGCGTGAGTAGTGAAACTATTTCACATTGTTTTTACTGAAGGCCAAACTCGTAACTCAAATACTCTTCTCCACGATCAGATCGTAGAAACTTTATTTTCTTGTTATGATGATTTTCCACTTCACTCTGAAATTATATGAACTTTTCAAATGTTTCAGACTTCTGTTTCATTAAGTAGATATACCCATATCTGCTCAAATTATCTGTTAAGGTCAGAAATTAATGATACCTGCTACGAGCCTCAATATTCATCGGACCACATACAACTGTATGTATGATTTCCAACAAATCTGTTGCTCTCTCCATAGTTCCAGAGAAGGGCGTTTTAGTCATCTTGCCCATGAGGCACGGTTCGCAAGCATCAAGTGATTCATAATCAAGTGATTCCAAAATCCCATCAGTATGGAGTTTCTTCATGCGCTTTACACCAATATGACCTAAACGGCAGTGCCACAAATAAGTTGCACTATCATTATTAACTTTGCATCTTTTGGCTTCATTATTATGAATATGTGTATCACTACGATCGAGATCCAACAAACCATTTTATTGGGTGTATGACCATAGAAGGTTTTATTCATGTAAACAGAACAACAATTATTCTCTAATTTAAATGAATAACCGTATTGCAACAAACATGATCAAATCATATTCATGCTCAACGCAAACACCAAATAACACTTATTTAGTTTCAACACTAATCCTGAAAGTATAGGGAGTGTGCGATGATGATCATATCAGTCTTGGAACTACTTCCAACACACATCGTCACCTCGCCTTTTACTAGTCTCTGTTTATTCTGCAACTCCCGTTTCCGAGTTACTACTCTTTAGCAACTGAACCAGTATCAATTACCGAGGGGTTGCTATAAACACTAGTAAAGTACACATCAATAATCTGTATATCAAATATACCTTTGTTCACTTTGCCATCCTTCTTATCCACCAAATAGTTGGGGTAGTTCCGCTTCCAGTGACCAGACCCTTTGCAGTAGAAGCACTTAGTCTCAGGCTTAGGACCAGACTTAGGCTTCTTCACTTGAGCAGCAACTTGCTTGCCGTTCTTCTTGAAGTTCCCCTTCTTCCCTTTGCCCTTTTCTTGAAACTAGTGGTCTCGTCAACCATCAACACTTGATGTTTTTCTTGATTTCTACCTTCGTCGATTTCAACATCACGAAGAGCTCAGGAATTACTTTCGTCATCCCTTGCATACTATAGTTCATCACGAAGTTCTACTAACTTGGTGATGGTGACTAGAGAATTCTGTCAATCACTATTTTATCTGGAAGATTAACTCCCACTTGATTCAAGCGATTGTAGTACCCAGACAATCTGAGCACATGCTCATTGCTTGAGCTATTCTCCTCCATCTTTTAGCTATAGAACTTGTTGGAGACTTCATATCTCTCAACTCGGGTATTTGCTTGAAATATTAACTTCAACTCCTGGAACATCTCATATGGTCCATGACGTTCAAAACGTCTTTGAAGTCCCGATTCTAAGCCGTTAAGCATGGTGCACTAAACTATCAAGTAGTCATCATATTGAGCTAGCCAAACGTTCATAACGTCTGCATCTGCTCCTGCAATAGGTCTGTCACCTAGCGGTGCATCAAGGACATAATTCTTCTGTGCAACAATGAGGATAATCCTCAGATCACGGATCCAATCCGCATCTTTGCTACTAACATCTTTCAACATAATTTTTCTCTAGGAACATATCGATAAATAAACACAGGGAAGCAACAACGCGAGCTATTGATCTAGAACATAATTTGCAAAATACTATCAGGACCAAGTTCATGATAAATTTAAGTTCAATTAATCATATTACTTAAGAACTCCCACTTAGATAGACATCCCTCTAATCCTCTAAGTGATCACGTGATCCATATCAACTAAACCATGTCCGATCATCACGTGAGATGGAGTAGTTTCAATGGTGAACATCACTATGTTGATCATATCTACTATATGATTCACGCTCAACCTTTCGGTCTCCGTGTTCCGAGGCCATATCTGTTATATGCTAGGCTCGTCAAGTTTAACCTGAGTATTCCGCGTGTGCAACTGTTTTGCACCCGTTGTATTTAAACGTAGAGCCTATCACACCCGATCATCACGTGGTGTCTCAGCACGAAGAACTTTCGCAATGGTGCATACTCAGGGAGAACACTTATACTTTGATAATTTAGTGAAGGATCATCTTATAATGCTACCGTCAAACAAAGCAAGATAAGATGCATAAAGGATTAACATCACATGCAATCAATATAAGTGATATGATATGGCCATCATCATCTTGTGCTTGTGATCTCCATCTCCGAAGCACCGTGCTTGTGATATCCATCTCCGAAGCACCGTCATGATCACCATTGTCACCGGCGTGACACCTTGATCTCCATCGTAGCATCATTGTCGTTTCGTCAATCTTATGCTTCTACGACTATCGCTACCGCTTAGTGATAAAGTAAAGCATTACATGGCGATTGCATTGCATACAATAAAACGACAACCATATGGCTCCTGCCAGTTGCCGATAACTCGGTTACAAAACATGATCATCTCATACAACAAATTATATCACATCATGTCTTGACCATATTACATCACAACATGCTCTGCGAAAACAAGTTAGACGTCCTCTACTTTGTTGTTGCAAGTTTTACGTGGCTGCCACGGGCTTAGCAAGAACCGTTCTTACCTACGCATCAAAACCACAACGATAGTTTGTCAAGTTGGTGCTGTTTTAACCTTCGCAAGGACCGGGCGTAGCCACACTCGGTTCAACTAAAGTGAGAGAGACAGACACCCGCCAGTCACCTTTAAGCAACGAGTGCTCGCAACGGTGAAACCAGTCTCGCGTAAGCGTACGCGTAATGTTGGTCCGGGCCGCTTCATCTCACAATACCGCTGAACCAAAGTATGACATGCTGGTAAGCAGTATGACTTATATCGCCCACAACTCACTTGTGTTCTACTCGTGCAAAGCATCAACGCATAAAACCAGGCTCTGATACCACTGTTGGGGAACGTAGTAATTTCAAAAAATTTCCTACGCACACGCAAGATCATGGTGATGCATAGCAACGAGAGGGGAGAGTGTTGTCCACGTACCCTCGTAGACGGACAGCGGAAGCGTTATCACAACGCGGTTGATGTAGTCGTACGTCTTCACGATCCGACTGATCAAGTACCGAACGTACGGCACCTCCGAGTTCTACACACGTTCAGCTCGATGACGTCCCTCGAACTCCGATCCAGCCGAGTGTTGAGGGAGAGTTTCGTCAGCACGACGGTGTGGTGACGATGATGATGTTCCACCGACGCAGGGCTTCGCCTAAGCTCCACAACGGTATTATCGAGGTGTAATATGGTGGAGGGGGCACCGCACACGGCTAAGAGATCTCAAGGATCAATTGTTGTGTCTCTGGGGTGCCCCCTGCCCCCGTATATAAAGGAGCAAGGGAGGAGGAGGCCGGCCCTAGGAGGGGGCGCACCAAGTGTGGAGTCCTACTAGGACTCCCTAGTCCTAGTAGGATTCCACCTCCCATATGGAATAGGAAAAGAGGAATGGAAAAAGAGAAGGAAGGAAGGGGGCGCCCCCCTTCCCTAGTCCAATTCGGACTAGACCAAGGGGAGGGGTGCGGCCACCCTTGTGGCCCTTTTTCTTCTTTCCCGTATGGACCAATAAGGCCCAATACGTATTCCCACTAGTAGAAAACAGGGCATAGGTCACAGGGCAGTTTTCACATTAGCCCTGGTTCAGTCACGAACCGGGACCCATGGGGGCATTCGTCCCGGTTCGTGAGTCCAGGGGGCCGGCTGGGGCCTCGTGGGCATTGGTCCCGGTTCGTATGGAACCATTTGTCCCGGTTCGAGCTACGAACTGGGACTAATGGTCCTCGCTCCTGGCCCACAACCATTTGTCCCGGTTCTTGGCATGAACCGGGACAGAAGGCCCGGATTTAGTACCGGTTCATGCCACGAACCGGGACCAATGAGGTGCCTATATATACCCCTCGCCCGCGAGCAGAGCACTCCAGTGCTATGTTTTTCTCTGGCCGGCGAGGGGAGGGCTTTGTGGTGCTCTAGCTCAGCTCCTATGCACATGAGGTGTTTGATGAAATGCCCGAGCCACACTAGTTAAGCTTTGTCCTCTCGAAGCTCGACCTCAAAGCTCCATTTTCCTCGAGATTTGTCTAGGTTTAGCGGCCCGTCACGTCCCATTCCCGTCTTCACCGGAGTCGACCGCCCGCGCCGATCTCGTCGCCGGCAACACCGTGGTGAGCCTCTTGTTCTTATCTTCTTTTTGAAAGAAAAAAAAATCTTACTTTAGATAGATACTTGTCTAATTTTCTTACTATTTTATTCCTTCTTATTACATAGTGCGATGGTTTTGGTATCCGCCCCCTTCGGCCCTCGTCCTGTCTATGATTCGGATGTGGTATATATTATCTTTTTATAACTATTTGATTCATTTATTGTTTATGACAAATATACCGACCAGCGTGACATAGATTTTATTTATCTAGGAGGTGGTTGAACCGGAAATTCTAACCGACCCTATTGTCGAGAGGTTAAATTTAGTTGAAGAAGAAAACAATTACTTGAAGGAAAAAATAAAAAAAATTGAGGAGGAGAAGATGATATTGGAGTCGCATGTTGCGGATGTCGTCGATGATCACAAGATCAAGATGGATGCAATGCGCTTGAAGATTAGAAAGATTAGAAAATATGCCATTCATACCGAGGCTTGGTATCATTATGCCGTTGGATCAATTGTTACCTTGGTTGCGATTATGATCGCATTTGTTTTCGCATTGAAATGTTTTACATAGTTTCAATGTATGGTTTAATTAATTAGATGCTCTGGAGAGCTATATATATGTTGTTAGATGAGAACTATGTATGTACTTTGGTTCTAATGTGATGATGAACTTCTATTAATTTGGTCACTTAATTATCTATTCATGATGCTCTGTAATGGTTTTTGACACACTTAATTATATATAATGCATGAAGATGAACCGACAATGGATGTACGGTGACAGACACACCTCCGAGTACATTAAGGGCGTGCATGATTTTCTCGAAGTGGCTGAGGCAAACAAGCAGAATGGTTTTATGTGTTGTCCATGCCCTACATGTGGGAATACGAAGTCTTACTCTGACCGGAAAATCCTTCATGCCCACCTGCTTTACAAGGGTTTCATGCCACACTATAATGTTTGGACGAGGCACGGAGAAATGGGGGTTATGATGGAAGACGGCGAAGAAGAAGAGGACGATGACAACTATGTGCCCCCTGAATACGGTGATGCTGCAACGGGGGAAGCTACTGAAGATCAAGAGGAACCAGACGATGTGCCCAATGATGCTGCAAGGGGGGAAGCTGCTGAAGATGAAGAGGAACCAGTGCCCGATGATGATGATCTCTGCCGGGTCATTGTCGATGCAAGGACGCAATGCGAAAGTCAAAAGGAGAAGCTGAAGTTCGATCGCATGTTAGAGGATCACAAAAAAGGGTTGTACCCCAATTGCGAAGATGGAACACAAAGCTCGGTACCGTACTAGAATTGCTACAGTGGAAGGCAGAGAATGCTGTGCCTGACAAAGGATTTGAGAAGCTATTGAAAATATTGAAGAAGAAGCTTCCAAAGGATAACGAATTGCCCGACAGTACATACGCAGCAAAGAAGATCGTATGCCCTCTAGGATTGGAGGTGCAGAAGATACATGCATGCCCTACTGACTGCATCCTCTACCGCGGTGCGTACAAGGATCTGAACGCATGCCCAGTATGCGGTGCATTGCGGTATAAGATCAGACGAGATGACCCTGGTGATGTTGACGGCGAGCCCCCCAGGAAGAGGGTTCCTGCGAAGGTGATGTGGTATGCTCCTATAATACCACGGTTGAAACGTCTGTTCAGAAACGAAGAGCATGCCAAGTTGATGCGATGGCACAGTGAGGACCGTAAGAAAGACGGGAAGTTGAGAGCACCCGCTGATGGGTCGCAGTGGAGAAAAATCGAGAGAAAGTACTGGGCTGAGTTTGCAGCTGACCCAAGGAACGTATGGTTTGGTTTAAGCGTGGATGGCATTAATCCTTTCAGGGAGCAGAGCAGCAATCACAACACCTGGCCCGTGACTCTATGTATGTATAACCTTCCTCCTTGGATGTGCATGAAGCGGAAGTTCATTATGATGCCAGTTCTCATCCAAGGCCCTAAGCAACCCGGCAACGACATTGATGTGTACCTAAGGCCATTAGTTGAAGAACTTTTACAGCTGTGGAATGGAAACGGTGTACGTACGTGGGATGAGCACAAACAGGAGGAATTTAACCTGCACGCGTTGCTGTTTGTAACCATCAACGATTGGCCCGCTCTCAGTAACCTTTCAGGACAGACAAACAAGGGATACCACGCATGCATGCACTGTTTAGATGACACTGAAAGTATATACCTGGACAAAAGCAGGAAGAATGTGTACCTGGGCCATCGTTGATTTCTTCCGACCAACCATCAATGTCGAAAGAAAGGCAAGCATTTCAAAGGCGAGGCAGATCACCGGAAGAAGCCCGCCATGCGTACCGGTGATCACGTACTTGCTATGGTCAATGATTTACACGTAATCTTTGGAAAGGGTCCCGGCGGACTAGCTGTTCCGAATGACGTTGAGGGACACGCACCCATGTGGAAGAAGAAATCTATATTTTGGGACCTACCCTACTGGAAAGAGCTAGAGATCCGCTCTTCAATCGACGTGATGCACGTGACGAAGAACCTTTGTGTGAACCTGCTAGGCTTCTTGGGCGTGTATGGGAAGACAAAAGATACACCTGAGGCACGGGAGGACCTGCAACGTTTGCACGAAAAAGACGGCATGCCTCCGAAGCAGTATGAAGGTCCTGCCAGCTACACTCTTACGAAAGAAGAGAAAGAAATCTTCTTTGAATGCCTGCTCAGTATGAAGGTCCCGACTGGCTTCTCGTCGAATATAAAGGGAATAATAAATATGCCAGAGAAAAAGTTCCAGAACCTAAAGTCTCATGACTGCCACATGATTATGACGCAACTGCTTCCGGTTGCATTGAGGGGGCTTCTACCGGAAAATGTCCGATTAGCCATTGTGAAGCTATGTGCATTCCTCAATGCAATCTCTCAGAAGGTGATCGATTCAGAAATCATACCAAGGCTAAGGAGTGATGTGGTGCAATGTCTTGTCAGTTTCGAGCTGGTGTTCCCACCATCCTTCTTCAATATCATGACGCACGTCCTAGTTCATCTAGTCGACGAGATTGTCATTCTGGGGCCCGTATTTCTACACAATATGTTCCCCTTTGAGAGGTTCCAGGGAGTCCTAAAGAAATATGTCCGTCACCGCGCTAGGCCAGAAGGAAGCATCTCCATGGGCCATCAAACAGAGGATGTCATTGGGTTTTGTGTTGACTTCATTCCTAGCCTTAAGAAGATAGGTCTCCCTAAATCGCGGTATGAGGGGAGACTGACTGGAAAAGGCACGCTTGGAGGGAGGAACTCAATAATATGCAGGGACGGATATTCTTGGTCTGAAGCACACTACACAGTTCTACAAAACTCTACCTTGGTGACCCCGTATGTCGATGAACACAAGAACAGTCTGCGCTCCAAACACCCGGAGCAGTGTGACGACTAGATTACATGTGAACACATCAGGACTTTCAGCAGTTGGTTGGAAACACGTCTCAGAGGTGACACCACTGTTTGTGATGAGTTGTACTCGTTGTCCAGGGGACCATCTTCGACTGTATTGACTTACAAAGGATACGAGATAAATGGGAATACATTTTACATGATCGCCCAAGATCAAAAGAGCACCAACCAAAACAGCGGTGTCCGCTTTGATGCAGCAACCGAGAGGGGAAAGGACACATATTATGGTTACATAATGGACATATGGGAACTTGACTACGGACATGATTTTAAGGTCCCTTTGTTTAAGTGCAAATGGGTCAATCTGTCAGGAGGCGGGGTATAGGTAGACCCACAGTACGGAATGACAATAGTGGATCTGAACAATCTTGGGTACACTGACGAACCGTTCGTCCTAGCCAATGATGTGGCACAGGTTATCTATGTGAAGGACATGTCTACCAGACTGAGGAAAAGAAAAGATAAGGAAGCGAATACATCATACGATGAGCCAACGGCACATAGTTCTTTCAGGAAAAAGGGACATTGTGGGAGTGGAGGGCAAGACAGACATGTCTGAAGATTATGAAAAGTTTCATGAAATTCCTCCCTTCAAAGTCAAGGCTGACCCAAGCATCCTGATAAACGATGAAGATTATCCATGGTTACGGCGCAATAAGCAAATGACACAAGCGAAGAAAAAGTGAAGACTTTCTCCCGCAACAATTATGATGATAGCATGCCAACTTTGTAATAGACGAGTATGATACCATTGTCCGTTTTGTACAAGAAGTGCATCTAGTTTTTGCCGTAACCCTCTCAACTTTCTTGCACATGCTATGTGGATGAAATGATGATACCATGCCAACTTTCAACCTTTTCAGAGTTCATTTGAAATGCTTTATAAGCCCTAAGTGCAGAGAGGTTAGGCCCGTAAGCCTGTTTAGAGAGGAGCTCGACAGCTCAGGCGCACCGCACCTTATAAACAGGTGCGGCTCTCTCTTAGCTAGCGAGGTGGGACTAAACTCACCACCACGCCGCTGTGCAAGGCCATTGGTCCCGGTTGGTGGCACGAACCGGGACCAATTCCACCCTTTGGTCCCTGTTGGTGCCACGAACCGGTACTAATGAGGCTGTGGCCCCACGAGCACCTTTAGTACCTGTTCGTGGCACGGACCGGTACTAGAGTTTCTTACTAGCTAAGCAGTTTTTTAGTCCCACCTCGCTAGCTGAGAGGCACTAGGAGCGGTTTATAAGCCCTGAGTGCAGAGACGATGAAGAAGAGGCGCAATGCTCACGTTGCTTAGCTTCAAGCCTTGAGGAATAAGGTAGACTGCATCGAGCTATGTGCAGTGCAGTCTACACTATTCCGAAAGGCTTGAAGCAAATCAACGCGCATTGCGCCTCTTTTTTATTTTTAATCATTAAAAGCAAAAAGAATTTTCATAAAGAACTTTTTTTGATAGAAACTTTAATAGCAGAAAGAATTATCATAAAGTAAAATAAAAAAGTAATTAGAAACAAAATAAATAAGTTTTTTGTTGTAAGTAGAAATAAAACAAAATAAATATAGCAACAAAGAAAATAAAAAAACTAAATACAGCAAAAAGAATTTTCATAAAGAACTAATGGCACTAATAGAAAGTTTATATGTTTTCTAAAACTAATGGCACTAACAGACAGTTTATATTTGCTGACCTAAAAGCAAAAAGAATTAAAAAATAAAGCAAAAAACAAAAGAAAATAAATAATGCAAAAAATTTAAAAAACTGCCACCTATTGGGCCACCACGGCCTGAATACGACTAGAAACCCAACCTGGGCCAGGATTCAGGCCCGCAGAAGGCCCAATAGGCCAACAGACAGCACAGTGTGACATTAGGCCCGTAAGCCTGCATTTGAGAGGAGCTCGAGAGGGCAGCCGCAGTGGAGCTTATAGACCACTCCGAGCCCCTCTCAACTAGCGAGGTGGGACTAAACTTTTGGCCGCGGGCAGCGCAAGGCCTTTGGTCCCGGTTGGTGGCACCAACTGGGACCAATGCCCCCCTTTAGTCCTGGTTGGTGCCACCAACCGGGACCAAAGGCCGCCGCTTCCCGCCCTTTGGGCTGCTGAAAAGAGGCCTTTGGTCCCGGTTGGTGGCACCAACCGGGACTAATGCCCACCTTTAGTCCCGGTTGGTGCCACGAACCGGGACTAAAGGCTTTGCTATATAAGTCCACACTTAGGAAATTTTCGACATACCTCGCCAGTTGCCCCCGACGCCGCCAGGCTGCCCGTGCTCGCCGTCGCCGCTCGCTCCTGATCGCCGTCGCCCCGCGCCCTTGCCTCGATGGGTCGCCGCCCGGTGCTCGTCGCCGTCGCCCTGCCCCCACGCGCCGCCCCGAGGCCCCCTGCCCGGCCCGCGCGTGCTCGCCGGCGCCCTCGCCGCCCCCGCCCCGTACCGGCCCCGTGCGCCGGCGCCCTCGCCGCCCCCGCCCCCGCCGTCGCCATCGTCCTAGCCGCCCCCGCTGTGAGAGCCGCCGCCCCGGCTCTATTTTTTTATTTTTATTAGTTTAATTTTTTTGTTCATATGTGATGTATATGTGTATGTGGCTATAATGTATATGTGAACAAATTTTTTTTTGTATGTATGTAGATGTTCAAAATGTATGAATATATATGTCAAAAATGTTTTTTTGTTCCTAGAAAGTTTTTTGTTCATATATAGAAAGTTTTTATATATGACAATGGATATATATTCGATATGTATGAGAAATGATGATCCACATGGAAAAGTTTTATATATGCAAAAGTTACAATTTTAGAAAAGTTTTATATATCTAGCTAGGAAGGGAAGAAGAAGAAAAAGAAGGATAGGAAAGAAGAAAATAAGAAGAGGAAAGAAAGAAGAAGAGGAGAGGAAGAAGAGGAGATATAAATAAGAAGAGGAAAAAAGAAGAAAAAGAAGAGGAGAAGAAGAAAGGAATAGAGGAGAAGAAGAAAAAATAGAAAATATTCTATTTTTTCTTCTTCTCCTCTATTCCTTTCTTCTTCTCCTCTTTTTTTTCCTTCTTTTTTTTCTTCAATCCTCTCCTCTATTCCTTTCATCTTCTCTCCTCTTTTTATTTCTTCTTCGTTTTCTTATGTTTTATCGGGTCTGTCGTCGTCGATATATACCCCTCCCGATAACTTCAACACGAGGGGGGATAACTTCAACACAAGGGGCGGTCGATATACCCCCTCCCCGATAACATTATTTTCCCGTGTATATATGTCGTCGTTGTCGATATAACCCCCTCCTGATAACTTCAACATGTGGGGGGGGGGTCGATATACCCCCTCCCCGATAACATTATTTTCCCGTGTATGTATGTTGTCGTTGTCGATATTACCCCCTCCCGATAACTTCAACACGAGGGGGGATAACTTCAACACGAGGGGGGTCGATATACCCCCTCCTCGATAACATTATTTTCCCGTGTATGTATGTCGTCGTTGTCGATATAAAACCCCCTCCCGATAACTTCAACACGTGGGGGGGGGTCGATATATACCCCCTCCGCGATAACATTATTTTCCCATGTATGTATGTCGTCGTTGTCGATATATATAACTCCCTCCCAGATAACTTCGACATGATGGACTGTCGATATGTATACCCCCTCTCGACCGTGATAACTTATACCACGGGAGCACCCCCCGGCCCTCTCGCTCGACCAAAACTCTCGAGGACACCCAAACCCTAGAAAAAAACGATGTCGGTCTCCTACCCCCTCCCGCCGCGCCCCTACCCTTGAAGCATTGCCTAGGCCACCCCAAACCCGGAATAAGCTAGGTCTACGTTTGCACTAATATATCCACCTGCTGTCATGTTTGTGTAATAATTGCCATGTTGTAATATTTGCAGAAACAATGGAGCACGGACGAGATGAGCAAGCAGAAGATGTGTTGGGGGACATAATCTTAGCCGGAGGTGATATCTTGTCGTATCTTAGCGACAATGATGGTCTGGAAGAACAGGGTGAAGAAGCAGGCTACGGTGATCGAAGAGTGGAGGAGGAAAGACATGATTATGATGGCTCCGGTGACCCAATGCTGGTGCAAGAAGGAGCCCGTGGTGACGGCTCCGGTGACCGAACAGAGTCCGGCCAGGTAAATATATTAGTTAAGCCTGTGCTGACTAGCTAATTGATGCATTCATTGTTTTGGTATGTACACATATTAATTAACACTCGTCTTTCTTCTTTTTTCTAGCCCTCCGGATCGAGCACAACTGCGGTAAAGAGACGAGGCCCGAAGAGAAAGTTGCGCTCGGATGAAAGGTTTGAGATCACAGCAATCGCGCGCGACGGCCAACCGATTGAACCCCTCCGGACAAAGGATGCTTTTGCTGCTCAGTGCGGGGTTCTAGTTAGGGACAAGATCCCGATCAGCATCCACCAATGGTATAAGCCTAAGAAGGAAGACCCTGAGGTGTCTTATGTCAATGATATGCAGAAAGATGATCTTTGGACTGAGCTGAAGGCAAATTTCACCCTACCGCCAGAGGAGGATCCGGAGAAGCCAGTTATAGAGCAATTAATCAAGTCTCATGCTCTTAAGAAGATGGCAGACCTATTCAGGAGGTGGAAGAATGAGCTGAAAACGTTTGTCGACAAAGAAGAGACACCTGAATTCATCGTCCGGTATGAGAAGATCAGAGATCACTGGCCCGCATTTGTGGCCCACAAGACATCGGAAAAGAGTAAGAAGATGTCAGCGACAAACAAGATGAATGTTGCGAAGAAGAAGCTTCACCATCGCACGGGGTCAGGTGGCTACCTCAAAGCCCGGCCTAAGTGGGCCAAGTCTGAGAGGGATCTGCTTGATAAAGGGACCGAACCACAGACAATGAACTGGCCAGACCGTTGCCGGACTTGGTTCTTCGGGGCTGGCGGAACCTTGGACCTTGTATCAGGGAGGTGTCGTTGGACGGACGAGCAACTTGCAATACCCGTCAAGAAGATTCAGCACTATATCGATGCAGCGCAGCAAGGGACGTTCGTTCCAGACAGAGAGAACGACGAGCTCACAATGGCCCTCAGGAATCCTGAGCACCCTGGACGGACACGAGGCACGCCAGGCTCCGTTCCGTGGAAGGCTGGTTTTTCAGACGCGGGCGGTTACAAAACCCAGGAGAGGAGGAAAAAAGTGGAGCAGATCCAAATTCAGCGTCTGCACGAAAGGGTTCAAGTGCTAGAGGAACGAGACGGCAATAGAGATGCCGAAACTGCCCCCGAAGCTACACCGCCATCTCAGCGTAGAAGCAGCGTGGCTTCCACCGAGCTGCCTCAGCTGGAGCATGCGGCTACTCCTAGCTACCCCGTGGATGCTATCACGGAGTCTCAACATTGCCACCTTATGGCGGAATGGCAGAACTTGAAAGTCAAGGCGGCTGTTGGCTCTGTTTTACCTACTGAACCCGGCGCAACCTACCACTGCCGGCAGATTCCAGAAGGATATGCTAGGGTGATGGTGGATGAAATAACGGAGGGATTTGAGGACCTCCAGCTTGACCACCCTACCGGTGAAGGGGAGACTCGGCTGGGTTTAGCTCTAAAGACTCCATGCCTATGGCGGAAGGAGCTCATCAAGCTTCCGAACTGGACGGCTCCGGCGAGTAAGGGCACTCCGCCTCCTCCTCCGGCGAGTGATCAGGGCACTCAGCCTCCTTCTCCGGCGCGTGGCGGCACTCCGCCTCCTCCTCCGCCACCTCCTCCGGCGAGTGATCAGGGCACTCAGCCTCCTTCTCCGGCGCGTGGCGGCAGTCCGCCTCCTTCTCCGCCAGCGCCGGCGCGCCAGAGCAGCCAGCCTCCTCCTTCTCCGCCTCGTCAGCAAGGGCGGAAGAGACCCGCCGCCGCTGCGGCTGCTCCGGCGCGTCGTAGTCCTTCTCCTCCGCCTAGTAAGCAAGGAAAGAAGACAGCCGCAACCGCTCCATCTGCTCTGCCGTCGTCTAGCAGTACAGCTGCCAGAGGCGGGAGGCAATACAGATTCGGTCCTTCTCTGAAGACTCCAGAGAAGTTACCATATGAGAGGACCGAGGAGGAGAACGCAAAGATCGTGCGAGCCGAAGTGAAGAACTTCTTTGAAGGGGTCAAAGCAAAGAAACATCCACCTCCGGAGGAGAAGGTAGATCCGGTGAAAGCAAAGTGCACTCTGACTGCCCTGACAAAACCACCAAAGTCTCCGCCAAAAGGCAACTATGAGCGCGTTCTTGCAAAGGCATATGCCGAAGCGGAGTGGTCAGGAAGTACTGTCAGTGATAAAAGGATGAAAGAATGACGAGCTGGGAAAAAATTGCCCAGCTCAGCGAACAAGAGAACCAATCGTGGCCCCCGCTCAAGGTGTCAAAAGACATCGTCGCTAATGATCCGGGTATGGTGCCCGGTTATACCGATCTTGGAGATTACCTGCCCGACGATGTACATTATGAAATCATGGAGGTGGATGAACACAAATACCATTACGGGAAGCCTCTCGTCAAAGATGTCAAATCTCTAAGCACGATGATGCAAAGACTACATGATTGGTACATGAAAACCTGCAGAGAGTCTGATGGGATGAGTACTTTAACGCTGAGAGTTAAACCGGAGCATGACCTCGTTGGAATTGAACTGCTGAATGTTCCATTTGAGGATTTCTTCCAGTTTTACAATCTAAAGTCCCTCGATAAAACAACGATCACTTGCTACTGTCTGTAAGTAGTACTACTTCTGTCATTAAGTCTCTCTATATAGGTCAGCTCTTTCATTGCATGTATTTATACTTATCCTCACTATATTATGCAGATTGAGGATCGCCGAATTGAAGAAAAGACAAATCGGTGATATTGGGTTCATTAACACAAATCTCATAGATGATTATCAGGTTAAATTTCATGCCAAAGATACCGAGGCCAACTTGCTACAATCGTTGGTAATAAATCAAAACAAAGATATAATACTCTTTCCTTACAACTTCAAGTGAGTGTTACTGTCTTCTGCATATTCAGTTTCCCTTATTAGTCCAGGTTATGGTAATGTAATTGATGACTTATGCATGCATGCGCAGCTTCCACTATATTCTCCTAGAGATTAAGCTTGAGCCGGGAGTAGTAACCGTCTTAGACTCGAGACGAAAAGATCCCCAGGACTATGCGAACATGACTCAAATGCTCCAGAAGTAAGTTAAATCGATCATTATCCACCATATCAGCAACTTTGTTCATTTCCTGATATTAAGTAATTGTTTTCTTTGTCTGGCAGGGTTTGGAGAAAATTCACCTCAAAAGCCCCGGGACTGCCGAACCAGCTGCAATTTAGACACCCGAAAGTAAGTACTATAGTAGCATGTTCCGCGCATCTCCTAGTGATTCAAGCGCTAGTTTGATCAATACCATTTAGCATGCTTGCTTATCAGTTTGATTGACCTCTATTTCTTGTAAAGTGGTTGTGGCAGCAACCCGGGAATAATTAATGTGGATACTACATTTGCGAGTCCATCCGCTACCATACCTGTGAGCGGGGCTACACTGAAGAACAATATGAAGTGCGTAAGCAATAATATTCACAATTTTATATTATTACCATCATTTGTGTTGAGTTTCATTTATTCATATATATATGTATTGACCCCCTTCTTCAAATTAGATTTTTCAGAAGCGGGATCAACTCCTAGCACCAGATCGTATGCGAGGAATTCAAGAGGAATTGGCGGCATTCTTCCTTGACCACGTGATCGCTGAAAACGGAGAATACTATGTGGACCCTGTGTTCCTACAATATAATTAGGAGATTGTATTGTAAGAGATAATTATTGTATATATGTAGCCGGTAGTGTCGGATAGATATACGAGAACTTGTTGTTCGACCAATATCTCGGAGAAGGAGAGGTGGTCGATATCACTTCTCTCTGTATGCATATATATATGTTCATGACGATCTTCTGTTTCCTTCATTTGATTACTAGCTAGCGTGTCTACTCCTCTTCATACGTATATAGTACGTAGCGTCGACAAAGCACGAAGATAAGAGAGGACACTTCTCTCTATTAATTAGCTAGCTAACACAATATATGAAACACCTAAATTAACCCCCCAAAACCCCTAAACCACCCCCTTTCAAAAAAAAAACAAAAACCTCAGCTCCTGCCAGGTGCTGACGCGTGGATGCCTATTGGTCCCGGTTGGTGGCACCAACCGGGACCAAAGGCCCTCCTACCTGGGCTCCCCGCACCGGCCACGTGGACGGCCTTTAGTCCCGGTTCGTGTAAGAACCGGGACTAAAGGGCTAGGGCATTAGTAACGACCCTTTAGTCCTGGTTCCAGAACCGGGACTAAAGGCCCTTATGAACCGGGGTAAAAGCCCCTTTTCCTACTAGTGTCCCGTAACTCTCTGGTACTCCGAAAAATACCGTAATCACTCGGAACCTTTCCGAAGTCCGAATATAGTCGTCCAATATATGGATTTTTACGTCTCGACCATTTCGAGACTCCTCGTCATATCCCCGATCTCATCCGGGACTCCGAACTACTTCGGTACATCAAAACTCAATAAAACTGTCATCGTAACGTTAAGCGTGCGGACCCTACGGGTTCGAGAACTATGTAGACATGACCGAGACACGTCTCCGGTCAATAACCAATAGCGGGACCTGGATGCCCATATTGGCTCCCACATATTCTACGAAGATCTTTATCGGTCAGACCGCATAACAACATACGTTGTTCCCTTTGTCACCGGTATGTTACTTGCCCGAGATTTGATCGTCGGTATCTCGATAACTAGTTCAATCTCGTTACTGGCAAGTCTCTTTACTCGTTCCGTAACACATCATCCCGCAACTAACTCATTAGTCACAATGCTTGCAAGGCTTATAGTGATGTGCATTACCGAGTGGCCCCAGAGATACCTCTCCGACAATTGGAGTGACAAATCCTAATCTCGAAATACGCCAACCCAACAAGTACCTTTGGAGACACCTGTAGAGCACCTTTATAATCACCCATTTACGTTGTGACGTTTGGTAGCACACAAAGTGTTCCTCCGGTAAACGGGAGTTGCATAATCTCATAGTCATAGGAACATGTATAAGTCATGAAGAAAGCAATAGCAACATACTAAACGATCGAGTGCTAAGCTAACGGAATGGGTCAAGTCAATCACGTCATTCTCCTAATGAGGTGATCCCGTTAATCAAATGACAACTCATGTCTATGGCTAGGAAACATAACCATCTTTGATTAACGAGCTAGTCAAGTAGAGGCATACTAGTGACACTCTGTTTGTCTATGTATTCACACATGTATTATGTTTCCGGTTAATACAATTCTAGCACGAATAATAAACATTTATCATGATATAAGGAAATAAATAATACTTTATTATTGCCTCTAGGGCATATTTCCTTCAACCGGGACTCTGTGCTGGTGGGGAGCTTGTCCTTGATGGGGTCCGCGCACCGCCACTGCAGGCAGCACGCGGTCTTGCCGTGGTGGTGCAGGGAGCACGGGGGCGTTTTCTCGTGGCCGAGGGACTTCTTCGCAGCTTCTCTCTTCTTGCGCGGGCGCCGGAAGCGGCAGATCGCGCCGTGGGGTCAAGCACCTTGGCGCCAAGACTCCGTCTTGGGCTAGAGGTGGTGGAGGCGCTCCATGGGCTACGCCGCCCGCAGCTGGCGGAAGGCGAGGCAGCGAGAGGGCCGGCGCAGGGGAGCCCCGTGCGGCGCTGACAAGCTCGGCGATGCGGTCGAGCTAGTCCTCGTAGAGGTCGTCGACGGGGCGGTAGCGCAGGAGCTCACGCGCCAAGCACAACGCAGCATGTGCGTCCACGGGAGCGCGACGAGCATGGGATGACGAACCGGCCGGGGTCAGCAATGGAGTGGCGGTGTGGCCGTCCCGCCGCACTGAGGGGTGCAGCGAGGATGCTTGCTGCTTGTTCCCCGCTGGGCCGGTGGCGGCGTTGGTGGCAGGCGACGGAGAACGATGGGGTGGCCCGCCGATGGGAGCCGTCCGAGCAACACGGGCGGCGAGGGCAGCCCGGCGCTCAGCGCGAGCGCGGCGTGCGTCCGCCATGGAGACGATGAAGCAATGGGACGTGGAGCGACGGAAGGGAAGCTTCGGCGCACCCCTACCTAGCGCGCCAAATCTCGGATCACGGGTTCCGGCAAAACCCTGAAGGTTCGAATACTGGGGTGCGCACGAAGATCTCCCCCTACCGATCCACGTCCTAGCTTCGCTAAGGTCTCAAGGGCTAACTCGGGGAACTCGCAACACAAGGGACACAAGATTTATACTGGTTCGGGCCACCGTTGTGGTGTAATACCCTACTCCAGTGTGGTGGTTGTGGCACCCCGGCTCAGAGCAACCGGTTTACCATGCATTGCCAGCCCAGAGATCATGTCTTCTGGCAACAGAAAACATCTTGTTACAGAAAACAACCGCTTATTGATGCTAGCAGATCATAGTTTATATTACAACAGGTGGCGAGGCCAAGCGGCACAAACGGTGCGGCTGAACAATATGTACATTATTTAGTGAACATAAAGGGGCCTCGATCATAACAACTACGCGGCAGCGGAACAACGTCGTAGCGGAACTCCATAGCACATGGACACAGATGTGGACACGATCTAGACTCGGACAGCACTCCTTTCCAACGAGACTTTCCTAAAATCTGGCATGACATGCCAGGTCAGTACATTGAATGTACTTGCAAGCTCACAACAAGCATAAACATAATGACAAACAATGTCATGATATTTAACCAATTGTTTAATAATGCAACAATATATCCAACATGTTGTGATCATGCTCCTGTGATATAAGCCCCTCGGACTTGCTTACCAACGGTGATCGCTCTCGGATCACAAACGTACCAACCTCTTGGTCTTAGATCGGGTTACCTCGTAACCAAACGGTGATCTTTCCGGCGATCACAACCATGACCAATAGTTGGTCTCAAACGGTGATCTTTCCAGCGATCACAACCATGACCAACACTTGGTCTCCAACATCAAGATGGTCTACCCACCATCATCAACAGCGCAAAGTTCATAACTTAGTGTGCAAAACTTATTAAACTGTGACCCATGCTGTGACCTACTTTCGAGCATGTCCGTAACCGTGGACTCGGCTATCGATAGATTTAATACACTCTGCAGAGGTAGCGCACTTTACCCACACCACGGAACCCATGGCCTCGCACTCCCATCGGGTGGACCAACGGCATTCCGACGAAACCCCTCCATTGCCATGACACTCTCTCGGCCACTCCGACTCACTCCCCACGGAGCTAGTCCTGGGTGGCCCCGTGTCTACCAAAGACACCAACGGCCACCGTCGTGGCAAAACATAAACTGTCCCAAATGGGGACGAGGTACCATAACATCAACAACGGGCACACAAGGTTATGTCTGCTTACCAGGCCAGGGTACCGCACGCCCATAACCTTCCCTCGTTGGAGGCGCCGACCAGAGGCATGACAACAGACCGAATAACGGCCTTCCCATAAAGGCAAATGTGGTTGCACTGGGAAAACTTGATTCAGTGGCACCATGACCCGGTCAACGATATATTCAAGTTGAGTTATTATCAGGTTCAACTTAAAGTGAAGGGAACCGGTGTCATAATATTCCATGAAAATGCAACACGAATATATGCATCATATATCATCGGAAATAACTGGGTCAACTATATCCACACTAAGCATAAACATCACAACTTATAACACTTCTCTGGTTATGATTAATCATTACTTTAAACAGAATCTTTACTTAGCAAATTTATCATTTTTCTCCTCTAAGAAAATAACTCAAAGTAATTAGTTATATCCATAACCATATTACTTCTTCATAACAACTATTTCTTCTCGTTATTTAACCAACTTAGTTAGCTTCAAACTTTTGTAAACTAAGCATATCAACTTAAACAAGCAACCAATAGAATATAAATAATATAAGAGTGATTTAAATGCATGGATTAAATCATTAATTCAAGTTGAAAAATCACAAATATTGTAATGGCACCATGAAAATGTTGCTGTGGCTTGCCTTAGTGTAGATGAGGTTCACAATCCTCCTGGTGATCCTCAAGACAAGCTTCACTTTCTGAAAATATTTATAAACACAAAAAGAAAACATCAAGAACCCTTCTGAAATTCACCATAAAATCTAGACAGCAGGGAAAAATCTCATTTTTGGTGAGCTGCTAGATTTCTTCATAAAGAACACAATGCAAAAAGAATCAATTCATTTGGACTTATGGTTAAAAAGTTTTGGCTGTTTGAAGCTCTCTCGACAGAATTAAATTTGAATTTAAATAAAACAGAACTAAGGGGGGTGACGTCGAAGGCGTAAACCTCGCGGGTGCCACCACTCGTACCGCTTCGCGCGCATACAGAGTGGCTGACTAGCGGGCCCCGCTAGTCAGGTGAGAGGGAGGGGGAAAGGGAAACAGAGGACGACGCGTCTTCCCCGGAGGACACGCCGGCGAGGAGAGCTTCTTGGCCAGAACGAGAGGGAGGGATCAAAAGAGAAGATGGAGGCGCACCTGCCCGTACCCGTAGATTAGCTAGGGGTGGTCGGACGGCGTCGGAAATGACCTCTCCAGCAGCGACAGGAAGCAGAGGTCGCCGGAGATGAAGACGCCGGCGACTAGAGGCGACACCAGGGGTTCCAACCGGGCGGAACGGCACCACCGAGGCACGGCGGAGGCCCTGGAATAGTGGCACGGGTCTGGGAGGGGCTGGCGCCGCGGAGACGACCCAAGGGGATCGCCGGCGAGCTCGAGCTTCAGGACGGCGGCCCGTCGCCTGCCCGGCCGGGCTACGACTTTCTACGAGATTGTGGAGTGTGTGGGAGGAGTGGATGATGCTCGAGGAGGCTGGGGAGGGCTCTATTTATAGCCGAGCGTCGAGAGGGGATCGGGCTCCGCCGGAGGACACCTAGACACGGCGCCCGGCGACGAACGGCGTCAGTGAGCGAGGGGGAAGGCATGCTATCATCATAATAAATTTGCATATCAAAACTTGGGAGGCTAAAAATATCATCTTCATTAAACATAGCATCCCCAAGCTTGGGACAAACATTAATTGCAACAAATATATTCTCAAACTTGTCATTCTCATCAAACATAGCATCCCCAAGCTTGGGGCTTTTCATATCAAAGCATAATCACTCTCATCATTAACAGTATGGATAGCGCCAATAGTATAGCAATTATCATCATCACAATGAGTAATAGGAGCAACATCATTTCGGAGGGATGCCTTTTCACCTTTGCTTCTCCGTCTTTTCTTTTTCTTCTTCACATTATGTGTGGGTTCAATCCTCTTTTTGAAGCTCCTTATTAATGAGATTGGTTGAATAGAAGGATCTTCCTTGTTACCTGATTCATCATAAGAAATAATAGGAGGATATTGGGGAGTCTGTTCCATTTCATTAGTATTCTCTTCATCCTCTACTTGTTTTCTTTTCTTTATCTAATTGGCAATATAAGGATTTTTAATGCAATTCAGCGCACAATACATAAAAATTTCTTCTAGATCAATATCGAGGAATTTCTCAAGGTTATATTCTGGAATATGCTTAGTTCTACGTTTCATTTCTTCATAACCCAAAAGCAAACTAAGTTCATTATGATGTGCAAGGGAAATCAAGTCATCACAATTTTTGGACATGATTCCATCATGAAACAATTTGCATTGGAGATTTAAATGACTACGTTCATTGCAAAATTCACAAGTAGGGCAAAGAAATTTTAAATTTTCAGCACAAACATCTAGCCTTTCTTGCAACCATTTGGTTTCTAAATACTTATGCCTCTTGCAAAATCTATCTTCCCTATTTGGTGTGTACTTGCAAACTCTATGCACTCTACAAAAATTGACATGCTTAGAAGAGACATTTTCATCATGGCTAGTGCAATCATCATTAGTACCATGGATATTCAAAGAGTTCATACTAACAACATTCCAATCATGCTCATCATTCAAAGATTTAGTGCCAAATATTTTATATACTTCTTCTTCTAGCACTTGAGCACAATTTTCCTTTCCATCATTCTCACGAAAGATATTAAAAAGATGAAGCGTATGAGGCAAACTCAATTCCATTTTTTTGTAATTTTCTTTTATAAACTAAACTAGTGATAAAACAAGAAACAAAAAGATTTGATTGCAAGATCTAAAGATATACCTTCAAGCACTCACCTCCCCGGCAACGGTGCCAAAAACTGCTTGATGTCTACTACGCAACCTTCTTCTTGTAGACGTTGTTGGGCCTCCAACTGCAGAGGTTTGTAGGACAGTAGCAAGTTTCCCTCAAGTGGATGACCTATGGTTTATCAATCTGTGGGAGGTGTAGGATGAAGATGGTCTCTCTCAAGCAACCCTGCAACCAAAAAACAAAGAGTCTCTTGTGTCCGCAACACACCCAATACAATGGTAAATTGTATAGGTGCACTAGTTCGGCGAAGAGATGGTGATACAAGTGCAATATGGATGGTAGATATAGGTTTTTGTAATCTGAAAATATAAAAACAGCAAGGTATCACGTGGTAAAAGTGAGCGTAAACGGTATTGCAATGCATTGAAACAAGGCCTAGGGTTCATACTTTCACTAGTGCAAGTTCTCCCAACAATAATAACATAATTGGATCATATAACTATCCCACAACATGCAAAAAAGAGTCACTCCAAAGTTACTAATAGCGGAGAACAAACGAAGAAATTATTGTAGGGTATGAAACCACCTCAAAGTTATTCTTTCGGATCTATCTATCATAGAGTTCGTACTAGAATAACACCTTAAGACACAAATCAACCAAAACCCTAATGTCACCTAGATACTCCAATGTCACCTCAAGTATCCGTGGGTATGATTATACGATATGCATCACACAATCTCAGATTCATCTATTCAACGAACACATAGAACTTCAAAGAGTTCCCCAAAGTTTCTATCAGAGAGTCAAGACGAAAACGTGTGCCAACCCCTATGCATAAGTTCACGAGGTCACGAAACCCGCAAGTTGATCACCAAAACATACATCAAGTGAATCACGTGATATCCCATTGTCACCACAGGTATGCACATGCAAGACATACATCAAGTGTTCTCAAATCCTTAAAGACTCAATCCGATAAGATAACTTCAAAGGGAAAACTCAATCCATTACAAGAGAGTAGAGGGGGAGAAACATCATAAGATCCAACTATAATAGCAAAGCTCACGATACATCAAGATCGTATCACCTCAAGAAAACGAGAGAGAGAGATAAAACACATAGCTACTGGTACATACCCTCAGCCCCGAGGGTGAACTACTCCCTCCTCGTCATGGAGAGTGCCGGGATGATGAAGATGGCCACCGGTGAGGGATTCCCCCCTCCGGCAGGGTGCCCGAACAGGGTCCCGATTGGTTTTTGGTGGCTACGGAGGCTTGCGGCGGCGGAACCCCCGATGTATTGTGCTCCCCGATGTTTTTAGGGTATATGGATATATATAGGCGAAAGAAGTAGGCCAGGGGAGCCACGAGGGGCCCACGAGGGTGGGGGCGCGCCCAGGGGGTAGGGCGCGCCTCCCTGCCTCGTGGCTTCCTTGAAGCTTCCCTGACGTCTACTCCAAGTCTCCTGGATTGCTTCCGTTCCCAAAATAACTCTCCCGAAGGTTTCATTCCGTTTGGACTCCGTTTGATATTCCTTATCTTCGAAACACTGAAATAGGCAAGAAAACAACAATTTGGGCTGGGCCTCCGGTTAATAGGTTAGTCCCAAAAATAATATAAAAGTGTTTAGTAAAGCCCATAAACATCCAAAACAGATAATATAATAGCATGAATACTTCATAAATTATAGATACGTTGGAGACGTATCAGCATCCCCAAGCTTAATTCCTGCTCGTCCTCGAGTAGGTAAATGATAAAAGAAATAATTTATGAAGTGTGAATGCTAGCAGGTGCACAAGTTTGATCAATGATAATTTCAATCACCTTTTCTAGCATCATTATATATCATAACAGTAGCTCATATCCTAAAGCTTCTTATGATCAAGTAACAAACTATTCACATGTCAAAGTATATATCATAAACTTTCTTGAAAACTAACAAACCGTGTTATTCGTCATCAAACAATTACAATTCATCTTATTTTCAGGAAGGGTCTATGTCAGAGCTTTGATTCAGCAAACTTCACATACTCAACTATCATTTAGTCTTTCACAATTGCTAACACTCACTTGATATTTATGGGTTCAAAGTTTTAATCAGACACAGAGAAAGATAGGGGCTTATAGATTCGCCTCCCAACCTTTTACCTCAAGGGTAATGTCAACAATAATAGTTCACGATGCCTTACATCCAATTGGATATCTATATCAGGATCTTTCCAACACAATATGCTTGCCAAAGGATAAAATGTAAAAAGGAAAGGTGAAGATCACCATGACTCTTGCATAAGGTATAAGACAGGAATAAAAGATAGGCCCTTTGCAGAGGGAAGCAGAGGTTGTCATGCGCTTTTATAGTTGGATGCATAAAATCTTAATGCGAAAGAACGTCACTTTATATTGCCACTTGTGATAGGGACCTTTATTATGCAGTCCGTCGCTTTTATTGCTTCCACATCACAAGATTTTATAAAGCTTATTTTCTCTACACTAATAGATCATACATATTTA
Source organism: Aegilops tauschii subsp. strangulata (assembly GCF_002575655.3). Lineage (NCBI taxonomy): Eukaryota > Viridiplantae > Streptophyta > Magnoliopsida > Poales > Poaceae > Aegilops > Aegilops tauschii. Next base: position 202,562,392 of record NC_053037.3, on the reverse strand, counting down.
GAGAGCAATTTTTATTGCGTGCACCGATGACAACTTACGTGAAGGATCTTACTCAATCCATAGGTAGGTATGGTGGACTCTCATGGCAATACTGGTTTAAGGGATGTTTGGAAGCACAAGTAGTATCTCTACTTGGTGCAAAGAATTTGGCTAGCATGAGGGGGAAAGGCAAGCTCAGCATGTTGAATGATCCATGACAATATACTTTATTTCAGATATAAGAAAACATAACCCATTACGTTGTCTTCCTTGTCCAACATCAACCTTTTAGCATGTCATATTTTAATGAGTTCTCAAAATCATAAAAGATGTCCAAGATAGTATATTTATATGTGAAATCTCTCTTCCCTCAATATTCTTTCATGAATTGTTCAAGTGACCAATACAATGTTTGCTAACCTTCAATAAATTTACCACCTCTACTTCTTAGATGTGAAGTCATTACTCCCCATGGGATAAGCATATGAAACATATATAATTTCAGATTTATTATATTCAAATCATTCAACTATTTACTCATAGGATATAAGTGAAGCACACGAATAAATGACAAACTACTCCAAAAAGATATAAGTGAAGATCAATGAGTAGTTAAATAATTATTTAGCTATGTGAAGAATCTCCCATTTAATAATTTCAGATCTTGATATTGTATTCAAACAGAAAGCAAAACAAAATAAAATGACATTCTAAGAATAGCAAACATCACGTGAAGAAGCAAAAACATAGGATCAACCGATACTAACCGATAGTTGTTGAAGAAGAAAGGTGGGATGCCAACCGGGGCATCCCCAAGCTTAGACGCTTGAGACTTCTTGAAATATTATCTTGGGATGCCTTGGGCATCCCCAAGCTTGAGCTTTTGTGTCTCCATAATTCCTCTCATATAACGGTCTCCCTAAATCTCAAAAGCTTCATCCACACAAAACTCAACAAGGACTCATGAGATAAGTTAGTATAAACCAATGCAAAAACCTTATCGTACTCTACTGTAGCAAATTAATAAAATTATTATTAAACATTGCATACTAAATTCCTCTGCATATTTAATAGTCCTATCCTCAAATAGAATCACTAAAGAAGCAAACATACGCAAACAATGCAAACATAACAGCAATGTGCCTAAACAGGACAGTCTGTAAAGAATGCAGCAAGATCCATACTTCCCTAGCTCCAAAAATTATGACAGAAAATTCCCACTGTAGTAAATTTATCAGAGCTTATTATGCAAAAGGTTTCAACATTTTATCACATTCTGACTTTTCTAGGGAATTTTTGCAACAGCGGTAAACTTTCTGTTTTCAAACAGCAACATGTAGACTTGTAAAATAAGCATAGTAAAGGCTATCAATGCCACTTCTATTCAAATAAAGGATGCAAAACATTGTTATAAATAACAGCAAGCAAATCCTAACAAAATAAATTGATGCTCCAAGCAACACACATATCATGTGGTGAATAAAAATATAGCTCCAAGTAAAGTTACCGATGAACGAAGACGAAAGAGGGGATGCCTTCCGGGGCATCCCCAAGCTTAGGCACTTGGTTGTCCTTGAATATTGCCTTGGGGTGCCTCGGGCATCCCCAAGCTTAGGCTCTTGCCACTCCTTATTCCATAGTCCATCGAATCTTTACCCAAAACTTGAAAACTTCACAACACAAAACTTAACAGAAAACTCGTAAGTTCCGTTAGCGAAAGAAAACAAACCACCACTTAAAGGTACTGTAATGAACTCATTATTTATTTATATTGGTGTTAAACCTACTGTATTCCAACTTCTATATGGTTCATACCCTCCGATACTACTCATAGATTCATCAAAATAAGCAAACAACACATAGAAAACAGAATCAGTCAAAAACAGAACAATCTGTAGTAATCTGCATCAAATGCAAACATTTGAAACTCAGAAAAATATGCCAAAATAGTACGACCTAGATAATTTGATTATTGATCTACTGCAATTGAATCAGTATTTTATCACTTTCTGGTGATTTTTAGCAATTGTTTTCGTGAGCAGAAAGTTTCTGTCGTTTTCAGCAAGATCAAATAATTATCATCCAAGAAGATCCTACAGGTCTTACTTGGCACAAACACTAATTAAAACATAAAACCACATCTAACCAGAGGCTTGATGAATTATTTATTGCTAAACAGGAGCAAAAAGCAAAGAACAAAAATAAAATTGGGTTGCCTCCCAACAAGCGCTAACGTTTAACGCCCCTAGCTAGGCATGATGATTTCAATGAAGCTCATATAAAAGATAAGAAGTGAAACATAAAGAGAGCATCATGAAGAATATACTAGCACATTTAAGTCTAACCCACTTCCTATGCATAGGGATTTTGTCAGCAAACAACTTATGGGAACAATAATCAACTAGCATAGGAAGGCAAAACAAGCATAACTTCAAAACTTTAAGCACATAGAGAGGAAACTTGATATTATTGCAATTCCTACAAGCATATATTCCTCCCTCATAATAATTTTCAGTAGCATCATGAATGAATTCAACAATATAACCAGCACCTAAAGCATTCTTTTCATGATCTACAAGCATAGAAATTTTATTACTCTCCACATAAGCATAATTCTTCTCATTCGGAATAGTGGGAGTATCATAAGAGACTCGAATACTATAAATTGTTTCCACATTAAAAGAGTAATGTCCAGAAAAAGGGTAATCATATTCATGACAAGTTTTATAAACATAATCATCACTACTTTTGTTGCATAAGTGTCATCACAATAATCATCATAAGTAGCAACTTTGTTCTCATCATAATCGATTGAAACCTCTTCCAAGATAGTGGAATCATTACTAAATAAAGTCATGACCTCTCCAAATCCACTTTCATAATTGTCACAATAAGATTCAACACCCTCCAAAATAGTGGGATCATTACTTCCTAAAGTTGACACTCTTCCAAACCCACTTTCATCAATATAATCATCATAAGTAGGAGGCATGCTATCATCATAATAAATTTGCATATCAAAACTTGGGAGGCTAAACATATCATCTTCATTAAACATAGCATCCCCAAGCTTGGGACAAACATTAATTGCAGCAAATATATTCTCAAACTTGTCATTCTCATCAAACATAGCATCCCCAAGCTTGGGCCTTTTCATATCATAAGCATAATCACTCTCATCATTAACAGTATGGATAGCGCCAATAGTATTGCAATTATCATCATCACAATGAGTAATAGGAGCAACATCATTTGGGAGGGATGCCTTTTCACCTTTGCTTCTCCATCTTTTCTTTTTCTTCTTCACATTATGTGTGGGTTCAATCCTCTTTTTGGAGCTCCTTCTTAATGAGATTGGTTGAATAGAAGGATCCTCCTTGTTACCTGATTCATCATAAGAAATAATAGGAGGATATTGGGGAGTCTCTTCCTTTCATTAGTATTCTCTTCATCCTCTACTTGTTTTCTTTTATTTATGTAATTGGCAATATAAGGATTTTCAATGCAATTCAGCGCACAATACATAAAAATTTCTTCTAGATCAATATCAAGGAATTTCTCAAGGTTATATTCTGGAATATGCTTAGTTCTACGTTTCATTTCTTCATAACCCAAAAGCAAACTAAGTTCATTATGATGTGCATGGGAAATCAAGTCATCACAATTTTTGGACACGATTCGATCATGAAACAATTTGCATTGGAGATTTAAATGACTACGTTCATTGCAAAGTTCACAAGTAGGGCAAAGAAATTTTAAATTTTCAGCACAAACATCTAGCCTTTCTTGCAACCATTTGGTTTCTAAATACTTATGCCTCTTGCAAAATCTATCTTCCCTATTTGGTGTGTACTTGCAAACTCTATGCACTCCACAAAAATTGACATGCTTATAAGAGACATTTTCATCATGACTAGTGCAATCATCATTAGTACCATGGATATTCAAAGAGTTCATACTAACAACATTGCAATCATGCTCATCATTCAAAGATTTAGTGCCAAACATTTTATAGACTTCTTCTTCTAGCAATTGAGCACAATTTTCCTTTCCATCATTCTCACGAAAGATATTAAAAAGATGAAGCATATGAGGCAAACTCAATTCCGTTTTTTGTAATTTTCTTTTATAAACTAAACTAGTGATAAAACAAGAAACAAAAAGATTCGATTGCAAGATCTAAAGATATACCTTCAAGCACTCACCTCCCCGGCAACGGCGCCAGAAACTGCTTCATGTCTACTACGCAACCTTCTTCTTGTAGACGTTGTTGGGCCTCCAAGTGCAGAGGTTTGTAGGACAGTAGCAAGTTTCCCTCAAGTGGATGACCTAAGGTTTATCAATCCGTGGGAGGCGTAGGATGAAGATGGTCTCTCTCAAGCAACCCTGCAACCAAAAAACAAAGAGTCTCTTGTGTCCGCAACACACCCAATACAAGTGCAATATGGATGGTAGATATATGTTTTTGTAATCTGAAAATATAAAAACAGCAAGGTAGCAAGTGGTAAAAGTGAGCGTAAATGGTATTTCAATGCGTTGAAACCAGGCCTAGGGTTCATACTTTCACTAGTGCAAGTTCTCTCAACAATAATAACATAATTGGATCATATAACTATCTCTCAACATGCAACAAAGAGTCAATCCAAAGTTACTAATAGCGGAGAACAAACGAAGAGATTATTGTAGGGTACGAAACCACCTCAAAGTTATTCTTTCGGATCGATCTATCATGAGTTCGTACTAGAATAACACCTTAAGACACAAATTAACCAAAACCCTAATGTCACCTAGATACTCCAATGTCACCTGAAGTATCCGTGGGTATGATTATATGATATGCATCACACAATCTCAGATTCATCTATTCAACCAACACATAGAACTTCAAAGAGTGCCTCAAAGTTTCTACCGGAGAGTTAAGAAGAAAACGTGTGCCAACCCCTATGCATAAGTTCACGAGGTCACGGAACCCACAAGTTGATCACCAAAACATACATCAAGTGAATCACGTGATATCCCATTGTGACCACAGATAAGCACATGCAAGACATACATCAAGTGTTCTCAAATCCTTAAAGACTCAATCCGATAAGATAACTTCAAAGGGAAAACTCAATCCATTACAAGAGAGTAGAGGGGGAGAAACATCATAAGATCCAACTATAATAGCAAAGCTCACGATACATCAAGATCGTATCACCTCAAGAAAACGAGAGAGAGAGATAAAACAAATAGCTACCGGTACATACCCTCAGCCCCGAGGGTGAACTACTCCCTCCTCGTCATGGAGAGTGCCGGGATGATGAAGATGGCCACCAGTGAGGGATTCCCCCCTCCGGCAGGGTGCCCGAACAGGGTCCCGATTGGTTTTTGGTGGCTACAGAGGCTTGCGGCGGCGGAACCCCCGATCTATTGTGCTCCACGATGTTTTTAGAGTATATGGGTATATATAGGTGAAAGAAGTCGGTCAGGGGAGCCACGAGGAGTCCACGAGGGTGGGGGCGCGCCCAGGGGGGTAGGGCGTGCCTCCCTGCCTCGTGGCTTCCTCGAAGCTTCCATGACGTCTACTCCAAGTCTCCTGGATTGCTTCCGTTCCAAAAATAACTCTCCCGAAGGTTTCATTCCGTTTGGACTCCGTTTGATATTTCTTTTGTTCGAAACACTGAAATAGGTAAGAAAACAGCAATTTGGGCTGGGCCTCCGGTTAATAGGTTAGTCCCAAAAATAATATAAAAGTGTTTAGTAAAGCCCATAAACATCCAAAACAGATAATATAATAGCATGAATACTTCATAAATTATAAATATGTTGGAGACGTATCACTGGGCCTTGCAAATCTCTTCCTCAAGTGTAGGTGCAACTTCCAAAATATTATCAAGACCAGCATCAACTATGACCAGGTTGAGCTGAGCAATCTCCTCTTGAAGTTCAGGAGGCAAGGATTTCATTATGACATTTAGGCTGACAGGCTTTCGACTGAGTGCTTCGGCAACCATGTTGGCCTTACCTGGGTGGTAATTTATCCCAAGATCATAATCCTTGACTAACTCGAGCCATCTTCGTTGACGGAGATTTAAATCTGGCTGAGTAAATATATACTTGAGACTTTTGTGGTCGGTAAAAAATTGGCACCTCTTCCCGATGAGGTAGTGTCTCCAAATTTTTAGAGCATGAACCACCGCGGCCAATTCCAGATCATGAGTAGGATAATTTCCCTCGTAGGGTTGTAGCTGTCGCGATGCATATGCTACTACCTTGCCGTCTTGCATAAGTACGCATCCAACACCTTGTCTGGAGGCGTCACAGTACACATCAAAACTGCGGTAGATATCTGGAAGAGTCAACACAGGTGCGTCGTCAGCCGTATCTTCAGCTCATTGAAACTTTTCTCACAGTCCTCAGTCCATTCAAAGTTCTTATCCTTTTTAGCAGCTCTGTCATGGGTTTGGCAATATGAAATGTAGTATCCGGCTAATCCAAGAAAACTCCGGATTTGTGATATGGTTGTGGGTGGCAACCAATCGAGCACATCTTTTACTTTGCTCGGGTCCACGGCTATACCTTCGGCGGATAGCACATGTCCAAGAAATCCCACTTGGTTGAGCCAAAACTCGCATTTACTGAATTTGGCGTATAGCTGATGGTCACGGAGTCGTTGTAGCACTGCTCGGAGGTGTTCTTTGTGCTCTCCTTCACTTTTTGAGTAAATAAGTATGTCATCGATGAAGACTACCACGAACTTATCAAGGAAGTCCATGAATACTTTGTTCATCATATGCATGAAGAAGGCAGGGGCATTGGTGAGACCAAAGGACATAACTGTATATTTATAAAGACCGTACCGAGTGGTGAATGCGGTCTTAGGAATATCTTCCTTTTTAATCTTGAGCTGATGATATCCTGTCCTTAAATCAATCTTGGAGAATACTTTGGCGCCACTGAGCTGATCAAACAAGTCATCAATCCTTGGCAGTGGATATTTATTTTTGATGGTGACATCATTCAGCTGACGGTAATCCACACACATGTGGAGGCTGCCATCCTTCTTATCCACGAAGATAGCAGGTGATCCCCATGGTGAGGAGCTCGGACGGATATATCCTTTCTGGAGCATTTCATCAAGCTCTTTCTTTAGCTCCACTAATTCCGATGAAGGCATCCGGTAATACTTCTTGTATAACGGTGCGGTTCTGGGCACAAGATCTATTGCAAACTCAAGCTCTCGATCTGGTGGCATGCCTGGCAGGTCTTCTGGAAATACATTAGGAAACTCACTAACCACAGGAATTAATTCCAACTCACCAGCCACAGCGGTGAAGACCATTTCTTTCTTGGGTATCCTTCTGCGAGCATAGAATTTGGTAGCCTGCCCCTTCTAACTGGTCAAAGTGACTTCTCGGGTTGCGCAGTTTATGCATACTTGATATTGGGTCAACCAATTCATACCCAAGATAACATCCAACTTTACAGACTCAATGATTATCAAGGAAGTTGGAAAACAGACTCCGTTGATATTGATTTCCAGATTATAGCAGACCAGATTGCTCCTGATCAAAGATCCCGGGGATTGTACCAGCATATTCTTGCCCAAAAACTAACAAGGAAATTTGTTTTGGGCAACAAAACTCCGCAAAATAAAAGAGCGGGAAGCCCCAGAGTCAAATAAAATTACGGCAGGTATGTTATTAATAGAAAACATACCAATGACGACTTTGGGGTTCTCTTGGGCTTCGTCTGCGGAGAGATGATGAACGTGCCCAGTGATGTTTTGCTGGGTAGGGCATGACCCCATAAAGTTGACTTGTGGCCTGATTTTTTTGACAGAAAGACTGTAAGGGAACCCCCTACAGTATAATTGGTGCAACAAACCCAAATTGCAAGTACTGTGCCTTGAACCTGGGTGGGTGGGAAGGCATCAGCCCCTTCCTACCACTAGGCTATGCCTTAGTCGTGCACTTGCCTTGCCGTTCTTGGGACACTGTCTGGCATAATGTCCGGTTTGCCCACAACTGAAGCAAGAATTGTTGCGCTGGCGCTCCTCGTGCACCGGGTTGGGCACGACGTTCTTGACTTGGGTGTTGGTCTTGTTAACATTCAATTGCCAATTGGGCTTGTATTCCACCTAAGTATGCTGCCAGGTACGAGCCTTTTGCACTGGCTGCCCTTCCTTCCTTGGCTAAAACTTGCGCCTGTGATCGTTATTCGCGGGCCTATTTTCTGATACGAGCTTGTGCTCCCTTTCAGCGATGAAAGCCTTGTTTACCAGTGTTTGGAAATATGGGAAATCAAACATACTGAGGGTACATCGGAGTTGCGGGTTTAATCCCCCAAGAAACCTATCAATCTTTCTTTCTTCGGTGGCCACGTCATAAAGGGAGTAACGGGCCAGATGATTGAATTTTTGCAAATATTCACCCACAGACTGATTTCCTTGGAGAAGCGCGAGAAATTCACGCTGCTTAACCTTCATAATTCCAGTAGGAATATGATATTTACGGAACTGATCCTTGAATTTTGCCCAGGTGGTTTCTTCATCAGCAGGCCACATGGCTTTTGCGTTTTCCCACCATATGGCAGCAGCGCCTTCAAGATAATGGGTTGCAAATGGAACTTTATCATCTTCTTCAGTACGAGCAATCTCGAGCTTCCTCTCAATGGTTCGCAACCAATCGTCTGCATCCAAGGGATCAATAACTTGACTGAAACTGGGAGGCTTGGTCCTCTGAAAATCTGACAACTTGGAGTGATGACCGTTCTGATTTCCATTCTCTCCAACCATAGCTTGCACACTTCTTAATATTTCAATCAGATCATTATTCCTCCTTTCCTCAAACATACGCAGAATTTGCTCGGTGGAGGGCGGATTTGGCGGTGGAGGCGGTGGTGGAACGTATGGCTCGGGGGAGTGTCCTGCCTGTCGCACGGAACGACGAACAGGAGCATCCTCATGAGCGTCGCTACTGCTGCCTCCCCGCTACATCCTATTGTGGATTTTTCCCAAGACAACGCAACCGAGATGAGAAACATCCAAAACTAAATTGGGGGAAAAAGCCAGCAACAAAGCCCAAGGGAAACCGAAATAACGAAGAAAATACGGCGAATAAAATAGAGTTCCAACATAATTATACATAGACTCATACATGAAAGGTAAACAACATGCCAGGTTCAACTACTCTCATACAGGAAACGAAACATCATGACTCGTACGACTACATACTTACATCATCCTGACGACTGCGGATACTTAGAAGCTCTACTGCTCTGCTGGTGCTGCGGGGTCCTCTCCTGAAGCGGACGCGGATCCTGAACTGACGACGTTAACGGAAACCTCCGGGTTAAAGGTAACACGACGACGCTGCCTCGAGGGCTCTCCCTTCGAGGCAGGTGCAGGGTGAAGCATCAGGGCTACGGGAGTAGTGAGAAGTGAAACCCACTCAGCAAGAGCACTGAGAGGATTCATGGTCGAGGCGCCCGAGCTACTCGGAGGAGTAACCGGTGAAACGGGGGAACTAGAACTGGATGGAATGTAAGGAGTAAATCCCGTAGAGGATGGAGCAGTGATAGATCTAGTAGAGGCTAAAGCAGTACGAGGACGAGTCAGCTCTCGAGCCAGCTCCTGGATCATAAGATAGCTAGCAGTGATATAACGGGAAAGGTGGCTAGCAACACTATCAGACTCCGGATCAATGATAGGGAAACGGACACGACCATTGTCGTGCAGAGAGGGGTAGTAGTAGAAACCTGGGTGGTTCTGCATCCGGACCTCGTTATAAGGAAGCTCGACAAGGACCTCAAATGCAGCAAACTGTACAGCCTGAGAAGCGGTAGAAGCGAAACCGCTCCGAGAAGTATGAGTGTAAGTGCTGGAATCGGAACTGGTGCGCAGAGTAACCACTGCGTGATACTCATACACTGAGTCTGCTAGACGCTCCCGGTACACACGATAGACTGGGTCGTCACCGAGGGGGTATAGCTGACGCCACACGTTACGAAGGAGATGCGGCGACGTGTATGGCATCAGCTGCAACTGACACGGATACGACACTGGAGCCATCTACACTCACAACCATTAGCAGGTTAGCATAAAAATAAAATGAGTGCATACTATGCAACAACTAGCTACAAATGCTACCAGCACTCAACTTAAACTCGTATCTAACGTCCAGTTAACACGTCGTAGTCTAGCGTGGCCTGCAGTCAGCGCGGCTCTGATACCAAGCGTTGTGGCACCCCGGCTCAGAGCAACCGGTTTACCATGCATTGCCAGCCCAGCGACCATGTCTTCTGGCTACACACAACATCTTGGTACAGAAAACAACCGCTTTATTGATGCTAGCGGATCATAGTTTATATTACAACAGGTGGCGAGGCCAAGCGGCACACACGGTGCGGCTAAAAAATATGTACATTATTTTAGTGAACATAAAGGGGCCTCGATCATAACAACTACGCGGCAGCGGAACAACGTCGTAGCGGAACTCCATAGCACAGGGACACCGATGTGGACACAATCTAGACTCGGACAGCACTCCTTTCCAACGAGATTTTCCTAAAATCTAGCATGACACGCCAGGTTAGTACATTGAATGTACTTGCAAGCTCACAACAAGCATAAACATAATGACAAACAATATCATGATATTTAACCAATTGTTTAATAATGCAACAATATATCCAACATGTTGTGATCATGCTCTTGTGATATAAGCCCCTCGGACTTGCTTACCAATGGTGATCGCTCTCGGATCACAAACGGACCAACCTCATGGTCTTAGATCGGGTTACCTCGTAACCAAACAGTGATCTTTCCGGCGATCACAACCATGACCAACACTAGGTCTCCAACATCAAGATGGTCTACCCAACATCATCAACAGCGCAAAGTTCATAACTTAGTGTGCAAAATTTATTAAATGTTGACCCATTGTGTGACCTACTTTCGAGCGTGTCCGTAACCGTGGACTCGGCTATCGATAGGTATAATACACTCTGCAGAGGTAGCGCACTGTACCCACACCACGGAACCCATGGCCTCGCACTCCCATTCGGGTGGACCAACGACATTCCGACGAAACCCCTCCATTGCCATGACACTCTCTCGGCCACTCCGACTCACTCCCCACTGGGCTAGTCCTAGGTGGCCCCGTGTCTACCAAAGACACCAACGGCCACCGTCGTGGCAAAACATAAACTGTCCCAAACGGGGACGAGGTACCATAACATCAACAATGGGCACACAAGGTTATGTCTGCTTACCGGGCCAGGGTACCGCACACCCATAACCTTCCCTCGTTGGAGGCACCGACCAGAGGCATGACAACGGACCGAATAAAGGCCTTCCCATAAAGGCAAATGTGGTTGCACTGGGAAAACTCGATTCAGTGGCACCATGACCCGGTCAACGATATATTCAAGTTGAGTTATTATCAGGTTCAACTTAAAGTGAAGGGAACCGATGTCATAATATGCCCTGAAAATGCAACACGAATATATGCATCATATATCATCGAAAATAACTGGGTCAACTATATCCACACTAAGCATAAACATCACAACTCATGACACTTCTCTGGTTATGATTAATCATTACATTAAACAGAATCTTTACTTAGCAAATTTATTATTTTTCTCCTTTAAGAAAATAACTGAAAGTAATTACTTATATCCATAACCATATTACTTCTTCATAACAACTATTTCTTCTGGTTATTTAACCAACTTAGTTAGCTTCAAACGTCTATAAACTAAGCATATCAACTTAAACAAGCAACCAACATAATATAAATAATATAAGAGTGATTTAAATGCATGGATTAAATCATTAATTCAAGTTGAAAAATCCCAAATATTGTAATGGCACCATGAAAATGTTGCTGTGGCTTGCCTTAGTGCAGACGAGGTTCACAATCCTCCTGGTGATCCTCAAGACAAGCTTCACTTTCTGAAAATATTTATAAACACAAAAAGAAAACATCAAGAACCCTTCTGAAATTCACCAGAAAATCTAGACAGCTGGGAAAAATCTCATTTTTGGTGAGCTGCTAGATTTTTTCATAAAGAACACAATGCAAAAAGAATCAATTCATTTGGACTTATGGTTCAAATTTTTTGGCTGTTTGAAGCTCTCTGGACAGAATTAAATTTGAATTTAAATAAAACAGAACTAAGGGGGGGTGACGTCGAAGGCGTAAACCTCGCAGGCACCACCACTCGTACCGCTTCATGCGCGTACAGAGTGGCTGACTAGCGGGCCCCGCTAGTCAGGTGAGAGGGGGGGGGGAAGGGAAACAGAGGATGACGCGTCTTCGCCGGAGCACACGCAGGCAAGGAGCTTCTTGGCCAGAACGAGGAAAGGGAGGGATCAAAAGAGAAGATGGAGGCGCACCTGCCCGTACCCATAGATTAGCTAGGGGTGGTCTGACGGTGTCGGAAACGACCTCTCCAGCAGCGACAGGAAGCAGAGGTTCATCTTCGGCGACCAGAGGCGACACCAGGGGCTCCAACCGGGCGGAACGGCACCACCGAGGCACGGTGGAGGACCTAGAAGGGTGGCCCGGGACTGGGAGGGGCTGGAGCCGCGGAGACGACCCGAGGGGATCATCGGCGAGCTCGAGCTCGGGGACGGCGGCCCGCGGCCTGCCCGGCCGGGCTACGGCTTTCTACGAGATTGTGGAGTGTGTGGGAGGAGTGGATGATGCTCGAGGAGGCTGGGGCGGGCTCTATTTATAGCCGAGCGTCGAGAGGGGATCAGGCTCCACCGGAGGACACTTGGACACGGCACTCGGCGACGAACGGCGTCTGTGAGCGAGGGGGAAGGCGACGCAGCTCACGTGGGAACTGTGGGCGAGTGGAGCTGAGCACAAGGGCGAGAGGGTGGCGACGAACACAGTGCGCAGCGCACTGTTGCGTTGGCCGGACCGCGCCCGTGCTCGTTGCGGCGAGCTCCGGTGTCGGCGAGCGCCAGGTGCGAGTTAAGAAGATCGGGACGATGATTGTGGCGAGGTTTGGCAAGGCTTGGCAGTCGGGGAAGCGAGCACGCGATCAACAGAGGCTCGGGCGCGTCACAAAGCGCATCGGCCGTATGCCAGCACGCCTGGACGAACGCGGTCACCGCGTGAACTCTGACCTCAGGCCGACCTAAGCCTAAACTTCATGTCTGGCATGTAGTTCGTGGTAGATTGAGAGGTTACCATGCTTTGGTTTGAGCTCAGATGCAGTAGAATTGATTTCAACTGCCTGGTTAGTTTCTGGTCAGTAACTTTGAGAGCTTACTATGGTCAAACTACTGAGAGTTGGGAGCTGGGCTTTGGAGGTTAGCAACCATCTACTAAGATGATGATGCACAAGAAAAATCAGCCACAATAGAGCAAGTAAAATGGTAGTTGCTGTAGAAACTACCATTTCTGTCCAGAACAGAAAATATTTTATGTAGCAAAAATATTCCAAAAAGAGATGAAATATTTTTGCTCAGGAAGGTGCCCTAGGGTTCAAAGAATATTTGGGAATTTTGTTAGATTTTTGTGGGCAAGAAAAATTGGGGTTTCTTTGGAGCACATTGAGCTAGCTAGGGTTTTAGAGAGGGAAATTAATATTTTCCTTTAAGAAAAATATTCAAAATATTATTTTGAGGTGAACCAGAGAGAAAATGATAGTTAGAGAGGGAAATGAGGCACTTGGGTGAAAGTCAAGGGGTACCCAAGTGTTTAAGTCCATATGAAAAGATTCAAAACTCCAGATTTCAAAACCAAATCAAATGAAAATCAGACAAAGGGATGAGGGCAAAAACCAGGCTGTCACAGTGGTGGTGGATTGCCTCTTGGGCTGAGGATGAGCAGTACAAGGGGAAGAACAGCCTCCTGAGGCGAGGTGTTCTTGTGCTTGGTGAACTTGTGTGGGTGAGGATTACTCGAGATGAGATGAGATGCCTCCGAATGAGTTATCTCCTATGGTGGTGGCTAGTCCTATTTATATAGGCCCTGGTCCTCTCCCCAAATATTGAGCAGGAAGGGAGCCAACAACGACCAATTTGAAAGGGGACAGCTAGTACAACTTATCCTGACAAAAGTAGTCTTCGCCTGCAAAAGGCTCTGGTGGTGACGCCGCCTTGGGCTCCACGGTGACCTCCGTCTTGCCGTCCTGCTGGTCTTGGTCTCGTTGCGCTGATATGGAAACCTTTGCTTGAGGCCTTGGAAATCCGCACCTGCGCTTGCCTCCTTAGCACCAAAGAGGAAACAAGGACAATGTGCACGCTGGCGCCCGCCTGGTCTCGGTCGTCATGGCTCACGTCACGAGAACCTCGCGAGGTTTGCCTTGCCTTGATCTCTCCGCCCCTCGTGAGCCAACCTGGTGAGGCCACTCCCGAAGGGGTCTTGCACCGTCCGCCTCGCGAGGCTTGGCCCCTCACGAGGGTCTTGAGTGCTTGTTGGTGAAGATGGGTCGTACAGGCCCGCTCGCAGAGCCACGCCATGGGCCGCAGGTAGGTAAGTCTGGGGACCCCCGTTCCCAGAACGCCGACAAACTTGATGTAGTATTGGGAACCCACTTGACCAAGGCCTTTGGAGCTTCTTGAAATGAATCAATCTCTTCTTGAAGCTTGTCCTTGCCTTTTAGCATGTGGCCTTGTGGTGGAAGATCATCTTGAGCTTGTGTTCCCTTGAAGGAAGTGGGATCATACATCTCTTGTTGAGGAACAAACTTCGTCTTGGGGTATTGATCTTCTTCCCACTCAACTCCATTGGCATTGAACTGGCGTTCAAAACCAACACTTGGATTCTTCTGGTGCCTTCCTTGCTTGCGTACAATTTCCTCAAATTGCTTACTTCCGGCAAGGCTCTTGTAAACACCTTTCTCTATAATTCCCTTCAATAAGCTATTTTCTTGCTCAAGTGTAACTTGGCTAAGAGAATCATTAGTGGAATCAAGAGAACTACTAGAAGCAACAATCTTTCTTGCTCTTGTTGCTAGATTTTACTTGTGGCATGTAAGTAGACAAGAGTAAATGCTTGGCAATGTAAGAAGAACTTTTCTTACGAAGATCATCATTGATTGCTTTTAAGAACCCATGCTCTTGCTCTAGATTGAGCTTTTCAAAGTGTAGCTTCTCATGAGTCTTTAAAAGATCTCGATGATCCTCTAAGGTAGTTTCATGAGCTAACTTAAGAGTGTTTAGTTCTTTAGTTAGACGCTCAATCTCCTTCTTATCATTGTCATTCGTTTCATCTTGATTAGCATGATTAATAGCAATTTCATCATAGTTTTGATTGCTAGAGTTGTCAACAAGTAAATCATCATCACCTAGCAAATCATCTTCATCACTATTGAAATCAACATACTCGGGGCGTGATACCTTGGGGCCTTTAGCCATGAAGCATCTTCCAATCCATTCATTTGGTGAGTCGAATATGTCGTAGGAGTTGGATGACACAAGTGCAAGACCGGCAACACCTTCATCTTGAGTATATTCGGAGTCGGAGTGATAACTTCTCTCGGAGTAGTTGTCGGAGTCGGAACCGGATACCCATTCACCAATATGAGCTTTATGTCTTCGTCTTGTGTAGATCTTTGATGACTTGTCCTTCCTTTCCGAATCCTTGCTTCTGCGAGAGGGTCTTCATTCATAACGATCACCTCTACTCCTTCTCTCTCTTGGTGGTGATTCCTCTATTCTACTTCTCCTTTTATGTGAGTATTCTCTTCTTTTGTAGGGAGCTGTGCACTCACTAGAGTAGTGTCTGGGTCTTCCACAATTGTAGCAATTGGGATCACGACTGGAAGATCTTTTATCATTGTAGGACCTTGACTTGGAACTTCTTTCTTTGCTTCTCCTCTTGTAGAACTTGTTGAAGTTCTTCACCATTAGGATCAATTATTCATTGAAGGCTTGTTTCTCACTTGATGTTGTAGGGGAATCACATGAAGCTTTGTAAGCACCACTAGACTTGTTGTGAAGCTCTTCCTTATCCTTAAATGACATTTCATGAGCAACAATTCTACCAATGACTTTCGTTGGCTTGAGATCTTTGTAATTGGGCATCATTTGCATCAAGGTGCACACGGTATCATATTTTCCATCCAAGGCTCTTAGGATCTTCTTGATGATGGATCTGTTGGTTATCTCTTCACTTCCTAAGCCGGCAATCTCATTTGTGATGAGACCAAGCCTAGAATACATTTCAACGACTCCTTCACCATCCTTCATTTTGAACTTGTCAAGTTGAATTTGAAGCACATCCATTTTGGATTGCTTGACGGACTCGGTACCTTCGTGCAGATCAACCAAAGTATCCCAAATTTTCTTTGCTGTCAAGGCAGCTGATTTTGTTGAATTCTTCGGGGCAGAGTCCGTTGAAGAGGATATCACAAGCTTGAGCAATGTATTGCAACATTTTCAATTCTTCCATGATCGCTTCATGATTCGGTTCTCTTCCATCTTCGAAGAATTCACCTTGAAAACCAATACACACAATAGCCCAAAAAGTGGGGTTATGTCCAAGAATATGCATTTTCATCTTATGCTTCCAACTAGCAAAATTAGTACCATCAAAATAAGGACCTCTACGGTGGTAATTTCCCTCGCTAGATGCCATACTCTCCTAGGTTGTGAAACCAAGGCTATGATCACCAAGGCTATGGAAATCCAAGCAAATGGAGACCAAAGCTCTGATACCACTTGTAGGATCGAAAGTAGGTCTAGAGGGGGGTGATTAGACTACTTGACCAAATAAAAATCTAGCCTTTTCCCAATTTTTAGTCTTGGCAGATTTTGGCAACTTAGCACAAGTCAAGCAATCAACCTACACATGCAATTCTAAGAGGTAGCAAGGGGAAGTAAAACATTGCATATGAAGGTAAAGGGAAGGGTTTGGAGAACGCAAACGTAATGTAGAGACGAAGATTTTTGGCGTGGTTTCGATAGGTGGTGCTATCGTACGTCCACGTTGATGGAGACTTCAACCCACGAAGGGTAACGGTTGCGCGAGTCCACGGAGGGATCACCCACGAAGGTTCCACGAAGAAGCAACCTTGTCTATCCCACCATGGCCATCGTCCACGAAGGACTTGCCTCACTTGGGTAGATATTCACGAAGTAGGCGATCTCCTTGCCCTTACAAACTCCTTGGTTCAACTCCACAATCTTGTCGGAGGCTCCTAGTTGACACCTTACCAATCTAGGAGACACCACTCTCCAAAAGGTAATAGATGGTGTGATGATGATGAACTCCTTGCTCTTGTGCTTCAAATGATAGTCTCCCCAACACTCAACTCTCTCTCATAGATTTGGCTATGGTGGAAAGATGATTTGAGTGGAAAGCAACTTGGGGAAGGCTAGAGATCAAGATTCTTGTGGTTGGATTGGAATGTCTTGGTCTCAACACATGAGTAGGTGGTTCTCTCTCAAAAAATGAGTAGTGGAAGTGTAGGCACGTTCTGATGCCTCTCTCTTGAATAGAGAGGGGGGTGGAGGGGTATATATAGCCTCCACACAAAATCTAACCGTTACACACATTTTACCCAACTCGGTCAGACCGAATAGGTAAACTCGATGAGACCGATTCAATTCAAAATGTGAACGTTAGGATTCTCAGTGGGACTAACATGATCAACTCGGTGGGACCAAAACCTCATCTCGGTGTGACCGATTGCATGAACTCGGTGGGACCGATTTCTACAATGAGAAAACAGAGAGTTGGTCAGGCAAACTCGATGGGACCGATCGCTCATTTCGGTAATACCGAAACGTTACCAAGGGAAACAGAGAGTTTGCATTGTGAACTCGGTGGGACCGATCGCTCATTTCGGTAAGACCGAAATGTTACGAAGGGAAACAGAGAGTTTGCATTACCATCTCCGTGAGACTGAGATCCCGATCGGTGAGACCGAATTGATTAGGGTTTCTGGCAGTGGCTATGTCAAAGAAACTCGATGGCGCCAGATAGATCAAATAAGTGGGGCCGAGTTTGACTTTAGGTTTTGGACATATTTGGAATTGAGAAAGTGGTTGAGGGCTTTGGAGCATATCACTAAGCACTTTGAGCAAGTAGACCATTAAGAAACACCTCATCCCCTTTTAATAGTATTGACTTTTCCTATGGACTCAATGTGATCTTGGATCACTAAAATAGAAATGTAGAGTCTTGAGCTTTTGCCAATCTTTGTCCTTAGCATTTTGAGGGGTCCACATCTCTAGTCCATGCCATGCCAATCATTGAACTTTCTGAAATATTTAACTTGAATGGATATTAGTTCAATGAGATATATGTTGTTATGAATTACCAAAACCACCCGGGGATTAGTTGCACTTTCATGCATAGAATTCCAAATAAGGGATGGCGTGCTAGCAGTGGCCTCTCCCACATAAAAACTTGCTATCGGTCTAGTAACTTAGCCAATTGCTTATGGACATTTCCAAAAATCCTACCACCACTTTTACACACTCGCTATACTAACCTAATTGTAGTTTTAGTAAAACAACACCTAACTTTTATTTTCACATTCATTCTTATCTTGCAAACTTACCCATTTACAGCTACAAAGTACTTCTAGTTTCATACTTGTTCTAGGTAAAGTAAATGTTAAGTGTGCGTAGAGTTGTATCCGTGCTCGATAGAACTTGAAGGGAATATTAATTCTACCTTTAGCTCCTCGTTGGGTTCGACACTCTTATTTATTGAAAAAGCAACAATTGAACCCCTATACTTGTGGGTTATCACTGAAACACTCTATTGGACAAGATTAACACCAAGTACTCCTCAAATCACAAGCAATATATGGGATGCATCAAGATCCAAGAACAACAAGGGAAATAAAGATACAAGGGTAGTTCATCCAGATCTCATGGAGAGATGGGTCTTGAATCCATGTGTGGATCTTCCCTAAGAAGTGGTCTTGAATCCCAAAGGATCTTCTCCGATGGAGTTCTTGAACTCCAATGGAGTGTCCCTCTCTCAAGAGGAATCCCACAAGGGGGATACATGAGCTAAGCTTTAATGTCTAGATCTAATCTTAGTTATCTCTAAATGGAGGAGGAAGGAGGGTATATATAGGCCCAAGGCATGAAGGGGTAAGTAGGGGCAAAATGGGAATCCATGGGCAAAGCCCAATAGCTGCACACTCCATTTAAATTCAGCAAAGTACTTTTAAAGGCACTTAGATGAATTTAAATGCACCTATTTGCATATATATTCAAAAAGTGCTTGTAAAATCACTTTGCCGAATTTAAATGCAACTAGGTGCATTTAAATTTAGCAAAGTGATTTTACTTAACTAAATTCAGTTAACATGAAGTATACCTTCTGCTTCTACTTGTATTTGTTCTTCTTCTTATTCATCTTGCATATTCATATCTTCATCTTGCATATTAACATCATCTTCTTCTTCTTGTCCAGGTGGAGTGCAGTTCAGATTTGGGAGAACCATCTTCTCTGTTGTAGAATTGACATTAACAAAGTTAATTTTGGAGCTGGAGTTTAAGAGTTTGGAGCTAGAGCTACAGGTAACCATGTTACTCTACTTTACTCCTAGGAGCTGGAGCTACATGTGGAGTATAGATTGACACTCATTTGACAATATGCATGGATGATTTCTATCATGGAAAGTTTATTGGCTTATTGCCATTTGCTGAGTGTTGACTACAAGTGTAAATTCTTTTGCATTTTGAATTCCCTGCAGTTGATAGTGTACTCCATATGCAAAAGCCTACTCATGCAAATTGCTGCTGCTATTTACAGAATTGTTGCACTTAATAGTATACTCTTGCTGTCAAATTCATGCAAGCAATTCAAGCAGTATTTCTATCAAATTCATGCAAACAATTCAAGCACTATTGAATTAGATTTTTAGGAGTACCTTGTCTTTTTAACGTGAACCAATTCTCTCTCACAAGGACAGGAACCTTGCCAATTCTATCAAAGGAACATGAACCAATCCTCTCTCACAAGAACATGAAACAATCCTCTCCCACATGAACTTCCTGATGTCTACTACGCAACCTTCTTCTTGTAGACGTTGTTGGGCCTCCAAGTGCAGAGGTTTGTAGGACAGTAGCAAATTTCCCTCAAGTGGATGACCTAAGGTTTATCAATCCGTGGGAGGCACAGGATGAAGATGGTCTCTCTAAAACAACCCTGCAACCAAATAACAAAGTGTCTCTTCTGTCCCCAACACACCCAATACAATGGTAAATTGTATAGGTGCACTAGTTCGGCGAAGAGATGGTGATACAAGTGCAATATGGATGGTAGATATAGGTTTTTTTAATCTGAAAATATAAAAACAGCAAGGTAGCAAGTGGTAAAAGTGAGTGTAAACGGTATTGCAATGCTAGGAAACAAGGCCTAGGGTTCATACTTTCACTAGTGCAAGTTCTCTCAACAATAATAACATAATTGGATCATATAACTATCCCTCAACATGCAACAAAGAGTCACTCCAAAGTCACTAATAGCGGAGAACAAACGAAGAGATTATTGTAGGGTACGAAACCACCTCAAAGGTATCCTTTCTGATCGATCTATTCAAGAGTCCGTAGTAAAATAACACGAAGCTATTCTTTCCGTTCGATCTATCATAGAGTTCATACTAGAATAACACCTTAAGACACAAATCAACCAAAGCCCTAATGTCACATAGATACTCCAATGTCACCTCAGGTATTCGTGGGTATGATTATACGATATGCGTCACACAATCTCAGATTCATCTATTCAACCAACACAAAGTACTTCAAAGAGTGCCCCAAAGTTTCTATCGGAGAGTCAAGACGAAAACATGTGCCAACCCCTATGCAAGGTCACTGACCCACAAGTTGATCACCAAAACATACATCAAGTAGATCACGTGAATATCCCATTGTCATCACAGATAAGCACATGCAAGACATACATCAACTGTTCTCAAATCCTTAAAGACTCAATCCCATAAGATAACTTCAAAGGGAAAACTCAATCCATTACAAGAGAATAGATGGGGAGAAACATCATAAGATCCAACTGTAATAGCAAAGCTCGCGATACATCAAGATCGTGCCACATCAAGAACCCGAGAGAGAGAGATCAAACACATAGCTACTGGTACATACCCTCAGCCCCGAGGGTGAACTACTCCCTCCTCGTCATGGAGAGCGCCGGGATGATGAAGATGGCCACCGGTGAGGGATCCCCCCTCCGGCAGGTTGCCAGAACAGGGTCCCGATTGGTTTTTGGTGGCTACAGAGGCTTGCGGTGGCGGAACTCCTGATCTAGGTTATTTTCTGGAGGTTTCAGTATTTATAGGAATTTTTGGCGTCGGGAACAAGTCAGGGAGGTGCCCGAGTTGTCCACGAGATAGGCCGGCACACCCGGGGGGGGGGGGGGGGTGGGTGGGCGCCCCCCCACCCTCATGGATAGCCCGGGACTCTTCTGGCCCAACTCTTTTACTCCAGGGTCTTCTTTTGGTCCATAAAAAATTGTCAAAAATTGGCACGTCCATTGGACTCCGTTTGGTATTCCATTTCTGTAAAACTCAAAAACAAGGAAAAAATAGAAACTGGCACTGGGCTCTAGGTTAATAGGTTAGTCCCAAAAATCATATAAAATAGCATATAAATGCATATAAAAC
The DNA here is from genome assembly GCF_002575655.3 of Aegilops tauschii subsp. strangulata. Taxonomy (NCBI): domain Eukaryota; kingdom Viridiplantae; phylum Streptophyta; class Magnoliopsida; order Poales; family Poaceae; genus Aegilops; species Aegilops tauschii. The sequence goes on along the minus strand of NC_053037.3, from coordinate 202,540,819 downwards.
ATCCTAGATGGATAATATAATAGCATGGAACAATAAAAAATTATAGATACGTTGGAGACGTATAAGCATCCCCAAGCTTAATTCCTGCTCGTCCTCGAGTAGGTAAATGATAAAAACAGAATTTTTGATGTGGAATGCTACCTAACATATTTATCAATGTAATCTTCTTTATTGTGGCAAGAATATTAAGATCCATAAGATTCAAAACAAAAGTTTAATATTGACATGAAAAAAATAATACTTCAAGCCTACTAACAAAGCAATCATGTCTTCTCAAAATAACATGGCCAAAGCAAGCTATCCCTAAAAAATCATATAGTCTGGCTATGCTCTATCTTCATCACACAAAATATTTAAATCATGCACAACCCCGATGACAAGCCAAGCAATTGTTTCATACTTTTGATGTTCTCAAACTTTTTCAATCTTCACGCAATACATGAGCGTGAGCCATGGACATAGCACTATAGGTGGAATAGAATGGTGGTTGTGGAGAAGACAAAAAAGGAGAAGACAGTCTCACATCAACTAGGCGTATCAATGGGCTATGAAGTTGCCCATCAATAGATATCAATGTGAGTGAGTAGGGATTGCCATGCAATGGATGCACTAGAGCTATAAGTGTACGAAAGCTCAACAAAACAAAGTGGGTGTGCATCCAACTCTTGCTCACGAAGACCTAGGGTATTTTGAGGAAGCCCATCATTGGAATATACAAGCCAAGTTCTATAATGTAAAATTCCCACTAGTATACGAAAGTGACAACATAGGAGACTCTCTATCATGAAGATCATGGTGCTACTTTCAAGCACAAGTGTGGTAAAAGGATAGTAGCATTGCCCCTTCTCTCTTTTTCTCTCTTTTTTAGGCCTTCTCTTTTTTTATGGCCTCTTTTTTCTCTTTTTTAAATTTTTCGTCCGGAGTCTCATCCCGACTTGTGGGGGAATCATAGTCTCCATCATCCTTTCCTCACTGGGACAATGCTAATAATGATGATCATCACACTTTTATTTACTTACAACTCAAGAATTACAACTCAATACTTAGAAAAAAATATGACTCTATATGAATGCCTCCGGCGGTGTACTGGGATGTGCAATGAATCATGAGTGACATGTATGAAAGAATTTTGAACGGTGGCGTTGCCACAAATACGATGTCAACTACATGATCATGCAAAGCAATATCATAATGATGAAGCGTGTCATAATAAACAGAACGGTGGAAAGTTGTATGGCAATATATCTCGGAATGGCTATGGAAATGCCATGATAGGTAGGTATGGTGGCTGTTTTGAGGAAGGTATATGGTGGGTGTATGATACCAGCGAAAGGTGCGCGGTATTAGAGAGGCTAGCAATGGTGGAAGGGTGAGAGTGCGTATAATCCATGGACTCAACATTAGTCATAAAGAACTCACATACTTATTGCAAAAATCTATTAGTTATGGAAACGAAGAACTACACGCATGCTCCTAGGGGAATAGATTTCTAGGAAAAGACCATCGCTCGTCCCTGACCGCCACTCATAACGAAGACAATCAATAAATAAATCATGCTCCGACTTCATCACATAACGGTTCACCATACATGCATGCTACGGGAATCACAAACTTTAGCACAAGTATTTCTCAAATTCACAACTACTCAACTAGCATGACTCTAATATCACCATCTTCATATCTCAAAACAATCATAAAGAATCAAACTTCTCATAGTATTCAATGCACTCTATATGAAAGTTTTTATTATACCCATCTTGAATGCCCATCATATTAGGACTAATTTTATAACCAAAGCAAATTACCATGATGTTCTAAAAGACTCTAAAAATAATATAAGTGAAGCATGAGATATCAATAATTTCTATAAAATAAAACCACCACCGTGCTCTAAAAGATATAAGTGAAGCACTAGAGCAAATGAAAAACTACTCCAAAAGATATAAGTGAAGATCAATGAGTAGTCGAATAATTATGCAACTATGTGAAGACTCTCTAACATTTAAAAATTTAAGATCTTGGCATTTTATTCAAACAGCAATAAAAGCAAAATAAAAATAAAATGATGCTCTAAGCAAAACACATATCATGTGGTGAATAAAAATATAGCTCCAAGTAAAGTTACCGATGAACGAAGACGAAAGAGGGGATGCCATCCGGGGCATCCCCAAGCTTAGGCTCTTGGTTTTCCTTGAATATTACCTTGGGGTGCCTTGGGCATCCCCAATCTTAGGCTCTCGCCACTCCTTATTCCATAGTCCATCGAATCTTTACCCAAAACTTGAAAACTTCACAACACAAAACTTAATAGAAAACTCGTAAGCTCCGTTAGTATAAGAAAATAAATCACCACTTAGGTACTGTTGTGAACTTATTCTATATTCATATTGGTGTAATATCTACTGTATTCCAAATTCTCTATGGTTCATACCCTCCGATACTACTCATAGATTCATCAAAATAAGCAAACAACACATAGAAAACAGAATCTGTCAAAAACAAAACAGTCTTTAGTAATCTGTATCATTCGAATATTTATGTAACTCCAAAAATTCTGAAATAAATTGGTGGACCTGAATAATTTGTCTATTAATCATCTGCAGAAGTAATCAACCTAAAATCACTCTCCAGTAAAAAATGGCAGCTAATCTCGTGAGCACAAAAGTTTCTGTTTTTTTTACAGCAAGATCGCATAGACTTCACCCAAGTCCTCCCAAAGGTTCTACTTGACACAAACACTAATTAAAACATAAAACCACATCTAAACAGAGGCTAGATGAATTATTTATTACTAAACAGGAGCAAAAAGCAAAGAACAAAAATAAAAATTGGGTTGCCTCCCAACAAGCGCTAACGTTTAACGCCCTAGCTAGGCATGATGATTTCTATGATGCTCACATAAAAGATAAGAATTGAAATATAAAGAGAGCATCATGAAGAATATGACTAGCACATTTAAGTCTAACCCACTTCCTATTCATAGGGATTTTGTGAGCAAACAACTTATGGGAACAATAATCAACTAGCATAGGAGGGCAAAACAAGCATACCTTTAAAACTTTAAGCACATAGAGAGGAAACTTGATATTATTGCAATTCCTACAAGCATATGTTCCTACCTCATAATAATTTTCAGTAGCATCATGAATGAATTCAACAATATAACTATCACATAAAGCATTCTTTTCATGATCTACAAGCATAGAAATTTTATTACTCTCCATAAAAGCAAATTTGTTCTCATGAATAGTAGTGGGAGCAAACTCAACAAAATAACTATCATGTGAAGCATAATCCAATTGAAAATTAAAATCATGATGACAAGTTTCATGGTTATCTTTATTCTTTATAGCATACGTGTCATCACAATAATCATCATAAATAGGAGGCATGCTTTCATCATCATAAATTTGCTCATCAAAACATGGGGACTAAACATATCATCTTCATCAAATATAGCATCCCCAAGCTTGTGGCTTTGCATATCATTAGCATCATTGGTATTCAAAGAATTCATACTAACAACATTGCAATCATGCTCATCATTCACATATTTTATGCCAAGCATTCTATGTAATTCTTCTTCTAGTACTTGAGCACAATTTCCCTTCCCATCATTTTCACGAAAGACATTAAAAAATGAAGCATATGAGGAAACCTTAATTCCATTTTTTGTAGTTATATTTTATAGACTAAACTAGTGATAAAACAAGAAACTAAAAGATTCGATTGCAATATCTAAAGATATACCTTCAAGCACTCACCTCCCCAGCAACGGCGCCAGAAATTGCTTGATGTCTACTATGCAACCTTCTTCTTGTAGACGTTGTTCGGCCTCCAAGTGTAGAGGTTTGTAGGACAGTAGCAAATTTCCCTCAAGTGGATGACCTAAGGTTTATCAATCCGTGGGAGGTGTAGGATGAAGATGGTCTCTCTCAAACAACCCTGCAACCAAATAACAAAGAATCTCTTGTGTCCCCAACACACCCAATACAATGGTAAATTGTATAGGTGCACTAGTTCGGCAAACAGATGGTGATACAAGTGCAATATGGATGGTAGATATAGGTTTTTGAATCTGAAAATATAAAAACAACAAGGTAGCAAGTGGTAAAAGTGAGCGTGAACGGTATTGCAATGCTAGGAAACAAGGCCTAGGGTTCATACTTTCACTAGTGCAAGTTCTCTCAACAATAATAACATAATTGGATCATATAACTATCCCTCAACATGCAACAAAGAGTCACTCCAAGGTCACTAATATCGGAGAACAAACGAAGAGATTATTGTAGGGTACGAAACTACCTCAAAGTTATCCTTTCTGATCGATCTATTCAAGAGTCCGTAGTAAAATAACACGAAGCTATTCTTTCCGTTCGATCTATCATAGAGTTTGTACTAGAATAACACCTTAAGACACAAATCAACCAAAACCCTAATGTCACCTAGATACTCCAGTGTCACCTCAATTATCCGTGGGTATGATTATACGATATGCATCACACAATCTCAGATTCATCTATTCAACCAACACAAAGTACTTCAAAGAGTGCCCCAAAGTTTCTATCGGAGAGTCAAGACGAAAACATGTGCCAACCCCTATGCAAGGTCACTGAACCCGCAAGTTGATCACCAAAACATACATCAAGTAGATCACGTGAATATCCCATTGTCACCACAGATAAGCACATGCAAGACATACATCAAGTGTTCTCAAATCCTTAAAGACTCAATCCCATAAGATAACTTCAAAGGGAAAACTTAATCCATTACAAGAGAGTAGAGGGGGTGAAACGTCATAAGATCCAACTATAATAGCAAAGCTCGCGATACATCAAGATCGTGCCACATCAAGAACACGAGAGAGAGAGAGACCAAACACATAGCTACTGGTACATACCCTCAGCCCCGAGGGTGAAATACTACCTCCTCGTCATGGAGAGCACCGGGATGATGAAGATGGCCACCGGTGAGGGATCCCCCCTCCGGCAGGGTGCCGGAACAGGGTCCTAATTGGTTTTTGGTGGCTACAGAGGCTTGCGGCGGCGGAACTCCCGATCTAGGTTATTTTCTGGAGGTTTCAGTATTTATAGGAATTTTTGGCGTCGGGAACAAGTCAGGGAGGTGCCCGAGTCGTCCACGAGATTGGCCGGCGCGCCCTGGGGGGTGGGGGCGGGCGCGCCCCCCACCCTCGTGGACGGCCCGGGACTCTTCTGGCGCAACTCTTTTACTCCAAGGTCTTCTTTTGGTCCATAAAAATGGTCAAAAATTGGCACGTCCATTGGACTCCGTTTGGTATTCCTTTTCTGTAAAACTCAAAAACAAGGAAAAAACAGAAACTGGCACTGGGCTCTAGGTTAATAGGTTAGTCCCAAAAATCATATAAAATAGCATATAAATGCATATAAAACATCCTAGATGGATAATATAATAGCATGGAACAATAAAAATTATAGATAAGTTGGAGACCTATAACTTCCAACTCTACTTCTCTATTTCTCAGAGGAACTCTGTGATAGGAAATTTGCTTCTCTGTTGAATTTCCTGATAATTGTTGTCAACTCTGCTTCTCTGTTGATGTTGCTGCTAGGTGCACTTTGTACTCTCCTTTTGATTTGCTGCTAGTACATGTGATCTTCTGCTAATTTTGCTGCGAGTACCTATGATCTTCTGCTGATTTTGCTGCTAGTAACTGTGATCTTCTACTGATTTTGCCGCTTCTCTATTGATTTTGCTGTAGCCCGGAGCGCGGCAGGTAGCCGGAGCCGCTGGGCATGACAAGCAGGAGCCGTTGGGGTCTGGGCGAGGAGGAGATGGGGGCCTGGGCGAGGAGGCGCTGGGGCTTGGACGAGGAGGAGCTCGGGGCCTGGGCGAGTTCCTGGAGTGGAGGCGCCACAGTGAGGAGATGGGGGCGCTGCGGCGAGGAGGTAGGAGCTCGTGGGCGCTACAACGGCGAGGTGCAGGAGCTCGTGGGCACTAAAGCGGTGAGGTGCAGGAGCTACGCGTGGGGAGGAATGAAGGTCGCCTCAGCACCTGGTGCCATGGAGGATTGTGAATTTGAGTTCCCTGGTGCATGGGATCGAGGAAGACGATCTGGGGGAAGACGATCGGGGGTAGAAATGTCTTTTTGACACAAATTGATCTTGTCGGAAATCTGAAAAATGTTCTTATATTTCGGGACGGAGGGAGTATGTCAAAAGATCCAATAATATGGGATGAAGCTACGGGGGCTATCTCACTAGCAAGACTAAAATCATTGTTGCACTCAACACAAGACAAATAATCTAGCATGAGAGAGGCAACATATAAATACATATGACAGTATGCAATGGCAATCATGTGAAAAGCATGGAAATGGATGCCATCAACCGCATGAAACGAGCAAGTATGAATCACATGTGCTGCAACATAGGCAAGCATATCTATCATGGCATGCAAACTAGTAGTGCAAAGATGCAACATACTAGAGGAATCCACAAAAGAAACATGAAAATAACAAGAGAATGTCTCCATGAAGCTTGTAAATACACATATAAGTACTAGAATGGTGTATCATGTGTAAGACAAAGCATGGTCACAAATGCATGGCAAAGGCATATGAGTGATCATAGTATGCATAGTGAACATGGCTAGATGGGCATAAAGTGAGAAGTGGTATATAACACATAGCCATGTGAGGGCCATGTAGAAGAGATGTCCGAAGTCTTGGCGCAAAGGGGATGGGTGGAGAGTAAGCACTCCATGGTGGCGCACATATTGGTTGCTCTCTAGAGCTCGTTTTGTCAACTCGTACACTTGCGAGGTTGACGATGGTGCATTGGTACCTACACAACAAATAGGAAAATGAAACAAAGTGTGTGTGTGGTAAATGTACACATCATCCATCATGATGTGTATGTACACATGTGAGTTAGCACAAGATAGGCAATGCTCAAAGAAGTTTGAGGCATGGTATAAGAACATGTCATCCATCATGAAAAAATAGTTGTTATGTATAACATGATGGTGACACAAATTGAGCATGCAAGTATATGGCACATCAATAGCATTTTTATTCATGGGGAGCATATTGTGCACACTATTATTGGGATCATGCAATTCATAGGATGGGTCAAATCTCCTAATATGTATGAGGAAACTATGCGGTATCCTCATGTGCAATAGCGGAAGCATAATATGGAAAAAATTGACAACATGACAAACAATGCATGTCCAAAGCTAGGCGGTCATGGCATGACATATGATAGGAATGATGCAAAGGGAGCATATCAATATCATCACAAGAAAAGGCAAATGCCAATAATTATGGGCTTGTCATCTATGCCATATGTGCAAATTGGGTTTATGTTAATGACATATGCATAGTTACTACGATGAGATTGCAAAGATACAATATGGTTTATCTCATGCGTAGCATATGATAAGCCAATTGGATTATCAAACATGATGTGACCGAGAGAATTATCACAAAGAAATCCTATGTAACATGCCATCACAACTAATAGACTCCTCATGGCAATTATCAAACTCGTCATAAATGGGAAAATCATCACATGGGGAAATCATACTAGCATGAGACATGGAAATAGGGAGATCAATATCATGCAAGCAATCGATGTCCACTAGTGAGAGCATCACCTTCACCTATTTTACCTATGTCGTTCCACTCATGTGGTGTAGGCGAGGTGTTAAAGACCAAAGTGCGGTCAACGTCATCATCGTGATGGAACCATGTGGGGGTGCATCATATTCCATCATGGCCATTGTCTTGTCCAAAGGAGGAACAAAGTCATCGAGGATCGAGGCATCATCATATATGGGACCTAGCACCAAATGATATGACACAATAGACGTAGAGGTTAAGTTGTTAGAAATTGAAATGGCCTCACATGACTTATCAACTACCTCAGTATCTCTATGTAGTGGTAGCTCACTCACTCCATCTAGGTAGGTGCACTCAAAGTCACATATGGTGGAGTCACTCATCTCACTCAAGTGGTGGTGGGGGTGACTCCCTTCACATGGGAATTGGGGCATCTCATCATATATGGGGCTAGCGGTGAAGTCACTCTCACTCTCAATATGGATGCACAAGTTGCTCAAGTCATCACCATACGCCTCCTTGGTTGAAGGGAAAATCCCATGCTCAACTATCTCATCATTGTCGCCGTAGATGAAGGTCGAAGATGGAACATCACTCGCCTCCATGACCGAAGGGAATATCCCATGCTTCTCACTCTCACCTCCAAAGATGGAAGCATCATCCTTGCTCACCAACATGTCACTCACCTCCAAATCTTGGTCCTTGATTGTCTCTATAGTCGTAGTCATCATTGCACTATCTTCAAAAAGAGTTGTCCTGGACTCGGCATCATCAATGCCACAAAGAGGGATGGTGGCACTAGCCTCATTCTCGCCATCTTGTATGTGGTCATTGCAAAGTGTGCTCGGGGTCGAGTATACTTGGCCTTCTTGAGTTCTCTTTCTGCCTTGAGAGCACGAAAGTAGATGCCATTGTGGGACTCATAGTTGTTGGTGAAGATACTCTTAGCTATGTCATTGTTCAATCTCATCGTGAAGTGGAACTTCATCCAAATGGGGTCGTCCACACCGGCTGGTCGCAAGGCTTTCTTCATCTCCATGAATCGAGCAATTTTAGTAATTAAACAGAGCCGGTTGACCTAAACATTGCTCTACCAAAAGACCAGGATTAAAAACAAAGCCTAAGTACGCATAATTTTAACAAATCCGCAGCCGCGCGGGCCTATGCATCGCCGGGGTGAGATGAGACGTTGATGACTTTGTACCAGTAGCTATGTGTTTAATCTCTCTCTCCCGTGATCTATATCAGGGGCTTTGTTAATATAGATGGATCATATGATGTTTCTCCCCACTATACTCTTGTTGTGATGAATTGAATCTTTACCCTTTGAAGTTTTATCTTGTCGGATTGAATATTCAGATATGAGAACACATGATGTATGTCTTGCGGTATGAATACTTGAGGTGACACTGGGGAATTGTATTGATTCACTTGATGTATGTTATGGCACTCAACTTGCGGATTCCCGAGGTGATATTGGGGTAATCTATGCATAGGGGTTGATGCACGTTTTTCTTTTCTTTTCTCCAATAGAAAATTTGGGGTCTCTTTGTAGTTCTTTGTGTGGATTGAGTACTATGAATATGAATTTGCTTTGGTGCTATTTAGTACGAACTCTCGATTAGATCGATCGGAGAGAATAGCTTACGTTATTTTAGTATGAACTCTAGGATAGATCGATAGGAAAGAATAGCTTTGAGGTGGTTTCGTACCCTACAAACAATTTCTATCTTCTGTTCTCCGCTAATAGGAACTCGGGAGTGATTCTTTATTGCACTTTGATGGATAATCATACGATCCAACTATGTTAGCATTGTTGAGAGGTTGCACTAGCGGAAGTACGGACCCTAGGCCTCATTTTCAAGCATTGCAATTCCGTTTTTGTGCCCATTTACTATTTGCTACCTTGTTGTTTTTATTTATTAAGATTATAAAAATATGTTTCTACCATCCATATTTCACTTTTATCACCGTCTCTTCGCCGAACTAGTGCACCTATACAATTTGCCATTGTATTGGGTGTGTTGGGGACACAAGAGATTTCTTGTATTTGGTTGCAAGGTCCTTTGGGAGAGACCATCTTCATCCTACACCTCTCACGGATTGATAAACCTTAGGTCATCCACTTGAGGGAAAATTTCTACTGTCCTACAAAACTCCGCGCTTGTAGGCCCAACACGTGTCTACAAGAATAAAGTTGCATAGTAGACATCAAGCTCTTTTCTGGCGCCGTTGCTGGGGAGGTGAGTGCTTGAAGGTATATCTTTAGATCTTGCAATTGAATCTTTTAGTTTTTTGTTTATTAGTAGTTTGGTTTACATAAGAAAACTGTAGAAAATGGAATTTAGGTTGCATCATATTATTGATCATCTTTATAATATCTTTCTTGAAAATGATGGTTCGGAAAATTGTGTTCAATTGTTAGAAGAAGAAGTCAATAAAATGCTTGGCACAAACTATTTGAATGATGAGCATGATTGCAATGTTGTTAGTGTGAATTCTTTGAATATCCAAAATGCTAATGATTATTGTAGTAGTCATGAGAAAAGTGTTTCTTATAAGCATGTCACTTTTTGCGAAGTGAATTGGGAGTGCAATTGCACACCAAAAAAGGGAAGATAGATTTTGTAATAAGCATAAATATTTAGAAATGAAAAGGTTGCAAGAGAGGCTAGATGATTGTGCTGAAAGATTTAATTTGTTTTGCCATCCTTGTGAACTTTGCAATGAACGTGGCCATTTAAATCTCCAATGCAAATTCTTTCATGATCAAATCGTGTCCAAAAATTGTGATAACTTGATTACCCTTGAGCATCATAAAGAGCTTAGTCTTCTTTTGGGGTATGAAGAAATGAAATGTATAACTAAGGGTATTCCAAAATTTAATCTCAAGAGATTTCTTGATTTTGATCTAGAGGAAATTTATATGTTTTGTGCGGTAAATTGCATTGAGAATCCTTATATTGCCAACTATCTAAAGTCAAGAAAACAAATAGAATATGAAGAGAGTACTAATGAAGGGGAAAATATTTCCCAATACCCTCCTAGTGTTTATTATGATGAATCAGGTAACGAGGAAGAGCTTCCTATCCAACCAATCTCATCAATAAGAAGCTTGAAAAGATTAATTAAACCCACACATGATGTGGTGAAGAAGAAGAAGAAAAGAAGAAATAATAGAGGTAAAAAGGTATCTCTCCCAAATAATGTTGCTCCTATTATTGTTGTGCCTCATGAAAATGAATCAAAAATAATTGTGGAAGATGATGCACCTGATGATGATTTTGTTATGCCTAATGCTTGTTGTGATGATTATGATGGGGAAGATACCAATACTTCTTATAATCTTGGAAATCTTTTTGGCACCAACTTGGGAAATTATGATCATAGAAATTGTTATACCGTTGGTGCTATTCATACTATTAATGATGAGAGTGATTATGCTTATGATATGCCAAGCCACAAGCTTGGGGATGTTATGTTTGATGAGAATGACATGTTTGAGAATTTATTTGCTGCAATTAATGTTTGTCCCAAGCTTGGGGATGCTATGTTGAATGAAGATGATATTTTTAGTCCCCCTATTTTGAATGATCAAACTTGCTATGATGGTTGCATGCCTCCTATCTATGATGAGAACAAAGTTGCTACTTATGATGATTATTGTGATGATACTTATGTTATAAAAATTAGTGATAATTATTGTCATAATTTTGAATATCCTTTTACTGAACATTACTCTTTTAATGTGGGAACAATTTATAGTATTCGAGTTTCCTATGATACTCCCACTATTATGAATGAGAATAAAATTGCCTATGTGGAGAGTAATAAATTTTCTATGCTTGTGGATCATGAAAAGAATGCTTTATGTAATGGTTATATGGATTAACCTATTCATTATGCTACTGAAAATTATTATGAGAGAGGAACTTATGACTCATGATGCTCTCTTTATGTTTCAATTCTTATCTTTTATGTGAGCATCGTTGAAATCATCATGCCTAGCTTAAAAGGCATTGAAGAAAAGCGCTAGTTGGGAGACAACCCAATACTTTTACCTACTTTTTTTGTGTGTTCACATGATTATGCTACTGTATTGATCATGTTTTATTGCTTTTGTTTCAATAAAGTGCCAAGTAAAGCCTTTGGGATCATGTTAGGTGATAGTTGATTTGACCCTGCTGAAAAACAGAAACTTTTGCGCTCACGAAATTAAGTCTCATTTTTAACGAATAGTGATTTTGAGTTGATTCTTTTTGCAGAAGTTTAATATAAAAATTGCTCACATGGTCCTAATTTTTCATAAATTTTTGATTAGCAGAACTCTGGTTTGAGTCCAGAAATCTACAGACTATTCTGTTTTTGACAGATTCTGTTTTCAATACATAGTTTGCTTGTTTTCGAGTTTCTATGGCTTATATTGGTCAATATAAATTGTGGAAATGATATGCTACAGTAGGCATTGTGTGGAAACAATTATGAATATTGTCTTTGATAGTACCAAAGTGAAATGGTTTGCTCTTTATCACACTAACCTATCTCACAAAGTTCCGTTAAGTTTTGTGTGATTGAAGTTTTCAAGTTTTGGGTGAGATGTCGATATGAGGAGAATAAGGAGTGACAAGACCCTAAGCTTGGGGATGACTGTAACACCCACGATGCGGCTATATCTCCCACGTGTCGAGGCACGACTTAGAGGCATAACCACATTGTGGTTTTGTCGCAAGAAGGGTCATCTTCACACAATCCCATGTAATGAACAAGAATGGGATAAAGAGTTGGCTTACAATCGCCACTTCACACAATACATAAATAAATCATACATCTTTCATGGTACACACATAGACCGACTATGGTCAAAGCCAAAAGAAAAGAAGACAACCCAACTGCTAGATCCCCGATCGTCCCAACTGGGCTACACTACTGATCAACATGATAAGAAACAACACAACGAACAAGATCTTCATCAAGCTCCCACTTGAGCTCGGTTGCGTCACCTGCACTGGCATCGTCGGCACCTGCAACTGTTTGGAAATATCTGTGAGTCACGAGGACTCAGCAATCTCACACCCGCGAGATCAAGACTATTTAAGCTTATAGGAGGGAAAGGGTAGTGAGGTGGAGCTACAGCAAGCACTAGCATGTATGGTGGCTAACATACGCAAATGAGAGCGAGAAGAGAAACAACGGAACGGTCGTGAACTAGCAATGATCAAGAAGTGATCCTGAACTCCTACTTACGTCAAACATAACTCAAACCATGTTCACTTCCCGGACTCCGCCGAGAAGAGACCATCACGGCTACACACACGGTTGATGTATTTTAGTTAAGTCAAGTTACAAGTTCTCTACAACCGGATATTAATTAATTCCCATCTGCCACATAACCGCGGGCACGGCTTTCGAAAGATAATACCCTGCAGGGGTGTCCCAACTTAGCCCATTATAAGCTCTCACGGTCAACGAAGGATATTCCTTCTCCCGGGAAGACCTGATCAGTCTCAGAATCCCGGTTTACAAGACATTTCGACAAAGGTAAAACAAGACCAGCAAAGCCGCCCGCTGTGCCGACAAATCCCGATAGGAGCTACACATATCTCGTTCTCAGGGCACACCGGATGAGCCAGACGTCGGGTTGGCATAGACCCTGGTTGCCTAGGGGGCGCCGGACATCGCTCGGTCTGGACCAACACTCGAAGGAGCACTGGCCCCGGGGAGTAAATAAAGATGACCCTTGAGTCTGCAGAACCCAAGGGAAAAAGGCTTAGGTAGTCAAATGGTAAAACCAAGGTTGGGCCTTGCCGGAGGAGTTTTATTCAAAGCAAACTGTCAAGGGGGTCGCATAAATCACCCAACCGCGTAAGGAACGCAAAATCAAGGAACATAACACTGGTATGACGGAAACTAGGGCGGCAAGAGTGGAACAAAACACCAGGCATAAGGCCGAGCCTTCCACCCTTTACCAAGTATATAGATGCATTCATTAAATACGAGGTATTGTGATATCCCAACATAAACATAATCCAACATGGAGCAATCTTCATCTTCTCCTGCAACTAGCAACGCTATAAGAGGGGCTGAGCAAAAGCGGTAACTTAGCCAAACAACGGTTTGCTAGGAAGGGTGACAAAGGTTAGAGGTGGTTTCATGGCAATTTGGGAGGCATGGTATAACAAGTGGTAGGTAGCGCGGCATAGCAATAGAGCGAACAGCTAGCAAGCAAAGATAGAAGTGATTTCGAGGGTATGGTCATCTTGCCTGAGATCCCGCTAGGAAGAAGAACGAGTCCATGAAGAAGACAAACAGACGGAGTCGAACGAATCCTTACAACTCCGGAAAGAAACCGAAGCTAACGAGAGAAGCAACCCGGAAAGAAACAAACAACATGGTAAACAACCACCACATACACATGGCATGATGCACAAACAAGTATGATGCATGTCCGATTTAAAGAGCATGGCATGGCAAAGTGCAACAAACAACACTACAAATTAAGTGGAGCTCAATATGCAACGAGTTGCATATTGACGAAACACCACAACAATTATTTAGTTCTCTCTCGTTTATGTACCCAACAATGTTAAATGTTGATTAACATGGCAAGAGGTGAGACATAAGTAAACTACACATTTTAGGCAATTTAAATGAGGCCGGAATGACAAACACCAATTCCGGAAAATCCCCATATGCATATTTTGGAATTGGTACTGTTCTGCCCTAAACACAATTTTAATGTTGTTAAATAGCAAAATGAAGTGCACCAAGTTAATCTATGCATTTTTCTACCCCATTTACATACAAAGTTTATTAAAATCCGAGCTACGGTTATTTAGTTATGAAATAAATCATTTTAACATGGCATTCGAGCAAATTTAAACAAACAACATTTTAAACATTTTAAACATGGATGAGAGTGGCATAATGTGAAACTAGATAAAATTCTAAGCATTTTACATATATAAATCATTTTAAACCGATGCACGGTTAATTAGTTCTTACATGCATGAACATGAGGGGTTTTTCTGCAAAACTGGAATTACTCTGGATAATGGACAAAATCGCAGCTCTGGGAAAAAAAACTACACGGGCCAAAACTGGCTAGCCTGATCGTGCACTGGAGAGGCTGGGGACTGCTCACCTTGGGCCAAGGCCCGGCTGGAGAGGAGGACGCCAGGCAGGCCGCGGCAAGGGAGCTGGTCCGGCTGTGGCTTGCGGCCCGTGAGGAAGCAAGCCGCGAGGCTGGGCTCAGCAACGGGTCAACGCGGGGGCGGCAGCATGCGCTCGTTCTCTGCTCGTTTCCAACAGAAGCAGCAGCAGAACACGGCGACGTAGAAGACGGCGCCGGGGAGGGGCTGGCGAAGGGGCGCTGGATCCGGGCGACGGCAGGAGGTGAAGGGCGGCAGGAGACGGTGAATTCGGGCGGCGGCTGCGACGCGCTCCTGCGGGACACGGGCGCGAGAAAGGGGTTAGGGAGGAAGAGGGGAAAAGCGAAGGACGAGCAGGGGCACACGGCGACCTGCGGGGCTTCACCGGCGACTGGGCTCACCGGCTGAGCGACCGGAGGCGGGCAAGGCGTTGAGGACGACTCGCAGCGGCGGTTTGAGCGGGACTCCGGCGAGAAGAAGGTCGAGGCGGCGGAGCTTGGCGAGCTCGGCGTCGAGGAAGGAGCAGAGACGCAGAGGCGGGGCGAGGGACTTGGCGCAGCGACGGGAATCGAGCGCGGAGGAGCCGGGGATGGCGGATCCAGGCACGCACGGCAAGAGCTTGGCGATGGCGGCTTCCTCCTTGCGGCTCCTGCACGGGCCTACCTGGGAGAGAGAGAGCATGAGAGGGAAAGGCAACAGGAGAAGAAAGGGAAAGGAAGGAGAGGCGCGAGCGTGGCTGTCCTGCTGGTGTCTGCTAGCAGAACTGCTCGCCGGGGACGACGGCAGGGAGCTAGAGGAGAGGCGCAGGACATGGAGAAGGGGCACGCCATGGAGGAGCTCGGGAGGGTGCTGCTCTCCTTGGATCAGACGCGGGAGGCTGCAGGGGCGCTCGGAGTCGAGGTGGGAGATGGATTGGTCCGGTGGGGAAAACGAGGGAAGGAGAGAGGGTGGCTGCGGGCTTGGATGATGGATGGGACATCTCCCTAGAAGTTAGGGTTTGTCCATATTTAGATTAGGGGTCTTTATATAGGAAAGAAAGGGGTATTTTGGATCATCTGATTAAAATCGGACGGCTGAGAAAATATAGTTTAGGAAGTCCAATGAAGAAAACGGTGATGTTTTATAGATGTTGGGGGATGATCCGGACCCAATGGTAACGATAGTCCGGTTCGGGTTCGGGGAAGTTTCGGACACGGGCGAGGGGGCGATGCACTGTGCAAAGAGGGACTCCGGTTTAAGCAAGAGGGAAAACGAAGAACAAGGTTGGTCTCGGAATGGTCACGAAAGCAAGGGGGAATGCGGCAACTACGAGCGGATCATGTTTTAAAAACAATGACGGCAACGAGTGCCGATGCAATGCAAGTGATGCGATGATGAAATGCTACAAACAAATAAATAATACAACTGACACGCAAAACAAGGAAGGCTGCTGGAGCGTCGGTCTCAGGGCGTTACAATGACCAAGGCACCCCAAGGTAATATTCGAGGAAGATCCAAGCAACTAAGCTTGGGGATGCCCCGGAAGGCATCCCCTCTCTTGTCGCCAACAATATCGGTAACCTCACTTGGAGCTATGTTTTCATTCATCACATGACATGTGTTTTGCTTGGAGCGTCAATTTATTTTGTTAAGAATTTGCTTTATGTTATTTAGAATAATGTTTTGCATCTTTTATTTCAGTAAAATGGCATTGATAGCCTTTGCCATGCTTATCTTGCAAGTATACATGTTGCTATTTGAAAACAGAAAGTTTATCGATGTTGCAAAAATTCCCGAGGAAAGTCAGAATGTGATAAAATGTTGAATTTTTTGCATAATAAGCTCTGGTAAATTTTCTACAGTGTGGTAGAAGTTAAAATGTTTGGAGCTGAATTAGTATTCATACTCTTGCATTCTTTACAGACTGTACTGTTTTGGCAGATTGCTGTTATGTTTGCTTGTTTGCATATGTTTGCTTGTTTAATAATTCTA
The DNA here is from genome assembly GCF_002575655.3 of Aegilops tauschii subsp. strangulata. Taxonomy (NCBI): domain Eukaryota; kingdom Viridiplantae; phylum Streptophyta; class Magnoliopsida; order Poales; family Poaceae; genus Aegilops; species Aegilops tauschii. Next base: position 202,524,097 of record NC_053037.3, on the reverse strand, counting down.
TTTGAGGATAGGAGTATTAAATATGTAGAGGCATTTAGTATGCAATGTTGAATAATAATTTTAGTGATTTGCTACAGTTGAGAATGATAAGGCTTTTGCATTGGTTTATACTAACTTACCTCACGAGTTCTTGTTGAGTTTTGTGTGGATGAAGCTTTTGAGATTTAGGAAAACTGTTATATGAGAGGAATTAAGGAGACACAAAAGCTCAAGCTGGGGATGCCCAATGCATCCCATTATAATATTCAAGAAGTCTCAAGCATCTAAGCTTGGGGATGCCCCGGTAGGCATCCCACCTTTCTTCTTCAACAATTATCGGTTAGTATCGGTTGAGCCTAAGTTTTTACTTCTTCACATGAGTTGTCTATTCTTAGAATGTCATTTTATTTTTGTTTTACTTGCTGTTTTAATAAAATACTTAGATCTGAAAGTTTTTAAATAAAATGAAGTCCTCAAATAGTTGCCAAGGAGGCTAACTAAGCGGCATTCACTTCCCGTCAACAAAGCTCTTTTCTACGGAATTACTCTTGTGCTTCACTTATACCCTATGAGTAAATTGTTGAATGAATTGAATATCATGAAGTTGAAATTATATCATGCCTAGTGGCAGCTTCACATTGTGTTTAGAAAGTGAAATCTTTTGAGGCTTGACAATCACAATTTTGGTCATACAAGCAATTCACGAATAATTAGTATACGGAAGAGAACTTTCACATGCAAATACACTATCCTGGAAATCTTTTGTGATTGTGAGCCCCCATCAAAATATTATATGCCAAAATTGTTGATGTTGGACAAGGAAGACAACGTAATGATTTATGTTTGTTCATATTCACATAGAAGTTATATTGTCATCGATCCTTCAACATGTGGTGTATGCCCCCCACCTTTGCTAGACAAAAATTCCGCACCAAATAGAGATACTACTTGTGCATCCAAAAACCCTTAAACCAAAATCTTATCTTCAAGAGTCCACCATACCTACCTAAGGATTGATCAAGATCCTTCAAGTAAGTTGTCATCAGTGCAATAAGGCAATAAAAATTGCTTCTAAAAGTGTTAGATCATTTAGTGTAAGAGAAAATTGAGCGTTGTATGAACTTGTGATGGCAAAGCAATAAAAGCAACGGACTGCATAATAAAGGTTGCTATCATAAGGGGCAATATAACATGATGTTCTTTTGCACTAAGGGGTTGAGCATACAAACAAATAAGCGCATGGCAACCTCTGCTTCCCTCTGCGAAGGGCCTATCTTTTAATTTTCAGTATTTATTTTTATGCAAAGAGTCAAAGTTATTCTCTCTATTCCTTTTCATTTTTCTCTTTTGGCAAGCATCATGTGGTGAGGAAAGATCTAGGCACATATGGCTAGTTGAATATGGGTACACTAGTACAGCGAGCTCCTAAACAAACGGTTTTTAACCCCTTTCCGCGACGGCCTTTGGAACCGTCGCCAAGTGAGTGTGGGCGATAGGGGGGGTCCTTCCCACACGGTCCAGAAACCGTCAAGGATATGCCCTCCTGGCACACACGCTCAGCAAAATGAGGTCGTGTGCGACCGGCGAGCACCCAAATACAGAAATACGTACACTAGTGCTAAAAAATACAATTATACAGGCGAAATCATTTCCGGTCGTAAGTACATACCACACGGTGAACCAGCGCTAAACGTTTTCGTTCACATATACATCCCACACAGTCGCTCCAAGGAAAACGTTTCTGTTCGCAAGTACATCACACACAATTTTCCCGGTAAAATCCTTTGTGATAGCGTTTTCATTGCACACGGTATTAACAATTTTATCGTTTGCGTTATTGAATTCATCACACACAGTGCCTAGAAGAAACTGTGTGTCAAGGGATGTCCATCACACACAATTTTTATGTGGTAAACGTTTGCGCCAGGTGGCCTAACGCAAACAGTTTTCAAGAGGATGTCGTGTGTGATTGTTCATTTATTTAACACAGTTTACTCCTAGAAACTGTGTGTGTTATTGAATGCATCGCACATGGTGTTTTCTCAATAACCATTTGCAATAGAAAAACCTAATTAGCAGGCTAATTATCCGATTATTCATAATCCATTTATTAATCTAATTGACATTTCATATTAAGCACACAATATATTTCATTTTCATAATTGAAATACATCAGAGTACAACATCATATAGCTTCAGCACTCAGCTACCCCATTACACAACTACACCAGGACCAAGTTTCACATGCAACATCTATAACCTTTCAAAATTAGCATCATAGATGGTACATAGACAGATGTATCTCATTTGGAAAACTGCTGAAGCAGAAGGCGAATATTGAGCCTTCATTGATGTTGAAGGTCTTTGTAACTTTAGGCCAGTGCCTGCGGATGATTGACCGTCCATCCTTCGTCCTCTTCAGGAACACTTCAATATTGAACCGTGGGTGTTGTATGAATAACTTCCTCGCCTCCTGACCATACTGGTGGTTTGAGAGGTAATCATCAGTGAACTGCTTTGGAAAGGCCTGAAAACAAGGATGTGCATAAATATCTTCTCTATATTGGAAATGGGGCAAAGGAATAAAAAAGGCAAGGTATAATAGTTAGTACCATCCTGTAGTGAACTGATGTCTTCTTCATTGTGCAGACAAAGATCTTGTTGTTTTTTGTCACTAATTTCTTTATCCTAACAATCTTTCTGAGTTTCTTGACTTGACTGATATTCATGGACAACTCATTTCCCCATATGCAAAAAGGGTCGAACAGTGGGTCGAAACCTCTGACAGCAGGACCTACATGTGCAAGACCAAATTGCTAAAAACTTTAATATTAGAATGGTTCCTGCAATTGCACAATATTGTGCTATTAGACAACGGACCATGCACGTGCTAACCTCGATTGTAAACCTCAGTGCTTCCCATTGTTTCCCTACAACACATATAAGCTAGTTAGTCATCAGTTTAAGTAAGGGTTCGCATGCTATCAGTAAAATATGTTGATGAAAAATAAGCACATTGCAGATTCATCAGATTAATTCAAGCCACATGGAAAACCCATTTATCCAAACCAAGCATGATTAAGAACTAGGAAATATAGCACTTGTATATGTTTCTCATGTATTAAGTGCAGCCAAATTCGATTTAGTCCTCACATGCACAACAATACAAAATTCTACCCACGACAATTGGACATCACAGTGTAGAATTGAACCAAGCAGTTAGCTAAACACCACAACAAATGAACCAAACATTAGCTGAGCACCACATTGCACAATATAACATACTCCTAATAGAAGATCAGGTAGTTAACCAAACCAAGCATGCTTAACAACTTGGTAACATAGCAATTGTATTTGTTTCTCATGTATTTAGTACAACCAAATTCAATTTATTTCTCACATGGTATACAATAACAGAATGCAACCACAACAATTGAACATCGCATTGCAGAATTGAACCAAGCAGTTAACTAAACACCACAACAAATGAACCAAATGTTAACTGAGCACCACATTGCACAATATAACATACTCGTAATAGAAGATCAGACGGTTAACCAAACCAAGCATGCTTAACAACTTGGAAATATTGCACCGTGAAGAATTGAACATCACATTTGCAGAATTGAACCAAGAAGTTAACTGAACACCACATTACTCGACATATAGAACATATACACTATAGCAGAAGATTGCATGGTAAAAGTAGATAGCACAATTCACTAGAATTTGTTAAGGAAAGGCAGTAGCTAGCAAACGATGGCCTCGAGAAAACGCCACGAACTATCGTTTAAAGCAACCAACCGCATCGCGGCGTCGGTGCACGAGGCGTCCCCGATGGCCTCGATGGTGAGGTGCTCCTCCAAGATCTGGGGGTCGGCATGAATGGCAGCCATCGCGACCTCATCCGTGCGTGCGGCCGCGATTTGCTTCTCCACTGCCAAATGCTCCTTGAGATCCTGGCTATACTGCGTGCACCATGGCTTAGGCCGGCGCTTATTTGGTGGAGGGGTCGGTGATTTGGGTGGAAGGTGTCGCGCTCACGCCAGCGGTTGGGGCATGTGGGATGTGGAAGGAGGAGGAGGATGGGGGTCGGGTGTGGATTACCTGCCTGGATAGGCGAGGCCGAGCAGCGTGAAGGAGGGTCACCAGCGAGGAGGCGGCGCTGCAAGCAAGGAGTGAATGTTTCAACTTGGAAAGGAAGGCGGAAAGGGGGGAAATGTGGCTTTTGGTAAGGGGGAGGAGGCGGGGAGTTAGATATTTCCGCGGAATCCGAAAATTTGGAATCGCTTCAGCCAAAAAACTGGCGCGCAAAGTGTCATCAGACACGGTCCCTTATTTAGAACCGTGTACAATATGTGAACATCACAAATGATTCAGGTAGCTTAACCCGTGTGTGATGAGTTTGAACGTCAAAAATTTTGGTTCGAATTTCCATGGTTACAGTGGTCATCCACGTCATTGCATAATTTGGGTACACAAAGGAGACTACAACACACCCACACTTCTTAATCGAGCAAGTTCAGCAATTAAACAGAGCTAGCTGACCTAAACATTACTAACAAATTAAAGACCGGCGCTCTTAATTAATCAAAACAAAGAGTACTACTATGCCTGGTGCTCGTCGATCTCCGCCACTGCATCCATGTCCAGCTCGCGCCCGACGATATCCTGGGGAAGGGGCTCCATGGCATCAATCGCACCATACTCGACAAGCATCTCGCCATCCGCGTCCGCCATATCTTTGGAATAGGCCGCCACGAGCAAGGCATGGGCGGCCGTGATCTGGGCTTTGGCAGGCTCTGTCGTGGCAAGGTATGCCGCGCGGGAATGGATGGCTACTCGAACTCTCTCCGCGATTGCCAAATCTTCGGTCGTGGGTTGCCGACCGTTGTCGGAGAAGATTCCTTCGATTTGTGCGGTGAGCGCCATGAGCTGGGCGTGGACGGCCTCGACATGGTGGTGGGCTGCCTCCATCAGGGCTAAGGCCGCCGCTGCGGAACGGACAGCTGCTGTGCCACTCTCGCCAGTTGCTAACCCCGAGGAAGATGATGTTGCCGCCGACTGAGAAGCAATAGTGGCCGTTTGGGCTACCTTGGCCGCCCGGACGCAGATTGCGGTCGCCCTCACGAAGCTTGTTAGCACGCGCTTGCGGCTGCGGCCGCGGTCTCGCCGGAGTGGGCCGCCGAAGTTGCCCTCATGATGCGGGTCCATGTCCCCATCTTTCACCGGCGACGATTGAACAGTGAAACGATATTTGTGGAGTGAGCTAGTGTGCTTGACACACCGTCTGTGGACTGTAGCCGACGCACCTTCTCGCATAAGCCATAGGCGTATGATATGCCGACGGTGCTCCAAGATATTTTGTGCTGCATCTCACACGGTTGGTGATAATAAACTGTGTGCGATCTACTTGATTTTCGTCTTGATTTGAATTATGTAATGGGGTCACAGCTGCAAAGGATGGTGTTTGAATTGCTAGAACTTTTATCTACAGTGATCATGCAACTATAGGTGTGTCATCAAAAAAATTGGAATTATACAGGGTTCATTTGGACGTTTTTATACATTAACTTGGTTTTGTAGGCATTTCAGGTGCATAATTCAAATTTGAACTACATGCACAATGCTCCAGTGCATATAAACTGGTTGAAAAATCAAATTTGTGTCCTTGGTTGCATGCTTAGGTCCCATGCAAGAAATGGGAATGAATGTCAAACACCCAGCCACCGTCACTCGGCCGCAAACATTGAGATACTTGTCTTTTAAATTCTAGTAAATCCAAAACTCATATGAAATTCATGAAACTTGGCGTGCTATCATGGAGCAGCATCAACATGCCATGGTAATTTTTTCCCCATTTGGGGCAGGTTTGGGTATAAGCTTCTCACAAACCAGAGCTTCTCACAACAAGCATGATGGTTTCGGTAGGGAACCCCCACCTTTGGGGACGAAACGATATCGGTTGCCTCTTATTGCTTCCAAAAAATTTCTCGTGTCAACATAGAACAACAGGAGTGTTGTGTTTTTTTGTGATTTTTTGGGGTTCGTTTAGACATTTTTATGCATTAAGTGAATTTTCAATGCATTTATGTGCATAATTCAAATTTTAACTACATGCACATGCTCCAGTGCATATAAATTGGTTGAAAAATCAAATCTATGTCCTTCGGTGCATGCTTATGTCCCATGCAAGAAATGGGAATGAATTTCAAACACCCTGCCACCGTCACTCGGCCGCAAACATTGAGATACATGTCTTTTAAATTCTCGTCTGAAATTCATGAAACTTGGCATGCTATCATGGAGCGGCATCAACATGCCGGGGTAAATTTTTTGTCCTATTTTGGGCAGATTTGGGTATAAGCTACTCACAAACCAGAGCTTCTCACAACAAGCGTGATGCTTTCGGTAGGGAACCAAACAATATCCGTTGCCTCTGATTGCTTTCAAAAAAAATCGAGTGTCAACATAGAACAACATGAGTGTTGTGTTAAATTTTGGAATTTTTCAGGGTTCGTTTGGACATATTTATACATTAACTGGGTTTCCCAGGCATTTTTGCACATAATTCAAATTTGAACTACATGCACATTCTCCAGTGCATATAAATTGGTTAAAAATCAAATATGTGTCCTTGGTTGCATGCTTAGGTCCCATGCAAGAAATGAGAATGAATTTCAAACACCTTGCCACCGTCACTCGTCCGCAAACATTGCGATACCTGGTTTTGAAATTCTAGTAAATCCAAAACTCGTTTGAAATTTATGAAACTTGGCATGCTATCATGGAGTGGCATCAACATGCCGTGTTAATTTTTTTGTCCCATTTGGGGCAGGTTTGGGTATAAGCTTCTCACAAACCAGAGCTTCTCACAACAAGCGTGATGGTTTCGGTAGGGAACGTGCCACCTTTGGGGACGAAACGATATCCGTTGCCTCTTATTGCTTTCAAATTTTTTCGAGTGTCAACATAGAACAACAGGAGTGTTGTGGTCAATTTTGGAATTTTTCGGGGTTCGTTTGGACATTTTTATACATTAACTGGGTTTTCCAAGCATTTTATGTGTGTAATTCAAATTTGAACTACATGCACATTCTCCATTGCATATAAACTGGTTGAAAAATCAAATATGTGTCCTTGGTTGCATGCTTAGGTCCCATGCAGGAAATGGGAATGAATTTCAAACACCCTGCCACCGTCACTCAGCCGCAAACATTGAGATACATGGCTTTTAAATTCCAGTAAATCCAAAACTCGTCTGAAATTCATGAAACTTGGCATGCCATCATGGAGCAGCATCGACATGCCTTGGTAATTTTTTTGTCCCATTTGGGGCAGGTTTGGGTATATGCTTCTCAGAAACCTTAGCTTCTCACAACAAGCGTGATGGTTTCGGTAGGGAACGTGCCACCTTTGGGGACGAAACGATATCCGTTGCCTCTTATTGCTTTCAAAACTTTTCTAGTGTCAACATAGAACAACAGGAGTGTTGTGTTTACTTTTGGAATTTTTCGGGGTTCGTTTGGACATTTTTATACATTAACTGGGTTTTCTAGGCATTTCATGTGCATAATTCAAATTTGAACTACATGCACAAGCTCCAGTGCATATAAATTGGTTAACAAATCAAATATGTGTCCTTCGGGGCATGCTTCGGTCCCATGCAAGAAATGGGTTTGAATTTCAAACACCAGGGCACTGTTGATTGCCGGCAAAACGTTGAGATACTTTGTTTTTAAATTCTAGTAAATCCAAAACTCGTCTGACATTCATGAAACTTGCCATGCTATAATGGAATGGCACCCGACATGCTGTGGTATTTTCGTGTCCATTTTGAGAGAAGGCGCACTCGAATAACAGCCAACAGAGGCATTTTGAAACAAATAGCTGCCACTGTAACATCTCAAACGTTTTGTACAATTTAAATTGTGTGTGCTCTGTTAACCATTCACGTGATGCCACACCTCACTCTTTTAATGGCTAGGAGGTGCCCTGCGGACAGGTAAGGCGTGCGAGCTGTACTCCAATGCGGAGGCTCAACAGGAAGCGTGCGAGCTGTACGCCGCGCAGGCTCACCGAGAAGCGAGCCCTTTGACTTCCATGGCCGCCCGCTTTGCTCGCATCCTCTCCATTGGCGCCCAAGCCGGAGTTTAATTCTGTTTTTGAATTTAAAACACTCATCGCAAACGTTTTAGTTAGAACACCCGTATGCAAACCGACAGCTTCCCCAGGAAGCCAAGGGAAAATGTGCCGAGCAGGATTTGTGCAGCTCTTGATCGCAAACGTTTTAGATAGAACACCCGTATGCAAAGTGAGAGCTATGGTCTTCCCCCTTAAGTAGAGGGAAAATCCGCAGCGCAGGATTTGTGCATCCCTTCAATGCAAATGATTGTTTTGGATGACCCGTGTGCAACCACGTACAAACAATTTGGTAAGATTTGCATCTGTCATATTGGGTATGTTGCCATTTCTCAAACTGGAAAGATTTACATTTGTTGATCTAGTAACGTTGCCATTTGTCAATCCTTGTAACACTGCAATTTGTCAAAATATGCAGCTAGAAATCACTAGCACTATCTAATTTTTGCAACTAAAATTCATAGATTAAGCATAGATTTCATTCATAGATTAAGCAGTCGTTCTTAATTTATACAAATAGTTCAACTCGACAGCTGAACCGACCAAACTTTTCCCCAATTGTTGCCAACCACGTACTGAAATAGCTAGTTCAACTATATATACTAGCTAATTTTAAGTACGTTGTACAGTTCGACCACACATCTATAGTTAGATGAACTGAACAAAATTGCCCCTAAATACTACTACTACTACCACGGAGGGGCTTTGTGCTACTTCCGGCAGCCTCTCCTCTGCCGAGCGCGCTCAGTAAGAGGCAGAGGAGGAGGAGGAGGAGCCTATCGATGACATGGAGAAATGCAATACGGTGCCTGCTGCTGGTGCACGTTTAGCGACGCTCGCCAGCTCGAACACCCACTGCCGCTCCAGATGATCCCTCTCGAAGCGGCCAGACTGCTCGTAGATCTCCTGATTCCTCGCCTCTACGTCGACGTGTGCTGTAGCCACGGCTGTGGTAAGGCTCTTTGCATGCTCAACGAGGCGCTCCTCCTCCTCCCGCAGGAACTCGATGTAGCGAGCAAGGTTGCTGACGCACGTGCGGGCCTCCACCTCTGCCTCCCTCCTTCGGGCGGCGGTAGCAGAGCGGGTGATGATCCCGGCGGTGGACGGTGGGCTGGCGGCCACGGTGGCCGACGATGGGGTGGCGGCCACGACCACCACCTCCCGCCTTCGGGCCGCGGTGGCGGAGCGGGTGATGGCCACGGTGGCCGGCAGTGGGGTGGCGGCCATGATGGCCACCCCCGCCTTCGGGCTGTGGCCGTGGAGCGGGAGATGGCCCTGGCTTTAGACAGTGGTGTGGCGGCAATGGCGGCCGGCAACAGCTGCCGACGGGCAACGGCGGCGGAGCGTGTGGGGGGTGTTCCGCGCACACCCAATAGGGACGCCACGCGCACTACACTACGCCGGGGACTGTGCCGCCGCCGCGGTGTAGCCTCCCAGCTGGAGCTGTCCTCTGATGACGGTGGAGTGGCTGAGTGACGACGACGGACCGGTGCCATTGGCGATTGTGGGAGAAGCAGCTGAGATAAGCTACAGGGAGGGAGGGGAAAATGCGACGCAAGACTCGCTGGCCGTGAGGGTTTTTATAGCAGGCCGGTAAGCATTGGGATTTTGGGGGATTTCACCGAGTCGGGCGGGAAGATTGTGCGGGAACCTGCGAGGTTGTGCGGGAATGGGCTCACTGACGATTAATTGGCGCAACCGTTTGGCCAAAAGAACGCCCCCCGTGCTGCACAAGCCTGCGCTGTAAGCCGTCTGTGGCAGCGGGGTGACAAGACGTGCGAGAGGAGGACGAAAGGACATGTACCTCCTATACCGCCGTCCTGGTTTATAAGTAGGATTTAACTAATAAAATACAAGTGCATGTCGCCAAAGATTATATCGTTGGAGTCGTATTTGAACATAGTTTCTAGCTATACAATTTTTGTAAGATGCATTAACACTTTATTGGTTAAATTTAAGGTTATATACCAGCAAGCGTTTGCCCGCAACACACACGGCTTATTTCATCACAAACAACTCGGATGGATCAAATGTATGCGACGTATCGCACACGCAACTCTTATCTGATTCGTGCTTGATGTCTCGGACATCGCTAGCACAGTTCGTCTTATTTGCCACGTATCACTGTGCCGGCCTCTGCTCGCGTCCCTTGGCAAGCTCTACTCGCCGTTAGGCGCCGCGGCGCGCTCTGCTCGCGTCCGTCGGCGTGCTCGGCTTGTGGACAGCTTTTCCTTGTGCGTTCAACTGCTATATGCATATATGTATATATGGTTGCTCGCCGTTGAGGCGACCGCGGAGCGCTCTGCTCGCGTCCCTCCACACGTGCTCTGCCAGCGGTTCGGCATGCGCACGATCATGTCGGGGGCCCCATATGCATGCGGGTTCACCGCACGCATTGCCATACGATGTAGTTACGTGCGGCACGATGGAGTTACGCGCTGCAAATTAGAACTGCCATCAGGGCCCGCCGATATTCCTGGCCATCCGGCCTCCCCTTTAATTCCCGCGGCCATTATAACCTTAGTCTCTTCAACCTTTCGATTGCACCCCACAACAAAACAAGCACACCCATGACGACACATAGAGATGGGATGTCCAGCGGCGCTCCAATGGAGTTCGGCAAGCATAGAGTGGAGACCCACGTGAGGGAGACGGATCTCTCGGTGGTGTACGCCATCGACCCGGCCGTGGTGGACGACTACGTCAACAACGTTGAGCAGTTGCTTGCTGGAGACAAGTACAAGGTGGTCGACATCGACCTGCAGTACACCACCGGTCGTTCCGGTATAGATCAGAAGGTTGCCGTGGCCCAGTTGTGCGTGCGCCATCATGTCCTCATCTACCACTTCTCCATGTCCACAGAGCCTTGCGACCGTTTCAACAGGTTTGTCAACAACACCGACTACAAGTTCGCCACGGTGGAAACGACCGACGATGTAAAAGCGCTCAGTGTTACGGGCTTGGCCTGCAAGAACCTTGTCGAAATCCATGACCACTATAGGTTCTGGGGCAGCACGAAGAAGGACTCCCAAGTCGAACTCGCCTCGGCCATCATCGACCCCAACTACGAAAAGATGAAGCAGGATGCCCAGAGAACAAGTCCCCTATCCTGGCACAGGGCCTGGATGCGGCAACTGGATGAACCTCATCTCAGGTTCGCGGCCAAGAGCATGTACACATGCTACGAGATGCACAGGCGGATCGTTGACATGAGGAAGTGCCTCGTTACCCAAATCGACGAGCCCGGATCGAGCCACAAGCAGAGCAAACGTCACAAGAAGTACATGATGATCAGATGATCGTTTATGCTAGTTAATCATGCATGTAATATATAGTTTGCTTTATTGGTGTGTGGAAATGTCATGTGTGTAGTAGCCACCTATGTAATTATGCATGTAATAGTTTACTTTGGTGTGTGCAAATCCCATGGTTGTAGTAGCCACCTATGTAAGTGGATGTTTAATTTGGTTATGCAAGCATGTCCTTATAAGTGTGTGTGTATATATATATATGTTGTTGTTCTATATGCAATCCCATCGCAACAGACACGTCGTATTAGCAGCAACCTTCTGTGTTATTATCAGTCTTCACACACATTTCTGATTACATACCTGTTTGCCGCGTAACACACACATCTTGTTAAGTTGAACCATTTATGTTCTCATGTCTCAATGCAAATAGTTCATCCGAGTGAACCGCATGCCGTATATCGCACACACCTTCATCTGGTTGACCGTTTCTTTTGTGTTGCCTAATCAGAAAAAGTTCATCCGAGTGAACCGTATGCTGTATGTCGCACACACCTCCATCTGGCTGCCCGTTTCTTTTGTTCCTCCTCATCACAAACAGTTAATTGAACTGGACCGTATGCCCTGCATCACACACGCAACTAAAATCTGAACCGTGTTTGATGGCACCGCCATCGCAAACGTTTTGCACCTTTTTTGACGGGTTTTTACACCACCGTTTGCGATTATGGCATCGCACCCAGTTTCGTCGAAGGGTCTCTGATCATAGTGTCGCATTAGCAGCATCCTGCAGTAGTGGTAGCATGAATTATTATTGTTGACATCACCCTTGAGGTGAATACGTTGGGAGGCAAAACAATAAGCCCCTATCTTTCTATGTGTCCGGTTGAAACGTTTTGCTCATGTGTATGCGGTGAGTGTTGGCAATCATAGAAGACTATATGATGGTTGAGTATGTGGAGCTCTTACTTAGACTCCGTTGAATAAGTTGAATTGCAATTCATTGGTGACTAAGAACATAGGTTGTTGGGTTTCAAGAGAATTCGTTGTTTGAACCTTAACATGTGAATTGGTTGCCACTATAACATGAGAAGTTTTATAAGAAAGAATTGCTATTATGATGCTAGGAAAAGTGATTGAAACTATCATTGATCAAACTTATGCACCTTGCTAGCATTCACACTTCATAAATTATTTCTTTTATCATTTACCTACTCGAGGACGAGTAGGAATTAAGCTTGGGGATGCTGATACGTCTCCAACGTATCTATAATTTATGAAGTATTCTTGCTGTTATTTTATCATTCTTGGATGTTTTACAATCATTTTATAGCAACTTTATATCATTTTTTGGGACTAACCTATTAACCCAGTGCACAGTGCCAGTTGCTGTTTTTTGCTTGTTTTTTACATCGCAGGAAATCAATACCAAACGGAGTCCAAATGCAACGAAACTCCATGGAGATTTTTTATGGACCAGAAGACATCCATTGGGCCAAAGCAGCACCTGGGGGGGTGCCCCAAGGGGGGCACAACCCACCAGGGCGCGCCAGGGCCCCCTAGCGCGCCCAGGTGGGTTGTGCCCACCTCGGTGGCCTCCCGCACCCCCTCTTTGCACTATAAATTTGTAACAGCCCGGCTTTTGGCCCTTTTCTTTTCCTTTTGATTTATTTGGTTTTTGCTCTTTCTTTTTGGAGTGGTTCTGTGGCCTTGCCACCTGGGAAATCATCCTCATTCCCCCTCCCAAGTGGCTCATAATTCTCAAAACCTTGCCAAGATCATGTCACTTCACTCCTTGACCAAACCCTAAAATATTTTTCTAGGGAATATTCCTTTTTCTATTAAAGGAATAACCCTATCTGCCGTAGGTTGCGAAGCAAGTGCATTTTATATTGCTTCAAAAATCCTGATAAATTACCAGATCATGCTCCTACCTATATAACATCTCTCCACCCAATTTGGGATCATTCATTGAGCCATTTGATCACCAAAATTATTCCAAGTTTCTGGTCAGTGAGAATGTTACTGAAACAAGTACCACTTTGGCTTATCCATTTGGTATGAAATTTTTACAGCATCTTCATATGGCCAGATAACCCTGCATTGCCCAATTTAAGCTCAAGTTGATGCTTCATGTGAGTGCACCATCTTGATTTAGTTTCTGACCAGATTTGGCAGTTCCAAAGCAACTATATTAAATCTTGGTCCAAATCTTCTCAAAGTTAACAGGATTATAGTCCCTCTTAACCTACACGTCCCAGACGACTCCATTGCTCCCACTCCATTCCCTGTTGATCAGCAGTGCATGTCCAAGTTTGATACAACAAACTTCAGAGATTAGCTCCAACCAAACCACTATGCCTAAGATCAAGCCATATCCTCATTAATGCTCCATCTTGGAGGGACTATCATCTAGACAACGTTTTGGGTGCTATAGAGCATTGAATGCCCCGGTTCACGTGGTGACTACGGTGATGGCGTGCCTGTGCACGCGCTCTATGCGCTGTGGCCGCGTCCAGAGCACCGTTTCTGCTTCGTCCTCTTTCCTCTCGTCGCCTTTGTGCAAGTGGGCATGTCCAGTGGCTTCACCTCGTCGTCGCCACCTCTCTGGACCCCTCTCCCCCTCCGTCCTCTTCCTCGCCGACGCTTGCCACCGAACGCCCATGGGAGCACAGTGCGCCTACCATCGTCTTCCTCCTCGTCCCTTCCTCCCCGTGCTCTCTTGGCTCCCTCTGCCCCGTGAGCTCGTTCTTGTTCCCTCCCGTCACCTACCTCCGAGCTCATGCACGTGCACACGCGTCCGCGGCGCCGGCCACGCGTCCGCGGCGACGACAATGCGGCACACCCCTCCCTGCCTATATAAGGCCGCTCCGGGGCGGTTTCTCTGCGCCATCGACCTCACCGCACCTCCTCTAGCCTCCCTGACCACTTCCCTGAGCTCGAGCCGCCCTCCACGACCACCATTGCTGCCATGGCCGCCGGCCATGCCAGGATAAATTCGCTCAAAGCCATCTCCCTCCTTGCTTTCTTCCACCACCAGAGCTCCTCTCTATCTCCGGCGATCCTCCCCTCCCATTTCCCTCATCTTCCGACGTGCCAGGCAGCCGTGTCCATCGCTGGCTGTAGCCACCGTCTGCCGCGGCAGAGGCTCTGCCCTCCACAGCGCTCATCGGCGTGCGTGAGAAGTCCAGGCGGGTGCTCCTCCACGCGCTGGTCATTCCGGTGGCCGTGGCGTCGCCTGAGTCACCCCGAGCGGCCGGGACGAGCGCCGGCGTGGAGCCGCTGCTCTGTCTTCGTCGGGCACCGATGGAGGAAGAAGGAGATGCGGGCCAGGCGGGCCCCACCTCGCCGCGGGCCCCGCATGTCAGCCTCTGCCCGCGTTGACCATGCGCTGATGACGTGGATAAGTGGACACGTGTCCACGTAAATACGTTTTCCAGATCTGAAAGCGTACTCTAGTTCTCTTTAGACCGAAATACGTTTCACTGATCCGAAGGCGTGTTTCTAAAAAGGCGCTTTCTCTTTTTCCAGCCGCCGGCCAAAACCCCTATTTTGTGAACGTTTGTCTGTTTAGGGCAGAAATGAACATATTCTATTTCTTTTTTCTGCCTAACAAATGAACGACCGTATCTTTTCAACCACAACTCCAAATGAGGTGATTCCAAAGCGCACTTCTTCATCTTGCCGAGCCCGTTCTGTTGGTATAATTTTCACTATGTTTCAATATTCTGAAAATGACCATTTTGCCCTTGTGCTTAATCAGCCCCCTTCGCGAGAGAAACTTTTCCGGCGGTTTGTTCCATGATCGTTCCGCACTTCTCCCCGGTGCATTCTTCATTCCCAGGAAAGCCACAACCACCATTTGCTTGATAGTCATGCAGTAGCATTGGTTTTCAACTTGAATCTTTAATAACTGTATGTTTGTTTTGCTACTACTGTCGTTATTTCGGTTATGCTTATGGGTCGATGGTTACCGTCATGCTATGTTTTCTTGCACTCTGTTATCATGTTCTACTTGCTTGTATTACTTTCATATTGGCCATGCTTGGTAGTAAGACATGTTGGGTTGGTCATGTTCTTCGGTGCATGACTGTCGTCGGTTACCGAGTACCGTTGACATGCATTGTTCCTTTGCTGTTAGCTGGTTGAGTGTTTACTCGGTAATGTTATTGATGTGTTCATGCATGTATTTATTGTTGATGCTAGTGGTCATGTTATGATATGAGTATTGTTATACTTGTGATATTCATGCTCGCCGTTATGCCATGCTCAGTTGGATATGAGTCATTGTTGATATGGTTGATAGTTATGTTGCACCCCCATGCTTATGTTGATGTCATGCTCATGCATTGTAATTTCACCATGTTATTTTATCATGGCTCAGCATATTGCATTCAAGTTTAACTGGATTAAATTGAACTTGAACAACTCTTGGCTGAGTCATGGTGCCACCATATCGAGCTGACCAGTGCAACCACATTTGCCTTTTATGGGGAGGTCCTAACTAGGTCTGTTGTCATGCCTCTCGCCGATGCCTCCAATGAGGGAAGGTAATGCGCGGGCGCTACCTTGGCCGGGTAGGACGGCATAAGCCTTGTGTGCCCATAGTTGTTGTAGCCGGCTTGTCCCCGTTTGGGACCATTTTTGTTTTGCCACGACGGTGGCCGTTTTGCCACGATGGTGGCCGTTGATGCCTTTGGTAGGCACGGGACCACCCAGGACTTATCCCAGAGGGGAGTTTGTTGGACTGGCTGGGAGGGTGTCATGGCAGTAGGACGGTTTTGTCAGAACGCCGTTGGTCCACCCGAATGGGAGCGCGAGGCCACGGGTTGCGTGGCGTGGGTACAGTGCACTACCTCTGCAGAGTGTATACTAAATCTATCGATAGCCGCGCCCGCGGATAAGGGCCCAGTTCGTATTTGGTCACACTATGGGTCAACAGTAATAATAATGATGTGCTTAATAACAACCCCGGTTCGATGGTGAGATAAGTTGGTTATGTGATCCGTCAATGATCACCATTTGGTTATGAGGTAACCCGCTGAGCCAAGAGTGGTTCCGTTTGTGATCCGTGAATGATCACCGTTTGGTTACGAGGTAACCCGTTGAGCCAAGAGTGGTTCCATTTGTGATCCGTGAATGATCATCGTGGTATCGAGGATACCGAGTTGTTGGATATTCGTGATGTTGTGTGAGAATCGTGGGTAAAGATCAAGCTCCTTGTGGTCATTTAATGATTACTACGGTATTGGTTATACCAAGCTTGATTTGATCCTGAGATGATCGTGTGATGTCCGAGGTTGGTAAGTGATGCATGTGATGGTTACGAGGTAACCTGAGCAGAATAAGTGGTGCATATAGTGTCATCATGTTGCATGCTATTATCGTCAGATTTATCTGTTAATGCCATGCTCATATTGTTCTAGATGTGTCATGTTCATGTTGTTCATGCCATGCTATCCTGATGATCTCATCATAATTCCTGCTTAACCTGTAATTGCCATGCTGTTGTTTGTCTTGAATGCTTCTGGTTATTGTGAGCTTGCAAGTACATTCAATGTACTGACCTGGCGTGTCATGCCAGTTTGCAGGTCATGTCGGATTTGATTGCTTGTTTGCCGTGGATTCCTTGTTTGCAAGCTAGGATAAGCGTTCCAGCCAGAGTCCCTGCGGAGTGGAGTTCACCACCGTCATCATTGTTCCGCTGCTAGAAGTTTTTCCGTTGCTTCGAGTTGTTCTGCTACTTGCATAGACCAACTGCGGCAGGCATACTGTCGCCGTGCCAATGTAACCCTTGTACCCAAATAGATTGTAATAAAGAGCTGATTTGTTATATGCTAAGCAGTGCCGTATTCCAGAAGACTTCATCTCGATCTCTAGGTTGGAATATGGGGCGTTCTGGTTTCTCTGAGCCGGGGTGGCACAAAATTCCCAAATATTCCAAAACCCTTCGGGGTTAACCTAGATCAGAAGTTCCGCCACCGCAAGGCTCTGTAGCCACCGAAAACCAATCTAGACCAGTTCCGGCACCCTGCCGGAGGGGGGAATCATCTCCGGTGGCCATCTTCATCATCCCAGCAGCCACCACGATGAGGAGGGAGTTGTCCACCCTCGCGACTGAGGGTTTGTACCAGTAGCTATGTGTTTAATCTCTCTCTCTCTCATGATCTATATCATGGGCTTTGTTAATATAGATGGATCATATGATGTTTCTCCCCTCTATACTCTTGTTGTGATGAATTGAATCTTTACCCTTTGAAGTTTTGTCTTGTCGGATTGAATATTCAGATATGAGAACACACGATGTATGTCTTGCGGTATGAATACTTGAGATGACAATGGGGTATCGTATTGATTCACTTGATGTATGTTATGGCACTCAACTTGCGGATTCCCGAGGTGATATTAGGGTAATCTATGCATAGGGGTTGATGTACATTTTTATTATCTTTTCTCCGATAGAAACTTTGGGTTCTCTTTGTAGTTCTTTGTGTGGATTGAGTATTATGAATATGAATTTGCTTTGGTGCTATTTTAGTACGAACTCTCGATTAGATCGATCGGAAAGAATAGCTTGCGTTATTTTAGTACGAACTCTAGGATAGATTGATCGGAAAGAATAGCTTTGAGGCGGTTTCGTACCCTACAAACAATTTCTATATTTTGTTCTCCGCTAATAGGAACTCGGGAGTGATTCTTTATTGCACTTTGAGGGATAATCATATGATCCAACTATGTTAGCATTGTTGAGAGTTTGCACTAGCAGAAGTTCGGACCCTAGGCCACATTTTCAAGCATTGCAATACCGTTTTTGTGCCCATTTACTATTTACTACCTTGCTGTTTTTATTTATTCAGATTATAAAAGTATATTTCTACCATCCATATTACACTTTTATCACCATCTCTTCGCCGAACTAGTGCACCTATACAATTTGCCATTGTATTGGGTGTGTCGGGGACACAAGAGATTTCTTGTATTTGGTTGCAGGGTCGTTTGAGAGAGACCATGCATCTTCATCCTACACCTCTCACGGATTGATAAACCTTAGGTCATCCACTTGAGGGAAAATTTCTACTGTCCTACAAAACTCCGCGCTTGGAGGCCCAACACGTGTCTACAAGAATAAAGTTGCATAATAGACCTCAGTACACACGTTGGTCATTATGGGATCCCTTCCCGCCTAACATTAGGGAAGAGGACCAGGGCCTCTATAAATAGGACTAGCCACCACCGTAGGAGAGGGAGAGATCATCTTGGATCGGATCCATTCCATCCTCACACCCACCAACTCATCGAGCTCAAGAACACCTCTCCTCCGGAGGCTGTTCATCCACTGTACTAGTTCATCCTCAGCTCTCGGGGCAATCCACCACCACACTGGAATAGGGTATTACACCACACGGTGGCCCGAACCAGTATAAACCTCTGTGTCTCGTGTTCTTTGGGTTCATCAAGCTAGGCCGTGGAATCGTTCGGTAGGAAGGCTGGGGAGAAAGAGTCCTTCGTGCACACCCCAGAGTTTGAACCTCACAAGGGTTTGCCGGAACCCGTAATCCGACATTTGGTGCGCCAGGTAGGGGTGCGCCGAAGCTTTTCCTCCATCGATCCGCGCACCACCGCTCCACCGCTTCCATGGCTGATGCTCGTCGAGCCCGTGCTGAGCGCCGAGCCGCTCTCAATGCTCGTGTCACCCAGATGGCGCCCGTCGGCAGGCCTCCCCGTCGCTCTCCATCACCCTCTGCCAACGCCGCCACCGACCCGACGGGGAACGAGCAGCAGGTTTCATCGCTGCACCCCTCCGTGCGGCTGGACGGACGCACCGCCACCCCATCGCTAACTCCGGCCGGTTCGTCATCCCACGCTCGCCGCGGGCCTGCGGACACGCAGGCTATGCTGCTCATGGAGTGCGAGCTCCTGCGCTACCGCCCCGTCGACGACCTCTACGAGGACTGGATGGACCGCATCGCCGAGCTCGTCAGCACCGCTAGGGGCTCTCCTACACCATCCCTCTCACTGCCTCGTCCGCCTCCTACTGCGGTCAATGTGGCCCACGGAGCGCCTCCACCACCTCCGCGTCAAGATGTCGCCCTCGCACCAAGACGCGCGGCCCCACGGCACAACCCACTGCGCAGGGCGCCCGCGCATGAAGAAGGAAGCTGCCAGGAGGTCCCTCGGCCACAAGAAGAGGCTCTAGCACTCCCAACACCACCACGTCAAGACTGTGTGCCGCCTGTGGTGGCGGCGTGTGGGTACCAAGACCAGGCTCCGCCCCCACGACGGGCTCTAGTGACTACAGCAGGCTGTCGTGCCTTCACTCCCGAGCTGCGCAGCGTCGTCTGGCTTGAGAAGTTCAAGCCCGACCTGCCCCCGCGCTACGACGGCACCCCTGACCCCGCTGAGTTCCTGCAGCTCTACGAGTTGAGCATCGAGGTAGCCAACGACGACGAGAAAGTCATGGCGAACTGGTTTCCCATGGTTCTCAAAGACGGTGCACGCTTGTGGCTCCTGAACTTGCCCGCGGGATCAATCTCCTCCTGGGGCGAGATGCGCGAGCATTTCGTCGCAAACTTCCAGGGCACTCGCGACCGCCCGTCGGCCGCGGGTGACCTGCGGCACATCAAGCAGCAGCCGAGGGAAACCCTGCAGAAGTACATCCAGCGCTCAACAACGTTCGCCTCAAGACCCCCAAGGTGATGGACAAGGCCATCATTTCCGCGTTCTCTGATGGCGTCCGCGACGTCAAGATGAAGGAAGAGCTCGCCATAGACGAGGACTATGCACAACTCTGGAGATGTTCAATAAGGCAACCAAGTGCGTGAGAGCTGAGGAAGGGCGCCTCTCCCTCCTCGAGCTTCCAGCTGCCGACCCAGAAGACAAGAAGGCCAAGACCAAGGATGTGAAGCGCAAGGGAGTGGCCGTGCTCGCGGCTGAACCAGAGATGAAGTGCGGCCGCGACCACCCGGAGTCGTCCAAGGGCAGTCGTCCATTCTGCGCCTTCCACAACGTGCATAGCCACAACACCATCGATTGTCAGGAGCTCAGGGCCATCCGCGATGGGCGCTTTGGTCGATGCCCCGAGCGCAATGACCGAGGCTACGACCGACGAGGAGGACGAAGTGGAGGACGCTGGGACTACCGCGGCCCCCGCCAGGAGTGGCGCGACCAGCCTCGCGAGGGCGCCTTGAGGGATCAGCCTCGTGAGGACCATCCTCAAGGCAAGGCTAGCCTCCCTCCACCGCCACCACCGCCAAGGAGGAACAACGATCATCACCAGGACGAGGGGGCTGGGGGCTTCCAGGAGCCGCTTGCCATCGCCTGCATCATGGGTGGCGCTCAGGCCCCAGCCTCCCAGCGCATCTTCAAGCAGTTCTCTCATGAGGTGAATGCTCCCCAGGCTCGAGGCCACACGCCCGCTCAGGTGGTCCAAGTGCACCATTACCTTCAGCTCGTCCGACCAGCTCAAGTGCGCGGCAACTGCCGGCGCCCTCCCGATGCTCTGCTCACCCATCATCAGCAATGTCCTTGTCACCAAGACCCTCATCGATGGTGGTGCAGGACTCAACGTTCTCTCCATCGAGACATTCGACCAACTCCAAGTGCCATATGATCAGCTGCAGCCCACCAAGCCCTTCTCAGGAGTGACCGACGGCTCCACCACCCTGACAGGGCAGATCCGCCTCCCTGTCACCTTCGGCCAGCACGACAACTACTGCATCGAGCTCATGGACTTCGACGTCGCCCACATCCGCCTGCCGTACAATGCCATCCTTGGGTATCTAGCCCTGGCCAAGTTTATGGCGGTGACCCACCATGGCAACAACGTCCTCAGGATGCCAGGAAGCTGCAGCGTCATCACGGTCACCTATGAGGAAAAGGATGCAGTGTGCTCCCTCGAGCGTGCCTACTAGGCCGCAGCAGTTGAAGACCCGGACAACGAAGGCGCAATCTACCCTCCTGAAGCAGTCCCCAAGAAGAAGAAGCAGCTGCTCCGCCAAGAGCCTCAGGAGAGCGGTGTCTCCAGCGGCACCACCTCAGGACCCGCGCCCACGGATGGTGCGCCTCCCTCTCTGGCATAGGAAGGCGCGCCCGGTGCCCTCCTTAGGCTGGGCTCGGGGGCTCTGTTCTGTGGGGCCTCTGACCTACCCAATGTCACGAGGGCGGTGCTCGGGCACCACGTGAAGGCATGCTTCACCGCACGCTTCCCTCATGATGGGACAAGGCATGGAGTGCCTGGTGCTCAGCAGTTCATCACCAAGGCGACCGAGGAACTTCAAGAGGCGAGAACCATGCGCGGCGACTGCCGCCCACCACCCGGCGCAGCTCCTCGTCCTGGCGAGGACGGCGAGCTGCGCGTCTATTTCGACATCCCAGGGCTCAACAGGGTCACATCCCAGGAGCGTTTCTGGCCGTCGCGCGTTGGTCGGTGCGAGGGTCCACCTCACAGCTATGTTCGCATGCCATTCGGCCTACCGAACGCGGCTGTCACCTTCCAGCGCCACCTGCGGGGCTTTTTGGCGGCTCAGGAGGCCAGGCATCACGCAGTTCTGGCGGAAATGACGACGGTTCTTCATGAGCCGCACGGGCCCCCGAAACCTCCCGAGGTTCAGGACCTAGGCGACTCATGAGGAGTAACTTCTTCAACATGCATCTTCAGCTACTTCGACATCCCTCCAGCAACGGTGCCAGGTGACTCTTTTCGATTCATTCAGTTAGGGGCGCCCGTCGGGCAACATTATCCCCAAGTCGCACGGGCCTGTCCCTACGACATGTATCCTTTTGCATCTTTACATCTACTTTGTTCGGGCCGCCCCTTGGGCGGCATCATGTCACACCCAGATTTTCATGCCACAACACTTAATGTAATAAACATGATAAAATGTGGTTTGGCAAAAACTTTTGAGTGCTTTGGAATTTGCTTGGTTTGATTTTTGTGTGTTGTTTGCAAGTGCTCTAAAAATAAAATAAATTCTCCAACTCTTATACTCCTTCTCCTTGATCCAAAAACCTTTCCCAGTGATCATGCCATGTGTATAGGACATAGAAATATTTTCTTACAAAAATAATTTGGCCAAATAGTATTTTCAAAAATTAGTTCTCCAAAAACCCCTGAATTGAGATTTGCACTGCAAGTACTTAATTAAGGGCAGTAAAAATCTTTCCAAAAATATATTTGACTCCTATTAGATATAGGACACCCACAAACCACAAAAATATAATTTTAACAGTTATTTTCCTATTTTATTTAAAGGCTTTTTCTTAAGTCCAGAAATGGTCTTTAATAGGTTAAAATTATTTTAAAGCTTCAAAAATATTTGATAAAAATCAGGAGAACTCAGTGGACATATATTTGCCATATATAAGTTTTAGGACATGGTCATGTTCAAAATATAGGACAAACCTCCCAAAACCATTGCTGCCCATTTCAAGGATTTGAAATATTTTTACAGGAAATACTTTCATAAAAATCCAAGAAAATTCCATCATGTCACAAATGCCCTATTTGGTGATCTTGCCAAGTCTCATGTCATGGAGAACAGTATAACCCCCTGAAACCCTCTCAAAACCATTTCTATCCTTTTTCAAGTTTGAACAACTTTACATTATCAAACTTGTCCAAATGCTCCCATACTTGGTCCACATGCTAAAATGGTCTAATTATTCATCTATACCAAGTGGCACAAGTTGGAGAACAAGTTAACTTGATCAAAGTGCCCCAAAACCCTTCCTGTCCAGAACCTAATTTGAACGACTTTACATTGGCAACTTTCTCCTTTTGATATCAACTTTTGTGGAAATGTTCAGAACCTCAAATGATGACACTACACTAAGTGGTGCATCAAGGAGAATAGCTTTGCATGACTAAATCTTGAAAAGTCCATTTCTGTTGATATCTAGGGTTTACAAAAGTTGCATTGGCAACTTTGTCCAAATGAACTCAATCTTGGTGGAACCTCTTATTTTCTCATGCCATTTGACCATGTCAAGCCTCATGACAAGGGAAGTCCAATTGCTTGCCCAAACCTACATCAAACACCTTCTGGCAGAAATTTAAAATGCATGTTTTATCCATTTCCACAAATCTCCTTGAGTCCAAATTTGTGCCACAGCCTCATGTGATACTCCTCTAACCCCCTGTATCTTTCCCTGCCCGAGAAGCCACGATGAAGGGGGGTGAAAAGCTCTTTTTCCCTCTCTGGACAGCAGCATTTCCACTCTCTCTCAACTCCCTCTCCCCTCCAGTGGATTCCCAGGGCATCCAATGCCATTGCCACATTGTTTACTCCCCCTTGCAGCTGCCAGACGCAAGTGGGCGCGTGAGGACGCGAGAAAAAGCCGCGGGTGCCGGCCATTTGGGCTCTCTGGAGCACGTCAGCGTGCTCCCGACCGTTGACGCCGCGTCCCCCGACCACCTCGAGCCTCCCCCTTGCGCCAGTCGAGGAGCCTCGACGTCCGCAACACACAACCATGCTGGCCCCCTCCTTCCCCTCTCTGTCCTGCCCATGCCGTGCGTCCCCAGAGCCGCCCGAGCCGCCAATGCGCGTGCGAGCTCGTGGCTCCACCCGGGGCTCTCCCCGCTCCTTCTCTCCCTTCCCCTGGCCGTAGACCATCTCTACAAACGCCTCGGACACGAAACGCGGGCCCCCGTGACCCCTAGCAACGGCAACGACCTCGCCGGCGCACCCGTCTACGGTGCACCTCGCCCCCTTCTATTTAAGGCCACCCCCGAGCCCCCTCTCTACTCCTTTGGCTCTATCTCCCTCCCGTGCATCCCCTGGACCAACCCACTCCCCTCCTAGCATCCTCCAACCTCGTCCATGGCCGGAGCCGAGCCGCCGACCACCGCCTAAATTCTCGTCGTCTGGGCCCCCTCCTCCCCACCTATGGGTTACTTTGCATCTCTACTAGCCCCGCGGAGCTCCCCCTCACTCCGGTTACTCCTCCCGATGGCCGGAGCGCCGTGCCCGCCATCGCCATCGGCCACGTCCGCCACGGTCGGCGTTCTCCTTGACCTGGTCCTCTCTGGCATGCGTGTGACCCATGGATGGATGCGCCCCTTCGAGCTGACCACGCAGGTGGGTGGAACGTCGCCGGAGGGTGCCTGGGTTTCCGGCGCGAGCGACGGCAAGTGGCTCCTGCCGCTGATCTGTTCGAGCGAGGGGAGGGAGACGAACCCGACAGCCGGGGCCCCCCGGTCGGTTAGCCAGCAAGGCGGAGCCGCTGGCTAGTGGGCCTCGCCCCGCCCCGTTAAGAGGAGACGGGCTCTGCCTGTCACCGCCTCCGCTCGGGGAAGGCGTACTCCCTCGAGTGCGCCTCCTGCGTCGACAGCCCGCGCGCGGCCGAGCAGCTGGGCCGGCCCGCTGCCTATCTCTCGCCTTGCGTGCATGATAAGGGTAAAGCCCCCTTTCCCTTTTTCTTTTTCCTAGTAGACTTCAAAAGCACTTAAATAAATCAAATTAACTCCAAATTTGATGATTCAAATTTCTAGGGGATCCATAAATCATGATCTATCACATGGTGCTGTTTGCACATTTTTGCAGGAAACTTTTCTTCACACATATTTCGTGAAACCCAATTTTCCTATTTCTGTGATTAACTTTAGAAAATCACAGAGAGATCATCCTTGATCCAAATGCCATGATTCAAATTCCTAGATGCTCATGAGTTCATAACTTAGTTTATGAACATTTTTATTAATACTTTCTGTACCACACAAAAGAATGAGCCATTTCTTCATAGTTGTCAACTTTGCAAATTCATAATAAAATCATTTGAACTCCAAATCCAGTGAAACCAAATCCTAGATGCTTCTAAAATCATCCTTTGTTAAATGGGTGCCTTTGCTCATTTTTCAAAAATATGTTTCTGTACACTTCTTGCAAATCCATAAACCCCTTGATTCCATCATATCAAAATGTTTAGCAATATCCACTGACCCAATTCCAGTGAAACCACTCTGGTTAATTTTCATATAACCAGAGATGTCCTAGAAAAATCAAATTAATATTTTTAGAGCACTTTTATTTTCTCCCTTGTTGTGTTGCTTATTATGGTTGCTTCCGGCGTTAGTTGACGGAGTAGACGGAGTACTTGGAGAAGGACCAGAAGATTTCAAGACTCTGATGAACGAGGCAAGCAGCCCTTTGACCATGTCCATGAAACCCTTTTTACGCATGTCATATATCACTTTGCTATTGTTGCATCGGAATCATGATGTGATGGTAACCACTTTGATGGGTTGCCTCTGTTACTTCCTTGTTGATACTTGCATGGTGCATGACCCTACCTCCTTATGAGGGTTATGCCGATGGGAGAAGATAGGATGCTAAAGTAGATGCTACGCCAATGGGACGGGTATATGCAGGGTGACGGAGGCAAGTATGCTCCCAAAGACTTTTTGAAAACCCCGCGGGTGCCACTAATGCCCGAGGGAGATGTTGAGCTAGGTACCCACTTGACAAAGAAGTGGTGTACCGGAGAAGGATATGTGAGTGTGGTTTCAAAAACGGATTGGTTTAAGTTGCGACCGTTATTCCAACCTTACATACGCAACCACACTACCCTTATATGGGAGAGGGCATTATTGATTACCTAGGCCGATACTAGCTTGGATCCCGCATTACTAGTGACGGGAGAGTTGTTGGTGCGCTCTCTCGGGACGGGGTCGTGCCAGGTAGGGCGGCCAAGAACATTTTTATGGGGCACCGGGCACACCGTTGGTACCCCGTGCCAGTGGTATGTGATAAATATGGGAGCGAGGCTCCACAATTTTAAGATGTGAAATGTTGGGCATGGGGGTTACTACCAATCGAGTGGACTCCATGATAGTGTCGTCTAGGGAAAGATAGTGATCGGGTGCTTACCCCGGGTACTTGAGGTACCGCGGGTCGTGGATGACACGGAAGTTCCCCGGATCTTGTGGGTAAAGTGTGCAACCTCTGCAGAGTGTAAAACTATTCGAATAGCTGTGTCCACGGTCAAGGACAGTTGGGTAACCGCTCTTGGGCTACGTCCACATGTTTACGAAACCTGGTGAGTGTGTATGGATGAGTGGAAAGAACTACTAGGGTCAAGTCAAAGGACTTGACATGATTGAGTTGGGTTGGTGCCCACTCCATTTATGTTGATATCTGTAACCTGTCCTCAGTGTTACTTGAATTCTCATGATGCATGCTATGCAAGTTGTTGAACATGTCATAGCACTCAAAACTAGCTTTCTGCAAAAATTTACCTATATCATGCATTATTGTGCCTTGAACCAAAACATGGGTTGCTTGCGAGTACATTCAAAGTACTCATTGGCTTGCCACTGGTTATTTTATTGGCCAGGCATGAAAGAACAGGATATGATGAAGAATACTTTGGTGACGAACATGCGAGCTAGGACGCTTCCCAGTCAGAATGCCTTTAGGGTTAAGGCAGGTGGCATGGGTCCAAGTTATCGATGAAGATTTCCGCTGCGAAGTTATACTCAAGACTTGACCATAATGGTCCTACTTGTGTAATACGGTATGTATGGATGTAAGACTCTTGTTATTCAGCTTCTGTGTGTTCAGTGAGCATTGATCTCTGGGATCACTGTACACGTGCATTCGGTGATCACGACTTATGAGTCGGGGTCCCCACAGTGCTGGTATCAGAGCCATCCTGACTGTAGGAAGCCTTAGTTAGCATGTTCGTTAGTTAGGGTAAAACTATTTCCAAAACTATTACTAGTTTTCAAAACTATCTATACTTCTCTTCCCTTTTTAGTTTTTCGAAAACTTAGGTATACTTTCCCCATCGATCTCTTCCCTTCAAAATTATTGCAAACGGTCGCTAGCACCCTCAAGCCCCTGACCACGGGATTCCTTGTAATCCTCGCGGATAGCCTAGAAGGATTACACCTTGCCAAACACTCACCCACCTCTTCTGAACACAAGATTGGCGACACCACAGCAAGACGATGCCAATAGAAGATACACCTTTGAAGAATGAGGACATGAAGACCCAGAGGATGGTGGCACCTTTGAAATTGCCCCAGGATCATGAAACCTTGGACTACGATGACAAGGGCATAGGATATGCAAGATAATGATATACATCGCTAATAGAGCAACCCTGTCCTTACCGTTGTTGTGTCGGCAACCACCGGTGGATGAGAACCTCGCCATTAGGTCCGCCTCACTATAGTGAGCAGGAAAACGGTTCTCTTCATCCCGCTCTCTCGGTGTCGATGTTGTCATCAACGTAACCGACAGGATGGACCTCTACTATGCCTTGTTTATGTCATTGCATAAAGGATTGCTTACGTGGAACCCATGACGCCTTAGAAGGCAAAATGGATTATCATGATTAAGAAGACAACCGAAGACCGAGTCAATGCCAACTTCGAGGAGCCACCTTCACCCCATCACTTCAACAGGCGAGAAGTCATTGAAGACTCTTCAGGCTCAACCCAGATCATTTCATCGAACAACTACAAGAGATGTAGCGACACCTGGGGAAAACCCAGAAGACTGCACGAGGCACGGAGTAAAGCACGACTACTTAGTCCGAGAACCCCTAGGGTAGGATGAGTCGTGTACCCCCTATGCGCAGTCGAGTCCGTATGATGGTTCGAATAGGACCATGACTGTGTGTTGCTTGTTTTTATTCGTTTGAGTTTTGATATCAGTCGCCCTTTTTGTCCTAGGCAACAAGTACGCGACTATATCACCTTCCTTGTTTTCTTTTGTTTGGCCCTTTTTGCACCTGTTTGTTGCACTGGCACTATAGAACCCCATTTAGGCATTCCCCTCCTCTATGCTACTTCCCCTCTCACCTCTCTCATCAACCAAAGACCAGCAAGACAAGATGCACCAAGGATTCCACCTTGGCGACCAACTAGCACTGGAGACTTTTGTTGCAGCCTCCTCGACCAAGTGCAACCTAGTAGCATTATGTTTACTCCTCAAGATTATAAGCCCATCCCTAGACCCTTCGAGACTTCACGATATACCCCAGCTCGAATCCTTAACCATGTGCTTAACCTACAAATTGCAAGAAAACCAGTTAAGCCTCAGTAACCTTACACAGCACTGGGTTCATTATGGAACTAGTGGACGTAATGAGCAAGCACATTGTCATCCTAATATAGCACAAGAATTGATGATGCCATAGGAAAGACCAGTTTGAGGATATAGGAATAGAGGACAAATGACTTGATGAGTTTATATCAATGACTTTGAGGGATCATCTGAGATTATTTGGTGGATTATGAGGCTTTCATGTTGGCAGATGAACTTGGTGGGATCAGTTAATAGAGTAGCATAAATTTCAATGCCCCTGAGTAAATTGGATTTAGTAGGACAATTATGATCACAAGCTGAAATTCTTGGAAGTATAAGGATTTGACTTAGCCAGGGGATATTGAAAGGAGATAGATGATATTACGGTAATGACTTGGGGAAAAGTGAAGAAACTCTCGTTGGACATGAGATTTGGATTTAATTAGGTGATTCTAGTTGAATATAGATGCGAAGTATGTCTACATGGTTTGGAGTAAATTGGATTTAGACTGATGATCTCGATCATGATGCCATGTTTCTCGGTGGACGATAAACTAGGAGATTGGATTAATTGTCAGAGTTGATTTAGGATTCTATATAAGCTTGACCTTGGAGTTTACTTGACCATGATAATGGGAATCGGTGGACTGACTATAGCAAGGATAGCCCTTTCAAGTATTTGTGGATTATAGGACATTAGAAGATCGTGTGGAACACCATAAACATTGGATTTGTAGAATTAATGGATTGTGTAGTGATTGACGGAAGATAATGGGCTGCTGGAGTTGATTCATAGGAAGGCACCAAGATCTTGGAGTGGCATACGACGTGTTTCCTTAGGATAGGGATGCACTACCTTGGACCTTGGAAGAATAGGATGAGCACTTGGATTGTTATGATTAATTGAAGCTTAGCAGCTTGTTGCTCTACCCATGGATTTTTACATAGGATAGCCATACACATGAGTTTGAGGATCATAGACTTATATGATTTTGTTAAACCTCCTCTCGAGAGTCATAAGGATATGAATAGCATGAGTGATGATTGGAGTTGACCTACACAAGATGATTCTTTTGGTAATATGATGTGATTTGTTTGAAGGACTAGGTTGAACTATTGGCATCTCAGAAACTATGCTCAAGGCTGGGATGATAAACATTCACTCGCACACTAGAATCCTTGAAACCCTTACGCCTTACCAAGCCACATCATGGTCGGATCATGACCTTGGGCCTTGACTCTAGGTCGAGAAGACCCTACCAATACTCGACCACCACCGATACCCCAACCTATACCCTATGTACCACATGGGCAACTCTTCACGGAGTACTCGAACAAGCTGGTTGTCATCGTTATTTGATGACATACTTGTCTACCCGAAGACGGAAGAAGAACCGTTCAGCTGGTTAGGGGATTTCTGAAGACCGCCATGTCAAGGAGGAAGAACCATACCAACCACCATCGTCAAGGAGTGAACTTTCTCATCGAAGACCATGTGTATCTGCAAGCCACTTCTCTCTAAGGAACCAAGCATTTCCATGACAAGGAAACCCACACCAAGATTCATCGGCCCTCTTCGAGATCACTCCAAGATTTAACAACCCCCTCTGAGATCACTACAAGATGAAGAGCGGATGGCTACCAGCTAGAGTTACCACCTGACTCACCCACTGTGCACAACATTTTTCCACATGACACCACTCCAGAAACATTTCCAACTTCCTAACTAGCCCGGTCTCTACAAGGACATCGATCACCAAGCCATCGACCCCTAGCCCAATCTAACCTACCACGAGCTACACATTAGCAACCTGGATCAAGAAGAACGTTGTACACGAAGCCACACCATCAAGTACTTCAAGTTCAATGGAGCACCACACGGAAGAAGAAGCAACATGAGGACTTGAAGACTGCCCCAGATCCAAGTTTCCCTATCCCTTTCCGCGCCTAGTCTGGGAATCTCGGGGACGAGATTCTTATAAGGGGGGTAGGTCTGTCACACCCTGATTTTCATGCCACAACACTTAATCTAATAAACATGATAAAATGTGGTTTGGCAAAAACTTTGGAGTGCTTTGGAATTTGCTTGGTTTGATTTTTGTGTGTTGTTTGCAAGTACTCTAAAAATCAAATAAATTCTCCAACTCTTATACTCCTTCTCCTTGATCCAAAAACCTTTCCCAGTGATCATGCCATGTGTATAGGACGTAGAAATATTTTCTTACAAAAATAATTTGGCCAAATAGTATTTTCAAAAATTAGTTTTCCAAAAACCCCTGAATTGAGATTTGCACTGGAAGTACATAATTAAGGGCAGTAAAAATCTTTCCAAAAATATATTTGACTCCTACTAGATATAGGACACCCACAAACCACAAAAATATAGTTTTAACAGTTATTTTCCTATTTTATTTAAAGGCTTTTTCTTAAGTCCAGAAATGGTCTTTAATAGGTTAAAATTATTTTAAAGCTTCAAAAATATTTGATAAAAATCAGGAGAACTCAGTGGACATATATTTTCCATATATAAGAGTTTCAGAACATGGTCATGTTCAAAATATTGGACAAACCTCCCAAAACCATTTCTGCCCATTTGAAGGATTAGAAATATTTTTACAGGAAATATTTTCATAAAAATCCAAGAAAATTCCATCATGTCACAAATGCCCTATTTGGTGATCTTCCCAAGTCTCATGTCATGGAGAACAGTATAACCCCCTGAAACCCTCTCAAAACCATTTCTATCCTTTTTCAAGTTTGAACAACTTTACATTATCAAACTTGTCCAAATGCTCCCATACTTGGTCCACATGCTAAAATGGTCTAATTATTCATCTATACCAAGTGGCACAAGTTGGAGAACAAGTTAACTTGATGAAAGTGCCCCAAAACCCTTCCTGTCCAGAACCTAATTTGAACGACTTTACATTGGCAAATTTCTCCTTTTGATATCAACTTTTGTGGAAATGTTCAGAACCTCAAATGATGACACTACACTAAGTGGTGCATCAAGGAGCATAGCTTTGCATGACTAAATCTTGAAAAGTCCATTTCTGTTGATTTCTAGGGTTTTCAAAAGTTGCATTGGCAACTTTGTCCAAATGAACTCAATCTTGGTGGAACCTCTTATTTTCTCATGCCATTTGACCATGTCAAGCCTCATGACAAGGGAAGTCCATTTGGTTGCCCAAACCTACATCAAACACCTTCTGGCAGAAATTTAAAATGCATGTTTTGTCCATTTCCACTAATCTCCTTGAGTCCAAATTCGTACCACAACCTCATGTGATACTCCTCTAACCCCCTGCATCTTTCCCTGCCCGAGAAGCCACGATGAAGGGGGGTGAAAAGCTCTTTTTCCCTCTCTGGACAGCAGCATTTCCACTCTCTCTCAACTCCCTCTCCCCTCCAGTGGATTCCCAGGGCATCCAATGCCATTGCCACATTGTTTACTCCCCCTTGCAGCTGCCAGACGCAAGTGGGTGCGTGAGGACGCAAGAAAAACCCGCGGGTGCCGGCCATTTGCGCGCTCTGGAGCACGTCAGCGTGCTCCCGACCGTTGACGCCGCGTCCCCCGACCACCTCGAGCCACCCCCTTGCACCAGTCGAGGTGCCTCGACGTCCGCAACACGCCACCATGCTGGCCCCCTCCTTCCCCTCTCTGTCTTGCCCATGCCGCGCGTCCCCAGAGCCGCCCGAGCCGCCAATGCGCGTGCGAGCTCGTGGCTCCACCCGGAGCTCTCCCCGCTCCTTCTCTCCCTTCCCCTGGCCATAGACCATCTCTTTAAATGCCCCGGACACGCACACGCGGGCCCCCGTGACCCCTAGCAACGGCAACGACCTCGCCGGCGCACCCGTCTACGGTGCACCTCGCCCCCTTCTATTTAAGGCCACCCCCGAGCCCCCTCCCTAGTCCTTTGGCTCTATCTCCCTCCCATGCATCCCCTGGACCAACCCACTCCCCTCCCCGCGCCCTCCAACCTCGTCCATGGCCGGAGCTGAGCCGCCGACCACCGCCTAAATTCTCGTCGTCCGGGCCCCCTCCTCCCCTCCTATGGGTTACGTTGCATCTCTACTGGCCCCGCGGAGCTCCCCCTCACTCCGGTTACTCGTTCCGACGGCCGGAGCGCCGTGCCCACCATCACCATCGGCCACGTCCGCCACGGTCGGCGTTCTCCTTGACCTGGTCCTCTCCGGCATGCGTGTGACCCATGGATGGATGCGCCCATTCGCGCTGACCACGCAGGTGGGTGGAACGTTGCCGGAGGGGGCCTGGGTTTCCGGCGCGAGCGACGGCAAGTGGCTCCTGCCGCTGGTCTGTTCGAGCGGGGGGAGGGAGACGAACCCAACAGCCGGGGCCCCCCTGTCAGTTAGCCAGCAAGGCGGAGCCGCTGGCTAGTGGGCCTCGCCCCGCCCCGTTAAGAGGAGACGGGCTCTGCCTGTCACCGCCTCCGCTCGGGGAAGGCGTACTCCCTCGAGTGCGCCTCCTGCGTCGACAGCCCGCGCGCGGCCGAGCAGCTGGGCCGGCCCGCTGCCTATCTCTCGCCTTGCGCGCATGATAAGGGTAAAGCCCCCTTTCCCTTTTTCTTTTTCCTAGTAGACTTCAAAAGCACTTAAATAAATCAAATTAACTCCAAATTTGATGATTCAAATTTCTAGGGGATCCATAAATCATGATCTATCACATGGTGCTGTTTGCACATTTTTGCAGGAAACTTTTCTTCACACATATTTCGTGAAACCCAATTTTCCTATTTCTGTGATTAACTTTAGAAAATCACAGAGAGATCATCCTTGATCCAAATGCCATGATTCAAATTCCTAGATGTTCTTGAGTTCATAACTTAGTTTATGAACATTTTTATTAATACTTTCTGTACCACACAAAAGAATGAGCCATTTCTTCATAGTTGTCAACTTTGCAAATTCATAATAAAATCATTTGAACTCCAAATCCAGTGAAACCAAATCCTAGATGCTTCTAAAATCATCCTTTGTTAAATGGGTGCCTTTGCTCATTTTTCAAAAATATGTTTCTGTACACTTCTTGCAAATCCATAAACCCCTTGATTCCATCATATCAAAATGTTTAGCAATATCCACTTACCCAATTCCAGTGAAACCACTCTGGTTAATTTTCATATAACCAGAGATGTCCTAGAAAAATCAAATTAATATTTTTAGAGCACTTTTATTTTCTCCCTTGTTGTGTTGCCTATTATGGTTGCTTCCGGCGTTAGTTGACGGAGTAGACGGAGTACTTGGAGAAGGACCAGAAGATTTCAAGACTCTGATGAACCAGGCAAGCAGCCCTTTGACCATGTCCATGAAACCCTTTTTATGCATGTCATATATCATTTTGCTATTATTGCATCGGAATCATGATGTGATGGTAACCACTTTGATGGGTTGCCTCTGTTACTTCCTTGTTGATACTTGCATGGTGCATGACCCTACCTCCTTATGAGGGTTATGCCGATGGGAGAAGATAGGATGCTAAAGTAGATGCTACGCCAATGGGACGGGTATATGCAGGGTGACGGAGGCAAGTATGCTCCCAAAGACTTTTTGAAAACCCCGCGGGTGCCACTAATGCCCGAGGGAGATGTTGAGCTAGGTACCCACTTGACAAAGAAGTGGTGTACCGGAGAAGGATATGTGAGTGTGGTTTCAAAAACGGATTGGTTTAAGTTGCGACCGTTATTCCAACCTTACATGCGCAACCACACTACCCTTATGTGGGAAATGGCATTATTGATTACCTAGGCCGATACTAGCTTGGAGCCCGCATTACTAGTGATGGGAGAGTTGGTTGTGCGCTCTCTCGGGACAGGGTCGTGCCAGGTAGGGCAGCCAAGAACAGTTTTATGAGGCACCGGGCACACCGTTGGTACCCCGTGCCAGTGGTATGTGATAAATATGGGAGCGAGGCTCCACAATTTTAAGATGTGAAATGTTGGGCACGGGGGTTACTACCAATCGAGTGGACTCCATGTTAGTGTCGTCTAGGGAAAGATAGTGATCGGGTGCTTACCCCGGGTAC
Source organism: Aegilops tauschii subsp. strangulata (assembly GCF_002575655.3). Classification (NCBI taxonomy): domain Eukaryota; kingdom Viridiplantae; phylum Streptophyta; class Magnoliopsida; order Poales; family Poaceae; genus Aegilops; species Aegilops tauschii. The sequence goes on along the minus strand of NC_053037.3, from coordinate 202,489,655 downwards.
TTGAGGTACCGCGGGTCGTGGATGACACGGAAGTTCCCCGGATCTTGTGGGTAAAGTGTGCAACCTCTGCAGAGTGTAAAACTATTCGAATAGCCGTGTCCACGGTCAAGGACAGTTGGGTAACCGCTCTTGGGCTACGTCCACATGTTTACGAAACCCGGTGAGTGTGTATGGATGAGTGGAAAGAACTACTTGGGTCAAGTCAAAGGACTTGACATGATTGAGTTGGGTTGGTGCCCACTCCATTTATGTTGATATCTGTAACCTGTCCTGAGTGTTACTTGAATTCTCATGATGCATGCTATGCAAGTTGTTGAACATGTAATAGCACTCAAAACCGCATGGGTCCGTCCCTGCAGCATGTATCATCCTTGCATTTATCCGAGCTAACTTGCCTCCTTGCATGAGTTACCTTATGATTATCACCTGCTTGCCTGTTGCCCTTCGCGGCCTCCCGCGTTGCTGACCGGCCTCCTACTCATCCCTACGCATGCTGGCACGGCGCTTGTGCTTGGGTCTGTCCCTACAACGCTGACAAATCTGAGTGGTCGAGCTCTGGCTCGCGGCCCGCTCCGCGCACGTCACCTCACCAGACCCTCAGTGCCTTCATCTTCTTGCGGAAAGACCAGCGGCAGGACAGCAAGCGCGATTACGAGCCATATCTTCCTCTCAAACTAACCCGCAGGGACCTCCGGAGCTTGGCTATGGGTGGCCTCGCCGGCCGCCCTCCTTCCACGCGATTTGCTTGCGCGTTAAAGGGGGGCTCCTGAGCATCGCGCCTCAGGAGCTCCTACTGACTCTCTAGCCCTCACCCCCTGGCCTTGACCATGGCATCGCGACCTGACATACCAGCAATGGCTGAGCTTGCTCGAGGGTCGGGACGCGAGGATGCAGAGCATTTAGACGAGCAAGGAAGGGGGAAGCCGACGTGAGCCTCACCTAATAATACTGCCACTGAAGCGCAAATCGGGCGCTGTACAAGGAACCACCTCGGACTCAACAAGATAAGTCACATATTCATGTTAGCACGACGCCGCAATTGGAATTTTCCGTTCGGGCAACCTTGCTCTGGCAATGCCGCCTTCCTTTTCTATCTTCAGGATGCTGCTTGCACGCCAAAGGGGACCTCTCGAGCATCGCGCCTCGGGGGCTCTTACCGGACCTTGGGCCGCTCACCTCCTGGCCTTGACCACGGCATTGCGACCTGGCATACCAGTGATAGCTGAAGCCTGCCTGGGGACTGGGACATGTCGGCGTAGAGCGCTAAGCTACCGTGAGGACGAAAAGGGGGGACAATGCTAAAGCAACACGCGCAAACACGAACATCATAATGGGAATACTAAGCATTGGTGCAAAAGCACTACAGATTCTTTACACACCCCCACGGGGTTCATCTCGATTCCTCGCAGGGAACAATAGAACAAGGCTTCCATAAGTCCTAACTACGGACCTCGCCGTCGACTCCATCATCAACACTGGGCCACGAGGGGCTGACACCAACCCCATCCAGATCATCGACGACGACGAGCAGATGCCGTTGCCACGCTCCGGGCACAGCGAGAGCTCGGGGGCACGAATCTGTCGTCGCTCATCTCTGGAGACTCGTCAAGCTCAGGTGAGTCGCTGGACTCCCAGGAGCCGTTGCTACTGCTCAAGGAGCTGTCGGCAGGACTGGGGGCAGGCTCAGTGCCTGCTGCTGCACCATCCTGGCTGCCCCCTCCAGGGCAGCACTCCAGGCGGCAGCCTTCCTCGTCGAAGACCTTGAAGAACATCGTGGAGGCACCGTCGTACTCAAAATGGATGGCGAGGGCCCCCTCCGTGCGGCAAGCGCGGGCGACTTCGCCCCATCCACGAGTCATGAAGATCTTGCCCGGGGAGACGACCTCGACCTCCGCCCCCGTCGCCGGAGTGCTGCACTCAGCGTGCTGCAACCACAGCTCGAGCGGCCCTCTCCGCGGCATCTCTTCAGCAAAGAACCACGGAAGCTTGATCCACGTGCGCAGTGGCATCCCCTCTCATACCACGAACTCGCGCGAGGAGCCCTCGGCATGGGTTCGTAGGTCGGCGGCTCGTGCCACCATAGCCTGGCCACCACGGCCGTGACGCGAGCGGCGCGGGGCGCTGCCTCCTCCTCCGGAGCCTTGCGCTTGGGCGTACAAGGGCAGCGGGTACCCGGGAGGAGGCCGGTCGTACCATGGCCTCGTCACCTCCAGCCTCGAGCCAGCGTTGCGGGAGCAGCCAAACCTCTTCTTTGGTGGAAGCGGCCCCTAGCCCTCGCGGGGGACTTTGCCCTTCTCAGCAGCGGAGTATCTCCTTATCGGTGCCTTGAGTGTCGCGGCAAGACCGCGAGGCGAGGAGTCCCGAGGCATCAAGCAAAGGTTTCCTTATCGGTGCAACAAGACCAAGACCAGCAGGACGGTAAGACGGAGGTCATCGCGGAGCCCACAACAGCGTCACCACCAGAGCCTTTGGCAGGCGAAGACTACTTTCGTCAGGATAGCTTGTCCTAGTTGTCTCCCTTCAAAATTGGCCGTTGTGGGATCCCTTCCCGCCTAACATTTGGGAAGAGGACCAGGGCCTCTGTCGGTGTCCTGGGAACGGGGGTCCCCAAACTTGTCTACCTTCGGCCCATGGTGTGGCCCCACCAGCGGCCTACGGCCCATCTTCATCAACAACCACTCAAGACCCTCGCGAGGGGCCAAGCCTCATGAGGCGGACGACACAATACCTCCTCAGGGGTAGCTTCGCTAGGCTGGCTCAGGAGGAGCAGAGATATCAAGGCGGAGGGGCACCTCGCGAGGTTCGCATCACGTGAGCCATGACGACCGAAGCCAGGCGGGCGCCAGTGGGCGCAGAGTACCAGTTGCCTCTTTACTGTTAAAGGGGCAAGCGCAGGCGAGGAGTCCCGAGGCATCAGGCAAAGGTTTCCATATCGGTGCAACAAGACAAAGACCAGCAGGACGGCATGACGGAGGTCATCGCAGAGCCCATAGCTACATCACCACCAGAGCCTTTGGCAGGCGAAGACCACCTTTTGTCAGGATAGCTTGTACTAGTTGTCTCCCTTCAAAATTGGCTGTTGTGGGTTCCCTTCCCGCCGAACATTTGGGAAGAGGACCAGGGCCTCCATAAATAGGACTAGCCACCACCATAGGGAGGACATGCGGGATTCAGATCATCCACACACACACACAAGCTCACGGAGCTCAAGAACACCTCACCTAGGAGGCTGTTCTTCCCTTGTACTTGTTCATCCCCAGCTTACAAGGCAATCCACCACACCACATTGGAGTAGGGTATTACGCCACAACGGTGGCCCGAACAAGTATAAACTCTTGGGTCCCTTGTTCTTTGGGTTCGGCGAGCTAGGCCTTGAGATCGTTACGCGAGTGAGCTAGAGAGGGAGAGAGATCTTCGTGCGCACCCCAGTGTTCGAACCTAAAGGGTTTGCCGGAACCCAGAATCCGACATATGGCGCGCCAGGTAGGGGTGTGCTAAAGCCTTTCTTCCGTTGATCCGTGTACCACTGCTTCACTGTGTCCATGGCCGACGCTCGCCGAGCTCGTGCTGAGCGCCGGGCCGCTCTTGCTGCCCGCGTCGCTCACACGGCGCCCGTTGGCGGACCTCCCCGCCGTTCTCCATCACCCGCTGCCAACGCCGCCACCGGCCCGACGGGAAACGAGCAGCAAGCTTCATCGCTGCACCCCACTGTGCGGCGGGACGGCCGCACCTCCACCCCGTCGCTGACTCCGGCCGACTCATTGTCCCACGCTCGTCGCGCACCCACAGACGCACAGGCCGCGCTGCTCATGGCACGCGAGCTCCTGCATTATCGCCCGGTCGATGACCTCTATGAGGACTGGCTGGACCGCATCGCCGAGCTCGTCAGCGCCGTTGGGGGCTCCCCCGCACCATCCCTCTCACTGCCTAGCCCGCCTCCAGCTGCACCTCCACCACCGCCGCATCAAGACAGCGCCCTAGCACCAAGACGCGCGGCCCCTCGGCGTGATCCGTAGCGCCGGGCGCCCGCGCACGAAGAAGGAAGCTGCCAAGAAGTCTCCTGACCACAACAAAATGCCCCTGCACTTTGAGCACCGCGGCGCAAAGACCGCGTGCCGCCTGCAACGGCGGCGCGTGGATACCAGGATGAGGCTCCGCCTCCGCGACGGGCTCCGGTGACCACGGCAGGCTATCGTGCCTTCACTCCTGAGCTTCGTAGCATCGTCTGGCTTGGCAAGTTCAAGCCAGACCTGCCTCCGCGCTACGATGGCACTCCCGACCCTGTAGAGTTCTTGCAGCTCTACGAGCTCGGCATCAAGGCGGCCAGCGGCGACGAGAAGGTCATGACGAACTGGTTTCCCATGGCCCTCAAAGATAGCGCACGCTCGTGTCTTCTGAACTTGCCCGTGGGGTCAATCTCCTCTTGGGGTGAGATGCACGAGTGATTCGTCGCCAACTTCCAGGGCACTCGCGACTGCCCGCCGGCCGCGGGTGACCTACGGTGCATCAAGCAGCAGCCGAGAGAGACCCTACAGAAGTACATCCAGTGCTTCAACAGCGTTCGCCTCAAGATTCCCAAGGTGACGGATGAGGCCATCATCTCAGCGTTCTCCGATGGCGTCCGCGACGTCAAGATGAAGGAGGAGCTCGCCATCCACGAGGAACTATGCATGGCCCTAGAGATGCTCGACATGGCGACCAAGTGCGCACGAGCGGAGGAGGGGCGCCTCTCCCTCCTCTCCCTCCCTGCTGCCGACCCAGAAGAGAAGAAAGCCAAGGCCAAGGATGTGAAATGCAAGGGAGGAGCTGTGCTCGCGGCCAAACCAGAGAGGAAGCGTGACCGAGATCACCCAGAGTCATCCAAGAGTAGCCGTCCATTCTGCGACTTCCACAACGTACACAGCCACAACACCAATGACTGCCAAGAGCTCAGGGCCATTCGTGATGGACGCTTCGGTCGACACCCCGAGCACAACTACCAGGGCTACGGCCGAGGAGGAGGACGTGGTGGAGGACGCTGGGACGACAGTGGCCCTCGCCAGGAGTGGCGCGACCGGCCTCGTGAGGACCGCTGGCAGGACCAACCTCGTGAGGGCGCTTGGAGGGACCAGCCTCGTGAGGACCATCCTCAGGGCAACTCTGGCCTCCCTCTACTGCCGCTGCCACCAAGGAGGAACGACGACCACCATCAGGATGAGGGGGCTGTGGGCTTCTATGAGCCTCGCGCCATCACCTGCATCTTGGGTGGTGCTCAAGCCCCAGCCTCTCAGCGCATCTTCAAGTAGTTTGCTCGTGAAGTAAACGCGACCCTTCCCAGGCTCGAGGCCACGCGCCCGCTCATGTGGTCCAAGTGCGTCATCACCTTCAGCTCGTTAGACCAGCTCAAGTGCGCAACAATTGCCGGCGCCCTCCCGATGCTCTGCTCACCCGTCATCAGCAATGTTCAAGTCACCAAGACCCTCATCGACGGCAGCGCCGGGCTCAACGTCCTGTCCGTCGAGACGTTCGACAGCCTCCAAGTGCCATACGATCAGCTACATCCTACGAAGCCCTTCTCAGGAGTGACTGACGGCTCGACCAGCCCGATAGGGCAGGTCCGCCTCCCTGTCACCTTCGGCCAGCATAACAACTACCACACCGAGCTCATCGACTTTGACGTTGCCCACATCCGCCTACCGTACGACGCCATCCTTGGGTATCCTACCCTGGCCAAGTTTATGGAAGTGACCCACCACGGCTACAAGGTCCTCAAGATGCCAGGGACCGGTGGCGTCATCATGGTCGCCTATGAAGAAAAAGATGCAGTGTGCTCCCTCGAGCGCGCCTTCCAAGCTGCGGCAGTCGAAGACCCCGACAACGAAGGCACCCTGTACCCTCCTGAGGCCATCCCCAAGAAGAAGAAGTAGCTACTTCACCTAGGGCCTCAGGACAGCGGCGTTTCCAGCGGCACCACCTCAGGATCTCCGCCCACAGCTGGGGCGCCACCCTCCCTCGCATAGGAAGGTGCGCCCGGCGCCCTCCTCGGGCAGGGCTCGGGGGCTCTCTTCTAGAGGGCCTCAGACCTAGCCAACATCACGAGGGAAGTGCTCGGGCACCATGTGGAGGCGTGCTTCACCGCACGTTTCCCTCAAGAGGGCGCAGGGCGTGGAGCGCCCGGTGCTAAGGAGTTCATCACCAAGGCAACCCAGGAGCTTCGAGAGGCAAGGACCATACGCGGCGACCGCCGCCCACCACCCGGTGTAGCTCCCCATCCTGGCAAGGACGGCGGGCTGCGCGTCTGCGTCGACATTCCAGGGCTCAACAGGGCCGCATCTCAAGAGCGCTTCTGGCCTTCGCGCGTTGGTCGGTGCGAGGGTCTACGTCACAGCTATGTTCACATGCCATTTGGCCTGCCGAACGCGGCTGTCACCTTCCAGTGCCACTTACGGAGTGTCCTGGCGGCTCAGGAGGCCAAGTGTCGGTGTCAAAACTGACAGATCTCGGGTAGGGTGTCCCGAACTGTGCGTCTAGGATCGATGGTAACAGGAGACGGGGGACACGATGTTTACCCAGGTTCGGGCCCTCTCTATGGAGGTCATACCCTACTTCCTGCTTGATTGATCTTGATGACTATGAGTATTACAAGAGTTGATCTACAACGAGATCGTAATGGCTAAACCCTAGAAGTCTAGCCTATATGACTATGGTAATGAGTGTCCTTTCTGGACTAATCCCTCCAGTTTATATAGACACCGGGGGGATTTAGGGTTTACATAGAGTCGGTTACATAAGAAGGAATCTTCATAATCGGTCACCAAGCTTGCCTTCCACGCCAAGTAGAGTCCAATCCGGACATGGGTATAGTCTTCGGCCTGCATGTCTTCACAGCCCATCAGTCCGGCCCATGGATAACAGGCCGGACGCCCGAGGACCCCTTAGTCCAGGACTCCCTCAGTAGCCCCTGAACCTGGCTTCAATGACGAGGAGTCCGGCACTCAGATTTTCTGCGGCATTGCAAGGCGGGTTCCCCTTTCTGAACTCCAAGATAGTCTTCGGACGCGATAACAGTATCCGGACCTGCCACATACACACCATACATAACCGCAGAGAGAATATATATATATATATATATATATATTCACACGAGTTCTATCCGCTGACAGCTTTTTGGTAATATGACATCATCCCTGCTTCAGCCATTATTTGCGAACCGCATTTTAGCTGGCTCGTCGCCCCACGCCCTAAGATGCGTTTCAATTGGCGTGTCTCATCCGAGCGGAGATCGTGTCTCCCCTTTTTTAGGGGATTCTTGTCAACCCGGACGTGGGTGACCCAACCGTCGTTTGGGTACAACTCCTTGGGAACAGGCAAGTGTTGAAGCCCGGGAGGAGGCGCTTAATATTCACAGTCTCTATATAGGGGTACCGCCCCGTATTTTTTCTTCAGGCTTGCTTCTTCCTCAACCCTTGATACCTCGAGTTCCAACACCCGGGTTTCGACCAGCACAAGCTCCGATCATGTCCGGATCCAACCGTCAAGGCCGGCGGGTGGCTTCTTCTGTCACAGAGGAGGATATTGCAAAGCTTCAAGCGGCCAGATATCTGACCACAAAAATCCTTCATCGGCTCCCTGCCGAGGGGCAGATTATTCCTACCCCCAGATCTGGTGAGAGGGTCGTGTTCCTGTCCCACTTCCTTCGCGGGTTAGGGTTCACACTCAACCCCTTCGTCCGAGGGCTCATCTTCTATTACAGGCTAGATTTTCATGATCTGGCCCCGGACTCTATTCTTCTTATATCGGCGTTTATCGTCACGTGTGAAGCCTTACTCCGAACTCCTCCGCACTTTGGCTAGTGGCTCAAGACGTTCAATGTGAAGCCGCAAGTGATAGAGGGGGAGCAGGCAGAGTGCAGTGGCGCCACAGTGGGCAAGCTCGCTAGCACTGTTTGGTTTCAGGGATCCTTCGCCGAATCTTCCGACTTATGGCAGCAGGGGTGGTTCTACATCACCGAGCCTTGTGGCTCTAAGTAGGCAACTGCGCCTGCGTTCTGATCCGGCCCCCCAATTCGGCTTGCTTCATGGATCAATGAGGGTTTGGACTAGGGATTCGTTGATGAAGTGCGGACTCTACAGGGTCGCATCAGAAGCCTTGCTGAGAAGGGCATCGATATTGTTGATGTTATTCAAGTAATGCTGGTCCGCCGGACTCTGCCGTGCCAGCGCCGGCCTCGCCGCATGTGGGAGTTTAACCCAGAAGGGCTGCGGACTCTTCGGTACTTCTTCGGCACTACGCACAAAGGAATGAGGAGGTTGTTTTTCGGGGAACGAGAACAATGGCCAGCCACCACCGAAGACATCGGCCTCCACAATAATCATTCGACCACCCCGGTAAGTATTACACTTCCAAATACCCTGTAGTCGAGCGTCCCATAACAAGATACTGAGCAATCCGTCTTTTCACAGGGCTGCATAAAGAAGGTGGAACGGGTCAGGTGTCCGGCTCCTCTTCCCGAAGACCCAGCTACTCCAGCGCTAACAAGGATGTTGGCCTCGGTACCACGCCAGGCGCCAATCAGGGAGAGCAAAGAGGAGAGCGAGAAAGCCCAAGAGGACCTTGGTTATGGAGGTAAGTCGGACACTGAGTCTAGAGAGATCGACCTTTCCTCGCCTGAAGACAGGGGCGAAAAAGGATCCAGTATCCCTTCTCCTAGCAGGAGGAAAAGGGCCGCCTCCGAAGATTTGGAGGGCGGTCTTCTAAGAGGAGCAAGATGCCTCCAGCGAGTGGCTCGGGTTTGGGAAGCGATGCCGCTGAGCAACTCCAACATGGGGACAAGCCCTCGGCCAAACTGTAAGTGAATCCAGGGTACTTTGATAGCGTCCGCTTTGTTGCTGTTAACCGAAGATATTCGTAATGCGTCCATGCATTTTTACAGGTCAGCACAATATTTTTCTGGGCAATCCTCTTCTTCGGGAAGTCTCCTCCCAGAGATGATGGAGAGCGAGACGCCTCCTCGAACCTCCTCGCATAATAAGACAGATGACTCTGAAGTGTCGTCGTGGAGGGTCCCTTTTAATCAACCAGTTGCACAAGGGACAAAGGCGGCAGTGCCCGAAGGTGGATCTCCGACTGTCCGGTAGTTCGGGGTTGGTGATAGCAAAGGCCCCGGACTATCTGGCTCGCAGCCGACAGTAATTATGAAGACGGGTGAACAGATTCCTTCAAAGGATGACTGTGCCCCTGGAGCAGTGTCCGGAAACCCGAAGAATCCTGATATATGGTGGGACATGTTGCGGAAAGCATCTGTCTCGGGGGAGCATCATACCTTGATGGGTACAGTGATTGAAAAGATTTCGTCCGCGAAGAGCAGATTAAATGAAGCCTTCATGAGCCTACTTTTGTGAAGATGTGCCTGTGTATAGGTAGTAGCCCCTGAGACTCAGGTTGTCTTCCATTAGGAAGCAAACAGAGGATAAAAAATTATCGTTTTGAGGAATAACCCGATGAGCTTGAACATAGGCTGCTTCCCCCTTGGCTACTTCCCGGACTATGGAGATTGCCGAGCTACAGCGGAAGCTTGACGTGGCAGGGGATGATCTTGCATTAATCAACACGCGTCTTGACGAGTCGCAAGGTATGTATTCGGAGCGATCCTCATACGTTGTTTGTGGTATAAATATGATGCTGAGATTTTAGATGCTTGAATGTGCGTGGCTGCAGATGATGCTGCCGCCGTTGAATTTCTTCGAGCGGAGCTGACCCGGGCCAAGGAGCAGGTCCATCGTAGCAATCTGCTGCCGAAAAGGCATCGGCTGAATTAAAGGCCGAACAAGCTGCCCGGTGCCAAGGTGAGGAGAAGATATCCACGATGACACTCGAACTGGAGAATGCCACTAGCCGCTGCGAATTTCTGGAGAAGGAGAATAAAGCCTTAACGGCTGAACTTGACAAGGCCCGACAGGAGGCGAGAGAAGCGCGATCAGAATCCAGAGCAATCCATGAGGAAGTTCGGCAGGCGAAGGAGATTGTGGCTGGAAAGCCTTTTCTGCTGCAAACTAAGTTTGGTGACCCGGACTATGCCCAGCTTAACCAAGTGTGGAGTTCTCCGGGCGAGTATTTGGACTTGCCGAAGAGTTCTTCTGATGCGGCGCGGTATTACCAAGCGCGAGATGGATATGCAACGGAGAAGCTTTTTTGGTCGCAGTTTGGTGCGTCAAAGCGCCCTCTGCTGCTTAATGAACAGATGTCCCAATGGGCCGAACTTCATAGGATATCCGGCGCTGCAATGAAGGATGTCATAATCCGGTTATGGCCAATCGAGCTTGCGCCGAATAGCTATTTCAGTTTGGTGCAGAAGCTTGTTGACGCGGTGCCGCGTATCGACACTGTGAAGCGGTCAACGTGCATTGAGGGTGCACGGATGGCCTTCGCCTGAGTCAAGACATTCTGGGGGAAGATGAAGGCCGTCGATGTTGCGACGAAGAGTCCACCCAAAGGCAAGGACCGTCCGGAACCGGAGCATTATTTTGAAGACGTCCTAGGGGCCGCCCGCCTGATAGAGGGTCAATGCTCGAAAGACATAATGTTCGAGTGAGGTGTATGATAATGGTAAAAGACAATTTTATAGTTAATCTATTTATATGTTTTTGCTTGAAAGCTTGAATTCCTCCTGTGCGGCCGTTTTTGATATAAACTGAAAGTTTTCCTGTCGTCGGCTTCAGCCCCCTCGTAGGAAGTACGGGGGTGTTTAGAAAAGCATTTAATCACTCTTTATCCAACGTCTTGGTCCATGAAGGAGGTGATAATGCGGCGAACCAGGCAATCAGACTATAGGGCGTTAACGCTTTCACTTAGCCATAGGAGTTTTATTATGGGGCTACGACATAGCCCCTGGTATGCATGCGACATAGGGCGCCTTACATGGTTGATCTTGAAAAAGATCCCTCGTGTGACATGGAGAATCTCTAAAGATTCCAAAAAGTATTCAAGTGGTTGACCAGCTCTCGCCGCATCATGATAGTCAGTTTTCGGCTTTCTCTACTGAGGTGCTCGTCCGGTTTAGACCAGGGCACAATCACAGTAGTTCTCCCTTTACTACCCTAGCCGATAGAGCGGAACGTAGGGTAGCAAGCACAGGAGCCGGGCAACCCAACTATTGACCCAAGACAATGATTCGGAGCTGATGCATATATGGCCAAACTTGCGACGCCGAAGTGCGCTTTAGAGCTGTTCGGGATTTTGCTGGCAATTCACTTGTTCCCATACCGGGCCCTTGGCAGGTTATGCCAGGGTATATTTGTGAAGCAAACGTGGCAGCCGTATTCCATGGCGAGACAACACGGATGATTAGTTCGGATATGTTTTATTGGGAACTGAGCGGTATGCCAATGATTACTTATGATATATATAAAAGCCATCTTCCCGGCTATTTGACATGCTCGGGGTTGGAGGCGGAGGAACAGGCATAGTACAGGCTCGAGAAATAGAGAGTGCGGTCTACAAAACAATTATTTTGGACCTCCTGTCGAACGTCTGTGCCGCCCGTCCTTGGTGGGGGAATCCTTGATGGAAATAGCCCCTTACGTGAGTATACGGATCCGGACTCCGATAGAGCCAGTTTCCGACGTTTGTCCTGTTCGTCACTGTCGGTGGGAAACGACACCTATGGGATCACAAGGATCCCTACTATGGTTGCCGGGTCGCAGGGTTGCAAGAAGAGCAGGATTAGTAATCAGCACAAGGATCGTTTACCCAGGTTCGGGCCGCGAGGATGCGTAAAACCGTAGTCCTGCTTTGGTGGATGTATTGAGTGTTCTTGAGCCCTCCAACTAGCTATGGTGGCTGAGCCATTTCAGAGAGCCGAATCCTTCTCTAGTACGCCATGGGCCACCTTTTATAGTCGAAAGGGGTTGCCACAGTGGCACACAGGAGGTGGAAAGGCGTACAGTGCTACGAGCTTATCGCTCGTATTACTATACAAGACGCATTTAATGCATCGCTTAGGTGTCCCCTTGCTTTACTGGGGCGGGAACGAGGCCTGTCCCGTCCGTCGCAGCTCCTCCTTGCTTCGACACGCGCCCTGGCCAGCGATGCATGCGGCGCCATGTAGGTAGGCAGGCAACTGAGGTGGTGCGGTGGTAAAGTCTTCACGGAGATCTGCATGCCGCCACGCAAGCGCTTGCTGAGTTGGCCTGGAAGTTGCATGCTGCCACGCAGTTGCCTACCCAGCTAGTTGGGCTAGCAGCTGCATGTGAACGGCGGTTGAGACTTGGCTGGTGCAGGCCTGGAGGTGGCCCTGCTGGCGCCCTTGGCGAGGGCCTTGCCGGGTGGCCCGGCAAGGGTCTTGCCGTGGCGTGCTGTCGTCCCCGGCAAGGATCTTGCCGGGGGTCTTGTGGCTCTCCTCGGCAAGGATCTTGCCGAGGATCGTTGTCTTTTAATCCTCATCTGATCTTCAATATTCCTTGTCTTCACAAAGATCTACATGCCACCATGGAGGTGCCTCCCGATCCCTGGCCCAACGTGGTTGATGGTGTTGGAGACCGTAGGCTCAAGGGTGGTGCGCTCCGCTGGTGTTGGACGAGCCGCCCCGACAAGGGCCTTGCCGGGGCCGCGGAGGCTGCCCCGGCCAGGGTCTTGCCGGGGGAACCTGCTTCGTCCCTCTGCGCTTTGTGGTCTCGGCCTTGGCGTTGCTCTGGCTGTCTTGTGCTTCGGTTTCACCTCGGTTCACCTCCCCTGTTCTGCTTGGTGCGGCTGTGGGCGCGGCTCCGACTGTCCGTGCACAGGTAAAGGGGTATAAAAGTGCGCCCCTTCTTTTGTACACGGACAGGAGCCCCCGGGCCTGGGCCACACATAAGCGCGACACGTTGTTGGGCCAGGCCCAAAACAGTGCGCGGGCAGGCGGGGCGGTTTTTACCGCGGTAAAACTTTTCGTCTGCTGCGCTTCCCCACGACCCACGTCGAATGCACGATGTGGAGGGGTGCGCCTGACGTGGTCGACATGCTTGGGGCGGTTCCCGCATGCATGCGTCACATCGTGGTAAAGAGGCGGCTTGTGCCTTCCTCGTAAAAAGAGGGAGGCGTGGAGGCGCGACTCATTTACTGGATGGACTCGGGTTGCAGTCTTTAAGGCGCCCACGCCCCCATGATCACGAGGCGGGGAACGGTCGCCTCACCTGTCTTTTCGACCCTGCCCGCCCGCCATGCGTCCTTCATGCAGGTGGCGAGTTGTGGAGGCGGGAAACCGGGCCATCGCTGGTTGGGGCAGCGGGTCGGTCCCAATTACCTGCGCCCCCGATGGCTGGATTGGTTGAGCGGGGCAGCCGAGCCCCGACCTCGCCCCTTTATATGGAGAGGAAAAGGGGGGGCATGGCACTCTGCACTCTTCTATCTTCTATCTCCTCCTGCTTCTGCTTCTTCCTCTCATCTGCCATGGAGAAGGGGAACCCCGGTCCCTCGAAGGTGGCGGTGAGGGTCGCCGCTCGACAACGCGTCCCTCCTCCTCCTGAGCCCGCGGTGGCGGAGCCGGCCACGAGGGGAAGGGGGAGGGGGTGAGGCCGTGGGCCAGGTCATGGCAGAGGTCGTGGTGCCCGGGGAAGAGGAGGACGGGGTAGCGCGCCGGCCTCGCCCCCGCCAATGATGCCTTTCCCTATGGAGGGCCATGTTGGAGACCAGCCTCACCAGTTCTTTATCAGGCTGCGCCAGCCTCCGCGTCACCGTCTTCGTCTTCCCGCGCCGTTTGCTCGGGAGATGGAGCGTGATCCGCCCCAGACCCTCAGATTGCACATGAGGGGCTGTGGGAATGGGGGCACGCGGGTCGACGTCGACTTCCCGGCTCCTCGGGTCATGTACCTCTGCCGTGGATGGAAGACGTTCGCTTGCATCCACGGCCTGACGGCGGGGCTCGTCCTCTACTTCAAATTAATGGAGGACGGCCTGCTCTCCGTCAAGGTCTTCGGGGATCTTGGAACTCGCCTGAAGTGCTGCGTGGAGATCTCCTCCGACGGAGATTCCAATGATGGAAGCTCTTCCTCGAGCGAAAGTGACGAGGAGGACAGCGGGGCAGATGACGGGGACAAGTCCGACTAGGCGTTGGACGCCCCGCGCCTGGGCGGGTGCGGCAGCAGCAGCATATGCACCTGGCCGCTCCTCCGGCGAAGTTTTGCCGGGGGAGGGGCCAGCTCCTTGAACTTCTCGGGGCCGTCTCCTTGGGCGGCTGGCGTCGGGGGGCTGCGGAAGAGGAAGTGGGCGGGCGGCAAGGCCGTCAACTCGGAGTACGCTGACACCGAGGCCTTCATCGCGTGTCCGGCGACCTGCCGCCTCGTATTCCAGCTCCTTTCTTGGCACCGTCTTCACCGGCCCATCCGTGGGTGGCCATCGAGGTGTTCTCTTGGTGCTTTCTGCTGCTCATAGTTTGCCTAGGCACCCCTTTTTCCCTTTCGCCTCCTTGACCTGCCTCCTGTGGAGAGGGACAAGAAAGGGATCACGGGCATCTCATCTCTTTTTTTAATCTGTAAGCCTTTGGGCCTTGTCAAATTTAAAGCTTGTAATCCCCCTTGTTCATGTTTTTCTTTCCGTACGAACTGTACCTGTATGGGACGTTTTTAATGAAAAAGGGTGCTTGCTGGTTCTTCGTGCGTGAGCGAGGCCCATGCCAAGGATGAATCCTTGTTTTTCTCATAATAAACGTTATCGCCCGGCAACAGGCCTTGCCGTTTCTCTTCTTCGGCCGACCGTTCTCGCGCTTTTGGCGGAGGCAGGGCGAAGTAGAGTTAGGCTCCTCGTTCATCTCTTCGCCACCGCAACTACTACCAAATTCCGACCCAGGAAGTAACTCTCGGGCAGAGGGAAAAAAGTAGTACGGTGGTTTTAAGACATAAACGAGGCTTCACATGTCCCAGTTCCATACAGAAACGTACAACAGGGGGTGGAAAAATTATCTGAATCCACAACCCCCGGCAACCTTGGCTCGCCGTGGTTGAATCCTTACATCTTCAGCCCCCGGCAGCCTTGCCTTGCCGGGGTCGGAGTGCCAGTTCGTTCTCCTTTTCCCAAGTGGCTCAGTAGAAGTGCCCTGCGAACCAAAGAAAACAGAAAAGACGCATACCCGACCTCTAGGCTAGGGGTTAGTCGCCGCTAAGAACTATCAACCCTAACCAAGGAAGAGACTCAACCTAGCATGCATGCTATAACTTAGGGCGCCATCGCTTCGTTTATTTATGCTCAGGGTCTGCGCTTGGCTTTGTACAGAGGGTTACATGCCTTGCCGGCAAAGCTTGTACAAAAGGTGGCTTGCTGGGGGGCCCGGCAAGCCGCGCCTTATGGGTAAAACTTGCGAAGATGCTCGATGTTCCAGGAATTACTCACTGGGATAGCATCTTTGGTCTCCAGGCGGACTACGCCGGGCCTGGTGACTCGTATTACCCGATAAGAGCCTTCCCACTTCGGCGTCAACTTGTTGGTATTCTTGGCCAACTAAACGCGCCGAAGAACAAGGTCGCCTTCCTCAAAGCTTCGGGCATGAACCTTGCGGCTATGGTAGCAGCACAAGGCTTGCTGGTAGCGTGCTGCTCTCACAGCCGCCCGAAGACGATCTTCCTCAAGGAGCATTGCGTCATCTTGCTGCAACTGCTCTTGCTCAAGCTCATCATAAGCGAGCACTCGAGGTGACCCGTATATGAGTTCCGTGGGGAGAACTGCCTCTGCCCCATATACTAGGGCAGAGGGTGTCTGACCGGTGGCTCGATTTGGAGTCGTCCTGATCGACCAAAGAACCGCCGGCAACTCGTCAATCCAGCGCCTTCCGCGCTTGTGCATCCTGTAAAAGGTCTTCGTTCTCAGGCCTCGCAACACTTTAGGATTCGCCCTCTCCGCTTGGCCATTGCTCCGGGGGTGTGCCACGGAAGCAAAACATACCTTGCTGCCGAGGTCTTGAACATACTACATGAAGGTGTGGCTCGTGAACTGCGTGCCGTTGTCGGTGATAATTCTGCTTGGCACACCAAAGCGGCAGACCAGTCCCTTGAAGAACTTGACGGCTGACTGTCCTATCACCTTTCTCACTACTTCCACTTTCGGCCACTTTGTGAACTTGTCGATTGCAACGTACAAGTACTCAAAGCCCCCGATAGCACGGGGGAAGGGGCCCTGTATATCGAGCCCCCAGACCGAGAATGGCCAGGAGAGAGGGATTGTTTGAAGGGCTTGAGCTGGTTGATGAAGCTTCTTTGAATGGAACTGACACGCTTTACACTTGGTTACTAGTGCCGTCGCATCCTGGAGGGCGGTGGGCCAGAAGAAACCTTGCCGGAACGCCTTGCCGGCAAGGGCCCTCGACCCTATGTGGGAGCCACATATGCCTCCATGTATCTCCGCCAACAGCTCCAGTCCTTCCTCTCGGGGGATGCACTTCAATTTCACACCGTTCAGCCTCCTCCTGTACAGGACGTCATCGACGAACTGGTACAGGGCAGACCGACGGGCTAGTTTTTCCGCTTCTTCCTGCTCCTCAGGAAGCTCCCCTGTTTGGAGGAATTAGACGGTATGCTATGCCCATGCCGGAGCCTGGGGCTCAACGGCAAGGACCAAAGGCATCTCTTCTGCCATGGGAGCGGCTGTCTCCATGGCCAGGGCTTGACGCCCTGCCGGAGCCAGTTGCTCTTGGGCAGGCTCAGTGTACACGGCAACATCCTTGTCGGCAGTCCCAGGGGGCTCGGCGGCAAGGTACTTGCCGTGACCTTATTTCCTCCGCTTGTTCTGCCCCATTGACGGTTCGACAGATGGCTGAGTTAACCGGAGCAAAAAGGTACCTGGTTCCACAGGTAGCTTGAATGCGGCATGCTTCGACAGGTAATCGGCGATGTCGTTCTCCGCTCGGGGAAGTGGTGACGCTACTCGTCGCGCACACCATGGGAGGAGCGCACAGTGGTCACCGGCGTGGGCGTCTTGGAGGTTGCTGCGCCGCCCGTGGGTGGCACAACGACACTCCTGGAGGGCCCCGTGCCACCTGCGGGGGCCCCAGCCCCATCTTTAGACTTGGTGGTATGCGGCCCGTCGCCTGGCGCGCGAACAGCGCCGCTCGCCAGGCTTTGACTTCCAGGGCGATGTTGGTGCTCGCGGACCGCGGCTCGGGTTCTGTTCGCGACCGGGCCGCTGCTCGCCCGTACTGGCACAGGCCGTTCGGCCCCCGACGAGCCGATCGCCATGGCCGTCTTCTTCTTGGGAGCCATGGCGATGAAGAAACGCTAGGCTAACTACTAGACCAGATTCTCACAATTGCGCCCCCTACCTGGCGTGCCAAAGATGTCGGTCAGAAACGACACCTATGGGATCACAAGGATCCCTACTACGGTTGTCGGGGCGCAGGGTTGCAAGAAGAGCAGGATTAGTAATCAGCACAAGGATCGTCTACCCAGGCTCGGGCCGCGAGGATGCGTAAAACCCTAGTCCTGCATTGGTGGATGTATTGAGTGTTCTTGAGCCCTCCAACTAGCTATGGTGGCTGAGCAGTTTTAGAGAGCCGAATCCTTCTCCAGTACGCCATGGGCCTCCTTTTATAGTCGAAAGGGGCCGCCACAGTGGCACACAGGAGGTGGAAAGGCATACAGTGCTACGAGCTTATCGCTTGTATTACAGGACAAGACGCATTTAATGCATCGCTTAGGTGTCCCTTTGCTTTATTGGGGGCGGGAACGAGGCCTGTCCCATCCATCACCGCTCCTCCTTTCTTCGACACGCGCCCTGGCCAGCGATGCATGCGGCGCCATGTAGTCAGGCAGGCAGCCGAGGTGGTGCGGTGGTAAAGTCTTCATGAAGATCTGCATGCCGCCACGCAGGCGCTTGCTGAGTTGGCCCAGAAGCTGCATGTTGCCACGCAGGTGCCTGCCCAGCTGGTTGGGCTGGCAGCTGCATGCGAACGGCGGTGGAGACTTGGCTGGTGCAGGCCTGGAGGTGGCCCTGCTGGCGCCCTTGGCGAGGGCCTTGCCGGGTGGCCCGGCATGGGCCTTGCCGTGGCGTGCTCTCGTCCCCGGCAAGGATCTTGCCGGGGGTCTTGTGGCTCTGCTCGGCAAGGATCTTGCCGAGGATCGTTGTCTTTTAATCCTCATCTGATCTTGAATATTCCTTGTCTTCACAAAGATCTGCATGCCACCATGGAGGTGCCTCCCGAGCCCTGGCCCAACGTGGTTGATGGTGTCGGAGACCGTGGGCTCAACGGTGGTGCGCTCCGCTGGTGTTGGATGAGCCGCCCCGACAAGGGCCTTGCCGGGGCCGCGGAGGCTGCCCCGGCAAGGGTCTTGCCGGGGGAACCTGCTTCTTCCCTCTGCGCTTTGTGGTCTCGACCTTGGCGTTGCTCTGGCTGTCTTGGGCTTCGGTTTCACCTCGGTTCACCTCCCCTGTTCTGCTTGGTGCAGCCGTGGGCGCGGCTCCGACTGTCCGTGCACAGGTAAAGGGGTACAAAGGTGCACCCCTTCTTTTGTACACCGACAGTCACCTGTTTTTAAAGGATAGGGAAGGAAGAAAAAATAAAAAGGAAAATAGATAAAAATGTTACTGGGGTGTTTGCAGGGTTGTCCGTATTGTGCTTCCGCCAATGCCCATGGTATCTTGAGTGCATAATGATGTATGCGTGGTACAAATTTTGTAGGCGTACGAAGTGGGCGGCGGAAGCCGGGTTGCTATTTCCGTTCTGGGAGTAGTTGATCCTCCGGTGCAGATTGCTTCTTACCCCTGGTGCTTCGTTGGTGAACCTTTCCGTCATCCCTGTCGCCTGGCGGCCTCCTTCCCTTGTGTTCGGCGTTGAGCTTGCCGGCCTGCTTAAGGACCCAACAGTTTCTGTTAGTATGATTGGCTGGTTTATCGGGGTGGCCATGAATCTGGCAGGGTCGGTCCAATATCCTGTCCAGGTTGGATGGTTCGTCGCGATTCGCCTTGAATGGCTTCTTCCGCTGTCCGGGCTTGGGATTCCTGAATCTAGCGTTGACCGCTGTGTCGCGTGATCTTTCATTATCATTGCGGCTGTTGTATTTGCTTCGTCGTGGCTTGCCGTTGCCGTCTCGGATTTCGGAAGTGCCCAGATCACTGGCGCTGTTGCTTCTACGTGTGAGCCAGCTGTCTTCTCCCGCGCAAAAGCGGGTCATCACCGCAGTGAGGGTTGTCATGGATTTAGGTCCTTCTTGGCCGAGGTGGCGTGTCAGCCATTCGTCCCGGACGCTGTGTCTGAAGGCCGCAAGGGCTTCCGCGCCTGGACAGTCGACGATTTGGTTCTTTTTGACTAAGAACCGAGTCCAGAGCTCCCTGGCTGACTCCCCGGGCTGCTGGACAATGTGTCTTAGGTCATCGGCATCTAGTGGCCGGACATATGTTCCTTGGAAGTTGCCAAGGAAGGCTTCTTCCAAGTCCTCCCAGCTGCCTATGGAATTTTCAGGCAGGCTGTTTAACCAGTGCCGAGCTGGTCCTGTTAGCTTTAGTGGGAGGTATTTAATGGAGTGGAGGTCGTCTGCACGGGCCATATGGATGTGGAGAATAAAAACTTCTATCCATACCGAGGGATCGGTTGTTCCGTCATATGGTTCAATATTGACGGGTTTGAATCCCTCGGGGAATTCATAATCCATTACTTCATCGGTGAAGCAAAGAGGGTGTGCGGCGCCTCTATGTTGGGCCACAATGCGACGTGACTCCGAAGGAGTCCATTTGTGGTTTTCGGCTCGGGCGTGGCTAGGTTTGTCATGTCCGAATAGGTAGCCGTCGTCATGTGTCGGGACATGCCCTCGCGATCCATAGGTCGATCTTGTGTGTCCTGATCTACTGTCCAAGTCCCGTCGGAGGTCGTCTGTACAACCAGGAGCTGTGTTATTCTTGCCTTTACGGTGAGGTAGGGCGGTCTGGAGTTTGCCTTGAGTTGCCACTTTGTCTGGACCGGGTTGTCGTCGACCTGCCGCATGGTGTGATAATCGTATGGGCTCCAATGCCTCGTTATCAAACTGAGGTAGCGATCTATGCTTCGGTAGGTTTTGGCTGGGCCATTAAGGCCGTATTCTTCGACGGCCAGGAATGTGGTCGATCTATCATTGAGCAGGTCTTGGTCAGCTTGAAGCTGCTGCTGCTTCTTTTCCAGGCTCCTTGCGGTAGCTATTAGCCTATGCTTGAAACGCTCCTGCTCGAGGGGTTCTTCGGGTATGATGAAATCTTCGTTGCCGAGGCTTACCTCGTCTTCGGAGAGCAGAACGTAGTTGTCGTCCTCCGAATTGTCGCTGGGCAGGGCCTATTCGTCGGGGCTGGCTTGCCCGTTTTCTTGTTCCTCCTGTTCGGATTTTGCTCCGACAGGGTCTTCATTGTGTTCGGCGTCGTCCGGGGTATTGTTTCCTCCGGTCCCGGTGTTGCTGTCTTTTGGTGTATCGACCATGTACACATCGTATGAAGAGGTGGCCGTCCGACTTCATACGAATGGCTGGTCTTGGCCTTGCTCCTTGTCAGCATCGCCGTCCGAGCTGTCAATGTCTTCGGAACCCCAGTTAAGCACGTCGGTTGAGTTTTCAACAGTAGCTATGAAGTGGGTGGCGGGTGGGAAGCAAAATTCTCCATCAGCCCCTAGTTCGAACCGAACATAGTTTGGCTGTGAGTCCCCTGCCAAGGACAGGTTTTTTAATGAATTTAGCAAGTCGCCCAAGGGCGAGTGTTGAAAGATGTCTGCGGCGCTGAACTGGAAGATCGATAACCGATCCAACTCGGTGTCCGCAGGCATACGTGGTTCGGAATTTATAGCCGAAAACGAGTCCGGAATTCCGTTGACGCATATATTGTAAGGTGTTGAGTCCGTGTGCGGCTCCAATGCCACGGACTCCGTGGCCTCGGACGGTATGATCTGCTCCGGATCTAAGGCCGTTGCAGCAACAGGAACCATCTCCTGGATGTGATCCGATTACAGATTTAAGTCATGTTCATCGGAGCGAGGAGGAGCGGTCACCGCGGTCTCGAACCCATTGAAGATCAAGTCTCCACGGATATCCGCGACATAGTTCAAGCTTTTGAATCTGACCTGGTGGCCAGGGGCGTAGCTGTCGACCTGCTCCAGATGGCCAAGCGAGTTGGCCCGCAGTACGAAGCCGCCGAACACAAAAATCTGTCCGGGGAGGAAGGTTCCTCCTTGGACAGCGTCGTTATCGACGATTAAAGGGGCCATCAAACCTTTTGTCGACGGCACAATGGAACTCTCAATGAAAGCACCAATGTCGGTGTCAAAACCGGCGGACCTCGGGTAGGGGGTCCTGAACTGTGCGTCTAGGATCGATGGTAACAAGGGACGGGGGACACGATGTTTACCCAGGTTCGGGCCCTCTCTATGGAGGTAATACCCTACTTCCTGCTTGATTGATCTTGATGAATATGAGTATTACAAGAGTTGATCTACCACGAGATC
The DNA here is from genome assembly GCF_002575655.3 of Aegilops tauschii subsp. strangulata. Classification (NCBI taxonomy): domain Eukaryota; kingdom Viridiplantae; phylum Streptophyta; class Magnoliopsida; order Poales; family Poaceae; genus Aegilops; species Aegilops tauschii. Next base: position 202,468,264 of record NC_053037.3, on the reverse strand, counting down.
ACAATGGCTAAACCCTGGAAGTCTAGCCTATATGACTATGGTAATGTGAGTCCTTTCCAGACTAATCCCTCCGGTTTATATAGACACCGGGGGGATCTAGGGTTTACATAGAGTCGGTTACATAAGAAGGAATCTTCATAATCGGTCGCCAAGCTTGCCTACCACGCCAAGTAGAGTCCAATCCGGACACGGGTACAGTCTTCAGCCTTCATGTCTTCATAGCCAATCAGTCCGGCCCATGGATAACAGGCCGGACGCCCGAGGACCCCTTAGTCCAGGACTCCCTCACCAGGCATCACGCAGTCCTGGCGGAGATGGCGACGGTCCTTGAGGAACCACCCGAGCCCCCGAAGCCTCCTGAGGCTCAGGGCCCTGGTGGCTCGTGAGGACATTTTCCGGTTACTTCAAGACTTCTTTGGCAACGATACCAGGTGACATTTTCCGGTTTACTCACTTGGGAGCGCCCCACGGGCTGCATCATTCCCAGGTCGCACGGGCCTGTCCCTGCGACACATATCTTCTTGCATCTTTAGTTTACCCTGTTGGGGGTGCCCCTTGGGCTGCATCATCCCCAGGCCGCACAAGTCCGTCGCAGTGGCATGCATTGTTCTTGCATCTATCTGAGCTAACTTGCCTCATTGCTTGAGTCCTTTCATGATTATTACCTGCCTGTCCGGTACTTCGATACCATGAGCGTTGCAAGACCACCCACAACCACCCTCACCACCGCGGAAGCCGCACACCGGTTGTCTTTCTTTAGGATTCTTTGCATGAGGAAGCTAGGAACAACGTCTGTGCTCGGGTCTGTCCCTGCAGCGTCGATAAACCCAACGACTGAGCTCTGTTTGGCGGGCCGGCTCCGTTCACGTCACCTCCTGGGGTCGTTGGTGTCTGGCCTCCTCATGTAATCACCTCAGGAGATTCATCCGGGGCAGGTTGCCTAACCATCTCGCAGGATCACACCAGCTATCGAGAATCAAGACCACGCGCAACCCGCCTTGAGGTAGGGCCTCGTGAGTCCCGCGGTGGCTCACGAGTGCCCAGACACACCTCGTCTAGCCCTGCCGTGCAAGCCATGTGTCAGGGCGGGGATGTACATGCCCCGGGGACTCCACTCAGAGGGAGCCCTCGCCCACGCACCAGTGGACGCACCATGCTCCGCACTGGCAGTCGACACGGTCGAGGAGCGGCTATGACCGTGCAAGTGTGGAAGCGCTATGCTCCGCGCTGGTGATAAACAACTAAGGGCGGCCTCACGGCCGCATCAACCTCCGGGAGCCACTCGGCTCAGTTTCCAGCCTCACCGCAACGCTTTCCCCTCGGGAGAGTCGCGCAAGGGGGCTTGGCACAGGGGCTACGCTCAGGTCACGCCTAGCGTACACCGCCCTGCCAGGTCCCTCGGACCTGGTCGTCGCGCGCCCCTCCTGAGTGGGACCTCGGCGAGGACAGGTATGAAGGTCTGTTTGAGTGTCAAGGGGGACTCCTGAGCATCGCGACTCAGGAGCCTAACTAGCCACGTAGCCCCTCACCCCTTGGTTCCGTCCTTGCGCGCCGGACGGTCCAATGGCGGCTGAGGTATGCGCGGGGTCAGGCCCTGCCGACGTAGAATACTAAGGCCTACCCTCGCGTCTCCTTCCCGTAGGCCGTTTGCGCGTCAAGGGGGACTCCTGAGCATCGCGACACAAGAGCCTAACTGATCACGTAGCCCCTCACCCCTTGGTCCCATCCTGGTGATCCCGACAGCCCAATGACGGCTGAGGTATGCGCGGAGTCGGGCCCTTCCGACGTAGAACATCAAGCAAACAGGAAGGAAGTCGCGGAATCTCAATAAAATATTACAAAACATATTGTTCCTTAAGCACCCACAAGAAGTTTTAACGCCTCCATGAGGCACGCCGCATGTTTCAGGAAAGTTCGCAGGAAAGTAAAACAAGAAGGAGCGCCATCATTCACCAGCAAGCCTATTCTTCAGCCTTAGGCGCCGTCGCCAAGAAGTGCCTTTCCGTCGGCAGCATCGCCGTCGGTCGTGTCGCTGGCCTTGGTCGCGGGGTCGCAGCACTGACAGCCGGGGGCGTAGGATCGATGGCGAGGAACTTCTACAACAGGGCCTCCACCTGGCCCTTCATGGCTTCGGCAGCGGCTGTGCAACGCCCTTCTTCCACAGGCTCGAGCAACTCATCAAGGTCAGCGTCAGGGTCACTAAGATGGAGGTGGCTGACGATGCGCGTCAGGGTAGATCAGGAGAGCGCGCGGGCCTCCCCTCTACCATGGGACCGATCCTGTCGACGACGTCCTCGAGTGTCGTGACAAGATGAGGGAGCAGCTGGGCAGGGCCTTCGTCATTGGTTGCCAGCGGCTTCTCCAAGCCCTTCTCGTAGAGCCCCCGCAGTCCTACACAGGACCTCTCCTCAAGAGACTTGAAGGCCGCCCGATCCTCGGAAAGAACCCTCGCCTTGGCTTCTAGCTTGGCCTTCTCCGCCTCCATCTTCTCCCCCAGTTTCTCTAGGCGGCTGTTTTCTGCGACCTGCGCCCTCGCCGACAGCTCCGGCTCGGCGTCATGACCATTGACTGCGTCTTACCGGGCCTTCATCTTCTCGTCCTCCGCCTTGCGATTGCGAGCCTCGGCCGCGCGCTCGTTGCGCATGGTCTCCAGCCCGGCCTCCATCGACCGACAACACTCCTTGGCGGCCTCGGTATCCTTCAGCGCCACCTCGCGGGCGGCCGCGGCTTGGTCGGCTGTCACATCCCTAGCTTCTGGTGCTGCCTAGTGTTTGCATCTTGCTTGAATCATGTTTAAATTTTTGAAACTTGAATTGAGGAATTTGGAAGCCTCAAAATTTAATTCAAGAAGGGCAAAGAACCTTGGAAAATTGCATTCAATGTTTCTCAGAATGTTCTTATTAACTGTTTGATATTTTTGGCAAGGCTTTTGACCAAACCAAAAATAATGAACATTTGTAAGGAATATTTTGGGCACTGAATTGAAATCATTATTGTATCTGAATTTGGAATTATATTCATAATATATGGGATATATTTTCAAATAACTTTGAAATGTTTTATGTGCTGTTGGAAAAGTCCGTCTAGCATAATAAAATTATTCAGAGTGTTTTGGCATTGTTTGAATTAATTTTGAATTTACAAGAAGTGGCAAAATAACTGAATAAAAAGAAAACAGAACAAAAATTAAAACAGAGCAGAAAAACTCACCTGGGCTTCTTACCTGTAGTAGCAGCCCACCAGGCGAGGCCACCTGGTGGCCCAACCCACCAGGGGCACACCCGTCTTCTACCACCTGCCAGTAGGAGCAGCTGCATGCTCGCACACGCGCGGCCGAGGAGGCCAGCTCCTCCCTGCCCCTCCCCGACGCGTTTGGACGACGCCACGCGATACCCCAGACCCGTCCAGCTCTCCCTCTCTCTCCCTCGGGCTCTCCCCCTCCTCTGGCTCTCCCTCCCTCACTCCTCTGCTCGCACCCGAGCACACCGTCACCGCCGCTCGCTGCCACCGCGCTCTCCGGCCACCCCTAGCCCTGTCGCCGTGTCCGGGAGCTCTGCTACGACCTCTTCTTCGTCCTCGACGAGCCACACATCGCCGGAAGCAGTGGAGCCTCGCCATCAAGCTCGACCCCGCCGCCTTTGCACCGAGATCGCCGGCAACGCTACGTCACCGTCTGGCCTCCCCCGAGTCAGCTGACCTGCTCATCGACCTCACCGTGAGCACCCGAGTCTTTTCCCCCTAGAGCCATGCCTGAGTTCGCGCCGTAGCCGTCGATTCCATGTTAACCGAATCATGCCGCCGCCCGAGCTCGCCGGTGACGAGGCACCGGTGACCAAATGGTCCCGTGCATATGCCCGTTGGCCTTGCGAGCTCTTGTAGACCCGTAGGTGCTAACTGCTGATCCTCCCGCGCGTTGCATCGTCGGTTCCATTGACGCCCGAGCTCTGGCCGCCGCCGAGGTCAACGCCGTGCTCAACTCCGGCCACCTCGCACCCTCCCACTGCCACCGCTGGATGCACACGAGCCCCAGCTCGCCGTAGAACCCAACCGCGTCGCAAGCCGTGCCCTGTGGGCGGTTTCCGAGCCATCCCACCACCGCGGCACCTCGCTGGCGAGTTAACCCCGGTTAAACGCCGGCCTAACTGCAGATTAGGCCCTAACCTAATAGCCTTAGGTCACTAACAAATGGGCCCCACGCCCTTAATTAATCATAGGTTTATCTCCCTGCTTAGATTAAGCTAATGCCCGTGGCCCCACCAGTCAGTTTGACTTGGCCACATCAACATTGAACGGGTCCACGTGTCAGCCTCTGTAGCTGACTCTGTGTCACTCATCAGTGGGCCCTAGTGGTCAAGTTTGACCTGGACCGCCCTATTGACCTGCTGACATCACCGTGACGCTTTGCTGATGCAGTAATGTGTCACACCCTGATTTTCATGCCACAACACTTAAGCTAATAAATCATGATAAATTGTGGTTTGACAAAAACTTTTGAGTCTTTGGTCTTTGCTTGATTTCATTTTTGTCTGCTATTTGCAAGTGCTCTAAAAATCTAATAAATCCTCCAACTCTTATACTCCTTCTCCTTGATCCAAAACCTTGCCCAATGATCATGCCATGTGTGTAGGACATAAAAATAATTTCTTGCAAAAATATTTTGGCCAAAAAGTACTTTCTAAATTAGGTTTTCCAAAAACCCCTAAATGGAGACTTGAACTACAAGTACTTAATTAAGGGTGTGAAAAATCTTTCAAAAATTATATTTGACTCCTATTAGATATAGGACACCCAGAAACCACAAAAATATAATTTTAAAAGTTATTTTCCTATTTTATTTAAAGGCTTTTTCTTAAGGCCAGAAATGGTCTTTAATAGGTTAAAATTATTTTAATGTTTCAAAAATATTTGAGAAACATTAGGGAAGCTCAGTGGACATATATTGTCCATATATATGAGTTTCAACACATGGTAACGTTCAAAATATTGGTTAAATCCCTCAAAAACCTTTCTGCATATTTCAAGCTTTTGAAATATTTACAAAGGAAATATTATTCATTAATTCCAAGAAAATTCTAGCATGTCACATATTACATATTTGATGATCTTGCAAAGCCTCATGCCTTGAAGATCAAGAAAACATCATGAAACCCCCTCAAAACCATTTCTGTCCTTTTCCAAGTTTGAACAACTTGCCACTGCCAAACATGTCCAAATGCTTTCAAACTTGGTGCACAGGCTCAAATGGTGTAATAATGCATCTAGACCAAATGTCACAAGTTGGAGGGAAGGATATCATGATCAAAGTGTTCTAAAACCCTTTCTTTCCAGAACCAAATTTGAACAACTCTACATTGTCAAGTGTGTCCTTTTGATCTGAATTTTTGTGGACATGTTCAGATCCTGAAATGATGACACTACACCAAGTGGTGCATCAAGGAGAATAGATTTGCATGACTAATTCTTGGTAAAGCCATTTCTGCTGATTTATAGGGTTTACCAAAGTTACATTGGCTACTTTGCCCAAATGAGCTCAAACTTTGTGGAACACCCTACTTCTATGTGCCATTTCATCATGTTAAGTTTCATGTCAAGTGAAATTAAATTTCTTGCCCAAACCTACGTCAAACACCTTCTAGCAGAATTTCAAAATGCAAGTTTCAACCCCTTCCACTAATCTCCATGAGCTAAAACTCTTCCCACAGCCTCATCTAGTCCTCCTCTACCCCCTGCATCTTTACCTGCCCGAGGAGCCATGATTAAGGGGGGCAGAACCCCATTTTTCTTCTCTGGGAAATAGCATTCTCCCTCTCCCTCAGCCTCTCTCTCCCTCCTTGACATTCCAGAGCATCCAAGGCTTTCCTCAGCTCTTGCCCATACCCCCTGCAGCTGCCAGACGCAAGTGGACGCGCGGCTGCGCGCAAAAAAGCCGCGGATGCCGGCCGTTTGCATGCTTTGGAGCGCGTGGCAGAGCACCCGAGCATTGACACTGCGTCCCTCGACCGCCTCGAGCCTCCCACTTGCGCCAGTCGAGGTGCCTCGACGTCCGCAACACGCCACCGCACTGGCCCCCTCCTTTCCCCTCTCTGTCCTGCCCGTGCCGCGCGTGCTCAGAGCCGCCCGAGCCCGCCAATGCGCGTGCGAGCTCGTGGCTCCACCCGGAGCTCGCCCCGCTCTCTCTCTCTCTCTCTCTCTCTCTCTCTCTCTCTCTCTCTCTCTCTCTCTTCCTGGCGCCCTATTCCACCCCCACGAGCACCGCAGACAACCCCTCGCTCTCTCCCCTTGCCGCCCGAGCCGTTTCCATGGCCACCTGTGTGCCGCGTCCACGGTGAGCTGCGGGTCGGCTACTTAAGGCCACCCCCGAGACCCCTCTCTACTCCTTTGGCTCTCTCTCCCTCCCGTGCATCCCCTGGACCAACCCACTCCCCTCCTCGCGCCCTCCAACCTCGTCCATGGCTGGAGTAGAGCCGCCGGCCATCGCCTAAATTCTCGTCGTCCGAGCCCCGTCCTCTCCACCTATGGCGGTCATTGCGTCACCCCAACCACCACGGAGGTCCCCTGCACTCCATTTACACTCCCCGGGGGCCGTGGTGCCAAGTTCATCCTCCGCGGCACCCTGGTCCGCCGCACCCGAAGCTCCTCCTCTTACCGGGCTCCCCCGCGGGCGAGAAGCACATGGACGGGTGCTCCGCGTCACGCTGAATCCGTTGGTGTGCCGGGCGCTGCCGAGGTGGCCCGTGCCGCCCGGGAGAGCGCCGGCGCCCGCTCGGCCTCACCTCCCCTGCCTCTGCTCTGTTCGAGCGGGAGGTAGGCGATGACCTGAGCGCTAGGCCCCGCGCGTCAACGACCCAGCGGCTGGGCCCCGCCCTTTTAAGTGGAGACAGACAACGGAAGACCTGCCTCCCCCAGGTGAAGGCGCACTTCGGCCAATACACCTTCGACGTCGCCCTGTCACCCGCGTGGCCGAGCCTCTGGGCCGGCCCAGTTGCGCCTCACCGTTAAATCTCTCCCAGTGCGCGCTGTCGCCGCCCAGATCCAGCCCCTTTTGGTAAATTCCTTTTCTTTTTATTTTTCTATAGATTTGTGAAATCCACAAATAACTAAAATAAACTCCAAATTTGATGATTCAAATTTCTAGTGACTCCATAAATCATGCTCTACCTGTTGGTGCAACATGCACATTTTTTCCAAAAAACCTTTCTTCACACATATTAAAACCCCATTTTCCTATTCTGAGGTGAGCTTTAGAAATTCCCACAGAGCCCATCCTAGGTCCAAATACAGTGATTCAAATTCCTAGATGCATCTAAGTTCATAACTTGGGTTATGAACATTTTTCTTAATACTTTCTGTGCCACACAAAATACTGAGCCATTTCTTCATATTTGTCAACCTTGCAAATTCATAGGAAAATCATTTGAACTCCAAATCCAGTGAAACCAACTCCTAGATGCTTCTAAAATCATGCCTTGTTAAATTGGAATCTTTGCTCATTGTTCAAAATTATATTTCAGTACACTTCTTGCAAATCCATAAACCCCTTGATTCCATCATATCAAAATATTTAGAAATATCCATTGATCCAATTCCAATGAAATCATTGTGCCCATTCCTCATATGACCAGAGGTATCCTAGAAAAGTCCTATAAAAGTCAAATCCATATTTTTTAGAGCAGTTTTATTTTTGCCTTGTTGTGTTGCTTATTGTGATTGTTTCTGACGTTAGTTGACGAAGTAGATGGAGTATTTGGAAAAGGACCTGAAGATTTCAAGACTTTGATGAACCAGGCAAGCAGCCCTTTGACCACGTTGAACCCTTTTATATCATGAGAGCATTTTCATTGTTTCGTCGAGTGCATGATGTATCTTGAATGGCAACCTTGCTGGGCTTGCCTCCGTTGCATACCCGTTGATACTTGCATTGTTCATGACTCTATCCTTGTTTAGAGTTGTGTTGACGGATTGTAGAAATATGCTGTAGTAGTTGGCTACGCAAAATGTGTCAGGGTTATGCATGGAAAGAAACAAGTGTGGTTTGACATACTTGCAAACAGCCCCAGTGGGTGCCACTGATGCCCCTGGGAGATGATGATGAACTAGGTCACTACTTGGTGGAGAAGTAGTGTACCGACGCTTGATAAAAGTGTTGTTTATAGAGACGGATTAGATTTAAGATTTGTCAACCGTCCCAACCAAACATGCGCAACCACTCTACCCTTATATGGGAAAGGGAATTATTGATTACCTAGGCCGATACTAGCATGGTGCCCGCATAACTAGTGACGGGGGTGACATGAGGTCACTCTCGAGACGGGGTCGTGCCAGGTAGGGCGGCCATGAATGTTTTTACAGGGCACCGGACACACCGTTGGTACCCCGTGCTTGTGGTATGTGATGAATATGAGAGCGTGGCTCCACAAATTTTAAGATGTGAAATGTTGGGCACGGGGGCTGCTACCAATCGAGTGGACTCTCTATTAGTGTCGTCTAGGGAAAGATAGTGATCGGGTGCTTACCCCGGGTACTTGAGGTACCGCGGGTCATGGATGGCACGGAAGTTCCCCGGATCTTGTGGGTAAAGTGTGCAACCTCTGCAGAGTGTAAAACTATTCGAATAGCCGTGTCCAGGGTCAAGGACAGTTGGGTGCTGCTGCTTAGACTATGTCCATATGTTTCTGGAAAACAACACGGTTTGGTAAATCTATTGACGTGAATCGTGAGGAAGTCACGATGAGCTTGAGCGTGAGTTGTTCCTAACTCCTTCTCGATGTTGATGTCTGTAACCTCCTGATACTTGTAGCAGACACATTCATGTCCTTGATAAATGATGATCATACTTGCATGAGAAAAACTAGCTTTCCACAAAACTGCCAATTTAGCAGTAGAATCTTGCATAATTATTCTGGTATCACTCTTGGGTTGCTTGCGAGTACATTCAAAGTACTCATTGGCTTGGCACTGGTTATTTTATTGGCCAGGCATGAAAGAACAGGATATACTGAAGAGTACCTTGGTGATGAACATGCGAGCTAGGACGCTTCCCAGTCAGAATGCCTGTAGGGTTAAGGCAGATGGCATGGGTCCAAGTTATCGACGAAGATTTCCGCTGCGAAGTTATACTCAAGACTTGACCATAATGGTCATAATTTATGTAAGACAGTATGTATGGACGTAAGACTCTTGTTATACAGCTTCTGTGTGTTCAGTAAGCATTGATCTCTGGGACCACTGTACATGTGCATTCGGTGATCACGACTTATGAGTCGGGGTCCCCACATAATGTTTTCTGGATTTTAAATAAATCTAAATGATTTATTTATTTTCAGAAAATAACGTAAACTTTGAAAAATCATAGAAAATCAACCGTAGCTCAGAATGAAATAATTTATATATGAAAAATTATTAGAAAAAATCAGTCTATCCAATGGTACTGTTTCCATGCATGTTAGAACAACTTTTTGCTACTGTTTAGGGCAAATCAAATAAATGGCATTTGGAATATCCACATATGGAGTTTGATTTTGAACCTAGGGTCAAACCAACTTCATTTAAATCGTTGCTAGTTGCCTTAGCTCAAATCACAGCATGTTGCCATGTCATGATCATGCATCATATTTTTGCATTGCATTGATTGTGTTCTTTCTCTGTTGCCGGCGGTTGTTCCCCCTCAGTAGACGTATGTTCCGACGATGAGTTCGATGACACCGATGAAGAGCTATACTATCTTCAGAAGTGCCAGGCAAGCAAACCCCCATTGAACATTCCGATACAATCCCACTCTCTCGCTCTTGCTCTATTTTACTGCATTAGGACAACAACGATTCAACTGTTACATGTTGCGGTAGTTGAACCCCTTTCCTCTGCATGACCTGTCTTCGCCACAGTAAATAGATGAAACCCACTAGCATGAGTAGGAGTTGTTTGAGCCCTGATGTGACTACTCATTCATGCTTGTTTGTCATGCCTACTATTGCTTAGAGTTGTGTCAGGTCTGATTCATCAGGATGAATTGGAAGGTTGTGAACATGTCCTACTGTCGAGAACTAAGTGTGTGAACACGATTTGGTAAAGGTAGCGGTGAGAGGCCATGTAGGAGTACATGGTGGGTTGTCTCATTGAAACCATCCTCAGGAACTGAGTTCTGTGGCTACTACCACACATTGGGCTCTGGGCACTCCAAGCTCTCTCGACTTATTAATCAACCTGATCTCTGTCCAGGAGTTGCAACTAGTTTCTAGTGTTTGTAGGTAGTGTTAGTAGTCTACCAAGTGGCACCCGGTACAAGTGGGCTTGGGACAGGCTAGGTACAGTGGCACAGTGTACAAAGTCTCACCCATCTAGTGGGCTTGGGAACCCTACTCACATTGTTTGGGGCCGTGAGTGACACCCCGGCCGGATCTCCTTGCGGATGGAACCGTAATGGGCGATAAACCTGGACTTGAGACGTGCGTGGTTTGTCAGGTCGTGGCCGACTCCCTCGCCAGGCTTCCGCTTGAAGGTTGCCGAGATACATGACGTGTACATGGTGGTAAGTGGCGAGAGCGTGTGTGAAGAAGTACACCCCGGCAGGGTTAACATCATCTATTCGAATAGCCGCGTCCGCGGTAAAGGACTTCTGGGTTGCCTGTATAGTTCATAGACAAGTGAAAGTGGATACTCTAAAATGTGCAAGATAAGCGTGAGTGGTACGGATGGCCTTCTCGTAGGGAGACGGGAGCGGATCCATAGTGGTGTATTGATATGGTGAATATGTGGACTCGTGTGCGCCACCTCAAAAGAGTTACTTGCAGTCGTAGTTCAAGATAGCCACTGAGTCAAAGCTGGCTTGCTGCTGTTAAACTCCACCAGCCCCTTTGTTGATACCGATGCATATGTAGATAGTTCTTATGTAAGTCTTGCTGGGTACATTTGTACTCACCTTTCCTTAATTTATGTTTTTGTAGAGAGACTTCAGTCTCACCAGTAGTTCCGCGTGGACTTCGATGTTTAGCATGTTACCTCAGCTACGATCTTGTGCCCTCGGCAGGGTCTTGTAGATAGTTAGTCTTCTCAACCTTTTCATTTGTAGTTGTCTGTACTCAGACAAGTTAAGCTTCCGCTTGTGCTTGTTGCTTCTATGGCTTGAATGCTGGTTCCTCAGACCCATGTTTATAATATCTGGCTCCTCGGAGCCTAATGAATAAATACTTTGATTGTAGAGTTTTGTTGTGATGCCATGTTGTATTTGCACATATCGAGCATATTGTGTGTATGATTTGAAATGCTTGGTATGTGTGGGATCCGACAACCTAGTTGTTTACCCTTGGTAGCCTCTCTTACCAGGAAATGTCTCCTAGTGCTTCCATTGAGCCATGGTAGCTTGCTACTGCTCCGGAACACTTAGGCTGGCCGGCATGTGTCCTTCTTCGTTCCTGTGTCTGTCCCTTTGGGGAAATGTCACGCGGTGTCTACCGGAGTCCTCTTAGCCCAGCTCCTACAGCCCGGATTCACTCGCTGATGACCGACATGTTTGTTGCTGGGTCATGTATGCCTGTCCCTGTAAGTTAGTGCCACTTTGGGTTTACGACTAGTCATGTCGGCCCGGGTTCTTTGTCATATGGATGCTAGTGACACTATCATATACGTGATCCAAAAGGCACAAACGGTCCCGGGCTAGGTAAGGTGGCACCCGTGGAAATACCGTGCGTGAGGCCGCAAAGTGATATGATGTGTTACGTGCTAGATCAGTGTGACTTAGGATCGGGGTCCTGACAGCTTTGGTATGAAAGCCTGACTGCCTGTAGGATTACCAAGCCAACCTGGTCGAAGTCGAGTCTAGAAATGCTTTAGTTATATATAGGGGAATTGATTGTGGGAAGGAACGTAAGGCTCTTTTTACTCCTTATACCTTATGCCCTTCTGATCCGAGTCATCCCAGGTTTCTAAATAGTCTGATGCATTTGCAAATCCCTTCTTCCCGTTCCCAATGATCCTTTTGGGCCAAATTGACCACACTAATTGCTGAGTTGAGGTACTCCATTACCTCGACATATATCTTGGAGCTATTATTATGACCCTAGGTGTCTTAGAGTCACCTAGTAATCTAGCCATGTTTTGTGTTCCCTGTGTGATGATTCTGGCCGTCATTCTCGAAAGCATCTCGTGATGCAATTTAGTTAGTAGGTATTCTATTTCTGGGTTCTTGAGCCCAAGATTCACTCTACTTACCTCGTGTTGATAAGGTTTGCTCGTTCCTTGAGGATATTAGTAACCTTTGTGATAGTCTTTGAGGTCCGTAGTATATCATTCTTCCAATACCATGAACCATTATAGCAGAAGATCTTTGAACCAATGATCACAACAAGAGTGCTCTTGATGAGTTCTCCATTCTACATTGTGACTCTGCCAGATCAACCTTTCTGCATGGGTTATCCAGAAGAAATATCCTGAGCTTTGTTCGGCATACTAATCTATGCACCCACAACTCAGAAAATCGTATGTTCATTTGAGTTGTCCCTCTTTAGTTGTTTTCTGACCTTCGTCTATCAATTGATAGTCAAGAGTATGCGTGCATTCGTTCATCGATGCATATTATTCTTGTGGCCCATCAAGCCATTCTATTCCGGAATGACTAGGAGAAGCAAACTCCAGTACCTCATCCATTTCCAGGATTGGGTCAAAGTAGTTGTGCTCTGCAGATCAAAATGCCAATCTAGCTTTTGTTATGTTCTACCTTGGAGTGCTACCCTCTTTATGTCGGGAATATCATAGGAATTGCACAACCTCTTATGAGTTCTTGACGTAGTGATACTTCTCGCCATAACTATTCATTCCTCGGTCACCGTGTTATTGTTACCGGAATGCCGACGGATGAATCTAGATGTGTGAAATCAATACTCCTAGCAACCTCGTTGCTTAGTAGTAAATGGACAATAATTTCATTCTTAGTATGTTGATTATTGAATCACCCGTCTAGATTGATCGTGCAACCTAGTCCTTATTTCTGGTGCACTCTTTGATCGATGAGTTAGGATTTTGCCAAACCCTCGCTCTTTTGATCATATCATCTTGCCTTGAAAGGCAAGATTGTTCTCGAGCTTAGTAACATATCGGTGGTTCATGATTTTCTGGATATCTTCACAGAAGTATCACCAGGTTGTTCCCTGGCCGTTATGTTGAGCTCATGATCAAGTTGGTTTTCCTCTAAACCACCCCTTCTCCAAGAATATGTGTTGGGTACCCCTGAGCTAGTTGGTTAAGCTAAACAACAACTTGGAGAGTTGGAAGATAAATGCTTTTCCTGACTTAGTTCATTCCAAAGGGATATCCTTGTGTGTGTGTGTTAAAGAAAGATGATATCTTCATTGATTGATCCTCGTGATCAGTTGTTGGTGCTATTATCTTATCCAATCTTTGATTTGAGTGCGGGCTATCGTCAAATCAAATCAGAACCAACGATGTTCGTAATGTTGTCTCACTCGTGGTTGATCCCTCGAGCATACCCCATTACATCTTTTGGTCTGACCAATGCTATCACCGTGTTCACTTAATTGTGGAATTCCATCTATATGGAGGCCTGAATGGATTGTTGTTGAGCCCATTGACAAGATTTCCATCTTGTCCATGATTCATGCTAAACATCTAGGTTAGTGTTGGAAACTTTTGAAAGCATTTTCTTCGTGCTAGCTCATGAAGGATATGTTCGATGAAAGAAGTGTGTTCCTCTAATTCATGTGCATTCGATGCAAGTTGCCGCCTTGAATTCGAGGAAGCTTGTTTTTGCCTCCTCCGGAACCATCCCATGTTAGTCATGCATATGTGCGAAGTATTCTATGGTTTGGAGACTTGCAACCTTCACGCTATATGTATCCCTAGCACGCCAAGCAACCGATTGACTTGTTCAAGGAAAAGAAGTCTATGCTTGGGATCTAATCCATGGACTTGCGTAAAGACTTCGAAATCCTTGATGATGGATCCTAACCAGAACTTGGTAGTATTTTATTGTAAGACTTCTATGTGCTCATGCTTGTATTGGACAACGTGTTCACATGTATCTAGCAGAACCAGCTCATGTTTTGGAGCTTACTACCATAGTCCATCTCCTGAGAATCTCGCAACATCATCTCGTCGATTTGTGTTGCAACCTTTCTTTTTCAGACATGCTGTCTGAAATATCCTGTTACCAACCAGATCTGAATCTCAGACGGATATGATGGTTGGAACATTCCTAGCATTTGCATTTTGTTCCCAGCTTGCACCGCATTGTGCCAATCTCCCATGGGCTGCCCTTCTCAGCAGTTGCTGTTCAGGATCATCTTCAAAAGTGGTCCTACCATGGGTCCCATCCATTTCCGATGATAAGCACAAATCATCCATTGCATTGTCTTTAACAAGGTAGTCCACATCATCCATTCTAGTATGAGTATGCCATTTCTTCAAGCTCCTTCACATGATCATTTGTGATTGCCTTAGGCTGGTATAAAGAGTTTCAATGATCTTTGTATCAAAAGTAATTCTTTTTTCCACTTAAGGGAATAATTCTACGAGTCACCTCTTCTAAGGTGCCCCATTATGGAATCATGGCAATCATTCCATCGCTATCCTGAAACCATGCACCAACTTACTCAAGCGTGGAACTGTTTCCTACCAAATTGAACTTTCGTCATATCATTCTTTCCATCCCTCTTGATGTGTGTTTGTGTCTCATCTCAAGAGATGATTCAGTGCCTCATTCCGTGAGTTGATCGTGAGTTGCTCGATCTCCAGGAAGATCGATTCCTGTAGAGTTTCCTTTTGTTACCGTAGTGTTGGCATGAATGTCTCGAAAGCAAAGATGTCAAGATCAAGATGATGCAATGAATCAACATCTTCGAGAGGAGCAAATGGATCATGAAGATTGTGTAGTTTTGTGTCCCCTCTGTCTTCTTACCTCATGTCTTGAATCTTGGGACGAGATTCTTGTTTAGTGGGGGCGAGTTGTCACATCCCTAGCTTCTGGTGCTGCCCAGTGTTTGCATCTTGCTTGCATCATGTTTAAATTTTTGAAACTTGAATTGAGGAAATTTGGAAGCCTCAAAATTTAATTCAAGAAGGGCAAAGAATCCAAGAAAATTACATTCAATGTTTCTCAAAATGTTCTTATTAACTGTTTGATATTTTTGGCAAGGCTTTTGCACCAAACCAAAAATAATTAACATTTGTAAGGAATATTTTGGGCACTGAATTTAAATCATTATTGTATTTGAATTTGGAATTATATTCATAATATATGGGATATATTTTCAAATAACTTTGAAATGTTTTATGTGCTGTTGGAAAAGTCCATCTAGCACAATAAAATTATTCAGAGTGTTTTGGCATTGTTTGAATTGATTTTGAATTTACAAGAAGTGGCAAAATAACTGAATAAAAAGAAAACAGAACAAAAATTAAAACGGAGCAGAAAAACTCACCTGGGCTTCCTACCCGTAGCAGCAGCCCACCTGGCAGGCCACCTGGCGGCCCAGCCCACCAGGGGCACACCCGTCTTCTACCCCCTGCCAGTAGGAGCAGCTGCGTGCTCGCACGCGCGCGGCCGAGGAGGTCGGCTCCTCCCTGCCTGCCAGCCCCTCCCCGACACGTCTGGACGACGCCACGCGACCCCCCAGACCCGTCCGGCTCTCCCTCTCTCTCCCTCGGGCTCTCCCCCTCCTATGGCTCTCCCTCCCTCGCCCCTCTGCTCGCACCCGAGCACGCCATCGCCGCCGCTCGCTGCCACCGCGCTCTCTGGCCACCCCTAGCCCTGTCGCCGTGTCCGGGAGCTCCGCTACGACCTCTTCTTCGTCCTCGATGAGCCATGCATCGCCGGAAGCAGTGGAGCCTCACCATCGAGCTCGACCCCGCCGCCTCTGCACCGAGATCATCGGCAACGCCACATCAATGTTCGGCCTACCCCGAGCCAGCTGACCTGCTCATCGACCTCACCTTGAGCACCCGAGTCTTTTCCTCCTAGAGCCATACCTGAGTTCGCGCCGTAGCCATCGATTCCATGTTAACCGAATCACACCGCCACCCGAGCTCGCCGGTGACGAGGCACCGGTGACCTTGCGAGCTCTTGTAGAACCTGTAGGTGCTAACTCCTGATCCTCCCGTGCATTGCATCGTCGGTTCCGTTGACGCCCGAGCTCTGGCCACCGCCGAGGTCGACGCCGTGCTCAACTCCGGCCACCTCGTGCCCTCCCACTGCCACCGCTGGATGCGCACGAGCCCTAGCTCGCCGTAGAACCCAACCGCGTCGCAAGCCGTGCCCTGTGGGCGGTTTCCGAGCCATCCCGCTGCCGCGGCACCTCACCGGCGAGTTAACCCCGGTTAAACACCGGCCTAACTTCAGATTAGGCCCTAACCTAAAAGCCTTAGGTCACTGACAAAAGGGCCGCACGCCCTTAATTAATCATAGGTTTATCTCCCTACTTAGATTAAGCTAATGCCCATGGCCCCACCGGTCAGTTTGACATCACCACGTGAGCATTGACCGGGTCCACGTGTCAGCCTCTGTAGCTGACTCTGTGTCACTGACCAGTGGGCCCTATTGGTCAGGTTTGACCTGGACCGCCCTATTGACCTGCTGACATCACCGTGACGCTTTGCTGAAGCAGTAATGTTTTATGGATTTTAAATAAATCTAAATGATTTATTTATTTTCAGAAAATAACCTAACCTTTGAAAAATCATAGAAAATCAACCGTAGCTCGGAATGAAATAATTTATATATGAAAAATTATCAGAAAAATTCAATCTATCCAATGGTACTGTTTACATGCATGTTAGAACAACTTTTTGTTACTGTTTAGGGCAAATAAAATAAATGGCATTTGGAATATCCACATATGGAGTTTGATTTTGAACCTAGGGTCAAACCAACTTCATTTAAATTGTTGCTAGTTGCATTAGCTCAAATCACAGCATGTTGCCATGTCATGATCATGCATCATATTTTTGCATTGCATTGATTGTGTTCTTTCTCTGTTGCCGGTGGTTGTTCCCCCTTAGTAGATGTATGTTCCGACGATGAGTTCGATGACACCGATGAAGAGCTATACTATCTTCAGAAGTCCCAGGCAAGCAAACCCCCATTGAACATTCTGATACAATCCCACTCTCTCGCTCTTGCTCTCTTTTACTGCATTAGGACAACAACGATTCAACTGTTACATGTTGCGGTAGTTGAACCCCTTTCCTCTGCACGACCTGTCTTTGCCACAGTAAATAGATGAAACCCACTAGCATGAGTAGGAGTTGTTTGAGCCCTGATGTGACTACTCATTCATGCTTGTTTGTCATGCCTACTATTGCTTAGAGTTGTGTCAGGTCTGATTCATCAGGATGAATTGGAAGGTTGTGAACATGTCCTACTGTTGAGAGCTAAGTGTGTGAACACGATTTGGTAAAGGTAGCGGTGAGAGGCCATCTAGGAGTACATGGTGGGTTGTCTCATTGAAACCATCCTCAGGAACTGAGTTCTGTGTTTGTGATCCATGAATAGCTACTACTACACATTGGGCTCCGGGCACTCCAAGCTCTCTCGACTTATTAATCAACCTGATCTCTGTCCAGGAGTTGCAACTAGTTTCTGGTGTTTGTAGGTAGTGCTAGTAGTCTACCAAGTGGCACCCGGTACAAGTGGGGTTGGGACAGACTAGGTGCAGTGGCACGGTGTACCAAGTGTTGCCCGTCTGGTGGGCTTGGGAACCCTGCTCACATTGTTTGGGGTCGTGAGTGACACCCCGGCTAGATCTCCTTGCGGATGGAACCCGAATAGGAGATCAACCTGGACTAGAGACTCGTGCGGTTAGTCAGGTCGTGGCCGACTCCCTCGCCAGGCTTCCGCTTGAAGGTTGCCGAGATACACGACGTGTACATGGTGGTAAGTGGCGAGAGCGTGTGTGAAGAAGTACACCCCTGCAGGGTTAACATCATCTATTCGAATAGCCGCGTCCGCGGTAAAGGACTTCTGGGTTGCCTGTACAGTTCATAGACAAGTGAAAGTGGATACTCTAAAATGTGCAAGATAAGCGTGAGTGGTACGGATGGCCCTCTCATAGGGAGACGGGAGCGGATCCATAGTGGTGTATTGATATGGTGAATATGTGGACTCGTGTGCGCCACCTCAAAAGAGTTACTTGCAGTCGTAGTTCAAGATAGCCACTAAGTCAAAGTTGGCTTGCTGCTGTTAAACTCCACCACCCCCTTTGTTGATACTGATGCATATGTAGATAGTTCTGATGTAAGTCTTGCTGGGTACATTTGTACTCACGTTTGCTTAATTTATATTTTTGCAGAGAGACTTCAGCCTCACTAGTAGTTCCGCGTGGACTTTGACGTTTAGCTTGTTACCTCAGCTATGATCTTGTGCCCTCGGCAGGGTCTTGTAGATAGTCAGGCTTCTCAGCCTTTTCATTTGTAGTTGTCTATAGTCAGACAAGTTAAGCTTCCGCTTGTGCTTGTTGCTTGTATGACTTGAATGCTGGGTCCTCAGACCCATGTTTGTAATATCTGGCTCTTCGGAGCCTAATGAATAAATACTTTGAGTTGTAGAGTTTTGTTGTGATGCCATGTTGTATTTGCACATATCGAGCATATTGTGTGTATGATTTGAAATGCTTGGTATGTGTGGGATCCGATAACCTAGTTTTTTTATCCTTGGTAGCCTCTCTTACCGGGAAATGTCTCCTAGTGCTTCCACTGAGCCGTGGTAGCTTGCTACTGCTCCGGAACACTTAGGCCGGCCGGCATGTGTCCTTCTTAGTTCCTGTGTCTGTCCCTTTGGGGAAATGTCATGCGGTGTCTACCGGAGTCCTGTTAGCCCAGCTGCTACATCCCGGATTCACTCGCTGATGACCGACACGTTCGTTGCTGGGTCATGTATGCATGTCCATGTAAGTTAGTGCCACTTCGGGTTTACGACTAGTCATGTCGGCCCTGGTTCTTTGTCATATGGATGCTAGCGACACTATCATATACGTGATCCAAAAGGCGCAAATGGTCCCGTGCCAGGTAAGGTGGCACCCGTGGGAATACCGTGCGTGAGGCCGCAAAGTGATATGATGTGTTACATGCTAGATCGGTGTGACTTAGGATCGGGGTCCTGACATCGGCGGTCTGCTTGTACTCCTCGGAAGCTGCCATGGCCTGGCCCAGCGCCGCCCTGACAAACTCGTCAGAGTGCAGCCAGCCCGAGATCAGTTCTAGGCGCCCCGCCGCGAGGCGACGGTCGGCGCCTTGATGGTCATCCCGTAGCTGGGTCAGCGCAGAAAGAGCCTCCTCCAGAGCGTCGAGTGAAGCAGAAGGATCGCAAGCTAGCGGCATGACGGAGGAAGGAGGGAGCGTCGTCGCCAAGACCTGCAAGTTGATGGCGGCAGAGGAAGAAGCTGCAGGCTCCGAAGCCCATGAGACTTCGGCTGGCGAGCTGAGAACGGGCGCCTCCGTAGCCGGCGTAGCTATGGAGGTCGCCCCCTCCTGGGGACGCTCCTCCAGGCCTCGCGAGGACGACCGGGCCGGAGAGGCGCGAGGGCTGCTGCCGCTCTTCTGCACCGGGGGAGGCGCGGCCATGCCAGGCTGCTTGGTCCCCGAGGGTGCGGCCGCCCCCTCCCTTTTGTTCTTCACCGACAACGTCGACCTGGCAGTTCAAGAGGAGAACATCAGGATGCAGCGAGGGAATCTGGAGCAAGAACAAAGTAAGGGCAAGGTGCTTACTGGTCCACGGCGACATAGTCCCGCGGCCTCTTCAGAAGCGCGGAGCCCGGGGGCCTTGCAGCCTTGGGCGCCGGCGCACGAGTTCCAGGAGCAGATGAGGTCGCGGCAGTCGGCCCAACGGCAGCACCAGGCGGCGACAGAGTAGGGGCATCTCCTCAGGAGATCAGCGCCGATCTGCTCTTCGTCAGGACCCCAGCCGGCGGCTTCTTCGAGAGGGTGACCTTGGAGCTCGTCGTGACCCCAGCAGGGGGCAGGACCTCCCTCACCGGGTGGTCGCCGGTGTCGTCGTCATCGGGCAGGGCACAGAGGAGATCGGCCTTGCGCGGAGGGTAGGTCTCCCCAGCCCCCTCCCGGGTCGCCTCCTAGTCCTGCTCCTCCTACTTGTCGGAATCATCAGAGGACACCATCACCGGAGCCTCGGAAGGCGCCGGGGGCACGAGCCCACGCCCGTCGAAGGCGGGCATGGAGGCAGCTACCTTCGCCCCATCCGGGCGGCGGTACAGGGGAACATGGGTGTTAGGCAGATACCCCAGATCGTCCGCGACCAAGAGGCGGATAGCCCCGGCCAGATCCTCCTCCGACAAGCATCCGGGCGCAGGCGGAGGTCGTCCTCCTCGTCCCCGAGCTTCCACAAGGGACGCGAGCGCGCCTGGAATGGAGCTACATGCTGCGCCGGGAACTCCTTGACAATCATCGCCCCCATCAGCTTCGCCGCCTTCGGGTCATCAGGCTTCAGGTCGGCAGTCATCTTCTCCAGCACCTGCTCCGCCCGGGGGTCGGTGAGCTTCGCGCGGAACCACCCATCACGAGGCGTGGGCATCTCGGTCGGCAGCACCAACCGAGGGTGAGAGCACTTGGCATCCATGAGGAACCACTTGCTCCTGAAGCCCTCGGCCTTCTTCCTGGCCTTCGAGATCACATTGCTCCTGGTGGCCGCGACGAAGTTGGCACGCCCCGAGAAGTGACCGTCTTGTTCCAGAGGTAGAAGAAGTGGCGAAGCAGCGCCACGAACGGCATCACCCCCACGAACGCCTCACAATAGAAGGCGAAGATGGATAAGAGGAGGACAGAGTTGGGGTGAAGATGAAGGGCATGCAGCTTTTAATGGCTAAGGACGGCGTAGAAGAAATCGGAGAAGGGGGAACCATCCCTATGACGACACTACTCACAAAGAAGGGATAGAAGGTGCTGCCTGGGGCTTCCGGCTCGGCGGAGGCAGCCCGGAGTGCGGCCTTTCCCTTCTCGTTGCTGCCCTCTGCCGTCATCAGGACCGTGGCGGTGAGGTTCTTCTCTGAAACGCTGGGCGCTTTCAAAGCCGGCTCGTACCAGGCGGGCGGAAGGGCGGCCTCTGCCTTGCCGAACGCCATCGATTGCAGGCTTGAGGAGGAGTTGGCGCGGATCTGGAGTCTTTGGGAGTAAGGAGCAAGAAAGGAGATCTGGAGCAAGACGAAGAGAGGAAGTTAAGGCACCACGGCACGCGCCAGCCTTTTGTCAGTCAAGGGCAGTTGCCGAGGCAACATGGGGAAGCGGAGACGCCCACGTCCTATCAATCGCCACGCGTCAATCAAGGCCGCAGGCAGTTGGGGCCCGCGGTGCTCCGCACTTGCCCTTTGGCTTCACCTTGAAGCCAAGTATGAGCGCACCTTGTGCCCAGGGGCTACTGTCAGCATCTTGGGAATGGGGGTCCCCAGACTTGCCTGCCTGCGGCCCACGGTGTTGCCCCACCAGCGGCCTGGTACGGCCCATCTTCATCAACAACCACTGAAGACCCTCGCGAGGGGCCAAGCCTCACGAGCCGGATGATGCTAGACCTCCTCAGGAGCAGCCTCGCTAGGCTGGCTCACGAGGAGCGGAGATATGAAGGCGGAGGGGCACCTCGCGAGGTTCGCATGACGTGAGCTATGATGACCGAAGCCAGGCGGGGGCACAGAGTACCAGTTGCCTCTTTGGTGTTAAAGGGGAAAGCGCAGGCGACGAGTCCCGAGGCATCAAGCAAAGGTTTCCATATCGGTGCAACAACACCAAGACCAGCAGGACGGCAGGACGGAGGTCATCGCGGAGCCCACAGCTACATCACCACCAGAGCCTTTGGCAGGCGAAGACCACCTTTTGTCAGGATAGCTTGTACTAGTTGTCTCCCTTCGAAATTGGCCATTGTGGGATCCCTTCCCGCCTAACATTTGGGAAGAGGACCAGGGCCTCCATAAATAGGACTAGCCACCACCATAGGCAGGACATGCGGGATTCAGATCATCCACACACACACACAAGCCCACCGAGCTCAATAACACCTCACCTCAGGAGGCTGTTCTTCCCTTGTACTTGTTCATCTCCAGCCTACAAGGCAATCCACCACACCACACTGGAGTAGGGTATTACACCACAACGGTGGCCCTTACCAGTATAAACTCTTGTGTCCCTTGTTGTTTGGGTTCGGCGAGCTAGGCCTTGAGATCGTTACGCGAGTGAGCTAGAGAGGGTGAGAGATCTTCGTGCACACCCTGGTGTTCAAACCTCAAGGGTTTGCCGGAACCCAGAATCCGACAACCTCTATAAATAGGACTAGCCACCATCGTAGGAGAGGGAGAGATCATGTTGGATCAGATCCATTCCATCCTCACACCCACCAGCTCATCGAGCTCAAGAACACCTCTCCTCCGGAGGCTGTTCATCCACTGTACTAGTTCATCCTCAGCCCTCGAGGCAATCCACCACCACACTGTAGTATGGTATTACCCCACACGGTGGCCCGAACTAGGATAAACCTCTGTGTCTCGTGTTCTTTGGGTTCGTCGAGCTAGGCCTTGGAATCATTGGGTAGGCAGGCTGGGGAGAAAGAGTCCTTCGTGCGCACCCCAGAGTTCGAACCTCACAAGTGTTTGCCGGAAACCATAATCCGACAGTCTGCTCAACCCTGGCGATGACACGCATGACGATGTTGTCCGTCGCGTTGCCGGGGAGCACCTCGGCCTCGACGGGCCGTGGCGCCTTCTTGATTTCCTCATCGACGAGGTTGATGGCAGAGGCAGCGCTTTGGTGGGTTGGTGTCGGTGTCAAAACCGATTGATCTCAGGTAGGGGTCCCGAACTGTGCGTCTGAGGATTGAGGGTAACAAGGGACAAGGGGGACATAGCGTTTACCCAGGTTCGGGCCCTCTTAATGGAGATAAAACCCGATGTCCTGCTTGATTGTATTTGATGAGTATAGGGGTTACAAGATTTGATCTACCTCGAAATCGTAATGGCTAAACCCTAGTTGTCTAGCCTATGAGGATTCTTATAGCCTCTACGGACAAAACCCTCTAGTTTATATACACACCGGAGGGGCTAGGGTTGTACAGAGTTGGTTTGTGGAGAAAGGAAATTACATATCCGGACACCAATCTTGTCATCCACGCATAGGAGAGTCCTACCCGGACACGGGGCAAATCCTTCTGCTTTGTATCTTCACGGCCCATCAGTCCGGCCCATATCGAATAGCCCGGACACCCGAGGACCCCCTAATCCAGGACTCCCTCAGTAGCCCCCGAACTGGCCTTCAAATGACGATGCAGTATCTGGCTTACGTCTTCGGGTTTTGCAAGGTTGGTTCTTCACTATATATTGGGCGAGTAATAGTCCGGCCCTGGCTTCCTCGTTCCGCCTTTATGACTCCTTCCCCGTCGCCTCGATTTCCACGCGTTGTGCGAATGGGAACGGTCCATAATTTTTTATCAAAAAGAAAACGCTCGGCCACACAGGGACGACGCCTATATAAAGAGGTTAGATCCCCCAAGTGCCATCCACATCGTGCAGAAAAACACCAAGACTAGCCACGAAAAAGCTTCAAAACATGGCCAGCGCCCCAGGCTCTTCTTCGCGCCCACATGGCCCTCAAGAGGGTGATTGGCAGAGCTGCTCAGTGTCTCACCTTCTATTGAGTCGACTCCAGACGTAGGGATATCTCCCCCTTGCAGATCTAGTCTCTGTACGAGCGGGATTGGCCTCAATGGGCAACGACGTAATGGCTAAAAATTTCCCCAACCCCAATAAGGAGGAGAGGGTGTGCTTTGCTCCATTCCTTTTACGGGGTTTGGATTTCCGATCCATTCGTTTCTCAGGGGTCTATTGGAATTTTATGGCATCCAGCTGCACAACCTCACCCTAGGTTCGATTCTGCACATCTCAGGCTTTGTTGCTCTCTGAGAACTATTCCTGGGCTGCGAGGCCAATTTCGAACTATGGAGAAAGTTCTTTTGCCTTGTCCCCCGCCATCGAGGAGGTTGTATATTTGAAGTGGGCGGCGCCGAGGTATGGCATATAGCCGGATCAGGCTACCCTATGGGAACTCCCAAAGAGGTATACCCAGAGTGGTCTTTGGAGTGGTTTTATATCGATGATGTCCCGTTGCCGGACCCAGTTTGGCGCGGCCTCCCTGAATTTTCCAGCGCTCCTCTAAAGAAATGCCTCAACTGGCATCCCCGAAGTCCCAAGGAGGAAGACAGTGCGGAAATAAAAAGGTTGGTTGGCAAGGTCAGATTATTAGCTCATACCGAGCTCTCGATAATCGAAGTCATGGCCATTGCAATAAATAGATGTATCCAGCCTCTCCAGTCCAGAATAACTCCTTTATGGTGCTACAACGGAGAAGACGACGCATCTCGTTACAGGCGCAAGGGTCCAGATACCCCTGCCGAACTGGCCATGATCTTGGCCGATCTATATAAGGGCGAAAAAGAAGACTTCCTCCGCTTAAACTGTCGAGAAGGTTATTCTATGTACAACCCCATTGAATGGGTAAGATTTTGATTACCCGTGTCGCTTTACTGCTATCAAGGCATGCTAATGAAGTTTTTCTTTGTTGTCATAAAACAGTCATGGAGGAAGATGATTGAGGACGTTCACTGTCCTGCCCCACAGCCAGAGAATCACAACTATGACGAAGACCCTGGCTTCTGCGAGGATCCGGATATATACGTAGAGTTCGATGATGGAGTATTTTATCAGGGGAGCCTTGACGGCTCGGAAGTGGCTATTACAGCCGACTACCCCTGCCCCTATTCCTTCTCCATCATAAGTATTCAAAGAGCTTTCTCAAAAAGAAGTCCCTACTTGCACCTTTATCCATTATACTAAGCTGTACTTCATAGGATCGGCGCTCGGCAGGCTGCACCCCCTCGGGGGTGGCCCCTATGTAGGGTACTCATTCAAAACGAAAGGAAACCGGGAGCACCGTAGAGCCCCCACAGTCTTCAAAGAGGTATGTCTGTTTGATATGTGCCTGGGCACGAGTTCGGATTGTTAAAGTTCCCTTCTATCTTTGATTCAGGAGGAGCACACGACAGACAGTGGGAAAACGCCCCTGCTAGCCGAATGTTAGCCAATCCGGCGCCGGACTCATCGACTAGGATGAGGGCTGATGCAATGCTAGTTCTGTCCCCTCACGAGGATTCGGATGACGTATCTATCACAAATTTCGAGGTGGAGAGCATAATAAATCACCGTCGATTGTAAGACGCCATGCGTCTCGAGCTTTTTCTGAGCAGGATTTACCGCACTCAGCTTGGTGGATGCATATATCCGAGCTGCTTGAGACGGACTTGCCGGAGTTACTCAATTGTTCTCAAAGGATATACAGGTAAGAGTTTGTGCAATTTTAATAGACATATGCTAGTAGCCCCCGAGACTTGAAGCGGCGAGGCCAACCGATTTAAGGATTGATATGACCTACAGGTTCTCAAGGAGAAGAATACTGCGCTATCCCAGGAGCTGAGGACAAATCAGACACAACTTAATGCCATCACCGCCGAACTGGCGGAGATGAAAAAGGCCACAGTGACCACTTCCGAGAAGAAGAATCACAAGGAGGAAAAAGACAAACAATCCAAAGAGATAGAGAGCTTAAAGGCTCAGTTATCGGCCGCTCGGAAAGAGAATGAGAAGCTAAAAGGCGATATGTTTGGTATGACTTTTAAAACCATCAGAGAGACTCATATTAGTCCACAATTCGGAATATCATAACTCTGTTGCTG
Organism: Aegilops tauschii subsp. strangulata; assembly: GCF_002575655.3. Classification (NCBI taxonomy): domain Eukaryota; kingdom Viridiplantae; phylum Streptophyta; class Magnoliopsida; order Poales; family Poaceae; genus Aegilops; species Aegilops tauschii. Next base: position 202,442,547 of record NC_053037.3, on the reverse strand, counting down.
CAGGTCTATTAACTAGTCGGCCGGAAAAATAAGTATCCGAATTTTGAGGCGACGTGCTTAAGGAGCTGTCTGTGGTGCATGAGCGGGCCCGGAAAGCCATGGCGAATATGGCCAAGGCTTTATGGCCATCCGATACCCCTCAAGAAAGTATGGAGGGTTTGGCGATCCTGTTCAAAGGTGCCTGGCGCCACTTTGAGCTATGGAAGACGTCCGCCTGCCGTGAAGGCGCACGAGAAGCCTGGGCGATGGTGAAAACACGCTTTACCAAGTTAGATCCGAATCATATGGCCCGAGTGGGACCGCAGGGACCAGATGGGAAAGAAATTCCATTCAACTTGGTGTATGACCAAGTAATGATAGCTGCGAGATATTCGCAAGAAGACTGTAGTTTAGACATTCTTATAGATGGAATAGATAAGGAGTAGGCATTTGATTCAATGTATCAATGTACTTTATGATCATCCTTTATCTTTAGCCGAACATGTGAAAAAATTGTCATCACAGGCCTTCGGCTTTAACCTCCAAACCAGGCAACACGATACTATTGTGGAATGTAAGGAACATTCATTATGTCCGGAAACCAGGCAACCCACTCATTGTGCTCGAACAGAAAAAAAAAATAGTTTGGGAGGTATGTTATATTACATATGTAAGAAACATCTTCCAAGGAGAATAGTTCCATTAAGGGTTCCTTTCCTTGGGATGGCATGCTTTAATTGTGCGTGCTTAGGCTTTGATCCAAGTTATGGGGAAATTGTCCCGCATTATTTTTTTTGAAGAGTTACAGGAATGTAATAATCTGTCGTTTGATTGCTGACAAATTATTCTCTTAAGAACGCTAGCTTTCGTCTTCACCCATTTGAGGTACAGGTCTAGATTACTCGGTTGTAACAATCGCAGAGGTGCTCTCTTTACGCCCTAGCTGAACAATCAGGGTGTAGGGCATAAACACAGGAGCGAGGCAACGCAGCTTGGCAAAACTTAAGTCATAGAGGTGCATATAATGGCAAAAGGGTGTATATAAACAAACGACATAGACAATGTGAGCTCCAGGCTCTGAATAATAAAAAGCTTCGGTTTAAAGAAGCCCCCAGTCATGGTGGGGTGTATACATTTAAAGATGTGTGCCCCTTAAGAGTTCGGCCTATCCGAACATATCCTTGGAAATGTATAAAAACGAGAAAGAACAAGTGAATGAAGAGGAGAAAAGGGGGACAAAAAAAGAAACACGGCCAAACTTATGCGTAGAATCTTCGGAGTCGAGCAGCGTTCCATGGATTTGGCTCGAGGCAATTATCCGATGCATTACGAAGGCGATTGGCTCCTCCTGTGAGAACTTCATCTATAATGAAGGGGCCCTCTCATTTTGGTTTGAGGTTGTCCTTCTTCTCTGGGAGGCGTAAAACGAGTTCGCCGACATTATAAGAATTGGCCTGTAATTCTCTGCTTTGGTATCTGCGGAACGGGCTCGTGCAATATCACGCTCCTCCTCAAGGCCGTCTAGGTCGTCCTGCCGATCCAGCTCGGCTTCTCTCTCTTCATACATGCGCACTCGAGGTGAGTCATGAATAATGTCGCAGGTCAAGACAGCCTCTGCGCCGTACACCATGAAAAAAGGTGTGTATCCGGTCGTGCGATTAGGCGTAGTCCGCAGTCCCTAGAGCACAGAATCGAGTTCCTCAACCCAGTGCTTATCTAACTCCCGTAGGGATCACACCAGTCTGGGTTTGATGCCTCTCATTATCAGGCCATTAGCCCGTTCGACCTGACCGTTTGTTTGAGGGTGGTATACGGATGCATAATCAAGCTTAATGCCCAAGTTAGCGCACCAATTTTTCACCTCATCGGATGTAAAATTGGAGCCATTATTAGTGATGATGCTGTGTTGGATACCATAACGGTGTACCACGCCGGATATAAAGTCGATCGCTGGCCCTGCTTCATCCGTTTTTACTGGCTTGGCCTCTATCCACTTAGTGAATTTATCCACCATAACCAGTAAATATTTCTTCTTGTGGCTTCCCACTTTAAGGGGTCCAACCATATCTAGCCCCCAGACCGCAAAAGGCCAAGTGATGGGGATTGTTCTTAAGGCAGTGGGCAGTATATGACTTTGATTAGCGAAAAGCTGACATCCCACACAGCGTTGCACAAGGGCATGTGCGTCTGCTCGGGCCGTTGGCCAAAAGAAACCTGTACGGAAGGCCTTGCTTACAAGGGCCCGTGCCGCGACATGATGGCCACCTAGACCAGCATGTATTTCTGCCAAGAGCTACCGTCCATCCTCTTCGGAGATGCACCTTTGAAGGACTCCAGTAGTACTTTTCTTGTATAGTTCACCTTCCTGAACTTTATAGGCTTTAGAGCGTCGAACTATGCGATGAGCCTCATTTTGATCATCAGCAAGCTCCTGCCTATTAAGGTAAGCCAGGAAGGGTTCAGTCCATGGAACTATAACGGCCATGATTACATGGGCGAAAGGTGTTATTTCGGTGGCCGAACCTCCGATGACATCTGTATTGTGTTCGGTTTCTGGGGGTATGATCAGGTCCGGGCTAGTATCACCACTCTCGTCCTGCCATACCACAGATGGCTTAAAGAGCCTTTCCACAAAGGTGTTAGGCGGGACGAGATCGCGTTTAGCGCCCATTCAAGCAAGGATATCCACTGCCTGGTTACTATCTCGAGCAACATGATGGAACTCAAGCCCCTCAAACCGAGCCGATATTTTGAGTCTGGCGTTGCGGTATGCCGCCATTTTTGGATCTTTTGTATCAAAATCTCCATTTATTTGGGATATCACGCGGTTTGAAGCCCCGCGCACCTCTAGGCGTTGTATGCCCATGGAGACAGCCATTCAGAGGCCGTGTAGAAGAGCCTTGTATTCGGCTGCATTATTGGAGTCCGTATACATTATTTGCAGCACGTAGCGGACTGTGTCCCCCGTAGGGGATTTCAAAATGACACCAGCCCCCAGTTCGGCTAACATTTTAGAGTCGTCAAAGTACATGATCCAGTTGGAGTATGTACTGTACTCTTTAGGAAACTCGGCTTCTGTCCACTCGGCGACAAAGTCGGCCAGCACCTGAGACTTAGTAGCTCGGCGCGGCTTGTATGTTATTTCAAATGGTAAGAGCTCGATGGCCCATTTGGCTATGCGTCCGGTGGTATCCCGGTTATTTATGATGTCATTGAGTGGTACCTCGGATGCCACCGTGATCGAACGCTCTTGAAAATAGTGCCACAACTTTCGGGATGCCATAAAGACCGCATAAGCTATCTTCTGATAGTGAGGGTATCGGGATTTGCATGGTGTAAGGACCGCCGATACGTAGTATACTGGTTTCTGGATGGGGAATTTGTGTCCCTCTTCCTCTCGCTCGACGACGAGCACATCGCTCACAACTTGGTGAGTCGCGGATATGTAGAGCAACATAGGCTCGCCAACACCTGGGGCGGCTAGGGTTGGGTTATCTGCTAACAATGTTTTTATTTCTTCCAATCCGGCTGTAGCCGCATCTGTCCATTCAAAGTGATCGGTGCGTCAGAGTAGTCGATAGAGTGGTAATGCCTTTTCTCCCAATCTGGAGATGAGGCGGCTTAAGGCTGCCACGCACCCAGCTAGTTTTTTGGACCTGCTTTAAGTCTATTGGTGTTGCCAATTGTGACAGGGCCCGGATTTTGGCTGGGTTCGCTTCGATCCCTCTATTGGAGACGATGAACCCGAGCAGTTTCCCGGCTGGAACGCCGAAGACACATTTTTCTGGATTGAGCCGTATGTCATATGTTCGGAGGTTGTCGAATGTGAGGCGTAGATCGTCCACCAATGATTCAACGTGTTTAGTCTTGATGACCACGTCGTCCACATATGCCTCCACCGTCTTGCCGATTTGTTTTTCCAAACATGTTTGAATCATGCGTTGGTAAGTTGCACCGGCGTTTTTGAGCCCGAAGGGCATAGTGTTGAAGCAAAAATACCCATACGGGGTAATAAATGCCATTGCGGCCTGGTCGAATTCCTTCATCTTAATCTGATGGTATCCAGAGTAGGCGTCGAGGAAACACAATGAGTCGTGTCCTGCGGTTGCGTCAATAATTTGGTCAATGCGGGGCAGTGGGAAGGGGTCCTTAGGGCAAGCCTTATTAAGGTCTTTGAAATCGACACAAAGGCGCCAGGATTTATCCTTCTTCGGCACCATGACCAGGTTGGCTAGCCAGTACGGGTGCTTGATTTCTCTAATGAACCCGGCCTCGAGTAGTTTGGCTAGCTCCTCCCCATAGCTTGTCATTTGGCTTCGGAAAATCACCGTAGCGTTTGCTTGAATGGTTTGAACCCCTTTATTATATTGAGGCTATGTTCGGCCAGTCTGCATGGGATCCCGGGCATGTCCGAAGGGTACCAGGCAAAGATGTCCCAATTTTCCCGCAGGAACGCTCGTAGGGCGGCGTCGACCGTCGGATCCAGCCGTGCTCCAATGGATGCTGTTTTGTTAGGATCTGTCGGGTGCACTTGAAATTTGACTATTTCATCTGTTGGTTTGAATGAGGTGGATTTGGGCCTCTTATCGGGGATCACATCATCTTTGTCCACTGTGGAACGCAGGGTGGTTAGCTCTTCGGCTACGAGGGCCTCGGATAGTACCTCGAGGGCCAAGGATGCAGTTTTGTTTTCGGCACGGAGTGCTATATCCGGATCACTGGTGATAGTGATCACTCCGTTGGGCCCTGGCATTTTAAGCTTCATGTACCCGTAATGGGGTATGGCTTGGAAGCGTGCGAAGGCGTTGCGCCCCAAGAGGGCGTGATATCCACTATTGAAAGGGGCCACGTGGAAGAGAAACTCTTCGGACCTGTAATTCTCAGGCGTGCCGAATACTACATCAAGTTTAATTTTCCCCGAGCATCGTGCTTCTCGACTGGGGGGGATGCCTCGTAAGATGGTACTGCTTTGCTCGATGCGGTTCTTGTCCATTTGCATTTTGTCGAGCGTGTCTTCATAGATGAGGTTAAGTCCGCTGCCGCCATCCATGAGCACCTTGGTGAGTCAAAAGCGATCCACAATTGGGTTTTAGACCAAGGCGGCTAGTGCTCGGACTGATCGTCCCTTGGTTCGTCGTCAGCGGTGAAAGTTATGGCCGTGTCATTCCAAGGGTTCATTGCGGTTACTTGGTTGACTTCGGCGTGGTTGCGGAGTGCCCTTTTAGGCCGATTATTGAGGAGAAGGTCTCGAAGACCATAAAGACGTTAAGATCATTGTTCTCCGAAGAATGCCACTCTGGAGTAGTACTGGTGAGGATAGCCTCACCGCTTTTAGCCACTTGCCGGAGTACCCCACATGCCCGAAGGCTATGAATTAGTTCGGTGCTCGGCGTCGCATGCATCTGACATGGCTTGTCGGGTAGTTCGTCACGGACGGTTCCGTATCCTGCGAAGGGTTTGTTTTTCTTGTTAATGGGCTTCTGGTCGGATGCCTCGTAAGGGTGCATCCGTTTTTCCCATACGGTGGGCTTCTTAAAGGCAGGGGGTTCCCACCGGGCTGTCTGTGCCTTCCATGCGCTTTCCATCGTGCAATACTTCTGTACTATGTGTGCCAATTTTGTAATGTGTTGTATGCGGCGGCGGTTGAGGGCGTTGAGAATTCCCTCGTCCATACAGTTACGACAAAAAACCGAAACCGTGTCATTGTCGCGGCGATTTTAATCTTGTTTTTAACAAGGAGGAATCTGGCCCAAAAGTGACGGACCGTTTCCTGAGGTCGCTATCGTACATACATTAGGTCACATATGTCTGGAGGGTCTGAATTACTTGGGGAATATTGATTGTGGTGGGTGGGTGGGCGAAATCCCGAATCCTGACCCAAGATTGAATCCAGAGCTTGAAGAATCTCCGAGGTCACCAGTTCAGGACCAGGGAGGTCCAGGTGACTTCAGGGCTCAATGCCTGATCCTGAGTTCGGAGGACATGAAATTTCTTCCCAAGAATGGGTGTCCGACTCGAAGGGCTCGGAAATATAAACATCGCTAGTTTTTAACATGGGGGAAGAAGAGTTCTCGGCTCGTTCCTCAACGACTGCTACCAGATGGGTGATCAGTGGGGACTTGATTTCCCTCTGATAGGATTTAAGCCCGAGGCGATCTTAGTCTGTTGCAAGCCCCAGGGCGGCAATGGGATCTAGCAGCTCGTTCAAGGATGAGATATCTGCCGGATCCATCTATTCGGAGCGTTCGAGGCCGATGCGGAGATTATGTTTGGGGATTGTGGGGGCCGCCGTTGGCTTAATGGCCGAGCGAGCGCCCATGGAAAAACCATCGAGTTGGAGGACCTGTCCTGGGGTTAGGTCCCTTCCAGACGTGATATCATCATTGATGACAAGGCGAGCCATTGATCCTTCTATCGACAACACAATGGAACTCTCAATGAAAGCACCAATGTTGGTGTCAAAACCGGCCGATATCGGGTAGGGGGTCCCGAACTGTGCGTCTAAGGATCGAGGGTAACAAGGGACAAGGGGGACACGGCATTTACCCAAGTTCGGGCCATCTTAATGGAGGTAAAACCCTACGTCTTGCTTGATTGTATTTGATGAGTATAGGGATTACAAGAGTTGATCTACCTCGAGATCGTAATGGCTAAACCCTAGTTGTCTAGCCTATGAGAATTCTGATAGCCTCTACAGTCTAAACCCTCCGGTTTATATACACACCAGACGGGCCTAGGGTTGTACAGAGTCGGTTTGTGGAGAAAGGAAATTATATATCCGGACACCAATCTTGTCATCCACGCATAGGAGAGTCCTACCCGGACACGGGGGAAAGCCTTCTACATTGTATCTTCACGGCTCATCAGTTCGGCCCATATCGAATAGCCCGGACACCCGAGGACCCCCTAATCAAGGACTCCCTCAGTTGGCATGCTTGGAAAAGGTGGATGTGCTACAGGTTGTGCTTGTTGCCTCCGTGTGTCGCGCGCCGCCTGGTTTATGCGCAATATCGCTGGGTGGTGGGAAACTGGTGAGGAAATGACGGGAAACGGTGGCGTGTTCATAAAATGCCATCAATTAATGGAAACTTAGCATAGAACGAACATCGAGCTAGCACAAGAAGTAGATGATGATCAGATGATCGTTTATCCTAGTTAATTATGCATGTAATAGTTTAATTTGGTGTGTAGAAATGTCATGTGTGTACTAGCCACCTATGTAATTGGATGTTTGCCGTGTATTACACACATCTTGTTTATGTGAAACGTTTCTGTTCTCTTGGCTCAACACAAACAGTTTGATGAAATGAACTATATGCCCTCCATTGCACACACCTTGATCTGGTTGAACCGTTTCTGTTGCATTGCCTAATCAAAAATAGTTCATCTGAGTGAACCGTATGCCGTATATCGCACACACCTTGATCTGGCTGACCGTTTCTTTTGTGTTGCTTAATCAGAAACAGTTCATCCGAGTGAACTGTATGCCGTATATCGCGCACGCCTTTATCTGGCTGCCCGTTTCTTTTGTTCTACCACATTGCAAACCGTTAATTGAACTGAACCGTATGCCCCTAATCACACATGCAACTAAAATCTGAACTATGTTTGATGTATCCTTCATCGCAAACGTTTTGGATCTTTTTTGACGTTTTTTTACATCACCGTTTGTGATTAATGCATCGCACACAGTTTTGTCAAAGGGTCTCTGATCGTAGTGTCGCGTTAGCAGCATCCTGCAGTAGTGTGACTCCCAAAGAATAGATTCTCATCGGCGTTGGCAAAGTCGACATAGCATGTGGAAGTAGTGGACTTGAGCTCATGGAGTAGGCAAAGATGCCATACATCCAAAGGCGAAGATGCCTAGAGGTCACTTGGCGAAGATGCCAACGTAGTTGATGAAACCGTAGCGTCGGGGTCGATGTCGAGGTTCTGTATGGTCCATGCGCATGGGGTTGTAGAAGGCCGTCTACACAGGGGTCACTGCCCCGTATGCATGGGGATGGCAGAGAAGCCAACTCGCTGCCTAAGGGTTTCTCTTCCTTTCTTGTGGCACGCCCTTGATGATCTTGAGCATCATGGTCTTGTCGGTGTTGATGCTCGTGTGTCCTTGAAGAAGATGGTAGCTCAGGAGCCTTTGCACTTGAGCATCTTCTCGAAGATGATGAAGACCTCTTGTGGTTCTTGATGAGGATCTTGAGCTCCTCCATGTGCTTGTCCATCTTGGTGTCGATTAAGTTCTTCATGGCATCGAACTCATCGTTGTGGTTGTAGATCGAAGGAGATGTGCCATCCCTATCCATAGAAGCACTCGAGAAGGTGTGAGAATGAGAAGAAATGAACATACCAAAGTTACCTCTTTTCGAAGTTGTAGATGGATCTCAAAGACCACAATACATGCAAGGAAAAAGTGCACGTGGTGAAAAACCTTGTCCAATCCTCACAACCTGCACAAATGGCTTTTAGTGGAGCTCAGTGGGGTTAGTGACACAAATTCATGCAAATTGAACTCCAAGACATTGTAAATGTTGAAATAAATCCAAAGGACTCAAAATGCAAAGCAAGTTCAGTAATATAGAGGAGTGCAATAAAGAAACACACGCGGTGGGATAATTAGGCTTATACAACTATAGGGATGAGCAATACCAAATTTCCTAATGAAGACTAAGCTCGTGTTGCACAAACACTATGAGAGCACTAGCTTGAGTGCACGTTTGGGCAAGATTCACCACTTGGAACCAGCCTATACGAATGCAATCAAAATGTTTCATATTCCATGTATCCTCATGCACAAGTATCTCTTTTCATGCTCAACTCTTTTCTTATAAGATTTTGACCAATCTTCTCGCTTAAAATCTTTTTTCTATTTTTTCTTCCTTTCCACAATTCTTATTGAGCCTCATCCACATACACGAGACAAGTATCACAAGATATGCACGGGATCAAGCAATTTCACTATATGATATATCAAATGATGCAACAATATGATATCGTATCACTATGGTGCATAAGTTTCCGTGAAGCCTAACAATACTAGGAATGATAGTCTCAATAGGTATGAAGGTATTCACAAAGATGGTGGGACTATCAAGGTGAAATGGCAAGGAAGGAAAAGTATGTGACGGAATGGATACCTTCAACACACTTAACCTTTGACGTGGTCGGTGGACCTGATCTTGCTTCCGGTTGTTGGTTTCGGAGGACGAATGGTCATCGTTGATGATGAACATCGGTGGTTGATGTATTCAATGGAACGATACAATCTTCCTGTGGTCGATGATGAAGTAACCATCCCTAAGTATCCAAAACACCTTAGGAGACCCAAATCACAGCTCGAGCAACTACAAATGCAATGGAGATCAAAATGGGTTAGGTTGCGGAAGTTTTGGGTGGTGGTGCAGAAGTTATGGTGGAGGACCTAGGCAAAGATGCGAAAATATGAATTTTTTTTATCAAGTCAAATGGTGTTAGAACAAAGATGAGCAGCTCGAGCATGTCAATAGATCCCAAATGAGCCAAAGAACACTCAAATCAGAGTTCGCGAGTGGAAATTATGGCCGAAACGATGAAGTAGTGGTGGCTGGTTCTTGTGGGGGGCGTGCACACAGAGTCTAAGGGCCCTAGGCATGCGGTCCCTTGCGCATGGTACAAGTGCGTGGATACGGGGTGTCTAGGAACTTATCGGGGGCCCGTGGCACGGGGTTGGCTGAAATTTCACAATTTCAATTCCAAAATCGAAGGGGGTAAAGAAAAATTAGGCCATGTGAAAGCACAAGTGCTCCCTGGGTGATTTTGGTAATTAATGTCAATATATCTCTTGTTGGACTAATACTTTTATCTAGTGTATTTCAGACAAGTTCAACAATGGCATGGAAAGGACAAGAGGATGTGGAACCCCTTGAAGGTGTCCAGGACACATATCGGCAAAGGCTCAAGACTCTTCATTTATATTTTAGTGATCCAAGATCGCATTGAGTCCATAGGAAAGCCAATACTATTAAAAGGGGATGAGGTGTTGCTTAGTGGTCTACTTGCTCAAAATGCTTAGTGATATTGCTCCAAAGCCTTCAACCACCTTCTCATTCCAAATATGTCCAAAACCCAAAGTCAAACTCGGCCCCACCGATATTTCGTATCCGGCGCCACCGAGTTCATATGACATAGCCACTGCCAGAAACCTTAAACAGTTCGGATGCACCGATACGGATCTCGGTCTCACCGAGATGGCCTTGCCAAGTCTCTGTTGCCTGTTGCAATTATTTCAGTCTCACCAAAATTGTGATCGGTCACACCGAGTTGGCTTGACATGTTCTCTGTTGCCTTATTGCTTCACTTCGGTCTCACCGAGTTGATGCAATCGGTGCCACCGAGTTGATGTTTGCCCTAAGCCCTAGCACATTAGTCCCATCGAGTTGTTCCAATCGGTCCCACCGAGATTCCTAACGTTCACATTTTGAACTGAATCGGTCACACCGAGTTCTTCTATTCGGTGTGACCGAGTTGGGTCAAATGTGTGTAACGGTTGGATTTTGCGTGGAGGCTATATATACCCCTCCAGCCCCTTCTCCATTTGAGAGAGAGCCATCAGAACTGCCTAGACTTCCAGCATACATTTTCTGAGAGAGAACCATCTACTCATGTGTTGAGATCAAGACATACCAATCCTATGACAAGAATCTTGATTTCTAGCCTTCCCCAAGTTGCTTTCGACTCAAATAATCTTTCCACCATATCCAAATCTGTGTGAGAGAGAGTTGAGTGTTGGGGATACTATCATTTGAAGCACGAGAGCAAGGAGTTCATCATCAACACAACATCTATTGCCTTTTGGAGAGTGGTGTCTCCTAGATTGGTTAGGTCGCTTGGGAGCCTCCGGCAAGATCGTGAAGTTTGTAAGGGCAAGGAGATCGCCTACTTCGTGAAGAAGATCTACCTGAGTGAGGCAAGTCCTTCATGGACGATGGCCGTGGTGGGATAGACAAGGTTGCTTCTTCGTGGACCCTTTGTTGGTGGAGCCCTCCGTGGACTCACGCAACCGTTGCCCTTGTGGGTTGAAGCCTCCATCAACGTGGATGTACGATAGCACCACCTATCAGAACCACGCCAAAAATCTCCATGTCTTCATTGTGTTTGCACATTCCAATCCCATCTCTTTACTTTCTTGCAATTAGCATGCTTTACTCTTTCCGCTGCACATACTCTTGTCATGCTTGCTTGAAATGTGTTGTGAATGCTTAAACTTGTGCCAAAACTCCACCTAAACTTGAAGAACCTAAACATTGCCACTTTTACTTGTTGAGGGTGTAATCACCCCCTTCTAGACCCCTCTTCTCAATCATTTCAATTGGTATCAGAGCATTGGTCTCCATTGCTTTGGTTGTTGACACGGAATTTCACCAAAGTAAAAAATATAAATTATAAGCGAATCAGAGAAATATTCAATTCGCTTCCAGACCTCGAGGGACATCTGTTGACGCGGAATTTCGCCGAAGTAACATATAGAGTGATATCTATTATCAAAATATGATAAAGTCAAATTATATAAAAGATGGTGAATTGCCGAATAGACCGAGGAAATGACTATGGTGAATTTTGGGTCGCTCTGTATGAAATAGCGGTCGCAAAAATAAATAAATAAATAAATAAAGTGCCACTTATAGTTACAAAATTCATTTATCCTGTGAAATTATAATTAGCACGCCCGCATGCCGCCAGTGACGGCAGGTGCCCGATGTCCACAATAAATTGTCATGAGGCGGCGCTAATATCTTCAAAATATTAGACTGCATGAAATGTCAACAAAAAATCGTCGTCAGCGGCACTTATTTGGCAAATATTGAACCATGCAATATACGTGGGCATTATTTCATCACCGGTAATAAAATATCACGGCAACAAAGAAAAATAGATGTGTAGAATTCCTAATGAAACATGGGTACGACAGATATAACGCCACGTAAGAAAAGAAAACACATTTTCCCTGTATGGCATGCACGTTAAGAAAATAATTCTTATTGAGCCGTCAATAATTAATTAGGCCTGGCCCATTGGAAAAATGCTTACGTGCAGCTAACAAGCATAATTGTAATTCGAATACAAGACTGCATGCACGTACTAAGGACTATGCCTAGGCCCACGTGGGTGATTAAAGAAATAGGGTTTCAGCCCATAGCGGCCAATCACAGGACCAAGCCGGTCCAAATCTCAGTCAACAGGTGATTAAAGAAATAAATTAAAGAAAAGGGAAGAAGCTCCACCATCCCACGATCCCCCATAACTTGCATGATCTCCACAACGTGGGCACGCCTCTAGCAAGGATGAGGGTGTTGCTCCCTCCTATAAATAGCACCACAGGGGTTGTTCTCAGCGCTCCCTTTTTCCCTGGCTGCCGCTGCTTTGCTGCCGCCGCTGCTCTCCGGCACACATACACGCCGCTGCTGCTGCTCTCAACCACACACATATACTGCAGATCTAGAAAAAAAAGCTCATATACGCTGCTGCTGCAAGGCCGTCGTCCGGCCAGGAGCGTTAGGAAGGTAGTCCAGGTGGGAATCATGATCCTCCTCTAATCTTCTTGCTCCTTCCTATATCTCTCATCATGTTCATCTTTCTTTTTGGTTGATCATTGTGATACAAACCAAGGAGTATGTCCATGTGTCCTCATTTTGACATCTTGCCTTTGCTGATCATCACGATACGAGCCAAAGTGCAATTATGTTCAAGAAAGGAAAAATTATCCTTGGTTGATCATTGCAATACGAACCAAGGAGCATATCTCACATATTGTCATCTGGACACTTTTGCCTTGGCTGATCATCACGATACAAGCCAAAGTGCAAATATGTTTAGGAGGGGAAAATCTGTCCTTGGTTGATCAATGTGATACAAATCAAGAAGCATGCTCTGCATAGCCCAATCTTGACATTTCGCCTTGGCTGATCATCATGGTACAAGCCAAAGTGCAAATATGTTTAAGAGCAACAAAAATACTCCTTGGCGGATCATCATGATACAAATCAAGGATCATACAACATATAATTTCATCTTGCCATTTTTTGCCTTGGTTGATCATTGTGATACGAGCCAGAGTGCGATTATGTCAAAGAAGATAGATTTCACACCTTGGTTGATTATGGCGACCCAAACTAAGGAGGATATATTTTTCCTTCCATCGTAGATGAGAGCAACGCAAAGGTAAAGCTCGGGGAAAAACAAATATGAAACATACCCAAACTCTAGATGATCATCTACATAAAATCATAGAATAAATATGTGCCTACAAAAATGCACTCTTCATTTGTTTGAGTTTCAGAAAATAAGACAATGTAAATTATGCGTGTACCTTCAATCTAGAGCATGAAAATGTATAAATTGGGTGCTCGCCAAATTATGTTTCAAGCCTCTTGTTGGTTACACTGCGGACATACATTCTATGCCACATTAGTAGTAATACAAACAAGAAGGTATAAATGTTATTTACATTTATCATATAAATGATGAAATGAGCCCACTCTAAATCCCATGCACATATAATGTGCTAAGTGAAATCTAGCGTGTAAATATGAGATAATAGAAATGCTAGTTGTCTCAATTTGCACTAAAATATAACACGCCCATAAAATAAAATGAATGTGTGTAGGTTAAGTTAAATTAAATATAACCCTACATGTCATATGATGGTTTCATGAAATATCAATGTCAGAGCATACATGCTCTATGCAACGTGCATACACTCCTAAGTGATAGTTAGAGTATGCGCACGTGACCCATAACAAAATAAAGGATATTGCATCTAGCTTGCTTTAGACCTAACCAAAACAGACTAATTCGCTTAGTAGATGTTGTCATCAAATATAACAAACAAAATTAAACAAGATAATATATGGGACGGCTCCGATATTATGACCTCCCTTATATTAAAATTTAATGTGCAGAGGCCAACATGAACTAAATCATGGGCCCCATCATCATATGCATGGCCATTTGCACCATACATGTATTAGGCAGATGCTCTACTAGTCGACCCATCACTTGTTAAAATGAAATGACCTAAAAAATACTTAAAATAGCCGCATGGTCATACTAGTATATGTTGGCTAAGTCGACTATACAAATTAGGCATCTAACGCAAGAGCATGCATTGCACTCATACTCTACATACTGATCATAGCGGTATAAGAGTAACATATAAATGAACAAGACACATGATAACTTGAAGAAGATCGAGAATGCTCCCCCGAGCACACCAGCGTTAACGATAGCGAGGAGGAGCGATTTTTCTTTATCATTTTGTAGTAGTCATGTGTTGCAATTCTATGTAGTACGACAGTTGGAATTCTTAATCAGGGGTTTTCCCTGCAGAGATGTAATTAACATGATTTTTTTATGTAAATGTAAGAGTTCTGGAAATAATGTATCTGCAATGTTTGATCTCTATTTTATTTATGCGTTTATGCGCTTAAATTTATTAACTCTGTATCAATGACGTGGACGTGTGTCTCACGCCCGCCATTTTCCCGTCATCATTGGCTTAATCGATATTGGAGGAAGATGGATGAGTCTATGATCAGGAGTATTAGATGTAGTGTGCCTATGCTTGACGGAGAGTTCTATAGTTCTTGGAAGAATGAGATGCTTAAGATTTTCAATAAATATAATTTGAACAAGTATATTATTAGCCCTTATGTGCCCCCCATTGATCCTTTGCTTCCTACCCCCGATGAGTATCTTGACATGACCCACAATCTTAGAACCATTGATCTTATCATGAGAGGATTGCCTAGAAATTTGCTTGTATGCTTGCCTACATTTGAATGTGCTTATACTATATGGAGATATCTTGAGGAGCACTTTCCAAACTATTCCTTGAAAAATCTAGATGAGATTCTTCAAAAGTCCATTGCTTTTAAAAATATGGATCCTAGTGATCCTAAATTTGATGATTGTCTATTTGAGCTCTGTGATCTTATGCCTGCCAAAGGATATGTTGGAGTCATTAGTACCATCATCTCGCAAGTTATTAGAATTCATAAACATGCACATTGTCATGGTCATAAATCTAATGAATCACTCTCTCTAGGTGATGATCATTCACATGATGATGTTGAACATGGATATTATGATGAGGATGATGATAGTGACTTTGATTTCGATGAGTCGATGAGACACTTTGGTCTTATGGCTAACCTTCGTGGTTACATGGCCGGAGGAAAGGAATGGGTTCTTGATAGTGGATGTACTGATCATATGATCGGAGATGAGGACATGTTTCATGAGCTTGCTAAGAACGATGGTCCCCACAAGTATGTCACTTTTGGTGACAACTCCAAGGGTAAGGTAGTTGGCCTTGGTAAGGTGGCCATCTCCCATGATAGCTCAATCCAAAACATTATGCTCGTAGAGTCTCTTGGTTATAATCTACTTTCCGTATCTAGACTACCTGACTTTGGTTTCAATGTTCTATTTACTGAAGTATATTGCCAAGTGTTTCGTAGAGATAATCAAAATATGGTCTTTACTGGTATTCGTAGAGGTGATCTATACATTGTTGATTTCACTAAGAGAGCTCAACCTCGTACTTGCTTAATTGCTAAATCTTCTAAAGGTTGGTTATGGCATAGAAGAGTAGGTCATGTGGGCATGCGAAATCTTGATAAGATTATTAAAGGTGATCATATCCTTGGTGACAAAGATGTCATATTTCACAAGGATAGTATTTGCAGTGCTTGTCAAACAGGAAAACAGGTTGGAGGAAGTCATCCCGTGAAGAACATCATGACCATGAGAAGACCTTGAGCTACTTCATATGGATCTTTTCGGTCCCAACGCCTACAAGAGTCTCGGTGGTAACTCATTTGGGTTGGTCATTGTTGACGACTTTTCAAGATTTACGTGGGTGTTCTTTCTTGATGATAAATCGCAAGTCCAAAAGATATTCAAGAACTTTGCTAGGAAGGCCCAAAACTAATTTGAAGTGAAGATCAAGAAGTTTCGAAGCGATAATGGAACGGAGTTCAAGAACACCAATGTGGATACCTTTCTTGATGAAGAAGGGATTTCGCATGAGTTCTCGGCTACGTACACGCCTCAATAAAATGGAGTTGTTGAGAGGAAGAACCGGACACTTATTGAGATGGCAAGAATGATGCTTGACGAATACAAGACGCCAAGACACTTTTGGGCAGAAGCGGTTGAGACAGCTTGTCATGCTATGAATCAACTATATCTTCACAAGCTTCTCGGCAAGACGACATACGACCTTCTCACTGGTAACAAACCCCAAGTTGGATACTTTCAGGTATTTGGCTCAAAGTGTTACATTCTTTATAAGCATCGTTGCTCGTAATTTGCTCCTAAATCTCATGAAGGTTTCCTACTCGGTTATGGATCAAACTCTCACACTTACCGTGTCTACAACAATTTCACCGGAAAGGTTGAAGAGATGGTAGATGTGAAGTTTGACGAATCTAACGGCTTGCAAGTAGAGCAATTGCCAATTGATGTAGGAGACAAAGATCCTTTGGAAGCAATACAAGATTTGTCCATTGGCAAGATTCGCCCAACAAAGGTGAAGGAGAGTACTTCATCTGTCCAAGTGGAAGCCTCAACTTCACATCAAGGTGAACCACAAGTTCATTTGGAGGCATCCACAAGTGGAACACGTCAAGACGGAGGAAATGAGGAAGTGCAACCAGATGAACCACATCGAACTCCCTCTTCACCTCCATAAGAGAACGACAATGCCAACAACAATGAAGGAGGACAACAAGAAGAAAAAGACAATGAAGAGGATGTTCCACCCCACCCAAACAAAAGCTCTCACGAGTTAGAGCAAGAATCACAAGAGACCATCCCGTCGAACAAATATTCGATGATATTCTAACCGGGAGAATTACTCGCTCTAAAACTTGTTTGGCTAACTTTTGTGAACACTACTCATTCATTTCTAGTATTGAATCTATGAAGGTTGAAGCAACTCTTGAGGATCCGGATTGGGTGAACGCTATGCCTAAAGAGCTACACAACTTCGAGAGGAATCAAGTGTGGGCATTGGTTGAAAAGCCCGACGACAAGCGCAATGTCATTGGAACCAAATGGGTGTTTCGGAATAAGCAAGATGAAGATGCACAAGTCGTACGCAACAAGGCCCATCTCGTCTCTCAAGGCTACACTCAAGTCGAAGGTATGGACTATGGTGAGACATATGCCTTCATTGCTAGACTTGAGTCCATACGGATCTTACTTGCTTATGCCAATCACCATGACATCACTTTATACCAAATAGACATTAAAAGTGCTTTTCTTAATGGAGAAATTGAGGAGGAAGTGTATGTTAAACAACCTCTCGTGTCAATCCCAAGAAACCTAATCATGTTTACAAACTTCACAAAGCTCTTTATGGTCTTAAACAAGCTCCTAGAGCATGGTATAAATGCTTGACCAACACTACAAAAAAATACACATCCGTGATGATACGTTTTTGTCATGGTAGGTCACGTTTTCTGTCATGCATGTACATCCATGACGATTTTATGACAGAATCAAGATAGTCATACCTGTGCTGTCGTAGAAGTGTTCCATGACATCACCAAAATTATCATCACAGAAGTATCCACTTCCATGACGATAAATCGCGCGTCATAGAAGTGCTGTCGTCAAGGGTAACCGACATGTGGCATCCACCATAACAGGTCGCCGTTAAGCTATGGGGTTTCGGTTTGGATTTGCTAACCCGTTAACAGCTCGGACCAATGGCGATTTTCCACGTGTAAAATTCTCATTCGCCGACAATCCACGTGTTGGCTCAGCGTTGGGACAGATGTCAACCGTCCATTGTACAAGAATCGCCAATGAAATGTTGACACGTGGGACGACCCAATAGAGGCCCATATAGGTTTAAAAGCCGTCCCAAGAACTGGCCCACAAGATTTCGTCTCTAATGGGTCGGCCCGTTAACAGCATAACATTTTCTGGACCAAATTATGGCCCACATCACATACGGGCCGTTAAATGACTGCAATATTCTGGGCCAGTTTACGACCCATATCATATCCGCCCGGTTAATAACCTGCAATACTTCGGGAGAAATTACGGTCCATAACTGATCCGGCCCGTTAACTGACTTTTCTTTCTTGGGTCAAATTATGGGCCCATAACAGATACGACCCTTTAACAACTACTGTGCAATCGGGCCCATTGGGGGCCTGATTTGCTCTTCGGCCTCTTAATGGCCCATTTAACAGTTCGGCCTGATATTAGTTTCGGCCTGTCAGCGGCCCTGTCTACATATGGGCCTCTTTCGACCCAGTTTCTCTTTCGGCCATTTAAAGGCCCGAGTTGCACCCGGGCCTAATTCTGGTCCGTAGTTACTTTTGGCCTCTTAATGGCCCGTAGTCTTCGTGAATACATTCTAGCCCAAACTGCCTATCGCCCCGTTAAAGTACCTTGAGAGTGTTGGGCCTAATTTTGGCCCATTATACACTAGCGTGCATCCCGCCCGTCATGTAATTGGGTCAGCCAAGGCCCAAAAACATTTCAGCCTGTTAATGGCACGTCACACGAATGGGATAATAATGGGCCGATGTATATTACAGCACGCTGTCGGCCCGTGATTTGTTCGCTACAATTAAGGCTGAATCTAGATTTCAACCTATTAAAAGCCTATATAATTTTCCGGCTCAATTAAGGCAAGCGGTTTACTCGGCCTTTTAAAGGCCCGAAATTAATAGTGGGCCAGATTAAGACTAGACCTAACTAATGGCCCAAGATGATTGTAGGCCCACGGTTCGGCCCGTACTAGCGATTGGCGACCGACCAGTTTTAGTACATAAATTATTATTTTATAAACCTAACCTATTGGATCATTGTGCACTGATCGAAGATTACGACCTTTTCTCAGAGCAACGATAGCATAAACAGCAAATAAATTACAACATCGTGACGAAGAATAAACCTAGACTATACAACAAAGAAATTACAGCATATTACATCCCCTGGGCATCAAAGTTCACAACCAGTGATAATAAAGGGCAACCAGATAGTAGATTCCATAAACTGGGTAGGTCGCCACCAGTGGAAGTAAACAGGTCGAAAAAATAATAGACAGAACCGACAACACTTCAACATAGTTCAAGAAAGGTTAGCCCGACCCAGGAACTGCAGCGCAAGCAGCTTAGCAACCTGATGAGACTGCGCTTCTCCGACGCTTATATCCACCAACTTAAGCTGCATAGCATCAATAGATGTCTTATACTTATGGTTCATCTTGCATAGAGATTGGAGTTCCAGTCGGATTTGAGTGGAAGCATGTCTTTCTTCTTGAATTTTAGACTGAAGAAGTCGAACAGATTCAGGCGGCGACTTCATCGAGCTTGTGTCACTGAGTAAGTTCGACACTACATCAAGACATGACTTTGTGGTTGTATCCCTACCCTCAAGATGTGTTTCCTTCTTCTCTAGAATATATGTTAGAGGGACAAACAATGGGTTCGTCTCACTATCATTATGGCAGTTCTTCCTAGCATCAGTGCTGTCACCCTGAAAGAGAAACAAGTAGGTAGATAACAGGTTTTGCACGTATAAGCATCAACGCTGTCAATTCATCTCATTTCTTTGTCAGAAATAAAGAGACACGGTTTAAAATAGTATTAACATAATAGGCATCGTTCATAGTTAAGACGGCATGAAATGGCATTGTGCAGGAGCGGCCAGCTTCAACAGACCACTGGATTACAGATCAAGAACACAAGCACACATGTAGTTCTAAACAACATATAAGCATGAATGGTGAGTGTACTGTCAATTTATACCATTTCAGCTTGGTAAATGAAGAGACACGATTTAAATAACATTAGTATAATATGGCATTGTTCATAGTTGAGAGATAGAAGGATATGACATTGTGCTGGAGTTGGTAGTTTCCTCATGCCACTAGATTATAGATCAAGAACACAAGCATACACATAGTGCTAAATAAGATAACTTGCTATGTTTAGTTTAATTTACATGGTATGAATAAGGAACTAGGTTGTACAACTAAAGACTGAAATTCAGAAGGACAAACTTATGTTTATGTACTTCTTCATTATAAAATTTGAACAAGTAATTTGATGCAAATGACAAAAATAAATAGCATTTGCACTCATAGCTATCCAAATATACACAACAAAGTTTGAAGGATCGAGGAGGACAAACTTACATTAATAGTGAAGACCGGCTCTATAAAGCCCTTGTCCATATTGATGGGGGGCAATTCAAGAAGTTTACTGCACACTCTTCTTCAAGAGCATTGCCTTTATTCTACATTTTGTTAAGAGTAAATATAGATGTGAAAATATAGGAACACCTAAGATGCAGAGTACAAATGTAAATACAGTATACAGGCAAAAGGCACTGACAAGAGCAATGCAGAGCTAAATTTCTTCAGTAACATTGGTTTTATTCAATATTTTGGCAAGAGTAAATGTAGATCTGATGTGTAGAAAATGGAGGGCAAGGGAAAATAAGATGCAAAGTGTACATGAAGAACTAGCTGACAATATAAGTACAATGATGAAGGACAGCAAATACTTACAAGAACAATGCAGAACAAAATTTCTTCATAAGCATTGGGTTTATTCTACATTAGTGTAAGCATTAGAATAGATTTGATAATTTGGAGCGAATAGTGGATAAGCAAGCTATAATGCACAATGATGTCACATAATCTACCAGGTATGAATGTAAGGACAGCGATAGGACAATAGGTACTCACAGGAGCAAAGCAGCTACAGGTATGAATGTAAGGACGGCGATAGGACAATAGGTACTCATAGGAGCAAAGCAGCGACCAGCATAGTTGCGATATGCTAGGTTTTGCGGCGCTGGTTCTATCGCCAATATACGTGGGGTGCTATGTGATTTCTCCAGTAGCACCACTTTTTACTATGACTTTGCTTGTACTCCTTCAGGTTCTGCAATCACCCTCTTCCTTTTGGATGTCTGAAACACAAGAACATCATTTGAATGGAAAATCATGGTATGGCGACAAATGGAATAGGTGTTGATAATGGATGGGCATGGCAGCTTCACATATATCATGAGTAAACTAAGCAGATGGTGGTGTAATGAAGAAAAAGAAATGCAAGACTCCTGATGCAAGATATGTGCAACCAATAAAACCTTGCCAAATTAGAATAGGCACCTTATTGGGTGAATAGGATAGGCCATCTGCCTTTGACTCCTTGAGCTCAAAATAGTCATTAGGATCATATTCTAAATACGAATCTATAGGTCGGGAGCATGTGGGTTCATTGCATCCACAACGGACCTCAATCCCTTGATGCCAAGTTTGTTACCCATTGAATAGTTTCCTAATATTCTTCTGATGTGCGCATTCTTATATTCATTGTGATTACATACAATATCTGAAAAGCATGAAAACAATAATAGTAGTGAGATTATCTTTGTAATGCACATGATATTGTAATATAATAGGGGCTCCCTGTAAACCCTTGTGTGCTATCACTGGATTCTGATGAGAGAGCCCATGTGTGTTGTAATATGGTGAGTAGATTAATATAATCTGGCACAACTACACAAAAAATAGGCTCCCTGTTGGGAGCTCTAGATGTAAGGATAGTTGGCCGATGATACGTTCATAATATACCGTATAGAAAGTTTATTGACAAACCATGATAACGAGAGCGCACAACAACTAGGCAGATCTTAGTGTAGATAATAGGGGTGCACCCTAACCACCATAAATAAATCGGGAAAGCAGAACTAGCTGGAAAATATAGGGTTTTGCCGCTACTAATGTCGGGGCTCAGGAACGACACTTATGGGATCCCTCGGGGAGTCCCTTCTACGGTTGGTGGGGCGTGGAGCTGTGCAAAGAGCGGGTCTAGAAGATCAACGCGGGGGGGGGGGGGGGGGGGGGAGTTTTTTACCCAGGTTCGGGCCGCAAACGATGCATAAAACCCTAGTCCTGCTTTGTGTGTATTTAGTGTTCTTTAGCTCTTGAACTAGCTGCATGCGGTGCATGCCTAGTCCGAAAAGTCTGAATCCTTCCTAAGTACGCCTCGGGCCTCCTTTTATATGTCAAAGGGGTCGACACAGTGGCACACAAGAGGTGGAAAGTATCTACGGTGTACAAGTCTACCCCTGAAATCATGGGACAAACACATTTAATGCGCCACCTACGTGTCCTCTTGCTTTATCGGGGACGGCAATGAAGCTCGTCCCATCCGTCGCCGCCTCGCCTTGCTTCGACGCGTGTCCAAGCTGACGAGGCATGCAGCACCATGCTGGCTGGCTGGCTGCTGCGCTGGTGCGGTGGCAGGGTCTTCATGAAGATCTGCATGCCACCACGCAGGTGCTTGACTGGTTGGCCTAGAGGTTGCTTGCTGCCACGTAGGTGCATGCCTAGTTTGGCAGGCTGGTTGCCACGTCGGAAAGGCCGTGGCACAGCGAAACCTTGGTAGGTGCAGGCCTAGTTGTGGCCCAACAGATGTCCCCGGCAAGGGTCTTGCCGGGGTCGGCAAGGGTCTTGCCAGGCTCTTGTAGGCGTCCCCGGCAAGGATCTTGCCGGGGGCCTTCGTCCGTCCCCGGCAAGGATCTCGCCGGGCGTCTTCATCTTCTTGTTCCCATCTAGATTTGCATGCCTTTGGTCTTCACCAAGATCTGCATGCCACCACGCAGGCGCCCCTGAGCCTTGGTCATGATGTTTGTCGATGGTGTCATGACTCTCAGGCTCAAGGGTGGCGGCCTTGCTGTTGTTGGGCAAGTCGCCCCGAGAAGGCTCTTGCCGGGGATGTGTAGGCCGCCCCGGCAAGGGTCTTGCCAGGGGAATCCACCTTGCCCCTGTGCTCTTCATGCTTCTGGCATGAGTGCTGCCTCGGCAGTCTTCTACCTTCCCTTCCTCTGCCCTGCCAAGCCGAGCCGCGGGCGTGGCTACGACTTCCCGTGCACAAGTAAAGGTGTCGGGGATATACCCCACGGTATGACCCGGCCAGAAGTATGACCCGGCCGGACTTGGCACTTCACCGATGACCCGCCGGAGGACTGACGACTCATGGATGGCCCTGATGGCGGGTCAGATAGAAGACAAGGCCCAAGGCCCAGAAGGTCGGCTCACGTTTATGATGGGCCGGCTTAATAAGAAAGGGATGACGAATGTTTCCTTTACGAGGAAGCAAGACCCGGACTTGTATTCAACTTGTAAGAAAAGATAGATTAGTTCTAGTCCTACTAGGACTCCACATGTAACCCACCCCTCTAACTTATATAAGGAGGGGCAGGGCTCCCCAAAGAGGGACGAGCAACAAGAAACAATCTCTAGGGCTAGACACAAAGAGCCGGCTTACCGGCGACTCTCTCATAAGCATAATGATACCTAGCCACAAACAGCATGTAGGGCTATTACCAGATGATGTTTCCCGGGGCCCGAAGCTGTCTAAATCCTTGTCTTGTGTTGCGTCTCTCGATTCCGCTCAACCCCTCTCAAGCTACCACATAGATGCGCTGGCCTCGCGACTACGCCCTAATATTAAGGACATCTGCCGTGACAATTCCACGACAGTTGGCGCCCACCGTGGGGCATGCGCACGGTGTTGTTGAGTTCTTGGGATCTCTCCTAGGATCGAGGAGCCCGCGATTAAACCCGATGAAGAAAAAGAATGGCTCAAGAAGATGCGGAAAGATCGCACGGGGAGAGCCGGCAACAGGAGCCTGCAAATTCATCGTTTTGTGATCAAAGATCGTGATTAACCTGGAGCTGGCATGTACAAGATTAGATCAAGATTTGAGATCAAGAAGTTAGGGTTCCATCGTCCGCGCCGCCGGACGTAACGAAGCAACCCGTCGAAACTGTTTATATGCCAAGACCCAGGTCGACAAGGAGTTGATCCGCTGTGCATATGCGTTGAAATTGTTCCAAGGTTACGGCCAGATCTGTCAAGTCCCGAGAAGGCCAGACGTGACGAGGCAATCAGCGAAAGTCCAAGTTTACCCGTGTACAACCGGGCCAACCATCGGATCTCCGCGGTCAACCTCGATCGGTTGTTGAAAAAAAAATGGCCACGACCAGGAAACGGAGCCAGCCACAATCCAGATTCCTCCTGCGCCCACGACCTCGTTTTGAGGCGCCCATCTCCATTGCCCTGAGCCGCCAGGCCGTCCCCGCCCGCTCGCTGATGGCGCGCGAGTCATCCACATCCGCGTCAGATCCGCCCGGTCCCCTCCCCTGCACCACGTGCCTGCTACGCGTCAGACCACAATCGCCGCGAGCCGCCCGTGGCCTCCGCCACCTCTTCTACTGCGGTCCAAAACCGAGCCGCCTCTGTGCTGTTCCAACTAGCCAGTCTCCATGGAAGCAACCCGCTTCCTTCAAGGTTCTATCTGCGGTCCGCGCGCGCGCACAAGCCGGCTTGCTGCCTGCGTCCGCTTCGCCTCGAGCACGGCTCTGCCACCTCGCTGTTGCCACAAGCCGTCGTTGCCCTTGTGCTTTACCTTTTCAGCCAGCGCCTTGCCCTGTTCGGCCTTGCTCCTCCACGGCGTACCAAGACGTTTCCATCTTCGAGCCGCCGTCGCCTCCGTTCTTTGCCACACGCCGTGAGCTGCCTTGAGGTTGTGCCAAGCCGCCGCAGCTGCACCGGCCTCCGTCTCCGCCGGTGGTCGCGGACACGCCAAGAGTTGCTGTACTGCCTTCACTGTCGCGCCACGAGCCAGTCCGCAGTCGCGTGGTGAGTGGCCCTGCTGCCCCGGCCATCGAAGTGACCTACGCCATGGTCCAGCTTTGCCCTGCTGTAAGCCGCCCCCGCCGTGTGGCTTCTAAGAGCCGCTGTACTGCCTTCGACGTCGCGCCAAGTCGCCCGCTGCCGAGCTCTTGAGCTGCTGTATTGCCTCCAATGTTGCGCCAAGTCGCCTGCGCGGATGCATAGACGTGAAAAGGTTGTGGCAGTTTGCTTGGCGGACTCTCGCGCTGTGGGATATTTTCCAGTACGGTGCTGAGCATGTGAACACAGGACAGGCCAAGGGATACTGGATACTGGATCTATTTTTAATTGCTGTGCCCGGACAAGCAACTCTGATGATCAGTCTGATACACTGCAAGAAAACCATTATTCAGCAGCATGGTAGCATTGCTATCCACATACATCAATTACTAATGAACGCCTGCTGTGCATCAAGCACATTGACTTGGATCTCAAGGGCCAATCGATATTTAAAGAAGGGGGAAAAGAAAAGGAAGACCCACGTGGGTGCTAGTGCTACATTAGACGTACATCTGTCCGGCTATTTTTGATCCGAGCACGTCCAGCATTATCCACGCCAGTATCCATGATCATCCGACAAAAAGTACCAGGTGATATCCATTTCAGTCTGTTTTATCAGCACGTATTGTTCTCTTCAAAGAACAATTACTCTGTCTTGTAATATTTTTACACAGGACAATTTTTATGCCATTGACGGACACGCGTATCACGGTCCGGTTTACATTAACGTGCCGGCCGACTCGCCCGTCCGCACCACCTTATAACACCACGGACGACTTGCCCATCAGCCCTCGCGGCCGGTTCACGCGTCCGCGCCAGCTTACAACGCCGTGGCCGACTCGCTGTCCGCGCCGGCTTACAAACGTTGCGGCCGACTCACCCGTGTCCGTGACGTTTTTCCAACACCGCGGCCGGTTCACCCGTGAGCGACTTCAACTTCACATAGCGATCATCAATTTCATGGCGGATTATTTCCGGCCTGGCACATCAGGTGGTATCCATCTAAAATATATTTTATTGGTACATATTATTTTTTGTCAAAGAGCAGTTTATGTTTGTCTTGGTCTGCAATATTATTGATGCAGGACAATTGTTCACTACATCAAAATGATGTGGTTAACTCGCCCGTCCGCGCAGGTTTACAACACCGCGGCCGGTTCGTCTGTTTGAGCCACCTCTAATGCTGAGGTCATCTTTTCCGTCCTCCTCTCGCGGCCTGGTCTACATCAACACACCGGGCCGCACCTGTCTGCGTAAGCTGATTACTGAATATGAGCAAGTCACTGCTTGGGAAGCCCGGTTTTCTTCCAATGACTTCGAGGAAAATTATCATGTGTTATCAGCCGCCGTCTGCACTGGATGGCTCAATGAGCAGGCGCACAAGTCGCCGCCACTACAGTTTTGTTAACTTCAAATCGCCAGTTGGAAGGAACCATTGGCCGAGTTGCTGACATGGCTCATACATGATCATTTATAACCCGCCGCAGTCACCTCAACTTTCTGTGGATTCACATCGCGCTATCAACACCAATGATATACACCTTATGCTATGGTCAATATAGAGAATCTCAAAGCCAAGTCCTCGAGTCGTCTTGAGACTCGGGGGCTACAATGATATGACTCGGCAGCATTGGTCGGTTTCAATGCATTCAAGAACTCCGGGTCATTCGAGGGAAAAATAACCCGGTCCTGGAGGCTACCGCCATATTGGTAAAAAGTTTAAAGGCCGTCAGAAAATTTCCGGCTTAAAAAGAAGGATTCCGGTTTAGATCCGGCTCAGGAGACTTGACATCTCCCAGAAAGCACTGAAGCTCTCAAATCCGGTTCAAAATCCGGTTTAAGGTAAATTTATTTATCACAAAGCTTTGAAACTCTCAATATCTGGTTTACAAATTTCCGGTTCAAAAAGAAGTTGTCTCTCGCAAAGTTCGAGTTCTCAGGAAAAATTAAAGGGACCAAAGAGAGTCTGTTACAAAGCACAACTCAAATATAGATACCCTGTTTTAATGACCATTGGGAGCTGATCGTATTCGAATTTAGCTTAACCCCTTTGGTGTGACCCTGATCGTATTCGAATCAGAGTCGTTAAATATTCTCATGATCACTAGGGGGCTTCCTGTTCAAACATAGGTCGTATTCGAACCAAAGAGAACATAGCTGTCGGTACCCTTTTGATTGGCACACTGCCGAGCTCACTAGGGGGCTTCTTGATCGTATTCGAATCATAGCTCAACCCCTTTTGGGAACCGACGTGGATCGTATTCAAATCAGCGTCGTTAAACAACTCTCAAGGTCATTTGGGGGCTTCCTGTTCAAACATAGGTCGTATTCGAACCAAAGAGAACATAGCTGTTGGTACCCTCTTGATCGGCAACGCCAAAGCCACTGGGGGCTATATGATCGTATTCGAATCTTAGCTTAACCCCTTTGGACGGTTTTCTGATCGTATTCGAATCAGAAGCCTCAAATTTTTTGAAGTCTCTTTTTGCAAACAATTTTTGGATTTTATTTGAAGCTCTTTTGATCATATCTAAAGTGTATATGAGTGGTTGCTATTTAACCCGGTTTGACTTTGGATGATAAGTCGCCATCATATGACAATCATAAACATTTGGAAGTCTTGATTTCTAAAGATTGGGTTATCACCCTTACTGCACAGGTCACATAAACTGGCAGTGAAAATTCAATATCACAGGTATAATATTATTATTATAGTTATGTTTCAAAGTTATGATTCATAACAGGCTTATCTGTGACTCCTTGTTACACATCAATGGTTATATGTGAGATATTATGACCCGACCTGCGGTAAACCGCCAAGGGATCTTGTGATCTAATTATGTGCAGGATAAGACTACATTTGGGTGGTTACCCGCCCTAGTTTTTGACGTTAAGTCGCCAAGGCATATGTTGTTTAAACTCTGCAGGATTTACAGAGCTATGACTTACATAAATGATTAAATTCAAGCCCATCATCATAGATTGAAATTGGTGTATCAAAAGGGTTATCAATTCTTGATTTTCTCGAAGGCTATAAGCCGCTGGGTTGTACAAATTCCGGCTTACAATGGAGGTGTATTAAATCACCATCGGCCAAGAGCCGCCGGGTATTTAAACTCCGGATTGACTTATCAGCAGATGAGGTATTCAAAGTCACTTTGGCGCAATGACTATTATTTTATCAATGGATATGATTTATTCTACAATGGAAGGAATAGTCCCGAGTTGCTGCAAGCTTACGACCCGGCACTTTGGGGCTACATTATTCAAATTGATATTACATCGAATATGCAAGTCCCATGTCACTGCCAGCATGTACCATGGCACTTGGGGGCTAATGCAAAGTCATTTTTTGCTCAACTCATTGAAGACCTGACTCATCACATTCTAAATGAGCCGGCCCTTGGGGGCTACCAATTACTCCTGTCAAAAATTCGAGGTACACAAGCATTAATCCATTATATTGAATGGTCCACTACTCAGTTGATAGAGTACAAAGCTCTTAACCTTGTGGACGTGGGTTCAAGCCCCATGGTGGAGATCATATTATATGATGTTATTATCAATAAATTATATACAAAGTCCCAGCTCAGTATTATCTTACTGAGCCGGCCCTTGGGGGCTACACGTTGCTGCTCAAGGATACATGGTTATATCTACAAAGTCCCTGCTCATTATGGCATAATGAGCCGGCCCTTGGGGGCTACACTGGTTGAATTTTTCATGAGTATAAGGCAATTACAAGTCCCATGTTGCTGCAAGCATGACAACCCAGCACTTGGGGGCTACAGGTGATATGCATATAAGAGAGAAAATCTTCAAATTCTCGGTTTGGAGCAGACCAGATTAACCCGGTGTCTATAACAATCATGACCCGGCATCATTTATTTATAACCCGGCAATTTTGGCAATCATAAATCGGTACGATCTACATCTTTATGCCGGCTGAATATCAGTTGAATATTTCAAGACCAATATTTTTTTCAAATCAGAGCATTGAAGGTCGACTCAAATGGATTATTTCTTATAATATTTCTTTACAAGAGCCAATGTCAGCAAATGGATTATGAAGCTGGCCTATTGACCCGGATTTTCCAGGAGAAAATGTCAAGGACTTAAGGATGATCATGTGTCGACTTACAAGAATATTTAACCCGGAGCACAACCTGTCAAATTTCTTCTTGTGATTGTTTTACAGGATCAGTTTAACATGGATAAATCCAAAATTAAACTGGGGGCTAATGTCGGGGATATACCCCGCGGTATGACCCGGCCAGAAGTATGACCCGGCCGGACTTGGCACTTCACCGATGACCCGCCGGAGGACTGACGACTCATGGATGGCCCCGATGGCGGGTCAAATAGAAGACAAGGCCCAAGGCCCAGAAGGCCGGCTCATGTTTATGATGGGCCGGCTTAATAAGAAAGGGATGACGAATGTTTCCTTTACGAGGAAGCAAGACCCGGACTTGTATTCAACTTGTAAGAAAAGATAGATTAGTTCTAGTCCTACTAGGACTCCACATGTAACCCGTCCCTCTAACTTATATAAGGAGGGGCAGGGCTCCCCAAAGAGGGACGAGCAACAAGAAACAATCTCTAGGGCTAGACACAAAGAGCCGACTTACCGGCGACTCTCTCATAAGCATAATGAGACCTAGCCACAAACAGCATGTAGGGCTATTACTGGATGATGTTTCCCGGGGCCCGAAGCTGTCTAAATCCTTGTCTTGTGTTGCGTCTCTCGATTCCGCTCAACCCCTCTCAAGCTACCACATAGATGCGCTGGCCTCGCGACTAAGTCCTAATATTAAGGACATCTGCCGTGACAGTTCCACGACAAAAGGGGTATAGAAAAGGCCCCTACTTTTGTACACAGACAAGAGCCCCCGGGCCTGGGCTACACACAAACACAAGGCGTTGTTGGGACTGGCCCAGAACAGTGCGCGGGCATGCGTGGCAGAGTTTTAACTGTGGTAACTCCCTCGCCAGTTGCGCTTCGCCACGATCCACATTGAGTGCGTGACGTGGGGGTCGTGCGTGGAGAGGCCGCATCATGCTTGCGTCACCTCGCGGTGAATAGTAAAGAGGCAGCCCGCGCCTTCCCCATAAAAAAGAGGAAACCGCAAGGGCGCTGCTCATTTACCCTATGTGCCCTTTCCAATCTTGGAACCGCTGTTCCCTTCTTCTTCCTCAAGCGCAAATCAAAGCTCTCGCCTCTGCTCGCCGCCGCCTCGCCCCCATTACCCTCGATCCTTCATCCCCTCCCAGTCGCCATGGCGCCCAAGACAAGCAAGGGCGAGGGTGCGGCCAAAGACGACGGAGGGAAGGAGGCGCCAGAGAGCGAGTTGGTGGAGTTGGACATAGCGCGCCCTCTTCACCTCGACGGTCGATGCGCTCACCCTGAGGGACAAGTTCAGGCCCCTGTGGGGAAGGGAGATGTCGGGGCACCCTGCCACTGGCATCGCCCTTGCCTCCTTCGCCGACGTCGGTCCAAGCCAGCATCCCTTCTTTGTTGATTATTTCTCCTGCGGGCTCTGCCCCCCTTTCTCAGATTTCTTCAACGACATCATGCACACCTACGGCTTCCATCTTCTGGATTTCACGCCGAATGCTATGGCGTGCATGGCCTTCTTTGCCCATTTTTCGAGGGCTTTGCTGGAGTGCATCCCAGCACGATGCTCTTCCGCCATTATTTCACCCCTCGCATCCAGCCAGGGGGCGCCATATCTGGCTGTATTACTTGGATCCCGAGGACCCAGAGCAGGGGCACGTACCCGAAGGGTGCCCAGAAGGAGAGGTGGGACGAGTGGCTGGGCCGGTGGTGCTGGATCGAGGAGGCAGATCCGCAGGAGTTCTACCGGGTCCGTCGGAGGCCGCCGATCCGCAGCAAGGACTAGGGCGAGCTTGACACCGATGACAAGAAGCTCACGGTCGCCACCACCAGGATTCATCACCTCACTTCGGTCGGGCTCACCCTCGAGATGATTGGGGCTGACTTCATCCGTCGTAGGATTGCCCCATTGCACAAAAAGCGGAGGTCGGCCTTGGACTTTAGGAATGCGGCCAACGTCATGAGGCTCCGCCCCGGCCTGAAACACAATTTCACGGTGCTGCAGCATGCTCATCTTTGCGAGAGGCTTTTTCAGCTCAAGGTTGACGAGGCTGGCGGGGTTGAGAGGACCAGCAAGGCCGAAAAGGCCAGCAAGGCCATCAAGGCCGGCGGGTCTCTATCTGGGTTGCCAGCGGGAGTGGTCCCGTTGAGCAACAACTCTCCCCAGACGACCATCATTGCCATGATGCCGGACTTCAACGCGCATGGCCTCGATCCAACCTAGGGCGAGCAAGAAGCAGAGCGGGTGCAGGCATTCTTCGACAACCTGTCAGAGAGTTACATTTGTGACGAGCCACTGCTCGTCCGCGACACCACTAAGGAAGAGCTAGTGTACATTGCCGCTAGGGCGGAGGAGGCAGCACTTGCTAAGGAGGCCGGCAGCGTTGGCGCGATGGAGGACGAGGCCGACACGGCCGGAGAAGAGAAAGAGCTCGCCGAGTGGGCGGGGTTTGTCGGGGAAGCCAACGACGCCGGCGCTGGGGCCCCCCTTGTTGAGGAAGCGGCCGAGGAATCGGCCGAAGGGGAGACCGAGGCGGATTACTCCTGAGCCCCAGGGAGGAAATGCGTCCTACGGCGGGCTAGCTCTGGCGAGCCGGTCCGGCCAGGCAGGACCACGTAGCGGCAACAGGCCCAGGCGCAGCTTGTGCGCTAGACGAGGGTCGCGGCAGCGAAGAAGGCAGCGGCCGCCGCCTCTTCCTCGTCCAAGCGGTGCAGGACCCCATCCCCTTCTCCTTTTCCTTTGGATGGCACCCCGGAGGCCGATTTCGACCTCGGTTCCTTCAGCCCGAAGAGGAAGAGGAGGCCAGAGGAGGAGGACGAGTAAGCACCTCACCCTTCATCATTTCTGACCCTCAGCCTGTGCCATCTTCCTTGACATGATCTTATCTTTGCAGCAACATGGAGACGCTGGCCCAGAGGGCGGCGAAGAGGGCCAAGGCTTCGACGGGCGACAAGCCCCCGACGAGCACCCCGTGCACACCGGTGCACACCGGTGCTGGTGGAGATCAGCCCAGACAACAGCCCTCGACGTAGCCCCCGCTTCAGCCCCCAGTGTGAGTTCATTACTCAGTCCTCATCAATGGGCGTTGGGGCATGAATCCTTGGTGCTGACCTTGCCGGGTTTGCAGGAGGAGAGCCGTAATAGGAGGAGCCGCTGATAACTGCCCCCGACATGCCGCCCCCATCGACCACACCGCCCGGAGGGACGTCCCCAGCAAGGGCATCTACCGCCGAGCCCACACATACGGAGGAAGAGGAGGCGGGCTTGGGTGCTGGCGGCTCCGTCCCGGCCACGAACATTGGCGGGGAGGGAACCACTTCTTCTCAGCTTGGCACGGGTAAGCAGCCTGCCTCCCATCCTAGTTTTTTTTCTTTGTTCTGAACCTTGATTTTGGGCTCGTTTCATTCTCCTTTTTGGTTTCCAGACCCTCCCACGACGGACCTGGAAGATATCGACACCGTCATCGAGGAGGTCGCCAAGGATGCAGAAGCCGAGGCCGCCAAGATCGCGGCTGGGGAAGCCGCCAAGTCTGCCGCCGACGAGGCCGCCAAGGGGCTTGCCGGGGGGACCGGCGAGGCCGCTGCCGGGGAGTCCGGCGAGGCCGCTGCTGAGGAGGCCGCCAAGGTGCCCACCGAGGAGGAGGTGGCCAACGACCAACCTTCCTCCCCCGAAGCTCCCGCCCCGGGCAAGTACCTGAGGGTGGGCGATGACCTGTTCATCCGCCTCCCAGGGACGGCGATCATCAGAGTGGCAGTCAAAGGGGAGGTGTTTGATGACGAGGCGGTCACCACTGTCGGGCTCCAGGTTGTTGATGAACTGAGCACCGGCGGCGGCGGTTCCCAAGAGGAGCAGCTTCTCCGAGCCATGAGCGCCAACTTCCAGAAGCTCCAGGCGCTCCACCGTGCCCTCCAAGACAATGTGAAATCCAGGATGGTGGCGGTGGACAAGGTGGAGGAGAATTTTGAGGAGCGCGTCGCTCAGACGCAGGTCTAGTTTGGCGAGGCTCGGGAGGAACTGAGGACTGCCCAGGGTGAGCTGGATGAGCGCAAGCGAGAGCTCATCCTGAAGCAGGCCGATATCGAGAAGGCCCAGGAGGCGGCGAAGGAACAGGCCACCAAGGACGAAGCTGCCCGGCGGCAGCAGCAGGCTCTGCTGGACACCCAGGAGGAAGACCTCATTGCTCGTGAGCAAGCGCTTGCCGCCACGCTCCACGGCAAGGACGAGGAAATTGGGAAGACCGTCGCGCAACGGACCCAGGAGTTGGAGCAGAAGCACAAGGGCGCACTTGATGCTCTGGCCCTGGACCACGCCGGCAAGGTGGAGAAGCTGGAGCTGGAGCAGGATGGGCTGAAAAAGGAAATCTTGGAGCTGATGGAGGAGAGGGACATGGCCAACCGCACTCTGGCGGATTCGCAAGTCGCCATCTCCGACAAGGCCAAGCTGCTCTCCAAGGCCAACGCCTCCATCAACGATCTGAAGCTGAAACTGGATGGCTTGGAGGGGACGCTTTCGGAGGCCAGGGCCCGTGAGGAGACCCTGAACAAGGCCCTGGAGGACGAGAGGCAGCTGCGGAGCGATGACGCCGTCGCCCACAAGGACTACGTGGAAAACCTCTGGATCGGCCGCCTCGTCGTCGTTGCGGGGAAGCTCACCACCCAGCTAGCCTTAATGGGCATGCCGAACGTCAGGTTCTCCCAGGAGACGAATGTAAGCCCCAACTCTAGGCTGACCTTGTTCTTCGAGCACATCCTCGACGCCCTGGAGGAGCTCCGCTCCAATCGAGCAGCTTATCTGGCCAACGAGGCCTGGAGGCTCTGCCGGGGCGCCCTGACCAAGGTGCTCACCAAGGTGACATTCTGGAACCCCACCGTCGACTTCGCAAACGCGTTGGAGAGCTCGCCGGAGGATGCGGACCTCACGGCACTCAAAGAGCGTATCGAGCCCATCATCAGCTGCGTCGACGGAGTCAAGAGGGTGGAGGGCGAGCGCCGGGACTAGGCACCCCGTTTCTCATCGCCGCTGCGAGTTCATGACCAAGACAATTTTATCTTAAGTTAGAACCACAACAACTATTGATGTAATATAACTTTGCAGTATTCTGAAATAGTGCATGCTATCTTCTTGTTTGATCTTTCTTTGTATGTACGCACCCTACGCTTAGTTGAATAGGCTTGCCCGCACGTAAACCCGTGCTATGGCGCTTTGAGGAACGGATCCTTAGCAGCCTGCCGGGGGGCGCTTGCTGCCAGGCAAGCCACCTTGCCGTTCTCAGTGCGGCCGCTTGAACTATTGAGCGGACTCGAAACAGAACAAGGGCGTTGCGAATAGCGGAAGGGTTCCCTTGCATGTAGGTTTTCCATACAAGGGGCAAGATCTTTCGACGAGAATAACCTTATATAAAAAAAGAAATTGCTCAAGGTTTTGTGTGACTTAGCTTTTCCATAGCCACACGGATGGTTGTTGCGGCTGCGGACGGCACCAGAGTGTGGCTGATTGACGTCGCCTTCTTCTCTCGAGCCATCCCGATGAGGGAGTCGATGCGTTAACTTCAAAACCAGACTCTCACAGCTGGCGCTCCCTACCTGGCGCGCCAGAGATGTTGGGGCTCAGGAACGACACCTATGGGATCCCTCGGGGAGTCCCTTCCACGGTTGGCGGGGCGTGGAGGTGTGCAAAGAGCGAGTCTAGAAGATCAACGTGGGGGGGGGGGGAGGGATTCTTACCCAGGTTCGGGCCGCAAACGATGCGTAAAGCCCGAGTCCTGCTTTGTGTGTATTTAGTGTTCTTGAGCTCTTAAACTAGCTGCGGTGCATGCCTAGTCCGAAAAGTCTGAATCCTTCCTCAGTACGCCTCGGGCCTCCTTTTATATGTCAAAGGGGTCGCCACAGTGGCACACAGGAGGTGGAAAGCATCTACAATGTACAAGTCTATCCCTGACATCGTGGGACAAATGCATTTAATGCACCACCTACATGTCCTCTTGCTTTATCGGGGACGGCAACAAAGCTCGTCCCGTCCGTCGCTGCCTTGCCTTGCTTCGACGCGTGTCCAAGCTGACGAGGCATGTAGCACCACGCTAGCTGCTGCACTGGTGCGGTGGCAGGGTCTTCATGAAGATCTACATCCGACCACGCAGGTGCTTGACTGGTTGGCCTAGAGGTTGCTTGCTGCCACGTAGGTGCGTGCCTAGTTTGGTAGGCTGGTTGCCGCATCGAAAAGGCCGTGGGACAGCGAAACCTTGGTAGGTGCGGGCCTGGTTGTGGCCCCGCAGATGTTCCTGGCAAGGGTCTTGCCGGGGTCGGCAAGGGTCTTGCCGGGGTTTTGTGGGCGTCCCCGGCAAGGATCTTTCCGGGGGTCTCATGGCCGTCCCGGCAAGGATCTTGCCGGGGACCTTTGTCCGTTCCCGGCAAGAATCTCGCCGGGGGTCTCCTCTTCTGGTTCCCATCTAGATTTGCAGGACTTTGGTCTTCACAAAGATCTGCATGGCACCACGCAGAACGCCCCTCAGCCTTGGTCTTG
Source organism: Aegilops tauschii subsp. strangulata (assembly GCF_002575655.3). Taxonomy (NCBI): domain Eukaryota; kingdom Viridiplantae; phylum Streptophyta; class Magnoliopsida; order Poales; family Poaceae; genus Aegilops; species Aegilops tauschii. Next base: position 202,407,179 of record NC_053037.3, on the reverse strand, counting down.
ATGTTTGTCGATGGTGTCATGACTCTCAGGCTCAAGGGTGGCGGCCTTGCTGGTGTTGGGCAAGTCGCCCCGGCAAGGCTCTTGTCGGGGTTGTGTAGGCCGCCCCGGCAAGGGTCTTGCCGGGGGTATCCACTTTGCCCCTTTGCTCTTCATGCTTCTGGCTTGAGTGTTGCCTCGGCAGCCTTGTATCTTCCCTTTCTCTGCCCTGCCAAGCCCGGCCGCAGGCGTGGCTACGACTGCCCGTGCACAAGTAAAGGGGTACAAAAAAGGCCCCTACTTTTGTACACCGATAACTAATATGCAGCCTATCGATCACCTACAGGCCACCTCTATTTATCTGAAGGCGCATAGATGTTACTATCAGTCTAGTCTATCAATGAACGCGTGGCTCCCACCATTTCCAGGATATTATGAGAGACCAACTCGAAGTGCGAAATCATGTAGCAGAACCGGCGCAATAGAGCTGTCGACTGCAGATGTCCCTGCTCCCCTTCCCGACAAGGAACATACTGTACTTACTAAAGAAGAACAGAAGAGGAACATGTTAAAGAATAGAAGGGGAAGCATATTATTGAGATTCCCCTTCGATCTATACAATGTGGTTGCCCACCCATGATGAATCAGAGTGCCCAAAGAAATGCCATTCCATGATGTCTCTCTATATGTAGCCACATGCATTTGGAAACTCAAGTGGGAGCATTAGCTAACCAATTAAATGTGTGTCTATTAGCTAATGTCAGTATCATATCACATTCGTATTTGAAGAACCTTAGGACGTATGATTGGTGTGTTATTTAACTTTAAAGGGTGGACAACTGCTAGTAGGACACAAAGCACCTACGCAGATTGTAGTGTAGATATAATGGGAAAACCCTAAGCATCAAGAGTAAAATCAGGAAAGTGGAGCTTGCTGGAATATATGTGATAGTATTGCCGGTACGGCTAGAAAGGCTTCGGATACCAGCTCTCTACAACTGACAGCACAATATTGTTACTATCAGTCTAACTCTCAAAGGCGACACATACAATCGAATACGAAGAGTTGAAAGTGTCCATGACAATCGACATGAAGACCAACACGAAGAGTTGAAAGCGTCCATGACAAGTGACCGAATAGACCTGTACACTGCAAATGTCCCTGCTACTCTTCACTACAATGAACATACTGTACAACTATTATACTCTCTCTGTTCCTAAATACAAATCTTTGTAGAGATTCCACCATGGATCACATACGGATGTATATAGATACATTTTAGAGTTTAGATTCACTCATTTTGCTCCGTATGTAGTCCATGGAGGAATATCTACAAAGACTTATATTTAGGTATAGAGAGAGTACTTACAAAACAAGAACAGAAGAGGTGCATGCTAAAGAAGAGCAAGCAAATTTTGGATAATAAAATGTTGGTGGGCCACACATGATGAACCAGAGCGCATAAAGAACACAACTCCCTGCTGTCCCTCGATATGTGGCGCATGTGCTTTTCGAAAGTAAAGTAGGAACATTAGCTGACCAATTAAACATTCTCTGTTTTAGTACATGTCAGCATCATATCAGATTCGTATTTGAGCAACTAAGTTTGGAATTATGAGTGGCATGTTGTTTAGCTTGATGGGTTGAGGAGCACGTACATCTCGAAGCACCAACGATAATGGTACTGAATATATGGGAATGTCTACATGCAAGTCGCCTGACTTTCGTCATTTGGGTCAGTCGACCATTTCAAGTGTTGGATGAAGATCCTACGTCTCCTAACCATTCTTCTTCCTCGCCTCTTATTCTTCCCCTAAAGACCACCGCATGGGTCGCCGGCCGAACCACCGGCCCCCGCCCTCCCCTGAACCGCCCACCACCTTTGATCTTCCGCCGCCCCTGGCCATCCCTCTAGCTAACCCCACCCCCACCCGCGTCGAGTTTTGCCTCCGGCGAGGCCTCACCATAGCCCGATGACAGCCCCCCACAACCACTTTCCCCACCTGAAACCCTAAGATAGATAATGGGGCAGCCCTCCGGCGAGCCCCTTCCTTCCCTCCGGCGAACTCCCAAAAATGGACTGTCCCCAATTTGAAATTCAGTCGACTGTCATTTAAGATAATGTGGAATATAAAAGGGAAAAACCATAAGCATTGCGAGTATAGTGGTGCGCGTGCCATGGCAGATCTGAAGGTGCAAACCGGACAAAGGCAACTTCGCAACCAATGTTTGGTTTCAACTAACAAGTAAGATTCTAAGTGATGGACAAGAAATCACAGTAAAGCAGTGGCCATCTATTTTCTTGCTAAGATAAATAACTTGAGCGGATATGAAAGAGCACCACCTCTGGTGTGGCGCCGTGTAAGCATCTGCTGAGGCGTTGAGGGTGCTGCGGTAGCGATGGCTGTCGGCTGCGTGGAAGCAGATCTAGGAGGGCAGATGGTGGCAGTGAGAGAAATATCCCGACGCAGTGGACGAGACGGTCGTACGAGCGGCCTCGACAAGGAGGACGATGGTGCGGATGAAGCGTGAGGACGCGATGCAAGGATCCAGGTCCGAAGCCGTGGATGAGAGAGGTCGATCTCTTGTAATGGACGGCGATGTCGGGGTATCAACTATGGCATGGTGGAGGAGGACGACGGTGGATGGGGTGGCGGACGGAGGAGACTGCGGTGGAGATGGTATTTTGGCACCCACGGAGTACGAATGGGGAAATGGAGGGAGAGAGGAAGGGGAACCATGTCTTCAGGACGCGCTTGTCTCAAATGCAAGGAAATTTACAAACTTAGCCCCCGTTTAAAATTTCCTGCATCACAGCAATATTAGTCGGTTGGGGATAGGACGGTAATCTCACATACACCGAATATTGGCCGACGGAGATTTCGGCCGACGAGAGTTTGTTTTGGCGCCCACCATGGATGAATCGGGGAGGGAGGTCTGGGGCGATTTTGCCGAGGAGAAACTGTGTTTTGGCACCCACCGTATATGAACCTGGGGAGGTGAGAGGCGGAGGCGGTTATGTCACATTTGAGTGAAATTACAAGCCTACCCCTATCGGAACCTAAAGAAATCGAGTCGATAGGCATTGCGTGTCAGGGATAGGCAGTAATTTCCATCTCGCAGATTTTGGTTTCGGGCGGTTACTGCGACTTTCCCTGCTTCATTCAATCTTTTGCAGAGAAAGAGTGCACGTTTATCGTGCCAACTCAATTCGAATCCAGTTTGTATTTTTTCCGGGTAGGATCCATTTTGTATTAGAATACAAATCTATATACATCATTTTTTATATATACTTTCAAAATCTATATACATCATTTTTTATACATAAATATGGTTTACAAATGGCATGATCTCAGATCATAAGGCTGGATCCATCTTAATTTGGATTATCAAATATTTGAAACCACTTTATGTTGAAATCCAATGTATGCATTCCTCGCTAACTGTCTCCAAGTTTTACTTCTCAAACACGTATAATGTGTTTCACACACGCACCATATAGTGTAATCCCGTTTAGACATTAATTGCATATAAACCATGCATTGTCTCTAATTAAAGAATCTATGGATCACTAATATTTATAAACTATATAACATTACACGTGTCCCCAAATTCAAATGAATATGCATGTTTGATAGACCAATTTTTGTTATGATATTATCGATGTCGTGATCTCTAGTTTAAATATTTGAATCCCCTTTAATCCAGATATTCGTCTCATATAGCTATCACTCGTGCTACTTGTATGTCGACAATGATCTTTTATCTTCGTAACACACTAACGGTACTCTCTCCCTCGACCTTCACTCTATCTCTCTCTAAGTATATCTCGCTCCCTGCTATGTGTCTCTAACTATGGTTCTCCCTGTGAAATCTCTTTCTCTCACACAAACACAAACTTCGTCTCCCGGGGTCTCATTTCTCTCTACTATTCCCCTGTGTGCCACTCGCACACCCCCTCTCACACAGAGATGTCTTATGCTCCTTATGTATGAGAAGCTACGACTCTTCCTCTTAAATATCTCACTCTCACACACAAACACAAACTCTGTCTCCCAGGTCTCATATCTCTCAACCATTCCCTTGTAGGTCGCTCACACACACTCTCTCTCCCTAGAGATATCTCACGTTCCCTGATATGTCTCTCTAGCCATCACTTTCCTTGTGAAATATCTTTCTCTCTCGCAAACACAAAACTCCGTCTCTCGGGATCTCATTTCTCTCTGATATTTTTTTGTATGTAAATCACATGCACCCTCTCTCTATCTCTCTCACACCCACACACATAACTTAGCCTTCTGATCCACTCGACTGTTATATCTAACACACACACTAGCTAGCCGATCTCCTCTAGCTAGCATCAATATCTTTCTATTTATCTGTTTCTCCATCAACTTTCTTTCTTGAAGGAAATATGCCCTAGAGGCAATAATAAAGTTTTTATTTTATATTTCCTTATATCATGATAAATGTTTATTATTCATGCTAGAATTGTATCAACTGGAAACTTGATACATGTGTGGATACATAGACAAAACACCGTGTCCCTAGTATGCCTCTACTAGACTAGCTCGTTAATCAAAGATGTTTAAGTTTCCTAACCATAGACATGTGTTGTCATTTGATGAACGGGATCACATCATTAGGAGAATGATGTGATGGACAAGACCCATTCGTTAGCTTAGCATATTGATCATTCAGTTTTATTGCTATTACTTTCTTCATGTCAAAGACATATTCCTTCGACTATGAGATTATGCAACTCCCGGATATCGGAGGAATACCTTATGTGCTATCAAACATCACAAGGTAACTGGGTGATTACAATTATGCTCTACAGGTATCTCCGAAGGTGTTTGTTGGGTTTTCATAGATCGAGATTAGAATTTGTCACTCCGAGTATCGGAGAGGTATCCCTGGGCCCTCTCGGTAATGCACATCATAAGAAGCCTTGCAAGCAAAGTGTCTAATGAGTTAGTTACAAGATGATGTATTACGGAATGAGTAAAGAGACTTGCTAGTAACGAGACTGACCTAGGTATGTGATTGTTGCTGCAACTACGTCGGTATTTCCCCGGAGAGGGAGGGATGATGTAGCACAGCGACGGTAGGTATTTCCCTAATTTATGAAACCAAGGTATCGAACCAGTACGAGAACCAAGCAACACAACATAAATAACACCTGCACACAAACAACAACACCTCGCAACCCGACGAGTTAAAGGGGTTGTCAATCCCTTCCGGGGTACGGCGCCTCAAGATAGGCAAACGGACGTGAGGTAAATTGTAGTAGATTGATAGATCGAACGACAAATAAAATAAATAAAGATAAAATGCAGCAAGGTATTTTTGTATTTTTGGATTAATAGATCTGAATAAAAACGCAAAGGAAGTGTAGATCGCAAGGCAAATATATGAGAAAGAAGACCCGGGGGCCGTAGGTTTCACTAGTGGCTTCTCTCGAGAAAAATAGCAAACGGTGGGTAAAGAAATTACTGTTTGGCAATTGATAGAACTTCAAATAATTATGACGATATCCAGGCAATGATCACTACATAGGCATCACGTCCAAGATTAGTAGACCGACTCCTGCCTGCATCCTCTACTATTACTCCACACATCGACCGCTATCCAGCATTTCAGTTCTAGTGTATTAAGTTCATGGAAAATGGAGTAATGCAATAAGAATGATGACATGATGTAGAACAGATCCGTTTATCTATATGGCAGTAGATATAGATCTCGCATTTTTATCCTTAGTAGCAACGATACATACGTGTCGGTTCCCTTTCTGTCACTGGGATCAAGCACCATAAGACCGAACCCACTACCGGGCACCTCTTCCCATTGCAAGATAAATAGATCAAGTTGGCCAAACAAAACCTAAATATCGGAGAAGAAATACGAGGCTATAAGAGATCAAGCATATAAGAGATCAAAGAAACTCAAATAACTTTCATGGATATAAAAAGATATAACTGATCATAAACTCGAAGTTCATCAGATCCCAACAAACACACCGCAAAAAGACTTACCTCATATTTATCTCCAAGAGACCATTGTATTGATAATCAAAAGAGAGAGAGGAAGCCATCTAGCTACTAACTACGGATCCGAAGGTCTACAAAGAACTACTTACGCATAATCGGAGAGGCACCAATGGAAGTGGTGAACCCCTCCGTGATGGTGTCTAGATTGGATCTGGTGGTTTTGGACTCTGCGACGGCTGGATGAATGTTTCGTCGACGCTTCTAGGGTTGTGGGATTTTTGGGGTATTTATAGACCAAAGAGGCGGTCCGGGGGGCACCCGAGGTGGGCACAACCCACCAGGGCGCGCCCGGGCCTCCTGGCATGCCTTGGTGGGTTGTCCCCCCCTCGGGGCACCCCCAGGTGCAACCAGGGCCCATTGCCTTCCTTCTGGCCCATAAAAATCATTGTGGAGTTTCGTGGCATTTGGACTCCGTTTGATATTGATTTCTTGCGATGTAAAAAACATGGAAAAAACAGCAACTGGCACATGGCACTATGTCAATAGGTTAGTTCCAAAAAATGATATAAAATGACTATAAAAAATTATAGATACATTGGAGAAGTATCAGCAACCCCAAGCTTGACTCCTACTCATCCTTGAGTAGGTAAGTGATAAAAACAGAATTTTTGATGTGGAGTAATGTTCATCAAGTCATATCATATTCTTTTCTTTATAGCATGGACATTTGGACTTTTATGTGATTCAAAGCAATAGTCTAGTTTTGACATAATAATTTAGATACTCAAGCATATCAACAAGGAACCATGTCTTTCAATATATCAACGCTAAAATAAGTTATCCCTAGCCCATCATGCTCAAACATTGATCCATTCATGAAACACACTCGAATATTAACTACACCCAATACTTGAGCACGATCATATTGCCTCCTAGTTGGTGCTTTTATAAGAGAAGATGGAGACTCAAATTCAAAATTTGCATAAAGTAAAAGAAAGGCCCTTCGCAGAGGGAAGTAGGGATTTGTAGAGGTGCCAGAGCTCTGTCACGACCGGATTTTCGGGATATGATTTCCCAGAAAAACGGCCTTTGTGCTCACCAGCCCTAGGATTACTGTTAGCTGATGAGGCACCAACTTGATACAAGAATTCCAAGCAAGGTACAAAAATATGTAGTACAAGACCATTGTGGCCTAGGAGTACAACACTTGGTTTCTAATGGTTGAGGGCGGAAGTGGTTGGATACATCTGCGTCTATGGGGCTCCATTTCCCACAAGAACAGCTGACCAGGATAACTCCTATCTTCGCGAGGCTGCTATCGTCAATACGTAGGTTCCGAGGCTGTCACCGCGATGCTTATCTCCATGCGCAAAAATCTGGCCAAGACAATAGCCAGGGACAAGCCAGTGAGTACGTTTGAATGTACTCGCAAACATTTAGAACACGGGGATAATATAACGGGAGATAATCATACTCCGAAGCATTTATGATGATGAGTCTGCCATGAAGTAAACAAAAATCTGTGATGCACGCGTGCAGAGAAAAATATGGACGTGCAACACAGAAGTAAAATAAATGCACTGAGCGAGTGTCTAAAGTGACTCCTCGAGAGGTTGCAAATAAATTAACGATGCCGCAGTCGGGCGTCTGAGCGACACCACATAAAGGGCTTATAAAAGATAAATAAACAACAAGCATGCTGCAGTCGGGCGTCTGAGCGATACCACATAAAGGGCTTATAAAAGATAAATAAACAACAAGCATGCCGCAGTCGGGCGTCTGAGAGACACCACATAAAGGGCTTATAAAAGATAAATAAACAACAAGCATGCCGTAGTCGGGCGTCTGAGCGACACCACATAAAGGGCTTATAAAAGATAATCACAGTGAATATCCAGGAGGTAGAACCATCCCAGGGATACTCAATAAAATACATAATGTAAATGGTTAGTCCATAATAATAAAATTAAAAACATGATCCTCAGATGTCACCGGTCATAAACAAAAATCTAGTCTAGCCGTTTCTCCATCCGAAGACCGTCACTGAATTCTAGCTGATTCGTTCTCCATCCGAATACCGTTACTATGATCCAGTTAGCCGTGTCTCCATCCGAAAACCGTCATTAGATTCTAGTTAAATCAGTCTCCATCCAAATACCGTTACTAGATTCAACTCAGACCGTGGTCCTTACCTATGAACATGGCTATCCAACAGGATATATCCTCTGCAGAGGGAGTACTATTTTCCCACAAGTAACGGATTTATTTAGTCCATCGGGACTAATTCCGCCTACGGCCTTTTAATTGAAAACACACCTGACCTGCACACACCAGCTTAACCCACTGGTGTCTGGAATCACCCACGACACCTGCCAAGCAAAACTCTAAGTGGGGAGGCTACAACCTCGACGTAGCATGGGATCAAATTTATATTCGCGCGCTCTAAGGGGTGCCCCCCCTCTCGGTCCCAACCGGAAACACCCATGCCCCCGGACCAAGTGGCATGCCTACCGGAGGCCTCCGGTATCTTCCACAATGGCCTCTGTACGGTGTGTGCTTTGGTAAGGGGTTGACAACTTACTGAACCATACCCCGTCTGCGACAGGGACAAGAGGTAGTACCAACAAATAGGGAAGTTACTGATCAAGACTCGACCTACGACCGACTCAGGTGGTCCAAGTATCCTCCAACAATATTACCATTAATGGAATAAATCACCACTCATCAAGCCTCACCATGCCATACCGGACATACTCGTCTCGACGAGGGACTAGGGACAAGCTCGTGTCTACCCAAGACCACGACTTTCCCGGCTTCCTTCCGGTATGCATGAGTAGCTCACGAGGATGATCCAAATCACTAGCGTATCCATTGCTGACCACAAAATATCTCCAAAAAGTACTCATGCACGAGACTTTATCGTTACATAAAGATAACTCATACTCCAAGCCAAATGGTGTTGTAATCATATCAGAACACCACAACAAAATATTATGCCAGAGTTCTGGAATGCTTGCCTTCAAGAGTATGCAAAGGATGCACTTTTTGAAAGCTTTCTCTTCTCTCCATTATCCCTATTTTGCAAAATATCCAAATAACAAATATTTCAAACACAGTACAAAAAGTTGTCTCAAATATTTTTAAAAAAATTCTGAAAATAAACTAGATGAAATTTGGGAGAGGTATGAAAAAGAATCAATTCATTTGGAGTTTTATTTTAAAAGTTATAGCCAGTCAAAGTTTGGTCAAATCTCTGTTTTTAAAATAAAACCAGAAAAGAAAACGTTTCGGGAGAAATACGCTTTCGGGGTAGGGGAGACGTACTCCGTGGGTATACGCTTTCACTTAAACAAAGGGGACGGCGTGCGGGTCACTGACAGTGGGTCCAGAGGGCCCACTGGTCAGGTTTGACCGTTCTTCCCTCCCTCCTCTCTCTCTCTGTCCGAACGGTGGCCGCCTCCGGCGATCGCCGTCGACGAACGGCGGCTCCTCGAGGGCATCTGAGGGCGGGGATGGACCGGCCAGACCGAGGCGGTCCTCTTGGTGGTCGCTGGGTCGTCGGGGTGGAGGAAATCACCGGCGGCGAGCTCCACGGCGGAGGGGGCTACGGTGGTGAAGTGGTTTTTGGGCTCCGGTGGTCTCCGATCGAGGTTGGGTAGTTGGGCAGCTCCGCAAGGACAAGGAGAAGCTACTGGTGGCGTCGGTTGGGCGAGAGAGTGGCTGGCTGCGATGTATTTCACCGGAGCTTGGCGGCGGCCGAATCAGCCGGTGTTGGGGAAGAGAGCCTCTCCGGGCCAATCCACTGCTAGGGGAGGACTAGGGGAACAGTCTGAGGTTGCCTGAGGTCTTGCACGAGCTCGGGGGTCCCTTAAATAGGTGCTCGGGGTTGGGCCGCGGCGGCTGAGGATAAGATCGCCGGCGACAGCCGTGCTGTAGCCACAGGGCGACGTGGCGGCGACGAGCGCGTGCCGACGAGCTTCGGGATAAGATCGGGCTGTTCACGGGGGCAGCTGGCATGCTAGGGTGGCTTGGGCGGCGCCGTCCATGTTAGTGGTTCGCTGCCGATGCCGGCGTGCCGCCAAGAGCTCTGCCAGCGGTGCTGCAGGGTGCCAGAGGTGGCGTGGAGAGTGGGCGAGCTACTGCGCAGTTCAGCAGTGGAGCAGGGGCCAGGGACGGGTCGCGTCGAGTGTGGCAGTGCGGTGCGGCGGCTCAGTGCGCGTGCGTGCAAAATGTGTGCACTGGGCGCGCCCAGAGCACGCACGGAACCTGCTCGACGAAATGCCGGGGCGGTCTAGCGCGCGAGGGTGGAGCTGGCTATAAACAGGACAGGGGTAGAGGTAGCTAGGAGCTCAGTGGACATGGTTGCTGGGTCAGTGGAACAAGATCGTAGTGCAAACTAGGAAACACGCCCAAAATTGACTGTGCACACCAACTTTTCGACAGAATGCCAAGTGCACTTGGGCAATTCTTGGAGTGGCCAAAAACTCCAGATCAGGGTCTCTTTAGCTGTAGGAGATGATGGTAAGGTCATAAGGGAAAAACCAGAAACTTGTTAGTGCAAGTTTTGCAAAACCACAGTTTTGGACAGAAAGAAAAAGGGTTTATAGCATGCACTTAAAAACCTCCAATGAGTCCACTCTCCTGGACTTAAGGGTTTTGAAGGAAAGGTTAAAAGCAGGAAAAAGGTCATGGGCATTGGAGCAAAATAAAATAGAGTTGCTGTACAAATCACCAAATTGGGTCAGAATGAAAAAGAGGGTGATTCACTCAAATTTTTCAAAGAACATCACTGGGTTTTTGCATGAAGATGGATTGTATGCATCCACTGACATCTCCAAACACTTGGAAGAATTTTTAAAAAAATATTTAAATGGGTTGTAGTGCAAAAGTGCTCACTGGACCAGATTGGAAAATTTGGTGTAGAGCTCAAAATCTCCAATGGCCAAAAGGTATTTTTGCATAAAAGTGGTGTGAAAACATCACATGACATCCCCAAATTTTGTTGGAAATTTTAAAAGCATTTATCAAATGGTTACAGTGCAAAACAGGCTCCAACTTCAAAAGAAATCATTTTTAAAAGGGTAAGGCTCTGAGAAACAATTATGCAAATAAATCCCCTGATAAAGGATTGTTTTTTATAAAGAGGGCATAAAGTCCAACACTACCTTTTTGAAGGTTTCCACTTGGAGTAAAAATCCACAATAACAAAAGGGGTAAACCTTGACAAATGGAAAAGTTTTGTTTCCTAGCAAAAATTTTAATTAATAAAACAAGGCCAAAATTTTGGGGTGTCACAAGCTCAAAGCAAAAAAATTGGAGATAAAAACATTTTGGGAGGTGTATCCATCCCACCAAGGAAAACGACGTAGAGGTACGAACACTTTCCATGATAGATATGCCATAGGCGGCAGAAAATAAAGTTTATTCCTATTTCCACCATTCTTTCACTTTCCATGGCTAGCCGTATCCACGGGTGCCCTCCATACCAACACTTCCCAAGGAATTTATTATTTGACAACATAAATTAAATTCATTTTTTCATTTCGGGACTGGGCATCCCTAAGACCTTTGCCTTACTCTCGTGCAATGACAAGTGAATAAACACTCATCGTGAGAATAACACATCCAGCATGGAAAATATTAGCCACCCGTTACCGTTCCGCGAGCGAAACAAACACACAAAAGAGAAGTTTATTTTGAAAATTAGAGATGGCACATGCAAATTTGCTTAGAACGGCAAAATAATACCGCATATAGGTAGATATAGTGGACTCATGTGGCAAAACTGGTTTAAAGGATTTTGGATGCACAAGTAGAGATCATACTTGGTGCAAAGTGAAGGGTAGGAAAAAGATTGAGAAGCGACCAACCAAGAAACGAATAATCTCATAAGCAAGCATTAAGCATAATTAACACTGAATAATGCACCACAAGTAGGATATAATTTTCATTGCATGATTATTGACTTTCGTGCATGCATAGGGAATCACAAACCTTAACACCAATATTCTTACTAGAGCACAATTACTCATCAACATAACTCACATATCACATCATCCTATCTCAAAACTATTACTAACAATCAAGTTTATTTTGTCCAATGATCTTCATGACATTCTTTATTATATCCTTCTTGGATGTCTATCACTTTGGGACTAATTTTCATGAGTTGCTTTTCAAAAGCTCAAACAAATATAAGTGAAGATCATGAGCATAACAAATTTTCTTTCTCTCAAAATAATTTAAGTGAAGCAAGAGAGAATTTATTCAAAATTTTAATAACTCTCAAATAAATATAAGTGAAGCAAGGGAGCATTTCTTCAAAAATAACAAAGCACACCGTGCTCAAAAATATTTAAGTGAGGCACTAGAGCAAGTCCTAGCTCATAAAAGATTTAAGTGAAGCATAGAGAGCAATTCTAACAAGTCATGATATAATTTTGACTATCTCAAATAGGTGTGTCCAGCAAGGATTGATGACTTAAAACACAAAATAAAACAAGCAAAGACACATATCATACAAGACGCTCCAAGCAAAACACATATCATCTGACGAATAAAAATATAGCCTCGAGTAAAGTACCGATAGTTGTTGGAAGAAAGTGGGGATGCCACTCGGGGGCATCCCCAAGCTTAGTTGCTCATTATTGGATAATAGATTGGGATGTCGGGGCATCACCAAGCTTATGCTCTTACATCCTTCCTTCATCCATCGTAAGATAACCCAAAACTTGAAAACTTCAATCACACAAAACTCAACAAAACCTTCGTGAGATCTGTTAGTATAAGAAAGCAAACCACTACATAAGTTCTGTATCAAACCAATTCATATTTTGTTTTTGTATTATATCTACTGTATTCCAACTTTTTTATGGCAAAAACTCATCAAAGAAAACCATAGAGCCATCAAAATAAGCACACAACACAAAGAAAACAGAATCTATCTAAACAGATTAGTCAGTAGTAATATGAGTTTAGCGAATACTTCTGTAACTCCAAAAATTCTACCAAATTAGGAAGACCAGGGTAATTTGTATATTAATATTCTGCAAAATCAATCAGGGCAAAATCTCTGTTCTGTGATTTATGAAAATTATTTTCATGAGCACAAAGTTTCTGTCTTTTTCAGCAAGATCAAACAACTATCACCCAAGAAGATCCTAAAGGTTTTACTTGGCACAAACACTAATTAAGACAAAAAAACACAATCATACCAGTAGAATAATTGTGTAAACACACAAGAACAGAAAGCAAAAAGCAAAAATAAATTTTATTCATTGGGTTGCCTCCCAACAAGCGCTATAGTTTTACGCCCTTAGCTAGGCGTAAGGCAAGGATCTAAGTTTTGTCATCTTTGGTTCGAGATCCATAGGATTCCCTCATGATTGATTCATAAGGTGGCCTGATTTTTGTTCTAGGAAAGTGTTCCATAACTTTCCTCAAAGGAAATTGGAACTTAATATTGCCTTCTTTCATATCAATCACGGCACCAATAGTGCGTAAAAACGGTCTACCAAGAATAATTGGACAAGACGGATTGCAATCAATACCAAGAACAATAAAATCTATGGGCACATAATTCATATTTGCAAGAATAAGAACATTATTAATTCTTCCCATAGGCATTTTAATAGTAGAATCCGCCAAGTGCAAATTTAAGGAACACTCTTCAAGATTGGTAAGACCAAGCACATCACGTAAAGATTTCGGAATTGTAGAAACACTAGCACCCAAGTCACACAAGGAAAAACACTCATAATTTTTAATCGTGACTTTGATAGTAGGTTCCCACTCATCATGCAATTTTCTAGGAATTGAAACTTCTAATTCCAACTTTTCTTCCAAAGCTTTCATCATAGCATCAACAATATGTTTAGTAAAAGCTTTATTTTGTTCATAAGTATGGGGTGAATTCAACATGGATTGCAACAAAGAAATACAATCAATCAAAGAGAAACTATCATGATTAAAGTCTTTGTAATCCAAAATAGTGGGTGCATCACTAGCTAAACTTTTGACCTCTCCAAACCCACTTTCATCAATTTTCTCAACAAGATTTTCACCCTCCGAAATATTGGGACGCCTTCTACCTAAAGTTGACTCTTATCCAGTCCCTTTTTCATCATTATTAACTTTAATAAACAAGGAATCAATAGAAGAAACACCAATCATTTTAAGATCTTCATCACTTTTGCAAGAATAATCACTAGAAAAAGCTTTTTCTAAAAATTCTCTTTTAGCTCTAAGCATAGCAGATCTTTTATTACTTTCATCCATAGAAACATAAAGAGCTTTAATTGATTCATCAACTTTAGGCACAAAAATTTTCATCTTGAGATTTTCCACATCATGAGCAATTCTATCAACACTCCTAGACAAATCATCAATCTTATTCAACTTTTCTTCTATGGAAGTGTTGAAAACTTTTTGCGTGTTGATAAATTCTTTAATATTATTCTCAAGATCAGAGGTGTTGCTATTATTATTGTAAGATTGATTTCCAGAGGAATTACCATAATTATTAGAGGAATTACTAGGAAAGGTCATATGATTAAAATTTCCTCTATAATCATTGTTGTTGAAATTATTGCGAGAGATAAAATTCACATCAATGTCATCACTATTTTGCTCAATCAAAGTAGACAAAGGCATATCATTAAAATCAATAGGAGCACTTTTACTAGCAACCAATTTCATAAGAGCATCAACTTTATCACTCAAAGAAGAAATTACTTCAACCGAATTAACTTTTTTACTAGTAGGAGCTCTTTCGGTATGCCAGTGTGAATAATTTGCCATGATATTATTAAGCAATTTGGTGGATTCACCCAAAGTAATTTCCATAAAAGTACCACCCATGGCGGAATCTAAAATATTACGAGAAACAAAATTCAACCCCGCATAAAATTTTTTGTATGATCATCCAAAGATTCAACCAATGAGTTGGGCAGTTCCTTAGCATCATTTTCATACTTTCCAAAGATTGTGCAACATGCTCATTTTCAAATTGCTTGAAATTCATGATCTGGGTTCTAAGGGAAATAATTTTTGCAGGCGGAAAATACTTAGTGATAAAAGCATCTTTGCACTTATTCTAAGAATCGATACTATTGTGAGGCAAAGAAGAGAACCAAATTTTTGCAGAATCACGCAAAGAAAACAGAAATAATTTCATCTTGACCACATCATTGTACACATCTTTTTTCTTTTGCATATCGCATAATTCCACAAAGGTATTAAGATGGGACGCGGCATCCTCATTAGGAGTAGCAGAAAATTGATCTTTCATAACAAGATTTAGCAAATCAGTATTAATATAACAAATCTCCGCACTAGTGGCGGGAGGAGCAAGCGGAGTGCCAATAAAATCATTGTTGTTGGTATTTGAGAAATCACATAACTTGGTGTTCTCTTGAGTCATGATGACCACACAACAAGTCGCACTCAAAAACAGATCCGGCAAGAAAACGGCGAACGGAAAAAGAGAGGCGAATAAAATGGCAAATTTTTGTGAAGTGGGGGAGAGGAAAACGAGAGGCAAATGGAAAATAATGTAAATTGTAAGGAGATGAGATTTGTAAATTAGGAACCTGGTTATGTTGAAGATCCTCCCTGGCAACGGCGCCAAAAATTCTCCTTGATGGTTGCTGCAACTACGTCGGTATTTCCCCGGAGAGGGAGGGATGATGTAGCACAGTGACGGTAGGTATTTCCCTCAGTTATGAAACCAAGGTATCGAACTAGTAGGAGAACCAAGCAACACAACGTAAACAACACCTGCACACAAACAACAACACCTCGCAACCCGACGAGTTAAAGGGGTTGTCAATCCCTTCCGGGGTACGGCGCCTCAAGATAGGAAAACGGAGTGAGGTAAATTGTAGTAGATTGATAGATTGAACGCCAAATAAAATAAATAAAGATAAAATGCAGCAAGGTAGTTTTGTATTTTTGGATTAATAGATCTGAATAAAAATGCAAAGGAAAATTAGATCGCAAGGCAAATATATGAGAAAGAAGACCCGGGGCCGTAGGTTTCACTAGTGGCTTCTCTCGAGAAAAATAGCAAACGGTGGGTAAACAAATTAATGTTGGCCAATTGATAGAACTTCAAATAATTACAAAGATATCCAGGCAATGATAATTACATAGGCATCACGTCCAAGATTAGTAGACCGACTCCTGCCTACATCTACTACTATTACTCCACACATCGACCGCTATCCAGCATGGATCTAGTGTATTAAGTTCATGGAAAAATGGAGTAATGCAATAAGAATGATGACCTTATGTAGACAAGATCCATTTATCTATATGGCGGTAGATATAGATCTCGTCTTTTTATCCTTAGTAGCAATGATACATACGTGTCAGTTCCCTTTCTGTCACTGGGATCAAGCACCGTAAGATCGAACCCACTACGGGGCACCTCTTCCCATTGCAAGATAAATAGATCAAGTTTTCCAAACAAAACCCAAATATCGGAGAAGAAATACGAGGCTATAAGAGATCAAAGAAACTCAAATAACTTTCATGGATATAAAAAGATATAGCTGATCATAAACTCAAAGTTCATCAGATCCCAACAAACACACCGCAAAAAGACTTACATCATATGGATCTCCAAGAGCCCATTGTATTGAGAATCAAAAGAGAGAGAGGAAGCCATCTAGCTACTAACTACGGACCCGAAGGTCTACAAAGAAGTACTCACGCATCATCGGAGAGGCACCAATGGAAGTGGTGAATGCCTCCTTGATGGTGTCTAGGTTGCATCTGGTGGCTCTGCACTCTTCGGCGGCTGGATGAATATTTCGTCGACACTTCTAGGGTTCTGGGATTTTTGGGGTATTTATAGAGCAAAGAGGCGGTCCGGGGGCACCCGAGGTGGGCACAACCCACCAGGGCGCGACTGGGCCTCCTGGCGCACCCTGGTGGGTTGTGCCCCCCTCGGTGCACCCCCAGGTGCAACCAGGGCCCATTGCCTTCATTATGGCCCATAAAAAGTCATCGTGGAGTTTCGTGGCATTTGGACTCCATTTGATATTGATTTCCTGCGATGTAAAAAACATGGAAAAACAACAACTGGCACTAGGCACTATGTCAATAGGTTAGTACCAAAACATGATATAAAATGAATATAAAATGAATATAAAATGATTATAAAACATCCAAGATTGATAATAAAACAACATTGAACAATAAAAAATTATAGATACGTTGGAGGCGTATCGGTATGTGGATACCGACGATTGTGTCTCCGGCAAATAACATACCGATGGACAAAGGGAATAACATATGTTGTCATAATGGTTTGACCAATAAAGATCTTCGTAGAATATGTAGGAGCCAATATGAGCATCCAGGTTCCGCTATTGGTCAGTGACTAGAGGGGTGTCTCGGTCATGTCTACATAGTTCTCGAACCCGTAGGGTCCGCACGCTTAATGTTCGATGACGATTTAGTATTATATGAGTTATGTGATTTGGTGACCGGATCTTGTTCGGAGTCCCTGATGAGATCACAGACATGATGAGGAGTCTCGAAATAGTCAAGAGGTAAAGATTGATATATAGGATGATGGTATTCGGACACCGGAATTGTTCCGGAGGGTACCGGGTACATATAGGGTCACCGGAAGGGGTTCCGGGCACCCCCGGCAAAGATATGGGCTTAATGGGCCAAGGGAGGGACAGACCAGCCCACAAGCGGCTGTTGCGCCCCTCCACCAGGCCGGCCAGCCCTAGGGAAAGGAAAGGGGGGACGACAAGTCCCTCCTTCCTTCCCCTCCTCAAGGGAGAAAGGAAAGGGGGGGCGCCACATCCCCCTTCCTTCCCATGGCACCTATACAAGGAGGGGGGGCGAACCAGGGCAGGAGCCAAGTGGGATTCGGCCCCACTTGGAGCGCCCCTTGGCCTCTCCCCTCTCCCTCCCACCTATATATATGTGGGGAGGCGGCACTTAGAACACACAACATCTATTGTTAGCCATGTGCGGCGCCCCCCTCCACAGTTTACTCCCCCGGTCATATTCTCGCGGTGCTTAGGCGAAGCCCTGTGCGGATCACTTCACCATCACTGTCACCATGCTATCGTCTTGATGGAACTCATCTACTTCCTCGACACCTTGCTGGACCAAGAAGGCAAGGGACGTCATCGCGCTGAACGTGTGCAAAACTCAGAGGTGCCGTACGTTCGGTGCCTGATCGGTTGGAGCTAGAAGAAGTTCGACTACATCAACCACATTGTCAAACACTTCCGCTTTCGGTCTACGAGGGTACATAGACACACTCTCCCCCTCACGTTGCTATGCATCTCCTAGATAGATCTTGCGTGAGCGTAGGATTTATTTTTGAAATTGCATGCTACGTTTCCCAACAGTGGCATCCCAGCCAGGTCTATGCGTAGATGATATGCATGAGTAGAGCACAAAGAGTTGTGGGAGGTGATCGTCATACTTCTTACCACCAATGTCTTATTTTGATAAATCACCGTTGTGGTTTTGATGTGTAGGTAAGAACGGTTCTTGCTAGAAGACCGTAGCAGCCAGGTAAAACTTGCAACAACAAAGTAGAGGACATCTAACTTGTTTTTGAAGGGCATGTTGTGATGTGATATGGTCAAGACATGATGTGATATACGTTATTGTATGAGATGATCATGTTTTGTAAAAGCTATCGGCAATTGGCTGGAGCCTTATGGTTGCCTCTTTATTGTATGAAATGCAAACGCCATGTAATTGCTTTACTTTATCACTATGCGTTAGCGATAGTTGTAGAAGCAATAGTTGGCGAGAAGACCACGACGCAACGATGGAGATCAAGGTGTCGAGCCGGTGACAATGGATATCATGACGATGCTTTGGATATGGACATCAAAAGCACAAGATGATGATGGCCATATCATGTCACATATTTTGATTGCATGTGATGTTTAGTTTTTATGCATCTTATTTTGCTTAGTACGACGGTAGCATTATACCCTTAACTAAAAATTTCAAGGTATAAGTGTTCTCCCCGAGTATGCACTGTTGCGACAGTTCGTCATGTTGAGACACCACGTGATGATCGGGTGTGATAGACTCTACGTTCACATACAACGGGCGCAAGACAGTTTTGCACATGCGAAATACTTTGGTTAAATTTGACGAGCCTAGCATGTATAGACATGGCCTCGGAGCAATGGAGACCGGAAGGTCGAACGTGAATCATATAGTAGATATGATCAACATAGAGATGTTCACCATTGATGACTACTCCATCTCACATGATGATCAGACATGGTTTAGTTGATTTGGATCACGTATTGTTTAGATGACTTGAGGGATGAATATCTAAGTGGGAGTTCTTAAGTAATTTGATTAATTGAACTTAATTTATCATGAACTTAGTCCTGATAGTATTTGCATATCTATGTTGTAGATCAATAGCTCGCGATATAGCTCCTATATATTTTTTATATGTTCCTGGAGAAAAGTTGAAAGATGATAGTAGCAGTGATGCGGACTGGGTCCGTGATCTGAGGATTATCCTCATTGCTGCATAGAAGAAATATGTCCATGATGCACCGCTGGGTGACAAACCTGTTGCGGGAGCAGATACACACACTATGAACGTTTTGCAAGCTCGATATGATGACTACTTGATAGTTTAGTGCACCATGCTTTACGGCTTAGAACCGGGACTTCAAAAACGTTTTGAATGCAACGGAGCATATGAGATGTTCCATGAGCCGAAATTGGTGTTTCAGACTCATGCCCGTGTCGAGAGGCATGAGACCTCTGACAAGTACTTTGCTTACAAGATGGAGGAGAGTAGCTCAGTCAGTGAGCATGTGCTCAGAATGTCTGAGTACTACAATCGCTTGAATCAAGTGGGAGTTAATCTTCCTGATAAGATAGTGATTGACAGAGTTCTCTAGTCACTATCACCAAGCTACTAGAACTTTGTGATGAACTATAATATGCAAGGGATGATGAAAACGATTCCTGAGCTCTTCGCGATGCTGAAATCGGTGAAGGTAGAAATCAAGAAAGAGCATCAAATGTTGATGGTTAACAAGACCACTAGTTTCAAGAAAAAGGGCAAAGGAAAAGAAAGGGAACTTCAAGAAGATGACAAGCAAGTTGCCGCTTCCATGAAGAAGCCCAAAGCTAGACCTAAGCTTGCAACTGAGTGCTTCTACCGCAAAAGGAATGGTCATTGGAAGCGGAACTACCCCAAATACTTGGCGGATAAGAAGGATGGCAAAGTGAACAAAGGTATATTTGATATACATGTTTTTGATGTGTACTTTACGAGTGTTCATAGTAACCCCAGGGTATTTGATACCGGTTCAGTTGCTAAGATTAGTAACTCAAAACAGGAGTTGCAAAATGAAAGAGACTAGTTAAGGGCGAGGTGACGATGTGTGTTGGAAGTGATTCCAAGGTTGATACGATCAGCATCGCACACTCCCTCTACCTTCGAGATTAGTGTTGAACCCAAAATAAATATTATTTGGTGTTTGTGTTAAGCATGAATATGATTAGACCATGTTTATTGCAATACTGTTATTCATTTAAGTCGGAGAATAATTGTTGTTCTGTTTACATGAATAAAACCTTCTGTGGTCATACACCCAAGGTGAATAGTTTATTGAATCTCGATTGTAGTGATACACATATTGATGCCAAAAGATGCAAAGTTGATAATGATAGTGCAACATACTTGTGGCACTGCCGTTTAGGTCATATAGGTGTAAAGCGCATGAAGAAACTCCATGCAGATGGGCTTTTGGAATCACTTGATTATGAATCATTTGATACTTGTGAACCATGCCTCATGGGCAAGATGACTAAAACTCCGTTCTCCGGAAAAAATGGAGCGAGCTAATGACTTATTGGAAATAATACATAACGATGTATGCGGTCTGATGAGTGTTGAGGCACGCGGCAGGTATCGTTATTTTCTGACCTTCACAGATGATTTGAGCAGATATGGGTATATCTACTTGATGAAACACAAGTCTGAAACATTTTAAAAGTTCAAAGAATTTCAGAGTGAAGTGGAGAATCATCGTAACAAGAAAATAAAGTTTCTGCGATGTGATCGCGGAGGCGAATATTTGAGTTACGAGTTTGGCCTTCATTTAAAACAATGTGGAATAGTTTCACAACTCACACCACCTGGAACACCACAGCGTAATGGTGTGTCTGAATGTTGTAACCGTACTTTATTAGATATGGTGCGATCTATGATGTCACTTACCGATTTACCACTATCGTTTTGGGTTATGCATTATAGACAGCTGCATTCACGTTAAATAGGGCACCGTCTAAATCCGTTGAGATGACACCATATGAACTGTCGTTTGGCAAGAAACCTAAGCTATCATTTCTGAAAGTTTGGGGTTGCGACACTTATGTCAAAAGGCTTCAGCCTGAAAAGCTTGAACCCAAATCGGAGAAGTGCGTCTTCATAGGATACTCTAAGGAAACAATTGGGTACACCTTCTACAACAGATCCGAAAGCAAGATCTTTTTTGCCAAGAATGGAAACTTTCTAAGGAGTTTCTCTCGAAAGAAGTGAGTTGGAGGAAAGTAGAAATTGATGAGGTAATAGTACCTTCTCTCGAATTGGAAAGTAGCACATTAGTGAAATCTGTTCCCGTGATGCCTACACCAACTAGAGAGGAAGCTAATGATGATGATCATGAAACTTTGGATCAAGTTACTACTGGACCTCGTAGGTCGAACAGAGCATGTTCCGCACCAGAGTGGTATGGTAATCCTGTCTTGGAAGTCATGTTATTAGACCATGGCGAACCTACGAACTATGAAGAAGCTATGATGAGCCCAGATTTTGACAGATGGCTTGAGGCCATGAAATCTGTGATAGGATCCACGAATGAGAACAAAGTGTGGACTTTGGTGGACTTGCCCAATGATCGACAAGCCATTGAGAATAAATGGATCTTCAAGAGGAAGACGGACACTGATGGTAGTGTTACTATCTACAAAGCTCGACTTGTCACAAAAGGTTTTCGACAAGTTCAAGGTGTTGACTACGATGAGATTTTCTCACTCGTAGCGATGCTTAAGTCTGTCCGAATCATGTTAGCAATTGCCGCATTTTATGAAATTTGGCAAATGGATGTCAAAACTGCATTCCTTAATGGATTTCTTAAAGAACAGTTGTATGTGATGCAACCAAAAGGTTTTCTCGATCCTAAAGGTGCTAACAAAGTGTGCAAACTCCAGCGATCCATCTATGGACTGGTGCAAGCATCTTGGAGTTGGAATATACTCTTTGATAAGGTGATCAAAGCATATGGTTTTATACAGACTTATGGTAAAGCCTGTATATACAAGAAACTGAGTGGGAGCTCTGTAGCATTTCTGATATCATATGTGGATGACATATTGTTGATTAGAAATGATGCAAAATTTCTGGATAGCATAAAAGGATATTTGAATAAGATTTTTTTAATGAAAGACCTCGATGAAGCTGCTTACATATTGGGCATCAAGATCTATAGAGATAGGTCAAGACGCTTGATAAGACTTTCAATGAGTACATACCTTGACAAGATTTTGAAGGAGATCAAAATGGATCAGTCAAAGAAGAAGTTTTTGCCTGTAGTGTAAGTTGTGAAGTTGAGTGTAGACTCAAAACCCGATCAGGACAGAAGATAAAGAGAGATTGAAAGTCATTCCCTATGCCTCAGCCATAGGTTCTATAAAGTATGCCATGCTGTGTATCAAACCTGTTGTGTACCTTGCCATGAGTTTGGCAAGGGGGTACAATAGTGATCCAGGACTAGATCACTCGACAGCGGTCAAAATTATCCTTAGTTACCTTAAAGTGCACTAAGGAAATGTTTCTCAGTTATGGAGGTGATAAAGAGTTTGTCGTAAAGAGTTACGTCGATGCAAGCTTTGACACTGATCTAGATGACTCTAAGTCTCAATCTAGATACGTATTGAATGTAGGAGCAATTAGCTAGAGTAGCTCCATGCAGAGCATTGTAGACATAG
Organism: Aegilops tauschii subsp. strangulata; assembly: GCF_002575655.3. Lineage (NCBI taxonomy): Eukaryota > Viridiplantae > Streptophyta > Magnoliopsida > Poales > Poaceae > Aegilops > Aegilops tauschii. Next base: position 202,384,196 of record NC_053037.3, on the reverse strand, counting down.
AAATTTGCAAAATACATACGGATCTGAATGTGGTAGACCCATTGACTAAAATTCTCTCACAAGCAAAACATGATCACACCTTAGTACTCTTTGGTTGTTAATCACATAGCGATGTGAACTAGATTATTGACTCTAGTAAACCCTTTGGGTGTTGGTCACATAAAGATGTGAACTATTGGTGTTAAATCACATGGCGATGTGAACTAGATTATTGACTCTAGTGCAAGTGGGAGACTGAAGTACATATGCCCTAGTGGCAATAATAAATTTCTTATTTTATATTTCCTTATATCATGATAAATGTTTATTATTCATGCTAGAATTGTATTAACCGGAAACTTGATACATGTGTAGATACATAGACAAAACACCGTGTCCCTAGTAAGCCTCTACTAGACTAGCTCGTTAATCAAAGATGGTTAAATTTCCTAACCATAGACATGTGTTGCCATTTGATGAACGGGGTCACATCCTTAGGAGAATGATGTGATGGACAAGACCCATCCGTTAGCTTAGCATATTGATTGTTCAGTTTTATTGCTATTGCTTTCTTCATGTCAAATACATATTCCTTCGACTATGAGATTATGCAACTCCAGGATACCGGAGGTATACCGTGTGTGCTATCAAACGTCACAACGTAACTAGGTGATTATAAAGATGCTCTACAGGTATCTCCGAAGGTTTTTGTTGGGTTGGCATAGATCAAGATTACGATTTGTCACTCCAAGTATCTCTGGGCCCTCTCGGTAATGCACATCATAAGAAGCCTTGCAAGCAAAGTGACTAATGAGTTAGTTACAATATGATGTATTACGAAACGAGTAAAGAGACTTGCAGGTAACGAGATTGAACTAGGTATGTGGATACCGACGATTGAATCTCGGGCAAGTAACATACCGATGGACAAAGGGAATAACGATGTTGTCATAACAGTTCGACCGATAAAGAACTTCGTAGAATATGTAGGAGCCAATATGAGCATCCAGGTTCCGCTATTAGTTATTGACCGGAGAGGTATCTCGATCATGTCTACATAGTTCTCGAACACGTAGGGTCCGCACGCTTAATGTTCGATGACGATTTAGTATTATATGAGTTATGTGTTTTGGTGACCAAATGTTCTTCGGAGTCCCGGATCAGATCACGGATATGACGAGGAGTCTCGAAATGGTCGAGAGGTAAAGATTGATATATAGGACGATGGTATTCGGACATCAGAAGTGTTCCGGAGGGTACCGGGTACATATAGGGTCACCGGAAGGGGTTCCGGGCACCCCCGGCAAAGATATGGGCTTAATCGGCCAAGGGAGGGACAGACCAGGCCACAAGGGGCTGGTGCGCCCCTCCACCAGACCGGCCAGCCCTAGGGAAAGGAAAGGGTGGAGGGCAAGTCCTTCCTTCCCCTCCTCAAGGGAGAAAGGAAAGGGGGGGGCACCACCTCCCCCTTCCTTCCCGTGGCGCCTATACAAGGTAGGGGGGGGGGGGGCGAACCAGGGCAGGAGCCCAAGTGGGATTCGTCCCCACTTGGGGCGCCCCTTGGACTCTCCCCTCTCCCTCCCACCTATATATATGTGGGGAGGGGGTGCCTAGAACACACAACATTATTGTTAGCCGTGTGCGGCGCCCCCCTCTACAGTTTACTCCCCCGGTCATATTTCTCACGGTGCTTAGGCGAATCCCTATGCGGATCACTTCACCATCACCGTCACCACGACGTCGTGTTGACGGAACTCATCTACTTCCTTGACATCTTGCTGGATCAAGAAGGCGAGGGACGTCATCGTGCTGAACGTGTGAAGAACTCAAAGATGCCGTACGTTCGGTGCTTGATCGGTCATAGCTAGAAGAAGTTCGACTACATCAACTGCATTGTCAAACGCTTCTGCTTTTGGCCTACGAGGGTACGTAGACACACTCTCCCCCTCTCGTTGCTATGCATCTCCTAGATAGATCTTGTGTGAGCATAGGATTTTTTTTGAAATTGCATGGTATGTTTCCCAACATTTCCCGCCCCCACTCTTGCTTCCTATCACGTACACTATATATGTTTCTCTCTATATGCAGTCATGCACCCTCTTTTTGTCTTTCTCTCACACACACATAACTTAACCCTCTAAACCACTCGGTGGTCATCTCTAACACACAAACTAGCCAATGTCCCTCTAGCTAACATCTCTATCTCTCTATCTATATGTAGTTTCTCCGTCAACCTTTCTTTCTCGCACGCACTGTTCCTCCTACCACACACACTATTTTTGTCTCTCCATACATGCATCTATAGGCTGATCTCTTTTGCACAATCATTGTGTCTCGCTCCCTCTGCTCGCCATAGATGCATGCTCCAGCCCAGGCCACTATTTCTTAAAGACAAAAACACATGCTCAATTATCAGGCCTTCTTCCCTCCACTCTCTCATGCATGCATATTGTCATACCGACCCGTCTCTCCCATGTCGTTGTTCTTATGACTTATGTATTCTTTCTTTTATCTCAATCATGCGTGCGCACACACACATATCCCACGTATACATGTATACCTCTCGCACATGCACATTCAAGGTCTCCAATGTCTCCATACGTAGTTAATTACGCTCAACCCTAACCCCACATCGAATCGTTCTCTTCTTGTGTGCACATGACTTCTGCCTTGAAAGTGCGTTAAGTCGACTAGAGGGGGGTGAATAGGCGATTTTTATGAATTCTTCACTGAGGAATTTCAGGGTGAGGAAATTCCTGAGCGAAGAACTACTTGCAGCGGAATAAGTACTCAGATGCATACATGGCATAACATAAACATGGACATCATGATGAAATGAAAACAGACACAGAGTACAAAAAGCGTAAGCACAGGATAAAGCATGATGAAGAAAAACAGACTGAAGAAATTGAACTTAGGAAATTGAGAAAGTCTTCAGTCAAAGTCTTCAAACAGATATGAACAAGCACACAAGGCAGTCATGAGGAAATGGAAGGGTTGAGGAAATAGAAACAGTAGGCTTGGTGAAGACAGTGATTTGGTAGACCAGTTCCATCTGATGTGACAGTTGTACGTCTGGTTAGGGCGGCTAGGTATTCAAACCTAAGGGCACACAGTCCCGGACACCCAGTCCTAAACACAAAGTCTAGGACACTTAGTCCTCACCGTATTCCCCTTGAGCTAAGGTCACACAGACCTCGCCCAATCACTCATGGTAAGTCTTCAGGTGACTTCCAAACCTTCACAAACTCGGTCACTCGGCGATCCACAATTTCCTCTTGGATGCTCTAGACCATGACGCCTAACTGTCTGGAAGATGCATAGTCTTCAAAGGTAACAAGCATCGGATCCACACAGGAACAATTTCTTCAGTGATGCTCAATCACTTGGGTTTGTAGGTGTTTGGGTTTGGGTTTTCCTCACTTGATGATTTTCGCTCAAAGTCCTCGGAGGATGGGATGCTCTCAATGACAAGTGCCAGTTTCTCTCGGAGCAGCCAACCAGCTAGTGGTTGTAGGGGGCGGCTATTTATAGCCTAGGGAGCAGCCCGACGTGATAAGACATAAATGCCCTTCAATAATATGACTGTTAGGTGGGTAGATATTTTGGGACAGCTGGCGTGTAGCACAACAACGGTCAGGCTCAAATTTCTCAGGGCTATCATGTTCCTCACTTGTAGGCAATCCGCACTGGCGAACTCCTAAATCCTCAGTCAGAACAAATTCCTCAGAGACCAGAAGAACTTTGTCTCTGTCACTAAAGAAATTGACTAAACTATATGAGATTTCCAATGGCTTCACTCGAAGGGATTTGTAGCTGTAGGATTTTGAGATGAGCATCACTTGGAAACTTTTCCTTAGTTTTTCCTCGACCCCCTTTAACAGTACGGTGTTTCCTATGACTCAAGAAAGAGAAAATGAAACTACAAAAACAAAAGTATTCACGGTTCATGTTCCTCGTATGAATATGAAGTCTTCATGGTCACACCAATTTCTTCACTTTCAAAGTCTTCAGAAAGTCTTCAGAAATCCAAAGTCTTCAGTCGAAGACATTCATTTTTAGGGGTCGACTTTCTCTGTAAATATCAAACTCCTCATAGACTTATAGTCATGTGTACACTTACAAACGCATTAGTCCCTTAACCTATAAGTCTTCAATACACCAAAATCACTAAGGGGCACTAGATGCACTTACACGCCTGGATGGGTCTCTTCTCTAAAACACACACTCACACTTAACAATCTCCTTCTACATACCCCTCTCTCACTCTTCCCCTATATCCCCGAAACCAATAAGACCATCCCTTCGTTTAATTCCCGCCTACATGCACCATCGATATATAGTAGTCTTCCTCGGTGTCTCTCGAACAAACACGTTATCTCAATGTCGACTCCTCTCACGCGCACACGCCTTCTCTTCCCTCTCTGCAGGCCTCTTCTCTCTCGTACCCCCCTCATTGGTGGCCTCTGCCATACACACCACCTCTCTACGATGAAGCCACACACACATAAATTACTTTCTCCACCGAAGACTCCGCTTCACACACACACGTGCACACAACACACACACACACAAATGCACACAACACACACACACTAAGACTCCATCTCACACACACATGCTCTAGGCAGATCATTTGTCCCTACCACCCTTCGTCCAACCTTACCTGTATGATAAACAATCACCTTAATTTACTTATATAACATGGACAAATTCCACTTTACTTTAGTTGTTAGCAAACTTCTCATAATTATATAACGCAAATCACGAGCAGGAAGTGACATTTTTTTACACAACCACGTTAACATGGCCACGTAAATCACAAGCTAAAGTGTAATACCATTATACTTATATCCCGATGCAAAAGGTGGAGTACATGTCCGAAGAGTAGAGTCGCACACACGCACTCTGTCTCTTAGAATCTCACACACATACCAGTTACATGACGCCCCATAAGTAGACCCGTATGTTACAATTTGTGCACCCACGGGTACACGTGATGGTGCGCATTTATTTAAGCCGGACAGCGAACCCAAACAATAGCTGCATTCATTCCTCTCCCACCGCCTCTTCTCTAGTCGCTGTCGCCCGATAGCCATGGCCCGGCCGAAGGTAACGACATACTCCCGCCGGAGCGACGCTTTAATCTGAAGGCGGCGCGAAGCCTGAATCGCAGTCGCCCTGCCTCCGGAGTTCGGACTAGCCGGAGCCGGACGAGGAGGTGTTGGAGGCGAAGCAGCACACGGAGCTGGAGGAGGACAATGATGACGTGGAGCCGGAACAAGAGGACGACGACGCGGGCTAAGCGGAGCCGGAGGAGGACGATGATTTCCATTATACTCAGACTAAGAGCTTTGAGTTTCACGCCACATTTATTTCATGTAGAGAAGAGAAAGGAAATTTTAGTGGTCATGCATGCTTCCTTTTGTGCTAGCACTCCTATATAAGGGTTGACCAGTCGCTTCCCGCGGGCGTGCGCGGGCGATGGAAGATGAAGGAGAAGGGAAGCGGGCTGTGGACTATGCCAGTTGCAGCATGAGCTCCAAGGAACGTTCATGCCAAACAATGCATAGTTGTACAGTATAGTCTAGCGGAGTATGAATTGGCCTTTAGGTTGCGTGTGGATGACATGGCTGCAACATGCAAGCTGCAGGTCAACAGCCTACCCCTCCGCTTCGCATGGTTTGGTCACACAAGATTTGCATGCATGAATGTCACACACGTACTTGTTGAAGGCGTGCTCGAAAAAGGGCCACTAGGTCCGCTAGTCCGCGTTGGTCCATGCGCCCGGAAAACAACTAATCCCAGTCACTGTAAATGTCGTGCATGCTTTAATTCCGGGCTAGTGGATGGACGTGAACATGCCGTACAACGAACGGCTTGCTAGCTCCCTGATCTCTATCACTACTCTTATAATCATAATAATCTATCTATCTCTACTTCTCTATCTCTACTTCTCTATCTCTACTCTTATAAAAAACAGAGTTGGTGATGATAGTGTGCTTGCCATCCTGCAATATAGGCCGCCCGATTTATATCTGACAGATAGGAAGGAAACTATGGCAATTTTGCAAACAGATACCCACACCCCTCTCCACATTTGCAAATAAGGCCTTCCCTCGTTCATCCTTTTCTCTCACAAGATAAACTAATCATACAAATGCATCTTGTTGTTACGTGCAACGCACGGGCATCTTGCTAGTAATAAATAATAATCTACTCTTATAAAAAACATATTTGGTAATGATGGTGTGCCTGCCCTCCTGCAATATAGACCGTCTGATTTATATCCGACTGATAGGAAGGAAACTATGGCAATTTTGCAAAAATATACCCGCACCCCTCTCTACATTTGCAGATAAGGCCTTCCCTCGTTCATCTTCATCTCCCACGAGATAAACAGCTCATATAAATGCGTCTTGATTTTACGTGCAACACATGGGCCTCTTGCTAGTCTCAAATATAAACTGCACTAGTGCGCGGCCGCAGAACATCCTTTCTGAAGGGACGAAGCTCTGCTGTTACCATCTCCTCTCATGTAAACCAGCTCCACAAGGGATAAGGCAGTTGGTCGCCATTTCCATGGATTCGCAAGGCGGTGGTGCTTCTCGTCCTTGTCGAGGTTGGGAGACCTTGGACGACGATCCTTTGGGACAACTGGTAAGTCGCTCTGACTTCCTCACATCCTCAAGACTTAGCGGTACTTGCACCAAATATTTTAAGAGGGTGTGTAAATATGTGTGGGAGAAGGCCATGCTAGTTGGTCTGCCATGCGTCCTCGAGGACAAGGATGTTTCCTTGGGGGTCTCTCCAGAGTGGCGTGGCCGTAGTTGCAAGTTGACGCCCCTTGAGATGCCGACGTCGAGGGGCACTCGGATTTTGTCCGATGAGCAGGTAAGTGATGAGTTTGATCACGTAGTAAATGCATTCTAAAGACTACTTCTGTGTTCATTTCCTAATTCCCCCGCTGCTCATTGTTTCACAGGTTAGGCTTGGTGCGAGTGGATATTGGCTTGCATATGTATGGGAGGGTACCAACGTCAATTTGCACAACATCTACAACGGTGACACCGTTCCCGTAGAACCTTTGTCCAACATTGGGATCATCCATGCAATGGGCCATTGCCTAAATTGGTACGATGGAACAACAGTGAGATTGAAGAGGATAGCAATCCCGGAAGCTACGATAAGGTCGTTCGCCAACCAAAATTACACTCTCATCGCGGTGTTCGACATCGCGATTGCTTTCATGAAACCTGCACAAGGCGGTCAAAGGTGGACCATGCTATCTGCGGTCGATTTGTTGCCGTACGAGTAGAAAGACAGTGTGCTCCTTTCTAACCGCATCTTCATGGTGACAAACCATGGGACTTGTTTCGTATGGGACACAACCTATGGTATATTCCCTCTCTTCCAGTTTATTTGTTTTGAATTTTTTCCGTTTTATAAGTTTCAAATTCAAATTTAGAGCTCCCCATCACATGTTGAGTTTACAATGTGCATTAAATCGTTGCGTGCATGTAGTAGTTTTTATTGGTCATTTATATTGGTCACGCACGCATGCATAGCAAGTAACGTTTTTTACCACAATTTCTTAGGAAACTGAGTGCAATAATTGAGTATTTTTGCAAACTACTAACACTACACCTGAAATGGTACAAAATCAATACCACCACCACGCCCGCGTCTGACCGCCCTGGCCGACCCAAACCCCCTCCCTTGCCGACGTGCGCTTCCCGCGTGAAACGGTTAGCATCTCCCCAGAGCGTCAATTCCACATTAATGCCCGGCCAGAGCAGAGGCGACTCTCACTGGCGCCGGCTTTGAAGCAGCACGATAGCCAAAAGAACGCCGCTTCTCGATGCACGCGACTGCTCCACGTCGAGGCTGGCCTTAGTGGTGGTGGTGTTAACTTAGCTGGTACATACACTCGGGAATAGCAGACATGGTGATGTGGAAGAGAAATAAAGAAGAGATAGGGGGTCATGCATGGCAATAAGTATGATCATCTATGCTACAACTCTACGATACTATACACTATAAAAGTAGTATATCATACACTAGTTGTCAGGACCCCGATCCTAAGTCACACCAATCTAGCATGTAACACATCATATCACTTTGCGGCCTCATGCACGGTATTCCCACGGGTGATACCTTACCTGGCCCGGGACCGTTTGCGCCTTTTGGCTCACGTATATGATAGTGTCCCTAGCATCCATATGACAAAGAACCCGGGCCGACATGACTAGTCGTAAACCCAAGGTAGCGCTAACTTACAGGGACAGGCATACATGACCCAGCAACGAATGTGTCGATCATCAACATATGAACCCAAGTCATAGCAAGCTACAAGGACTTAAAGGAACAACGCGTGACATTTCCCCGAAGGGACGGACACAGGAACGAAGAAGGACACATGTCGGCCAGCCTAAGTGTTCCGGAGCAGTAGCAAGCTACCATGGCTCAGTGGAAGCACTAGGAGACATTTCTCGGAAAGAGAGGCTACCAAGAATAAACAACTAGGTTGTCGGATCCCACACATACCAAGCATTTCAATAACATACACACAATATGCTCGATTTGTGCAAATACAACATGGCATCACAACAAGACTCTATGACTCAAAGTATTTATTCAATAGGCTCTGAGGAGCCAAGCATTACAAACATGGGTCTCATGACCCAACATTCAGAGCATACAAGCCAAAAGCACATGCGGAAGCGTAACATGTCTGAGTACAGACAACTACAAATGAAAAGGGCTGAGAAGCCTGACTATCTACAAGACCCTCCAGAAGGCACAAGATCGTAGCTGAGGTAACAAGCTAAATGTCGAACTCCACGCGGAGACTGAAGTCTCTCTGCAAAACATAAATTAAGCAAACGTGAGTACAAATGTACCTAGCAAGACTTACATCAGAACTAACTACATATGCATCAGTATCAACAAAGGGGTGGTGGAGTTTAACTGCAGCAAGCCAGCTTTGACTCGGTGGCTAACCTGAACTACGACTGCAAGCAACTCTTTAGAGGTGGCGCACACGAGTCCACATATTCACCATATCAATACACCACTATGGATCCGCTCCCGTCTCCCTAAGAGAACGCCATCCATAGCACTCACGCTTATCTTGCGCATTTTAGAGTATCCACTATCACTTGTCTATGAACTGTATAGGCAACCCAGAGAATCTTTACCGCGGACGCGGCTATTCGAATAGTTGATGTTAACCCTGCAGGGGTGTACTTCTTCACACACGCTCTCACCACTTATCGCCGTTTACACGACATGTACTCGGCAACCTTCAAGCGAAAGCCCAGCGGGGGTGTGGGCCACGACCTGACTAACCACACAAGTCCCTACCTAGTCCAGGTTTATTGCCTGTTCAGGTTCCATCCCTAGGGAGTCCGGCCGAGGTTTCCACGTACGGCCCCGAACGATGTGTGCAGTGTTCCTGGTCACCAAACAGACGACTTGGTACACCGGGCCACGTGCCTACCGCATCACAGCCCACCCCTCAGGTCAGCGCTGCGCACGGCCTCCAGCATACTACAAACACCAGAAACTACTTGCAACTCCCGGACACAGGACCAGGCGGTTAATAAGTCGAGAGGGTCCATTGGTTCGGGCCCAATGCGTGGTAGTAGCTATTCATGGATCACAAACACAGAACTCAGTTCCTGAGGACGGTTTCAATGAGACAACCCACCATGTACTCCTACATGGCCTCTCACCGGTACCTTTACCAAATCGTGCTCACACACTTAGCTCTCAAAAGTAAGACATGTTCACAACTTTCCAATTCATCCCCGATGAATCAGACCTGACACAACTCTAAGAAGTAGCAGGCATGAAAAACAAGCATGAACGAGTAGGCACATCAGGGCTCAAATAACTCCTACTCGTACTAGTGGGTTTCATCTATTTATTGTGGCAATGACAGGTCATGCAGAGGAAAAGGGGTTCAACTACCCAGCAAGTAACACATGAATCGCTGTTGTCCTAATGCAGTAAAACAGAGCAGGAGCGAGAGGGATCGTATTGGAATGAACCAGGGGATTTTGCTTGCCTGGCACTTCTGAAGATAGTATAGTTCTTCATCGGTGTCATCGATCTCATCGTCGGAACCACGTCTATCGAGAGGGGACAAATACCGACAACAGAGAAGGAAACACAATCAATGCATGCACAATATGATGCATGACCATCACATGGCAAAATGAGTGTGTTGGGCTAATGCAACTACAACCAGATTAAATGAAGTTGGTTTGAACCAAGGGTTCAAATTCAAACTCCATGTAAGGCATTTCAAATGCCATTTAATAAAATTGTCATATACGGCAACTTTAGGTTGGTCAAACAAGCATGAAAATGCCATAAACAGATTCTTTGGATTTTTCTGATAATTTTTCATATATAAATTATTTCATTTGGACTTACGGTTTATTTTATATGAATTTTTGAAGGTTAAACTAATTTCTGGAATTTCCTGGATTCTTTTTAGTCCAGAAAATGTTAACTGCGTCAGCATGACGGCAGCAGGTCAACGGGGCAGTCCAGGTCAAACTGACCAGTGGGTCCCGTGTGTTAGTGACTAACTAAACTAACTAAACTTAGTTAACACTAACCTAGGTTAAAGTAATTAAGTTTAAACCTAAACTAGGTTAATTGGCCAGGTGGGGCCCGCATGTCATAGACCCAGGGGAGGTCAAACCCCTGGTCAACCGAGGCTAACACGCCAGCGGCTCGACGCCGGCGTCCATAGAGGCGGCGCAGGGCTCGGGTTCGCTCTGTCGGCGCCCAAATGAGCGGCGGAGAGCACCCACGGGGAGCCGGAGCTCGCCCGCATCCAGCGCAGCAGGCAGCAGCAGCTAGGGCGGCCGGAGCTTGTCGGAAACGAGCTCAGGGCAGCGACCGGCGTTTGGGCGCGAGCGGGGATGCGGCTGCGGTGTGCGAGAGAGAGAACGGAGAGGGGGAGGAGGAGGAGCAGCTCACAGCGGACGTGAGGAGCAGATCAGTGGCCTCGGGGACGGGCTGGAGACGACGTGAGGTTGCCGGTGATCTTGGCGGCCGAACGGGGAAGAAGTCGACGGGGGCGGCGATGCAGGGCGGATGAGCGCTCGGGTCTCGGTCGAGGCGAAGTGGCAGACAACGACAGAGATCGTGGGCAGCACGCGGAGGCGAGGGGAGAGGCGAGGGAGAGGGCCAGGGGAAAGTGAGGCGTCCAGGCGGTCGAGGCAGCGCCGAGGAGAAGACGCGAGGCGTCGCGCTGGCCAGGCGACGCAGGCAGGCAGCCTCGTGGCGTGGCACCCACGCGCGTGCCGTGTGTTGTCCCTCCTCTGCCTACTCAGAGGTAGGGGTGACTGGCACGGGCCAGGTGGGCCGACCCAGTCAGGTAAGTGGGTCTGGGTCCTTTCTCTCTCTCTTTTTCTATTTTCCGTTTTTCTATTTTCTGCTGTTTGTTTTGATTTAGTAGAAATACTAAACCAGTTTATTAAATGCTGAAAATATTCATGGGCACTTCTGAAATTAATTCTAACAGCCCAAAAATACTTTCAAGATTATTTGGACATTTAAAAATATTTATATGATTTTAAATGTCCAAATTCAAATACTTATGAATTAATCTAAGAATCCATAGTGTCCTCGAAAAGTGTGCACCATTTTTGGCAGTGGTTCTGGACCAATTCAAAAATGATGACTTTTCCAAAGGCATTTTTGGTTCATTGAAAATATTTTGAGGTTGAACCTATTTGAGTTACATTGTGCTAGGGTTTATGAATCCCCATTTCAAATTTCTTGAAATTAAGCATGATGACATGAATGCTTAAGCAATGACAGGCACGGACTAAGCTAGGGTTGTGACAACTCACCCCCACTAAACAAGAATCTCGTCCCGAGATTCAAGACGTGAGGTAAGAAGACAGGGGGACACAAAGCTAACACGATCTTCATGATTCAATTGCCCTTCTCGAAGTTGATCCATTGCTTCAAATTGATCTTGACGTCTTTGCTTTCGAGATCTTCATCCAACATGACGACGAGAAGTAAGGGAAATTCTAGAAGAATCGATCTTCTCGAAGATCGAGCAACTGGCGATCAACTCACGGGATGAGACATAGAACACCTCTTGAGATGAGGCGTCCAAACACACATCGGGAGGGATGGAAGGACAGACGACGGAGGTTCAATTTGGTAAGCCTAAATACCACGCTTAAAAGGATGGTGGGTGCATTTCAAAGAGCGAGGAGTTAAATTGCCCTTAATACCAAACGGGGCACCTTGGAAGAGGTGACTCGTAGAATTATTACCTTAAGTGGCAAAAAGAATTACTTTTGATACATGGATCACTGAAACTTTCTAAACCAGCCTAAGGCAGTTCACCAACAATTGTTTGGCGGAGTGCGAAGGAATGGCATACCCAGTCTAGAACGGATGATGTGGATCACCTTCTTGAAGACAACGCAAGGAATGATTTTTGCTTATCATCGAAAATGGACGGAACCCGTGGTAGGACCACTTTGAAGATGATCCTGATCAATAATTACTGAGAAGGGTAGTCCATAGTAGGATGGCACAATGGCGGTGCAAGCTGGGAACAAAATACAAATGCTGGGAATGATTCTAGTAACTGCGGAGAAACCCAACAGTAGAGAGTGAGTCCATTGTCTGAAAGGTTATAGCATAACCGAGGAAACTGAGAGCACTATGCAATTAATGCCGACGATAAAACCTAGTGCTTGCGTGTGCTCTCAAGAACTTGAGCATTTCCATATTCATCATGGTTTTACCAACATCCATGTCAAGGATGCCGGCAACACAACATACTACCATGATGGATATTGGTGGACGATGCAGATGCAAAGGAAGATAACACCTTCTAAGAACTCACCTTAGCGAGGCCAAGGAAACAAAATCTGGATGATCGACCGAGAGACATTTAGCACTCCGCTTCTAATGTTCTCCTTGATGTGCCAGCATAACCCATTTATAGATATGGTTTGGTATCTAGAACATCAAGTAAAAGGTCGGACTTCGGGAGCACAAGAATCCATAAGGAACACTTACTGAAGTAAATCCTATGAAATCCTTATGGGGAGGTGGCCAACTTCCTCAATCAAGATACTACAATAATAGGCCTTCCGGCTAGGTGTGTTGACCACGACATCCACTTTACCAGGTTACAGAGAGACCAATATTATAGTTCTTGGGAGACGTTCCAACCATCATATCTGCCTGACATTCAGATCTGGTTGGTGCCAGGATAATCCGGACTCATCGGGTCTGGAAAGAAAAAAAAAAGAAAGTTTGCAACACACATCGAAAAGATGGCATTGCGAGATTCTCGGGAATGGACTATGGTAGTAAGCTCGAAAACATGAGCTGGTTCTGCTACACACATGTGAACACGCTGTCCCAGACAAGCATGATCACATGGTAGTCTTGCAATAAAACACTACCGAGTTCTGATTGGGAATCATCATTGAAATAACAAAGTTTTGTGCATGTGTGTCCGGGCCCTTCAGGATTAGCGCATGAACTTCCTTTCTTTGAACAAATCAATGAGTGGCTTGGTGTGCTAGGAAATATCGATGGGATGGAGGTAGCTAATCTCTCAAGCCATAGTATACTTCGCACGTGCATGACTGACTTGGGATGATTCCAGAGGAAGCAAAACTAACTTTCTCGAATTCACGCGGCAACTTGCACCTAATGCACGTGAACTTGGAGAAAGCCACTTCTTGCACCAAACATATACCTTGTGAACGCAACATGAAGGCAATGGTTACAAAGTTTCCAATACTAGCTGGATGTTCAACACGAATCATGGAAAAGATAACAATGTTGCTGATGGGCTCAACAACAATTCATCCAGGTTTCCATATAAGTGGAGTTCCACAATTATGTGAACAAGGTGATAGCATTGGTCAGACCCAAAATATATAATGGTGTATGCTCGAGGGAACAACCACGAGTAAGAAAACATTACGAATATCGTTGGTTCTGATTTGATTTGATGATAGCCCATACTCAAATCAAAGATTGGATAAAATGATAGATCCATTAACTGATCACGAGGGTCAATCGATGAAAATATCATCTTTCTTCAACACACATACAAGATATCCCCTAAAATGAACTAACCTAGGCAAGCTTTTATCTCCCAATTCTCCAAGTTGTTGTTTAGCGTATCCAGCTAGTTCAAGGGTAACCAACATAGATTCTTGGAGAAGGGGTGGTTCATAAGAAACCAACCTGATCACGAACTCAACATAACGGTCAGGGAACAACCTGATAATACTTCCGAGAAGATATGCGGAAAATCACGAACCACCGATATGTCACTAAGCTCGAGAACAATCTTGCTTTTCAGGGCAAGACGATATGATCAAATAAGCAAGGATTGACACTATCCTAACTCATTGATCGAAAAGTGAACCGGAAATAAGGACTAGATAGCACGATCAACCTCAGGGTGAAGATTCAGTAATCAACACGCTAAGGATAAGATTGTTGTCCATTAACTACCAAGCAACACAACTGCTAGGAGTATTGATTTCACACATCATGATTCACTTGTCGACATTCCGGTTGCGACAACACAGAACCGAGGAATGAATAATGATGGCGAGAAGTATCACTGCGTCAAGAATTCATAAGAGGTGGTGCAATTCTCATGACAATCCCGACATAAAGAGGGTAACACTCCAAGGTGGAACAGAACAAAAGCTGGATTAGCATTTGATCTGCGGAGTACGACTGCTTTGACCCAATCCTAGATATGGATAAGGTACTGGAGTTCGTTTTCCTAGTCATTCCAGAATAAAATGGCCTGACGGACCACATAAATAATAGGCATCGATATCACGAATGCACAACTACTCATGTCTATCAATTGATAGACGAGGGCCAAAAAACAACTAAAGAGGGACAACCCAAAAGAACATATGATTTTCTGAGTTGTGGGTGCATAAATTAGCATGTCGAACGAGTTCAACATATTTCTTCCGGATAACCCATGCAGAAAAGGTAGAACTGGCAGGGTCACAACATAGAATCGAGAACTCGTCAAGAGCACTCTGGTTGTGATCTTTCGGTTCGGCGATGAACTTCTACCATAAGCGGTTCATAGTATTTGGAAGAAGGAAATACCACGGACCTCGAGGATTATCGCAAAGTTACTAATATCCTAAAGGAACGAGTAAACACTACCAAAAGGAGGTAAGTAGGGTGAATCTCGGGTTCTAGAACCCAGGAATAGAATGCCTACTAACTAAATGGCATCACGGGATGCTTTCGAGAATGATGGCCAGATTCATCACACTGGGAACACAAAACACGGCTAGATGGTTTCGTAAGACACCTAGGGTCATAATAATAGCTCCAACATATATACCGAGGCAATGAAGTACCTCAACACACTGGTTAGTGTGGTTAATCCGACACAAAGGAACTTCGGAGCGGTAAGAAGGAATTTGCAAATGCATCAGATTGTTTACAAACCTGGGATGACTCAGACAACATAACGGTTGTAAATGCTCAAAAAGATTTGAGACATCCTGCAAAATGGTGGCATAACCACTTAGCATCACAATATCAAGGTTCTGAGGCCAGCTATGAACACACGAAAGTGGTAGGAACTGAACTGAGGCTTGAGTCCAGCTATCTTATAAGTCTACAGATTAGTAACATGTGATCCTGATAGAAAGAAGAGAAAGCCTAGTTCCTTAACCTCGTAGGAAAGATAGGATGACTCGGATCAGAAGGGCATAAGCTAAAGGAGTAAAAAGAGCCTTATGTTCCCATCCACAATCAATTCCTTATATAACGAAGGAATTTCTAGACTCAACTTTGACCAGTTTGGCTTGGTAGTCCTACAGGCAACCTGGCTCTGATACCAAAGCTGTCAGGACCCCGATCCTAAGTCACACTGATCTAGCATACAACACATCATATCGTTTTGCGGCCTCACGCACGGTATTCCCACGAGTGACACCTTACCTGGCCCGGGACCGTTTGCGCGTTTTGGCTCACGTATATGATAGTGTCGCTAGCATCCATATGACAAAGAACTCGGGCCGACACGACAAGTCGTAAACCCAAGGTGGCGCTAACTTACAGGGACAGGCATACATGACCCAGCAACGAACGTGTCGATCATCAACGTATGAACCCAAGTCATAGCAAGCTACAAGGACTTAAAGGAACAACGCGTGACATTTCCCCGAAGGGACAGGCACAGGAACGAATAAGGACACATGCCGGCCAACCTAAGTGTTCCGGAGCAGTAGCAAGCTACAATGGCTCAGTGGAAGCACTAGGACACATTTCCCGGTAGAGAGGCTACCAAGAATAAACAACTAGGTTGTCGGATCCCACACATACCAAGCATTTCAATAACATACACACAATATGCCCAATACGTGCAAATACAACATGGCATCACAACAAGACTCTACGACTCAAAGTATTTATTCAATAGGCTCCGAGGAGCCAAGCACTACAAACATGGGTCTCATGACCCAACATTCAAAGCATACAAGCCAAGAGCACATACGGAAGCTTAACATGTCTGAGTACAGACAACTACAAATGAAAAGGGCTGAGAAGCCTGACTATCTACAAGACCCTCCAGAGGGCACAAGATCGTAGCTGAGGTAACAAGCTAAATGTCGAAGTCCACGCGGACTTACTAGCGAGGCTGAAGTCTCTCTGCAAAACATAAATTAAGGAAACGTGGGTACAAATGTACCCAGCAAGACTTACATCAGAACTAACTATATATGCATCAGTATCAACAAAGGGGTGGTGGAGTTTAACTGCAGCAAGCCAGCTTTGACTCGGTGGCTAACCTGAACTACGACTGCAAGCAACTCTTTTGAGGTGGCGCACACGAGTCCACATATTCACCATTTAATTACACCACCATGGATCCGCTCCCGTCTCCCTACGAGAACGCCATCCATAGCACTCACGCTTATCTTGCGCATTTTAGAATATCCACTATCACTTGTCTATGGACTGTATAGGCAACCCAGAGGTCCTTTACCGCGGATGCGGCTATTCGAATAGATGATGTTAACCCTGCAGGGGTGTACTTCTTCACACACGCTCTCACCACTTATGGCCGTTTACACGACATGTACTCAGCAACCTTCAAGCAGAAGCCCAGCGGGGGTGTCGGCCACGACCTGACTAACCACACAAGTCCCTAGTCCAGGTTTATCGCCTATTCAGGTTCCATCCACCGGGAGTCTGGCAGAGGTTTCCACATACGGCCCCGAACGATGTGTGCAGGGTTATCGGTCACCAAACAGGCGACTCGGTACACCGGGCCACGTGCCTACCGCATCACAGCCCACCCCTCGGGTCAGCGTTGCGCATGGCCTCCAGCATACTACAAACACCAGAAACTACTTGCAACTCCCGGACATAGGACAGGGGCGGTAAATAATTCGAGAGGGTCCATTGGTTTCGGGCCCAACGCATGGTAGTAGCTGTTCATGGATCACAAACACAGAACTCAGTTCCTGAGGACGGTTTCAATGAGACAACCCACCATGTACTCCCACATGGCCTCTCACCGGTACCTTTACCAAATCGTGTTCACACACTTAGCTCTCAATAGTAGGACATGCTCACATCTTTCCAATTCAACCCCGATGAATCAGACCTGACACAACTCTAAGCAGTAGCAGGCATGACAAACAAGCATGAATGAGGAGGCACATCAGGGCTCAAACAACCCCTACTCGTACTAGTGGTTTTCTTCTATTTACTGTGGCAATGACAGGTCATGCAGAGGAAAAGGGGTTCAACTACCGCAGCAAGTAACACATGAATCGTTGTTGTCCTAATGCGGTAAAAGGGAGGTGGAGCGAGAGAGTGGGATTGTATCAGAATGAACAAGGGGGTTTTGCTTGCCTGGCACTTCTGAAGATAGTATAGTTCTTCATCGATGTCATCGATCTCATCGTCGGAACCACGTCTATCGAGAGGGGACAAATACCGGCAACAGAGAAGGAAACACAATCAATGCAATGCACAATATGATGCATGACCATGACATGGCAAAATGAGTGTGTTGGGCTAATGCAAGTACAATCAGATTATATGAAGTTGGTTTGAACCAAGGGTTCAAATTCAAACTCCATGTAAGGCATTTCAAATGCCATTTAATCAAATTGTCATACACAGCAGCTTTAGGTTGGTCAAACATGCATGAAAATGCCATAAACAGATTCTTTGGATTTTTCTGATAATTTTTCATATATAAATTATTTCATTTGGCGTTACGGTTGATTTTATATGAATCTTTGAAGGTTAAACTAATTTCTGGAATTCCCTGGATTCTTTTTAATCCAGAAAATGTTAACTGCGTCAGCATGACGGCAGCGGGTCGACGGGGCAGTCCAGGTCAAACTGAACTAACTAAACTTAGTTAACACTAACCTAGGTTAAACTAATTAAGTTTAAACCTAAACTAGGTTAACTAGTCGGGCGAGGCCCGCATGTCATAGACCCAGGGGAGGTCAAACCCCTGGTGAACCGAGGCTAACCCGCTGGCGGCTCGACGCCGGCGTCCACAGACGCGGTGGAGGGCTCGGGTGTGCTCTCCCGGCGCCCAAATGAACGGCGGACAGCACCCACGGGGAGCCGGAGCTCGCCCGCATCCAGTGCAGCAGGCAGCAGCAGCTAGGGCGGCCAGAGCTCGTCGGAAACGAGCTCGGGGTGGCGGCCGGTGTTCGGGCGCGAGCGGGGATGCGGCTGCGGTGTGCGAGAGAGAGAGAACGGAGAGGGGGGAGGATCAGCAGCTCACAGCGGACGCGAGGAGTAGATTACTGGCCTCGGGGATGGGCTGGAGTCGATGTGAGGTCGCCGGCGATCTTGGCGGCCGAATGGGGAAAAATTCGACGGGGGCTGCGATGCAGGGCGGACGAGCACTCGCGTCTCGGTCGAGGCGAAGTGGCAGACGATGGCGGAGATCGTGGGCAGCACGGGGAGGCGAGGGGAGCACGGTGGGCGCGGCTATGGCGGCAGCGAGCTCGCGGCTGCATCGCCATGGCGGGGAGAGGCGAGGGAGAGGGTCATTGGGAAAGTGAGGTGTCGAGGCGGTCGAGGCAGCACCGAGGAGAAGACGTGAGGCATCGCTCTAGCCAGGCGACGTAGGCAGGAAGCCTCGTGGCGTGGCGCCCATGCGCGCGCCGTGTGTTGTCCCTCCTCTGCCTACTGGCAGAGGTAGGGGGTGACTGGCACGGGCCAGGTGGGCCGGCCCAGTCAGATAAGTGGGTCCGGGTCCTTTCTCTCTCTCTCTCTCTCTATCTTTTTCTGTCTTCCGGTTTTCTATTTTCTGCTGTTTGTTTTGATTTAGTAGAAATACTAAACCAGTTTTTTAAATGCTAAAATATTCATGGGCACTTCTGAAATTAATTCTAACATCCCAAAAATACTTTCAAGATTGTTTGGACATTTAAAAATATTTATAGGATTTTAAATGTCCAAATTCAAATAAGTATGAATTAATTCAAGAATCTAGAGTGTCCTCGAAAAGTGTGCACCATTTTTGGCAGAGGTTCTGGAACAATTCAAAAATGATGACTTTTCCAAAGGCATTTTGGGTTCATTGAAAATATTTTGAGGTTGAACCTATTTGAGTTACATTGTGCTAGGGTTTATCAATACCGATTTCAAATTTCTTGAAATTAAGCATGATGACATGAATGCTTAAGCAATGACAGGCAAGGACTAAGCTAGGGCTGTGACACTAGTACTATATTGGATATGACACTCCTCACTATGAGTAGCCACAAACGACGCCACGGCCGGCCGTCGTCCATGCGCCGCCCACATTACAGTTGCAACTTGTTTAGAGTTGGTTTTACTCCGGTTTGTATGAAACCATAATGTATCTCGTCCAATTTATATGAAAAGTTTTCGAAATGTAATGATTTTCGTCCGATTTCTATGAATTCCACCTTGTTTGCACGATTATGCAGGGCAAAGTCATCCCCTGATCAAAATCAGATCGCCAGTCGTGGATGTTAATGGGGCATTTGGTCTAACTTGGAACCTTGTAGCTGACGACACCCAGTTGGGACGTACTATCTTAGCAGTCGTTACCCATGGTGCCATTGAAGGGCAACAAGGTGCCACGATCTATCACAATCGGACCCTGATCATGAACCCATGTAATCCCTTCTCCCCAATCCAAGAGTAGTAGAGCCAGGAACTGTCGTATTTCTTATTGCCATGTCATCTTATAACATTTCAAGACATGTCTCTTTGTACCCTAGGATCGGAGTAGTTCTTTCCTTTTTTTAGTGATTGGGATAGTCATCTACGCAACTTTATAACGCCAAGTTGTATAAACTATAAAGGACTTACCAATTTCAATTCCATGTAGTACTAGCTAGGTAGCCATAATCCCATCAAACAAAACTACTCCTACTTTAATTAATGTACATGGCCCTGGTAACGCTCTCAAATTGTTTGTCGTCGCCCGTGCCGCAGCTGGTCTATACATTGCTTCCGTTCCCGCTCATAGAAATAAGCAATATAAAGTATTTTATTTTAACGTGTATCCCCTGCTTACGTCACCTTAGTATATTGCATGCACCATAACCATGCACGTCAGCATGTATCCAGCAGGTTTGAGATGCCAGGTGTACCAAATGGACGACAGCGTGTTCGACCCCTGTGATGCTACCTGGGTGCGGATGAACACACTTGAAGAGTACTCGATTTTCATCGGGGACAACTACCCCATAGTGCAAACGATGCCACCTTCCATGCACGACGCCGATGGCCTTGTAACACCCCGGATGTAACTTTCCATATTTGTAACTCCGACTCTTGCCATTTTCGGCTATGTGTTATGATATTCCCTCCGTGGTCGGGTTTTTTCTTTCGTCTTGCATTTTGTTTTCGTCATGCATCTCATATCATGTCATCATGTGCATTGCATTTGCATATGTGTTCGTCTTTTGCATCCGAGCATTTTCCCCGTTGTCCGTTTTGCAATCCGGCACTCCCACCTCCTCCGGTGCACCCCTCTTGTTTTTTTCATGAGTGGGTGTTGAACGTTCTCAGAATGGACCGAGGCTTGTCAAGTGACCTTGGTATACCACCGGTAGACCACCGGTCAAGTTTCGTTCCATTTGGAGGTCGTTTGGTACTCCAACGGTTAACCGGGTAACCGCAAAGTCCGTTTGTGTGTTCCAGCAAAACCCCCTCTCTAAACAGCCCAAAACCCCTCTAAGTCACTTCCATGCTCTAGGTCGTTCAATCACGATCGTGTGGGCGAAAGCCGCACCTCATTTGGAGTCTCCTAGCTCCCTCTACCTATATATACACCTCCCCTCCCGAAATACATTCGCACATCAAACCCTAGACCGTTCCCCTCGCGCCGCCGGACGTGTCCGCCGCTGGCCGGATGCGAACCCGCCGCCGCCCTCGCCCACTCGCAGAGTGCCACGTGGCACCCCGGGCAGCCCCGTGCCGCCGACCCGGAGAGCCCGCGGGAGGCCCACCGAGCCCGTCTCCTCGCCCGCGCGCCCCGCCTCCTTCTTCCTCCACGCCGACGCCAGTCGCCGCCCGGCGTCCGTCGCCGTGCCTCGCCGACCGGCGCCGCCGCCGTCCTCCGCTCGCCGGACACCGACCACTGCCGCCGCCCGCGCCCACGGCTCCGCCCGCGACCGCCGTCCTCCTTCCCCGACCCCGGCGCCTCCTTTCCGTCCCGTCACCGGCCGCCGCCGTCTGCTGCTCCGACGAGCCGCCCCGTCAAGCTCGCGTCCCAGCCAGATCCAATCGAGCACCGGAGGCTGACTTTTTCTTCTCCTCCCAGAAATAATGTCCTGAAATTTTGACATTACATGCCCATGTTAATCGCATCATAACTCTGCATATAGCTCCGCTTTGTGTGTGTAATATATCAAAATGTTCGCCTCGTGATGCTCTTCATTTTGTTACATTGCATCATGTTCATTTGAGTCCATCTTGATGCCCAAATCTCTGGTGCAAGAGTGCTAGTTGCTGTTGACTGATGTTACTTATCAGAACTTGAGGCTTTGTTATTTTTGTTGCATTTAATCTGTGCATTTTATGGGCATGAGCTCTACATGTGTTTTGTTGTATGCCATGCCATCTTTACAGAGGTGTATGCCATGTATTTTTTTGATCTCTGTGGTGACTAGCACAAGCATGCAAACTAGGCTCCGTAATGTTGCTGATTTCAGGGACTCGGTGATTTCTCCAAGTCTGTGACTGCTGTTATTTTGTTGCTATTTATCCATGTGTCTACAGAGATATCCATGCTTATTTTTGAGATGTTCAGTAAGGATGTTTTGTAGATATGGTTGTAATTGATCCATTCATGCCCTTGTTTGCAATTATGGAGTGCCATAGCATGACTCAATCTTGCTCTACTTTTGCTATAAAATATTTCTGGCAGATGGTTTACGTGTTATTCAATTTTGCCAAGCTTGTTGTAGTTGATCCATACATGCTATGTACTTGCTCTTGCCATGGATAGCTTCCTAAACATGCCATCTTGCTGTAGGTATGCTTGTTTTGTCATGGATTGCTTTGTGATGAGTGCATCAAGCTCACAAAGATGCCCTCATAATGTAAGTCTGAAACCTGTTAACGAAACTTGCTATGTTTACATGGTTGCCATCATATCTTATGGTCCTTTTTGGCTTATAGTAAGTAAGGGATTTTTGTCATATGCATTTAGGAAAATACTGCCATGCCTTTTTTTGCCATGTTAAGTTCATGTAGCATGTTGATTTTGTGCTCTGAACATTGCTACCTGATGCTGTTTCAGGCATGTCCAGTATCTTCACCAAGTCTGTGAACCTGTTATCTTTTGCACTTTTGCCATGCTCGTTTGAGCTTTTTATGGTGTGATCTAGCCGTAGCTCAGTGTTCATCTTTTGTCAAGCATCACCTGTAGATTACTGCCATATGCTTTGTTAGTATGTTGGAGTGCTGTAGCATTGTTACTTGTTGCATTCTAAGTGCTATCATGCTGTTAATCACAGATTCGTGTTATTCTTGTTTTGCTTGCCATTTGCGAACCGTGCATCCGTTTCCGGTGATCTTTATATCGATTTCAAACGAAATAATCTCATCTTTCCAGTGGCATGCTTGGTTTACCAAGTTACTGCCTTGTTCATCACTTTTCGTTCGGAGCACGCATATGCATCGCATATCATATCTTGCATATCATTCATGTATTGCATCATGTTGTTTGTGCATTTCCTGTGTTTGATTGTGGTTCCGTTGCTTGTGTTCTTGTTTTGGGTAGAGCCGGCAGACGAGTTCGTGAACCAGGAACCTTTGAGTACGCTTACGAGGATCAAGCTTTCGACAACTCTGAGAACCTTGCAAGCAAGATGACCATACCCTCGAAATCACTTCTATCTTTGCTTTGCTAGTTGTTCGCTCTATTGCCATGCTGCGCTACCTACCACTTGCTATATCATGCCTCCCATATTGCCATGTCAGCCCCTAACCATCCTTTCCTAGCAAACCGTTGTTTGGCTAAGTTACCGCTTTTGCTAAGCCCTTCTTATAGCGTTGCTAGTTGCAGGTGAAGTTGAAGTTTGTTCCATGTTGGAACATGGATATTTTGGAATATCACAATATCTCTTATTTAATTAATGCATCTATATATTTGGTAAAGGGTGGAAGGCTCGGCCTTATGCCTGGTGTTTTGTTCCACTCTTGCCGCCCTAGTTTCCGTCAGACCGGTATTATGTTCCTTGAGTTTGCGTTCCTTAGGCGGTTGGGTGATTTATGGGACCCCCTTGACAGTTTGCCTTGAAAAAAACTCCTCCAGCAAGGCCCAACCTTGGTTTTACCATTTGCCACCTAAGCCTTTTCCCCCGGGGTTTCGCGAGCCCGAGGGTAATCTTATTTTAACCCCCCCGGGCCAGTGCTCCTTCGAGTGTTGGTCCGAACTGTGTAGACTGTGGGGCCCCCTCGTGGAAACTCGAGGTCTGGTTTTACTCGTAGGATGTCTCATCCGGTGTGCCCTGAGAACGAGATATGTGCAGCTCCTATCGGGATTTGTCGGCACATCGGGCGGTTTTGCTGGTCTTGTTTTACCATTGTCGAAATGTCTTGTAAACCGGGATTCCGAGACTGATCGGGTCTTTCCGGGAGAAGGTTTATCCTTCGTTGACCGTGAGAGCTTATGATGGGCTAAGTTGGGACACCCCTGCAGGGTATTATCTTTCGAAAGCCGTGCCCGCGGTTATGAGGCAGATGGGAATTTGTTAATGTCCGGTTGTAGAGAACTTGTCACTTGGCTTAATTAAAATACATCAACCGTGTGTGTAGCCGTGATGGTCTCTTCTCGGCGGAGTCCGGGAAGTGAACACAGTTTGTGTTATGTTCGACGTAAGTAGGAGTTCAGGATCACTTCTTGGTCATTACTAGTTGACGACCGTTCCGCTGTTTCTCTTCCCGCTCTCATTTGCGTATGTTAGCCACCATATATGCTTAGTGCTTGCTGCAGCTCCACCTCATTACACCATCCTTTCCTATACGCTTAAATAGACTTGATCTCGCGGGTGTGAGATTGCTGAGTCCTCGTGACTCACAGATACTTCCAAAACAGTTGCAGGTGCCGACGATGCCGGTGCAGATGATGTAATCGACCTCAAGTGGGAGTTCGACGAGGAACGTGGTCGTTACTATGTGTCTTTTCCTGATGATCAGTAGTGGAGCCCAGTTGGGACGATCGGGGATCTAGCATTTGGGGTTATCTTATTTTCATTTGGATTTTGACCGTAGTCGGTCCATGTGTGTATTTTGGATGATGTATGGATTATATTTATGTATTGTGTGAAGTGGCGATTGTAAGCCAACTCTCGTTATCCCATTCTTGTTCATTACATGGGATTGTGTGAAGATGACCCTTCTTGCGACAAAACCACAATGCGGTTATGCCTCTAAGTCGTGCCTCGACACGTGGGAGATATAGCCGGATCGTGGGCGTTACAAGTTGGTAATCAGAGCCATGCCCGACTTAGGAGCCCTCTGCTTGATCGAATCGCTGGCGTTGTGGAGTCTAGAACAAAAATGTTTTGAGTTTTAGGATTATATATATCGGAGAGTAGGATTCTTTTTACTCCTCAGTCCCTTCGTCGCTCTGGTGAGGTCTCCTGACGTAGAAGTTTTGACTCTTCTCTCCTCAAATTTCACTAAAAAAAATTTAGGATCACGCGGGTATCTTAGAATCATTCCGATAATTTTGTGACGAGAACATTGTTCTTGGTGCCTCCTGACATTTAGGGGTTGTGGCAGTGTCCCGGGGAGTTGAGCTCCGAGGTGTTGTCGTCACAATTTTATAGTTGCAATTCTGGAATACCTGAGTTTCGCCGATATCGAAATCTCTTTTATGCAGTTGTTGGTGAGATCACCTCGACGCCACCCAGTACTGGGGCGGGAGTTCGGGAGTATTGCCATAACTCGTATAACGGATGCTTTTGGAAGGTTGAGGTACACGATTTCCGAAGGTTTCTTGGTTATGTGTTGACGGATGGATACAGCTGGATCTAGGGATTGCTAGTTTGGGTGATATATTTTGTGTCCCCTGTATCCCCAACACCAGATTGCATAACCAGAAAGTTTCAGGAGTTTATAAGTGGGAATTCAAGTAGCTCCTAGGATATCTTTCCCACAGACGCATGATATGAGATTGGGGTTCGACGTCTAGTGGTCCGCCTTTCCACGGTTGGTTTTACAGTGGTTTCGTAGTGTCTTAAAGAGTCCTTGGCTATGCCGACTCGGGGACGCTTCGTATGTCATGTGCACTGCCTTGTACATGATGGTGTTGTACGATCGAGCCCGTGTGAGCCCCACCACGAAAACTTCGGACGAACTCTCTATCATATGTTTGTTCCGGCTTATTCTACAAGCCAATACTTTATTGTTTTGAATTGTGGTATTCGAGTTGCTTCGAAGTTAAATGTTGATTCCATACCTTTTTCTAAGTGGCTTCTAAACTAATGGAAGTGTGATGATTTACTATGGAATTCATTCGTTCATCCTCGTTCGAATGTTTATTGTGAAGACTATATGTTGCAATTTCTATCCGTTGATTCTACTTGTCTATTTGTCTATCAAGATTATAACGGATGTCACCCCCTTCAGGATGGCTCCGCCAACGCGTCAGAATCCGGAACACAATGAAGGGAGTCAGGCGAACCCTTCGCCACCACCTCCGCCTCCGGAGGCATGGCAAGCTATCATGGCAGCCACCAACTCCAATGCTCAGATGATTCTGCAACTCTTGCAAGAACGCACCCAAGGGCAAGGCAATCAAGGCCAAGGCAACAATCAGCCTCACTTCGCTACCCTCAACCAGTTTCTTGCAAATCAACCCAAGTCTTTCAGCTACTGTGCCGAGGCCACGAATGCCGATGATTGGCTCATGGACATCAACAAGCATTTTGAATGTAGCAATGTCAGGCCTGAGGACTATGTCAAGTTTGCTTCTTTTCAGCTCAAGGACCAAGCTGCTGATTGGTATCAACAATACAAAGATTCCAGAGGAGGTCGTGTGATCACTTGGACTGACTTCTGTCGGGACTTCAAAGCGCACCACATTCCACAAAGTTTTGTTGAGAGCAAGCGTGAGGAGTTCCGCAATCTCAAGCAAGGCAACATGTCTGTGTATCAATTCAACATCCAGTTTCAGAAACTTGCTCGCTTCGCTAAACAAGACGTTCCTGATGAAAAGAGCATGATCTATCACTTCAGAGGTGGCCTTAGAGAGGATCTGCAGTTAGCTCTCGTTCTTGTTGAGCCTACTCAGTTTGATCAATTCTATAACATGGCACTGAAGCAAGAGGCTGCTCAGCTCAAGTGTGAGGCTTCTAAGAAGAGAGTCAGGGACGCAGTTCAGTCTTCTTCTTCCTCACTTGTGGCTGCTAAGCAACAGAAGTTCTGGTTGCCTCCTCCTCCTCCGTTTCGTCAGCCTTACCAGCAGAAGAACAAAGGTGGCCATGGATCTTCCCACTCTTCCAACCCTGGTTATCAGAACAAGTCTCAGAATCAAGCTCCAAAGTCGAATGCGCCTTATCATCGTCCACTCTCAGAGGTGACTTGCAACAAGTGTAAGCAGAAAGGTCACTATGCTAACAAGTGCTTCAATCAAAGGCGCCTTCCGCCTCCTCCTCCTGTCAGATCTTCCAGCAATGCAGTGGTCAAGCATAATCCCAAGTCTGCAAAGGTGAACATGATGAATGCAGCTCAAGCAGAGGAGTCTACTGATGTGATAATGGGTAATCTCTCAGTTAATGATATTCCTGCAGAAGTTCTTTTTGATACTGGTGCATCGCATTCTTTCTTGTCATACCCATTTGCATCGAAGCACAATGTTGACACAGAGATTTTATCCAAAGTTATGCAAGTTGTTTCTCCGGGAAAGCCTATGATTTCTAGTTTGGTTGCTCCCGATGTTTCCATCAAGATGGGAAACTATAAATTTCTGTCTTCTCCAGTTGTTCTTGGTGACTCGGATATTGATCTAATTCTCGGGATGGACTGGCTTTCTAAGCACGAGGCTCAACTTGATTGTGCTGCCAGGGAAATTCAATTGACACACTCTTCTGAGGATGTTATCATTTATGCCGCTCGTGATGAAACCATTCGGTTATTTTCTCTCAATGAGAAGGGCGAATTGAATGCCATCTCTCAAATTCCAGTCGTTTTTGAGTATCAAGATGTCTTTCCAGAAGAGCTTCCGGGTATGCCTCCTCACCGGCCAGTTGAGTTCGTTATCGATCTTGAGCCGGGCACGGAACCCGTTTGCAAGCGTAAATACAAGCTTGGACCCAAGGAGCTGAAGGAATTGAAGAAACAGCTCGATGAACAAGAGCGTCTGGGTTTGATCAGACCGAGTTCATCTCCATGGGGTTGTGGTGTTCTTTTTGTCCATAAGAAGGATGGCACGGAACGACTTTGTGTCGACTACCGTCCATTGAACAAGAAGACAATCAAGAACAAGTATCCACTTCCAAACATCAATGAGCTATTCGAGCAACTCAAAGGTGCTAAAGTATTCTCCAAGCTTGACCTTCGTATGGGTTATCATCAGATTCGCATTCGTGAAGAAGATATTCCCAAGACAGCATTCAGAACAAGCTTTGGTTCTTATGAATATACTGTCATGTCTTTTGGCCTTGTCAATGCTCCTCCAACATTCTCTCGGATGATGAATTTCATCTTCAACCCCTATACCAATGAATTCGTCCTGGTGTATCTCGATGATATCGTGGTCTTCTCCAAGAATAAGAAGGATCATGCCAAACATTTGCGATTGGTGCTCGACAAGCTCAGAGAGTATCAATTCTATGCGAAGTTCTCAAAATGTGAGTTTTGGCTTGATGAAGTTCTTTACCTTGGTCACATCATCTCTGCCAAGGGCATCGCTGTTAATCCCGAGAAGGTGTCCGCAATTGTGAATTGGGAACCTCCTCAGAATGTCAAGCAGCTCCGCAGTTTTCTTGGTCTTGCAAGCTATTGCCGAAGATTCGTTGAGAATTTCTCTAAGATTGCAAAGCCTCTTTCCAACCTCCTCCAGAAGCATGTGAAGTATGTCTGGTCTCCTGAGTGTGATGTTTCTTTCAACACACTCAAAGAGAAACTCGTCACAGCTACTGTCTTAACTCCTCCTGACAAATCCAAGCCATTTGAAGTTTTCTGTGATGCTTCTCTCCAAGGTCTCGGTGCTGTGTTAATGCAAGAGAAGAAAGTTGTGGCCTATACCTCTCGTCAGTTGAAGCCCAACGAAAAGAACTACCCCACTCACGATCTTGAGTTGGCGGCAGTTGTCCATGCATTAATAACATGGAGACATCTCTTGTTGGGAAGACAAGTGGACATATTCACCGATCACAAGAGTCTCAAGTACATCTTCACTCAGCCCAACCTCAACCTCAGGCAGACTCGATGGGTCGAAATGATTCAAGAGTACAATCCAAGTATTGAATATACTCCAGGCAAGGCCAATGTCATTGCAGATGCTTTAAGCAGGAAGGCTTATTCCAACAGCTTAATTCTCAAGCCATTCCAACCGGACCTTTGTGAAGCTTTCCGCAAGCTGAATCTTCAAGTTGTTCCTCAAGGCTTTCTTGCCAACCTCATAGTCTCTCATACTTTGGAAGATCAAATTCGTGAGGCACAACTCCTGGATACCATGGTGAAGAAGGTGAAACGTGGTACCGACAAGGGTCTTTCCAAATACAAGTGCTATCGCATTGATGACAGAGACACTTTATTCTTCGAGGACCGGATTGTGGTTCCTAAAGGTGATCTAAGGAAAGTCATTATGAACGAGGTGCACAATTCTCTTCTTTCCATTCATCCTGGAAGTACGAAGATGTACCATGACCTCAAGCAGTCGTATTGGTGGACTCGAATGAAGCGAGAAATCGCTCAATTCGTGAATGAATGTGATGTCTGTCGAAGAGTGAAAGCAGAACATCAACGACCAGCTGGTCTCCTTCAACCTCTTGCTATCCCAGATTGGAAGTTTGATCATATCGAAATGGACTTCGTGACTGGTTTTCCAAAGTCCAAGCGCGGAAATGATGCTGTCTTCGTTGTCCTCGACAAGCTTTCTAAAGTGGCTCATTTCCTTCCAATCAAAGAATCTATCACAGCAGCTCAGTTGGCAGAGCTATACACCTCCAGGATTGTCTCCTTGCACGGCATTCCACAATTGATTCCTTCAGATCGTGGAAGCATCTTCACTTCTAAGTTCTGGGACTCCTTCCAGAAGGCCATGGGCACCAACATTCGCTTCAGCACAGCTTTCCATCCTCAAACTAGTGGCCAAGTCGAGCGAGTCAATTAAATTCTTGAAGATATGCTCAGGGCTTGTGTCATTTCCTTTGGCATGAAATGGGAAGATTGTCTTCCGTATGCCGAGTTCTCCTACAACAACAGCTTCCAAGCGAGTTCGGGCAAGGCCCCATTTGAGATTCTCTATGGCAGAAAGTGCCGTACTCCTCTCAATTGGTCAGAGACTGGTGAACGCCAACTTCTTGGCAATGACTTAATCACAGAAGCTGAAGAAATGTGTAAAGTAATCCGTGATAATCTCAAAGCCGCGCAATCGCGCCAGAAGAGTTACTATGATAGTAAGCACCGTGATGTGGCTTTCAAGATCGGAGACCATGTCTACCTCCGCGTCTCTCCAATGAAAGGCACTCGTCGCTTCGGTATCAAAGGGAAGCTTGCCACTAGATAAGTGGCTCCTTTCAAGATCATTGGCAAAAGAGGCGACCTCGCCTATCAACTTGAGCTTCCCTCCAACTTCGCGAACGTGCACGATGTGTTCCACGTGTCACAGCTCTGCAAGTGCTTCAAGACTCCTGAGCGCACCATCAACTTCGAAGAGATTGACCTCCAAGAAGATCTGTCTTATCATGAGCACCCCATTGCTTTTCTTGAAGAAACTGAGCACAAGACTCGCAACAAGTCAATCAAATTCCTGAAAGCGAAGTGGTCGCACCATTCCGACCGAGAAGCCACCTGGGAACGCGAGGACCACCTCCGTTCCAAATATCCGGAGTTCTTTCAGTACTAGATCTCGGGACGAGATCCTCTCGTAGTGGTGGAGTGTTGTAACACCCCGGATGTAACTTTCCATATTTGTAACTCCGACTCTTGCCATTTTCAGCTATGTGTTATGATATTCCCTCCGTGGTCGGGTTTTGTCTTTCGTCTTGCATTTTGTTTTCGTCATGCATCTCATATCATGTCATCATGTACATTGCATTTGCATACGTGTTCGTCTTTTGCATCCGAGCATTTTCCCCGTTGTCCGTTTTGCAATCCGGCACTCCCACCTCCTCCGGTGCACCGCTCTTGTTTTTTTTCGTGAGTGGGTGTTGAACGTTCTCGGAATGGACCGAGGCTTGTCAAGTGGCCTTGGTATACCACCGGTAGACCACCGGTCAAGTTTCGTTCCATTTGGAGGTCGTTTGGTACTCCAACGGTTAACCGGGTAACCGCAAAGTCCGTTTGTGTGTTCCAGCAAAACCCCCTCTCTAAACAGCCCAAAACCCCTCTAAGTCACTTCCATGCTCTAGGTCGTTCGATCACGATCGTGTGGGCGAAATCCGCACCTCATTTGGAGTCTCCTAGCTCCCTCTACCTATATATACACCTCCCCTCCCGCAATCATTCGCAGATCAAACCCTAGACCGTTCCCCTCGCGCCGCCGGACGTGTCCGCCGCTGGCCGGATGCGAACCCGCCGCCGCCCTCGCCCACTCGCAGAGTGCCACGTGGCACCTCGGGCAGCCCCGCGCCGCCGACCCGGAGAGCCCGCGGGAGGCCCCCCGAGCCCGTCTCCTCGCCCGCGCGGCCCGCCTCCTTCTTCCTCCACGCCGACGCCGGTCGCCGCCCGGCCTCCGCCGCCATCGTCGCCGGCGCCGCCGTGCCTCGCTGACCGGCGCCGCCGCCGTCCTCCGCTCGCCGGACCCCGACCACCGCCGCCGCCCGCGCCCATGGCTCCGCCCGCGACCGCCGTCCTCCTTCCCCGACCCCGGCGCCTCCTCTCCGTCCCGTCGCCGGCCGCCGCCGTCCGCTGCTCCGGTGAGCCGCCCCGTCGAGCACGCGCCCCGGCCAGATCCAATCGAGCACCGGAGGTTGACTTTTTCTTCTCCTCCCCGAAATAATCTCTGTCCTGAAATTTTGACATTACATGCCCATGTTCATCGCATCATAACTCTCTGCATATACCTCCGCTTCGTGCGTGTAATATATCAAAATGTTTTTCTCGTGATGCGCTTCATTTTGTTCCATTGCATCATGTTCATTTGAGTCCATATTGATGCCCAAATCTATGGTACAAGAGTGCTAGTTGCTGTTGACTGCTGTTACTTATCAGAACTTGAGGCTTTGTTATTTTTGTTGCATTTAATCTGTGCATTTTATGGGCATGAGCTCTACATGTGTTTTGTTGTATGCCATGTCATCTTTACAGAGGTGTATGCCATGTATTTTTGTGATCTCTGTGGTAACTAGCACAAGCATGCAAACTAGGCTCCGTAATGTTTCTGATTTCATGGACTTAGTGATTTCTCTAAGTCTGTGACTGTTGTTATTTTGTTGCTATGTATCCATGTGTCTACAGAGATATCCATGCTTATTTTAGTTGCCAAGCTTGTTGTAGTTGATCCATACATGCTATGTACTTGCTCTTGCCATGGATAGCTTCCTAAACAT
Organism: Aegilops tauschii subsp. strangulata; assembly: GCF_002575655.3. Taxonomy (NCBI): domain Eukaryota; kingdom Viridiplantae; phylum Streptophyta; class Magnoliopsida; order Poales; family Poaceae; genus Aegilops; species Aegilops tauschii. The sequence continues at coordinate 202,351,962 of NC_053037.3, read as the reverse complement.
GCCATCTTGCTGTAGGTATGCTTGTTTTGTCATGGATTGCTTTGTGATGAGTGCATCAAGCTCACAAAGATGCCCTCATAATGTATGTTTCTGTCATTCTTTGTTTTCTGCTAAGTCTGGAACCTGTTAACAAAACTTGCTATGTTTACATGGTTGCCATCATATCTTATGATTCTTTTTGGCTTATAGTCAGTAAGGGATTTTTGTCATATGCATTTAGGACAATACTTCCATGCCTTTTTTTGCCATGTTAAGTTCCTGTAGCATGTTGATTTTGTGCTCTGAACATTGCTACCTGATGCTGTTTCAGGCATGTCCAGTATCTTCACCAAGTCTGTGAACCTGTTATCTTTTGCACTTTTTCCATGCTCGTTTGAGCTTGTTATGGTGTGATCTAGCCGTAGCTCAGTGTTCATATTTTGTCAAGCATCACCTGTAGATTACTTCCATATGCTTTGTTGCTATGTTGGAGTGCTGTAGCATTGTTACTTGTTGCATTCTAAGTGCTATCATGCTGTTAATCACAGATTCGTGTTATTCTTGTTTTGCTTGCCATTTGCGAACCGTGCATCCGTTTCCGGTGATCTTTATATCGATTTCAACCGAAATCATCTCATCTTTCTAGTGGCATGCTTAGTTTACCAAGTTACTGCCTTGTTCATCATTTTTCGTCCGGAGCACGCATATGCATCGCATATCATATCTTGCATATCATTCATGTATTGCATCATGTTGTTTGTGCATTTCCTGTGTTTGATTGTGGTTCTGTTGCTTGTGTTCTTGTTTTGGATAGAGCCGGCAGACGAGTTCGTGAACAAGGAACCTATTGAGTACGCTTACGAGGATCAAGCTTTCGACAACTCTGAGAACCTTGCAGGCAAGATGACCATACCCACGAAATCACTTCTATCTTTGCTTTGCTAGTTGTTCGCTCTATTGCCATGCTGCGCTACCTACCACTTGCTATATCATGCCTCCCATATTGCCATGTCAGCCCCTAACCATCCTTTCCTAGCAAACCGTTGTTTGGCTAAGTTACCGCTTTTGCTAAGCCCTTCTTATAGCGTTGCTAGTTGCAGGTGAAGTTGAAGTTTGTTCCATGTTGGAACATGGATATTTTGGAATATCACAATATCTCTTATTTAATTAATGCATCTATATATTTGGTAAAGGGTGGAAGGCTCGGCCTTATGCCTGGTGTTTTGTTCCACTCTTGCCGCCCTAGTTTCCGTCATACCGGTATTATGTTCCTTGAGTTTGCGTTCCTTACGCGGTTGGGTGATTTATGGGACCCCCTTGACAGTTCGCCTTGAATAAAACTCCTCCAGCAAGGCCCAACCTTGGTTTTACCATTTGCCACCTAAGCCTTTTCCCCCGGGTTTTCGCGAGCCCGAGGGTCATCTTATTTTAACCCCCCCGGGCCAGTGCTCCTTCGAGTGTTGGTCCGAACTGAGTAGACTGCAGGGCCCCCTCGTGGAAACTCGAGGTCTGGTTTTACTCGTAGGATGTCTCATCCGTGTGCCCTGAGAACGAGATATGTGCAGCTCCTATCGGGATTTGTCGGCACATCGGGCGGTTTTGCTGGTCTTGTTTTACCATTGTCGAAATGTCTTGTAAACCGGGATTCTGAGACTGATCGGGTCTTTCCGAGAGAAGGTTTATCCTTCGTTGACCGTGAGAGCTTATGATGGGCTAAGTTGGGACACCCCTGCAGGGTATTATCTTTCGAAAGCCGTGCCCGCGGTTATGAGGCAGATGGGAATTTGTTAATGTCCGGTTGTAGAGAACTTGTCACTTGACTTAATTAAAATACATCAACCGTGTGTGTAGCCGTGATGGTCTCTTCTCGGCGGAGACCGGGAAGTGAACAAGGTTTGTGTTATGTTTGTCGTAAGTAGGAGTTCAGGATCACTTCTTGGTCATTACTAGTTGACGACCATTCCGCTGTTTCTCTTCCCGCTCTCATTTGCGTATGTTAGCCACCATATATGCTTAGTGCTTGCTGCAGCTCCACCTCATTACACCATCCTTTCCTATACGCTTAAATAGACTTGATCTCGCAGGTGTGAGATTGCTGAGTCCTCGTGACTCACAGATACTTCCAAAATAGTTGCAGGTGCCGACGATGCCAGTGCAGATGATGTAATCGACCTCAAGTGGGAGTTCGACGAGGAACGTGGTCGTTATTATGTGTCTTTTCCTGATGATCAGCAGTGGAGCCCAGTTGGGACGATCGGGGATCTAGCATTTGGGGTTATCTTATTTTCATTTGGATTTTGACCGTAGTCGGTCTATGTGTATATTTTGGATGATGTATGGATTATATTTATGTATTGTGTGAAGTGGCGATTGTAAGCCAACTCTCGTTATCCCATTCTTGTTCATTACATGGGATTTTGTGAAGATGACCCTTCTTGCGACAAAACCACAATGCGGTTATGCCTCTAAGTCGTGCCTCGACACGTGGGAGATATAGCCGCATCGTGGGTGTTACAGGCCTGCCGTTCATGAAGAATGGGTGCATTTTCATTGCGCATCGACGGATTCATATCTTGAACGCCCCTATCCTGATCTATGCTGCTTCAGTTTGGAAGAGTCTCCATCATGGGGAGCCACACTAAGAAGCTGCGATGATATGTGTCGGATCACGGGTTCCAGCAAAACCCTCAAGGTTCGAACACTGGGGTGCGCGCGAAGATCTCCTTCCTACCGATCCACGCCCTAGCTCTCTAAGATCTCGGGGACGAACTCGACGAACTCACAAGACAAAGACACAAGATTTATACTGGTTCGGGCCACCGTTGTGGTGTAATACCCTACTCTAGTGTGGTGGTGGTGGATTGCCTCTTGGGCTGATGATGAACAGTACAAGGGGAAGAACAGCCTCCTGAAGTTGAGGTGTTCTTGTGCTTGACGAACTTGTATGGGTGAGATGCCTTTGAATGAGTTCTTGACTCATTTTTTCCCCCTCTACCATGGTGGCTAGTTCTACTTATATAGGCCCTGGTCCTCTCCCCAAATATTGAGCGGGAAGGGAGCCAACAATGGCCAATTTGAAAGGGGACAACTAGTATAGCTTATCCTGACAAAAGCGGTCTTCGCCTGCAAAAGGCTATGGTGGTGACGCCGTCTTGGGCTCGATGGTGACCTCCGTCTTGCTGTCCTGCTAGTCTTGGTCTCATTGCGCCGACATGGAAACCTTTGCTTGATGCCTCGGTACTCCGTGCCTGCGCTTGCCCCCTTGGCACAAAAGAGGAAATAAGGACGCTACGCGCGCTGGCGCCTGCCTGGTCTCGGTCGTCATGGCTCACGTCACGAGAACCTCGTGAGGTTTGCCTTGCCTTGATCTCTCCGCCCCTCGTGAGCCTGCCTGGCGAGGCCGCTCCTGAGGAGGTCTTGTGTCATCCACCTCGCGAGGCTTGGCCCCTCGCGAGGGTCTTGAATGCCTTGTCGATGAAGATGGGCCGCACAGGCCTGCTAGCTCAGCCACGCCATGGGCCGCAGGCAGGCAAGTCTGGGGACCCCCGTTACCAGAACGCCAACAGTAGCCCCCGGGCCCAAGGCGCGCTCGGGCTTGGCTTCGAGGCAAAGCCAAAGGTCAAGCATGGAGCGCCGCGGGCCCCAAAAGCCTGCAGCCTCGGTTGACGCGTGGCAGTCGATTGGACGTGGGTGTCTCCGCTTCCCCACGCTGCCTCGGCAATTACCCAACTTGACAAGTCCCTGCGACTTGCAAGGAAAACCACATTACCTGTGATCGTGGGGGGCGTTGGTTGCCCTTCTCCATCTATAAATGAGTAAGGGGGCGGAGCCCCCGTTGCCCGTTTCTTCCCGTTCCACTTGCTTCTTCTCCCCCCGCTCTACTGCTAGTAGCAACTTCAATGGCGCCGATCTGAAGGTTCTCAGCTGACAAGAAGGGAAAGATTCCCCTCGACACGCCGGCGCCGCTTCCGCCGAAGAAGAGGTCGGTCCACCGTCGCGACGCTGCGGCGATGCAGGTGGTGACGAGGCCTTGGTGTGAGCGGCCTCCTCCTGGGTATCCACTGCCCTTGTACGCCCAAGCCGGGGGCTCGGGAGGAAGGAGCAACGAGCGTCGGCGCGCGCATCGCGGCCAAGGTCGATGCGGCGACGAGCACCGTCGCTCCTGGAGTCCATGTCGTGGACTCCTCCCGCGAGCTTGTGCTGTGGGCGGCGATGCCTCCAAGCTCCTGGATCCACTTCCTGCGCTTCTTCTCTGACGTGATGCCGCCGAGGGGGCCTCTCGAGCTCTGGTTGCAGCATGCCGACCGCGACGCTCCGGCTACCGGAGCAGAGGTTGAAGCAGTCTCCACCGGCAAGATCTTCATGACCCGTGGCTGGGGCGAGGTCGCGCGGGTTTGCCGTGCGGAGGGCGCCCTCGCGATCCACTTCGAGTACGACGGCGCCTCCACGCTATTCTTCAAGGTCTTTGACGCGGAGGGTCGCCGCTTGGAGTGTTGCCCCGAAGGGGAGCGCCAGGATGAGGCGCGCCCCGCTCGCGGCTGCTCCAGCAGCAATGACTCTTGGGAGTCCAGCGGTTCTCCGGAGCTCTACGAGACTCCGGAGACGAGCGACGACAGTTACGTGCCCCCGAACTCTCACCGCGCCTGGAGCAGGGCCGCAAAGTCCGGCTGCCGCCGTCGCTGATCTGGATGGGGTTGGCGCCAGCATCCCGCGGCCCACTGTTGATGATGGCGTCGGCCGCGGGGGTGTGTAGATAGGATTCTCCTAAGTTATCGCCTTTTGTTCCCTGCGAGGAATCGAGAAGTACCCTGTGGGGGCATGTAAAGAGTCTGCAATGTCTTTTGTTGATATTATCCTAATTGTGGAAGCCTTGCGAGCGCAAGTCATGTTTAGGCTCGGTCTTCCCTTTCCAATCTTGCGACATCTTGTAGCTCTACGCTGACAGGTCCCGGTCCCCAGGCAAGCTTCAGCCGTCGCTGGTATGCCAGGTCATGTGCCGTGGTCAAGGCCAGGAGGTGAGCAGACCGAGGTCCAGTAAGAGCTCCCGAGGCGCGATGCTCACGGGGTCCCCTTTAGCGCTCAAGGAGCCATGGTAAGATAAGAAAGGGAGGCGACATTGCCGCAACAGGGCTGTGGCGAGCGTGTCCGCCAGGTTCCAACGATTAGTTGATCTGAGCTCGTGACTTATCTTGGCGGTCTGGGGTCGATTCTTCGTGATGCACCAGACCTTTGCGCGAACATCCGCAGCGTAGCTAGGTCAGGCCCATACGAGTTCTCCCCCTTCCAATGCTTTCCTTTGTGCTCTACGTCCTCAGGTCCCGGCCCTCGAGCGAGCTCAGCCGCCGCTGATATGCCAGGTCACGTGCCGTGGTCGAGGCCAGGGGGTGAGGGCTGGAGAGCCAGTAAGAACTCCTGAGTTGTGATGCTCAGGAGCCCCCCTTTTAACGTGCAAGCGGGTTACTTGGAAGAGGTGGGAGCTCGTGGTGCCGCCTGGTGTTATCGTCGTGAGATTCCTGCGAGCCAGCATAAGGAAGAACGCGATCTGCCGTTGTGGTTGCCAGCTTGCCGCTGGTTGCTCCAGGAGGGGGTGAAGGCACTGAGGGCCCGGTGAGCTGACGTGCGCGGGGCGTGCCATGAGCCAGAGCTCGACCGCTCAGGTTTATTGACGTGGCAGGGACGGACCCGTGCACCAGCGCCGTGCCGGCGTGAGGAGGCCCTGTGGGAGGCGATAATCGAGCAGGCAGTAATCATAGGTAGATTAAACATGAAAGCAGCTGGCTTAAGTAAATGCATGGGAGATACCTGCCACTGGGTCAGGCCCGAGCGGCTTGGGGATGATGCAGCCCGAGGGGCGCTCCCAACAAGGTAAGCTAAAAACATAAAAAGGGATACATGCCATAGGGACAGACCCATGCGGCCTGGGAATGATGCAGCCCGAGGGGCGCTCCCAGCTAAATGAACTTGGAAACTGTCACCTAGTTATGTTGATGAAGGAGAGTTGGGGTAGCTGAAGGTGCGCAGCGAAGGGGTTGCTCCTCACGAGCCACCGGGGCCCTGAGCCTCAAGAGGCTCTGGGGGCTCAGGTGGTTCCTTGAGGACCGTCTCCATCTCCATCAGGAAGGCGTGGTGCCTGGCCTCATGAGCCACTAGGATGCGCCGCAAGTTGCGCTGGTAGGCGGACGACACGCTCGGCAGGCCGAAGGGCATGCGAACGTAGCTGTGTGGTGGGCCCTAGCAGTGTCCCACACGCGAAGGCCAGAAAAGCTCCTGAGAAGCGGCCCTGTTGAGCCCTGGAACGTCGATGCATACGCGCAGTCCGGCATCCTCGCCTGGATGGGAAGCTGCGCCTCGTGAGCGGCGGTCGCCGCGCATGGCCCTTACGTCTTGCAATTCCTGGGTGGTCTTGGTGATGAACTCATGAACGATGGGCGATCCTTGCCATGTGCCCTCCTGAGGGAAACGTGCCGTGTAGCACGCCTCCAAGTGGTTCCCAAGCGCCTCCCTCGTGATGTGGGCAAGGTCTGAGGCCTTCCAGAAGAAAGCCCCCGAGCCCTGCCCGAGAAGGGCGCCGAGCGCGCCTTCCTATGCGATGGAGGGAGGCGCCCCTGGAGCGGGTGCTGATCCTGACGAGGCTCCGGCTGTGACGCCACCCTCCCGAGGTCCTGCACGGTGCAGGTGCTTCTTCTTCTTGGGGATGACCTCAGGAGGGCCCTCGCCCTTGCTGTCGGGGTCGTCGATTGCTGCAGCTTGGAAGGCTCGTTCGGGGGAGCACACCGCATCTCTTTCTTCACATGGGACCGTGATGATCCCGCCACTTCCCGGCATCTTGAGGACATTGTAGCCATGATGGGTCACCGCCATGAACTTGGCCAGGGCTGGATACCCGAGGATGGCATTGTACGGTAGACGGATGTGCGCGATGTCGAAGTCGATGAGCTCGGTGCAGTAGTTCTTGCGTTCTCCGAAGGTGACAGGGAGGCGGACCTGCCCTATCGGTGTGGTGGAACTGTCGGTCACTCCTGAGAAAGGCTTGGTAGGCTGAAGCTAGTCATATGGCACTTGGAGGTTGTCGAACGTGTCAACGGACAGGACGTTGAGCCCTGCGCCGCCGTCGATGAGGGTCTTGGTAACTTGCACGTTGCTGATGACTGGGGAGCAAAGCATCGGCAAGGCGCCAGCGGTAGCTGCGCACTTGAGCTGATCTGCCGAGTTGAACGTGATGGGGCACTGGGACCATCTGAGCGGGCGTGTGGCTTCGAGCTTGGAGAGGACTGCATTCACTTCACGAGCAAACTGCTTGAAGATACGCTACGAGGCTGGGGCCTGGGCTCCACCCAAGATGCAGGCGATAGCACGCGGTTCCTGGAAGCCCCTAGCCACCTCGTCTTGATGGTGTTCGTCATTCCTTCTTGGCGGTGGCGGCAGCGGAGGGAGTCCGGCGTTGCCTTGGGGACGATCCTCACGAGGCTGATCCCTCCAGGCGCCCTCGCGAGGCTGATCCTACCAGCGGTCCTCACGAGGCCGGTCGCGCCACTCCTGGCGCGGGCCACGGCCGTCCCAGCGTCCGCCACCACGTCCTCCTCCTCGGCCGTAGCCCCGGTCGCCTTGCTCGGAGCGTCGACCGAAGCGTCCTTCGCGAATGGCTCTGAGCTCTTGACAGTCGCTGGTCTTGTGGGTATTCAGGTTGTGGACTACTCTGGTTGGTCTCTCCCATGCTTGGTGTCTAGTTCCGCTGCGAGCACGGCTGCTCCCTTGCGCTTCACGTCCTTGGCCTTGGCTTTCTTCTCCTCTGGGTCTGCGGCTGGGAGCTCGAGGAGGGAGAGGCGCCCCTCCTCAGCTCTTGCGCACTTGGTCGCCAGGTTGAACAACTCCAGGGACGTGCACAGCTCCTCGTGGATAGCGAGCTCTTCCTTCACCGGTGGCTCACTTTTTCTAAGTAATGGGGAAGAGGACTGAAACATGCCACATAAGTTCGTTCGTTGGGTTAGTGGCCACCCGCATCTTGACGTCGCGGACACCATCAGAGAACGCAGAGATGATGGCCTCGTCCGTCACCTTGGGGATTGATAACCCGCAAGTATAGGGGATCACAACAGTTTTCGAGGGTAGAGTATTCAACCCAAATTTATTGATTCGACATAAGGGGAGCCAAAGAATATTCTCAAGTATTAGCAGTTGAGTTGTCAATTCAACCACACCTGGATAACTTAATACCTGCAGCAAAGTGTTTAGTAGCAAAGTAATATGGAAGTAACGGTAACGGTCGCAAAAGTAATATTTTTGGGTTTTGTAGTGATTGTAATAGTAGCAACGGAAAAGTAAATAAGCGAAGAACAATATGTGAAAAGCTCGTTGGCATTGGATCCGTGATGGAGAACTATGCCGGATGCGGTTCATCATGTAACAATCATAACATAGGGTGACACAGAACTAGCTCCAATTCATCAAAGTAATGTAGGCATGTATTCCGAATATAGTCATACGTGCTTATGGAAAAGAACTTGCATGACATCTTTTGTCCTACCCTCCCGTGGCAGCGGGGTCCTAATGGAAACTAAGGGATATTAAGGCCTCCTTTTAATAGAGTACCGGACCAAAGCATTAACACATAGTGAATACATGAACTCCTCAAACTACGGTCATCATCGGGAGTGGTCCTGATTATTGTCACTTCAGGGTTGCCGAATCATAACACATAGTAGGTGACTATAGACTTGCAAGATAGGATCAAGAACTCACATATATTCATGAAAACATAATAGGTTCAGATCAGAAATCATGGCACTCGGGCCCTAGTGACAAGCATTAAGCATAGCAAAGTCATAGCAACATCAATCTCAGAACATAGTGGATACTAGGGATCAAAACCTAAAAAACTAACTCGATTACACGATAAATCTCATCCAACCCATCACCGTCCAGCAAGCCTACGATGGAATTACTCACGCACGGCGGTGAGCATCACGAAATTGGTGATGGAGGATGGTTGATGATGACGACGACAGTGGATTCCCCTCTCTGGAGCCCCGAACGGACTCCAGATCAGCGCTCCCGAGAGGTTTTAGGGCTTGGCGGCGGCTCCGTATCGTAAAACACGATGAATCCTTCTCTCTGATTTTTTCTCCCCGAACACGAATATATGGAGCTGGAATTGAGGTCGGTGGAGCGTCAGGGGGGCCCACGAGGCAGGGGGCGCGCCCAGGGGGGCAGGTGCGCCCCCACCCTCGTGGACAGGGTGTGGGCCCCCTGACGTGGATTCTTCTTTCAGTATTTTTAATATTTTCCAAAAATATGTTCCGTGGAGTTTCAGGTCATTCCGAGAACTTTTGTTTCTGCACATAAATAACACCATGGCAATTATGCTGAAAACAGCGTCAGTCCGGGTTAGTTCCATCCAAATGATGCAAGTTAGAGTCCAAAACAAGGGCAAAAGTGTTTGGAAAAGTAGATACGATGGAGACGTATCAACTCCCCCAAGCTTAAAGCTTTGCTTGTCCTCAAGCAATTCAGTTGACAAACTGAAAGTGATAAAGAAAAACTTTTACAAACTGTGTTTGCTCTTGTTGTTGCAAATATGTAAAGCCAGCATTCAAGTTTTCAGCAAAGATTATGACTAACCACATTCACAATAACTATTAGGTCTCATGTTTACTCATGTCAATGGCATAATCAACTAGCGAGCAATAATAATAAATCTCGGATGACAACACTTTCTCAAAACAATCATGATATGATATAACAAGATGGTATCTCGCTAGCCCTTTCTGAGACCGCAAAACATAAATGTAGAGCACCTCTAAAGATCAAGGACTGACTAAACATTGTAATTCATGGTAAAAGAGATCCAGTCATAGTCATACCCAATATAAATTAATAGTAATGGATGCAAATGACAGCAGTGCTCTCCAGGTAGTGCTTTTTAATAAGAGGGTGATTACTCAACATGAAAGTAAATAGATAGGCCCTTCGCAGATGGAAGCAGGGATTTGTAGAGGTGCCAGAGCTCGGTTTTAAAGCAGAGATAAATAATATTTTGAGTGGCATACTTTCATTGTCAATATAACAACCAAGAGATGGCGATAACTTCCATGCTACAAAGATTATAGGCGGTTCCCAAACAGAATGGTAAAGTTTATACTCCCCCTCCACCACAAGCATCAATCCATGGCTTGCTCGAAACAACGAGTGCCTCCAACTAACAACAGTTCTAGGGGGAGTTTTTTTGTAATTATTTTGATTTGATTTGCATAAAGCATGGGACTAGGCATCCCGGTGACCAGCCATTTTCTCATGAGTGAGGAGCGGAGTTTACTCCTCTTGAGACTAACCCGCCTAGCATGGAAGATACGGACAACCCTAGTTGACACATGAGCTATTCAAGCATACAAAACAGAATTTCATTTGAAGGTTTAGAGCTTGGCACATACAAATTTACTTGGAACGGCAGGTAGATACCGCATATAGGAACACTACAAAAAATACACTTCCGTGATGATACGTGTTTGTCACAGTAGGTCGCGTTTTCTGTCATGGATGCACATCCATGACAAATTTATGACAGAATCAAGATAGTCATACCTGTGCTGTCGTAGAAGTGTTCCATGACATTGCCAAAATTATCATCACGGAAGTGTCCACTTCCATGACGATAAATCGCGCGTCACAGAAGTGCTTTCGTCAAGGGTGACCGACATGTGGCATCCACCGTAACGGAACACCGTTAAGCTATCGGGTCGGGTTTTGGATCCGATAACCCGTTAACAGCCCCGACCAATGGGGATTTTCCACGTCTAAAATCATCATTGGCTGGAGGAAACACGTGTTCGCTCATCGTTGGGACAGATGTCATCCACTCATTGGACGGAAGCCGCCTATCATACGTCGACACGTGGCACGGCCCAATAGAAGGCCAAGTTCTGTGAAAAGGCCGGCCCGTTTGACTTGGTCAAAAGGTGGCGGGCCGGCCCATGGAAAGCCTGTTAACGGCCTGTTCGCATATAGCCCATTTACAGCCCGCTAACCCAAGGCCCGTTACGCCCTATCCGAATTAGACCCAGTAGCGTCATCTGGGCCATCCAATATGATTCCAGCCCGTTTTCACTTCTGGCCCATGTATGGCCCATGACGTCTTTCGGCCCATATAAGGCCCTATGTAACTCTTGGCCTATTAACGGCCCGTGGTGAAACTGGCCCGTAATGAACAGTGTATCACTTTACACCCATTAACGGCCCGTGCTGAAACTGGCCCGTAATGAACAGTGTATCACTTTATACCCATTAACGGCCCGTTATTCCGTTGGGCCGTTTCCAGCCAATGTTATCTTTCGGCCTTCTCAGAGCCCATTTATTCTTGGGCTCATTTCCAGCAGTCGTTTACTTATGGCCCGTTACTGTCATTTTCTGCTTGTGGGACAAATTCAGCCAGTGGTTACAGTCGGCCCGTTTGTGGTGCGTTAATACGTTGACCCATTTTCATAGTGTCATCAAATACGGCCTATTAACGATGGCCCATTATGGTCGGCCCATGAACGGACGATTCCAACTCTAGCCCGTTTACGGCCATAATGCGGCCTGTTATTGGCCCATGTTTGGCCAATCGATCATACGGCCCGTATAAGGCCCATTGATGATACGGCCCGCAGAAGGCCCATTGTTTCTACGGCCCGTAGAAGGCCTACTGTTTCTATGGCCCGTAGAAGGCCCACTGTTTCTACGGCCCGTAGGAGGCCCAGTGTCACTACAGTAAATATTAGCCCATGGTTATTGTGGCCTAGTTTTAAAAAATAGGTTATTGCAGCCACTAGCAAACCGCGGAAAAAGAACTGCACTGACTACAAGCAAACAGATAAACAAGACAACAAGGAAATAAATAAGCAAGCAACTTATGCTAGGCTATCACGGCTATTACACATATTACATCCACTGGGCATCAAAGTTCACCACCAGTGCAAAAATAGGGAACAAAGCAGCATATAAACGCCGCACCAAAACAAGTCCAGAACTGTAACCACTTCAGAAGAGTTCAAGAAACAATATCCTGGGTACCCATAATGCTGGCAAGATGCTTAGCAAGCTTATTAACTTTCTCTTGTTTGGCGCTTAAATCCTCCAACGCTTGCTATTGCACAAGAAAGTACGCATCTGAATTCTGCAGGGACTTCCTCAGTCCTTCGGCTTCTTTCCAAAGCACAGCTGACTGATGCCTTTCAGCTTGTAGCTGAGACTGAAGAAGCCGAAGTGATTCAGGCAGCGAGTTCGAAGAGCTTGCGCCAGCGGTACTGGCCAGTAACTCGAACACTACATCAACGCAGGACTGTGGGGTTTTCTCACTGTCTACAAGATTGTTTTTATCACCTTTCTTGGAGACCAACAGGGTTGTCTCACTATCTTGAACCTTATCTGCATTACTTTCTCTGCCGTTGCATAGTGGGGTGCTCTTCTCCAATATTATGTTTGCATACTACAAGAGAAACAAGCAGACACATCACAGGTTTAGCTTGTAGTATACGAAACTCATTTTGGTAAACCGGTTCAGTAGTAAGGTGGACAGGATAACAACATGAAACAAACATATATCTATGTACTATGGTCACTGTATTGTCCATATCATTCTAGTTTATGTTCCCTAATCAAGATAGAGACACAGTTCAACTCATATATTTTTAAGACACAGCAGCATAGACAGAATATAAGTGTGAGAAACTACACAACATTGGCAGCACTTGTAATGTGCATCACATGAGAACATAACTGTTTATACAACTTAAACAGAAATCAACATAGAGCAAGAAGTTAGAACAGCAATCCAGTTAAAGAAATAGGTTTAAAACATACCTGTTGCGCCATTGGAGTTTCAATTGGATCCTTCAAATTCGGAAGTAGTTGGTATGAGTAAATACAGTGATGCAACAGCAAAGGAGTATGGACCATAGCTATGGAATCTGACCTGAGAACAGTTGCTCTTCTGCTTTAAACATGGACTTTGGGTTACCTGTGGTGGTCTTCGTGCTTTGGGCACTGCAGTAGCTTTACAAACTGCTCGTGTGGGGGTACTCTGTGGTGGACATGGTGCTTTGTCAACTATAAGTGGGTTACTATCCGCTGGGGTTGCAGTTAGATGGGTTGTAGTTGGTTCTCTGCCCAACGGTGTAAGTGTGCAATCTGGAAGAGTCTCGATTATGTGTGGTGGGGCTAGTTTGTGGGCCAGTACAACCATGGTTCTATCTGCATCGACGGGTAGCACTGTCTTTTGTGAAGAACGGGTTTTTGCTCCCTTAGATAGTGCCATCACCCCCTCCAATTCAATTGGCTGATAAACAAGAAAAGAAATTGAACATACAGACATTGTATGATAGACAGATGTGGTAATTCACATATATGTTGTCTAACCAAACAGGACAGCATGACACAATTTCACATATATGATGCCTAACTAAACAGGATATCATGACACAGTTTCAGATATATGATGGATAACTTAACAGGATATAATGGCATAATTCAACATATGATGAGTACCTAAACAGGATGACATGACAAAACTATATGATGTCTTTCTAAAATAGGTTGGGATGAAATAATTCACATACATGTTGTCTAAGTATACATGATGGCATGATATAATTGACATAATTGATTCATATACTAAGCAGCTGGCACTCGCATGTATGATCTCTAAACTAAGCAGATAGAATTCAATATTGTGCATATGATGCCTAAACTAAGCAATGCAAGACACCATATGCATCATATGAGAAATATAAACATTGCAACTTAGAGCATACACCTCAGGTGTGATATAGGACTGGTCATCTGTCTCTGAATCCTCCTCTGAGGAGCTCCCTGTAACCATCGAGATATATGCTTCAACAGGTACCATTGCCTGCTCTGAAGACCTTGTTTTCACTCCAGATTTTTCCATAACCGACTCAAATGGCTGATACACATGAAGAGTAGTTCAATATACACAGATTGTCGACAAATGGAATACGTAATGAAAAAAAAGATGGCATGAAATAATTCACATATATGATGCCTGGCTCCATGGCGGTGCATAATTCACATATATGATAACTGGCTGAAAAACATGGCATTGCATAATTCACATATCTGATATAGAAAGCAAATAGGAGGCATTCACACAAAGCATGTCTAATCTAAGCAGATGGCATGGCAATGCAAGACACCATATGCATGATATGAGCAATATAACCCAGCCAAGTTAGAGCATGCACCTCGGGGGGGAATACGACTGGTCATCTCTCTCTGAATCCTCCTCTGAGGAGCTATCTGTATCCAACAAGAAATCTGCATCGACAGGTAGCACTGACTGCTCAGAAGACCTTGTTTTCACTCTAGATTTTCCCATGACCGACTCAAATGGCTGATGCACAGGAAGAGTAGATGAATGTATAAACATTGTTGACAAATGGAATACATTATGGAAAAAAATATGGCACAATACAATTCACATATACGATGACTGGCTAAACAGGATGGCATTGCATGATTCACGTATATGATGCCTGGCTAAAGAAGATGGCATTGCATAATTCCCATATAGTCCCTCCGTTCCTAAATATTTGTCTTTTTAGAGATTTCAAATGGACTACCACATACAGATGTATATAGACATATTTTAGAGTCTAGATTCACTCATTTTGTTCCATATGTAGTCACTTGTTGAAATCTCTAAAAAGACAAATATTTAGGAATGGTGGGAGTATGATATAGAAACCAAACAGGTGGCATTCACACAAAGCAAATCTAAACTAAGCTGATGACATATAAGATGTATAATGTAAGCAATGCAAGGCGCCATATGCATGATATGACCAACATCAGCATGCCAGGTTAGGGCAAACACCTCAGGTGGTAAACAGGCGTGGTCGGCTCCTTCTGAATCTCCATCTGAACAGTTATCTTCCTCTGGAATACAATCTGGAAATGCAGGAGGGGGGGCCACTTCGCCCACCATGGAGCGGCGTCTGCATGACATTATATTCGCAAGCAACGGTCTTCTCTTTTTCTCTACATGTTCAGTACGATTGTGTACAATATCTGACATGCATAATAATAAAAAATAGTTAGATTTTGTAAGGCCTAAGGGGTGCATGCAAAAATCAAGACTGATGGTAGCAAACGAGTGGATGGATCCAAAACTAATGATAGCAGGTAGATTATAGCTTCAGTTTAAAAAGATAGACAATTGATCATCTATTGTTTGTTGCCCACCCAACATGAACCACATAGAAGACACTAGATGAACCAGATAGTAGACAGATACTATTCGTTGCTGGCTCGATATGAGACCCATGGGCAATTCAAAACTCAAGATTGAACGATAAAGTAGCAGGTAATAATAACCGATTATAACGTAAGCAAACACGAAAGACTGCGACCTCTCTTACGGAACTGTGTAGTCCTCAGGTTCATCTGTTCAGTCGATGATGGTAATGCAGTTGGCATGGCTGCCGGCAACGGGGAAGATGATCTGAGGCAGCGAAAGGAAGTCTGCAGGGGGGTCTCTGCTGCAGTGAACGCTTCTGTCGATGGTGCACCTCAGGTGGGGTGGATGACGGCACGGCAGGAGAAGGACATAACACACAGAGTTTTCTTTGACGCCTATCTGAAAATGAAGTAAATCTGCAAGGGCTCCTTAGAATTGGTGGATTCTATAAACGCAGGGACAGGAAAAACACATGAATAGGATAGGAATGCACGTGGATTCTATATACGCTGCCCCCCTTGAATTTCTTAACAAAGGCAACATAGAACTTGTAACGCCCCGGATCCGATGTGCCAGGTGTCTGCCAGTTATTCGCCGTCCTTGCCTTGTCATCTGCTTGCGTGTTGCATTTTTGTTCATGTCGTGCATCCCATATCATGTCATCATGTGCATCGCATTTGCATACGTGTTCGTCTCTTGCATCCGAGCATTTTCCCCGTTGTCCGTTTTGCAATCCGGCACTCCCAACTCCTCCGGCGCACCCCTCTTGTTTCGTTTCGTGAGCGGGTGTTGAACGTTCTCGAAATGGACCGAGTCTTGCCAAGTGGCCTTGGTATACCACCCGGAGACCACCGGTCAAGTTTCGTTCCATTTGGAGGTCGTTTGGTGCTCCAACGGTTAACCGGGCAACCGCAGAGTCCGTTTGGGTGTTGCAGCAAAACCCCTCTTCAAACAGCCCCAAAACCCCTCTAAGTCTCCGCCATGCTCTCGGTCGTTCGATCACGATCACGTGGGCGAAAACCGCACCCCGTTTGGACTCTCCTAGCTCCCTCTACCTATATAAACACCCCCTCCCCCAAAATTTCGGATCAATTCCACCCTAATCCTAGCCAAACTCCTCCTCGCCGCCGGACATGTCCGCCTCCGTCGCCGGACACACCGCGCCGCCGCTCTCGGCCAGTGGCGTCGCGCCACGTCAGCCCCGCCACCCTCTCTCTCCTCCCCGCCGCCCGTGGCCCGCCGCGGCCCGCGCTCGGCCCTCCCAGGCCCATCAGCGCCCAGCCGCGGCCCACCTGCCTCCTCCTCCGTCCTGGGCCGAGCCCACGTGGTGAGATGCCCTATTCCCTACCCAGGCGTCTTTTAGCTATCTAACGCTCAGTTTTCAGATCTGTTATTTCGGCCAAGTCTTTTAATTTCAGCATCATATAGTCATTTTGTGAGGGTCATATCTCTGTGACCATGGTCCCTTGCATGCATATAATATATCGAAATGTTTGCCTCGTGATGCTCTACATTTTGTTCCATTGTGCCATGTTCATTAGAGTCCATCTTGATGCTCAAATCTTCGTTGCAAGAGTGCTAGTTGCTGTTATCTGCTGTTACTTATCAGAACTTGGTGATTTGTTATTTTTGTTGCATTTAATCTGTGCATCTTATGGGAATGAGCTCTACAGGTGTTTTGTTGTATGCCATGCCATCTTTCCAGTGGTGTATGCCTTGTATTTTTGTGATCTCTGTGGTGACTAGCACAAGCATGCAAATTAGGCCCCGTAATGTTTCTGATTTCAGGGACTTCGTGATTTCTCAGTCTTTGTCTGCTGTTATTTTGTTGCCATGTAAACTTGATGCTACAGAGAGATCCATGCATATTTTGGAGATGTTCAGTAGGTATGTTTTGTAGATATTGTTGTAGTTGTTCCATTCATGCCCTTGTTTGCAATTATGGGGTTCCATAGCATGACTCAATCTGGCTGTACTTTTGCTATAAAATGTTCCTGGCAGATTGTTTACGTGTTATTCAATTTTTCCAAGCTTGTTGTAGTTGATCCATACATGCTATGCTTTTGTTCTTGCCATGGATAGCTTCATAAACATGCCATATTTCTGTAGGTATGCTTTTTTTGTCATGCATTTCCTTGTGGTGAGTGCATCAAGCTCACCATCATGCCTTCATATTATAGTTTCTGCCATGCTCTGTTTTCTGCCAAGTCTGAAACCTGATAACCGAACTTGCTATGTTTACATGGTTGCCATCATATCTTATGTTCCTTTTTGGCTTATGGTCAGTAAGGGACTTTTGTGATATGCATTTAGTATAATACTGCAATGCCTTGTTTTGCTATGTTTAGTTCCTGTAGCATGTTGATTTCGTGCTCTGAACATTGCTACCTGATGTTGTTTCTGTCATGTCCAGTATTTCTGCCAAGTCTGTGAACCTGTTATTATATGCAATCTTGCCATGTCCTTTTGAGCTTGTTCTAGTGTTTTCTGGAGATAGCTCAGTGTTCGTGTTTTGTTGTGCCTTACCTGTACATCATGTCCATGCCTTTTGTTTTCATGTTGAGTTGCTGTAGCATATTGTTTAGATGATTTCTTTATGCCTAGTTGCTGTTTTGGCCAGATTGTTGCTATGTCTTGTTTGGAGTGTATGTGTTGCACCGTTGCTCCGTTTTGAGCATGCTGTATGTGAAACTTGCTTAGTTTTGCATGTACTCTCATATTATCATGTTGCTTCCTTGTTTTGAGGTGTTTGCTTGATGTTTGTATGCATTTTGCATCAATGCCATGTTTAACTTGTTTTGTTCATATCTTCTAGACCGTAGCTCCGAATCTAATAACTTTATATATAACTTGACTAGAATTTCATGTAGATCATCATGGTGCTCTTTAACTTGCTGTTTAACAACTTGAACATAAGTTTATTCAGATCTGGACCAATTTCGAAATTTGCATATGAGGACTTACAGGATTTGTTACATGTTTCCGGCCTCATTCAAACTTGCCTTGATGTGTTGTTCTTGTATGCATTATCTCTCGTCATGAGTAGCTTCATATAGCCTTGTCATGCATCATTCTTGGTTGAGCATCATGCCTTGTTCATGTGTGGTGTGTTTACCTTGTTGTGTACTTCTTCTCGATAGTTCCTGTGTCGTTGCGATCGTGAGGATTCGTTCGTCTTCGTGGCTTCATCTTCTTCATGGACTCGTTCTTCTTCCTAGCGGGATTTCAGGCAAGATGACCGTCACCTTGGATCTCATTACTATCATTGCTATGCTAGTTGCTTCGTTCTATCGCTTTGCTACGCTACCTATCACATGCTCCTCAAGCCTCCCAAATTGCCATGAACCTCTAACCTTTGTCACCCTTCCTAGCAAACCGTTGTTTGGCTATGTAACCGCTTTGCTCAGCCCCTCTTATAGCGTTGCTAGTTGCAGGTGAAGTTGAAGTTTGCTCCATGTTGGTTTATATTTATGTTGGGATATCACAATATCTCTTATATTATTAATGCATCTATATACTTGGTAAAGGGTGGAAGGCTCGGCCTTATGCCTGGTGTTTTGTTCCACTCTTGCCGCCCTAGTTTCCGTCATACCGGTGTTATGTTCCCGGATTTTGCGTTTCTTACACGGTTGGGTGATTTATGGGACCCCCTTGACAGTTTGCTTTGAATAAAACTCTTCCAGCAAGGCCCAACCTTGGTTTTATATTTGCCTCACCTAGCCTTTTTTCCCTTGGGAGTCGCGCTCTCGAGGGTTGTTGAGGATATAAACCTTAGAGTCACCCACCAGAAAGGGCCGGGTTACTCATAAGGGTCATCACTTGAAGCCCGGCGCCAAGCTTAAAGACGGTGGGCCAAAGATGGGCTTTAGACCCGGAGACGGCTTAAGGCCCGTAGTGATAAACCGCCGTATGGCGAGACTTGTAGTGTAAAACAAGAATAGTTGAGAGTCCGAGCCGGACACTTTTATGAGCCGGCTGGGACTCTGAGAGCTGCTGGGCGTCAACCTCTCTATATAAAGGGACGACCCGGCAGCGGTTTAAGGACAAGAAAGATCTCATCGAGAGCCAGGCATAGCAGTTAAGCTCCCTGGTCATCGAAACCCTAATCCATACCACCTCAACTGGACGTAGGCTTTTACCTTCACCGTAAGGGGCCGAACCAGTATAAACCCTCGTGTTCCTTGTCCCGTTAACCCCTTCAAGCTTCCTAGCGGCGATGGCTCCACGACTAAGTCCTAGCTTGAGGACATCTGTCGTGACAATTCCACGGAGTTGGCGCCCACCGTGGGGCCAGCGCACGGTGGATTTGAGTTCTTGAAGGGCAGCTTCGAAGGGCTCAAGGGATACATTGTGGGCCGGATGACCAAGAGTCGTCGCGGCAAGCTCTACATCGACGATGAAAGCTGGGGCCCCGACGCCAGCTCAATCGAGTATGGATACCGGGTCCCCTTCGGCGGAATTCATGTTTTCATTGGCAAGATTGGTGAGCCGGGCTCGGAGCCGGATCTCTGCGCCGATCTAATCGAGACGGCTCAGCGCGCACGACCCGCCCGGCCCTGCCTGCCTTGAGGCATGTTTTTGTGGGATGTGTCCATGGAGGGCACTTTGACAGATCTGGATCTGGTGATGAGACGACCGCCGGCTCTGACAGCGAGTCGTCCACAGATGAGTCAAACTCGTTGTATCAACTTCAAGATGGTAGGCTCATGGGTTGTTCCGATGATGACAGTATTCCGGACCCGTTTGAGCCGCCGAGCCGGGTCGGAATCTTCATGGCCGGTGCGCAGCCTGTTCAGAACCCTGCTGCTGGGGCAGGAAACCCGGTGCCCTCGCCGGCTCAGGTGCTGATGGATCTCACGGACAAGATGACGGCCCTGTTGACCGCCGCGGTTGACCCGGCGGATCAAGATCAGCATGACGTGGAGGTGGCGCAGTTAAAGTTAGATCTAGTGAAAGCCAAAGAGAATCTGGCAGCAGAAGGGATCAGGATGGTGGCGGAGAGGGCGGCTCTCGACGCCCAAACTCAGTTGATTCAGGCACAGTCCTTCCGGCTCATGATGGATCAAAACGCGTCCAATGAGGTCATGAGAAGGAGGCATCAAAAAGCCTAATCTCGTCTCCCTCCGGTTTACGATCCTCGAAACCTCTTCAACACGCCAGGTGCAGGGTCTAGTAACCCGCCAGGGATCATAGTGCTCGGGTCCGGAACCCCTGTTCAGCCACAAGTGATGGGGCCTCCCCGGGTGAACCCTGCCCCGCCTCAGTATGTGCCAATACCACCGGGTCATTATGCTAACACGCTTGAGAACATGGTCGCCGCAGCAGCACGGCTGGCGGCCCTCCCAATTGACGGCGACTCTCCGACGGCTATTGAAACCCGCCGGGTCAGGGAACTCCTTCAGACAGCACTGGCGCAGCAAGAGGCGTACTCTTACAGCCGGGACAGGATCCACTCGACCCCTCGTCCAGGCCGGAGCCCGAGTTATAGCAGACACATGGTCTCAGCGACCGGCTCAAGTAACGTCCGACGCCATGACCCGCCCCCTGGCCATGGCCCGGTTCATAACGGAGCCTTTCACGCAGCAGACCAAGACAGAGCGCGGCAAGAGGCGGAGCAGGTGCCTCAGTTGACGGCTTACCAGACTCCCCCGGCTTATCCGATGACTTCCATCGACGTGGGTATCCCTACCAGGACTGGAGGTGTCCCTTGTTTAGTGCCAGCTCTCCGCAATGAGCGTCTACCCAAGGATTTCAAAGGCCCTAGGAAGGTGCCTAATTCCACGGCTGACTTACAACCCGTAGCCTGGATCGAGAGTTACGAGATGGCCATGGAACTGCTGGAAGTCAGTGAAGCGGCAATGGCCAAGTACTTCACCATGATGTTAGATGGGACTGCCCGCACTTGGTTGAAAGGGCTACCACCGAATTCCATCGGGTCTTGGGCAGAGCTAAAAGCCCGGTTCATCCAAAATTTCAAGGATACCTGTAGGCAGTCTATGTCAATTGTGGATTTGACTAACTGTAAGCAGCAGGAGGGTGAGTCTACGACACATTGGGTTCGCCGGGTTAAGGAGATAATACATTCATCTGATAAGATGGATGCCGGCTCTGCAGTCTTAATGTTAGAACAGAATTGTCGTTTCGTGGCCCTGAAGATGAAACTCGGGCGGCTTAAGCGCGACTGAAGTGATATGGGTACACTGATGGCGGCTCTCGTCAAGTACGCCGATTCTGATAGTACCAAGGACCCCGCTTCAGATGATGAAAGGACAGGGAAGGGAAAGAAGAACGGCAATGGCAAGGGTTCCCAGCATAACCCGGGGAACCAAGGAGGTGGCAAGCGCAAGGCCGACGGCAGCCTAGAGTTTGTAGCCAACGCCAGCTCACTGGGTACTAACCAGCGACGCAAGGGGAGGCCCCCTCCCCGAGCCGGCGGGTCAGGCCCGACGCTGGAGCAACTGTTGAATGAGCCTTGTCCAAGGCATGGCTCTAGAGAGAAGCCAGCTACTCATCTATGGAAGGATTGTGCAATCATGAAGGCCTTCAAAAATTCCAACGCCTTTAACGGCAACAATGCCCGAGCGGTGGCTCAGGCGCCGGCGGTTTTCATGGCCCGGCCGGCGGCTCAAATTCTAATCGTCAGAACGGTCAAGGGGGCATTAATCAGCAGTCTGGCCAGGGTCATCAACAGCAGCAGGGGGGTTATCAGACCAATCCAAAGCAGCTTAGCGGTGGACAGTATCATGTGTTTACCACCAGTCTGTGTAAGCGAGATCAGAAGCTTCATAAGAGGGCTGTGAGTGCTGTTGAGCCGGCGGTTCCACGCTACTTGCGGTGGTCCGAGCAGCCTATAGTGTGGAGTAGGGAGGATCACCCTCCCCGGGTGGATAATCCGGGTCACTTGGCCTTGGTGGTGGCTCCTCAGGTGGGAGGATATAAGTTCACTAAGGTGCTCATGGATGGAGGCAGCAGCATCAACATCCTCTATTATGAGACGTTCCGTCGTATGGGGTTGATTGATAAGAACCTCAGCCAGTCAAACACTATTTTCCATGGTGTGGTACCTGGTAAGTCGGCCTATCCAGTCGGCAAGATCGAGTTGGAAGTGGCCTTTGGAGATGACCACAACTACAGGGTGGAAAAATTGACCTTTGAGGTGGTCAAGATAAGAAGTCCGTACCATGCCATATTTGGGCGGCTGGCTTACGCCAAGTTCATGGCACGGCCGTGTTACGTGTATTTACAGCTCAAGATGCCGGGTCATAATGGGACCATTACGGTTCACGGCAGCCGGAAGGTGGCCCTGGAGTGTGAGGAAGGCGATGCAGCTTATGCAGAATCTGTTTGCGCAACAGAGGAGTTGAAGTTTTACAAAGACAACGTTGACCCAACAGATATGACCTCTCTGAAAAAGCCGACTACGGAGCATGAGCCGGCAATGAAATTTAAGTCGGCTGATGAGACTAAATTCATCTCAGCAGTTTAGCATCAGTGCCAATCTAGATCCAAAATAGGAAAGCGCGCTCATCGAGTTCATCCGTGAGAATAGGGACATTTTTGCATGGAAGCCGTCTGACATGCCAGGTGTACCTAGAGAACTCGCTGAGCACACTCTCAATGTTGATTCGAAATTTAAGCCGGTCAGGCAATTCCTTTGGCGGTTTAATGAAGAGAGGCGGAAAGCTATTGGTGAAGAGGTGGCCCGGCTCTTGGCGGCCGGGTTTATTGTTGAAGTCATTCACCCAGAATGGTTAGCTAACCCGGTGCCCGTACTCAAGAAGAACGGCACCTGGCGGATGTGTGTGGACTACACGGATTTGAACAAGGCGTGTCCGGCTGATCCTTTCGCCCTTCCCCGTATTGATCAAATCATTGATGCTACGGCGGGTTGTGAGCGCCTAAGTTTCTTGGATGCTTATTCTGGATATCATCAGATTAAAATGGCAGTTAAGGACCAGGAGAAGACGGCGTTCATCACTCCCTTTGGAGCCTTCTGCTATGTGTCTATGCCCTTTGGACTCAAGAGTGCGCAGGCGACTTATCAGTGCTGCGTGCAGAACTGTCTTCATAACCAGATTGGGCGCAATGTTCATGCTTATGTGGATGATATTGTGGTTAAATCCAGGAAGGAGGAAACCTTGATAGATGATCTAAGGGAAACCTTTGATAATCTCCGGGTCTACAAGATGATGCTTAACCCAGCCAAATGTGTTTTTGGTGTTCCTGCAGGCAAGCTCTTGGGTTTCTTGGTTTCTAACAGAGGCATTGAAGCTAACCCAGAGAATATCAAGGCCATCACCTCCCTGGCTAAGCCAGCGTGTATAAACGACGTCCAGCGCCTGGCGGGTCGTATCGCTGCTTTAAGCCGTTTTATAAGCCGTTTGGGGGAGAAGGCCATGCCATTATATCAGTTGATGAAGAAAACTGATGACTTTGTCTGGAATGATGCAGTTGATACTGCTTTTGAGGATTTGAAGAGACAGCTGGCCGAGCCCCCAGTCCTTGCTGCTCCGGTTGACAAGGAGCCTCTATTGCTTTATGTAGCTGCTAACACCCGAGCCGTCAGTGTGGCCGTGGTGGTGGAGCGCAAGGAAGAGGGTAAGGAGCATCCGGTTCAGAGGCCGGTTTATTATGTCAGCGAAGTACTCATCGAGTCCAAGCAGCGGTATCCGCATTGGCAGAAACTTGTTTATGGTGTGTTCATGGCAAGCCGGAAGCTTAAGCATTATTTCCAGGGTCACCCCATCACTGTGGTCAGTTCTGCCCCCCTTGGAGATATCATTCAGAACAGGGAGGCCATAGGGAGAGTGGCTAAGTGGGCTATAGAGCTCGGACCACATGGTCTGAAGTATGTGCCACGCACTGCTGTTAAATCTCAGGCTTTGGACAGAGCTACAAGTGCCCGAGCAAAAGCCGGATAATACATATTGGATTATTCACTTTGATGGGTCCAGGCAGTTGGAGGGCTCGGGGGCTGGAGTCGTGTTGGCTTCCCCTAAGGGTGACAAGTTCCATTATGTGCTACAATTGATGTTTCCTTGTACCAACAATGCAGCTGAGTACGAGGCCTTGCTCCACGGTCTTCGGATGGCTAAGGAGATGAGCTTGAGCCGGGTAAGGTGCTTCGGCGACTCAGACTTGGTGGCTCAACAAGTAACAGGAAAGTGGGACTCCAAGGACCCTCTCATGGCGGCTTATCGCCGCGAAGTTGAGGCCATTGCTGGGCACTTTCAGGGTTACCAAGTAGAGCACATCGATTGCAGGAAGAACGAGGCGGCTGATGCTTTAAGCCGGCTGGGCTCTCAGCGAAAGCCGGTGCCGCCTAATATTTTCCTGGACGTCCTGCATAACCCTTCTGTTAAGTTGCCTACAGAGGAAGACTTGGCCGTCCCTGACCCGGAGGCACGACTGGTGGCAGCTCTCCACATCATACCAGACTGGACAATGCCCTATCTGGCTTACATGACCCGGGGAGATTTGCCTGAGGATGAAACTTTGGCCAGACAAATAACCCGACAGTCTAAGTCAATGATTGTTATCAATGGTGAGTTGCATCGCCGCAGTGTTACGGGAGCGTTCCAGCATTGTGTCTCCCCTGCGGAAGGTCAAGAGATCTTGCGTGAGATTCATGAAGGGGATTGTGGCCATCACGCCGGCTCAAAGTCTCTTGTGGCCAAGGCTTTTCGTCATGGTTTTTATTGGCTGACGGCTCATGCTGATGCGGAGGACTTGGTCAGTAAATGTGATGGTTGCCAAAGGTTCTCGCGACGGGCTCATGTGCCGGCTCAGGAGCTGAGGATGATCCCAATTACTTGGCCCTTTGCGGTCTGGGGGCTTGATATGGTTGGGCCTTTTAAAAGGTCCAAGGATAAGAAGACCCACCTCTTGGTGGCAGTTGACAAGTTTACCAAGTGGGTTGAAGCAGAGCCAGTTAGCAAGTGTGATGCAGCCACGGTAGTTTAGTTTATGAAAAAGGTGATCTTTCGCTTTGGCTTTCCACACAGCATTATAACTGACAATGGTACCAATTTATCCAAAGGCGCCATGGAGGAGTTTTGTCAAGGAGAGCATATTAGACTTGATGTTTCATCAGTGGCTCACCCTCAGTCCAATGGTCAAGCTGAGAGGGCTAATCAGGAGATTCTGAAAGGCATCAAACCCCGGCTTTTGGTCCCTTTACAACGGACGCCGGGTTGTTGGGTGGAGGAGTTACCCTCCGTGCTATGGAGCATCAACACTACTCCTAACAGGTCTACAGGTTTCACGCCTTTCTTCATGGTTTATGGAGCGGAAGCAGTCCTCCCCAGTGACATCCGTCATGACTCGCCTCGAGTGGCGGCTTATGTTGAGATGGATAATGAATAGGCGCGCCAAGATGCTCTTGACTTGTTGGACGAACAGCGTGATGTGGCAGCAGCTCGCTCAGCGATTTACCAACAGGACCTGCGGCGTTATCATAGTCGCCGGGTTAAATCCCGGGTCTTTCAGGAAGGCGTTCTGGTGCTCCGGCTCATCCAAGATCAAACAGATGCGCACAAGCTATCCCCTCCTTGGGAAGGGCCCTTTGTGGTCAGCAAGAATTTTCACTACTCTCATATTACCTCATTGACATTCGGGAGCACAAAGATTCACGTAAGTCGGAGGAAGAGACCCGTCGGCCGTGGAACATAGCTCAGCTTCGGCCTTATTACACTCGAGCCACCGGCTCTCATAATGTACATATTTCTCTAAGCCATGTATATATTATGATAAGCAATAAAGCAGGACCTCTGTCCTTTTTTCTCCTCCAAAGATGAATGTGTTGTTTTCATTACAAGATCATGTGATAACTTGAAGCAGGATCCGGCTTATGATCGTATTCGAATCTAGCCATACACAATATAGTCATTTGGGGGCTTCCTGTTCAAACATAGGTCGTATTCGAACCAAAGAGAACATAGCTGTCGATACCCATTTGATTGGCAAAGTGCCGAGCTCATTGGGGAGTTTTCTTTGATAATATTTGAATCATAGTTTAACCCCTTTGGGAACCAACATGGATCATATTCGAATCAGCGTCGTTAAACAATTCTTAAGGTCATTTGGGGGCTTCCTGTTCAAACATGGGTCGTATTCGAACCAAAGAGAACATAGCTGTCGGTACCCTCTTGATTGGCATCGCCACACCCACTGGGGGCTATATGATCGCATTTGAATCCTAGCATAACCCCTTTGGGACGGGTTTCTAGTCATATTTGAACTGGAAGCCCCTAAGTTCTTCGGATTTATAGTGAGTTCTTCTGATTATTTCAGGTGTGCACAGCGGGTCTCACTTTGCCGGCTTAACTTTGATTTATAGTACTAGTCGAATATAATCGGTGTTATTAAGACTGGTAAACCAGAATTGAAGTACCAAACTTATTACCCGGGTTATCTAAGCTGGAAGTGTGCTTGCAGGCCGATAAGTGTGTTATTATGGCTATATTAAGGACATAATTGAGGACCAGTCTTTTTTGATTCATATTCCGGGTTATATATCTAAAACTATGATTCTCAGTGCGGTAAGCTACCTAGAGACTTGTGATTTGTCCTTCTATGCAGGATAGTTAAAGGCAACTATTTGAGCTTAAGGAAAATGAATGATCGATTATGACCCGGGGAAATATAAAGGAGACAACTTCAATGGACTTCAGCATTCAACGCGTACACGATGGCACGGCAAAGTTAAAGTGTTGGTCCTACTCTATTACAAGACTCATCGAGTCCAAAAGGGTGAAGCATTGTTTAATAAGCCGCCTGCAGAGTTACGATGCTTGCTGAGTTGAAGTCTCCGGTTCATCCCTCTCCTCTCCTCCGGCTGTTCCCAAGACCTAGAAAGTTGACGACTTCCAGTCAATGCCGCTCAGAGCTTCAAATTGAGCTTCCTCGTCAATTAACCCGGCCGGGTCAATCTCCGGGGTGAAGGTGTGCTTACGAGCTGGCGGGACTAAGCTGATAGCTTCATAACGCGAAGTGGGGATCCTCTGATTTTCTGCATTGTAACCCGGCTGGTACTTGGTCAGATCTGTGTCGTTTCCAATGAGGGTGGCCACCGGGCGCATGATCTTCACGCAGGCTGCAAAGTCCCTTTGGTCGAAGGGTGTGCCGTCTTCCTTCAAACTGGGATAGCCGAGGGCAATGTCCGCCGGGTCTAACTCTGGAAGGAACGCCTTGGCCCGGCTCAGAGCGGCGATAGCTCCGGCTCTTGCAGAGGCCCGCCGCAGCTCTTGGACACGTTGGGGAAGAACGGCAAGCCGGCGAAGAACTTCCGCCAGATGAGTCGGCACCTCATTGGATAGGGCCACCACGGCCAAGGCGCGCTGTGACCCGGTGTAGAGTTGCTCCACCAGGGTGTACACGGCCTTCAACTTGGTCACCACGCTTTGGTTGAGGTTGGCGCTTCTGGGACCTGTGTAACAGAGTAAGATAAGCCGCCGGCAATGATGGGTTATGAGACATAAAAATTTTAAACTGGAGGAAAGCCGGTGGAATGACTTACCGAAGATTGCGGCAACCATCTGGGACACTTGGCGTTTTAAGCCGGAGAGTTCGGCGGTCTTCTCTGTCAGAGCCTTCTCCGCCTATTCGGCCCGATTCACCAGATTAGCCTTCTCTTCGGCCCAAGCTTTCCGTTCAGCATCAAAGTCCGTCTTCAGCTTTTCTTGCGCAGCAATACTGGACACAAATTTGGCATTGGCCTTCCGGGTCTCAGTTTCTTGCGTCCTCAGCCGGGTCTTCAGATCGGAGATGTAAGCTTCAAATTTCTTGCAAGCAGCCTGCATAATTTCCGGGTTATAGGATGAACAGTTATTATGCAATTTTAAAGTCCCAAGCACTTTCCAAGCAAAGACACTTGGCACTTGGGGGCTAATGCATATCGAACGTTTCTATTTACAAATTGCCGGTTCAAGCGAGTAAGCCGGAACTTAAGGCTACAACATATTCTATCATAAGTCGTAGACTTAGGGAATGGAAGATGACGTCACGGCGGAATACCCGGAGTCCAGAGGATGACTTCACGCCGGGTTATGGCCTTCACACAATTGTAAGCCGGAGATTTTCTGTCGAAAGAATTGAAGATTGACACGAGCCGGCTCAAATCAATCTGGGGCCTAATGTTGAGGATATAAACCTTAGAGTCACCCGCCAGAAAGGGCCGGGTTACTCATAAGGGTCGTCACTTGAAGCCCGGTGCCAAGCTTAAAGACGGTGGGCCAAAGATGGGCTTAAGACCAGGAGACGGCTTAAGGCCCGTAGTGATAAACCGCCGTATGGCGAGACTTGTAGTGTAAAACAAGAATAGTTGAGAGTCCGCGCCGGACACTTTTATGAGCCGGCCGGGACTCTGAGAGCTGCTGGGCGTCAACCTCTCTATATAAAGGGACGACCCGGCAGCGGTTTAAGGACAAGAAAGATCTCATCGAGAGCCAGGCATAGCAGTTAAGCTCCCTGGTCATCGAAACCCTAATCAATACCACCTCAACTAGACGTAGGCTTTTACCTTCACCGTAATGGGCTGAACCAGTATAAACCCTCGTGTTCCTTGTCCCGTTAACCCCTTCAAGCTTCCTAGCGGTGATGGCTCCACGACTAAGTCCTAGCTTGAGGACATCTGCCGTGACAATTCCACGACAAGGGTCATCTTTATTTACCCCCCCGGGCCAGTTCTCCTTCAAGTGCTGGTCCAAACCGAACGACGTCCGGCGCCCCCTGGGGAACCAGGGTCTATGCCAACCAGACGTCTGGCTCATCCGGTGTGCCCTGAGAACGAGATATGTGCGGCTCCTATCGGGATTTTTCGGCACATCCGGGCGGCTTTGCTGGTTTTGTTTTACCATCGTCGAAATGTCTTGTAACCGGGATTCCGAGACTGATCGGGTCTTCCCGGGAGAAGGAATATCCTTCGTTGACCGTGAGAGCTTATGATGGGCTAAGTTAGGACACCCCTGCAGGGTATTATCTTTCGAAAGTCGTGCCCGCGGTTATGTGGCAGATGGGAATTTGTTAATATCCGGTTGTAGAGAACTTGACACTTGACCTTAATTAAAACACATCAACCGCATGTGTAGCCGTGATGGTCTCTTCTCGGCGGAGTCCGGGAAGTCAACACGGTTTCTGGGTTATGTTTGACATAAGTAGGAGTTCAGGATCACTTCTTGATCATTACTAGTTGACGACCGTTCCTTTGCTTCTCTTCTGACTCTCATTCGCGTAAGTTAGCCACCATACATGCTTAGTCGCTGCTACAACCCCACCACCTTATCCTTTCCTTTCCCATTAAGCTTTGCTAGTCTTGATACCCATGTTAATGGGATTGCTGAGTCCTCGTGGCTCACAGATTACTACAACACCAGTTGTAGGTACAGGTTATGTGACGATCATGACGCGAGAGCGATGTTTCTTGATTTGGAGTTCTTCTACTGATTCTTCGATCAGGGGATAGGTTCCAGGTCGGCAGCCTGGGCTAGCAGGGTGGATGTCGTTGGAGTTTCTATTTGTGTTTCATCCGTAGTCGGATGTTGATGCTTATGTATGATGTATTGATGTATTCGTGCGGCATTTGTATGCCTTGTATGTATCCCCAAATATTATGTAATGTTGATGTAATGATATCCACCTTGCAAAAGCGTCTTCAAGATGCGCTTCTATCCTTGGTGGGACCTTCGTGTTCCTTTAGGATAGGGTCGCATCTTGGGCGTGACAGAACTACATTAGTGCCCTGTTAAATTTTGGAATTATTCCGGGTTTGTTTGTCGTTTTTTATATATTAATTGAGTTCCTGGTCATTTAATGTGCATAAGTCAATTTTGAACTACAAGCACATGCTCTCGTGCACCAAAGTTGGTTGAAAAATCATATTTGTGTCCTCGGGTGAATTTCTTGGTCCCATGCATGAAATGAGAATAAAATTAAAACATCTGGGCATCGTGGCTCGGCCGAGAACATTGAGAAACTTGGTTTTAAAATTCTTGTAAATCCAAAACACGTCTGAAAATCATGAAACTTGGCATGGATGTCATGTCATGGTACTACCATGTTGTGGTAAAAAAATTGGCCGAATAGGAACATATTTTGGTATAAGCTTCTTGCAAACCGAAGCTTCTCTCAAGAAGGCTCGTGGTTCTGAGAGGGAATGTGCCACCTTTGAATGCGAAACAATATACGTTGTCCCCCTTGAGTTTATTTACAAAGGCAACATAGAACTACATGAGTGCCCTGTTAAATTTTGGAATTATTCTGGCTTCGTTTGGCCTTATTTACACATTAATTGAGTTTTTTGTCATTTAATGTGCATAATTCAAATTTGAACTACAAGCACATGCTCCCGTACACCAAAGATGGTTGAAAAATCACATTTGTGTCTCGGGTGAATTTCTACTCCCTCCTTCCATCTATATAGGTCCTAATGCGTTTTTCAAGGCTAACTTTGACCAAACGTTAGAGCAATAATACATGACATGCAACTTACACAAAGGATACCTTCAAATTTGTATGTTAAAGGAGCTTCCAATAATATAATTTTCATAGTATACATCTCATGTGCTATTAATCTTGTCAATAGTCAAAGCCTGTCTTGAAAAACACATTAGGCCCTATATAGATGGAAGGAGGGAGTAGGTTCCCTGCAAAAAATGAGAATAAAATTCAAACATCTGGGCATCGTGGCTCGGTCGAGAACATTGAGAAACTTGGTTTTAAAATCATGAAACTTGGCATGGTGTCATGTCATGGTAGTACCATGCCGTGGTAAAAAAAAATTGGCCGAATAGGAACAAATTTTGGTATAAGCTTCTTGCAAATCGGACCTTCTCTCAAGAAGGCTCGTGGTTCTGGGAGGGAATGTGTCACCTTTGTGTGCATAATTCAAATTTGAAATACAAGCACATGTTCCAGTGCACCAAAGTTGGTTGAAAAATCACATGTGTGCCCTTGGGTAAATTTCTAGGTTCCATGCAAGAAATGGGAATGAAATTCAAAATTCTTGGCGTCGTGGCTGGGTTGGAAACATTGAGAAACTTAGTTTTTTAATTCCTGTAATTCCAAAACACGCATGAAAATAATGAAACTTGGCTTGGTGCCATCACATGGCACCAACATGCTGTGGTAAATTTGCAGTCCGATTTGCGAAGGCGCACACATTAACAATCAACAAAGTCATTTTGGAACAAGTGTTGTCACATTACAATCGGAAACACAAGTATTATTGAAACCATGGGCGTTCTACTTACTAGTACCATTTACGTGCCGCCACGCGTCCCCATTTTTTATTAGCTAGGAGGCGTCGTGCAGGGTAGCTATTTGAGTACGAGAGGCGTGCGATCAGACCCCTGCGCGTGCTTATCGGGAGGAGAGCCCTTTGACCTCCATCTGCCGTCCACCTCTCTCCCAAGGTCTCCATTAATGGCGCCCGAGCCTTTGTTTAATGGCGTGGCTATGTCTCACTCGACTGAGATTTAAGAGAGAAAAAAGAAAATCTAAAAGCACGGATCTTGATGTAAGATCCGACGGACCTATATAGCATCTACTGCGACTTATAGCAAGACTGATGAATATATATGGACGACTAATTTTTTTTTATCAAAGAAGGGCTTGCCCCTTCCGATTTTCATTACTGAAAACCACCACAATTCACAAGAAGTTAAGCACAACTCCAGCCTAACATGAAGGACTAAAAGCTACCAAATTCAAATGGCAACATCCCAAGAGGCCAACAAAGTCCAAACATCCGCGCCAGAACCCAACATTTCACAACCGACGACACAATCCACATCCTAAACCGATTATTACATCAAAAGAAACCAGGAAACTGAAGGCAGCCCAGCAGCAACTAGAAGAACATCAACGCCAGGGTTGCCACAGCAAGAGTTTTCTTCATTCCAGCCTCGCAACATTGATCTTCCACAGAAAGATAAGGACGATTAATTGTCTTACATAATTAGAAAGATAATTTAAAAAGCCACATGCGGCTACGCCTGAAATGCACAAGGGCAAAAGAAGAAGGAAGACAAGGATCTGGCTCGCTGATCTCTACTTTCTTGATGCGTTGCTGCAGGCCACGGGAACTAGTCTCCGCGGCGAGCGGTGATGAGCTCTTTCGTGTCCTGAAGACGCTGCTTGAGAACATCCATAGATTCCTCCACCAGTCGTTGGCGCTCGTTGCGGAGCATGTCATTCTCGTCCATAAGTTTCTTCACGATGACGCCGGTCCTCTTCAACAAGGCACTGGTCTCCTCCTGCTAGTCCGCACTTCGGACGATCTTCTCCCTCAGCAGGTCGCGCTCGGCCCGGAGCCTCTCATTGCCCTCCCTTAGTTGCCGGATGACGCCGGTAGCCTGTTCAAACGAGGCTTTCATGTCTTCCTGCAACCTCGCCCAGCCGAAGATCTGATCCATCTGGCTATGGACGATCGCATGCATGCGCTTGTAACGGTCGTCGCCTGCTCGCGAGAAATTTTCCCAGGCCGCCGCGGCGCGGCGGGACATCTCTGTTGCATTCATGGCGCGGCGGGACATCTTTGCTGCTTCCGCGGCGCGGTCGGACCAGTCTGTTGCATCGACGGCGCGGCGGGACCTCCGTGCTGCTTCAGCGGAGCGGCGGGACCTCCGTGCTGCTACTTCCGTGCGGTGGGACATGTCGGCTGCTCTCGCAGCGAGGCGGGACATCTCTCGTGCTTCCGCTTCCATGCTCGCCTCTCCCTGGTGGCAATCTCTCGACCCAGAACTCATGCTGGCCATGGCAGACGCAAGGGAAGGATGCTGAATGACTTGTTTATTTTTGTGGATGAGGAGTTGAGGAGGAATGTGCAGTCATCTTGGCATACTAGTATTTATAATCGAGTGCTAATACGCTCCTAAGTGGGAAACCGTTTAGGTTGTGATCGGTGTGAACAGGTTTGCAATTCAATATAGCGTGGTACTAATACGCTCCTAAGTGGGAAACCGTTTAGGTTGTGATCGGTGTGAACAGGTTTGCAATTCAATATGATGGCGTGGAGTAATTTGGAATGTGACGAGACGCAAGCTCAAAATTTATTGACGGTTCTAGTTTCGAAGTGCGGCACTATTCCTGGATGGAGTACTTCTTTTTCTACTCCCTCCTTTCCGGTTTTATAGGGCTTATCTCAAAATTTTAGTTTTCCCATTTTATAAGGCTCAATTTGCTTGTTCCCCAACACATGTTCAGATTCCAAGGTGCATTAAATCATTGCATGCAAGTATTGAGAGAAAATTGACCAATGCATGTACTTTATGCATGCATGCATTGAAATTAATGCATTGATAAACATAATTTTTTGAGAAAAACAAGAGCATTAATTAGGTGCTTTTGCAAACCACAAAAAAAATTCCACCACTCACCATCTTGGTTGGTGAGATTTTTGAATTAAGCCCTATAAACCGGAAAGGAGGGAGTACTGCTGTGTACGTGCAATAACTGGCACCGTCGTATACATATCTTACGGTTAATGGGGCGTTCGACAGGAATAGCCGCGTGGCGAGCTCTCACACACGCGTCTGTTTTTTCTCGAAAAGGAGGATGATGACCCCCGGCCTCTGCATCTGGGAGTCACACACGCATCTGTAGCTACGAATTGTAGTGTTCTCAACCATCCGATTGGCTCTATCATGGATGTACCTATATACTAAAACATGTCTAGATACATCTATATTTTGACAAATGGTAGGCATGTATTGTGGAACGGAGGGAGTGCTTGTCATCAAAATGGATAAAAAGGGACGTATCTACAACTAAAATACGTCTACATACATCTCCTTTTATCCATTTTGATGACAAGTAGTACTTCTTACCCAAAGGAACTTTATATCCAACAGACACAAAATATCCGTTCGACTGTTGGAAATTACTGATCTGATGTCGAAGTAATTGCTGCACCGCCACCAAAACCCACCATTTCTTAAGCTAAAGTAGACCAAGGTAATCCCTATATTAGCATATTACTAAGATAAACAGAAGGCATTGTAGAAACATTTAGGACGTGAGCTTGTCAATCTGAATGTGGAGGGACACAAGCTTAGCCCCGGCCAGCAGCTTGGGTGAACTGTCAAGAAGGTCAGCTCCTACACGTCGACGTCGCTGGGATCCTTGCTGCTTGTCACCTCCATTTCCACCTTGACGGCGTCGGTCGTGCCTTTGGGCTCCCCCGGCGGGCCGTTCACCCACAGCTTGGCCACGTAGTGCGGCAGTGGGGACGCCCCCGCTCTAATGCAGATGACCGACACGGCGATAGGCGTGCCGATGTCGAGCACGCCGCCGACCAAGAAAAATGCGCGGCGGTCCTCCTCCGCGAACAGCAAGAGCCGTGGCTCCGACAGTGGCACTTGCAGCTGGAGCACCTTCCGTACTGGATCCTGTGCACGGGCATGGGATGCGCGGTGCTGATGTGGTGGTAGAGCGCCGGCGGCGGGCCTTCGTAGCCGCAGACGGGCACGGGGCATTTGCAGGGCGCGAGCGGACACACGCTCTGGTGATCGGCGAGCTTGTGGTAAGTGACGTAGAGCCCACAGCCTTCGTGCGGGCACTCCACCCTCACCGACGAAAGGACGGAGTCCACCGCCGTGTTCCGCACGTCGAAGCCACCGCCGCGCTCGCACTTCTGGCACTGTCGCTGGTTCCCGAGGCGCTCGACGCGGTAGTCCGCGCAGGCCAGGTGCCCTCCCTTGCGCTGCAGAAATCAATCGAACAGCACATCAATCAAGAAACCTGCACCTTGCTCAATCAGCCGAATGGACGAGGTGTATTCGAACCTCATACACTGGAGGCGTCAAGGGGCAGAGGCATAAGGGGCAGTGGAGCACGGTGAGGTCCATCGAGACCTTAGAGAGCTCCATCGCCGGGTCCTGTTCGGTCCGCATGATCTCGCCCTCCTCGTGCACAACCATCTCTCGACTTGGGCCGGGATATTACAAAGCTTTACCATCACATATTTTATACTACTTCAAGGTGCATTAAATCAACAGATGCAAGTATCAAAAGGAGAGTCACGGCATGCATGCATGCATGCGTTGTAATTAATGCATCGGTAAACGCAAATTATTGAAATATATCGAGTGCAGTGCTTTGATGTGTCGCGTCAACTCATACATCAACGAGAAGTTTGATTATCCTCTCCCTCGCGGACTTAACTGCACCTGCCTTTGGCTGTATGACAGGTTGGCCACACACCTGTCGGGCCCACCTGTCATACATGCAAAGGCAGGAGCGTCCCTCCCTCGCCCATGAGCGTGGTGGCTGGCAAGACTAGGAGAAGCTTTCGCTACATGCTCTCCCTCCCACACGCGGTGGACATGCAGCAGTTCAATCGGTGTCAAATGGCCAGAAGTGTACTGTAGTACTCCTCCAGTGCAGTAGTACTCCATCATTGTTCGACTTCCCGAAGAGGCGAAGAGCCAAGCGCAGGCCGGACGCTCGTGTGGTAGTTTCATGTGTAGAGTAGTCTAGGATAGCGTGTACCGTGCCTGTAAGCTTAAAATCGTTGGGGTCGGCTCCATGCTATGTGGCCGTCTCGAAGTTTTTAAAAACAATTAAAATAGTCTTCTGGCCCAACCTGACACCCTGGTGATTGTAGTTTGCACGCTCATCTGGTCAAGACGGGAATATATATTTTAATTTTTTTTCGAAAAGGGGGGACTCCCCGGCCTCTATATCAGAACAATGCATACGGCCACATATATTTTAATTTGTGGTGGGTAATGTTAGAGGTTGCAGCAAATATATTGTACACTGCGGGTCTTTCAGCCAAGTTTAGAGGCAAGCATGTAGGGCCAGTGCTATGATGTGTCGCGTCAACTCATACAACGAGGAGAAGCTTGATTTTACTACACGCCTTCTCCCTCACCCATGCGCGCGGTTGCTCGCAAACGAGGACAGGCTTTTGCTTAGTAGTACTTCTACAACAAGCTATCCGTCCCGCTCACAGTGGACGGACATGCAGCAGTGGATTCGACACTGTAGAAGCAGTAGTAGTAACATCATTGTTCGTCTTCTCGAAGATGCGAAGAGCCAAGCGCAAACCGAACGTTGCAGTTGCGAACATTGGAGCACGCATATAGCCAGGCTCTTGCATGAGACAAAATTGCTATGTGAGCCCACTATTGTACTAGTACGTACAACTACTTGCTAGTATAGCCCTGTAAACCAGAAAGGAGTATTTGCCCTTCTAGAGATTTCAACAAGTGACTAAACTACATCGAGACGAAGTACATATGGAGCAAAATGAGTGAATCTGCACCGTAAATAAATACGTACTAGTTCTATCGTTTTCCTCTCCGAGGTGCACAATATTGAGTATACTGACTAGTCTCTTTTTGACACGCATTTACGTTTTTTACACAGTACAGATGCAAGCGCTCATATACACGCGCATACACTCACCCCTATGAATGCACACACGCATGGCACTATCATCTTGAAATTTACGAAGTCACCATAGGCACCTCGTCGTCGACGGGTCCATTGGTGCTTGAATGCCAAGCAGGGAGAGGGTAGTGGTTCCGGAGACGTTGAATGGTCAACGATGCATCCTCAATTACATGCAGAGAGAATTAATTGGAGAAGCAGAATAGAGCCAGCACGATGTGAATGCAACAGAGTTTGGACTCTCATATAATAAAGGCGCCCCACCACTCCAATCCATCTACTCCCAAGTCTCTGCGCAACACTGCTCACTCCAATCCAAGACCAAGTGACCAGAAGCCACAAGCACCTATGGAGGCGATGGACGCAAGCGGTAGTTGGCTGTGCCAAATCATCCAAGGCGCCGGCCTGCGGCCCCGCACCGTGCAGCGTTTCCAAACGGTGCTGGCGACCGCAGGCATCGTAGCCCTCACCGACGCCGGCTTCGCCTCTCGCATGGACGACATGATGGTTAACTCCATCCGCAAGTTCACCGCCGTCAAGAAGCGCGCGGACGACCTTGCCGTACTGCTCCAGCCCGCGCGCCCAGGCTCCTCATTGCCTGCCACCCTCATCGGCCTCCATGGTGACGAACTCTTTCAAGCCCTAGTGGCCCTGCAGGTGCCGGAGGTCGCGACGAAGAATGTGCACCTCGAGGCCGCGCTCGCCGTGCAGCGCCTCACCGTGCAAGAAACCGTCGACCTGCACATCCACGTCTACGAGGAAATCGTCTACATAGGCCACTACAAGGCAAGCGAGGACAGAAAGACGTTGGCCTTCTTCCAGCGGCTGGAATCTTTGGACGCCATTGTTCAGAAGCACGTGGACCTGGCCACGAAAGCCGCTGCTACTTAGGCGCCGTTCGGTGGGCCGGCGCCCTGAGTCGAGGAGGTGGACGTCGTCGATGGATGCATCTCTTCTTGCCTCCTGTAACCAGCACTGCATCGCCTCGTGGCCTTAATGTTTTATTAGTATAGTACTCCCTCCGTTCCCAAATATAAGTCTTTCTAAAGATTCTAGCAAGTGACTACTACATACGGAGCAAAATGAGTGAATCTACACTCTAAACTATGTCTACATACATCTGTATGCTATATTCCATTTGAAATAGTATCTAAAAAGGCTTATATTTATGAATGGAGGGAGTATATGGCATTTTTATTCCAGTCGTAACGTTTTCACTATGAGGTGGGGCCGCAGTTAAGCAAACCCACCCCGCCCACCGGGCGTCGGCAGAGTTTAGAATTAGAAGAGAGAAACGAGGGAGGAGAGCTAGCTGTAGCACGGACGCTGTTGTCAGATGGGACTCGTGTTTGTAGAATAGGAGTACTGAGCACTCGTGCCTCTTTTTTTAGGGAAAAATTAGTCGTATGTCTAGTACCACTAGTTGGGTGCGTGCGACCTATAGCTGTCATCACTTTAGGTCTCCTTTTCGAACCGCGGCTACGCTTCACAATACATATTATTTCATGCATTTATCCTCCTATATGTACTCCTAGGCTATTTCCACGTGCTCCCATTCGCCGACATGTGGGACATAGAGCATCTGTGTCGTAGTGCATGCACGACTCGGAGCATATGCCGGGGTACTTTACATTTCAGACCTCACGAATTACATGCAAACCCCCCGCAGAAGAATTAAATAAATGAATGAATTACTACATGAAACCGGATTATTTTCGTGGAAACCGGAGCACGTTCATCAAATTTTGGACATAACACGTTTATAAAAAATGACCGGACCGAAACCAGTCTAAGGGCCTCTTTGATTTTTCCCGCAAAAAATGGGCCTCTTTGATTCGCAGGATACTAAAAACACAGGAATGGGGAAAGTATGATGGCGATGAACCGAGACGAGGAGAACTCTAACTCAGTTGGAGGTTAGAGTTAGATTCTAACTCTGAACTAACTCTAAACCAAAGAGGTGTATGGATGGCAGAGTTAGATTGACAATAAATGCTCTATCTCAATCATTTGACTACTTTGGACCCTATTTCCTGCCGGATTTGGAGGGTGCTTGGATGCGTTTGAGTTCCATGACTTAAAGTAGTGGGACTAAAACTTGCTAGCCTCACCTATGCTTGGATCCAAATACTAAAGAGACTAAAATCAAGTTAATGAGCATTTATTATCCTCCAAATCCTCCAATCCAGAACTCGCCTGTGTTAAAGGAGAGGAGTTAAATGAGGAGAAAGAGGACTAATCCACATTTTAGTAGGGGTACCCCGGACTAAAAATTTTTAGTCTCAAGACTTGTTTTAGCCCCTCTTTAGTCAGGGGTGCTTGGAACTTTAGCCTCTTAAAGAGACTATATTTAGTCAGACTAAAATAAGTCCCTTGGATCCAAGCACCCTCTTGGTGTGACCGGCTCTTCTGTGGCCTCCTCCCACTCACAATTGAGATAAACGAACCATCTATACAAATCAAGCATGCAAAACATGATAATTTTTACTTTGTCCATACAAATGAGATATCCCACTTAAACATACAAGTCGTCAATCAAGCTTCACAAAATAAAAAAACACTTCATGAAACAAAGAATGAGCTAACTCATCACGGACGTCATTCACGATAGGGAGGGAGCCCGGAGCCCCTCACGCACTGAGGGAGGAGCTCGCCATCGTCGCTCTCGAGGAAGGCTCTGTAGAGCCCAAGCCCCGGGAACCCCTCCGACGCCGGCCCTTGCGAGTTGAGGTCGACACCGGCATGGGTAGCAGGGCTGCTTCCCGCCGACTGGGAACTTAATCTTTGGGCCTCTAGAAATAATGCAAGCCTGTAACTAAAATACCTAGAAAGGTGAACTGAATCTTTGGGCCTCTAGAAATAATGCAAGCCTGAAACTGAAATACCTAGAAAGGTGAACTGAATCTTTGGGCCTCTAGAAATAATGCAAGCCTGAAAGTGAAATACCTAGAAAGGTGAACTGAATCTTTGGGCCTCTAGAAATAATGCAAGCCTGAAACTGAAATACCTAGAAAGGTGAACTGAATCTTTGGGCCTCTAGAAATAATGCAAGCCTGAAATTGAAATACCTAGAAAGGTGAACTGAATCTTTGGGCCTCTAGAAATAATGCAAGCATGAAATTGAAATACCTAGAAAGGTGACCTGAATCTTTGGGCCTCTATAAAGATTTATTACCTCCTCAAGCAGCATCAAACAATTCCATGCGTGCACCACAAATCTATACCAAGTTTGATCAGGATCTACTTTTCCAAATCAGAATTAGCGCTAGAGCAAGCAAGATCAATGATATGGCCGTGAGACAGAGAAGGAACGAACAAACTCACCCCTCTTGCGACCTCCCTGGTAGATGCGCCATCGCCGCGCACAACAGAGGGAGAAAAACGACTGGTGAAGGGGGAGCGGGGTGACCTTCGAAGGCCGGAGGGAGAGGGCGGCCGGAGTAGGGTGGCGGAGGCCGGAAGGAGAGGGCAGCCGGAGGAGAGAGAGGGCGAGCGGCCCTATGGAGAACAGAGAGGAGTCGTGCGAGAGGGGGGAGCGATCTGGTGCGGGCAGGGGAGATTTTTTTAGTTCTCTTTTAGTGGGCCCGAGGATAACTAACCCAATTAGAACCTCTCCACCGGGCTAGTTTTTTTAGCTGGGTTAGAGCAAACTAGCTCAAACTAACCCCTCTTGTTTCGATAATTTGAGGCTATTTCAACCCAAACTAGCTCTAACTCAGGGATCCAAACAAACAGGAGTGTTACTGTTCAGGCTACAGTGTGGACCGTAGCACATTGTTTTTTATGG
Source organism: Aegilops tauschii subsp. strangulata (assembly GCF_002575655.3). Lineage (NCBI taxonomy): Eukaryota > Viridiplantae > Streptophyta > Magnoliopsida > Poales > Poaceae > Aegilops > Aegilops tauschii. The sequence continues at coordinate 202,311,574 of NC_053037.3, read as the reverse complement.
CCATATCACCACATTGTTTTCTACTGTTGGTTCACTCGGCTACCGTGGTTCGCACTGCTGGTTCACTCGGCTGCCGTGGTTCACACTCCTCCGACCTGAGTAGTACTCTAGTATAGTACTAGTATATACCGCATCATTCTTTGCTCCTTCTTACTACTCCGACATGTGGGAGAGCCAGCATCCGGGTCGACGTGTCATGCACCAGATTAGAGCGCGGAACGGAAGGGGGGCATCACCCCGGTCGGAGCGCCAGTAATTGATGACTATAGTGACTGGTCATATCACAAGTCTTTCCAGCAGTAACACGCTGTCAAATCGCACAGCCCCACTCGCTCACCCTCCTCGCCTCTCTGTCAAACCGCCTACCCGAAAACTGCCGTGCGTACTGCCCGGGAAAAGCCCCGCCCTCAACTTTTAACTACGCGAAAATAGTTCGAGCTTGTTCGTTCTATATAAATACAGTACTTACTGTATGTTTATTCACCCGTGGGGTTGTTCAATAAATGGAGGGGCAGGGAGCACAAGTGAACAATACTGTATTACTAATAGTAGTAAGTAGGAGTCGTGCAGTAGTCACCTTAAATAGAGAGTTTCTTTTCTTTAATGCCACGTACACAAATTGAAATGCTTGTTGTGGAGAGAAAAAAGATAATCACTCCATTATATATGGACGCAGGGGCCTGAGCGCTTGCTTTACTAGGGTTGCTCTCTTCATTCTCTCATCCTCTCCAGATATAAACAAGACAGCGGTAGCGACATTTTCTCTTTGCTCACCGCTGGTCACAGATTCGACCGGATCCCTTCGGCCGGTGTGTGTAGGGGACTAAAAGGTGCATCGTTCACGCGGTCATCGCCGCCGAGGGAGGAAACCCACAGCTGCCGGAGGGGCCCGATCCTCTGCCTGTGCCGTTCTCTCCGACACAGCGCCGGCTCGGGAGGTCCTCTGACCCTTCTTCCTCCCTGTTGTATTGTCCGCAGATCCGACATGCCGCCGCCAACATCCCGGCCATCCTCAGGTATCAGTTCTTCGAAAGCGGCCTTACTCTACTGCCCCAGCTCCCCACGTGTCTGCATGTGCATCTTTTTCTACTCCCATCAGCTCTTCCAAAGCCACCTAAATTTTTAGTATTATTAGAGGTAAAGCTACTTCATGCATTCGAATCTACGGCTTTGTTCAAACAACGAAGAAAGGGGGGAAAGTTGTAGCATGAATCTAGGACTTGATTCAAAGAGGAAATAATATGGTGAAAGTAGTAGAGACCGGATACCCAACCGGTCTCTTGGTTGAAAAGTGAAATAATGGGAAAACGCAGTACAAACTGGATAAGGAACATATCTGTTATTGGTTGAAAAAGGGATAGAAAGTGGTGGCTGGTGGACAAGTCAACAGAGTATGACCAGGATTAGATTTGCTGCCATCACATAGTAAAAGGTCTCCAGGATTAGATTTGCTACCCTCACATAGTAAAAGGTCTCAGGATTAGATTTGCTGCCCTCACATAGTAAAAGGTCTCAGGATTAGATTTGCTGCCCTCACATAGTAAAAGGTCTCCAGGATTATATTTGCTGCCCTCACATAGTAAAAGGTCTCCAGGGTTAGATTTGCTGCCCTCACATAGTAAAATGTCTCCAGGATTAGATTTGCTGCCCTCACATAGTAAAAGGTCTCCAGGATTAGGTTTGCTGCCCTCACATAGCATGAACAAACTCGGCATCACCACTTTATGCCTCCTTGTAGGTACATTGTGCTGACGCGTCCACTGTCGCATGTCCTTATACCAACCTTTTTCTATTGTTAATGTAAGGGTGCATGTAAAATGAAGAGATCACACTGTTACCTTAGGGACATGTCTAACCAGTGTTATTGTTAATCTAATGCCTCCAGTGATAAGATGCAATTAAACTGTGTTACAAATGGCACTCCTGCTGTTTTCCCCAGTATGATAAGTAAGTTGCTCCTTTAAGCTGCTGAGTGTCCTGGTGTCCCCACGGTCCCATGCCCTTAAACCAACTCTTTAGCTTCTGTTGATTTACTGTGTCTGGCAAACAAATAATGCCACCATTAAAGTAATCCCATATTTGAGGAATCTCATTGTTGATTGTAATGCTTCTAGTAACATGAAGCATTGCTAACGTTTTACAATTTCTACTGTCCTTGCGTGATTGCCATGAACATAATTAAGATGCTTCTTTTCATTTTGTATATGTTTCGTATATTCTTATTGACCAGCAACTGTTTACTTTCTATCTTTTTGTGCAGATAGGGATATCCATTTCACCTTGTTGCTATTGTGACGTTTTGGTGAACTGCACAAAACACTTTTTTGGAATGGGTGTCTTGTGCAGTTCAACTAAAATGTTACATGGGCAACATCTCTCATTTTTGGTGGAACTGCACAAAATGGTCATTGGAGTATCCAAAATCTCCGTCAAATTCTTCTAGTAATCTCGTGCAACATTTTATTAGCCTTTGCAAGATGAGCCGTAGCTGAATGATGCAATCTTTGCTTCATTTCAGGCCGACTGCAGAAAAAGTGGCATGAATTGAATCATCGAGTGGAGCTGCAGGTTGACTTCCCTTAGTGCCAGTATTATAGTAATCATGCTCTTTATTATCTGCGCTGTGCAAACAGGAATACTCAACTACAGATGTTGTGACGGTCAAGAGCATTCGCCAAGTTCTTCGATTGTATGACATGGCTAGCCAAGATGGATTTAATCCCGATATTCACTTTATCAAAAGGCTCTAATGGGTTGGTTCTGAATCTTGCAAGCTGGGGATCAGTGAGATGTGTAGGCATCTTTGTTGTACTTATTATTTGAATCTTATTTGTTGGTTCTGAATCTTGCAAGCTGGGAATCAATGAGATGTGTAGGCATCTTTGTTGTACTTATTATTTGGATCTTATTTGTTGGTTCTGAATCTTGCAAGCTGGGAATCAATGAGACGTGTAGGCATCTTTGTTGTACTTATTATTTGGATCTTATTTGTTGGTTCTGAATCTTGCAAGCTGGGAAACACGACATGATGATGCAGAGGACAACAACCATAAAAACAGTTCAAACATGGTAGTATTATCTTTGTGAAAGTGCGACAAATGTGCTGATCGTGAGCGTCCTGAGAATAATAATTCTAATTGTTGTGCATGTTGATCCTGTGGCACTGATAGAACGAGCGAATGCATTGCTTGTTTTAAGTATAAATTTCTATTAAAGCTAATTAAATTTAAGTAAAGTGACCACTAACTCCTGTTATTACAGTACCAATACAGACCCGCTCGTGAACCGACGTGTGGCCGAGGGTGCATCTTCTGCCGGGCATGCAGCGGACGAGGGAGGGGTAGCAACTGTTGTCGCCTGTACACACTCAGCTTACTGTTGAATCCAGTTCCCCAGGAGCTGAAAAACGAACTGCTGCCACCGCCTACACACTCGTTCACTCGAAGAGACTCCAATGGCGATCCGAGGGGTGAGCCTGCTGGATATGGACTTCAGCAAGGAGTTCCCCTTTGAGTTCGCCGTTCAGTCCTATGGCTGCACCAAATTGAATGTGATGTACACCAACGATACGGACTCGGTGAAGCTCTGCCTCGCCTCAGTCCTATGGCTGCACCAGGTTCTGGAGCATTTGCCCGTTTCATCGGCAGCGCCGACTGCACCTTCGCTGTGGTGGAGAGAAGGAAGAACGCGACGATTCGGCCATCTGGTGCAACAAGCTTGTCGACATCCAGAAGCAATACAAGATCATCAGCAACGGGCAGGAGAAGGACTCCGTGGTTGACCTCGCTGAGACCATCATCGACCCTTGATACGCCAACATGAAAGAAGACGACCTGAACACGTGGGAGGTACCTCTGAATCTAGCCTACATAACCTACGCGGCCAAGGACGCATACGCATGCTACGACATGTACAGACAAATCTTGGAAATGAGGGCGTGTCTGCTTCCCGTAACCGACGAGTACACGGACAGCCGCAGCGTCATGATCAAGCGTGCCAGGAAGGTCTAGATGTTGTACTTTATCTGTTTATAAGCACCTTTATCATCTGAGTGTTTCATGCATTAGCCTATGTGTCGTAATTATCTGTTTTGTCCGAAATATTTCTTTTAATAACCCATTAACCTGATTGCTTTTTTTAGTGGCTATTTGCTTATGTATGTAAACTAGTACACTTGTCCGTAAAAATAAAACTAGTTCACTCGGCTGCCGTGCTTTGAATCTCCTTCCTCCCAACATATTCCCCTCCTCAGGTGGACCCAGCAGGTCTCTGAATTTTCTCCCACTTTCTTTTTCGATGCAAACTGAGTTTCCTCCCAGTACTTTCCCCTAGAACCAACTCAACTGTCCCACGTCTAGCCTAAAAATAATAATACCCCACGTACTATTAACTCATCAAATTAAAATGATATTTTATTTCGTAAGTTGAAAGTTCTTACAAAATAATAATAATAATTGTTTATATATAACTTGGCAAGTTAACTCCTAGTGATTGCGTACATAAGCTTGCAAAGATTTTACTGACGTGCAATCATGTGTTTATGTTCTTATAACATTTCTCCGTCTAGCCCAACATGATATTTTCACCCAGCCCAGCAAGTCCACGGATTTCGAGAAAAATGCAAATGGGATTTAAACGGGCTGCATCGATGCTACATCATTGTTTCACCAGCCCACCAAATGGACTAAAAAAACAAATGGACTGGCTGACATGTGGGCCAGTAGGTCGAAGCCTAAGAAGGCGTTGGATTTACATCCAACGGCCGACATTCTTCTTCAATCTCTCGTCTTCTTCCCCCAGTGCTGCCGGAACCGCCTGCTCCAGCCTTCGGCGTCCAGCGGCGTTGTTTTGCGCTCCTCAGCGAAACGCTACCCCGCCGATGGCCAGGCCATCCCTCCACTCCACACCTCCTGTTATTCTCTGGCGAGTGTAGGCCCACCCCGCACCCGAACCAGTCAAGTTTCCAACTCCTCTCCGTCTGCGACTCCACCGCCGCGTCTTCCCCATCTCCTGGTCGTTCCAGTCAGGGGCCTCGCCGTCGTCCACAGCCTCGGTGCGCTCGGCGCGGTGTGGTCAGCATACGAGAGTCATCGGAAGAGGACTGTACGTGGAGAGCCTGACGGCTGGGACCCACGAGGTCCATGGTCGCACGCAAGGAAAGTCCCTCCTTATTACAAACTGTATGTGGGAAGGGCTTCTGTATTTCGCGAAAAAAATGTTCCCCCCGCTGACAGGTCGGACCCACCAGCTATATCTTCGCACGCAAGGAAGTGCCTCCTTATTACGCACCAAAAAATGAATACCCCCTGCTAGCTGGGACCCACCATAGTGGGTGGCTGACTTGTGGGCCTACTAAGTTGACAAGGATGGAGGGCTTTGTCAACTTAGTCAATATGAACGATTCTAGCTCCAGTGGCCGTACGATGTCCATCCAACGGCCATAGTGCTTCTTCAACCTCTGGTCTTCTTGCTCCAGCCGCCCAAAGCAACGCCGGTCGTGCCACGTGCTCCTGCCTCTCGTGGCCGGCTGTGATGCCGCGGAGGCCTCACCCCCCCTACTACTCCCACCGCTGGCCCAGGGTATCCCTCTACTCACCCACACGCCCTGTTATTCTGCGGCGACAGCAGCCTCACGCCGCAGCCGAACAAGTGAACCCTCGTACTCCTCTTCGCGTGGGCATCCACTGCCGCATCTTCCCCGGCTCCACGTCGTCCCCTTCCTAGGCCTCGCCGTCGTCCACCACCTTGGTGCTCTCGGCGCGGCATGGTCAATGTGGTCAACGACCGACTTCGATCGGAAGAGTACTGTACGTGGAGAGGCTGACAGCTGGGTCCACGGCCACAGCCCAGTTTTTTTGTGATTTGCCAAGTCGCTTTGTCAGGCCTGTTGGGCTGCAAATCTTTCAAGACGAGGAGAGCTTAATTCGGCTGGCCGAGAAAATGGCCTATCAGTAATGAGAAATGGGTTGTACATTTTCAAAACACATCAAACCGGCAATTAGTTTCAAATATCTTTTTTTCATTTCGAGATTTTAAATTACATTAATTTTTATGCGTGGAGAATTTGTTGGATTTTATATTGATATACATTTATTTTTAAAATAAGTTTGAATGTGAGTCGAAATTTCGGGATTAAAAACAGTTCGGACCGCACCGAAATATGCAAAATTTCGTATAATTTTTTAACCGTGGCCACAATATGGGCTGTAATGCTAACAAAAAGAATATGGGCTCCAAAAAAAAACCTTAAGAATTAGCAAATGGGCTGTAAATTATTAATGGCAGATGGGCTGTATGCTGTTTTCCACAGATTTGAGGCTTTCCTAAAAAAAGGTTGACGCACAAGCAGTGACTGTTGGATGTCCATCGAACGGCCGTCGTGCTTCTTCAATCTCTGCTCTTCCTGCTCCAGCCGCTCAAACAAGCGCCGGCGGGACTGCCTGCTCCCTCCTCCCCGCGGCCGGCTGTGCTCCCGCGCAGGCCTCACCGCCCCACCATACTCCCATCGCTGGCCTAGCCATCCCTCTAGTCACCCACACCTGCTGTTATTCTCCGGCGACGGCAGACGAACCAGTAAACCCTCGTACAGTCGTACTCCCCTCCGCGTGGGAAACAACTGCCGAGTCTTCCCTGCCTCCGTGTCGTTCCCTTCCTAGGCCTCGCCGTCGTCCACCGCCCTGGTGCTCTCGGCGCGGCCTGGTCAACGTGGTCAACGACCGACATGCATCTGAAGTGGACTGTACGTGGAGAGGCCGACAGCTGGGTCCACGGCCGCACGCAAGGAAATGCCTCCTTATTACACGCAAAATAATGATTCCTCCACCTGACATCAGGGACCCACCGAAAGGGCCTCTGTATTTCGTGAAAAAAAACGTTACCGCCGCTGACAGCTCGGACCCACCAGCTATATCTTCGCACGCAAGGAAGTGCCTCCTTATTATGCACAAAAAAATGAATACTCCCCCTGTTAGCTGGGACCCAGTATAGTGGCAGGCTGACTTGTGGGCCTACTAAGTTGACGGGGACGGAGGGCTTTGTCAACTTAGTCAATATGCACGATTCTAGCTCCAGTGACCGTACGATGTCCATCCAACGGCCGTAGTGCTTCTTCAACCTCTGGTCTTCTTGCTCCAGCCGCCCAAACCAGCGCCGGTCGTGCCTCGTGCTCCTCCCTCCCGTGGCCGGCTGCGATGCGGCGGAGGCCTCACCGCCCCCTACTACTCCCACCACTGGCCAGGTCATCCCTCTACTCACCCACAACCCCTGTTATTTTGCGGCGACGGCAGCCTCACACCGCAGCGAACCAGTGAACCCTCGTACTCCTCTACGCGTGGGCATCCACTGCCGCGTCTTCCCCGGCTCCGCGTCGTCCCCTTCCTAGGCCTCGCCGTCGTCCACCGCCCTGGTGCTCTCGGCGCGGCGTGGTCAACGTGGTCAAGGAACGGCTTCCATCGGACATGGACTGTATGTGGAGAGGATGACAGCTGGGTCCACGGCCACAGCAAGGAAGTGCCTCCTTATTACGTGCAAAATAATTATTCCTCCACCTGACAGTTGGGACCCACCGAAAGGGCCTCTATATTTCGCAAAAAAATGTTACCGCCGCTGACAGCTCGGACCCACCAGCTATATCTTCGCACGCAAGGAAGTGCCTCCTTATTACGCATAAAAAATGAATACTCCCCCTGCTAGCTGGGACCCACCATGGTGGGAGGCTGACTTGTGGGCCTACTAAGTTGACTGGGACGGGGACCTTTGTCAACTTTAGTCAATATGAACCATTCTAGCTCCAATGACCATACGATGTCCATCCAACGGCCGTAGTGCTTCTTCATTCTCTGGTCTTCTTGCTCCAGACCCAAAGCAGCGCCAGTCGTGCCGCATGCTCCTGCCTCCCGTGGCCCGCTGTGTTGCCGCGGAGGCCTCACCGCCCCTACTATTCCCACCGCTGGCTAGGCCCTGTGGCGACGGCAGCCTCACACCGTAGCCGAACCAATGAACCCTCGTACTCCTCTCCGCGCGGGCTTCCACTGCCGCGTCTTCCCCGGCTCCCCGTCGTCCCCTTCCTAGGCCTCACCGTCGTCCACCGCCCTGGTGCTCTCGGCGCGGCGTGGTCAACGTGGTCAAGGAACGACTTCAATCGGACGTGGACTGTACGTGGAGAGGCTGACAGCTGGGTCCACGGCCGCAGCAAGGAAGTGCCTCCTTATTACGCGGAAATAATGATTCCTCCACCTGACAGCTGGGACCCACCGGACGGGCCACTGTATTTCGCGAAAAAACGTTTCCCTCTAACTGCTGGGACCCACCAGCACATCTTCGCACGCAAGGAAGTGCCTCCGGGCAAAAAGAATGATTCGCCTCCTTACTGCTGGGACCCACCAGCTACATCTTCGCAGGCAAGGAAGTGCCTGACAGTCGGGACCCACCTGGTCGAAGCATACGTAGCGTTGTCATTCTGGTCGCGAACGTGTATGTACATATATACTGGTGGATGTAGAGGCGCGCACGTGCCGTAGTAGAGGCGCGCACGTAGCATGTACACGTACGTACAACGGCCAGTGTGCAAGAAAGAAAATACGGCCACGTACGTACATACGGGCAGGGTCTCGAATGCCTACTCGCGCATACGTACTGCCAGGGCTCGTGTACATGGCTGGGTCGGAACGGAGAAACAACATCGTCGTCGTGTTCATGGGGAGCCAACCGGCTGGGTCGGAACGGAATGTGTCGTCGTGTTCATCGGGAGGGCTTGGATGAAATAGCCGATGGAAACGAGGCCTGGCGTACCGCAGAACGGAGGAAACGGCCTTGTGTTCGACCGGCCACGTTTGAAACGAGATCCTGTTCATCGGGAGGGGTCTGGCGTACCGCAAAACGGAGGAAACGGACCTCCTACGGTCGAAACGGGGGTCCTGTTGATCGGGAGGGGTGTGGCGTACCGCAAAACGGAGGAAACAGACTTGTGTTGGAGCGCGACGGTCGAAACGGGGGTCCTGTTCATCGGGAGGGGTGTGGCGTACCGCAAGCGGGACTCCACGGGATACTGTTCATCTCCACCGTCGACCCCCTCCAGCCTCCACGGGCTACCGTTCATCCACCGTCGACCTCCTCCAGCCTCCACCTGCGACTGTTCATCCACGGGCTCCTGTTCATCCAGCCTCCACCACGCGCTACTCCACCGGCTACTGTTCAACCAGCCCTCTCCACGGGCTCCTGTTCAACCACCCCTCCACGGGCTACTGTTCATCCAGCCCTCCACCGTCTACTGTTCATCCTGCCCTCCACGGGGTGGTCCTGTTCATCCTGCCCTCCACGGGGTCCTGTTCATCCAGCCCCAACCGGCTCGATTGATCGGGGTCCTATTCATGCAGAGGCAACACCACGGGGTCATGTTCATCCACCCCCACCGGGAACTGTTCATCCAACCCCCCCCCCAGCAACGCTCACTGTTCATCCAGAGGCAGCATCGATCGGCTTCAGTTAGCAGCAGTAGCGAAGGAATTGCTCGATCGGGTTCAGTTAACAGCCATCGATCGATCGCTCGGGTTCAGTAACGCGTAGCCTGCAGTGCAATCGCTCGGGTTCAGTTAGAGCCCAACGCCTCGCTCGGGTTCAGTTAGAGCCAACGCCTCGCACACACGCGCGTACATGTACAAGACAAACGCGCATCGCTCGGCCCCCGACCTCCGACCGTAACCGGGAACTCCCCGAAATTTTCCTCGCCCTCGCTTCTACCACAGTTTTTTCCGTCATGGACGGCCCAAAGAATGTCATGCAGCTGCGTCTCCGGCCCGTCCAGGACGAAAAGCCCATTTTCTGTCATGATTTTTTGTCATAGAAGTAGGAGCCCACGACATCTATGATGATACCGGGTTTTGTCACAATTATCGTCATAGAAGTGTCATATGTATGACAGAAAAAAATTTCGTTCGGCCCAAAATGTCACGGATGTGTCTTTTTTTGTACTGGAAGGTATAGTGGACTCACATGGAATAAATTTGGGGTTTAAGGGATTGGATGCACAAGCAGTATTCCCGCTTAGTATAAGTGAAGGCTACCAAAAGACTGGGAAGCGACCAACTAGAGAGCGACAACAGTCATGAACATGCATTAAAATTATTGAGTACAAGCATGAGTAGGATATAATCCACCATGAACATAAATATCGTGAAGGCTATGTTGATTTGTTTCAACTACAGGTATGAACATGTGCCAAGTCGAGTCACTTAAATCATTCAAAGGAGGATACCACCCCACTATACCACATCACAACCATTTTAATAGCATGTTGGCACGCAAGGTAAACCATTATAACTCATAGCTAATCAAGCATGGCATAAGCATCTATGATCTCTAGTTGTCATTGCAAACATGTTTATTCATAATAGGCTGAATCAGGAACGATGAACTAATCATATTTACAAAAACAAGAGAGGTCGAGTTCATACCAGCTTCTCTCATCTCAGTCAGTCCATCATATATCGTCATAATTGCCTTTCACTTGCACGACCGAACGATGTGAATAATAATAATAGTGCACATGCATTGGACTAAGCTGGAATCTGCGAGCATTCAATAAACAGGAGAAGACAAGGCAATATGGGTTCTTGGTTAAATCAACAATAATGCATATAAGAGACATTTCAACAATTTCATTATGGTCTTCTTCTATCGACCCCCAAAGAAAAGAAAATAAATAAAACTATTTACACGGGAAAGCTCCCAACAAACAAAAGAAGAACGGGAAATATTTTTGGGTTTTCTTTTTAATTATTACTACTACAGCAAGACAAGTAAACTAACTAAAAGCTACACAGATTTTTTTTGGTTTTTCTTAAGGTTTATCAAACACACAAGAAGAAAGCAAGAAAAAGGAAAATAAACTAGCATGGATATTACAGTGAAAGAGTATGAGCACCGACATCTAGCAATGAGTGTGTGTGAACATAAATGTAATGTTGGTGGGAAATACGTACTCCCCCAAGCTTAGGCTTTTGGCCTAAGTTGGTTTATTGCCACGGATGGCCTGGCGGATATCCATAGTTGTAGTCGGGGTCGTACTGAGATGCAGCGGCTATTGCCTCCTGGGCTGCGGCGTGGCGGCGGGCTGCCTCCGCCCTCCTCTCGTACTCATCTGCCTCCTCTTTGGTAATAAAATGTCTTCATTTTGCCTCCTCACAAAGGAACTAGTGAGATAGTGGTACTGGAGGCACTTTTCCTCCTCGAAGCTCACAAGATCGGCGTTACGCAAATATGCATTAAATGCTTCCTTGATTCCCGCTCGATCCATAAAGCCCTCTGAAGGCCATTCACAAGGCTGCACTGGAGCGTTCCTTGGTGGCTCATCGTCAGCATCACGCATAGCAAGCCTGGGTGCTTGCTTCCTTGAAGAACCACCTTGGTACATTTTCCTAAGCATATTTCTTCCTCTGAAAATTTTCTGAAATTTTTAGTAACTTCAAATAAAAGTGAACCAAGCTCAACAAAATTGATAGCAACTACTCCTACAAGTGCCTAGAGCCTATATCATGCATTAGAACTACTTAGAACCATATAAATTTGACATGCAAGGTCAAGAACATGGTCACCTAGGCAGCACAAATTTGCAATGAATAAAGCACTAGAACAAAAACTAATTGGACCAATGAAGGATTGACATACCAAGGAACAATCTCCCCAAGCAGTTTTGTGAGAGGTGCTTTGAGCAAGGAGATCGAAAATCGTAGCAAAATGAGCTAGAACTCGTGCTTGAGCTGGATGGTGATTTTTTTGGGAGGAAGAAGAAGTGTGTGGGTGTAGGAATAAGTGGAGAAGGGCCACCATGGGCCCACGAGGCAGGGGGCGCGCCCTGTAGGGGTGGGCGCGCCCTGGACCCTCGTGGCCAGGTGCTTGCTCCCCCTGCTGTGTTCTCAGTGCCCGATATTCTCAAATATTCCAGAAAAATTCATATTCCATTTTCAGGGCATTTGGAGAACTTTTATTTTCGGGGTATTTTTATATTGCACAGATAAATCAGAAAACAGACAGAAAAATACTATTTTTACTTTATTTCAACTAAATAATAGAAAGTAGAGAGAGGGTACAGAAGGTTGTGCCTTCTGATTTCTTCCATCTCATGCTCATCAAAAGGAATCCGCTAACAAGGTTGATCAGGTCTTGTTTACAAACTGAATCCGACTAACATGAAACTGGAGAAATTTTGAGTGACACTATGTTACCTCAACGGGGATATGCACATCCCCAATAATAAGAATATCATATTTCTTCTTGACAGTAGGAAGAGGAAATTCAAAACCTCCAAAAATAATCGATGGAATTTTTCCAATAGAATTGATACTGTGGACTTGGGGTTGTTTCCTCGGAAAGTGTACCATATGCTCATTACCATTAACATGAAAAGTGACATTGCCTTTATTGCAATCAATAACAGCCCCTGCAGTATTCAAAAAAGGTCTTCCAAGAATAATAGACATACTAGCGTCCTGGGGAATATCAAGAATAACAAAGTCCGTTAAAATAGTAACGTTTGCAACCACAACAGGCACATCCTCACAAATACCGACAGGTATAGCAGTTGATTTATCAGCCATTTGCAAGGATATTTCAGTAGGTGTCAACTTATTCAAATCAAGTCTACGATATAAAGAGAGAGGCATAACACTAACACCGGCTCCAAGATCACATAAAGCAGTTTTAACATAGTTTCTTTTAATGGAGCTTGGTATAGTAGGTACTCCTGGATCTCCAAGTTTCTTTGGTATTCCACCCTTAAAAGTGTAATTAGCAAGCATGGTGGAAATTTCAGCTTCCGGTATCTTTCTTTTATTAGTGACAATTTCTTTCATATACTTAGCATAAGGATTCAATTTCAGCATATCAGTTAATCGCATACGCAAAAAGATAGGTCTAATCAGTTCAGCAAAGCGCTCAAAATCCTCATCATCCTTTTTCTTGGATGGTTTGGGAGGAAAAGGCATGGGTTTCTGAACCCAGGGTTCTCTTTCCTTACCGTTTTTCCTAGCAACAAAGTCTCTCTTATCATAACGTTGATTCTTTGATTGTGGGTTATCAAGATCAACAGGTTCAATTTCTACATCATTATGATTACTAGGATGAGCATCATCATGAACATCATCATTAACATTTCCATTAGGTTCATGTTCGTTACCAGATTGTGTTTCAGCATCAGAAATAGAGATATCATTTGGATTCTCAGGTGGTTTAGTAATAGGTTCACTAGAAGCATGCGAAGTCCTATCATTTTTCTTTTTCTTCTTTTTAGAAGGACTAGGTGCAACTAAATTATTTCTCTGAGAGTCCTACTCAATTCTCTTAGGGTGGCCTTCAGGATACAAAGGTTCCTGAGTCATTTTACCAGTTCTAGTAGCCACTCTCACAACATAATCATTATTCTTACTATTTAATTCATTGAGCAAATCATATTGAGCTTTAAGTACTTGTTCTACTTGAGTGGTAACCATAGAAGCATGTTTACTAATGAGTTTAAGTTCACCTTTAACTCTAGACATGTAATCACCCAAGTGTTCAAGCGTATCAGAATTGTATTTCAATTGTCTACCAAAATAAGCACTGAAGTTTTCTTGTTTGACAATAAAATTATCAAACTCTTCCAAGCATTGTCTAGCAGACTTATAGTGAGGAATATCACCTTCATCAAATCTATAGAGAGAATTTACCTTTACTACCTGCGTCGGGTTATCAAGACCATGTGTTTCTTCAACAGGTGAAGGATTAGGATCATATGTTTCTTCAAAAGGCGGTAAATTAAGACCATGTATTTCTCAATAGGAGGTAAATTCTTAACATCTTCAGCTTTAATACCCTTTTCTTTCATAGATTTCTTTGCCTCTTGCATATCTTCAGGACTGAGAAATAGAACACCCCTCTTCTTCGTAGTTGGTTTAGGAATATGCTCAGGAATTGGCTCTGGAAGTGTCCAATTATTTTCATTAGTCAACATATTATTCAATAGAATTTCAGCTTCATCCGATGTTCTTACCCTGAAAACAGAACCAGCACAACTATCCAGGTAATCTCTGGAAGCATCAGTTAGTCCATGATAAAAGATATCAAGTATTTCATTTTTCTTAAGAGGATGATCAGGCAAAGCATTAAGTAAATGGAGAAGCCTCCCCCAACCTTGTGGGAGACTCTCTTCTTCAATTTGCACAAAATTATATATATCCCTCAAAGCAGCTTGTTTCTTATGAGCAGGGAAATATTTAGCAGAGAAGTAATAACTCATATCCTGGGGACTACGCACACAACCAAGATCAAGAGAATTAAACCATATCTTAGCATCACCCTTTAATGAGAACGGAAATATTTTAAGGATATAAAGGTAGCGAGATTTCTCATCATTAGTGAACAGGGTGGCTATATCATTTAATTTAGGAAGATGTGCCACAACAGTTTCAGATTCATAGCCATAAAAAGGATCAGATTCAACCAAAGTAATTATATCGGGATCAACAGAGAATTCATAATCCTTATCAGTAACACAGATAGGTGAAGTAGCAAAAGGAGGGTCAAGTTTCATTCTAGCATTAAGAGATTGCTGCTTCCATTTAGCTAATAACTTCTTAAGATCATATCTATCATTGCAAGCTAAAATAGCCCTAGTAGATTCTTCATCCAGAACATAACCCTCAGGCACAACAGGTAATTCGTATTTATTAGGGGGAGAGTCTTCATCATCACTATCTTCAATATTATCTGTTTCAATAATTTCATTCTCTCTAACCCTAGCAAGTTGTTCATCAAGAAATTCACCAAGTGGCACAGTAGTATCAAGCATAGAAGTAGTTTCATCATAAGTATTATGCATAGCAGAAGTGGCATGATCAATAACATGCGACATATCAGAATTAATAGCAGAAGCAGGTTTAGGTGTCGCAAGCTTACTCAAAACAGAAGGTGAATCAAGTGCAGAGCTGGATGGCAGTTCCTTACCTCCCCTCGTAGTTGAGGGATAAAATTTTGTTTTTGCGTCTTTCAAGTTCTTCATAGTGACCAGCAAATATAAATCCCAAGTGACTCAAAGAATAGAGTTATGGTCCCCGGCGACGGCGCCAGAAAATAGTCTTGATAACCCACAAGTATAGGGGATCGCAACAGTTTTCGAGGGTAGAGTATTCAACCCAAATTTATTGATTCGACACAAGGGGAGCCAAAGAATATTCTCAAGTATTAGCAGTTGAGTTGTCAATTCAACCACAACTGGATAACTTAATATCTGCAGCACATCTTGGGCTGATGATGAACAGTACAAGGGGAAGAACAGCCTCCTGAAGTTGAGGTGTTCTTGTGCTTGATGAACTTGTGTGGGTGAGATGCCTCTGAATGAGTTCTTGACTCATTTTTTTCTCCCTCTACCGTGGTGGCTAGTTCTACTTATATAGGCCCTGGTCCTCTCCCCAAATATTGAGCAGGAAGGGAGCCAACAACGGCCAATTTGAAAGGGGATAGCTAGTACATCTTATCCTGACAAAAGCGGTCTTCGCCTGCAAAAGGCTCTGGTGGTGACGCCGTCTTGGGCTCCATGGTGACCTTCGTCTTGCCATCCTGCTGGTCTTTGTCTCGTTGCACCGACATGGAAACCTTTGCTTGATGCCTCGGTACTCCGCACCTGCGCTTGCCCCCTCTGCACAAAAGAGGAAACAAGGATGCTGCACGCGCTGGCGCCCGCCTGGTCTCGGTCGTCATGGCTCGCGTCACGAGAACCTCGCGAGGTTTGCCTTGCCTTGATCTCTCTGCCCCTTTTGAGCCTGCCTGGCGAGGCCGCTCCTGAGGAGGTATTGTGTCGTCCGCCTCGCGAGACTTGGCCCCTCGCGAGGGTCTTGAATGCCTTGTCGATTAAGATGGGCCGCACAGGCCTGCTAGCTCAGCCACGCCGTGGGCCGCATGCAGGCAATTCTAGGGACCCCCGTTCCCAGAACGCCGATAATATGGACTCCCGTTACCCATCGTTATCGATCGTTCCATCTATGAAGAACACGTGGGACTGGAACTACGAGATGAACATGTACCTAGGAGTGGACGTACGAACCTGAGTAATGTAGCGCAGTAAGTGAAGTAGAAAGGCACAAAAAGTATGAACATGCGTGGCATATAGGCATTTGTCTCTTACTACCACTAAATGTTGTACGTGCAATGCACGGTGATGTTATGATGTACGTGCCTAAGTACTCTACTACTATATTAATTGGAGACACATATTAGGTTTTATATTTGTTTACGTGTATGGCCCGAGACCTTCGCGACCTAGAAGTGGAAGAAGTGGAGACGCTCTACCACGCTGTTCATGTCCCGCTCATTTCGCTGACGTGTCGGACATCCAACACGTGCTGTGTTTGGCACTCCTTCATCGTAAGAGTTGAAACGCTAGCTTTCATCAAAAATAAAAAATAAATACAAATCAACAGTGATACTATAACACGCGGTTTCCTTGCTCCTCGATATCGGAAAGAATACTTCCGTTCGCCAACGTGTGGGACATCGACCATCTTGGTAAACTTGCCATGCACGCAGAACTCCAAGGGAGAGTCACCCCGGTCGCCGTGTGATGACCCACAAGTATAGGGGATCTATCGTAGTCCTTTCGAAAAGTAAGAGTGTCGAACCCAACGAGGACCACAAGGAAATGACAAGCGGTTTTCAGCAAGGTATTCTCTGCAAGCACTGAAATTATCGGTAACAGATAGTTGTGTGATAAGTTAATTCGTAACGGGCAAGAAGTAACAAAAGTAGCTAAGCTGCAGCAAGGTGGAACAATCCTTTTTGTAGCAAAGGAAAAGCCTGAACGAACTCTTATATAAAGCAAAGCGCTCCTGAGGACACATGGGAATTACTGTCAAGCTAGTTTTCATCATGCTCATATGATTCGCGTTCGTTACTTTGATAATTTGATATGTGGGCGGACCGGTGCTTGGGTGCTGCCCTTCCTTGAACAAGCCTCCAACTTATGATTAACCTCTCTCGCAAGCATCTGCAACTAAGAAAGAAGAATTAAGATAAATCTAACCATAGCATGAAACATATGGATCCAAATCAGCCCCTTACGAAGCAACGCATAAACTAGGGTTTAAGCTTCTGCCTCTCTAGCAACCCATCATCTACTTATTACTTCCCAATGCCTTCCCCTAGGCCCAAATCATGGTGAAGTGTCATGTAGTCGACATTCACATAACACCATTAGAGGAAAGACAACATACATCTCATAAAAATATCGAACGAATACCAAATTCACATGATTACTTATAACAAGACTTCTACGATGCCCTCAGGAACAAATGTACCTACTCATAAAGCATATTCATGTTCATAATCGGAGGAGTATTAATTATCATTAAGGATCTGAACATATGCTCTTCCACCAAATAAACCAACTAGCATCAACTACAAGGAGTAATCAACACTACTAGCAACCCACATGTACCAATATGAGGTTTTGAGACAAAGATCGGATACAACAGGTGAACTAGGGTTTGAGAGGAGATGGTGCAAGTGAAGTTGTCGATGGAGATTGACCCCCTCCCGATGAGAGGATCGTTGGTGATGACGATGGATTCGATTTCCTCCTCCCAGGGGGAAGTTTCTCTGGGAGAACAGCTCTACTGGCGCCCTAGATTGGTTCTGCCCAAGTTCCGCCTCGAGACGGCGGTGCTTCATCTCGAAAAGCTTATTTCTGATTTTTTCCAGGTCAAAACACATCATATAGCAGAAGGTGGCGTTGGGGCCCTGCCAGCTGGCCCACAAGACAGGGGGCGCGCCCAGGGGGTAGGGTGCGCCCTCCACCCTTGTGGATGGCAGGTAGCGCCCCTCCGGTGCTTTCTTCGCCCAATATTTTTTATATATTCCAGGAATATTCTCCGTGAAGTTTCAGGTCTTTTGGAGTTGTGCAGAATAGGTCTCTAATATTTGCTCCTTTTCCAGTCCAGAATTCCAGCTGCCGACATTCTCCCTCTTCATGTAAACCTTATAAAATAAGAGAGAATAGGCATAAGTATTGTGATATAATGTTTAATAACAACCCATAATGTAATAAATATCAATATAAAAGCATGACGCAAAATGGACGTATCAACTCCCCCAAGCTTAGACATTGCTTGTCCTCAAGCGAAAGCCGGTATAGAAAAATATGTCCACATGTTTAGAGATAGAGGTGTCGATAAAATAAAATACGGACATGAGGGCATCATAATCATCTTTAGAACAGCAACATATATTGTCATATAATTTCTTATGCTAAAGTAACAATTCATTCACAACGTAAAGTATGAATCAGAAACATCATTGAAAACTAACAAACTATGATCTCAGTCACTGAAGCAATTGAAATTTATCATAACATCGGAAAGAGTCAATTTAAGTGCTTTTTAGCAAGTCCACATACTCAACTATCATTTAGTCTTTCACAATTGCTAACACTCACACTATACTTATGGGTTCAAAGCTTCAATTGGACACAGAGAAAGATAGGGGCTTATAGTTTCGCCTCCCAACCTTTTACCTCAAGGGTAATGTCAACAATAATATTTTATGAAAACCTACATCGAGTGGATATATATATATATATATATATATTATATATCTGGATCTCTCCAACATGTAGTGCATGCCAAAGGAAAAAAGTGTAAAAAGGAAAGGTGAAGATCACCATGACTCTTGTATAAGGCAGAAGATAAAAGTAACAGATAGGCCCTTCGCAGAGGGAAGCAGAGATTGTCATGCGCTTTTATAGTTGGATGCACAAAATCTTAATGCAAAAGAACATCACTTTATATTGCCGCTTGTGATAAAGAACTTTATTATGCAGTCTGTCACTTTTATTTCTTCCATATCACAAGTTCGTATAAAGCTTATTTTCTTCATATTCATAGATCATACATATTTGGAGAGCAACTTTTATTGCTTACACCGATGACAACTTACTTGAAGGATCTCACGCAATCCATAGGTAGGTACGTATCTATAATTTATGAAGTATTCATCTAATTATATTATCTGTTTTTGATGTTTATGGGCTTTACTAAACACTTTTATAATATTTTTGGGACTAACCTATTAACCCAGAGCCCAGTGCCAGTTTCTGTTTTTCTCGTTGTTTCAGTGTTTCGAAGAAAAGGAATATCAAACGTAGTCCAAACGGAATAAAACCTTCGGGAGAGTTACTTTTGGAACGGAAGAAGTCCAGAAGACTTGGAGTATACGTAAGGGAAGCCACGAGGAAGGCACGAGGCAGGGGGCGCGCCCCCACTCTCGTGGCTCCCCTTACCGACTTCTTTCGCCTATATATGTCCATATACCCTAAAAACATCGAGGGACAGAATAGATCGGGAGTTCCGCCGCCGCAAGCCCTTGTAGCCACCAAAAACCAATCGGGACCCTGTTTTGGCACCCTGCCGGAGGGGGGAACCCTCACCGGTGGCCATCTTCATCATCCCGACGCTCTCCATGATGAGGAGGGAGTAGTTCACCTTCGGGGCTGAGGGTATGTACCAGTAGCTATGTGTTTGATCTATCTCTCTCTCTCTCGTGTTCTTGAGGTGATACGATCTTGATGTATCGCGAGCTTTGCTATTATAGTTGGATCTTATGATGCTTCTCCCCCTCCACTCTCTTGTAATGGATTGAGTTTTCCCTTTGAAGTTATCTTATCAGATTGAGTCTTTAAGGATTTGAGAACACTTGATGTATGTCTTGCCGTGCTTATGTGTGCTGACAATGGGATATCACGTGATCCACTTGATGTATCTTTTGGTGATCAACTTGCGGGTTCCGCCCATGAACCTATGCATAGGGGTTGGCACACGTTTTCGTCTTGACTCTCCGGTAGTGTGACGCCCGGATAATTAGGCTACAGTAATCACTCATTAATGATGCCACGTCACCACGGTTACCGTTGTTAATCTCGCATTAGTTCACAACCGATTCAAATTCAAATTTGAATTCAAGTCAAACAATAAAAGTTTCCAAACATTAAAACTAAAATGCTCTAAACGTGTCAAATAATTCATGAGTAATAATGGTGTAGAAACCACATACATGAAACATGATTAAATGCTCAAAAGTAATTAACATGGTGGCTAAAACAATTAAATAAATGACTTTTGTATTTTATAAAATCCTAAACTGTTTTATTTGGAAGCCAAGCTTTTTATGGCAGAGGCTTAATTTATAACACCAATTTAGGTGCTAATTATTTATCTTAATAGAGTTTAAATAAATTGGAAGTTAAAAGAAACCAGAAAAAAATACAAAAGAGAAAACAAACCAAAAAAAAGAAAGAAGAAAACCCCCTGGACCGTGGCCCAACTGGGCCAACCCACCAGGCCCAGCCGGCCAGCCCACCCACTCCCTTAACCCCCCTCGACCCCGAAACCCACTCACCCACCGACACCCCCCCCAGAAAATATCTCCCCCCTCTCTCGCGATTGGATCGGGATCGAGAGGAGGAGACCGCCGACGCCGCCGCCCAGATCGCCCGACGCCGCCTTGCCCTCGCCGGCCTGCCTCCTCCTCCTCCCCAACGGTCTGCCTCCCCCGTCGCCGGTCGTCTCCGTCCTCCTCCTCGCCCCCCTTTGCCCTGGACCCTACTCCCCGCCGTGAGCCGCCGCCTTTTCTCTCCTCCTCTCCCCTGTCCCCGTACGCACGCACGCGCGCACGCTCCGCCGTGGCCGCGCCCTCTCCCCCGCTGCTCCCTCGTCCCGCAGCTCCATGCCAGCACACGCGCCCGCGCCCGTCCCGCACTTGCGCCCCTGCCACCGCGCCCCTGCCCCGCAGCGCCCTCGCGCATGCACACCGCCCGCCTCACCTTGCTCGCCTCTTCCGTGCCCGCTCTCCGTCGGCCCCGTGCCCGTCGTCCTCACCGGCCCAGCGAGCGCACCCCACTGCTCGCCGCCTGCCTCGCCCCACCTCACCGGCGCAGAAGGCCACCCCACGCCACGGCCTCCTCCCCGCTGCTCCTCGCGGCCCCGGCGAGCACGCCCGCGCTCGAGGGCTGCCGCCTCCGCCCCGCAGCTTCTTCACCGCCTCGACCACCGCGGCCCCCCTCGCCCGCCACCGTAGTCGTCCCTCCGCCGCCCCCCTTGGCCTGGCCGCCGGCGCCGGCGTGCGCCGCGCGCGCCCAGCGCCCCTCGGGTTGCACCCGCGCCCCCCTTGCACACGGCGCCCGTCGCCCGCTGCGCTCGCTCGGGCGCACACCCGCACCCGAGCGCCCGAACCCGATAGGCCCCTATGGGCCTATGACATAAGGGCCCCGCCCACAGAACGTGTTTTAGAAAAAAATGAAAAAAATTAATAATTAAAATAAAATAAAAATAAATAAATAAAAATAATATCATTAATTAATTAAGATAATTAATTAACTTAATTAATCCTGTTAATTAATCTAATTAAGCCTAATTAATTAATCTAATCACTTAAATTAAAATTAACTAATCTTGTTTAGTTAACTAAGTCAATGACTAGTGGGACCCACACGTAAGCGACCCAGTCAACACTTCTGTTGACTGTTGATGTCATGCCGACGTCAGCCAACACTGTTCTGGATAATGTTGTATTAAATTAATTAAATAAATGCTAAAATTAATTTAAATCTTTTAAAATTCATATAAAATAAACCGTAGCCCGGATGAAAATATTTTCTACATGAAAGTTGCTCAGAACGACGAGACGAATCCGGATACGCAGCCTGTTCGTTCGCCACACATCCCTAACGTATCGAACTCGCAACTTTCCCCCTCCGTTTCATGTGTCCGAAAATGCGTAACATCGGGAATACTTTCCCGGATGTTCCCCCCTTCGCCGGTACCACCTACTGCCGCGTTAGGACACACCTAGCACCGCTCATTGTCATGTCACGCATTGTCATGCTTATGTTTGCAATTGTATTTACTGTTTCTTCCCCTCTTCTCTCCGATAGACTACGAGACCGACGCTGCTGCTGCCCAGTTCGACTACGGAGTTGACGACCCCTCCTACTTGCCAGAGCAACCAGGCAAGCCCCCCCCTTGATCACCAGATATCGCCTACTCTACTCTCTACTGCTTGCATTAGAGTACTGTAGCATGTTACTGCTTTCGGTTAATCCTATTCTGTTGCATAGCCTGTCACTGTTGCTACAGTTGTTACCCTTACCTGCTATCCTACTGCTTAGTATAGGATGCTAGTGTTCCATCAGTGGCCCTACACTCTTGTCCGTCTGCCATGCTATACTACTGGGCCGTGATCACTTCGGGAGGTGATCACGGGTATATACTATATACTTTATATACATGACACATGTGGTGACTGAAGTCGGGTCGGCTCGTTGAGTACCCGCAAGTGATTCTGATGAGGGGGCTGAAAGGACAGGTGGCTCCATCCCGGTAGAGGTGGGCCTGGGTTCCTGATGGCCCCCGACTGTTACTTTATGGCGGAGCGACAGGGCAGGTTGAGACCACCTAGGAGAGAGGTGGGCCTGGCCCTGGTCGGTGTTCGCGGATACTTAACACGCTTAACGAGATCTTGGTATTTGATCTGAGTCTGGCCATTTGGTCTATACGCACTAACCAACTACGCGGGAACAGTTATGGGCACTCGACGTCGTGGTATCAGCCGAAGCTCTTCTTGACGTCAGCGACGGAGCGGCGCGCGCCGGATTGGACTAGAACGCCTGCTAGGCTAGGTCTGCTTCCGGCCGCGTACGCAATGTGCAGGTGTGCAATGGGCGATGGGCCCAGACCCCTGCGTGCATAGGATTCAGACCGGCGTGTTGACCTCTTTGTTGAGCCTAGGTGGGGCTGCGACGTGTTGATCTTCCGAGGCCGGGCATGACCCAGGAAAGTGTGTCCGGCCAAATGGGATCGAGCGTGTTGGGTTATGTGGTGCACCCCTGCAGGGAAGTTTATCTATTCGAATAGCCGTGTCCCTTGGTAAAAGGACGACCCAGAGTTGTACCTTGACCTTATGAGAACTAGAACTGGATACTTAATAAAACACACCCTTCCAAGTGCCAGATATAACCCGGTGATCGCTCTCTAACAGGGCGACGAGGAGGGGATCGCCGGGTAGGATTATGCTATGCGATGCTACTTGGTGAACTTACCACATACTCTCTTCTACATGCTGCAAGATGGAGGTGGCCAGAAGCGTAGTCTTCGACAGGATTAGCTATCCCCCTCTTATTCTGGCATTCTGCAGTTCAGTCCACTGATATGGCCCTTTACACTTATACCCATGCATATGTAGTGTAGCTCCTTGCTTGCGAGTACTTTGGATGAGTACTCACGGTTGCTTTTCTCCCTCTTTTCCCCTTTCTATACCTGGTTGTCGCAACCAGGCGCTGGAGTCCAGGAGCTAGAGATCCCGAGGATGATTCTTCATGGAGTTTGGCTTCGAGGAGTAGTTAGGAGGTCCCAGGAAGGAGGCCTTGCCTTTTCGATCGTTGCTACTTTTGTGCTAGCCTTCTTAAGGCAAACTTGTTTAACTTATGTCTGTACTCAGATATTCTTGCTTCCGCTGACTCGTCTATGATCGAGCACTTGTATTCGAGCCCTCGAGGCCCCTGGCTTGTATTACGATGCTTGTATGACTTATTTATGTTGTAGAGTTGTGTTGTGATATCTTCCCGGTTGTCCCTGATCTTGATCGTACACATTTGCGTGCATGATTAGTGTACGATTAAATCGGGGGTGTCACAAGTTGGTATCAGAGCCAACTGCCTGTAGGAATCCCCCTTCCTAACTCCTTGGCCGAAGTTGAGTCTAGTCGTTGCAAAACTTTTACTAACATGGTTGTGCGGCTTACGGGCCCACGTCGCCATTGGGTGGTAGTAGGATCTTTTATTCCTCGACCTTTACTCTGGGACTCTGAACTCTCTCCTATTCGGGTTAAATGATTTTTCTAAAAAGATTAACTGTAGGTTGTCGTAAATACTTTCTCCTGGAGAGCCCCTTCCGGCCAGATGATCGCCTGCTGCACCAGAAGATTCTGAAGACACTCTCTGATGGTTTCCCGAGACCCTTGTGCCCTTCGCCATTGCGATCCCTACCACTGATAAATCTTTATGGATAACTACATACTTTTGTCGTTCATACCTTCATCCCCAGTTGCCCTTGTTATTACAAGGTGCCCTCAAATACTCTCTGATGTTCCAAGCATCCATTATGCTTACTACTTCGCAGTTCCTTGCCGCATGAATACCCCAACGAATAATTCTTCACCCTTATCAAGGAACTGTTCATTACTAGTTGATCATATGATCCACAAGGTACATTGATATACTATCCGGTCTTCCGGTAATTCCCTGCCAGCTGTTGCTGTGCAAATACTTGTCTGCTTGCATTATGGTTGCATTCCATATGTCTAGCAATATTCATTAGTATCCCTTGTCATCATCATTTTCAGCCTTTGATTTTATATGTGGTGAATGCTGGCAATCCTCAGTCGAAATCCTAGAATTCATCCTTCCGGATCAGACGTCATTTTAAACATGAACTGGTTCTCGACCAACCGAATAGTCGTCGGTTGTACCCGTAAGTTTACTCAACTTATCCATCCTCAATCAGAGTGTTTGCTTCCGATCTCTTGATTTGGAAATCGCAATTCCTTTGCATTTGAGATTTGAATTAGTTAGTTATTCCCATAATCTGATGCCTTTGCATTCTTTCTTCCTCTAATTGAGTACCAATACTCACATCAGCTCTGTTGTGGATCGCCCGATCCATTGTTGGATTTTTATCCGACAGTGTCCTTCATATTCAGTCGCCTTGAGAAGTTCTTCCCTCATACATAATGCCTTCCGTAAATTGTATCCTATTCTTTTGTCACCCATGCTCTACTATCGAGCTTGTGTTATTTACTATTGATGCTTGTGGTATATGTTCCCAATATGACCCTAAGGGTTGAACCTATGCCTTTCCAGATCCGGGTAAACCCGAGAGCTATCACAAGTCATACTCTTCTGGAGTTTTGCTAGATAAAATTTAAACATTACAACTTCTTCGAAAAATGAGAAGTGAATGAAAGGGTATGCATTGGAGAAGTGGGAGTCGACCTTGAACTTTGTGTTCATGCACATGGACACGATGTAGATCCTATCATAGAAGCTTCTTGTAATAATAACTATTTCCTTGATATGATATTGTCTAGTATCTGTGTATTGATCCTTTTGCAATCGTGGTTCCGACCATGTTCTCTCTTAAATACCATTTCTCGTGCAAATTTAAGCACTTGTCCTCTGCAGAGAAATACCCCCGTCCAACCTCTACTTTGGTGAGTCGTCGAGTATTACCCCCCCTGGTATCTCGAGAATGCCAAGGAACTACTTAACTTCTTATGAGTTCTTCATCAACTAATATTCTTGCCGATTCCATTTTTCCAACGGGTTCTGAGTTGTTAGAACCCCTCAAGGACACCAATAAGTGAATCAATTCCGCACTCCGATCCAATAACTCTAAGTAATTTTTGTTGCTTACGAGTTTAATAATCCATCAAGTCATTCCTAGCCTACTCGGCTATGTCATTATCGTGCCGATTTTAACTGTGCTACCTGGACTTTCCCAGCGCACAAATTTCGACAGTGAGCTAATCTTACATCGATCTTCCTCGTCATATCACTTCTCCTTGAACAGCAAACTTGATTTCGAGTTTGTGTCCTACCCGTGGTTCCAATAACCTTTCGCTTTCATAATTCCCTTGACTTGATGTCATCGTCGATCAATTACATCTTCTTAAAAACCTCTCGACAAATTTGTCGTGATCATTGTCAAAAATTTGACTTCTTCCAAGATATCTATCGAAATTCAGGATGAGAAATACCATCCTTGCCCCTCGATGAATTGTGTTATCATCGACAACATTCTTGCCTCCCCCCAACACAAACTTGTTCATATTTTGTGTTGTATCTTGATTTCCCTGCTATCCAACTTATGTTATGTTCAACCGTGGAGTATTACCATCTTTGATGTCAAGAATGTCATGAGCATTACTCCACCTCTTAAGAATTCTTGGTACAGTGATACTTCTCACCATCACCATTCTATCTTGGTCCCCGTGTTGTTTCTAAACGAAATACCGACAAATGGTCTGTGATGTGTAAATTCTAAACTTCTAGCAACCCTATTGCTCTGAAGTTATTGGTCTATAGTTTCATTCTATGTCTATGGCTTAATGAATCATCATTAGAACATTGATCATGCTACCTAGCCTATATTTCGGGTGCACATTTCAACCAATGTTCAACTATGAATGTTTTCCTCGAGCATACATCATTAAGTCATTCGATCTAGCTAATGTTATCTCCTTGTTCACATAGTTGTGGAAATCCATCTTTTGGAAATCTCAATGGATTGTCGCTGAGTCAATGAGTCACCTCCTCACCTCTCCTTGATTTAATGATGAACCCTTGTTCGGAACTCGCTTCCATAGTTCATCTCCCGAGAATCTTACATTGTCATCTCGTCAAGTTGTGCTGCTCCTTTTCTCCTCAGGCATCCTGAGTCTGAGTTATCCTGACACCAATCAGATCTGAATCTCGGTCAGATATGATGGTTGGAACATATTTCCAAGAGTTATAACATTGGTCTATTTATGACCCGGTAAGGTGATGTCATGCCTAACACACCTGGCGGGAGGACCTATTGCTATAAGTTTTCCTTTTTAGCAAGGTTAGCTATTCTTCCATGAGGAAATTGTAAGACTTACTCTATAAGTTGTTCCTGATGGATCCTTTGTGTATCCATAGCCTGATCTTACCTAATGACCATGTCAATGCTATCTCGAAGCATGTCTGTGGTACTCCGATCTTCAATAAAAACATTTGAAGCACAATGCTAAATTTTCGTTATCAATTATTCAAACACCGTTATTTGGGTAATGTCATGAACTTCCTCTTCCCTAACCTAAATGGTTCTCGTCTAACCATTGTCCTTGGGAAGGATATACCCCTGAAATATGTGTTTAAACACATTTTCCTTTCCTTTGTTCTATTTAATCTGATAATCATATTTTCCTTTCCATTGGTTGGTTTAACGTTTCTGGTGATCATTATGATCTAAGCAGTATTAATTCCCTGCTTGTGCAAACACCTCGGTGTACAACTCTGTCAGTAAGACCCTGTTACTATTGTTGGTGACATTCCGGTAACCACCGATGGACGAGAACTTTGCCTATTGGTCCGCCTCGTTTCACCGAGCAGGAAAATGGTTCTCTTCGTCCCTCGCCCTTGGTACCGACGATGTTGCTGACATATAACTGACAGGCTACCCTCTGACATGCCTTGCTATCATGATCGTGCAAGATGTCACCGCCCTTCCTACTTTAACCACATGGCGGGCCCATAACCCATAGTTCCACAGGATCAAAACCTGACTCTCCTGTGCACCCCCTGTTCCCAAATTTATTCATCGCGCGTGGCCTCATATGTAATTCACGGACCACCGTCCTACTGATCTATACTGGCATCAGACATAATACTTATTCCGATTGCTTTGAACCCCTTTCACACTTTGTTTCAGGCTTCGAACGATTGCCTACCCATTTGAAACTTCTCATGGTACTTTCTTACTTGCTCTCGGCTTTTTCTTAAGATTTAGTTCGAGAGTTACTTTCCGCCACCTTCCCCGATGATATTGACCAGATAGTCAACCTTGCAGAGGTCCATTCTTCCGCTATGCCCCCTTATTCTTTCTTAAGTACGACGGAGATCCTGAAGAAAGGACGCCAACTTCATCATGATGACCTGAAGCAGAGAAATGAAGACATCAATGTATTGGACCGGCCTCTTCGAGAAGAGCAAGCCAGGATGAGAAGACTCGTTAGAATTTCGCAACCAAATTCCATCCCCCTTACTCCACCTCTTAAATCTCGGGGCGAGATTTCTTGTAGTGGAGGAGAATTGTGACGCCCGGATAATTAGGCTACAGTAATCACACGTTAATGATGCCACGTCACCACGGTTACTGTTGTTAAACTCGCATTAGTTCACAACCGATTCAAATTCAAATTTGAATTCAAGTCAAACAATAAAAGTTTCCAAACATTAAAACTAAATGCTCTAAACGTGTCAAATAATTCATGAGTAATAATGGTGTAGAAACCACATACATGAAACATGATTAAATGCTCAAAAGTAATTAACATGGTGGCTAAAACAATTAAATAAATGACTTTTGTATTTTATAAAATCCTAAACTGTTTTATTTGGAAGCCAAGGTTTTTATGGCAGAGGCTTAATTTATAACACCAATTTAGGCGCTAATTATTTATCTTAATAGAGTTTAAATAAATTGGAAGTTTAAAGAAAACAGAAAAAATACAAAAGAGAAAACAAATAAAAAAAAAGAAAGAAGAAAACCCCCTGGGCCGTGGCCCAACTGGGCCAACCCACCAGGCCCAACCGGCCAGCCCACCCACTCCCTTAACCCCCCTGGACCCCGAAACCCACTCACCCACAGACACTCCCCCCCCCCCCCCGAAAATATCTCCCCCTCTCCCCCGATTGGATCGGGATCGAGAGGAGGAGACCGCCGACGCCGCCGCCCGGATTGCCCGACGCCGCCTCGACCTCACCGGCCTGCCTCCTCCTCCTCCCCACCGGTCTGCCTCCCCCGTCGCCGGTCGTCTCCGTCCTCCTCCTCGCCCCCCTTTGCCCTGGACCCTACTCCCCGCCGTGAGCCGCCGCCTTTTCTCTCCTCCTCTCCCCCTGTCCCCGTACGCACGCACGCACGCTCCGCCGTGGCCGCGCCCTCTCCCCCGCTGCTCCCTCGTCCCGCAGCTCCACGCCAGTACGCGCGCCCGCGCCCGTCCCGCACTTGCGCCCCTGCCCCGCAGCGCCCTCGCGCGTGCACGCCGCCCGCCTCACCTTGCTCGCCTCCTCCGTGCCCGCTCTCCGTCGGCCCCGTGCTCGTCGTCCTCACCGGCCCAGCGAGCGCACCCCACTGCTCGCCGCCTGCCTCGCCCCACCTCGCCGGCGCAGAAGGCCACCCCACGCCACGGCCTCCTCCCAGCTGCTCCCCGCGGCCCCAGCGAGCACGCCTGCGCCCGAGGGCTGCCGCCTCCGCCCCGCAGCTTCTTCACCGCCTCGACCACCGCGCCCCCCCTCGCCCGCCACCGCAGTCGTCCCTCCGCCGCCCCCCTTGGCCTGGCCCCCGGCGCCGGCGTGCGCCGCGCGCCCAGCGCCCTCGGGCATGCGCCCCTCGGGTTGCGCCCGTGCCCCCCTTGCACACGGCGCCCGTCGCCCGCTGCGCCCGCTCGGGCGCACACCCGCACCCGAGCACCCGAACCCGATAGGGCCCTATGGGCCTATGACATATGGGCCCCTCCCACAAAACGTGTTTTAGAAGAAAAAATTGAAAAAAATTAATAATTAAAATAAAATAAAAATAAATAAATAAAAATAATATCATTAATTAATTAAGATAATTTATTTAATTAATTAATCCTGTTAATTAATCTAATTAAGCCTAATTAATTAATCTAATCACTTAAATTAAAATTAACTAATCCTGTTTAGTTACCTAAGTCAATGACCAGTGGGACCCACACGTCAGCGACCCAGTCAAAACTTCTGTTGACTGCTGATGGCATGCTGACGTCAGCAAACACTGTTCTGGATAATGTTGTATTAAATTAATTAAATAAATGCTAAAATTAATTTAAATCTTTTAAAATTCATATAAAATAACCAGTAGCTCGGATGAAAATACTTTCTACATGAAAGTTGCTCAGACCGACGAGACGAATCCGGATACGCAGCCCGTTCGTCCGCCACACATCCCTAACGTATCGAACTCGCAACTTTCCCCCTCCGTTTCATCTATCCGAAAATGCGTAACATCGGGAATACTTTCCCGGATGTTCCCCCCTTCGCCGGTACCACCTACTGCCGCGTGAGGACACACCTAGCACCGCTCATTGTCATGTCACGCATCGTCATGCTTATGTTTGCAATTGTATTTACTGTTTCTTCCCCCTCTTCTCTCCGGTAGACTACGAGACCGACGCTGCTGCTGCCCAGTTCGACTACGGAGTTGACGACCCCTCCTACTTGCCAGAGCAACCAGGCAAGCCCCCCCCCCTTGATCACCAGATATCGCCTACACTACTCTCTACTGCTTGCGGATACTTAACACGCTTAACGAGATCTTGGTATTTGATCTGAGTCTGGCCATTTGGTCTATACGCACTAACCAACTACGCGGGAACAGTTATGGGCACTCGACGTCGTGGTATCAGGCGAAGCTCTTCTTGACGTCAGCGACGGAGCGGCGCGCGCCAGATTAGACTGGAACGCCTGCTAGGCTAGGTCTGCTTCCGGCCACGTACGCAACGTGCAGGTGTGCAATGGGCGATGGGCCCAGACCCCTGCGCGCATAGGATTTAGACCGGCGTGTTGACCTCTCTGTTGAGCCTAGGTGGGGTTGCGACGTGTTGATCTTCCGAGGCCGGGCATGACCCAGAAAAGTGTGTCCGGCCAAATGGGATCGAGCGTCTTGGGTTATGTGGTGCACCCCTGCAGGGAAGTTTATGTATTCGAATAGCCGTGTCCCTCGGTAAAAGGATGACCCGGAGTTGTACCTTGACCTTATGACAACTAGAATTGGATACTTAATAAAACACACCCTTCCAAGTGCCAGATATAACCCGGTGATCGCTCTCTAACAGGGCGACGAGGAGGGGATCGCCGGGTAGGATTATGCTATGCGATGCTACTTGGTGAACTTACCACCTACTCACTTCTACATGCTGCAAGATGGAGGCGGCCAGAAGCGTAGTCTTCGACAGGATTAGCTATCCCCCTCTTATTCTGGCATTCTGCAGTTCAGTCCACTGATATGGCCCTTTACACTTATACGCATGCATATGTACTGTAGATCCTTGCTTGCGAGTACTTTGGATGAGTACTCACGGTTGCTTTTCTCCCTCTTTTCCCCTTTCTATACCTGGTTGTCGCAACCAGGCGCTGGAGTCCAGGAGCTAGAGATCCCGAGGATGATTCTGCATGGAGTTCGGCTTCGAGGAGTAGTTAGGAGGTCACAGGCAGGAGGCCTTGCCTTTTCGATCGTTGCTACTTTTGTGCTAGCCTTCTTAAGGCAAACATGTTTAACTTATGTCTGTACTCAGATATTGTTGCTTCCGCTGACTCGTCTATGATCGAGCACTTGTATTCGAGCCCTCGAGGCCCCTGGCTTGTATTATGATGCTTGTATGACTTATTTATGTTGTAGAGTTGTGTTGTGATATCTTCCCGTGAGTCCCTGATCTTGATCGTACACATTTGCGTGCATGAGTAGTGTACGATTAAATCGGGGGCGTCACAGGTAGAAACTTTGGGGCACTCTTACAAATACTTTGTGTTGGTTGAATAGATGAATCGGTGATTGTGTGATGCATATCATATAATCATACCCACGGATACTTGAGGTGACATTTGAGTATCTAGGTGACATTAGGGTTTTGGTTGATTTGTGTCTTAAGGTGTTATTCTAGTACGAACTCTATGATAGATCGAACGGAAAGAATAGCTTCGTGTTATTTTACTATGGACTCTTGAATAGATCGATCAGAAAGGATAACTTTGAGGTGGTTTCGTACCCTACAATAATCTCTTCGTTTGTTCTCCGCTATTAGTGAATTTGGAGTGACTCTTTGTTGCATGTTGAGGGATAGTTATATGATCCAATTATGTTATTATTGTTGAGAGAACTGGCACTAGTGAAAGTATGAACCCTAGGCCTTGTTTCCTAGCATTGCAATACCGTTTACGCTCACTTTCATCATTAGTTACCTTACTGTTTTTATATTTTCAGATTATAAAACCCATATCTACCATCCATATTGCACTTGTATCACCATCTGTTCACCGAACTAGTGCACCTATACAATTTACCATTGTATTGGGTGTGTTGGGGACACAAGAGACTCTTTGTTATTTGGTTGCAGGGTTGTTTGAGAGAGACCATCTTCATCCTACACCTCCCATGGATTGATAAACCTTAGGTCATCCACTTGAGGGAAATTTGCTACTGTCCTACAAACCTCTGCACCTGGAGGCCCAACAACGTCTACAAGAAGAAGGTTGCGTAGTAGACATCAAGCTCTTTTCTGGCGCCGTTGCCGGGGAGGTGAGTGCTTGAAGGTATATCTTTAGATCTTGCAATCGAATCTTTTAGTTTCTTGTTTTATCACTAGTTATTTATAAAAGAAAACTACAAAAAAAATGGAATTGAGTTTGTCTCATACGCTTCATCTTTTTAATATCTTTCGTAAGTATGATGAAAATGAAAATTGTGCTCAGGTGCTAGAAGAAGAAGTCTATAAAATGTTTGGCACTAAATCTTTGAATGGTGAGCATGATTGCAATGTTGTTAGTATGATCTTTGAATATCCATAGTACTAATGATGATTGCACTAATTATGATGAAAATTTCTCCTATAAACAGGTCAATTTTTGTGGAGTGCATTGGGTTTGCAAGTACACACCAAATAGGGAAGATAGATATTGCAAGAGGCATAAGCATATACTCAGTGGCGCCTGGCAACTTATTCCGATGGATCACCTCTTCTTGTCTGTATACGGGGCACTGCTGATGTTACTAAGGAATCAGGTGTTGTCTCGTATGATCGCACTCCCCGGACCTATTCCAGCATCCATTGCAGGGTATTCAGGATGGATACTGGTGTGTACTAGCGCCAACACCTTCTCCCTGGTTCAGTATTGAAAGTCTTGGAGGAAACTCACTATTCCTTGGACAAAACTATCCAATGATGGTGGAGGTGATCCAGCTGCTGTTGACACAACGTTACTGCCATTTATGAGAAGCAACTGTATCTATACCTCGGACATTACTATGCTTCCCTGCCGTCCCAATATGGGTATTGAAATAGGCCGCTTCAGCCTGGATGATCAGTCCTGCGTTGGTCTCGAGATTGACAATAGCTGGCCCTTCCCAGAGAATCACTTCTGGTTCAAAGCAAGCGTTTCCAACACCGACGAGTGGTTGAGTTGAAGTTCATTTCATCGCTTTGTTATTTGTTGTGTGAGAAAAACTTTACTAGAATGTTTTGTTGGAAATGATCTATAATCCAACGTGTATCCTCGTTGTCGTTGTGGGTTGATGACTTATTGTATGTAATCAATGGTACATTTGCATATGCGTCCATGAACTCATGCCTGCTAGTGGTGTCCATATGAACAGTGCTAGTGATTTTAGTTGCAAAAATTAGATAGTGCTAGTGATTTGTAGCTGCATATTTTGACAAATCGCAGTGTTACAAGGTTGACAAATGGCAATGTTACTAGATAAACAAATGTCAATCTTTCCAGTTTGAGAAATGGCAACATACCCAAAATGACAGATATGCAAATCTTACCCAATTGTTTGTACGTGGTTGAACACGGGTCATGCAAAACAACCGTTTGCGTCAAAGGGATGCATAAATCCTGCTCGGCACATTTTCCCTTGGCTTCCTGGGGAAGCTATCGGTTTGCATACGGGTGTTCTAACTAAAATGTTTGCGATGAGTGTTTTATATTTAAAAACCGTTGACGTTTTTTCAAAAGAAAATCGTTTGATAAGTCTGTACATTAAGAGAGAAAACTGCAAGTTCGTTCAAACCTTATATTTCATTCATTCACACTGCGAATTTATATTCATGTGATCGAGAATTCGAGATACAGTATTAAACCCCAAAAAAACTATTTCCGGTGGCGGCGGAGGCGGCGTGCCGCGCCGTCGTTGTCGTCCTCCGGGACGCCGTTGTTGAAGTCTTCAAGGCAGCACAAAATGTTCTTCACTTGTAAATCAAACATCATGTCATCGCGTGATCGACGGGCGAGGCGCGGGAGGACGGCAACTGGCGCCGCTGAGAGGTAGCGGTCGACGGCAGTGTCCCATGCCGCTGACGGGGGGGCGCACGGGCACGGGCACGGGCGCGGCGGGTGCAGCCAAACGCATGGGGACCGGCGCCGCGGTGGGTGGAGAGGCGCGCACGGGCGCGGCGGATGCAGCCAAACGCACGGGGGCCGGCGGCATGGTGGGTGGAGGGGCGCGCACGGGCACGGGCGCTGGCATGTACACGAGCTCGCGCGGGTCTGCGGAGACCTCGCTGACGCCCGCGGCTTCCAGCTCTGCGATAGTGCTCGGCGACCAGCCCGTCAATGCAACGGGGATGGTCGCTGGCGCGGGCGCATGGATGGGAGCTGGGACGGGAGCGGGGGCAGCAACCGCCGCGGCCAGCTTGTTCTGGGCCATGTCCATGAGGCCCCATTCCTCCTTATTTTCTATCTCCTCTGGCTCGGAGTCGACTTCACCAAACTTGAAGACTAGTGGCAGATGATCATTCTGCGCCATGGCGGTGGAGGTCTGCGGAGGGGAGGGGAATGGGAGGCGAACAGTAAGGCCGCCTATTAAACAGCGGCTCGCGCGCCATTAATGGAGAGGAAGGCGGGCGGCCATGGAAGTCAAAGGGCTCGCTTCCCAGTGATCCTGCGCAGCGTAAAGCTCGCACGCTTCCCGGTGAGCCTACGCATTAAAGGACAGCTTGCACACCTCTCGGTGAGCCTGCGCACCGGACTACGCTCGCACACCTCCCATTCAGTCAAGGTCAAGCAGCTGTCCGCACGGCACCTCCTACATCCATTAAAACCTAGACACATGGCGTCACGTGAATGGTTAACACAACGCACACATTTTGAATTATACAAACGTTTGAGATATTAAGTGGCAGCTATTTTTCAAAATGCCTTTGTTGGCTGTCATTATTCGAGTGCGGCTTCTCTCAAAATGGACACGAAAAATACCACATATGGTCAGGCGCCATTCCATGATAGCATGCCAAGTTTCATGAATTTCAGACGAGTTTTGGATTTACTAGAATTTAAAAACCAGGCATCTCAATGTTTTTTCGGCAATCAATGGTGCCTTGGTGTTTGAAATTCATTCCCATTTATTGCATGGGAGCTAAGCATGCACCCAAGGACACAGATTTGATTTTTCAACCAATTTATATGCACTGGAGCATGTACATATTGTTCAAATTTGAATTATGCACATAAATGCATTGAAAACTCAGTTAATGCATAAAAATGTCCAAAAGAACCCCAAAAATCACAAAAATTGACACAACACTCCTGTTGTTCTATGTTGACACGAGAAAAAGTTTGGAAGCAATAAGA
The DNA here is from genome assembly GCF_002575655.3 of Aegilops tauschii subsp. strangulata. Classification (NCBI taxonomy): domain Eukaryota; kingdom Viridiplantae; phylum Streptophyta; class Magnoliopsida; order Poales; family Poaceae; genus Aegilops; species Aegilops tauschii. Next base: position 202,276,389 of record NC_053037.3, on the reverse strand, counting down.
GGCAGTCAATATCGTTTCATCCCAAAAGGTGGGAAGTTCCCTACCGAAACCATGATGCTTGTTGTGAGAAGCTCTGGTTTGTGAGAAGCATATACCCAAACCTGCCCAAACTGGACAAAAAATTTACCACGGCATGTTGATGCTGCTCCATGAATGCATGCCAAGTTTCATGAATTTCAGACGAGTTTTGGATTTACTAGAATTTAAAAACCAGACATCTCAATGTTTTGTCGGCAATCAATGGTGCCCTGGTGTTTGAAATTCATTCCCATTTCTTGCATGGGACCTAAGCATGCACCCAAGGACACAGATTTGATTTTTCAACCAATTTATATGCACTGGAGCATGTGCCTGTAGTTCAAATTTGAATTATGCACATAAATGCATTGAAAACTCAGTTAATGCATAAAAATGTCCAAATGGACCCCGAAAAATCCCAAAAATTGAGACAACACTCATGTTGTTCTATGTTGACACAAGAAATTTTTTGAAAGCAATAAGAGGCAATGGATATCGTTTCGTCCCCAAAGGCGGGGCGTTCCCTACCGAAACCATCATGCCTGTTGTGAGAAGATCTGGTTTGTGAGAAGCATATACCCGAACCTGCCCCAAATGGGACAAATTTTTTAACACGACATGTTGATGCCGCTCCATGATAGCATGCCAAGTTTCATGAATTTCAGACGAGTTTTGGATTTACTAGAATTTAAAAACCAGACATCTCAATGTTTTGTCGGCAATCAACAGTGCCCTGGTGTTTGAATTTCATTCCCATCTCTTGCATGGGACCTAGAAATTCACCCAAGGACACATATTAGATTTTTCAACCAACCTTTGTGCATTGGAGCATGTGCTTGTAATTCTAATTTGAATTATGCACATAAAATGCCTAGAAAACCCAGTTAATGCATAAAAATGTCCAAAAGAACCCCCAAAAATCACAAAAATTGACACAACACTCATGTTGTTCTATGTTGACACTAGAAAATATTTAAAACCAATAAGAGGCAATGGATATTGTTTCGTCCCCAAAGGTGGGACGTTCCCTATCGAAACCATCATGCTTGTTGTGAGCAGCTCTGGTTTGTGAGAAGCTTATACCCGAACCTGCCCCAAACGAGGCAAATTGTTTGCCATGGCATGTTGATGCCGCTCCATGATAGCATGCCAAGTTTCATGAATTTCAGACGAGTTTTGGATTTACTAGAATTTAATAACTAGGCATCTCAACATTTTGCTGGCAATCAACAGTGCCATGGTGTTTGAATATCTTTCCCATCTCTTGCATGGGACCTAGAGATTCACCCAAGGACACACACGTGATTTTTCAACCAACTTTGGTGCATTGGAGCATGTGCTTGTAGTTCAAATTTGAATTATGCATATAAAATGCCTAGAAAACCCAGTTAATGTGTAAAAAAGGCCAAACGAACCCCGGAAAATTCCAAGATTGAACACAACACTCCTGTTGTTCCATGTTGACACTAGAAATTTTTTGAAAGCAATAAGAGGCAACGGATATTGTCTCGTCCCCAAAGGTGGTACGTTCCCTATCGAAACCATCATGCTTGTTGTGAGAAGCTCTGATCTGTGAGAAGCTTATACCCAAACCTTCCCCAAATGGGACAAAATTTTCACCATGGCATGTTGATGCCGCTCCATGATAGCATGCCATGTTTCATGAATTTCACACGAGTTTTGGATTTACTAGAATTTAAAAACCAGACATCTCAATGTTTTACCGGCAATCAACAGTGCCCTGGTGTTTGAAATTCATTCCCATCTCTTGCATGGGACCTAGAAATTCACCCAAGGACACACATGTGATTTTTCAACCAACTTTGGTGCATCAGAGCATGTGCTTGTAGTTCAAATTTGAATTATGCACATAAAATGCCTAGAAAACCCAGTTAATGTATAAAAAAGGCCAAACGAACCTCGAAAAATTCCAAGATTGAACACAAAACTCCTGTAGTTCTATGTTGACACTAGAATATTTTTGAAAGCAATAAGAGGCAACGGATATCGTCTCGTCCCCAAAGGTGGTACGTTCCCTATCGAAACCATCATGCTTGTTGTGATAAGCTCTGGTTTGTGAGAAGCTTATATCCAAACCTGCCCCAAATGGGAAAAAAATTCACCACGACATGTTGATGCCGCTCCATGATAGCATGCCATGTTTCATGAATTTCAGACGAGTTTTGGATTTACTAGAATTTAAAAACCAGGTATCTCAACGTTTTGCTGGCAATCAACAGTGCCCTTGTGTTTGAAATTCATTCCTATCTCTTGCATGGGACCTAGAAATTCACCCAAGGACACACATGTGATTTTTCAACCAACTTTAGTGCATTGGAGCATGTGCTTGTAGTTCAAATTTGAATTATGCACATAAAATGCCTAGAAAACCCAGTTAATGTATAAAAAAGGCCAAACGAACCCCAAAAAATTCATTCCCATTTCTTCCATGGGACCTAAGCATGCACTGAAGGACATAGATTTGATTTTTCAACCAATTTGTATGCACCGGAGCATGTGCTTGTAGTTTAATTTTAAATTGTGCACCTGAAATGGCTAGAAAACCAGTTTAATGTATGAAATGTCCAAATGAACCCTGAATAATTCCAATTATTTTACGACACACATACAGTTGGATGTTCACTGCAGATAAAAAGTCTAGCAATTCAAACACCGTCCATTGCCGCTATGACCCCATTTTGTAATACAAATCAAGTAGATCCCACACAGTTTATTGTCACCAACCGTGTGAGATGTAGTACAAAATATCTTGGAGCACCGTCGGTGTATAGTACGCCTATGGCTTACGCGAGAAGGTGTGTCGGCTACAGTCGACAGCCGGCGTGTCAAGCACACTAGCTCTCTCCCCCAAAACTCCCGCCTCTGCATCCCTCTCTGCTTCAGTCCCTTGATTCAAATTTTCAGTAGCCCCGGCATTTTACTCCCGCCTCTGCATCCCTCGCAATCTCAAAAATATATGCCCCGCCTTGTTACTCCCGCCTAGTAAAATTTTCAGTAACCCCGCCTTGTTACTCCCACCTAGTAAAATTTTCAGTAGCCCCGCCTTGTTACTCCCGCCTAGTAAAACTTTCAGTTGCCGCGGTGTTTCCTCAAACACATCCTCCGCTCACACAGACACACACAACCCTCGAAACCATTGCTGGTCGCCGCCATCGCCGGCGCCTCCATCCTCAACCTCTGCCTATGTGCCGGGGAGCTCGAGGAGCCAATGGCCAAAAAGAGGTTTATCTCGGTCTTTTCGCTCGACGCCGGCGAGGTGGCCGCCGAGGTGTCCCCGTCGTCCTCGACAGGCCCTATCCACCGTCGACGATCCTCCGATCCGCCCGGCGCCGCGCCTCTACGCCGGTTCAAGGACTTCCCCGTCCTCACCCGGACCCGCAGCCGACGAAGTCCTACCTCGGGGTCCGGCAGCGGTGGTGGGGGACGTGGGTCGCCGAGATTACAGATCGAGAGACCCACACCCGCCGGTGGCTCGGTAGCTTCCACACGGCCGAGCTCGCGGCCATGGAGTACGACCGCTGGCAGGTCCGCTACCACGGCGCGACCGCTACGCTCAATTTCCCCTTCGGCACACGTCCGGTCCACCTCGTTTCGCCGGAGCCAGGGGTGGTGAGCTCAGCTATGGCGCGGGAGGACCGCAAGGCAAGGGAGCATCTCGAGGCATACATGCAAGAGCTCCGCCAGCAGCACCCGGAGCTCGTGGAGGCGGAGCAGGCAATCTTTGCCGGTGCGGAGGGCAGCGAGGTTATCGCGCTCTCCTCCGATGACGAGGTCGAAGGCGGCGAGGACGGCGGCGCGGAGGGCGGCAAGGTTATCACGCTCTCCTCTGATGATGAGGTCGAAGGCGGCGACGACGGTGGCGCGGAGGGCGTCGAGGTGGGCCCCCAGGACGAGGAGATCGACGTCGACGAGTGGAGGAGTGCCTTCCCCAATGACCCCGATGAAGGTACTGGCCCGGACCCGGCTCGCGGCACACCGTACATGACGAGGAAGGATTGGCTTGACCTGTACTTCGACCGAACGTAGTTTAGCTTAGTTTAAATTTATATTTTATGTTCGGTTATGCAAAACTATCTATGTTTATGTTTGAATGCATGCTACTTTCGGTTGAACCTGCTTTGGACTTGATCAAATTGAAGTTTACAACCTTAAGTTTAGGGGATCGACTAGAAAGGCCAAAAATTGTTGGAGTATATATATCCACTAAGGGTTTTAGTCCTTTAACTTTTTAAGGATCGCCTAGAGATGTCCTTATGAATTGTTTATTTCAGTTCTTCACAATGTGATGCTCTATATGTGCAACTATTTGTTGTGCAGTTCAATTTCATCAATAACAGTTTCAACAATACCGCTATGAATTACGATATTTGGTTGCTGTTAAGGATATTGCAGTTAACATGCCTTTTCGTTTTTCAATTGTTGTTTAGCAACATGCATTGTACTGAACGACTAAATATGCAATCCGAGGCTACATAGCAACAAGGAAGAGTGTTACCTTAATGTTCTGATGATGTCTAGATATACATGTAATAAAATCTTATAGAATGGGATGGATGGAATGTTGTACTACATCATTTTTCAATTGTTGTTTATCTTCTAATATTAACTTGGTGCTTTTAGGTACATATATCATTGCCAAAGATCCACACTTCGACCCTTTCTGCGCATGGGGCAATGAGATATTCATGAACCAGCATCATGTGAGGAAACTGATAAAGATTGTTACTAAAATGGGTCAAAAGATGTCAATCGAACTATTTGTTTACACTTTATGCAAGACAACAGTGAACTGCAGGATGGTAAGTAAGAACCTTGTAGCCTTCTTTTTACTGCCCGTAATGAGTTGTGTTAGATGACAATATTTGAATCTTTTTTCTTTTGCAGTGGATCCTGAAGCAGTTTACTCAAGATTACCTCTCAAACTACATGATTGGCGGCCGGCCATCACAAGGGGTTGGCCTAGAGTCCTACATGCCTTCTGCATCCAGGAGAGCACAATAGGGTCATTCTGCTTCACCTTGTTCAGCAACTGGAATGTCTGTCGCCTCTTTCTTTACCATCTGTAATAGTACAAGTATAGAACCCTGGTACATCATTCTTTATTTCGTGCTTCTATAATTCTTAAACATATGTACCTGTGAATCGAATAATGCATTGGTTGTTTGAACCTGATGGATATGAATAAAGCTATAGCCTACTTTCAAGTTTAAATTAGGTACAATTTTAAATAGCAGCAATTAAATTAGGGAGAAATTACGTTGTGCAGGTCATTACGGCACACACGGTTGGTAAAACAAAAACGTTTGCAATATACACAATAATCCAAGAGGGTTCACAGAGAGGAAATGTGTGCAAGCATGCACATAGTTGCCGTTCGCAAAGCGTGTGTGATATTAGCCACTACCACATACGGTGCGGGAAAACTAAATGTGTGTGATTGTCTACCTATAGTACACGGTTTATAATCATGAACTCTTTGTGATGTGCCAGGCATCGTAAATCTCCCGTGCCTAGAATCTTCCTGGAAGGCTCCTGTGCCTAGAATCTGCCTGGTTTTAGGCAGAACCACAAAACTCTGACTGCGATGGCTTCAAGGACCCCCCTATCGCCCACATTGTATATAGGGACAACTGTATGCATCAAGGCTCCCTATCCCCGACGGTTTCTGGGTCGTGTGGGAAGGACACCCCTATCGCCCACACTCACTTGGCGACGGTTCCAAATGCCATCGCGGAAAGGGGTAAAAACCGTTTGTTTAGGACCGATGCGCACCAGTGAAACCTCGGAAAAATAACTTCTTTAAGATCTTAATAGAAGTGTTTTGATCAGCACTACTAGTTGGAATAGCTTCTACCCACTTAGTAACGTAATCAACAGCAACTAAAATATGTGTATACCCATTAGAAGAAGGAAAAGCTTCCATATAATCAAAGCCCCAAACGTCAAATGGTTCAATAACAAGTGAATTATTCATAGGAATTTCCTGATGCCTACTAATATTACAAATTCTTTGGCATTCATCACAAGACAAGACAAACTTATGAGCGTCCTTGAAGAGAGTAGGCCAATAAAAACCAGATTGCAATACCTTATGTGCAGTTCTATCTCCAACGTGGTGTCCTCCGTAAGACTCGGAGTGGCACTTGCGTAGGATCTGTTTCTGTTCATGCTCAGGTACACAATGTCTAATAACACCATCTACTCCTTTATAAAGGTGTGGGTCATCCCAAAAGTAATGTCTTAAATCATAGAAAAACTTTTTCTTTTGCTGGTATGTGAAACTAGGTGGTATAAATTTAGCAACAATGCAATTAGCATAATCAACATACCATGGAGTATTACAAGAAGCATTTATGACAGCTAATTGCTCATCAGGAAAGCTATATTCAATAGGAAGTGGTTCATCAAGAACATTTTCTAACCTAGACAAGTTGTCAGCAATGGGGTTCTCAGCTCCCTTTCTATCAATAATATGCAAATCAAATTCTTGTAGCAAGAGAACCCATCTAGTAAGTCTAGGTTTAACATCTTTCTTTTCCATAAGATATTTAATAGAAGCATGACCAGTGTCAACAGTCACCTTGGAATCAACAATATAAGATCTAAAGTTATCACAAGCAAAAACAACTCCTAAAAATTCCTTTTCAGTAGTAGCATAATTTCTTTGGGCACTGTCTAGAGTTTTACACATAATAGATAACATTCAATTTCTTATCAACTCTTTGTCCTAGAACAACACCAACAGCATAATCACTAGCATCACACATAATTTCAAAGGATAAATTCCAATCAGGCGGTTGAACAATAGCTGCAGAAATCAAGGCTTTCTTAAGTATTTCAAATGCTTCTAGACAATCATCATCAAAAACAAAATGAACATCTTTTTGTAAGAGATTAGTGAGAGGCCTAGAAATTTTAGAGAAGTCTTTAATAAACCTCCTATAGAAACCAGCATGACCGAGGAAACTTCTTATACTGCCGATATCTTTAGGACACGACATCTTTCCAATAGCATCTACTTTAGCTTTATCAACTTCAATACCTCTTTCAGAAATTTTATGCCCCAAGACAATACCTTCATTAACCATAAAGTGGAACTTCTCCCAATTCAAGACAAGATTAGTTTCTTCACATCTCTGCAAAACCCAATAAGGGTTGCTTAAGAAATCATCAAAAGAAGTTCCGTAAACTGAGAAATCATCCATGAAAACCTCAACAATCTTTTCACAAAAATCAGAGAATATAGCAGTCATAAATCTTTGAAAGGTAGAAGGTGCATTGCATAAACCAAAAGGCATACCTCTATAAGCGAAGGTACCGAAAGGGCAAGTAAAGTGGTCTTCTCCTGATAATCTTTTGACACAGGTATTTTAGAAAAACTAGAATAACCATCTAGAAAGCAAAAATGTGTATGTTTGATAGTCCTTCCAGCATTTGGGTAATGATCTTTTCTAGTAGCTTTATTTAATTTGCGAAAATCAATTACCATTCTATACCCTGTAACAATTCTTTGCGGGATCAATTCATTCTTATCATTAGGGACAACAGTAATACCTCCCTTCTTAGGGACACATTGAACATGACTTACCCATCTACTATCAACAATACGATAAATTATACCTGCCTCCAGAAGCTTTAATATTTCATTTCTTACCACTTCTTTCATTTTGGATTTAACCGTCGTTGGTGATCAACAACTGGTTTAACACCATGCTCCAAATTAATTTTATGCTGACATAGAGTGGGACTAATGTCCTTAAGATCATCAAGAGTATATCCATTAGTGGCACGGTGCTTCTTCAGAGTTTTCAATAATTTCTTTTCTTCATGCTTTGAAAGGTTAGCACTAATAATAATAGGATATATCTTCTTTTCATCAAGATAAGCATATTTCAAAGTATGGGGTAATTGTTTAAGCTCAAACACGTGATCACCCTTGGGTGGAGGAGGATCCCCAAGGATTTCAATAGGCAAATTGTGTTTCAAAACAGGCCCTTGATTAAAGAATATTTCATCTATTTCCCTTCTTTCTTTCATTCATTAACATATCATTTTCATGGTCTAGCAAATATTGTTCTAAAGGATCAGTAGGAGGCACGATAATGGAAGCAAGACCAATAATTTCATCCTTACTAGGCAATTCTTTGTCATGGGGTTTTCTATGAAATTTAGAGAAATTAAAATCATGAGACATATCCCCTAAACCAACAGTAACAATATCTTTCTCGCAGTCTATCTTAGCATTAACGGTATTCAAGAAAGGTGTACCAAATATAATGGGACAAAAATCATCTTGTGGGGAAGCAAGAACAAGAAAATCAGTAGGGTATTTTATTTTCCCACACAAGACTTCAACATCTCTAACAATCCCAATTGGAGAAATAGTATCTCTATTGGCAAGCTTAATGGTAACATCAATATCTTCTATCTCAGTAGGTGCAATATCATTCATAATTTCTTTATATAAAGTAAAAAAGAATTGCACTCACACTAGCACCCACATCACATAAGCCATGATAAGAATGATCTCCAATTTTAACACAAACAACAAGCATGCCAACAACATGTCTATGTTTATCTTTAATATCAGGTTTAGCAATTCTAGCAACTTCAGCATAGAAATAAATAACATGCCCTTCAATATTATCAAACAAGAGATCTTTAACCATAGCAATAATCGGTTCAACTTTAATTTTCTCAAGGGGTGTATGTGTTCTAGTATAACTCTTAATGAACCACAGTTGAAGCTTGAGCATGATCCTTTATTCTAACAGGAAAAGGTGGTTTCCCAATATAAGTAGTAGGAACAATAGGATCAACATCATAAGTAATGGTTTCTTCTTCAACTTTAATAGGTTATACTACTTTCACTTCAATGGGAGGATGATATTTAAACCACTTCTCCTTAGGGAGATCAACATGAGTAGCAAATGATTCACAGAAAGAAGCTACTATCTCAGAGTCAAGTCCATATTTAGTGCTAAAATCACGAAAAGCATCGGTACCCATAAAAGATTTAACACAATCAAACTTAAGGTTTATACCTGACTCATTACCTTCGTCGAGTTCCCAATCTTCAGAGTTGCATTTAATTCTTTCCAATAAATCCCATTTGAATTCAATATCCTTCTTCGTAAAAGAACCAGTACAAGAAGTATCGAGCATGGAGCGATCATTATGAGAAAGCCGAGCATAAATTTTTTGAATAATAATTTCTCTGGAGAGCTCATGATTGGGGCATGAATATAACATTGGCTTAAGCCTCCCCCAAGCTTGAGCGATACTTTCTCCTTCATGAGGCCAAAAATTATATATATATATATATATATATATATATATATATATAATTCCGATCACGATGAACCAGATGCATAGGATAAAACTTCTGATGAAATTCCAATTTCAATCAGTTGTAGTTCCATGATCCAATATCACCACATAGCCTATACCAAGTCAATGCCATTCCCTTCAAAGTTAAAGGGAAGACCTTCTTCTTGACAACATCCTCGGGCATACCTGCAAGCTTAAATAATCCACAAACTTCGTCCACATAGATTAGGTGCATATCAGGATGTAATGTTCCATCTCCTGCATAAGGATTAGCTGCCAGTTTCTCTATCATACCCGAAGGAATTTCATAATAAATATTTTCAGTAGGTGCAGTAGGTTGAGGAGAAACTCTTTGCTCTTCCGGTCAGGGTGAAGATACCCTGAACAAGCCCCTCAAAGGATTACTTTCCATAGTAGCAAACGACAGTAAATTTCAGCACACTATATAAATGTTTCCTTACCAAATTCCACTTACCAAAGGCGTTTCACTCCCTGGCAACGGCGCCAGAAAAGAGTCTTGATGACCCACAAGTATAGGGGATCTATCATAGTCCTTTCAATAAGTAAGAGTGTCGAACCCAATGAGGAGCAGAAGGAAATGGCAAGCGGTTTTCAGCAAGGTATTCTCTGCAAGCACTGAAATTATCGGTAACAGATAGTTGTGTGATAAGATAATTCATAACGGGTAACAAGTAACAAAAGTAACTCAGCTGCAGCAAGGTGGCTCAATCTTTTTTGTAGCAAAGGACAAGCCTGAACGAACTCTTATATAAAGCAAAGCGCTCCCGAGGACACATGGGAATTACTGTCAAGCTAGTTTTCATCATGCTCATATGATTCGCGTTCGTTACTTTGATAATTTGATATGTGGGTGGACCGGTGCTTGGGTGTTGCCCTTCCTTGGACAAGCCTCCCACTTATGATTAACCCCTCTCGCAAGCATCTGCAACTACGAAAGAAGAATTAAGATAAATCTAACCATAGCATGAAACATATGGATCCAAATCAGCCCCTTACGAAGCAACGCATAAACTAGGGTTTAAGCTTCTGTCACTCTAGCAACCCATCATCTACTTATTACTTCCCAATGCCTTCCCCTAGGCCCAAATCATGGTGAAGTGTCATGTAGTCGACGTTCACATAACACCACTAGAGGAAAGACAACATACATCTCATTAAAATATCGAACGAATACCAAATTCACATGATTACTTATAACAAGACTTCTCCCATGTCCTCGGGAACAAACGTAACTACTCACAAAGCATATTCATGTTCATAATCAGAGGAGTATTAATTATCATTAAGGATTTGAACATATGATCTTCCACCAAATAAACCAACTAGCATCAACTACAAGGAGTAATCAACACTACTAGCAACCCACAGGTACCATTCTGAGGTTTTGAGACAAAGATTGGATACAAGAGATGAACTAGGGTTTGAGAGGAGATGGTGATGGTGAAGATGTTGATGGAGATTGACCCGCTCTCGATGAGAGGATCATTGGTGATGACGATGACTTTGATTTCCCCCTCCCGGAGGGAAGTTACCCCGGCAGAATGGCTCCGGTGGAGCCCTAGATTGGTTCTACCCAAGTTCCACCTCGAGACGGCGGTGCTTCGTCCCGAAAACCTTCCTTCAGATTTTTTTCCAAGTCAAAACACATCATATAGCAGAAGATGGACGTCGGGGGCCTACTAGGTGACCCACAAGACAGGGGGGCGCGCCCTCCACCCTTGTGGATGGCAGGTGCCCCCCTCTGGTGCTTATATATTTCCAAAATATTCTCCTTGAAGTTTCAGGACTTTTGGAGTTATACAGAATAGGTCTCTAATATTTGCTCCTTTTCCAGTCCAGAATTCCAGCTGCCGGCATTCTCCCTCTTCATGTAAACGTTATAAAATAAGAGAGAATATGCATAAGTATTGTGATATAATGTGTAATAACAGCCCATAATGCAATAAATATCAATATAAAAGCATGATGCAAAATGGACGTATCATCGCGCCGCAATAATAATGACTAATGAGCCGTCAAATCGCAGGCCCAACCTTTCCCACTGTAAAGTTGCTCAGACGAAGAAACCATCATGACTTCGTTGAATTCCGCTTCTTGAAGAAAACTACTGTACCAGCAATACTGCTAGCTGCAGTAGTACTGTACTCCAACGAAGGCCTCCTTTGGTTCATAGGATAGGAATTTTATAGGAATATGAAAATCATAGGAAGTGGGACGACATGCATCTCAATTCCAATAGAGAAAGAGATGCCATTTGATGCATAGGAGACGAATTTTTCCGTTGAGTCTATGCTAATGTACTGGTAATTTGCTCTAAAAACTACAGTAGTAACTAGTACTGGTACATGCTCGTAATTAATTAAACAAACGTATGGGCGACATAGACACACACACTAACTACTAGTACTACTACTTCTCACATGCTAGCCAGACGCCGTCGTTCACCTTCCCGGCTTTGTCGGCGACACCCCACCGTGCTTGGACCTCCACCGAGTTCTCCGGAGCAGCGTGTGCGTCCTCTTCTTTCTTGCGGTGGCGGGCCTCTCTTTTCTTGAGTGCTTTCTGATACGTCTCCAATGTATCTATAATTTTTTATTGTTCCATGATATTATATTATCTGTTTTGGATGTTTAATGGGCTTTAATATGCTCTTTTATATTATTTTTGGGACTAACCTATTAACGGAAGGCCCAGTGCCAGTTTCTGTTTTTTTGCCTATTTCAGTGTTTTGCAGAAAAGGAATACAAAACGGAATCCAAACGGAATGAAACCTTCGCGATGATCTTTCTTGGAACAAAAGCAATCCAGAAGAATTGGAGTTGAAGTCTGGAACTCTGCGAGGCGGCCACGAGGCAGGAGGGCGCGCCCAGGGGGTAGGCGTGCCCCCCACCCTCGTGGGCCCTGATACGTCTCCGTCGTATCTACTTTTCCAAACACTTTTGCCCTTGTTTTGGACTCTAACATGCATGATTTGAATGGAACTAACCCGGACTGACGCTGTTTTCTGCAGAATGGCCATGGTGTTATTTATGTGCAGAAACAAAAGTTCTCCGAATGACCTGAAACTCCATGGAGATTATTTTCTAAAATAATAAAAAATACTGGCGAAAGAATCAAGGCCAGGGGGCCCACACCCTGTCCACAAGGGTGGGGGGCGCGCCTGCCCCCCCGGGCGTGCCCCCCTTCCTCGTGGGCCCCCTGGAGCTCCACCGACCTCAACTCCAACTCCATATATTCGTGTTCGGGGAGAAAAAAATCAGAGAGAAAGATTCATCGCGTTTTACGATACGGAGCCGCCGCCAAGCCCTAAACTCTCTTGGGAGGGCTGATCTAGAGTCCGTTCGGGGCTCCGGAGAGGGGAATCCGTCACCGTCGTCATCATCAACCATCCTCCATCACCAATTTCATGATGCTCACCGCCGTGCGTGAGTAATTCCATTGTAGGCTTGCTGGACGGTGATGGGTTGGATGAGATTTATCATGTAATCGAGTTAGGGTTTGATCCCTAGTATCCACTATGTTCTGAGATTGATGTTGCTATGACTTTGCTATGCTTAATGCTTGTCACTAGGGCCCGAGTGCCATTATTTCAGATCTGAACCTATTATGTTTTCATGAATATATGTGAGTTCTTGATCCTATCTTGCAAGTCTATAGTCACCTACTATGTGTTATGATCCGGCAACCCAGAAGTGACAATAATCGGGACCACTCCCGGTGATGACCATAGTTTGAGGAGTTCATGTATTCACTATGTGTTAATGCTTTGGTCCGGTACTCTATTAAAAGGAGGCCTTAATATCCCTTAGTTTCCGCTAGGACCCCGCTGCCACGGGAGGGTAGGACAAAAGATGTCATGCAAGTTCTTTTCCATAAGCACGTATGACTATATTCAGAATAAATGCCTACATTGCATTGATGAATTGGAGCTAGTTCTGTGTCACCCTATGTTATGATTGTTACATGATGAACCACATCCGACAAATTCTCCATCACCGATCCAATGCCTACGAGCTTTTCACATATTGTTCTCCGCTTATTTACTTTTCCGTTGCTGCTGTTACAATCACTACAAAACCCAAAAATATTACTTTGGCTACCGTTACCGTTACTTCCATATTACTTTGCTACTAAATACTTTGCTGCAGATACTAAGTTATCCAGGTGTGGTTGAATTGACAACTCAACTGCTAATACTTGAGAATATTCTTTGGCTCCCCTTGTGTCGAATCAATAAATTTGGGTTGAATACACTACCCTCGAAAACTGTTGCGATCCCCTATACTTGTGGGTTATCAGGCCCCACGGAGCTCCACTGTCACGACCAATTTTTCAATAAAATATTTATTGAGAGACCAATCCCTTTTACGGACCAGTAAAGAAGAATTCCTTCTCACTGGTAGACAATATCTTGGTCACAGAAGAAAAGTACCAGGAGTACTGAATATAATACAAGGTTGAGCGGGGACTGCTCAACAATTTATTACATGCACGCCGAATAAACATAACGGCGGATAGGGTGGCATAACTACTAACTCACTATAACAACGGTGGTGGAAATATCACAGCGGAGCGGGTGATATGACTCCTGCAAACTACAGCTCTTCGAGCGTCGGGGAGAAGCTCGAGGAGGTTTATTGCGGGTGGCGGAAGCGTATATAATACAAGTGACCAATATCCAGGATCGCACAGGACTGACTGGGATTCCTCTAGGCGTCGGACTAACTATCAAACTCTTCATCCAAGAGATCGCCTTCGTCAACATCTGGCCAAATCAACAAGCCAGGTGAGTACTATGAAAGTACTCGCAAGACAGTTCGGACATAAGATATAACAAATGTAAACATGGAGCATATGAACAGATTAACAAGTGCGTTCAGACATAGAGACAATAATGCATGGGAAAATGATAGAGAAGTCGGGCGGTAGTCCTCCCGAAATCCCAAAATAAATACTGGGTGCCAAACGAGGGTCTGAATGACTCCTTGAGAGGAAACTGCAAGAATAATAATGCCGCAGTCGGGCGTCGGGGCGACACCACATATAGGGCTTATAACAGAAAAATAAAAGACAGTGCGTGCCACAGTCGGACGTCTGAGCGACATCACATAAAGAGCTCATATTGAAAGTAAGAGACAAACATGCCATAGCCGGACGTCTGAGCGACATCACATAAAGGGCTTATATTGAAAGTAAGAGACAAACATGCCACAGTCGGACGTCTGAGCGACATCACATAAAGGGCTTATATTGAAAGTAAGAGACAAACATGCCACAGTCGGACGTCTGAGCGACATCACATAAAGGGCTTATATTCATAACTTAGTAGCTCATGAATTTTTGAATCATATCAAGAGAATAATCAGACATGAGACAAACAACAGGGTTAGTCCATCCACAGGAATAACGTTCAGCCAAGATTACTACTCTGGCTCACTTACCGGAAAGAAGAATATACCACGAGGTTATGACATAGACATGGATACGCTGATCACGATACTTGACCTTGGATACGATGACTCGGAAGGATTTGACTCTGCAGAGTTTGTACTTTAACCACAGCCAACAGATTTCAGTAGTCACGGGGACTAGTTCCGTTTACGGTGTTTTGGAAGAAACACATCTAACCAGTACACACCCATTCAAAAATCCGAAGCCAGGAATCACCCTCGGCAACGTTCAAGAAAAACCTTGAGACGGGGAGGCTACAACCTCGCGTAGCATGGGATCAAATTTCTATACGCGCGCTCTAAGGGGTGCCCCCCTCTCGGTCCCAACCGGAAACACCCATGCCCCCTGACCGGATGACTGGCTTTAATCCAGGGCCATGGAACCATCATCCCGGCCCCTCTATTTGGTGTGTTCACGAAAAGAGGTTACCAACTTACTAAACCGCATTCTGGCAGAAAACAAGTGGTAGCACGGAAGGGGGAAGAACGATAACGTGACTCCGTCCGCGTTAACGTCGGGGATTATCGGATGACGCAAGGATGGCATGCTACAACAGTACCACCTTACTGCCCTTCATGTCACCACATGACTAGGCCATCTCTCATCAGAGATCACAGTAACTTTGGAACACACGGGTAGTTGCCTCACAAGCAACGAGATACTCACCGATACTCATATGCCACGCACAACCTTTCACGCAAACATGCAAAACACCTATCATATCAAAGGTTCAAACATGCTTTCCTGGTTCGGAGAAGTCGGAGTCTAGCTCGGCGAAGTTCGCGGCTCCGTCACCTCTTCCGGAACCTACGGTATAGCGAAAAGGCATACTAACGTGAAAACCAATGCGTGCATAAAAGTTGTTCCAAAATTTTTCCAAATAAATCCCATAAAAAACTAGACAAAATTATAAGACTGTCAGAAAAAGAATCACTCAAAAATCACTTCTTATTAAAAAGTTATAAGGGTTTCTGTCCAGGGACTCATCTGTAATGAAACAGAGAAGTTCTAGGGGCCTAACTGAGAAAACAGAAAACGGTTCGAAGAGAAACGCGCCAGCCCACAGAGAAGACGTACTCTGCCCGAAGGCGCCAACAGAAAACGCTTCGGGGGTGAAAGAAGAGAGGCTGACGTGGGGGTCCGCATGTCAGGTTTGAAAAACCTCGCCGGCGCCCGAAGGCTGCGGAGGTCGCCGGCGTCGAACCACGGCGAGTCAGGGAGATCGGAGTGTACCAAGAGTATCAGCGTGCCCTTCTGCGTCGGTGGGTGGTGGACTTGGGTGTCGGGGAGCACCGCGTCGACGGCGACACTTTCTCCGGCGGACGGCGGCTCGGGCGATGGTTGGGAACTCCGGTGGTGTGCTGCAAACTTCGAAATGAAGTGCGGGTCAGAAGGAGGGATGCACTAGGGAGCTACTGGCAAGAGATGGGAGGCAGAGGTGCACGCACGGGAGCGAATCGAGCTGGATCCCGTGGCGGGTCGCGGCGGCCGGAGTCGAGGAAGGGGACTCCCTCGGGGCTCTTCAAGTGGCTAGGCAGGGTCTTGGTGGAGTGCAGAGGTGGTGTGGGTACTAGCTGGAGCTCGGGGCCTCTATTTATAGGCGGCTCGAGGGGGTGGCCGTGAACGGGGTTGCTCCGGCGAGCAATTACGGCGAGGCAGCGGCTTGGCAAGGAGTTTAGGTGGCCAGGCAGCATCAGTGAGGTGTACTGGTGCCGTTCCCCCGCTAGTCCTGGTCGGTCTTGGCGTAATGGCGCCGGTCCACGGTGGGGTGGCCGCACGGGCACGACGGCGGTAGAGAGCACGCTCCGCGCCCAGCGGTTCACGACGAGGGTGGCAGCGCGCACTGGGGAGTGGAAGACCACGCGGCGATCTCCGGTGGCTTGGGCGACGCTGGGTGGCGCCGTCTGCGCTGCGCCTCTCTCTGGCGGCCGCAAAGCCACCGCTGGCGTCGGTCACGGGGTGGCGCACCTCCTCCAGCTTGTCGCCGAGGAAGGGATATTGGTTTGGGGGCAAAATTCAAAATAGAAAGGGTAGCTCCTTTGTAAATCTCCAAGAGCTAGAATAGAAGGCAGAAATTGTTTTGATAAGAAATAAATGGGAAAAATTTTATGGAGAGGTCCAACTTGCTGGATTTGGAGTAAATCATGATCCAAAGATGAGGAAAGGTTTATGAGAGTGGATTTGCACTAAGGTCATGGCAAGAGAGATTTGTTGAAAGGGACAAAGAATCATTCCAAAAGCCATAGGGCAATTTCAAAGGAATTTTCAAAAGGTATTTTTCCCAAGTGAAAAGCATTTTGGTTTGAGTCCAAAATAAAAAGAAAGAACCTCCAAGACCAAAATCAAGTCTTGGGTGAATCCAAATAAAACCCTTGCCATAAAAAAAATATTTTGAAAGGGAGGGTTCTTTTGAAGAAAAATTTAAAACACGTCCCTCAAGTCAAATAAATTTTTTGAAAAGGCCAAATAAAATTTTGGGTGTCACAACACCTACAACCATAGGAATAATCTCGTCCTCGAGATTTTAGCTGATCCTCGAATATATATGGATATTCTGCCTGAAGAAAATCTTCCCTTTCCCATGTAGCTTCATCCTCAGTGTGGTTGCTCCACTGAACTTTGAAAAACTTAGTTGTTTTCTGTCGGGTCCTCCGTTCAGACACTTCCAGTATCTTTACTGGCCTCTCTCTGTAGGTGATGTCTAGTTGTACATCAATGCTCTCATGAGATACATGCTTCTCCGGGTTACTTACACATCTTCTCAATTGTGAGACGTGGAATACGTCATGGACGTCTGACTGCTCCTTGGGTAGGTCTAGTTGGTAGGCTACCGTGCCTCTTCGTGCAATTATACAGAATGGTCCAATAAATCTTGGGGCTAGCTTCCCCTTAATTTTGAACCATTGCAGGCCCCTCATAGGAGACACTCGTAGGTATACGGAATCACCGGGATCAAAGCTGACCTCACGATGTTTTTGATCGTAGTAGCTCTTTTGTCGGCTCTGTGCTGTCTTGAGTCTGTCCCTGATCTGTTTAACTTTCTCCTCGGCCTCCTTGAGCATGTCTGGGCCGAAGATACGACTGTCACCTGTTTCTGACCAATTCAGTGGGGTACGACACCTCCGTCCATACAATGCTTCAAAGGGTGCCATTTGCAAGCTGGTTTGGTAACTGTTGTTGTAAGCAAACTCGGCATACGGCAAACTCTCTTCCCAACTGGATCCATAGGTGAGCACACAGGCTCTCAGCATATCCTCTAGGATTTGGTTCACACGTTCCGTTTGTCCATCGGTCTGAGGGTGGTACGCTGTACTGAAAGCTAGCTGCATGCCTAGAGCTTGTTGCAGGTGATCCCAAAATTTGGAGACAAATTGGGTGCCTCGGTCGGATATTATAGTCTTTGGGACTCCATGCAAACAAACTATACGAGAGAGATAAAGCTTGGCCAGCCTTTGTGTGGAGTAGGTAGTCTCCACAGGAATGAAATGAGCAACCTTGGTTAGTCGGTCTGTGATGACCCATATGGCGTCATTTCCGCGTTGGGATCGAGGTAGTCCGACAATGAAGTCCATTCCTATTTCATCCCATTTCCACTCCGGTATCCTGTTTGGCTGGAGTAGCCCTACTGGCTTTTGATGCTCGGCCTTGATGCGCTGACATGAATCGCAACAAGCAATAAATGTGGCTATATCCCTTTTCATACCGTGCCACCAAAATCTTTCCTGAATGTCCTTGTACATTTTGGTTCCTCCAGGGTGGATCGAGTATGGAGCGGTGTGGCTTTCGGTTAGGATTTCTTGCTTGAGTTCCTCAATGTTAGGTACGCAAAGTCTGTCTCCGTACCATAATATTCCTTCACTGTCTGTGACGAACTCTGAAGCCTTACCAAGGTTCATTTTCTTTCTTATACCTTCGATGCTGGGATGTCCCTGTTGAGCCTTCTTAATACTTTCCACTAGGGTGGGTTTTATCTCCAGATTTGATATGGTGCCCTCAGAGACTAACACCATGTTGAGCCTAGCGAACTCTTGCTGAAACTCAGGTCTCAAGTTTTGTGGACCGTTGTTGTCCGGGCTGGGGTTTCGACTAAGGGCATCGGCCACTACATTTGCTTTCCCTGGTTGGTAGTGAATACCGACATCATAGTCCTTGACCAATTCCAACCAGCGTCGTTGGCGTAAGTTTAGCTCTGGTTGAGTGAAAATATATTTAAGGCTCTTATGGTCCATATATATTTCACAGCGATTTCCCAACAGAAAGTGCCTCCACTCCTTGAGTGCATGTATGACTGCTGCTAGCTCCAAGTCATGTGTTGGGTAATTTTCCTCATGTTTTCGCAACTGCCTGGAGGCATACGCGACAACTTTGCCATCCTGCATTAGTACACACCCGAGACCCTTTCGGGAGGCGTCACAATACACTTCAAAACTCTTGTGTATGTCTGGCACAGTTAAGACCGGTGCGGTTGTTAGTTTCTTCTTGATTTCTTGGAAGCTTTTCTCGCATGCTTCCGTCCATACAAATTTCTTGTCTTTCTTGAGCAACTCTGTTATTGGTTTTGCCACAGTGGAGAATCCTTCAATAAATCTTCTGTAATATCCGGCCATTCCCAGGAAACTCCGCACATCTGTCACGTTGGCGGGTGGCTTCCAGTCAAGTATGGCTTTGACTTTCTCTGGGTCTACGGCCACGCCTTCTTGGTTTAATATGTGGCCTAGGAAACCAACTTGTCTTAGCCAAAATTCACACTTGCTAAATTTGGCATACAACTGATGTTTCCTCAATTCTCCCAAAACAATTCTGAGATGCTCAGCATGCTCTTCCGGTGTCCTTGAGTAAACTAGAATATCGTCAATGAACACCACAACAAATTTGTCCATGAATTTCAAACACTTTGTTCATGAGGTGGACGAAATATGCGGGGGCGTTCGTTAGTCCAAAAGGCATCACTGTGAACTCATATAACCCATATCTGGAAGTGAATGCTGTCTTGGGGATATCTTCTGTCCGTACTTTCAATTGGTGATATCCCAATCTCAAATCAATTTTTGAGAACACCTTGGCTTGTGCGAGCTGGTCAAACAAATCATTTATCCGTGGCATCGGATATTTGTTTTTGATGGTGACCATATTGAGAGCTCGATAGTCTATACACAGTCTCAGGGTCCCATCCTTTTTCTTGGCGAATAATACTGGCGAACCCCATGGTGAGGAGCTGGCTCGAATAAATCCTTTGTCCAATAATTCCTTTATCTGCTTCTTCAACTCCACCAATTCTGAGGGTGCCATTCTATAAGGTTTCTTATAGATGGGAGCGGTGCCAGGTGCTAGTTCGATGCTGAACTCTATCTCTCGGTCTGGTGGCATGCCTGGTAGCTCTTCAGGAAATACGTCAGGGAACTTGCATACCACTGGAACTTTTCTCAGTTCTGAAATGTCCACTTTGTCTAGCTTTGGTTGCCGTGACCGTGGCCTTTCTCGTGCTGTAACCTTTATTGTCTTGCCGTGATGGTGAGTGAGAATCACGGTCCGATTGAAACAGTCAATGAATCCTTTGTTGGTGGTCAACCAGTCCATCCCTAAAATGACATCCAGTCCTTTATTTTCCAACACGATGAGATTTGCTTGGAACTGTAGTCCTTCGAATTCAATGATCACTCCTTGGCAGTAACTCTGAGCGATTTGCTTATTTCCGGGGGACTTGATGATCATAGATTTTTCCAAGGGAAGTATCGGAAAACCATGTTGCAAAACAAAACTCTTCGAAACGAACGAATGGGAAGCTCCAGAATCAAACAAAACCGTGGCAGGTACTGTGTTGACAGGGAACGTACCGAGCACGATGTCTGGGGCATTCTGTGCCTCTTCCCTGGTCACATGGTTCAGGTGACCCTTCATGTGGTTGTTGTTGGGATTGAAATTGTTGCGCTTGGGGGCTGGATTGTTTCCACCATTGTTCGGCTTGGGGGCCGAGTTCCTCGGTTTTGGGCACTGTTTAGCATAGTGCCCTTCTTCTCCACAAGCATAGCATGTGACCCCTAGATGGTACGTGAACTCCTTGTCCCTGGCATGAAACTGTCAGACGGGCCTTAGATCAGCAGTCGTGGATTTCCTTGCTCCTGTCCTTGGAACCTCAGTCTTGCTTCGGTTGTTGCGAGCAAGGGTCACCTTGTCCGTTTTCCGCTTACGGATATCCTCCAGGCTGCGGCGCTCATTCTCCAAGGTAATGGCCTTGTCAACCAGAGTTTTAAAATCCGGGAAAGTGTGTACCACCAGTTGGCATCTTAGAGCTGGTGCCAGGCCGTCCAGGAATTTTTCCATCTTCTTGTTCTCTGTCATGTGCTCGTCATAGGCATAACGAGATAGCTGGGTAAACTGACCGTTGTATTCTATCACTGACATGCCTCTTTGCTTGAGATCGTCAAATTCTCTCTTCTTGATTTTTATGATGCTCCTGGGGATGTGTGCCCCACGAAAGCCTTCCTTGAACTCTTCCCAGGTGATGTTGTGTTCACGGGGATCCATGTGTAGGAAGTTTTCCCACCATGCTGCAGCTGCTCTAGTAAGGTAGTGTGGTGCATAAAGCACCTTCTCATGATCTGAACACTGAGCAATAATCAGCTTCCTTTCGATGTCACGAAGCCAATCATCGGCTTCTAGCGGCCTATCGGTGTGAGCAAACATTGAAGGGCGAGTCTTCTGTAACTCAGATAACTTGGAATGTGGTTGATATGGTTCACGGTGGTTTCCCATATTGATGACGTGATTCATCATCTCTTGGTGTTGTTGCTGGCTTTGTTCGAAGAGACGGCATACTTGAGACAGGGCTGCTTCGCTGTCCTGTTGACTGGACTGACCCTGAGTGAAGTTGTTGCTAGTCTGTGTCCCATAAACTTCTTCTGGCTGATTGGGCATGGAACGAGTCCACGGACGAGACATTTTTCCAGTCTGGGGTATTATTTTGCAAAACTCATGAGAAGAACTGTGCGGCACAAGGAAAATCTTGCAAAGGCAAAAAAAACTTAAAAGACCTCAAGATTTTTCAAGAAAGCATAAACAATTTTGCATGGAGGCGAACTGCTTAACCCAAATCTTACACGCGAAAAGCAAACACACGATACAGCACTCAGGACGTGCGTACACAATCCTGACATGTTATTTAGACTAGCATACTCCTCCGGAAAGCAGTGAACACACTAATACAAACCAGCGTACAGATAAAACACATCATACAAGCAGACATAACGCGCGGCTACTCGGCGCTCTCAGTCAGAGATGGTGACGATGTCCTTTCCCTTGCCGAGGGCAAGACTCAGCGGTGCAGGAGATTCAACCTCCACCTCCTCTCTAGCAGGTTCCTGGCGCGTAGCACTGCGCTGTGGTGATGGTGCGGGGGCGACAGGCGGCAGTGCGGGTGCGGCAGGCGGTGCAGCTCTGACTGGAGTAGGAGCGATGACTCGGTCGAACTCCTCAGTGGTAGGCAGACAGCGAGCAGTGGCCAAAATGGCCGGTGCATAAGATGCTGAGGATGAGACGAATGTCAGAGGCGGTGTCGTGTGAAGAAGCTCCTTCCTGCAGGCAGGACCGCCCCGAACTAAGTCCATCCGGGCAGCCACAAGATCGTCCACGAGGTTGTCGAAAGAATCGTCCAGAGCCTTGAGATACTCCACAACCATCTCGATGGCTTCATCTCGCTCTCCCCGATGGCAGGCGAAAGCATAGTGACAAGTGTACGGCACATGGCATGGGAGGTAGCGGTAGCGACGAGTCTTCATCATAGGAAGGATATCCCGAAGGCGAGCTATCGCCTCACGGGCAGCCATCTGCATGGCATGCCTCTCCGTAGGCATGGCCCTTCCCACAAAACGGAAGTGGCGAGACGCAGAACGTCCTCCCTTGAATTGCACCACGGCTTGGTGCATAGACACGTCGTCGCTGAGGTTGTGCTGGTAAATCATGAACTCCGGGCGAGTCGCTAGCCCTATCGCGTGCTTGGTGATGGAGACGAGGAGTTTGACAAACCCCTCGGGCACGTTCGTGAACACTCGAGTCTCGCAGTTGCTGCCAGCCATCTACAAAAGTAGGCAAAAGTTCTGAGTAGTCATGTCATAAATTTGTGATGACCAACAGAAAATAGCTACAATTGCAAAATGCTGAAAAAGCACAAAAGACGCTAATAACCGATTAGCGATCACACCTAGTGGCTTCCTACAGTCAGCCTGGCTCTGATACCAAGCTTGTCACGACCGGTTTTTCAATAAAATATTTACTGAGAGACCAATCCCTTTTACGGACCAATAAATAAGAATTCCTTCTCACTGGTAGACAATATCTTGGTCACAGAAGAAAAGTACCAGGAGTACTGAATATAATACAAGGTTGAGCGGGGACTGCTCAACAATTTATTACATGCACGCCGAATAAACATAACGGCGGATAGGGTGGCATAACTACTAACTCACGATAACAACGGTGGTGGAAATATCACAGCGGAGCGGGTGATATGACTCCTGCAAACTACAGCTCTTCGAGCGTCAGGGAGAAGCTCGAGGAGGTCTATTGCGGGTGGCGGAAGCGTATATAATACAAGTGACCAATATCCAAGATCGCACAGGACTGACTGGGATTCCTCTAGGCGTCGGACTCACTATCAAACTCTTCATCCAAGAGATTGCCTTCGTCAACATCTGGCCAAATCAACAAGCCAGGTGAGTACTATGAAAGTACTCGCAAGACAGTTCGGACATAAGATATAACAAATGTAAACATGGAGCATATGAACATATTAACAAGTGCGTTCAGACATAGAGACAATAATGCATGGGAAAATGACAGAGAAGTCGGGCGGTAGTCCTCCCGAAATCCCAAAATAAATACTAGGTGCCAAACGAGGGTCTGAATGACTCCTCGAGAGGAAACTGCAAGAATAATAATGCCGCAGTCGGGCGTCGGGGCGACACCACATAAAGGGCTTATAACAGAAAAATAAAAGACAGTGCGTGCCACAGTCGGACGTCTGAGCGACATCACATAAAGGGCTCATATTGAAAGTAAGAGACAAACATGCCACAGTCGGACGTCTGAGCGACATCACATAAAGGGCTTATATTGAAAGTAAGAGACAAACATGCCACAGTCGGACGTCTGAGCGACATCACATAAAGGGCTTATATTGAAAGTAAGAGACAAACATGCCACAGTCGGACGTCTGAGCGACATCACAAAAAGGGCTTATATTCATAACTTAGTAGCTCATGAATTTTTGAATCATATCAAGAGAATAATCAGACATGAGACAAACAACAGGGTTAGTCCATCCACAGGAATAACGTTCAGCCAAGATTACTACTCTGGCTCACTTACCGGAAAGAAGAATATACCACGAGGTTATGACATAGACATGGATACGCTGATCACGATACTTGACCTTGGATACGATGACTCGGAAGGATTTGACTCTGCAGAGTTTGTACTTTAACCACAGCCAACGGATTTCAGTAGTCACGGGGACTAGTTCCGTTTACGGTGTTTTGGAAGAAACACATCTAACCAGTACACACCCATTCAACAATCCGAAGCCAGGAATCACCCTCGGCAACGTTCAAGAAAAACCTTGAGACGGGGAGGCTACAACCTCGCGTAGCATGGGATCAAATTTCTATACGCGCGCTCTAAGTGGTGCCCCCCTCTCGGTCCCAACCGGAAACACCCATGCCCCCTGACCGGATGACTGGCTTTAATCCAGGGCCATGGAACCATCATCCCGGCCCCTCTGTTTGGTGTGTACACGGAAAGAGGTTACTAACTTACTAAACCGCATTCTGGCAGACAACAAGTGGTAGCACGGAAGGGGGAAGAACGATAACGTGACTCCATCCGCGTTAACGTCGGGGATTATCGGATGACGCAAGGCTGGCATGCTACAACAGTACCACCTTACTACCGTTCATGTCACCACATGACTAGGCCATCTCTCATCAGAGATCACAGTAACTTTGGAACACACGGGTAGTTGCCTCACAAGCAACGAGATACTCACCGATACTCATATGCCACACACAACCTTTCACGCAAACATGCAAAACACCTATCATATCACAGTTTCAAACATGCTTGCCTGGTTCGGAGAAGTCGGAGTCTAGCTCGGCGAAGTTCGCGGCTCCGTCACCTCTTCCGGAACCTACGGTATAGCGAAAAGGCATACTAACGTGAAAACCAACGCGTGCATAAAAGTTGTTCCAAAAAATTTCCAAATAAATCCCATAAAAAACTAGACAAAATTATAAGACTGTCAGAAAAAGAGTCACTCAAAAATCACTTTTTATTAAAAAGTTATAAGGGTTTCTGTCCAGGGACTCATCTGTAATGAAACAGAGAAGTTCCAGGGGCCTAACTGAGAAAACAGAAAACGGTTCGAAGAGAAACGCGCCAGCCCACAGAGAAGACGTACTCTGCCCGAAGGCGCCAACAGAAAACGCTTCGGGGGTGAAAGAAGAGAGGCTGACGTGGGGGTCCACATGTCAGGTTTGAAAAACCTCGCCGGCGCCCGAAGGCTGCGGAGGTCGCCAGCGTCGAACCACGGCGAGTCAGGGAGATCGGAGTGTACCAAGAGTATTAGCGTGCCCTTCCGCGTCGGTGGGTGGTGGACTTGGGCGTCGGGGAGCTCCGCGTCAACGGCGACACTTTCTCCGGCGGACGGCGGCTCGGGCGATGGTGGGGAACTCCGGTGGTGTGCTGCAAACTTCGAAATGAAGTGCGGGTCAGAAGGAGGGATGCACTAGGGAGCTACTGGCAAGAGATGGGAGGCAGAGGTGCACGCACGGGAGCGAATCGAGCTGGATCCCGTGGCGGGTCGCGGCGGCCGGAGTCGAGGAAGGGGACTCCCTCGGGGCTCTTCAAGTGGCTAGGCAGGGTCTTGGTGGAGTGCAGAGGTGGTGTGGGTACTAGCTGGAGCTCGGGGCCTCTATTTATAGGCGGCTCGAGGGGGTGGCAAGCATCCAGGCGCTCGTGCGGTGCAGAGGACAAGGGGGAGGGGACAGGAAACACGGTGACGCCGGGCACTGGCGAGATCGACATTAGACACTGAAGAAAACGACAGTGATTCAGACACTGTTACCTGAATTTGACTGAACCTTATAGAAACAGTGTCCAGTAGGTGTTCGACGAAATGATTTGGTATGAAGAAAATTTTTCCTGGGGTTGGGACTTGGTGAGGTGACCTCTCAATGCACCCAGAGGCTGCCTGATTTTTCTCAGAATTTTTGGAGAAAGATTTGAATGAATTTCATCAAATTTGGCAAATCTGGTCCAAACTTGCAGCAAGTATAGTTTGAAAAGTTTGAACTGAAGGCCAGTGGATCTTCATGGATCTTGGTTGAGGGTTCAAAGTACTAGGAAGGGATATTGGTTTGGGGGCAAAATTCAAAATAGAAAGGGTAGCTCCTTTGTAAATCTCCAAGAGCTAGAATAGAAGGCAGAAATTGTTTTGATAAGAAATAAATGGGAAAAATTTTATGGAGAGGTCCAACTTGCTGGATTTGGAGTAAATCATGATCCAAAGATGAGGAAAGGTTTATGAGAGTGGATTTGCACTAAGGTCATGGCAAGAGAGATTTGTTGAAAGGGACAAAGAATCATTCCAAAAGCCATAGGGCAATTTCAAAGGAATTTTCAAAAGGCATTTTTCCCAAGTGAAAAGCATTTTGGTTTGAGTCCAAAATAAAAAGAAAGAATCTCCAAGACCAAAATCAAGTCTTGGGTGAATCCAAATAAAACCCTTGCCATTAAAAAAAATATTTTGAAAGGGAGGGTTCTTTTGAAGAAAATTTTAAAACACGTCCCTCAAGTCAAATAAATTTTTTGACAAGGCCAAATAAAATTTTGGGTGTCACAACACCTACCCCCTTAGGAATAATCTCGTCCTTGAGATTTTAGCTGATCCTCGAATATATATGGATATTCTCCCTGAAGAAAATCTTCCCTTTCCCATGTAGCTTCATCCTCAGTGTGGTTGCTCCACTGAACTTTGAAAAACTTAAAACACCTCCCTCGAGTCAAATAAAATTTTTGAAAAGGCCAAATAAAATTTTGGGTGTCACATCCACCGACATACTTCTTTCGCCTATATATACTATTATACCCTAAAAACATCATGGGGAGCCACGAAACCCCTTTTCCACAGCCGCAACCTTCTGTACCCGTGAGATCCCATCTTGGGGCTTTTTCCGGCGATCTGCCGGAGGGGGAATCGATCACTGAGGGCTTCTACATCAACACCATAGCCTGTCCGATGATGTGTGAGTAGTTTACCACAGACCTTCGGGTCCATCGTTATTAGCTAGATGGCTTCTTCTCTCTCTCTATCTTTGGTTCTCAATACAAAGTTCTCCTCGATGTTCTTGGAGATCCATTTGATGTAATACTCTTTTGCGGTGTGTTTGCCGAGATCCGACGAATTGTGGATTTATGATCAAGTTTATCTATGAATAATATTTGGTTCTTCTCTGAATTCTTATATGCATGATTTGATATCTTCGCGAGTCTCTTCGAATTATCGGTTTAGTTTGCCCTACTAGATTGATCTTTCTTGCAATGGGAGAAGTGTGTAGCTTTGGGTTCAATCTTGCGGTGTCCTTTCCCAGTGACAGTAGAGGCGGCAAGGCACGTATTGTATTGTTGCCATCGAGGATAAAAAGATGGGGTATATATCATTTTGCTTGATTTTATCCCTCTACATCATGTCATCTTGCCTAATGCGTTACTCTGTTCTTATGAACTTAATACTCTAGGTGCATGCTGGATAGTGGTCGATGTGTGGAGTAATAGTAGTAGATGCAGAATCGTTTCGCTCTACTTGACACAGACGTGATGCCTATATTCATGATCATGCCTAGATATTGTCATAATTATGCGCTTTTCTATCAATTGCTTGGCAGTAATTTGTTCACCCACCGTAATATATGCTATCTTGAGAGAAGCCACTAGTGAAACCTATGCCCCCCGGGTCTCTTTCTTATTATATTGCATCTCTTTTATTTACATCACATCTCGTTTACTATTTTTTCATCTTTACTTTTCAATCTATACAACAAAAATACCAAAAATATTTATCTTACTATCTTTATCAGATCTCACTTTTGCGAGTGACCATGAAGGGATTGACAACCCCTTTATCGCGTTGGTTGCGAGGTTCTTGATTGTTTGTGCAGGTACTAGGTGACTTGCGTGTTATCTCATACTGGATTGATACCTTAGTTCTCAAAAACTTAGGGAAATACTTACACTACTTTGCTGCATCACCCTTTCCTCTTCAAGGGAATACCAACGCATGCTCAAGAGGTAGCAAGAAGGATTTCTGGCGCCATTGCCGGGGAGGTTTACGCCAAGTCAAGTCAAGATTTGATCTCCCGTCAACTTGCCAATTTCTAGCGCTGTTGCCGGGGAGATCTACGCCAAGTAAAAACATACCAAGTACCCATCATAAACTCTTCTCCCTCGCATTACATTATTTGCCATTCGCCTCTCGTTTTCCTCTCCCCCACTTCTAAAATGATTTTCGAAAACCTTTGCCTTTCCTTCGCCTTTTTCCCGGATGTCTTTTTGTTTGTGTTTCCATGGGCCTTCTATTTGCTTGCATCTTTGCTTGCTAAAAATCTATTGATATGTATCCACTTAAAGTGTTCTACTTGGATCATCTTCGATCTATATGTGCTCGTGCTGAAACCCCAACTAGTTTAGTTGTGGGAAAATCTTTAGACGAGCATGCTCATTTTGTGCATCATCGTTTGTCTGAAAAGGGGAAGCTCTTATGGTATCAAATAAATAGTTTGCTATGCTATGCTTGAAATCTTTGTGAAATTTATGATTTTACTTGTTGCTCTAAGAACCCTAAAAACACCTTCCCTACATATGTGAGTTTAATGATAATGAAATCTTATCTTCTTATGAAAAGGGTATTTATAGTTACTATTCTATCGACCAAATTGAAGAATTTATTGTTTTTAAGGGTGCTCATGAAGTTGCTTCTTTGATTGAAAAGTATGATATTACTCTCTACAAATCTGAAAATTCCGACATACTTAAATATTGCTATGAAAACTATGCTCATAATGCCTATGTTAAGGAATTTATTGAGAGAATGACCGTTGCTTTGGAAGAAAATAATGATATGCATGAATCTATAGATAATTATGATTCCGATGATTTGATTGAAATATCCCTTGATGAACATGATGCTTGCTATTCTTATGGCCATGATGCCAATATTTATGGAGATGAATTTGCTATAGTTCCTTATGTTAAACATGAGATTATTGCTATTGCACCCATACTTGATAGTTCCTTGAATAAAAAGCATGATTGTAATGATTTTACTATAAATTCTCTTGATGTCAATTGTGCTAATAATATGCAAAACCCTAAGCTTGGGTATGCTAGTTTTGCTATGTCTACTACTTGTTGCAATGATCATGATTGGGGTGATTCTTCTTATGATCTTCAAAATTTATTTAAGCCCCATGATGAATATGAGATTGATAATAGTGTTTGCAATAATATTTAAAGTGGGTTTGGAAGAGTGTCAACTTTAGATCCCACATATTTGGAGAATGTTCAATCTTATGGTATTTTTGATCAAAGTTGGTTTGGAGAGGTCATGACTTTAGTTAATGATAATCCCACTATTTTGGAAGAGTGTCAACTTCGCATGCATGTGGATCGTGTTGAGAATATGTTATGTGATAAATATTTTGTTGAATTTGCCTATGATCCTACATGTAATTATTATGAGAGAGGAAAATATGGTTGTAGAAATTTTTATCTTACTAAATTACCTCTCGTCATGTTGAGATTGCTATCGTCTCTTTCTTCTTGCTTGCATATGCTAATTTTTGCTTGCTATGATAATTTGTTTGCTTATAAAATACCTACGCATAGGAAGTATGTTAGACTTAGATGTGTTTATCATGTGTTCTATAATGCTCTCTTTGTGCTTTAATTCTTGTCTTTGATGTGAGCATCATTAAAATTATCAATGCCTAGCTAGGGGCGTTAAACAATAGCGCTTGGTTGGAGGCAACCCAATTTTATTTTTGTTCTTTGCTTTTTGTTCCTGTTTAGTAATAAATAATTCATCTATCCTCTGGTTAGATGTGGTTTTATGTTTTAATTGGTGTTTGTGCCAAGTAGAACCTTTCGGAAGCCATGGGTGAAGTCTTTGCAATCTTGCTGTAAAAAACAGAAACTTTTGCGCTCACGAGATTAGATGCAATTTTTTACCGGAGAGAGATTTTAGGTTTACTCTTTTTGCATATGATTAATAGACAAATTCCTCACGTCCACCAATTTATTTCAGAATTTTTGTAGTTCCAGAAGTATTCGTTTCATACAGATTTCTACAGATTGTTCTGTTTTGACAGATTCTGTTTTTCGTGTGTTGTTTGCTTATTTTAATGAATCTATGAGTAGTAACAGGGGGTATGAACCATAGAGAAGTTGGAATACAGTAGGTTTAACACCAATATAAATAAAGAATGAGTTCATTACATTACTTTAAAGTGGTGGTTTGTTTTCTTATACTAACGGAGCTCATGAGATTTTCTGTTAAGTTTTGTGTTGTGAAGTTTTCAAGTTTTTGGGTAAAGATTTGATGGATTTTGGAATAAGGAGTGGCAAGAGCCTAAGCTTGGGGATGCCCAAGGCACCCCAAGTTAAAATTCAAGGACAACCAAAAGCCTAAGCTTGGGGATGCCCCGGAAGGCATCCCCTCTTTCGTCTTCGTCTATCGGTAACTTTACTTGAGGCTATATTTTTATTCACCACATGATATGTGTTTTGCTTGGAGCGTCTTGTATGATTTGAGTCTTTGATTTTTAGTTTACCACAATCATCCTTTACCACAATATGGATTTCGCAAAAAAGAAGATTCTTGGAATGAAAATATAGTAGCATCACTGATTCGCCCACCTTTCCTTCATCGGTATAGAAGAAAAATGGCTGAAGTGAGTAGCCTGCAGTAAGGTTTTCTTCAAGGGCTTCAACGAGCGTTCCAGTGAAATGATGGTTGCTTCATCCAGTCCAACTTCGAGGCCACTTTACCACTACTGGTAAAGGTGTGGGTTTTGTGATATGACGGGTCATGACGGCCACACTGGGGTGACTGGTGAGTCTCGGCTATAGCACCTCGATGTGATTTGGTGGATGGCACGCAGGCCCGGATGCTTGATGTCCCGCATGTAATAGAGCGGCTAGTCATATACAGTAGTAGTTTGGATGACAGACGAGGAGCTCTGTCCTGGTTTATTGGTCCCTATGACAATCTGTGCTAAATTTTGACTATAAATTTAACTAACCAAATGTTCATGCATGTCGCAAAAAATTACATCATTGAAAACTATGTTCAAATACGAGTCCAAGAATATAATTTTTGTTAACATGCACCAACATTTTGTCAGTTAAATATTTGGTCAAAATTTAGCACAAATTACAAAGGGGCCCCATAAAGATTGTAGTCTCACATTTTGTTTTGAGGATACTCCCACATAGAAAATATAAATAATAATGCATGTTGGTGCAGCCCACGTTTCTGATAATTTTAGCCGTGGGCTTGTTCACAATTTTTATGAGGCGACGGTTGTTCACTTAATGGAGGGTCTAGTACCAGACTTGAACGATACAAAGTGGGACCTGGCATACCGTAGTACCACTTGGAATAAGCGGGTAGCTATCTCAAAAAACAACCAACAACTCAAAAAAACGATGACCTGACACGTACACAATTTCAAACGTTGTTTTGATGGAGTGAAAAAAGAAAACTACCCCACTATACACATATACATAGGACGGAGCCTCCACACTTGCTTGCTAGGGTTGCTCTATTCACACACTCTCATCCTCTCGAGATCTAAACAAGATAGCGGTGGTAACACTATCTTTCTATCCTCACCGCTGGTTACAGATCTGGACATATTCCCCTCCGCCGGTGAAGGGGAGGAGGGGTAGTGTTTAGGCCATCGCCGATAGCGAGGGAGGAGGCCCACTGCCGGCCGCACCGTTATCTCTAGCTGAGCGCCGGCGCGGGAGGTCCTCCGATCCCTTCGTCGCTGACCTAGTGTGGGCGGATCTGGCCTCCCGCCGCCCACCTATCCACATCCCAACGATCTTCAGGTATATCTTCCTTTGAAACCGGCCTAGCTCTACTTCCCTATCTCACTATGTCGCTGCATGTGCATCATTTTCTACCTCTCAGCCCCCCTCGTAGCTGGGCTCAATCGGATGGTCCAACGTCACCTAATTATTTCTCTATTGTTAGAGGTAAAGCTTCTTCATGGAGTAGACTCTTGTACTTGGTTCAAACAAGAAATAAAGGGGGGAAATTTAGTATGTATACCAGACTTGATACAAACAGGAAATAAAGGGGGTGAAAGTAGTACAAACTGGTCATCCAACCGGTCTCTTGGTCGAAAAGGAAAATATAGGGGAAATATTGTACACAGTGGTATGACTAGGACTAGATTTGCTATCCACACATAGGAGTAGGTGGCTAGAGTGAACAAAAATGGGACCAACCCAGATATGTTTCTTGGATGTTTGTTTCTCGGGGCAACAAACTCTTAATCACCACTTTATGCCCCGGTTTAGGTACATGGTGTTGGACTGCTAGTGCACCTACTGTCCCATGCCCTTATAGAAAATATTTAGCTGTTCTTAATCTAACGCCCCTGGTAAAATGAAGCCATGCCACTGTTATAAGCCATGACAAGTTTAACCAATTGTTTTTGCCAGTAATTGTTTGAGACTCTGATTGTTTCCTGTGTAGGTTTTTGTGCAAACAGGGATATCCATTTCACCTCGTTGCTATTGCGACCTTTTGGTGCACTGCACAAAACACTTCTTAAAAGAAGTGACTTTTGTGTTGTCTAACTGGAATGTCAGAATGGAATCGTTAGTTCATTTCGGTGGAACTGCACAAAGGGAGATCTGTGTTCCAATCTTCATCCTCCATATTAGCACCATAACATTCCTTTAGGTAAGAATGATATTTAATGCATGTGTTGACTTCTATTTTGCGACTGCCATGAGAAAATAATGCTATTGTTTACTAGTACACTTGTACTCCCTCACTGACAAAACCAATTCTAAAATAGAAGGCCAAGCATGTACTTGGTTTCACCAACTGGTGAGGAGAAAGAGAAAGAGAGCATGAAGAGGAATACGAAGAAGAAGAAGAAGAAGGACGAGGAGGAGGAGGAAATGAAGTAGATCACACGATGGTACTATCCTATGTTATCCTGACATCTTGCTAGTGGTATTGTATTGCTGTGTTGCTACTAGTCTTAATTTACTTGGAAGACTAGTAAGATGCCCGTGCGTTGCACGTAACATCAAGATGCATTTGTATGAGTAGTTTATCTTGTGAGAGAAAAGGATGAACGAGGGAAGGCCTTATTTGCAAATGTGGAGAGGGGTGTGGGTATCTTTTTGCAAAATTGCCATAGTTTCCTTCCTATTCGTCAGATATAAATTGGACGGCCTATATTGCAGGATGGCAGGCACACCATCATCACCAACTCAATTTTTATAAGAGTAGAGTAGAGATAGATAGAGAAATGCATTAGAGTAGTACTTGGCTTGACGACACATCATACTAATTAACTAGATTCTGGATGCATGTGTGACCCAGCTCTACACGATCAACAGTGCTAAGGTGATCTTGCTGAAGCCGAGGCCTCAGTCGAGGCCATTCAAGGGCTCCGACAATGTCTCCCTTATATGTGAGATGATCATCCAGGAGCCCTTCCACTTCTGCTGTCTCTCCTGCAAGGTCACTTAATTAATTAGGAGTACTTAAGTAGCCCTAATTTATTAGTGCCTAATTTCCCTATCAGAGTTAAAAAAATCTTTAGTAGCACCCTATGCTTAATCATGTACGTGTGTATGTGTGTCTGTGGAGGTGAATTATGTGGTGGAGCAGGGAGGGAATCTTGGTAGTGTCATGACATAATAATGCTATTGTTTTGCATGTCAATTTATTGCCATTGGTTCAGTGAGGCAATGTTTTGCGTATTGTCCATCATGAATTTGATGCTACTGGTAAAGTAATATGCTAATGTCTGTCTATCCTTTCTCGCTAAGATAATGAAGGTTTCACCTTGTTCCTACTTGTGCAAATAGGGATCATGTTGTGCCAATCGTACATTTTAGTGGAACTGCACAAGAGAATATAATGAACTGTATCCCAACCAGTGCTTTAACTCTGCTGGAAGTTCTTGATAATCTTTCGATATAATCTCACCAATGGTAAACAAGAGTGATGTCAACCATACATTTGAAGTGCACAAAAGTATATACTATTGAGTGATTCCGGTGAGTGCTTTATCATCTCTTCTAGGACTACTTGAATAAGCTTTTTTGCTCAGGTTGGTACCGGCCTAAGGCCTTCATCCATATTAGTTTGCGGTCATTTCTAGTTGTATCATGCTACAGTGTCGCTACTGTCATGAGAAACTCCTTTATCTTTGCATGTTAAAGTTTTGAAACCTATGATACATGTCAATGCTTTGAGTGCTGAGCTAATAGGCACTGATTAAATATACTAGTACCTCTCTTTAAGAAAGACTACTATGTTGTTAACTTTACCCATTAAGATAATGAGGGTGCTTCTAATTGTTAGTGTATGTTTCATCAACTAGTCCCACTATTACAGTAATCTCACTCTCTTAATATATGTGCCAACAGGGATGCTCGATTTTGGTGGAACTGCACAAACACTTTGGGTGCTTCATTGCCTCGACTGCATCCTTCCTTTCCCGTCAGTCGCTTATCTCGGCTTCCAGTCAACAGAAATAGTAATTGATATGCTACCTCACACATGTTGGTACCGGTCTTTATCCTGATTATTGTCCTTGTCATATGTATTGGTAATTTTGTGTTGCGCTACTGTTTGCCGATTTCATAAAGGAGTAACTTGGATCCTGAACTCGCAGGCAAATCATTACATTGGGGGATTTCAGTAGAACTACACAAAAAGATCAGATGGACAGATACTTATGCTACTGCTATGTACTCCAAAGTTCACTCAGACAAGCATCGATGTTGACAAGAAGAAGTGCCTATATTCATTTGAGTATCAACCGGCGTCAACCAGTTATAAACTCGAAATATTTCATTCGTAGGAGAGTGAACGCCAAAAATATTGCTTGGCACATAGCCCAGAAAAACACCGTCTAGTCTTTTGTCCCAACTTGTGCCTTTTGGTTATCAACACATATGGTAGCGAACTGTATGGCATGGAGTCTAAAGATTGCGGACAAGTTGGTTGACGCGTATATTCCTCTAGCACTTAATCAGTCTGCATGCCAGGGATGCTCCATTTCAATTGAACCGCACAAAAAATTTGGGTGGTTCATTTTATCGACCGCCTCCTTTCTTGTCTGCAATGTAGAATTTTGGCGAGCTACAGGACCAAGATGAGCCAGTAAACTAGTTGGATGTAAGAAGTGGCCAAGTTTCTCAAACCTCCCTTGGCATCGAGGCCACTGTCTCGAGGATAAACCTACAAGAAAAGTTTAGATTGTCTATGCTGCCTCTTATGTACTCAAAAGTTTACTCGTACAAGCATTAATTTTAGCAAGAAGTACCACCCAGTGAACACCATTTAACAGTCTGTACCCTAGGTAATTAAAGTTTGTCCATGGATGATATTGGCTGTGATCTCAATCATTTGGATGAATAAACATACTAAACATGTGTATTTCTGAATCTTTTTGTGAATTATCTATTGTCTTGTGATCTATCAATCATTTGGATGCATAGACATGTTGAACTTGTGTATATACGAATCTTTTGAGTTGTTGATTCTGAATGTTGTCTATGAATATGAACGTGTCCTGTGAACCTGAGTTTGATATGAATGTTTACCTGTACTTGTGTGTGAACTTGTTAGAATGTCTACTATGGGATTGTGACGTGTGGGTGTCAACAACACACCTTCTTCCCGAGAAGAATTGCACCTGCTTATTAGGGTTGCAACGACACATCGGCTCTTTTTTATCTTTTTGCTATGTCTTCCCCCCTCCCCCACTCAACCCCTGCCGTAACGTTTTCGGCCTCAAAACAAACATAGTATTGCGTTGTTTTTGGGCCTTGATGAAAAATCAAGTGTTGCTTTCTGTAGGTTGGCTCGCCCAGCAAACGGGCTGCTGGTCCACCACAGACTGGGAGGCTAAAAATACAAGTTGTATGGTGCAGAGGCAAGTAAAAAAACACCATCAAGAGCCATCCACTAGAAAAAAATTGCGTTTGATGTGCTTCTTCAGTCGCGCAGCCGGCCCCCTCTTTAATCTAGTTCGCTCCATTCCCCAACCGGCAGCACGGGACATAATCTTATTTCCCCCTCGCGCTTCCAGGGGATTGAAGAAGCGCGACATCTAATCCAACACCGTTGATGGCAGCTTGTCCAAGTGATTTTCAGATAAGAAACTGCATGTTCGAGAGGCAGAGCATTTAAATCAACAGGCACTTTTGAAACATGGATAATAAAATGTTGGAAATTTTATGCATGGTAAAAATGGAACTAACAACAAGTTAACATCATGCTGATTAACATTCATGTATAGCACATCTTCATATGATGCAAAGTCAAAAAGATATGCTATTTTCAAAATGGCAAGACAATGTTGAGTGTGCGAAAAACTAGGCAAACTACAGATGAAATTTTGGCAAGTGTTAGATATTTTTCAACTGCACCAGTTGGAATCGAACCCGGGCAGCACAGCTTTTGGGTTAGAGGGCTTCAGCCATCGGGCTAGTGCGGTATGTTCGAAAGAATGAAGGCGTCTTCCCCGGCTCGGTTCTTTCCCGTCCGTGTGCACGTGCCGTGGCACCGCCGTATGCCACTGTCAACATGCTCAACAAACGAGAGGAATCCGGAGAGAACTGTACGCCGAGAGGCTGACAGTGGGACCCACCAGGTCCAAGCCGTATGCAAGCAAGTGCCTCATTGGAAAAAAAAGCTCCCTCCTAATTGTATACTGACATTGGGGCCCATGGGTTCGTCAACCTAGTCAATAAACGAAAT
Organism: Aegilops tauschii subsp. strangulata; assembly: GCF_002575655.3. Classification (NCBI taxonomy): domain Eukaryota; kingdom Viridiplantae; phylum Streptophyta; class Magnoliopsida; order Poales; family Poaceae; genus Aegilops; species Aegilops tauschii. Next base: position 202,239,473 of record NC_053037.3, on the reverse strand, counting down.
AAATTTCCAATGATGACTGTCATCGGGGAGCTTCGTTTTTCAAGGGTATCAGGGATCTTTTTTTGTTACGGGAAAGGGGTATCGACGATCTAGCTGGTATCATTTTTTTTCAAAGGGCGAACAAGTATCAGCTAGGCCTAGGTTTTGTTTTTTAACATGCGTAGCCCACGACATACCGAGACAGTGGTTTCAGCTTATTTTTTGAGGTCCATCACGTACATACCGGCCTATGGGCCTCCCAGCATAGGTTTTACTTTCTCTTAAACATTGGCGGCCCAATGTATTTTTTTAATAAAACGCAGATCTCTGTTCTATTTATCTATATATAAGAATAATAATGCAGTGTCCAATTTATGTTTTCACTTCTAACCACATTATATATATTTATATTATTACTATTATCATATATTCAATAGAGACTTATATATACATTATAAAAACATCCCACGTCTTATTAACTTATAAAAGTAAATGTTTACAGAAGTTGGTAAGGAAAATCCTGGTTGTTTTTGACTCATGGGCAAGGAAAATCCTAGTGATTGCATACAAAAGCTTGCGAAGATTTTAAGGACCAATGTAATAATAACGCGCTCATTTTTCTTTTGAGAAATAACTCACTAATTTGTTAATTTTATATATAAAAATATGTGTCGCTCCGGTTTATGTTTTGATATTAATTGCTCCTTCTAACCTAACATTAAATATAGAACAAGCCCAGCTAATTTGTGTATTTCAAGAAAGTGCTTATGGACTGGGATTTCTTAGAAAATATTAAATGGGACGCATTGACGCGAAATTATTTATTCACCCAGCCCAGCAAATGCACTGTAAATTCTAGAAAACATGGGTTAAATATATGCCACATTATTGCAGGCTGACATGTGGGCCAATAGGTCGAAACCTACGCAAGGCGTTGTCAATTTAGTCAACAAATGATTCTGACATCCACAACCATTGGATTTATATCAAACGGCCGGCATGCACCTTCAATCTCTCCTTCTTCCTCCAGCGTCGCTGGGACCGCCTGCTCTGGCCTTCGGCGGCTAGCGGCTCTGCTTAGCACGCATCGCTGCGAAGCGCTACCCCACCGCTGACCAGGCTATCCCTCCACCCCTCCACACCTCCTGTTATTCCCCACCGACTACAGGCCCACGCCGCACCAGAACCAGTTATAACCCTTGTACTCCTCCCAATCTGCGACTCCACTGCCGCGTCTTCCCATCTTCAGGTCGTTCCCGTCTGGGGCCTCGCCGTCGTCCACCGCCTTGCTGCGCTTGGCGTGGCATGGTCAATAAACGAGAGTCATCAGAAGAGGATTGTACGTGGAGAACCTGACAACTGGTGAGGGAGTCCTGGATTGGGGGGTCCTCGGACTGCCGGACTATATACTTTGGCTGGACTGCTGGACTATGAAGATACAAGATTGAAGACTTCGTCCCGTGTCCGGATGGGACCCTCCTTTGCGTGGAAGGCAAGCTTTGCAATTCGGATATGTAGATCTCCTCCCTTGTAACCGACTCTGTGTAACCCTAGCCCCCTCCGGTGTCTATATAAACCGGAGGGTTTAGTCCATAGGACAACAACAATCATAACCATAGGCTAGCTTCTAGGGTTTAGCCTCTACGATCTCGTGGTAGATTAACTCTTCTAATACTCATATCATCAAGATCAATCAAGCAGGAAGTAGGGTATTACCTCCATCGAGAGGGCCCGAACCTGGGTAAACATTGTGTCCCTCGCCTCCTGTTACCATCCGCCTTAGACGCACAGTTCGGGACCCCCTACCCGAGATCCGCAGGTTTTGACACCGACATTGGTGCCTTCATTGAGAGTTCCACTGTGCTGTCATGACAAAGGCTTGATGGCTCCTTCGATCATCGGCAACAATGCGATCCAGGGTGAGGTTTTTCTCCCCGGAAAGATCTTCGTATTCGGCGGCTTCGTACTGCAGGCCAACTCGCTTGGCCATCTGGAGCAGATCGAGAGCTACGCCCCTGGCCGTCAGGTCAGGTTTGGAAACTTAAACTATACTGCCGACATCCGCGGAGACTTGATCTTCGACGGATTCGAGCCCATGTTAGGTGCCCCGCACAGTCACGACGAGCATGACTTAGCTCTGCCGTCGGACGGTGTTCGGGAGATCACACCTGTGGCTACCCCGGCCCTCAATCCGGAGCAGATTGCGCCGTCCGAGGACGGGTGGATGGACCCCGCCACGGAGGCCGCACACTCAGCGGTGATAGAGTCGAATACTGACTTCACCTCCTACGAGACCTGTGTTGCCGGACCCTTGGATTCATCCCCGGCCACGGGCTCCGAACCGCCTGCGTCTGTGCCTATCGAAGCTGATTGGGCGCCGATCATGGAGTTTTCCTCTGCGGATATCTTTCAGCACTCGCCCCTCGGCGACATGCTGAATTCATTAAGGTCTCTCTCCTTGTCAGGAGGCCCTTGGCCGAACTATGTCCGGCTCGAGTGGCAAGCGGACGACGAAGAAATTCGTTCCCCACCCACCACCCACTTAATAGCCACTATCGACGACTTAACCGACACGCTCGATTTCGGCTCCGAAGACATCGACGGTATGGACGACGATGCAGGAGAAGAACAGAAATCACCGCCCACGGGGCGCTGGACTGCCACCTCATCATATGATATATACATGGTGGACACACCCAAAGAAAACAATGATGAGGAACGGGAGGGAGCAGCGAAGGATAGTTCCCTCGAGAAGCAACCAAAGCGACGACGCAGGCGCCGCACCAAACCCCGCCTCGGCAAAAACAGCGATAACAGCGCAAGAAAGAATAATACCCCGGTCGACTCCAAAGGAAACGACGACCACATGGACCCAGCGACAGAGCAGGATGAGCCAGCGGACGACGAACATAGTACGGAGCCGCTGTCCGATCACGGCGACGCCGAGGGTAAAGCTCATCAACCTGTCTCCGGGGAGGAGAACAGTCCAGACGACGATGCACACATCATCCCGGAAAGGCCCTTGGAGCAAGAGAACCTCCATAGAAGGCTTATTGCCACCCCGAGGAGTCTGAAGAAGCAGAAGCAAAGGCTTAAGGCCGCGCAAAATACACTCAACAGTAGATGGAACAAAGTGCTCGACACTGAAGAAAAGTACGGTGGCAGTCGCTACACAAAGAGCTATCCAAAGCGCAAGCTGCTGCCTGAATTCGATGACGAGGCTTTAGAGCCCATACAGCCGAAAAATAAAACGGCCGATCAGCCGGATCGACCACCCCGTGGCCGCGACAGGGCGGCTAACGATGTCGCACATAAGTCAGCACACGATTTACGTGAGGACTTGCACCAAAAAGCCGGTATGACCAGGTCCATCTATGGATCTAGGAAGCGCGCTCCGGCACAGAATCATGGCCGACCAAACGACTATACTAACCGAATAATAGCTCGGAATCAAAACCGAACATTACAACCATCAGAATGCCATGACACATCCAAATACAGGGGTGCGGTGCACCCCCTATGCTTCACCGATGAGGTGCTGGATCACGAATTTCCAGAGGGATTCAAACCCGTGAACATAGAGGCATACGACGGAACGACAGACCCTGGGGTCTGGATTGAGGACTTTATCCTTCACATCCACTTGGCTCGCGGAGATGATCTCCACGCCATCAAATACTTGCCCCTCAAGTTGAAAGGACCAGCTCCGCACTGGCTGAAAAGCCTCCCTGAAAACTCAATTGGAAGTTGGGAAGAGCTTGAGGATGCTTTTAGGGCTAATTTTCAAGGGACTTATGTCCGACCTCCGGATGCAGACGATTTAGGTCATATAATTCAACAGCCCAGAGAGTCAGCCCGAAAGCTTTGGAACAGATTCCTCACTAAGAAGAATCAAATCGTCGACTGCCCGGATGCCGAAGCCTTAGCGGCTTTCAAACACAGTGTCCCGGACGAATGGCTCGCCAGACACCTCAGCCAGGAAAAACCGAGGACAATGGCAGCCCTAACAAGCCTTATGACCCGCTTTTGCGCGGGCGAAGACAGTTGGCTGGCCCGTAGCGGCACCAGCGACCCACGCACATCCGAAGTCAGGGATGGTAATGGGAAACCGCGATGCAATAAAAGCACGCGTCGAAACAATGAAGACAACCCAGAAAACACGGCGGTAAACGCCGGATTCAGGGGCTCTCAACTATTGTACCTCGAATTCTCGTTCATATGAGCATAAATTCGCATTGTCACTGAATGAAAGATATGGTTTGTACAAACTTGCGTTTTTCTCTTTTAATATACAGACTTATCAAACGATTTTCTTTTAGAAAATTTCAACGGTTTTTAAATAGAAAACACTCATCGCAAACGTTTTAGTTAGAACACCCGTATGCAAACCGACAGCTTCCCCAGGAAGCTAAGGGAAAATGTGTCGAGCAGGATTTCTGCATCCCTTCAATGGATACAGTTGTTTTGCATGACCTATGTGCAACCAGATACAAACAATTGTGTAAGATTTGCATATCTGTCATTTTGGTATGTTGCCATTTCTCAAACTGGAAAGATTGACATTTGTTTATCTAGTAACATTGCCATTTGTCAACCTTGTAACACTGTAATTTGTCAAAATATGCAGCTACAAATCACTAGCACTATCTAATTTTTGCAACTAAAATCACTAGCACTATTCATATGGACAGCACCAGCAGGCGTGAGTTGATGGACGCATATGCAAATGTACCATTGATTACATACAACAAGTCATCAACCCACAACAACAATGAGGATACACGTTGGATTATAGATCATTTCCAACAAAACATTCTAGTAAAGTTTTTCTCACACAACAAATAACAAAGCGATGAAACGAACTTTAGCTCAACCACTGGTCGGCATTGGAAACACTTGCTTTGAAACAGAAGTGATTCTTTGGGAAGGGCCAGCTACTGTCAATCTCGAGACCAACGCAGGACTGATCATCGAGGCTGAAGCGGCCTGTGTCAGGACCCATATTGGGACGGTAGGGAAGCATAGTAATGTCCGAGGTATAGATACAGTTGCTTCTCATAAATGGTAGTAATGTTGTGTCAACAGCAGCTGGATCGCCTTCCACCATCATTGGATAGTTTTGTCCAAGGAAGAGCGAGTTTCCTCCAAGACTTTCAATACTGAACCAGGGAGAAGGTGTTGGCGCTAGTACACTAGTATCCATCCCGAATACCCTGCAACGGATGTTGGAATAGGTCTGGAGAGTGCAACCATGTGAGACAACACCTTCTTCCTTAGTAACAGCAGCAGTGCCTTGTATACAGACAAGAAGAGGTGATCCATCGGAATAAGTTGCCAGGTGCCACTGAGTATATGGGACCTGCTCATCCTCATGCTCGTGAGCATCAGCATCGTCATCCCCCCCTTGGTTATAAAAAAATTCAAGGATAGGTGGTGGAATGTTCACAGGACCTTGGAAACACAAGAAGGTCAATTAGTAAAGGGAAACTAGCTAACCCGCATGCATGTGGATGAAACATTTATAATTAAGGTGGAAGACAAACGTACCGAAAGCATCAGGGTTCCATGCAAAAACAATGCCACGAGTGGTGGCAGCAAACAAGACCCATGCATTGAATTGCATCACAGTACTCATCCGTGTACAGAAACTGATTTTTGAGCAATATCCATCGAGGCGTGGAAGTAAGGACGTCAACAAGCTTGTCGAAGATAGCAACAACTTCATAGTTCGTGTAATCCCAAGAGCGGTTGGGAACTCGACAAATTGCCATCTTCCGTAGATGACAGTCAGCATGATCGTATTTTAACTCACGTAGAATACCGGTGTACTCAACCTCTGGGCCATCGTCTGAGATTTTTGGAAGTGGAACCCGGTGACGAGTGTACACATTCACAAGTTCCCACTCGCAGTTGTACCCAATATAAAAAGCCCAATCTCCATTTGTGCCTGCCCAAGCCTTGCCCTCAAGCGATGGCATCTTAACATCATACGTATCATTATCAAGCGGCATCAACTTACACAAGGCGAGGCTTCCCTCATCTTCGCGCCAGTCGGCAGGGTCACGACGAAGAAGATAGGGGAGATCAAACCGCTCCTGGACCCTTGGGTTCCTTTTAATGATGTTATTAATTGAGTCGAGAATGGTGTTGAATGAACCTGCAATGCTAGCCGAGGTGATGACGTCTCACCGATCAATGAGTTCCTCCACCGCGTCATCATTCAGATCGGGGCAAGAATAACGGGGTTGTTTCCGGCTTGTTCCATCCATGGAGAAGACGATCAAACAATGGCAGAAGGAAGGGTGAAGGCAAATGGAGGAGGGAGGAAGAGCTAGCATGCGACAGCAGTTCCAAATCGAGAGGGAAAGGCGAAGAGTCGGTGGACGGTTGCCATGATACACAAAGAGGCACCTGGGGAGCGAATGGTTGCCACACAGGTCACACACTGACGAGAAGGGCCGAGTGAACCGCATGCAATCCCATCGCACAACACACACGTCTTGTTAAGTTGAACCGTTTCTGTTCTCTTGTGTCAACGCAAACTGTTCATCCGAGTGAACCGCATGCCGTATATCGCACGCACCTTGATCTGGCTGACCGTTTCTTTTGTGTTGCCTAATCACAAACAGTTCATCCGAGTGAACCGTATGCTCTATATCGCACACACCTTCATCTGGCTGCCCCTTTCTTTTGTGTTGCCTAATCACAAACAGTTCATCTGAGTGAACCGTATGCTGTGTATTGCACACACCTTCATCTGGCTGCCCGTTTAATTTGTTCCTCCTCACCACAAACAGTTAATTGAACTGAATCGTATGCCCTTCATCGCACATGCAACTAAAATCTTAACCGTGTTTGATGCATCCTCCATCGCAAACGTTTTCACCTTTTTTGACAGTTTTCATACACCACCGTTTGCGATTATTGCATCACACACAGTTTCTCGAAGGGTCTCTGATCGTAGTGTCGCGTTAGCAGCATCCTGCAGTAGTGATAATGGGCCCTGGCTGTGTCTGGGGGGTTTCCCGAGGAGGACACAACGCACCAGGGCGTGCCAGGAGGCCCGGGCGTGCCCTGGTGGGTTGTGCCCACCTCGGGTGCCCCCGGACCGCCTCTTTGCTCTATGTATACCCCAATATTCCCAAAACAGTAGGGGAGTCGAGGAAATATTCATCCAGCCGCCGTAGAGTCCATAACCACCAGATCCAATCTAGACAACATCTCAGATGGGGTTCACCACCTCCATTGGTGCCTCTCCGATGATGCGTGAGTAGTTCTTTGTAGACCTTCGGGTCCGTAGTTAGTAGCTAGATGGATTTCTCTCTCTCGCTGAATTCTCAATACAATGGTCTCTTGGAGATCCATATGATGTAACTCTTTTTGCGGTGTGTTTGTTGGGATCTGATGAACTTTGAGTTTATGATGATCAGTTATATCTTTTTATATCCATGAAAGTTATTTGAGTTTCTTTGATCTCTTATATGCATGATTTCTTATAGCCTCGTATTTCTTCTTCGATATTTGGGTTTTGTTTGGCCAACTTGATCTATTTATCTTGCAATGGGAAGAGGTGCTTTGTAGTGGGTTCGATCTTATGGTTCTTGATCCCAGTGACAGAAGGGGAACCGACACATATGTATGGTTGCTACTAAGGATAAAACGATGGGGTCTACCTCTACATAGATAGATCTTGTCTACATCAGGTCATCATTCTTATTGCATTACTCTGTTTCTCCATGAACTTAATACACTAGATGCATGCTGGATAGCGGTCGATGTGTGGAGTAATAGTAGTAGATGCAGGCAGGAGTTGGTCTACTAATCTTGGACGTGATGCCTATATAATGATCATTGCCTGGATATCGTCATGCTTATTTGAAGTTCTATCAATTGCCCAACAGTAATTTGTTCACCCACCGTTTGCTATTTTCTCGAGATAAGCCACTAGTGAAACCTACGGCCCCCGGGTCTCTTTCTAAAATATTTACCTTTGCGATCTACTTATCCTTTGCATTTATTTTAAGATCTATTAAACAAAAAATACGAAAATACCCTACTGCATTTTATTTTATTTGCGATCTATTTATTCAATCTATTACAACTTTCTCCCGTCCACAAGCCATCCTGGGCGCCGTTACCCGAAAGGGATTGAGAATCCCTTTAACACGTCGGGTTGCGAGTGGTTGTTATCTGTTTGCAGGGGCTGTTTATGTTGTGTTGCTTGGTTCTCCTACTGGTTCGATAACCTTAGTTTCATATCTGAGGGAAATACCTACCGCCGTTGTGCTGCATCATCGCTTCCTCTTTGGGGAAATATCGACGTAGCTTCAAGAGACATCAAAAGGAATTTCTGGCGCCGTTGCCGGGGAGGATCTTCAACATATACCATGTTCCTAATCACAAATCTCATCTCCTCGTAATTTACATTATTTGCCATTTGCCTCTCGTTTTCCTCTCCCCCACTTCACAAAAAATTGCCGTTTTATTCGCTCTCTTTTTTCGTTCGCCATTTTCTCGCCAGATCTATTCTTTACTTGCAATCATGAGTGATTTTGGTATGGCACCAACAGATGATGGCCTAACTCCTAACATAGGACGTACGGGCAATCTGGATGCCAAAACTTTTATCTTGGGGCAAGGTAACGTTATGGGAAAAGAACATATAAAAGAATTTTTCAATTGTGTTGGAAATCTAAGTCTTGATGATGCTCCTATACTTAAAACAACTAGATCTTATGCGGATGCTATATCAGCACTAGTTCTGAAACCTGAAAGTAGATTTATTCGTACTCATCCTACTTTGCAAAGATTGTTTTTTGAGCTTCCCTAAATAAAGAATTCTAGGGCTAAAAATTTGGCCACTCTCGTTCTTATGAATGAGTTTGACTACATAATACGGGAAGCTAGGGAAATCTTTGATTTTTATGCTATGAATCGTGAAAAGCCCGTGATAGATGAAATTCTTTACAATTGTGACTATGCACTGAGGCATTTGCTTGGGGATAATAAAATCTTTGATGAGAATCTTAAAAAAGAAGTCCCCATTCTAGATATAATCCAACAAGTTTTCAATAATGTTAATCAACACTACTCTTGGATTGTTGCGGGAAATCAAAGGGGTTATGATGAAAACCAACTAAGGAATGCTAAAGTTTCCATGGATAATATGTTTGATGTTGTGTTTACAAAACCCCATGATGAAAACACCTCTAAGAAAATTAAGAAGAAAGATGACAAAACATAGATCTATGATTTATGCCTAGCTAAGGGCGTAAAACTATAGCGCTCGTTGGGAGGCAACCCAATGAATAAAATTCATTTTTGCTTTTTGCTTTCTGTTTATGTGTGTTTGCACAATTATGCTACTGTTATGATTGTGTTTTTCGTGTTTCAATTAGTGTTTTTGCCAAGTAAAGCCTATAGGATATTCTTCGGTGATAGTTGTTTGATCTTGCTGAAAAACAGAAAGTTTTGCGCTCACGAAAAAAATTGTTAAAAATCAGCAGAACGTGATAAAATGCCAATTCTTTTTGGGATAATTAGATTTATGCCCCTAGTTGTGTCCCACTCGTCTGTTTTACCCCTAATTCCCAAAAGTCACTGGTTCTGTCCAAGTCACTTTCCTCCTCTTATGCTTTTGCCCTTTGACCGTTTGACCGTCAGTTTGAAAACTTCATAACTAATTCATACTAAATCAGAAAAATGCAAATAAGATACCAAAATGTTCAGAAAAACATCACCTATATGTCAGTGTCATTTGCATTCATGAAAAAAGTGTTGGAAAGTGCCCATCCGAGTTTTTGCTCTTATGCTACCACCATGAATAGTAAAATCTAAAAAAGTTCAAAAAAATTTAAAAAAAATTTGGTGGCAAAGAATGAAAAATGTTTTAAGTGCCTGCCAAGTTTCATCAGGGAATAACATCCGTGGGTGCCGCGGCAAAAAAACAATCAGCACTCCAAAATAGATTATTTTCTTGCCACGACTTCCACGAATGTCGTTCCCTAATGAAACTTGGCAAGCACTTAGAACATTTGTCGTTTTTTGCCAGCATATATTTTTTCAATTTTTTTAGAGTTTACTATTCATGGTGGTATCAAAAGAGCTAAAACTCGGATGTGCACTTTCCAACACCTTTTTCATGAATGCAAATGACACTGACATATAGGTGATGTTTTTCTGAACATTTTGGTATCTTATTTGCATTTTTCTGATTTAGTATGAATTAGTTATGAAGTTTTCAAACTGACGGTCAAATGGTCAAAGGGCAAAAGCATAAGAGGAGCAAAGTGACATGGACAGAACCGATGAATTTTGGGAATTAGGGGTAAAACAGACGAGTGGGACACAACTAGGGGCATAAATCTAATTATCCCATTCTTTTTTCAGAATATTAATATACAAATTCCTAGGTCGTCCTATTTTTCAGAATTTTTGGATTTACAGAAGTATTCGAAATACTCAGATTGCTATAGACTGTTCTGTTTTGACATATTCTGTTTTCTTTGTGTTGTGTGCTTATTATGATGAGTTTTTGCCATAGAAAAGTTGCAATACAGTAGATATAATGCAAAAACAAAATATGAATTGGTTTGATACAGTACTTATAGTAGTGGTTTGCTTTGTTATACTAACGGATCTCATGAAGGTTTTGTTGAGTTTTGTGTGATTGAAGTTTTCAAGTTTTGGGTTATCTTACGATGGATGAAGGAAGGAGAGAAGAGCCTAAGCTTGGGGATGCCCCGGAATCCCAAGTTATTATCCAAAAATGAGCAACCAACTAAGCTTGGGGATGCTCCCGATTGGCATCCCCTCTTTCTTCTAACGACCATCGGTATTTTACTCGAAGCTCTATTTTTATTCGTCACATAATATGTGTTTTGCTTGGAGAGTCTTGTAGGATACGAGTCTTTGCTTGTTTTATTTTGTGTTTTAAGACTTGATCCCTTGCTGGACACATCTATTGGAGAGAGCCAAAATTATGTCATGACTTGTTAGAATTGCTCTCTATGCTTCACTTAAATTTTTATGAGCTATGGACTTGCTCTAGTACTTCACTTATATATTTTTTAGCATGGTGTGCTTTAGTATTTTTGAAGAAATACTCTCTTTCTTCACTTATATTTATTTGAGAGTTAGTAAAATTTTCAAGAAATTCTCTCTTGCTTCACTTAAATTATTTTGAGAGAAAGAAAAAGAATTATGCTCATGATCTTCACTTATATTTGTTTGAGCTTATGAAAAGCAACACATGAAAATTAGTCCCAAAGTGATAGATATCCAAGAAGGATATAATAAAAACTTTCATGAAGATCATTGGACAATATAAACTTGATTCTTAGTAATAGTTTTGAGATATGATGATGTGATATGTGAGTTGTGTTGATGAGTAATTATGCTTTAGTAAGAATATTGGTGTTAAGGTTTGTGATTCCCTATGCAAGCACGAAAGTCAATAGTCATGCAATGAAATTATATCCTACTTGTGGTGCATTATTCGGTGTTGATTATGCTTAATGCTTGCTTATGAGATTATTCATTTCTTGTTTGGTCGCTTCTCAATCTTTTGCTAGCCTTCACTTTCTACCAAGTATGATCTCTACTTGTGCATCCAAAATCCTGTAAACCGGTTTTGCCACATGAGTCCACTATATCTACCTACATATGGTATTCTTTTGCCATTCTAAGAAAATTTGCATCTGCCATCTCATATTTTCAAAATAAACCTCTCTTTTGTGTGTTCGTTTCGCTCGCAGAGCGGTGAGGGGTGGCTAATATTTTCCATGTTGGATGTGTTATTCTCACGATGAATATTTATTCACTTGTCATTGCACGAGAGTAAGGCAAAGGTTTTAGGGATGCCCAGTCCCGAAATGAAAAAATGAATTTACTTTATGTTGTCAAATAATAAATTCCTTGGAAAGTGTTGGTATGGAGGGCAACCGTGGATATGGCTAGCCATGGAAAGTGAAAGTATGGTGGAAAAAGGAATAAACTTTATTTTCTGTTTGGGAACCTCCTATGATATATCTAACATGGAAAGTGTTGGGAACTCTAAGTCGTTTTCATTGGTGGGATGGATACACTTCCCAAAATGTTTTTATCTCTATTTTTTCGCTTTTAGCTCTGGCACCTCTACAAATCCCTACTTCCCTCTGCAAAGGGCCTTTCTTTTACTTTATGCAATTTTTATTTTGAATTTAAGTCTCCATCTTCTCTTATAAAAGCACCAACTAGGAGGCAATATGATCATACTTTAGTATGTGGTGTAGCTAATATGCGAGTGTGTTTCATGAATGGATCAATGGTTGAGCATGATGGGCTAGGGATAAGTTATTTTAGCGTTGATATTTCGAAAGACATGGTTGCTTGTTGATATGCTTGAGTATCTAAATTATCATGTCAAAACTAGACTATTGCTTTGAATCACTAAAAGTCCAATTGTCCATGCTATAAAGAAAAGAATATGATATGACATGATAGGCAGCATTCCAGATCAAAAGTTCTGTTTTTATCACTTACCTACTCGAGGACGAGTAGGAGTTAAGATTGGGGATGCTGATACATCTCCAACGTATCTATAATTTTTGATTGTTCCATGCTGTTATATTATCAATCTTGGAAGTTCTATAATCATTTTATATCATTTTTTGGTACTAACCTATTGACGTAGTGCCAAGTGCCAGTTACTGTTTTCTGCATGTTTTTTTACATCGCAGGAAATCAATATCAGACGGAGTCCAAATGCAATGAAACTTCACGGAGATTTTTTTCGAACCAGAAGGAACATAATGGGCTATGGCTGCACCTAGGGTGTGCCCCGAGGAGGGCACAACCCACCAGGGCGCGCCAGGAGGCCCAGGCGCGCCCTGGTGGGTTGTGCCCACCTCGGGTGCCCCCCGGACCGCCTCTTTGCTCTATAAATACCCCAATATTCCCAAAACCCTAGGGGAGTCGACAAAATATTCATCCAGCCACCGGAGAGTCCAGAACCACCAGATCCAATCTAGACACCATCTCGGATGGGGTTCACCACCTCCATTGGTGCCTCTCCGATGATGCGTGAGTAGTTCTTTGTAGACCTTCGTGTCCATAGTTAGTAGCTAGATGGCTTCCTCTCTGTCGCTGAATTCTCAATACAATGGTCTCTTGGAGATCCATACGATGTAACTCTTTTGCGGTGTGTTTGTTTGGATCGATGAACTTTGAGTTTATGATCAGATCTATCTTTTTATATCCATGAAAGTTATTTGAGTTTCTTTGATCTCTTATATGCATGATTGCTTATAGCCTCGTATTTTCTCCGATATATGGGTTTTGTTTGGCCAACTTCATCTATTTATCTTGCAATGGGAAGAGGTGCTTTGTAGGGTGTTTGATCTTACGGGGCTTGATCCTAGTGACAGATGGGGAACCGACATGTATCTATCATTGCTACTAAGGATAAAACGATGGGGTCTATCTCTACATAGATAGATCTTGTCTACATCATGTCATCGTTCTTATGGCATTACTCCGTTTCTCCATGAACTTAATACATTAGATGCATGCTGGATAGCGGTCGATGTGTGGAGTAATAGTAGTAGATGCAGGCAAGAGTCGGTCTACTAGTAATATTTTCTTGGATACCATCATGATTATTGCTTGGATACCATCATGATTATTTGAAGTTCTATCAATTGCCCAACAGTAATTTGTTCACCCACTGTTCGCTATTTTCTCGAGAGAAGCCACTAGTGAAACCTACGGCGCCTGGGTCTCTTTCCCATATATTTGCCTTTGCGATCTACTTTTCCTTTGCATATATTTTCAGATCTATTAAACCAAAAATACAAAAATACCTTGCTGCATTTTATTTTATTTGCGATCTATTTATTCAATCTATTACAACATTCTCCCATCCACAAGCCATCCTAGGCACCGTTACCTGAAAGGGATTGACAACCCCTTTAACATGTCGGGTTGCGAGTGGTTGTTATTTGTGTGGAGGGGTTGTTTACGTTGTGTTGCTTGGTTCTCCTACTAGTTTGATAACCTTGGTTTCATATCTGAGGGAAATACCTACCACCACTATGCTGCATCATCCCTTCCTCCTTGGGGAAATACTGACGTAGCTTCAAGCGACATCAGGTGACGGCGGCTCCGTCTCGTGGAATGCGATAATTCTTTCTCCTCGATTTTATTCTAGAAATATGTTATTTTATGGCGTCGGTTTCAAGGTCTGCGGGGCCACCAGGTGGGGACAACCAGCCTGGGCGCGCCTGGAGGGGGGTGCGCCCTGGTGGGTTGTGCCCACCCAGGTGCCCCCCTCCGGTGGTTCTTGGCTCCAGAAATTCTCTTATTTTGCATAAAAAATCCTCGCAAAGTTTCGTTCCATTCCGAGAACTTCTATTTCTGCACAAAAACAACACCATGGTAGTTCTGCTGAAACAGTGTCTGTCCGGGGTTAGTTTCATTCTAATCATGCAAATTAGAGTTCAAAACAAGAGTAAAAGTGTTGGAGACGTATCACAGCGGTGTGGCCACCATCGTTCTATGCTTGTGAAGAGAGCAACCCAAGCAAGCAGGCTTGTAGCTTAGGCTCTTGCTAGTGTATATATAGTGGAGCGGTTTTCTTTTTGTCTCCATATCAACCTTTTAATGGTTGCTTCGTCCGACTAACTTACTGTGCGATTTGACTGCTCTTGAGTGGCCCCTGCACGTACTCCCCCTACGTGTATGACCATTCCTGAGTCTCACTTGTACTTATCTCTATTTTCTTGCGTGACACGTAGACTGGATGCGCATAGAGGAATTTTCTTACTACATGTTGTTTATGTAGTACCTACTTCCTCCTTCCGGTTCAATACTAGTACTCCCTCCGTCCTGGTTTATTGGTCCCCTTTGTACTCAATTCATGGGCTCGTTTTCCTCAAGAAATTGTCTTTACCAACGTATTAATATCGGGCATGCATGCGTGAACAACGAATGATTAAACCTTGCATGCAATGTTTTGACAAAGCATTGACATATGAACATGTGCATGTGAGGGAGTACAACCTTGATGTCGCGGGATATCCGCGGCCACCTATGGGACCGGGTGG
Organism: Aegilops tauschii subsp. strangulata; assembly: GCF_002575655.3. Classification (NCBI taxonomy): domain Eukaryota; kingdom Viridiplantae; phylum Streptophyta; class Magnoliopsida; order Poales; family Poaceae; genus Aegilops; species Aegilops tauschii. Next base: position 202,224,411 of record NC_053037.3, on the reverse strand, counting down.
CCCCTTGCTGGTTCGGCGGGGGGACGTCGAGCAGATCGGCGTGCGGCAGCACGGCAGAGAGCACACAAGAAATTTACCTAGGTTCGGGCCGCCGGGAGGCGTAATACCCTACTCCTGCTTTAGTGGATTGATGGTGGAATGAGCGTGGTGACACGTAGTACACTTGCCCGACAGGGTTTGCCTCGGGGCCGCAGCGACCACGCGCGTATGTTGGCTTGGGTTCGTCAACTTTCCAACCCGTCCTACGAGTGCCATGGGACTCCTTTTATAGATTAAGGGGTCACCATAGTGGCAAAGTGGTCATTATCCAGTGATATGATAGCGAACAGTGCTATCATACGTAACTCTGCAGGCTGACAGGGTGCATTAAATGCGTCGCATAGTGTCACATCACTGGTCGCCCGGAAAGGCCTGTCGGGCTATCTTGCCAGCTCTGCACCTGTTCTCTTGACACGTCGCAGGACGGGTGTCATCTGTGGGTTTCTTCTGTAGGAAATGGCTGTCATGTGGCGAATAGCTGCCACTTAATCATCTTGCGGCTTGACACTGCATTGAATGACGATGTGAGTCATGTTTGAGTGGTTGGTGGGGCGGTTCTTCCCCCGGCAGACTCGGCAGGCTCCACTAGGGAGCCTTGATTGCTTGCTTCTGGTGGTGGCCTCGCCCCTTGCCGGCTCGCCTGCCCGGCAAGGGAGGCCCTTCTCTTGCCGATATCTTGCTCCTCAGGCTCGATCTTGGTCCCTCTGGGCTGCATGTTGGTCCTTCAAATCTCTTGGTTCTTTAGCACTCTGGCTTGTCCATGCACGAGTCATGGGAAAATTTCTGCCCCTGTACATTTTGCCTGACATAAGCCCCCGGGCCTGAGCCACGCGTATCACGTGGCACGTTCGGTTAGGCCCCAAACAGTGCACAGACACGTGGCAGGAGAGGGCGGTGCGTGACGGTTTGCCACAATGACTAGTCAATCCAACGTCCACTTTCGCGTAATTACTGCGCGTCGTGGGGTTATGGACTGTTGCAGTTAAGGTAAAACGGTAACTTTCTGAAGCGTCGTGCCTCTGTCCCACTTTCCCTCCTCTTAAGAGCAAGGTAAACCGAAGCGGCACGATTCATCTGTCTCTTGCCCCGCTCCCCCATCTTCTTCCTCCACAAGGAAAGCGATAGTTCCTCATCTCGCTTCTCCTTCCGCCGCCACTCAACTAATCCCTCCCCTCTCTGGGTTGCCGCAGCAATAGGGAAGAAACCCGTGAAGAAGTCGACGACCGTGGTGACGGAGACCGCCGCCGAGGGGAACAAGAGGTCGGCGGAGCTGAACAAGAAGCAGAGCGAGGACGTCATCTTCGTCCCGTCCTCCTTGCACGACCCCTTTCTTTAGGCAAAGTAAGGGTATTTGTGGGGGAGGCCCGTCGAG